>NC_086160.1:77523123-78776457 GCF_035149785.1 Candoia aspera
AGAGGGTGTTGAAGAGAGCTGAGAGGATGGTGAAACTGTTCAATACAGGGAGTCCTCGGTTAACGATGGTCATTGGGACCGGAATTTCCATTGCTAAGCAATGCAGTCATAACCATGAGGTCATGTGACCACATCACTTAGGGACAAAAATCCCAGCAGTCCCGTTGCCATCATTAACCAAGGACCCACCCTGACCCAGGCCATTCCCGACTTGGTCCCTCCTGGCCCCAAGCCTCAGTTCTTCCAACATAAGGGACTGCCTCCTTTTGAACTCCCCCCAACCACCTATTCCCCCCCATCTCTGCCCTTTTGGCCACCCTGCACAGCAGCACTCCTTGGCAGTGGTGGGAGCACCGGAGCTGGGGCTGAAGCAGAGGCCTGGGGCCTTCAGCACTTTCAGCCGGCCACTACTGCCCCCAAGCCTCTACTTCAGCCCCGGTGCCAGAGCCACTGAGGAGTGCCACTGCAGGGCAGCCAAAAGGGCAGAGATGGGCGGGGGGAGTTGAAGCACCCTGGAGTTGTGCAGGCAGGCTGCCAAGCGCCTGAATTTTGATCACATGACTGTGGGGGCGCTGCGATGGCCATAACTTCAGGGACTGGGCATAAGTTCAATTCGTTCAGCACCTCCGTAACTTTGAACGGTTGCTGAACGAATGGTCATAACTCGAGGACTACCTGCACTGGCATTCTGTGGCTCATCTTACTGTTTTCTGCATGCATCCCAACCAGTCTGCCACCTACCACAGTTCAGCACCATCTCAGCAGGACACACTGATAAGAGACTCACAAGCTTTTGCCTTTTAACAAAACGTTAGTCACAAAAGGTGCTACCAACACCCTCAGATCTGCAGCTGCCAGAGACTAAAATGCCTCCCGGCTCAGCTTGAGGGGATCCCGCCTTCTAGGGTGAAAAGGCTTCCTCCACTCCCTGGCAGCAAAGCATAACAGCAGGAGCCACACAACTTGTCCCAGAGCCCCCAGGTTTCTTTGGCGGTGGAGGGACAGAGCGGAGTCCCACCTTTGTCCGTGCCAGGTCTGGGCCTCTTTGCGAAAAGGAACTCAGCCAAACACAAAGCCGGCCTGCCTCTCCCCCTGGCCCCCCTGCTCGGTGAGGTGCTAGCTGGGCAATGGGCTGACTGAGGCACGTGACAAGGAGCGGTTTTTCCAAACGCCCTCGAAGAAGGGGGGACCTCGGCTGTGCACCAATCCCACCGCCACGCCACTGGTTTGAAGGAGGAGAGTGCTTGGACCAGGCTCTGCGGGCACAGGGCTCCCCCGGGGCAGACGAGCTCCAAGCCACATTCGCACAGCAGCGGAAGCTCCCCTTCCCTTCCTCCTGAGCCTCGGGCACTGGCCGTTGCTCAAGGTGCCCCGCTTGATGGTTCAGTGGTCTTGCAAATCTGGCCCATGCCCGGATCTTTGGTTCAGGGGGCAGCCTTTGCAACAGGAACATCTCTCAGTTTTGGCAGGTCCAGTGGAAGAGGGAGCAGTCAGGGCCGGGAGTGGGAAGACACCACATCCCCCCAGGCCCCCCAAAGGCCTTTGTCTGCTCCTGCTTTGCACTGTGATGTGGGGAGGGGGGTGGGCAGGCAGGCAGGCAGGGGGCCTTGCCGGTTCCCAGGCGAGGCTTGTGGGTACGGCATTCACAGGGCTGCCTGCAGAACAGAGCTGGGCCGAGCGGGGAGGGCCTGACCCCCTTCACAAGCGCCACAGCTTTCCGGGAAAGAAAAGCTGGGGAGGGAGGCCTGCTGCTGGCAAAGGCAGAGGAAGGTGCCCGACAACGGAAGCCGGATTCCTGCACCGCACGGGCTGGACTACTCCGAGGGGCTTTCTGTCCCTGAGGCCCCGGAAGAGCTGAGGAGCTGACTGTCCGGAGAAGTCCGGAGATGGCTTCTCCATGTCTCCAGGCAAGATTGCTTGCGGGAGGTGGGAAGGGGGATGAATGCATGGGTGGCCATATAAATCCGAATAAACAAGGTTGAGAATCCACTTTTAGCCATATTACCAGATTCGGGGAAGTTCTGCTTTGGGCATATGCTTGCGCTCTAGTTTCCTGATAGGTCGAGAAGACTGATTCAGAAAAGGGTTGAACTTCTTTTTATAAAATGCCCATCCGTCTTTCAGAACTAGAACAGGGCGTGAGAACTGCAGGGAAGCTGCCATCAGCTACACCGGGGGGGGGGGGGGGCTATGTCAGGGGAGCAACTGTTTTGGCAGTAAGTTTCCGTTTGCTTCGGCATCCGAAGGGAGGGCAAGAAACAGTGCAGGACAGCACCAAAGACTGAGTGCCCCGGTCCCTTGATTTCCATGGCACCGCACAGGGTGGTGCCCCTGTTGGTTTCTCACCAGAGCTGGAAGGGGCACCCCACCTCCAAACTGCTTTGCTAAGGAGGGAGCCATGCCAGTCTCCGGCACAGACACCGGCTGCAGGAAACACTCCTGTCCCAGATATCAACTGGTGCAACCATTCGGGAACATGGCAGTGCAGCCCATCTCTGCCCAGTGGTCCTGCAGAGCTTCAAAGAGGAGAGCCACGCTGTTGGGAGAGTCCCCCCCCCCCACCATAGGGATGGTGCTAAACTCCACCTGAGCGTGAGAAATGGCAGCAGTGGACTCACATCTCAGCTGGGCCCAAGCCAGGGAACCCAGTGAGGCCTCGCCCTGTGCCAGGCTCCCATAAGATGCTGACAAGCCTCATTCGTGTGCTGCATGGACCAGCCTGCCAAGCTTAGTGGAGTGTGGGGGGAAAGCCTGGTTCAAGTCCCGCCCTGCCACCGCCACAGAAGCTGCTGGGCTGAGTCTGGGCCAATCCTCAGCCTCACCGGGTGCTTGCTGTGGGGAGGCAATGAAGAAAGACCCCCATTACAGGCAGGATGTGACTCTACTACAACCTTTCTCCACCTTGGCCATTTTAAGATGTGTGGACTTCCCCAGCCAGCATGGCTGGAAGGGGAGTTCTGGGAGTTGAAGTCCACACGTCTTAAAACGGCCAAGGTGGAGAAACACTGCTTTACGAAACAAGGACGCCCATGGGCATTGCACTCTGTTGACCTGTATTTAGCATGTGGGGGGAACCCGGTTCTGGTCAGGGTAAAAGAAAGCCACCCCAGTGCGTGGGGAGGGGGGCAGCTACTTGGCAGTGGGGCCGCCCACAGAAAAGCCCTTTCCCCATTCCCTGCCTCCTGGCCGGAGCTGAATTCACCCAGCTTGACTCACGTGCCAGCCATGCTGCCGTGCGGGGGAGGGGGGAGGAAAGGATCCAAGGGATCCTTCTGCAGCTTCCTGGAAGAGGGCGGTCAAGGCCCCACTGGGTCACTGGGGGGGATGCACAACAGGCCGGGCTGGCACCCTGGGGTGCTGATAAAGGGCAGGCAGCAGTGCAGGAAGGGCCCTAGGGCTGCTGTAGGATCATGGTTTATGTAGCTGCTCCACCAACAGCCCAGAGCCAGAACTAGCCCACTCTAGAACCCAGGAAGGAAGGGGCCAAACGCTGACCCTTTGAGGCCATGTCTTCTGCTCCCCAAGAGTCAAGGACAGACTTTAGCCCAGGGGCCAGCGGCTCATTGCTGGAACTGGCACCCTCTGGGGCAAGGTCAGGGCCGCAACTGGGGGGGGGGGCAAGTGGAGCATGTGCCCCGGGTGCCGCGCTGGGGAGGCGCCAAAATGAGCATGGGAGAGTGCCAAAATGGGCGCGGAATCCATGTTTGGCCCGGGTGACAGAGACCCAAGTTGCAGGCCTGGGCAAGGTCTCATTCAAAGAGTGTAAGCTGATGGGGGAGGGGGCATGTCAGCCAAATCTATGGAGGTCACAAATCCTTAGGGGTGGCTTGACTAGGATCCAAGATCACTTCCACAACACCCCCAACCATATTTCAGGGTGAAGGAGGAACGGGGCCAGAGATTTGTTTGGAAAAGGAGATCTGAGGTCGTCTGAACCCTCCCTATTCCAGTGGCTCCCTTGCCCCTCATCAGCAGACCTGCTGCAGAGATGCAAAGGGGTGAGGGTGGGGAAGGGCAGGCTACATGGAAGCCCCCCCCCACCACTTTTAAAGTTCTCTGTCCCCTTCACCAGCCCTGGAGGTCCAGGGCTCCACCCCCCTCTACACAGGTTCCCACGGTCCCCTTCTGATCCACAAAGGTTGGGAAAGAAATAGAATTTTTGCTGAACTAGGTGGGGGCTTTGACTCAGTTCAAACGGCGGTCTTTTAACGGGCATTTTCTCTGTATTTGCAGGGTTAACCGTCCTAAGCACGCCTTGTAAAGAAACGGCCGGAAGGTTATCAGGCAACGACAAAGAGCCTGGGACTCTAGACGCGGGGATGAGCCCCTCCAACTCCCCATGCTTACGACCCTCTAGCTAAGATGCCACCCCCCACCCGACCCCGCGGGAGCTGCTCCGTAAGCCGCGAGGGCGGCGAGCAAGCCAAGGGCAAGCAGGGCCAGCGGCCACCGGAGCTCTCGGGGTCTCCTGGGGAACCACACGGAGAAGACACCGCTCCGGCCCCTTGCGCAGCCCTCCCCGCCCCGTCGGAAGCCCAACGGAGGGAGGCGACGCTCGGCCGCCGGGCCGTTGCCCTTTTAAGCCGGCTTGGTGGCGCGGCGGGGCGCTTGCCGGGTTACCAGAGTTCAGCCTCCGCACGTGCCGCCGGCGAGGCTGGGGCGAAGCCCGCCAGGCGCCTGGAGCGCGCGGCGGGGAGGGTCCTCCCGCGTCGGAAAGCGCGGCCGGCCCGCCGCCCTCCCTGAAGCAACGGGGCCTGGAGGCGGGCGGGTTCCCGCGGGGGCCGGAGACAGACTCGCCGCGGGCCTTCCCCGCCCCCCGCCGCCCGGCGGCGCCCGACGGAAGGCCCGACGGCGCTCGGCAGGGCCGTCTTCTCGCCCGCCCTCTGCGCACGCCAGATCCCCCCGAGGCGCCGACCACAACGCCCACCCTCCGCGGCCGGTGCCCGCGGCCCCTGGGATCCCCGGAGCGGAGCGGCTCCCGCATGGGCCCAGCCCCTCCGCGGCCGCCCGAGCGCCCCAGCCAGGCAGCGCGAGCCGGCCCGGCCCCGGCGCATCGCCGCTTTAAATTCCTCAAAGGCGCAGCCTTCCAGCGCCGAGACCCGGGCGGGGAAGAGCGGCCGCCCCCCGCCGCCCCGCCGCGCCAATGGAAACCCGCGCCTTTGCCGAGTCCTGCGGGGCGGGTGGGAGGCGCGCTCTGCGGATGCTCAGGGGGACCGCGCGGCCCTTACCTTCCGCTTGTGCCGGTGGACGTCGCCGATGGAGTTGGCCACCGTGTTGGGGCCCAGGAGCAGGCGCGTGCTGCGCGGCCACTCGGTGCTGACCAGGCTGTGCTCGCCCATCAGGATCTTGCGCACGTTCTCGGCCCCCGTCACGCGGATCAGCGGGCGGCCCAGCAAGTGGGTCTTGAAGACGTTGCCGTAGCGCTCCCTCCGCGAGGACTGGAAGCCGGAGCCCTGCAGGAGCAGCGCGACCGTCAGGCTGGCGACTCCTCCCGGCCGGCGGGGACCGCGAGCGCCAGCCCAGGAGGCAGCGGGCAGCGGCTTTCCAGGAACTGCCCCCCCGCCCCCTTTCCCGCTGCAAGCCCAGAACCGGGGAAGCGGGGGCCGAGCCCGCGTGGGGATCTGGGGCTGTCGCAGAGCTTCCAAGCCGGGCCGGCCGCCGGGCTCCAGCGGAGCCGCCTTTCCGGACCCGTCCCCAGCGCCGAGGCGGATCGGGCCAACCCTCCAGGCTGGCTCTCTCGCGCCTTGGGCGGCGGGTTGCTCTGAAGCTGCTCCCCTCCTTCGGCGGAGGGAGAGCGGGGCGGGAGATCCACCGCGGCCGCAAGGCGTGAGCGGGTCGGGGGGCTGCGGAAGCGACGGGGCTCCGGCCCACGTCCAGTCCGCAGCTCCTGCCCGCGTCTTACCCGGGCAGTTCTGTGTGTTCACACGCACAAGGATGGGCTCGGAGTCGTTTCAAAAAAGTTAAAATGTCCGGGAAAGGAAAGGGAACACCTGGCCTCGGGTGCAAGTCTACGGAGCGTCTGTTCCTTAACGCTGTGCAAGGCTTTGGGTGGATCGGGTTTCTTGGGCCGTCTCGCGTGGCCCGAAGACACTTGGAAACGTCAGGCGCGGAGTCGGCCTTCCTAAGTCGCGCTTTCTTACTCCTGCTAGACGCGGGCGTCGCTGAGTGGGTTTGGGGCAGGGGTCCCTGCCAAGTCTTAGCCCCCGCCAAAGCTTCCGGAAAGCAGAGGAAGGAGACCCTTCCTCACCTCGGACCGCAAAGAGGCAGAGCTGGGTTCCCATGCACTAGCCTCGATTAAAAGGAAACGCGGTAGCTCCTGAACCGGAGCGTTGTGGGAACGCTTAGCCAGGTGATGGTTGGGTAGTTTGAGCACGAGTTCACTGAACACGGGAAGAGAGTTTTGTTAACCCGAACTCAGCGTATAGCGGGTTGTATGAATCCAGTCAGGGCTTTGAATAGGCAAAAGGATCGCTAGTTCTTTCAGGACGGACGGAGGACTGATTTTAATTCCTATCAAGGAGAGCCTGTGGTACCCAACCTAGCCCGCCCCACGTTGCCGAAGGCGCGCGCGTGCGCACGCACGCACACATTGTGTTGTTACACCAGACATTCCTAACAAACCAGGGGAAGCGGCGATCCCGGGAGGCGGTGGCTCCCCTTGGCCGCCTGTGCTCAAGCGGAGGCTGCTCGCCATCTCGGGGGATTCCTCCGCGGCCGGGGGTCGGCCTCAGAGCCGCTCTTCAAATTGCAAGCGGTTCTGGGGCCGAGGTAGGGGCAGAATCCGGGCTGGGCACCCCGGTGCCTTCAGAATGTAAATAGTGGGCTCCCCCTCTACAGCCACTCCTGGCGGGGCAGGGGGGGGCACCATTCTGCTTTGCTGTATCAGAAGCAACGAAGAGTCTTCCCAACCGCTCCGCGCTTACCGCGGCATCATCGAGTGGGGAGGGCCCCTTAAGGCCATCAAGACCGCCCCCTGCAGCCAAACTAAAGCCTACCTAATAGGCGCCTCTCAGGCCCCCTGATGCTGAAGGGAAGCTAAAGTGTTTAGCTCAGGGTTGAACTGTGGCGTCCTTGGTGCTCTCAGTATGTAAACAGAGAGCAGGGCCCCCTCCCTCCTCGCACTGGAGAGGTTGCCCAGCCTGGCAATGAAACGTCTGCAAGAAAACAGCAAGGCTCAGAGAGCACCAAGGCCTCCACAGTGAAGGGAAGCTGGGGAGGGGGGGGCAGAAAATACCTTTTCCGCCCGGAGACGGCCAGGCGAAGAGGAGGCGAGCGCAGCCCCCAAAAGTGAGGCTGCCAGGGCCTGGAAGCCCCCAGACTAGGGCAGGCTCCGGAGACCCCCACCCTGGAAGGCTGCGGCTGGATTGGGCCTCCGGAGACGGCGGAACTGCAGGGATTCGGTCTCTGAGGTCACGACGAAGCGGGGCTGAAGCAGCCCCCTCCGCTTCCTTTTGGCACCCTCGACGCGCCCTTTCCACGGAGGACAAATACCTGCGTGACCCGCTCCAGGCGTCTTCGTCTAAGCGCGGGACTAGGTCGGGACTCTTAATAACTTTCCCAGATGCCGGCCAGGGGGGTCCACGGGGGGCGGGGAGGAAGCCGAAGAGCAACCTGAGGGAAAGGGGTCACCCGAGCCTCCTGTGGGGTCCGCCTCCCCAGCTGGAAATTAGAACGAGGGCTATTTTCCCCGCACGTTTTGGAAGAAACGTCGCGGAGAGATGCTTCTGCGCCTTTAAAGCCAGGGAGGCACCCTGCTTTCCCTGCACGGGTCTGCGAGAGGCAGAGCCACGGGGTCGGGGTCGGGGTGGGGGTGGCTTTAAAAAAAACAAAACAAAAGCACAGTTGTGAAGTTCAGATATTCAGGGGACCCGGTGTCTTGATCTGCGTAAATATAATTAAAAGTGCTTTTAGTGGCATTAATAAAGGCTTATTTGTGCAACGTTTCCATCCTTGTACAAAGGGCACCTTTATGTGGGAACGGTTTTCGGCGGAGTCTAATTTATACTTTTTATTTTTATTTTTTACTTTTTTTGTATTTTTAGCCCTAGACTTTGCTTGGATGGAGCCTTGAGGAAAAGGGAGAGCCCCTTTCTCGGCCCCCCTGTAAAAAAAATCTGATAAATTTCTTTTTAAAATAGTCCTATTGAAGGACCGTTCTTAACTCTTTGGATGCTGCTGGGAAGAACCTCCTCCAGACTCGGGGGGGGTGGGGGTCCTTCTGTCTCTTGGAGACAGTAGTTATTCGAGGGGGGCTGCAGGGGATAAATGGGTAACATTTCCTCCGGCCCGAGGAACAGCCTGTCTAGTTTCATTCTGTTCGCAATCGGGCGGCGGGGATGGCGGGGGAGTGATTTGAATCCTGGAGAGCGCGGAGACAGACCCTGCTCCCTGCGACCGCCTCGGTCCCGACCGACCATTTGGCTACAGTCCCGCGGGGGTGGGAGGGCGATTAGCGGTGCTGGCACAAGACCGACCGACCGACCGACCGACCGAGTGGGGGACCCGCCCGCGGGGCGGAAAGGCGAGGACTCCCCGCCAAGCTCCGAGACGCGGCTCGCGGCTGGGCTGCTTGGCGCAAACCGCCGTGGGCTGGACCCCCCGAGAGAGGGGCGGCCTTTCTGCTCCGGCGGCGGAAGGAGCGCTGGGCTCGTGCGGAAGTTGGGCGGCCGAGAGGGAATCCCGCGCTGAGCTTTGCGCGCCGGAGGGGAGGGGAGGGGCGCGGGGAAGGGAAGAGAAGGCGAGGGCGAGGGCTCAGCGCTGACGATGAAAGGCGGTGGATGGTACCACGCCTCCGCCTGCACTCGTCAGCCTTACCTGTTGGATGGAGCCTGAAAGGGGCGAGCCGCCGCCCCCCCCCCCGCCCCCGCTCCGGCCCGCTGGGCTACTGGAAGGAGCAGAGTCCCCCATCAGCAGCGGAGACGCCGAGGAGCGGGCTGGGCCCCGACGGCCGCTTCCCATGTTGCAAAGCTTCCGGCCGGGAGCCGCCGAGATCGCCGCCGCCGCCTCCTTCCCTGCTAGGATCGTCCCAGCTCTTGGGTCGGCCCGCCCCCGACACTCTCCGCAACCCTCCCGCCGCTGACACCCAGCCCGCGCCTCCTACCGGTGCCCGCCCGCCCGGTGGGGCTCCGGCAGCGCCTTACCTGCAGCAGCCAGTGGAAGGTCTCGCCGACCAGCGGGAAGCCCATGGTGCCCTTCGGGATAGGCAGCTTGCAGCTCTTGTCGCGCGTGGCGGCCCAGCGCAGCTGCCACAGCTGCTGCGAGACGGCCAGGAGCAGTGTCAGCGAGGCCAGGCAGGCGGCGACGGTGGCCAGCGCCGAGAGCAGCTCGAAGCCGGCAAAGAGCATCGTGCACGCCGGGGCCGGAGGGCGGGGGCCGGACTGCAGCCGTCGGAAGCGCCGGGCGGGGGTCGGCGGCTTCGGCTCCTGCGCACAGAGGCGGCCGGGCTGAGGGAGGCTGGCGGGACGTGCACCGATTGCGCGCTCCCTCCGAAGGACGCGGTTACGGACGGAGCGGCGGGCAGCCTTCCCCGCTCAGTCGAAGGCCAGACGGAGAAATGACCCGGCAGCGGGGCAAAAGTCCGGGTCCCTCCAGAAGGCAACGCTCTCTATCTTCGCTCGCTGTCGCTGCCGCGCTGCAGCCTGGAGGCGTCGTCAAAGTGGAGCTGGCGGAGGGCTCCGCGCCCAGAGGGGTCGGCGAGTCAGCGGCGGGAGACTCCGCGAGTCGAGCGCCTTCGGGGTTCGCTGCCAGGCGGCGGCCGAGCCGAGGCGCAGAAGCAGCGAGAGCGGCCGCGGAACTGCAGCGGGTTCCTGCGGTCGCGCCGTCCAACTTGAGCGGCTGCCTGGAGCGCCTTGCTGGGCGGGGGGCGGGCCGGCCGGGGGAGGGAGGGAGCTAGCTCCGTTTCCACGGCGCCGTCGGAGGAGGAGTCGCCGCGCTCCGCGCCAGTTTGCGGGGATCAGCCCAGGCGGGTGCTTATATAGAGGCGGCGCGGCCGGTGCTCGGCCGGCGGTCGTCCCCTCCTCCCCTCCCCTTCGAGGCGGGGGCGGAGGCGGCGGGGGGCGAGGCCGGGCCGGGCGCTGGAGCGTGCCAGCGCTGCTTGCGGGCCGCCGGCCGCCCCTCGCTTCCTCCGTGGACTCGCGGCGCTCTGCGGGGCGGAGGCTCACCTAAGGCCGGCTGCGCGTCACCTGGCCGCCGGCGGAGGGAGGCAGAAGCCGCGATACCCGCGCCTCTCCCGGCCACTCGGGCTGCCGAGCGCCTCGCCTCGCCGCCTGCCTCTCGGCGGAGCGCCCAACACCGAGCCAGGTCGGCTGTCCCGGGACTGGCGCGCTGCGGGAGGCACCTCCAGGGACGCGCGGCGGGCGGGCACACGGGGCCGCTGTCCCGGCTGGGCGCTTTCGGGCAAGCGCCGTCGCTCTTCTGCGCACCCGCCTGCCCCGATCCGGCCGCCCTGCAAAGCAGGCTGTGGCCGAGGTCCCTCCGGCGCGCGCAGGGCGGCGCCTCCCTTTCGCGCCCGGCGCTGCTCGGCTGCTCGGCCTCGACCTGCTCCCGGGACGAACCTGCCACGACTTGTGTGGAGTGACCTGCGCCCAGGGCTGGCCCGCGCCTCCCCGGGCGGCGGCGGCGGCTTTCCGCCAGGGTGGCTGCTCTCTGGGGCGCAGCCAAAGGGCCCCCGGCTGGCGGAACCGGCGGCGGAAGACCCCGAAGGAGGGAAGCCCCGGGCTCCGGCGCCCCCTGCTTTGAGCACCCCCCTCCTGCGCGAAGCAATCCGGCGCCCCCAGGCAGGAGGGTCGCAGCGGGCCGCCAGCCAGAGGGCTTTTCGGGACAAAGGCCCCTTTTGGGGAGAGGAAGGAGAGCGCCTCCGCCCCTCCCCCCCGGGGGCCACAGGGATAAGCCAATCCGTGAGGCGGGGGAGCCATGTTGGAAGTTCTGGGTCTTATAGAAAGGCAGCAGGGGGCATTGCGACTGGCAAAACCATTTTATTTACTTATTTTTTGTTTGATTGTTAGATTCGTATGCCACCAGACTCCCATCTGCTCACAAGAATCACCGTCCTTTCAGCGGCGTTTTCCCACCTGCAGGAGAAGCATGAATCCGGCTCCGAATAGAGCCACTGATGGCCAGGCCGGGAAGGAAGATGAGGTGGAGCCGCTGCTGCCAGGGAAGCCCAAACACCCAGACTGGCCACGGTCCTCTGGTCTCACGGCCTCAGTGCTCTGCCCAGGGGCCACCGGGAACACCTGGCCAAACCCCAATTGGGCCCAGGATGGGGCCAGACAGCAGCCCGTAAACATAGCCAGCTGGGAGGGGAGTGCTATGGGAGCTCTCTTCCAGGATTGGGGACCCTGTTGGGGAGAGGGTGGAGGAAGGGGCTCCGGAAGATGGTTCTCCTGCCCACCATGAAGTGGCCAAAAGTGCAACAGCCATCCGTACCTGGACTGCCACAACATGGGGAGGGGGCACAGCCTTGGGAGAAACATTGCCCCAGTGTTTCTCCCTGACCCTGGGAGGAGGCCCTTCCCAACCTTCCTGTGGATGTGGGGCTGCCTGAGCCCACCCTCCACAAGGCCAGACTGGCAGGACCCAGCCCTCAAGTCTGGGTGGGGGATTCCAAAGCAGGCCCCCCTTGCCTTGGTTTTGCCCCAAGAATTTTTCCAGGGAGGCCAGAGCCAGGCCAGTCCCCCTGTCCACCCCACCCCTCTGTGGTGACCTTTCATGTTCCTGCCACCCTGGGGCAAATCTGCTCTCCCTCCAACCAGGACTAGTTGGAGCAATGCCAGGCCCTTGGTCCATGCAGAACGACCGACCCACAGTGACCTGATTTTCTATAAGGTGGGGGAGGGATTCCAAGAGCAGTTGAGAAGGGGGGCTGAATGAAACCCCAACAGTGCCGTGGTGATCCCAGAGTATTGTCCTTATGCAGGCAAATGGGGACCCTGCCCACCCCCGTGGAACTCAGAGGGCAGCTGCTCAAAAGAACTAGGTGCAGCAAGGAATAACGCTGAGGCCCCTGATCCAGTGGCACCCTTCTTCCAGCTGTTCTGGCGGCTACCATGATGCTAGCGGGGATCCCGGAGGAGTCCTGAAAGTGGTGGGTGGGAGAACAGGACACCCAGGAGCTGGTCACGCTCTCCAAGGCCAGTCCCCCGCCCCCAGGACCACAGCGCCTGGCCTTAGAATAAGCTTGGGATCAACTGCTGGATAGGCACGCAGGTCCCCTCCCTGTGAGACTCCTGGAGCAGCAATCATGTGCGCGGTACGTGCTGTGCTCCCAAAAGAACTGCCCTGCTGGGGACCCACCCTGTCCAGGAGGGTCCCTGTGCTGCCTTTCGGGGGGGCGGGGTACGTTCTCCCAGCTGGTTTAGTGGAAGCCACGTGTTCAGAGGGACCGAGGAAGCCGCCCGACCAGAACGAATGACTTTGCAAGGAGGCGTCACAACTCTTTGCGCCGGGCTTTAGAGCAGAACTGCGACCCGCACACGGGACCCTGGCCAGCCTCCCTGTCTCGCTTTCGTTTCTGTAGAAACAACCCCAAACCCGCTCAGGGTTGATCTTGCCGTTCACATGTTAACCACCCTGACTCTGGTTTTAGGACGAAAAGCAGTTGCGCCCTTTAAAATAACCCAATCGTGGGAATGCTTTCTTCAAAATCGAGCCCTTTTTTTTTAAAGCGACCACAGTCTTAAACCGTCCCAAACGCCATTCCGGGGGTCGCCGTTGGTCCGAGGGCAAGCAGCGGGCGTTCCCACCCCACCTCACCCCCAGGAAGCGGCCGCAAAGGGAGGGCCGGCCCGCCCTTCCCTGCCTTGGGGGCGCGTCTGGCGAAAGAGCGGCCTTTCCGGGACCGGGCAGCGGAAGGCCTGGGCCTCAGGGAAGGGGAAGGGGAAGGGGAACCCGGCGGGTGAGCGATGGCCGGGTCTGGCCCGCCCCCCGCCTCCTGCAGACCAGCGCGGCGCCCAGGAAGGGCCGCCCGGACTCCCGTGGCCCGCAGGGCGGCCTCTCCCGGGAGCGCATCAGCTCCAGGCGACGCACCTCAACCCTGAAGGGGCGTCCCGGGAAGGGAAATGGAGCACCCTCTGGGGGAGGGGCGGGGGCGCAAGGACTCCCCCCCCCCGGGCTCAGGCCCTCCCGTGGGCACTTACTGCGCGGTCTCCCCCGAGAGGAGCGCCTCGGGTGATGGACCCCGCAGCGACCTGGGGCGGCCTGCGGGCGGCGCGGCGCGGGGCAGGTGGGAGGGCGGCCGCGCGCTCGGCAGGTCCCGGCCGGAGCCTCGCTCACTCTTTGCCCTGCAGCCCCACCTAGTGGCCACCTGGGGTCCCGCCAGGGACAGCCGGGAGCGGCCCCGTGTCTCGACTTCGCGGCCGGGCGCGCCGCCGTCTCGTGGCCCGCTCGTAAAGCGAGAGCCGCGAGGAGGACCGGAGTGTCGAACTCGAGTCCTTCGGTTCTCGTCTGCATCAAACGCGCGCCTGGATTTTTCATCTCTCCTGGGTGCACTGGTTTTGCTTCTGACAGCTGCAGAAATGCGCAGTTTGAAATGTTGCTTTCATGACGATTCCCTGCTCTCTTCCCGATGCCGAAGATGGTCACAGCTTTCTGCACAACAGCCCCCGGGCCCCTGCTAGCTCCAGTTCGTTCAGCGTGCTCAGCCAGCTCTGCCCTCTGCCCCGTCCTGCTCCTCCTCCGAGAAAGGCCACGGGACCCAGAGTTTGCTCTGCAAGGCCGGGCAGATCTAGACCACATCAGATCCCTCCATCTTCGTCCAAGCTGCTTTTGCCTGACCTCAGGGTGACGGGGCTAATCTTTTAACTTTTAGTCTGGAACAGAGCAGGACAAGAGGCATGTTCAGATTAGTCTCTCCGTCCCCACCAAAGCAGGATTTCCACCCGCTGCCTCGACAACTGGGGTTCTCTTCCTTTCTGGCTGAAAAGAGTCCACCCAGCCTCTTCCCGCCAGGAAGGCATCACCCCGAGCGGCCTTCAGAGCAAGCACAGGGCGACGGGAACTTTGGAGCGAGTCGAGGGGTGTGGGGAGTCCAGACTCCGTCAGCTATTCACTCTCTTGAATAGGGACCTTTCCCCACTGCTGAGTTAAACTGTTCTCCACCCATCCTTGAGTCAACAATACAACCAGGTGGATCTATGGATCCCCATTGCTGCCTCACGGTGCCGTCCTGATTATGGGTGTGCAGAACGTGATAAGCAAAGCGATTGGTGGAGTCCCCCAGCCTCGCTGCCCTCCCTCTTGAGTGTGTCACCAGCCATCCGCCAATCACAGGCCTGCTGCAGGAATGGGGCGGGTCAGCCCCAAGATTCCTGAGGCTGCTTTCTGTGCCTCTCTCCCGTGGCTCATCCTGTCCTGACAGGAGCTAAAGAACGGGGAGGACCCACAAACGGAGCTCAGCTGCTAGCAGGGCTCTTGAGACAGAGCAGCACAACCTTATTTAGGATTTCTCTGCTCTCCTTCCTTTCTCTAAACAGTCGTCCATTGCAATTCCTCTGTTTTGGGTTCTGGAGAAAAAGGGAGCAGTTTGGCCCCATCATTTCACTGTTTCACCACTGCAGGCCGAGCAAGAGGTTACCCCTAAACCTCTCAGGCACAGCTGCACCAGCATCTGTAGGAGCTGATTTGCAGTGGTGGCAGAGGAAGGGAGGCTGACGGGTGAGGGAAGGGGCACATCCACATCAGCCTGAAGCAGCCAATAATGCCCCTCTGTTCCTCCCACGAGGGGCCACCTGGCCTCTCCTGCAACACTGGGGTTGAGGAGTAACAGGCTTCACCCACACACAGCCCAGCCCAGCTTCCACCACTTGGAGCAGAAATCAGGAGGGAAGGAGCCTTTTAACACCAGCCAAGCCAAGGATGACTTAAGCCTGTTACTCCCAGGCTGGGGATGAGGGGGTGGCACCATTAAGGGGACAAGGGAGGAAATGGCAGTTGTCAAGGGATGACGGTGCCATGGTTAAGTGAAGGTGGGGGCACAGGCTTTTTTGAGCAGACCTGCCTGTCAGAAATTGCCCCGCTCCCTCTCGGAGCAGCAGCATGGCACCGTGGCTGGGACTGGACCCCAGCTCCCCATTGGGTGCCCTTCAGAGGGTGGGGCCTGGTGGAACCCAGAGGGTGGCAGCTACAAGGAAGGAGACCTCTCGGCTGTTCAAAACCTTCTTGGCATTGCCACCCCCACCCCCCAGGAGGTTTGTTTGGTGCTGGCACTGTGAGTTCTCAGCACCGGGCAAAGGCCATCCCCTTCTCCAGGGCATTTTGGTCACAGGAGGATCGGGAAGGCAGTTCTTATGCCTTGGCTCCCATGCTGCTGTCCGTCGTGCTCCCTTCTTGGTTTTGGTCTATTTCTGTTGTCTGTGTGTCTGTGTGCAAGTCTTCCTTGCAGGTGACAAGTTTCAGGGCCAGGAAGGTGTAACGGGCTGGATACAGTGAACGAACTTTTGAAAAGCACGGAGGGAGAGCTTTCCTCGTCCCCATTCTGCAGGCCACAGGAGCATGAGCGACTCAGAGGTCTCCTCCAGCAGAAGATGGGACTGCCTTGCCCAGTCATCCTATCTGCCACTGGGGGCCAAATACAACACAGCCGCGTATGCCAGCTTGTCACGCTGTTCCCTCTGGGGCTGAGCGGTGTCACGGCTGGGACAGAGAAAGTGGGGGAAGTCACAGGCAAAAGGGATCAGAAGCAGCAGGTGAGGAGACCCGGCCAAAACAGAGCCGCACCAACTCCCTCCACCTTCCGCAATCCCGCTTCCCTTGCCAACCCTCCTAGCTTCCACCCCACCCGCCCACCGCTTCGCTCCTTGCCTTTTGCTCTTTAAATGGAGCTCTCCCACTTCCAGGAACCATCAACTCGACTTCACCACCATGTCCTCCGCCTTCCCCTCGTCCCCTTCAGTCTTCCCTCGTACAATTGTTCTGCGATTCCATTTTCCTTAATTCTCCTTGCGTGACCAAATCAAAGTTCTCCTTTTGTGGTGGACGCTCACACTGGTATTCAGTCGTCATCCTTTCCTCCTTGAGATGCTCCCACCTTGTTTTACAGACACACTTCTCAAGCAATGCCTTCCCACTGCACTCACTGTTGGGGTTTCAGTGAGCCAGGCCCAACTCTTCCTTCTATGCACAGAGTGGACACAAGCTCACTTTTATACACAACCAGTTTAGGGTCTTGCCACAAACATGCATTCCCCACAACAGAACAGGTACAACCCACTACATTTCTAACATAATTTGCATGTTTTAAATTTCTCCATCCACGTCTCTGCCTTTAGTAAATATTCTCCAAGACAGACTAATTCGTTTATTTCTCTAGCTTTTGTTTTCTTTTCATCTTGCCATTTATGGGTAACTCTCTCACATTCCTGCCTGTCTCAATGGCCTGCTGAAGAGCAAACCTGTGGCCTGTGCACCTCTAGCCTTGCCTGGGGCCCCAGGTCATTTCCCACCAAGGCAGCCGGTCCCCCGTCCACCCTGTCAGTCTGGATTCTCCTAATGGCTTCCAGACAAGCTTAAACTAACCCCTCTGTGGCTTTGGCTTTTGCCACCGTTCAGATCCACCTAGGAAAGATGCCACCATCTTGACCTTTTTGACCATGCCTTCAGACACCCTGGCCATCATAGAACTGTTAAAGAAGCTGCACAGCCACTCCACAATCAAACTGCATCCATAGTTCCACATTTCCCCAGTTGCACCACCTATACCTGTAGCTTTACCATTTTTCACTCTTTGCATGGCACTTACGGCTTCTTTTTCATCTTTTTTTTTAACACTGTTTCTTGCTCTTTTTGGCCACATTATTTGCAACTCTGTTTTTCTCTGTGTACACATTACACATTATCTTTCTCTTACCCTGAATTTTTTCAACAAGCATTCTGCGAAATGCTTCTCTTTTTTGCCCATGGCCCCTTTCACTTCATCTTTCTGCCAATCCTTCCTTTTCATACTTTCCATTAGCATAACTCCACACTCTTGGGTGGCACCATGTAACAAAATTCTTTTCACTGTTTCCAGCAGCTTCCACATCCTTTTGTTATGCCCACATTCCATTCCTGCTGTTGGAAGAACAACCTATTTTCTGACACTTCTTTTCCAGGATTCGTACGTCCTCTTCCTGCAACCGGTCTGCTTTCACACCTTTCCTTTCCTTCTGGAATATCCATTCTTCCCCAAGATTCCTTCTTGATACCCCAAACACTGACCTGCCTCGTATCCAGCATCTCTCGCCATCCCCATATCCTTTGCTGATTCTCTTTCTTCATAAACAGTCAAACCCACCATGCTTTTGAACTCCTGTGCATTCCTTTGCCAGGGGTATGCTTGAATCATGTATTTGAAACAAGCAGATCTTTTTCTAAGCACCTGGTCCCCAACTGCATTCATTTTTGGGTCTCTGAACACCTGAACCCAGTCATACCACTTTCAGAATAAAGTTTTGCCCCCAGGTGTAATGGGAAGTAGGCAATAACCTTGAGGAACAGGAGGAAGAGCCACAACCAAGACAACAGTCAGAAAAAAGAAATTTGAGTCCGAGGCAGAAACGTAATTTGAGAAAGGGTCTCCGTCTTGACACTCCCTAGTTCTCATGAAGATAAAAAGAGGGAGAGAGGAAGCACATTCAGACTTACAAGATTCTGTTACTATAACCTTATCATAAAAGTAGTCTTACCATTCATAACTTTGGTTTTCTAGTCTGGTCTACCTCAAAGGGCTGGCACCAGATTGCATTCATTCAGAAGGTTGCATAATTCTTCACATGTCAGAGTTGCAAGAGCTGTTGGGTGCTCAGGGCAGGAATCCACATTAGAGACTCCTGGATCATGAATGGCCAACCAACCTCTGCATGAACTCTCCTGCTTGGTGGGAGCCGCCCACCCCTCTCGGTCCTAGTTCCGTTGCTGAATTGCTCTTCATCTAGGACACTTTTCCAAACAATCTTTTGGACTCTGACTTCCTGGAACTTAGATCCATTATTCTGCTTCCTGCACTCCCAAACAAGAGAGAAGAGGTCGGTCTTCTTCAGTGGGTCATCCTTTCTCTGGAATTAAAGAGGGCTGTTGTATCCCCCCCACCCCAGTCATTTCCTCCCAAGACGAAATATACCCAGGTCTTTCCATCTCTCTTCAAAGACTTTAGTCTCTAGTCCCCTGCACTGCCTTCCCCAGAGTCGTTCCAATTTCTGGGAATCCTTCTCCAAGGCTGGAGCCCAGAGAAGAACCCAGTACAGTGTCTAAAGTGAAGTCTTGCCAATGAAGCAACCCCTTCTCCTGATCTGGAAATCATACTTCATATTTGACTTCTGTGCAGCCTACCACCCAGCCGGCTCATGTTCAGCTTGCAGTCAACTACTATCCCAAGACCATTTTTGCAACTACCATTTCCCCAAACTCCTCCCTGGTTCTTGCGTTACCATCCCTCACTGGAACACAGCAAGCGGCAGTTACCAGCCTTTGGATTCCTACTTTCACACACTCCCATAACCATCTAGAAGGACAGAACTGAAAGTCGGGGAAATTGATATACAGTAAAAGTGGGTGTAGGTGGTGAAGAGTGAAGGGAACAAGATATTCCAGGTCAAGGCACAGGCCAGGCCAGGCAGACAATGTAGGGCAGAAAAGCAGTGGGCACTTTGACCTGGAAGAGCCTCACAGAGACCCCTAATTTGCACCAGGGAGCAACTGCAAACACGTGCCGACGTTATTCCTGGAGGCAGAAAGAGCAAAGATGTATCCATTCCTGAAGGGGAGGGAGCAGAGGGATTATATTGTAAAATTAAGGAAGAACCCTTAAGCATCCTTCATGCACTTAAACAGTAGTGTCTGGAGAGCCATTAGCCTGTCACCCATCACTGTAAGGCCCCAAAAATGTGGTGAGTCCAAATATTTTGAGTGTTTTTGGAGCAAAATGCAGTGGCTGGCACTTAAGGCACTTCTGTTCAAGTTCCCAAAGTACCCTTGACCCAGCCCAGTTTTGGAGGTCTGTGCAAAGCCTAGGATGCCAAGGGACCCAGAGGGACCACCTGTTGCTGGTAAACTTAACACACATTTGCAACACACTGTTGGCTGGGAATGCCCCACATATGAAAAATAGCCAGCCAGCTTTTCCTGGAAGCTGTGCCTAAATGGAGACAAGGGCACTGTGTGCAATGCATCAGGGCAGCTCCCAGGCAGGGCTCCTGACCCCCCTTGGAATGGTGGAGAGGCGGCCAAAGTTGCAGAAGGAAGAGAGGAGGGGCCAACCCTGGTGAGCCGCCCTCTGGCTCCTCCTAAACCCGATGGGTGAACAGGCCTCCGGCAAGAGCAGACCCAGACCTGTCTGGAGGGAACCTCACACTTCAGAGATCATCTCTGTAGGTCATCTATCCCCCGCTTCTGGCTTCTCACCCAGCTGCCTTGCAAACCTGCCTGCCTGGGCAGATTCTGCCCTCCTGGACTTGGGGCCATGAAAGATTTTTTGGAGATCTGTCCCGTGTCTTCCAGGATCCTTTTGGCATGAGCCCACAGGACTGGTAGCCCTCCCACATGGGGAACCTGCCCATCTCCCGGGCCCTAGGGCACCACGGAGACCTCCTTTGGAAAAAGGCTGAGGCTGCCTCCCCGGAAAGGCGCTTCAGAACCGTTTGCCTCCTTGTGACCCCCAACCCTCTTCTGAGCTGGGGAGAGCCAACCGCAGAGTTATGGCTGTGGAGTGGGATCGCTGGAGGGGGCGGAATGCCTCAGGAGTCCTGCGCAGGACTCACCCTGGCACTCAACCCTCCAGGCCTTGCCAGTCCTGTTGGGGTCTCAGAGGCTGGCTGCGGATTCTGTGACCAGAGATCCCCACAGCTCCATGGGCCCAGGCTGGAGAAGAGGACAGTTGGCCAGGGGAGGGTCCTGGGTGGGATAGATCAGCAACATTCACCCCTCCTTCCTCCCACTGAAGCACAGCAGCTTTAGCTGTCTGCAGGAAAAAAAGACTGTAGAAGGTATAGTGTGTGTGTGTGTGTGTGTGTGTGTGTGTGTGTGTAATCCTGAACTGAGTTATCACCAAGTCTCAGTCAGTTTCTAAGACGAGAATTGCCTTATCTCATCCAGAAGTTTAGTTAGAGGTGCCCCCTTGCTCCATTGTTCTTGCTGCAGTTTCTTTTTCATTAGAGTTGGGAACTCTCTTCTCCGTTCTTCCCAATCAACTATGTCAGGCCCTTTGTCCTATGCACATTTTTAAAGTTCTTTTAAAAAAATAATGTTAGATGCCATCATCAGAAAATTTGTGGCTAACCAAATATGTCAATTTCCTGCCCTTATTTCTTGAAGTCAAAAGGAACAAAACCATTGGAGAGGAGAGGAAGACGAAGAGGATGCCTTGGGAACCCGGCAGGGCGGGCCGCAGCAGTGGGTGCTGCCTGCCGGTCTGCTTTCTAGGATGGAGGCATGATCTTTACCGTATTTGATACTGTTCGTTGTGAACTGCCCAGGGTCCCCCGAGTGGGGGAGATGGGCGGTAATAAAAATATGGCAAACAAACAAACAAATCTTAAGGGAGGAGAACGTGCAACGTGCCTGGAGAGGCTTCTCCAAGGGACAGTTCCAGCAGCCTGGCCAGGCAGGCCTCTGCGGCTCCTGCCCACCAGCGGAAACGTAAAGGGGGTCTTCTGGGGAGGAGCCTTCCTCATAATGCAGAGCAACACGGAGGTGCTTTCAGTTCTCAACACTACAGCGATGCACTGCCTCTCTCAGACACACACGCACAAACTGGCTGCCGTTTACCCACTGCTGGTTTCAGGAGGCCCTACTTTTTCCACGCTCACCTTTTCCAACAATGCCCAGCTGAGCCTCTCGGATATCTCACCCTCTTCATTCCCTTTCTCCTTCCCCTGCCTGCAACCGTTTTTGAAAAGAATCGGAAACCGGTGTGTTTTTGCAAAGCGTTTATCGAGTTACATTTAATGACAAAGAGCTAGAATGCATTTTCTTGAAGGCTCAACAAT
The DNA here is from genome assembly GCF_035149785.1 of Candoia aspera. Lineage (NCBI taxonomy): Eukaryota > Metazoa > Chordata > Lepidosauria > Squamata > Candoiidae > Candoia > Candoia aspera. The sequence goes on from NC_086160.1 coordinate 77,544,081, forward strand.
TGGGGATCCATCAAGGAAATGAAAAGGATGACAGAAGAACGGGGGCTTTTGTCAGGGCCAGAGAAGCCCCCCCCCCCCGGAAAAGCTCTTTGAGGGGCTCTGTTTATTCCTCGCCCGGGCAAAGGCCTGTTTTTATTTACCCGTCTCTGGCATTTGAAGTCTGCGCAGCGGCCAGGCCCGGAACAAGGGTGGGATGCAGCATGGAGGGCAGCACGTTTTTTCCATTAAGGGGCGAGAGAGACCCACCTGACCCCCCAACTGGGAACAAGATGTCAGTGTCACAGAAGCTCTTTAGAAATTGAGGTTGGGGATAATCACCCTGGGTTCCCCCAGATGGTATGGGAACAGGTGATTCTCCCCACCACCCACCACCCGGCCCGCTTTCTTTTGTTTCCCATGGAGACTAAAGAGAGAAAGAGGCAGATTGTGGAGATATTCTCTTTGGACCTCCATTGTGTGCGGCTTGAGAAAATGGCTTCTTGGTCCGCGTCCAGAGGGGATGGGAGTCGAGGGCTGCTCGCACAAAGGAACTCGCTGCTGCGGCTTCAGTCCCGGCTGAAAGACAGCCTCGGCCTTGTTCTTGCCTCGCTCAGGGGATGCTTTGGGCCGCCGTCTCTGCGTCCTCCCTGCAGGACAAGGCCGCTTCCGCTCCAGGGCTCCGGGTTTCTGTGGTCTGGTCAAGCAAGGGCTCCTGCTCAATGGGGTGGTGGGGCGGTTGCTCTCCCACAGGGTCAGTGCGGCTTCCCAAGCTTCCCTGCCCTTGGTGATATTGGACTCCTCTCCCACGGAGGTCACGCTGGGGCCCATTAAGTTCTGCGCCACCTGTCCTCTAGAGGCTGGTCCAGCAGACAGCAACAGGGCATCCCCCGGCAGAGCGCCTGCTCCGACGGAGGCGACAGTCGGGCAAGAAGGCTTTCTCCGAGGCATCGCAGATCAGGTCAGCAGAAGATGCCATCCAGGCTGGGCCAATAGGTTTGGCCAACCAGTTCCATCAGGCTCAAGGTGGGCCCTCATTCATTTCAAGGGGTGCCCCCGTCAGAGGGCAGAAGAGATCCGTCTGGATGCCACCGAGCCAACTCAACCAAGTGCTGCACTCCAGGATGCCAGAGGGCCTTGCTTGGCCAGGCAGCAGGAACCCCATTCCCTGCCTGCCAGCGTGTCAGCCAGCCTGTCTACACGTGCCCAGCTGGATCTCGAGGACTTCCTCCCATCTCTCCAAGCGCTCGGAATATCCCTCCAGAATTGGCACAGTGATTAACATGGTGGCTTTGCCACGCACACAGAGGGAGAATTCTCCTATCCAACGAATGGGGGGGGGGGGAGTGCAGAGCTGGCTTATTTCACCCCTTCAAACATTCCCTCCTGGCACGTGTCCCTCTAAGGCAAACTGCTCCTCAAAGTCAGACCAGGTGCCTACATAAGACGCACTGACTAGTCAGACAACACACAGCAGCAAGCAGGGGAGAAAGGACTGGGATGTTCACATCCAAAAGACCCCACCTTTTTTTTTTAGGAACACATCAGTTTAGGAATGCCTGGAAAAGGGCTTAGGGGGCCAGGGCTTAGGGTCAGACAAGCTGAAATGGATGTGACTTTAAGTTGTGCGTGATTCTCGGTGGGGCTATGGCAAAAGGCCAACCAGCTGCTCCTCTGGAGACAAACAGGATTTCCCTGCTGGACACCTCAGAAAGCATCGGAGGTGACCCTCGTCTCACCCAGGGTGCCGGGTTGTGGTCCGTGTTCCTCGAGAGGGCCGAGGGGGCCCCTTTGGAGCCAGCCCGGCTGCTGCGGGATGAGGATGGCTGCAGGAGCGACCCCCACTGGGCCAGCCCTCACGAGGGGGGCAGCTGGGTCCAGTCTGGAGTGGCTGCTCGTCTGACCGGCCAGGGTGCCTCCCGAGCAAAGCTCCGTGGCTGGTGGGGGAACAACCCATTGCTGGTGGGGGGGGGTGAGATGTCCAGGCCGGACTCCTCTGCTGAGCCATGGGGTGCAACGGGATGAAACAGCCTCCGGTCACTGCCTTGGCAACAAATCCCCAGAGTCTGTGAGCACCTTTTCCAACAACACATTTGATTCGTAGGGAGAGGATTTCCTGAGCTGTAAAGACAATGTGCTTGTCGGGAAAATCCTGGTGATCTTGGGCCACCACGGAGCAGCACAGCTCTCCCCCTGCAGTCGCTTTCCTGGTAGCTGAGAGGATGCTGTGAGTGCACAGCTAAAAACATGCCCAGGAAGAAATGTTTTCTGGGGGAAAAAAAGTCGCAAAGAAGGAGGACAACACACAATTAGGACTGTTTGTGGGCTGGGTGTTTGATTGCTTTGCGCTCCAGACAATAATGGGAATGATCTGAAAATGATCAATCCAGGGTTTATTTAATATTGGAACAAGCTGTGTGGTTCAGTTCATCCCTCGGTTTCAAGTTTTCTGCAGTTTATGCCTTCAAAAAAATTAACTCTTTTAAAATATGACGTTCTTGAAGAGTACACACACATAACTATGTTACTGGAAAAGGTTTCAGTTTTTTCCTATTATTATTAGAGGGATACAACAAAAGTGTTTAAGCCTGTTTTGTATGTTGATTTAGTTTAATCTTAGTTTCGTTTAGTTTAGCTTTACTATTTACATGTAGTTTAATTTTAGTTTACTGTTTGTATTTGCCCAATTAATATAAATTGTTACTATTCATGTACACTTAAATATTTTTACTGGAAAATACTTTCAGATTGGCGTACTGAATTTAAGACATGGCATTGCTTAAATACTACTTTGTTAAGACTTATTAAAACATTTGCAGAAGAAGTGCAATTTTGATTTAAAAATCTTCCCTTCTAGGAAAATGATCAATTTTAGAGGATGGTTTTGCCCGTTAATATCTTTTCTTTCGATGTCTCAAAGAGCACAAATCCCCCACAGGTTGGAATCTGCCCACACTTTCCTCCCAGCCCAGATTGGAATTTTAATTTCCCCCTTTTTCCCCTTTTTTAGGATTTTTGCATCACTGCAAGAATACAGCCTCCATTATTCTACACAAGAGGCAGCCTTTGATAAAATTAAAAAGCCATAACGAGAAACATCTTACAGACATAATGAGGGAAAATAACTCCGCTGAATTTCCCTGCGTTTTTCAAATGGCAACGTAACCTGAGACCAGAACAGGGAGTGAGTTGGGGGAAACATAGCCTCACTGCACATATATTTTAGGATAATGTAGGCTTACTAATGCTACTTAAAAAAATCCAGATTTGTTACCATAATTCCTTTGTAAACACTTGGTGACTCTGCAACTGGAGCAGCTTAAGGCTGTGCTGCCTGAAGAATTCCCATTTTCCTCCCTGGATCTCGGGAGGGCGAGGTGAGGAGGGCCTGGATCCAGAGGCCAAGAGGCACCATGGGGGAGATGCTCTCCTGGTGAAACAAGACAGATTATCCTGTTGAGGCTCGGCTGTTAATCCGCTGAACGCTTGAACCTTGGAGAGGGTTTCAGCCCATCCATTGTGAGATAACAAGGCAAGCCACAAATTGTCCCCTTCCACCCCGGACAGGAGCTTCAATATGAGCGCCCAAGGGAAGGAGGGGAAAATGTGTCCTGTGTTTGCAAGGAAGCACCCACACGCCTCTGAGTGTGCAAATCAACTGATTCCACCTTGGTAAAAATGTTGCTGAATCCTTGTTTGAAGCCCAGTTGTGCTAAGCTGAATGAACAGTCGAGGATCGATGCTGTCAGATCAATAAAATATTAGCTGCAAAGAAAAGGATCACCAAAGCCATCATTCCATCATCCCCAGCTGAAAACAGATGCATTTTTCTTGTAGTCTTCATCCATATCTAGATATCCCCTCTGCATTTCCTAATAACAACAACAACAACAACAACCCCCCTCCTCCTCCTCCTCCTTCCTAACTACGCTTTTCTGCAGCCAGGAGCCAACATGTCTCCCTGGGAAGAGTCCCGCACAGCCCAGCCTGGATGTCGACCTCCAGTCGAAGGCACGGTGGCTGACTGCATGGACTGCTCGGTTGCAGTTTTTCAGCACTCCATGGGGCTTTCCCAAACAAAAGGAGGACAGGAGGAAATGCCAGGCACGGTGGTGCCCAGGGAGAGAAAGAGGAGGCAGGAGGAAGAAAGCCTTAACAGTAAAATATCTGACATCTTGGCCGAAGGATTCATGAAAATAGAGGGACATTCTGCGGATAGCACACCACACACCTCTGTTTTCTGTTGGGATCTTTTGAATTAAAGGTGTGCAATCCATTCTATGTTCATGTTTTCTTCACCTTAACAAGCATTTATGAAATACGATCTCATTCGCGTCCACTTAGGCTCCTGTTTTTACAATTAATCCCACCCCGGAGAGGAAGGAACATTTGGGTGATTGAGAGCCAGCCCAGCCGCAGGAAAATTCTGCCGTGTGCCTGAGTGTGCAAAATCTCACCACTGATGGACATTTCTTTAGGCCCACTGAATCCCTTGGGAGAATATGACCACCAGTGTGTTTGAAGAAAGAATTGACATTCCTAGTGATGGCTGGAATAAGGAGTACCCAAGAGTGATGGTAAATACAAACACTATGGGAGAGCGACACAATTTCTGGAGACTTTTTATGATGTGGGCATTTCAACATCCAGCACTTCATACTGTACTGGGATGTGTGAAAGATATTACGATGAAAGGCTTTCAAGCATCATCACATTAAAGATGAATCAAACTGATCGCTGCCATGTTAACAGCCCACTTCGTTTTTACTTCTCTAAAACTAGCCTTTAGACCTCTTTGTATAGAAAAGTAAAATAAAAATATTGTAAAGAATGTTTTTTAAAATAATATTTCAAATAGACAAAGTTCCATGATATGTTTTCTGGCTGAGTTCCATTTTCTGATATCCAAACAATTCTTTCTTCCTAGAATACCAGCAATAAATAATGCTAATTAAAGACAATATAAAACTTCAAAACAATTGAAGTAGGTTGAACTGCAACTAACATTCCTTTGCAAATGCCATTTTAAAGTATTTATCTTTAAAATAATTTTAATTGGAAGCTTAGCTCTTTTGAAGCCTGTAGTTTATAAGCCACCTGTATTTACTCAAGAAATATTTACTAAAAAGGCAAATCTGGAGTGATGTACAGCCTCATTTGGCTTCCGAAATGGTTACCAAGACACTTTAAATTGGTTTGAGGGAAGACACGACTTCTGGGTAACAACCTCGCCATGACCAACTCACTCCTTCTAAATGCAGGGTGTGATAAAAACCGTTCTGCGTCCTTTTTTCAGCTTCCACGTGGGGCTTTTCTGCATGGGAGAAAACGTGAATCACATCCTTGTTATTAACAGTTGGCACTTAACCGCATTCAGCGGTTCCTCCAGACAGACTGCTGGCTATTGTGAGCCTTCGAGGCAGACCCAGACATCCCTCCTTAAGTGCTTCCAGAAGTCGGGGGAAGGAGGACCCTCACCTTGCGAAAGAGCATCTTGCTGCTTGCAACAAGCCAGCCTCTTCCTCCCTCTTCTGCGGGGAAGTCATCCGCGGCTGCAAAGCGGTTGCTGGAAGGAGAGTGGGTGGGCTGTGCTTGCGATTCGCCGCTGTCTTCATTGGCTGGGCTACTGGGGGGGGAGGGGGTTCTTCTGCCTGGCCGAACGCCCACATGGGTGCCTTGTTTGGAGAGGCCTTTCCACCTCCTGCCCCCCCCCCCCGCATGTGTGGCGCTTGATTAAATGCATCCTCCAAAACACACTCCCTTTACAAGGATTCTCCTCCTAAAAACAAGAAAGGGCAGAATTGCTGCCCCCCTTTCTTATGTATACTTAAAACTCTAAGCAGGACTGGGCAGCAATATTTCCTCAGGCACGCCGAGTAACTTCACTTCCCTGTAAAGTTTTCACCCACTCTCCACTTCTTCGTTTCCCCCACTGTTGCCATTTTAAGGCCCAGCACACATGTTCCTCTTCCCACCACATCCTTTTTTTCCTCTTATGCCTTGTCTTTTAAGAATGTGGCTGTTCAAAGGCAAGGAAACTTACCGACTCCAGGCCAGGGGGCCACCCGGCTTCCTCTGCACGAGATCCCAGAGCCAGACTCCTCCTGAGGAGATCTGCCTGCAGGAATGATTGTGCCCATGCCCTTTCTCTCTCTGATTAGCAACTGGGGAGGGGGGATCCTGAGCATGGGGGGACCAGGGTTAGAGGGATCAGGAAGAGGGGAAGGGGGTGATTTCTTCAGGATGCTGCTTCAGAGCACAGATTTTGGGGGGGGGGGAGAAAACGGCACATCTCCCCGAGGGATGCCACCATTTCCAATGACACCTTTCATCAGAACCAGCACCCACCGCCCACCGCCCGACATCACATGCCTGGCCCTTCTAGGTAGCCGGCATGGAGAGAGGGGAGGACAGAAAGCAGCCCTCCCCAGCACCAGGAAGGCCAGCAGGGCACCTACCAGCCCCAGAAGGGAGCTGCTCTGAGCAGGAGCAGCTTCCTTGGGTGGGCAAAGGGGGCACTAAAGGCCGGGAAGGGGCGCGGCACATGGAGGGCGGGGGGGCCTTGAATGATCTCCCCAGGCTGGGCCATTTCCATCCACCTCAACACAGCTGTTGCAGCCATCACACCCGGAGGGGGCTCTGAGGGCCACAGGGGACAGCAGGGGGGACTCTGAGGCCACAATGGCTCACCTTTCCTTTGACACCCCAAAATGAGGGAGGTCCCCAAAAGAAGACCCAAAGACAAGAGGGCCCAGAGGTGACTTGGACCCAGCCAGTGTCCGGCAAGGTGCAGCAAGGGGCCCAGGGCCCTGAGGCTCTGGCGGGAGCTGCAGGTCCTGCCTGGGTCCCCATCAGAGCCGGGCTGACCCTGTCCCACCTGCAGCCCCGCAGCTGGAAGGTTCTCCAGAAAGGCTGGAGTTCCTTGCCCGCACAAACCACCCCCCTGCCCCCCTCCCACACCCAGAGCCACCCAAGGGGGGTCAATTTGGATTTGATTTCTCCGCCTTTTGTCATCTTCCTTTTTATTTAAATCACTTTCATGGGCATGGTGCTTTTCCAACTTTGGTCCTTTGTTCTCCATCATTCCATTTCTGTCATTTACTGAATTATTGGATCCCTTGTTTTTTGTTTTTGTTTTTGAGAGAGAGAGAGAGAGATTGTTTCGTTCCCCCAATTTGGTGGTTTCTGTGAATTGTCCCTAATTCATCCCATCTCTGAGGTCATGAGAAAACCCTTTTTGATCCAGGACCGAGGCCAGACCCGGTCTGCAGGGCCGCAGCTCAGCCCTAGACGGAGTGGCAGAGTAAGCCAGGATCAGCTGATCTCATGGGGAGTGTGTTCCTTAACGATTATATTGGTGATTGAAGTGCTGTGCCTTCTAGCCCAGACGGCATGGCCACCAGAAGGGGCCTCCTCCGCCCATCCTTCCTTTTACCAGCCTTTGCCTTCCTTCAAACGTAAACTCCCTCCAGGCAACGACTGCTGAAAGCCTGGCACAGTACAGGTAATGCCCGTGCCCTTTTAGCAAGTCCTCCTCATCTCAGAGGGCCTGGCATGCTCTGCGCCCATCTCCAAGTGGGGAGGAATCTCCATCAGCATGAGAGTCCCCCCACACCCGCCAATCCTTTCCTTCCTGCCTCTCTGGCTCCTGTTCCCAATTCCTGCTGGGCCCACCTTCCCAAGGGCACAGGTGGCAACGTCTCCCAGACCGTACACACCTTCAGGCTGCCCTGCAAAGGCTCTTTAATGCCAGCACAGCTGAGGAGGAGTTCAGCTGGTCTCATGCCTGGAGAGGCAGGAAGAAGAGGGACGCTTGTGCCCGGTTAAGGCAAGGGCAGAAATGCCCTTGCAGCAGAGCTCTGGCGTGATGCCTGGATTGTGGCTCAGCCCCGTCTCCCTCCTGAGTCACGGACCTCCGGACGGGCAGAAGGCCGCGTTCTGCATGAATACAATCCAGAGGGAAAAAGCCATTCTGATGGCTGACACGAATGGATAGATGGAAGCCAAGCAAGGGGGTACTGAAGAAGTGATGGGGCCACTCAGAATTGGTGGCATAGAACAAGGTCGGTTTGTTTTGAAGGTTAAGCATATTGTCAGCCTTACAAAGTAGACCAGGCAGGAAACAACGACCAGATCAGCTAATTTGAGTTTACTGCAAGGTTACATTAACAGAATCTTGCAAGTCTGAAAGGACAAATTTCCCACCGTCCCCTTTACAGCCCATGAAACTGGGGAGGGTCCCTTCTGAGCCCCTTGCCCCACCCACGTTCCTGCTGCGGGCTCAGCTGCCTTTTATCTGACTGCCCCTTGCCTGTGTCTCATCCTGTCTCACAAGGTCATTCCGCATACCATTACATATATGTATTCAGCATCTGTATTCAAACATACACATGACAAAGGAACAAATATAAATCTAAAAAATGACTAACTTATGTTGAAAGATTCAGAAATTAGCAAGAGATTCAAGGGTGATGACAAGTTCTGAATGTGGGACAGACCGTTTAGTAATTGATTTAATAGTGACTTCCGGAGGAAGAAATGGACTGAAGGTGGCTCTGAAAAGCAAAGCCGATCACAGTGGAATGAAGAGCTGGCAAGTAGACCAGCTCTTCGAAATCCCTCTGGACAGAGGGAGGACTTGAGATTGCCCACAAGTGCTCCAGACGAGGAGACCCACAAGACAGCAGTCTCCAGCAAGTTTACAGCTCTGGGAGACAAGGCAAGAGCCATCTTGCTCAAACTGCAGTCAGTGCCTTTGAAAGTGTGAGAATCCAGCCTGCCTCTGACTCAGAAAACGAAACTCTTTCTGAGTCAGAGGAGGAAATAGAAACTTACCAGGATGAAACCAGGAAAGCAAAACCCAGAGATGAGTCAGCAGTGCGGGAAGAGTCACAGGTGCTGATTGGCCAAGATTCGGAGGAGGATTTGAATCCTCCAATCAGCGCGTGCCAACGAAGGGCAGAAAAGCGTGAGAAGGAGAAGGCAGCCCAATTGGCTGCAGAAAGGAACAGGTGCACGAGGGATCGGCATAAAAGGCAGATGCACAAACAGCAAGCTGCTGGAGACAACCGATCCTACAAGCCTGCAGCATCCACAGAAGAGTCCTTACCAGTGTCAGAGACAGCGTCTGTTACCGAAGAGGAATCAGCACCAGTGTTCTCCACCAAAGAGGACTTGAATCCTGCTTCTGCTGCCACCGAGGATCTTCTCACCAAACCCAGCAACCTCAGTCTCGCGTCCAGCCTCGAATCTCCACAGTCACCTTGTGCGCGTTCCAGGCTCGCTTCTCACCCCGTTTCGAGATTCCAGCCATGTCCAGGGTCTCGAGTCCAGTCTTGTCATGCCTCCAGTCTGCAGTCTCGCCCCGAGCCTTCAATGCAGCCTTGCAATGTTTCTAGATTGCTGCTTGGTTCCAGGTCTCCGTACAGCTTCAGTGTGCCTTCAACCTCCAGTCTTGCTGTGGATCTTCGGTCCAGTCCAGCTGCACTTTGGGTGCTTGACCTTGTTCAGGGGTTCCACACCTATCTAGTCTAGGGCTTCCAGCCAAGTCCAGCCTTGCTCCGAGTTCCCAGCCTTGCTCCAAGTTTCCAGTCCAGAGTATTCATCCTAGTCCAGGGCTTCCAGTCGACTCCAGCCTTGCTCCCAGTTTTCAGCCTTGTTATGAGTCTTCAGTCTCCAGTCTCCAGTCCAGCACAAGTCATCGAGCCCAGTCCAGTCCTTAGATCCCAGAAGTATCCAGGGGGTTCTGGTCAGCCCCGCCCAGTGTTCCAGTGCCTGCCTAGTATGAGTGGTGTTCCAGTTCAAGATCATTTGACTCCAGCTTCAGTGGCATCTCGCACTCCAGCTTCTCTCAGCCTTCCAGTCTCCATTAAAGAGTCCTGCTCCACTGCCTTGCTGCGGTCTCCTCCTACAGTCTTGCTGGTTTCCTTGTTGCTGCCCCACTGGTCTTGACTGAACTCAGTTCTTTCTTGATTCTATGGACTTGTTTATTGAAAATAGTTATTAATAAGAGTATTTTTGATATTTAATCTGCCTAGCCGCCTCTGAGTCTGATCAGGACAGAAAGGACACCAATTTCACATACTTCCTTTCCTAATCACTTTTGGAAATTGCTTGTTAACTGCTTTCCAGTTACAACTGGACTAAGGGTCCAGATAAATTTGAAATAAGATTTTGGAATTAATTATAAAGAATCCTTCCTGTGGGAAAATGCTTTTGTTTTGAATTTTTTAAAAAAAATAATAAGGTAAGTTTCAAAAAATTGGACACTAGAGGGAACTAGAGGGAACTAAAGATTACAATTAAAGGAAAAGAACACATAAACTTGACTTACAATTACAGAATGAAACAAAATATTCTAACATTGGATATATTGAAGGACAGACTACAAGAAAGACATGGAAAAAGATGTCACACAGGACATCTAAAAGAAACTGCCTGATATCTTAATAATTAAAAGCAATATACAAATAACAAACCAAGAGAGTGACCTGGATATTTTCCTATACTGGACTTACAAAAGAGGCTTGCTAAAGCTTTAAAGAATCTTCTGAGAAGGACAAAGAAAAAAACGAAAAGAAATCAAATTCTACGACATTATTTGAATGGACTAAAGATTAAAATTTTTAGAAGTAAAAGGAAGGAATATAAAGTTGGTTTATTTGATCAAGGTTAAAATAGATATGTTGTTATCTCTGGTAATCCTTAATGGACTCTTGCTGACACCAGGACTGAAATGACGATGCTTTATGGATTTGTTTATAGATAAGAGATGGGATATGGGAAGAAGAAATAATTTTTGTATGTTAAAAGAAGGTGATAAGTTACTAAAACTGTTTATACTTGTGATGAAGGTGGGAAGTCACTTCTTTATATATTTCTTTTCCTTTTCTTCATGATATTCTTTTCTTTTCTCTTTCTCTTTCTCTTTTTTCTCTTTTTTCCTTCTTTTCTGCACCATCTGCTCTTTTTATTCTTCTATCTTTTTTAGTTTGTGTTAGTTTGTATTGCTTTAATAAAATTCTATAAAAAAAGCAATCAGGTCAACAGTGGATGTTGAGGAAAAAATAGATATGGAAGAAAAGTGGAAAAATTAAAGAAAGAAGAGTAGAAATATATAAAATTCAAACCTTGCATTAGAAAACAGATTAACCACCCAGCTGAATTAATGGAAAATGCACCGAAGATGTGAAAGCTGCTTGGAACAAAATGAAAGGAATTACACTAGAGAGGGAAACAGAAGTGTTTGGAGTTAACACTCATGAGAAATATGCAAATGGATACTTCTTAGAATGATGAAGTGGAAGAGGATGTGGATGAATTAAAAATGAACATACCGTAATTATTCTAAAAATTAGGGTCAGATAAATGTGTATCCTGAGAAAAAGATATTTCAAATAATGTAATTAGTGAGAGCAAGGAAAAATTTAAATTTCATGAGGCAGAGAAAATGCAGAATGATTTTGATGGAAATAAATCATTATTTTGGGTGAAAAGGGCTAAACAAAAGTTCCCAAAGAGTGAATGGAACTAAAAATAAAAGCGATGAAATGATTTGGGATGAAAGTGAAGTGAGAGAATGCTGGAATGAATATTTTAGAGATCTGTGTTGGAATGATACTGAAGAATGTTGAAGAATTGAAATGCTATAAATACTAGTTCACCAGAACATATGGATGAAAAGGAAGTAGTAAAAGCTTTGAGAATGTTGAAAATGGTAAGGCTGCAGGCTTAGCTAATGTAACTGATCTGATTATGTGCTATCATTTTTGACTCCTAGTGACCACACAGATAGATTTTCTCCATGATGATCTGTCCCTAACCTGTTCTTTCAAGTCTCCCAATGGTGCATTCATTGCTTCTGTAACCGAGTCCCTCCAACTTGCTGCTGGTCTTCCCTCTTCCCTCTCCTTCCACCTTTCCCCACATCAGAGCCTTCTCCAGAGAGCTGGGCCTTCGCATAGTGTGTCCGAAGTAGGACAATTTGAGCCTGATCACTTGGGCCTCGAGTGAGAACTCTGGGTGGATTTGTCTGATGATCCATCAGTTTATTTTCTTGGCTGCCCACAATATTCTCAGGAGTCTTCTCCAACACCAAAGTTCAAAGGCATCAATACTCTTCCTATCCTGCTTCTTCAAAGTCCAACTTTTGCTTCCATAGAGTGTCACGGGAAATACCACAGCTTGCATAATTCTGATCTTTGTTGATATAGACACAGCACAGCCTCTGAGTATCTTCTCCAAGGCCTTCATGGCTGTAACTGTAACTGAAGAATTGTTAAAATAGGGGTATGGTTTGCTGGTGGTGTCACTGTGCAACTGCATCAAAAACTGAAAGTGGTATTTGACAGGAAAAATAGAGTGATTGCATGTTATACATACAGGGCAAAAAACTAGAACAAATCGATGCATTTGTGTACATTGCTAGAACATTTCCTAAAGATGGGGAAATGGATGGAGAAAATTTAAGATGTGCAAATGCTGAGAGCAAGTTAGTATGTGGGCTGTGGCGAGGACCATGTTTTTATTGGAAGAAGCAAAAACAGCTGCACATAAGACCAGGTTTCTGCCTCCTTTGTTATCTGGAAGCAAGAGCCGGGTATGTCAGGAGAAATGTAGACGCTGAAGGCAGCGGGGACGGGATACTTCAGAAATGCCTGTGGTAAAATCAAAGAGAGCACAAATGAATGTGTGTTGGCTTAAAAAATGAGCCACTGGTGTGAAATAAGCCTGCCAAGATGGCTGGTCCAGTGGAGAGAATGGTGGAGGACAGAATCACAGAATACGTCTGCACCAAGGTCGAGTGGCTCGATCAGGAAGGGGAGGCTCAAGAAAGCCATGTAGGTCGGAGTTGGTGAGAGGTGAGTTTTGTTGAAAGAACAAAAGGCAATTTGTGAATCATGCCTACGTGTGGGGGAAGCAAAGACAGTTTGCAAGGACAGAAAGGTACAAGAGGTAGAGAGAACAGGATTGGGGTAAATTAGGTTTAACTCTGCTTTTCCTCTTTGGTTTAGTGTTCCTTATACTTTTCTACCCTCTGCAAAGCGCTGTTTAACCCCAAAGGGAATTGTGGAACAGGCACGTGGACAGGTCCGCCCCAGTCTGGCATCTCTACCTGGGCGGCTTGCTGCTATGCTAGAATGAACCTGTGGTTGTAATTTTAAATACCAAATTTGTCTATTCGATGATATTCTGTTTTTAAGAATTTGATAAACTCGCTCGTATCTTTATTTTAAAAAGGGGGAAAGCAAGAAAAATACGTTTGAAACATTTTGTATGTTATTTTTATTTTATTGGGCTGATTCTGCCACAGAGGGACTATAGGTTTCTGTCAAAGCAGGTGGGAACTATGGCCATCCTGCCTGAGGATAATGGGCACTGCAGTCCAGCACATCTGGAGTGGGAAGCCAGCCTTGGGGCCTCTCAGCCTTGGCCACAAGCCTTGGCAGGACCAGCGAAGTGCCTCTGGGAGCCTTCACAGCAGGGCTGAGTCCTGCCCTGGGCCAGCAGAAGCCTCCCCCCTCCTCCCCCCACCCCACCCCAGCCTCAGCCAAATGTTGATTCAGGAGCCGCACAGAAGCCACCAAGTCCCTAATGAAGACAGATGGGGCCGGCTGGCCTCCCCCTCCCCCTCCCCCTCCGCAGATCCTCCCTGTTAAGTGTTGGAAAGACACAATTAAGAGCAATCAACACCCATTTGAGGAATACTCTATTTCATTGCTTGGAAGCGTCTGAGGAATTGATTATACAAGTGCAGGTATTTAAGCTATTGGAGAAGATATAATTGGTCATTTTTTGGCATTCCAGAAGAACATCAGAGCTGGATTCGTGTAACAGCCTGTCCAGGACCTTCTGTTTTTTAGCCAGCTGCCTGTGGCGAAGCTCCTTCATCTGGGCCTGAGCAAAAGCACCCTTTCTGCTGGTGTCTACTCACAGCTGGGCACGGCCCAGGACAGAGCCTCTGATATTGGTGGCCAGCCTGCTCTGCCTGCAACCCATTTTGTTTGAATTGGCCTTTAAAAGCCAACGAAGCTGATGGTTGTACATTTCATAACTGGAACTATGCACGTGTAAAGACACATTTCCTTTATCTACCCATTGTTCCTCAGGTCCGTTAGATGATCTTGTAAGTTTTAGAATTTTGAGAGAGGGAGAAGTTCCCCGTCCAATTTTTCTACCTTATGTATAATGGCACACAGCATCACCACCACCCCTTATTCACCACAGCCCTACTTTGCAGCCTCCCAGGCAGGCCAAGAAGCTCCTGTGGGGCCAGTGCTGCCTGGAGGATCTAGCCACCACAAGGAAGCCTGTTCAGTTCAGAAACCAATTTTATTTTCAAACATTGAAAACGGCCTTGCGTTTAAGTTTTGTCCTGGAATCAGCACGTTGAAAATGATGCTTTGGAACCATATAGACACCTAAAATATAAAAAGACCATAGATGCCCAACTGTTCTGGAAAGATACTGATAACTGCTTCAAAGAAGGGAAAGAACTGTTCTTTAAAGAATGTGTTAAAGCTTGAAAGTTGATAGAAGCCAGTGGAGATTATTCTTCAGGAGCTTATCGGTTGAATGGAAATGCGAGCATCAGGGTTCGACTGGGCACAACCAGACTTCTGGCAACAGGACAGTAAGATTCACTGCAGGAGCAAAAGAGTATTCCCTTCTGTCTTGAGTTGGGAGACTCTCACAAGAGCCCGCAAAGCGCCAAGATTAACTCCTCCGCCCGCCTTCTCCTGCCCCACTGCGGCAGAGGGGAACGAGCTCGGCAGGCAGCCTCAGCACAAACTGGGGCACAAGTCTCAGCTGACCGTCAAAGGACCTTCCTCAGACTCCACTGCCATACCCATCAGCGGAACTGAACACCCATGGGTGATTGGGGCCGGTCCTGGGCACCATGTCCTCAAACAGCCAGAGCTGATGAGGAGGACATCCTGCAGGTTCTTTTCTGCTCGGGTAGGGGCCAAGCTTACAGGGCACCAAGGGTAGAAAAATGGCGTGTGCCCAAAGTGAGTTGCAAGCACACTAGCACACACCTCCTAATGGAAACAGATGATCCTGGTGGGGCCCACCCAGGGGTCATTAACACTCCTCTTTGTCACAGCGACGTTGAGCAATAGCCCTGCCCGGTCCCTTTTCCAATAAGTTGTCCTGTCAGCGCAGAGACGGATGGGCTCCTAGGAAGGGACAGAATGCCGACAATTTGTCATTCGTGGTTCTGCTTAACATTTGGTAAGGCAACGTGATCCCAGCCCACCGGGCGGCCCCTGCCACTTGCCAGCCTAGGTCCCCTGGCACAGCAGCCATCCTGTGAGGGGATAGAGAGCAGAGGTGATTTACGGCCGGCTCTCCCTAATTGCATTCCAGCCAGCAGGAAAATGGATGGACTCGTCCTTCTGATGGATGGCCCTCCCAGACCCTCATTCGGTTAGGTGGCCTAATACGGGCGGGCGCTGCTGGGAAGGGAGGAGGAGAGGGAGAGGTGGCAGGCAGGAGGGAGGCTGTCTAGACCAGTGGAGAAAGTTAGGAGAACTTCCAGGAGGCGGATGTGGCAGAAGCTGACGGGAAGGCAGAGCAACGGGCCCCTTGCCATTCAGGCCTGGGACATGGCTGCTGGGAAGAGCTTAGGAGCTGCGGTCCAGGGTCCACTGAGCCCAGCCCAGATGTTTCAGAGGAGTCTGCCAGCCATGAATGTGCCTCCCCTCTGCTCTGCAGGAGACGTACAAGGGAACACCTTCCATTCAAGCAGGCAGCGCGTTCCCTTAGCCCAGAACCACCTGTTCTGCGTGGCAGAGGCCCACCGGTGTCTAGGGCAGTCAGGCATGTGCGACCACGTGCTCCTTCAGCCGCCGGGAAGAAGCTAAACGCGGGAGTTACCATCCCAGAGTGGCCTAAATCCTCCCCCAGCCCAGCGCTGAGCTGAAGCCAACGGTGGGCAACAGCTCTGCTCCTTGGGTGGAGCAGCGCTCGCCAGCGAACACAACTCCCGTCCTCAGTACAGAAAGCACAGTGGCGTCTTGCTCGGCCGTTCTTTAGCCAAACAAGCAGCCGGTGGGGCACAGAGCAAGGACACGGTTTGGAAACTGCCCAGGAATCTGCAAAGCCAGCAGCGAGGCCCAATCCAGAAAAAAGCCAGGCCCGAGGTCACCATCCCATGGCCCTGGGAGGGAGGGTTCAGGCAGCGTCACAGAACCTCCCCGGGTGAAGACTTGTCCCCAGCCCCGGGTCTCATCCAGCAGGGGGCGCTACCTCAGAGGCTGTGGGCCTGCGCCCTCCATCAGCCGTCACATTACGACAGTCATGCCGTCACTCCCAATGGGCTCAAAGGTGGTTCAGAAGCATCTTAGCCAAGACGTGGAACCGCATGGCTGCCTGCTGAGCTAGGCGCGGGCTCCGGGCTTTGGATTCTCCAGGCTCCTCCCCGTCTTCCAAGGGAGAGCCGTGACCTCTCAGTGACAGCGAATTGGCAGCCACACTGAATCTACTTTCCATAGACTGACAAATCTCCTCGATAAATCATTTCACTTACCTGTTCATAATGCCAAGTCCAGGAATAAGACCACACCCGTGTACATCCGGTCCTTCCCAAGGGCGACAGTCCCACCCAAAATCCAATTATTCATACATACGCGAACCTTCCCTCGGTGTTTTCTTAGAAGCACCTGTACAGCTCTCAAAGGCTGCTGAAGCAACAGCCTTCAAAATACCCCAGAAGAGGGAGGAGTCGCGATTATTCATGGGGGAACCATTTCTATTTCACAAAGATCAAGTTCACAATCCATGGCAAGTCGACAAAACAGAAGGCGTCCTTGTGGAGGTAATGTAGGACCATCCTGGGTGGGCTATACAAATCTGGATGGGCTACTGCATGGTGGCCAAAAGATGCAGGATGTGCTAACTGGTTGCTGCCAGCTAGTGGTTGTCCTGATGTTTGCAGCCAAGATCTGCAGCCTCAAATAAAAAAGTAACGGGAATCTTGCAAACCCACAACTGCTCCCCAATCTCAGGGAAGCTACTCGCCAGGTTACAGGGAGAGGCCAACTGGCAGGCAGAGGGAGGAGAGCAGTGCCCCAGCCCTGGCTCGCTTGCTGGGAAGACGCCGGAAGAGCCAGCTTGCGCCAAACAGGCAGGTCCTCTGTCCCCGGGGGCAGCCGGCTCTGGAACCGCCTGGGCTCTGCTCAGGGTTGTCCTCTGAGGTGCTCCTGTCTCTGAAAAGCCACGTGACTTTCCGTTTGGGCAGTGTTGTCCAACCCCCTCCCCCCTTGGAGGCTCTGGGATACCTAAGCGGGCGCGTGGAGAACAGGTGGCACATCAGCCTAAAACGTAAGCAATCCAACACACAATTTGTCAACTCAAACTCAAATGTAACGCTAAGCACTGCTGTGACTTTATGCCGATTTAGGAACAAACTATAACTTGGTAACTGTTATGGGAATCCTGTATTTGAGTTTTCCTGTGCTCCATAGTGACTTCTGAATGTCAACTTGACCCTGAAAGGCAGAACCCGAGGATCTAAGTATCAAGCGCTGGGTGCAAAGCGGCCAAGTTTTCCAGCTCAAAGTGAAAGGGAGTTCAGCCCAGCTCTCCCAGCCCTGCAGGTTGCTTCCACAACAGCAGAAGAACCAAATGTAGCTATCCCTTTTTGCAAAACCTTTAGGGGTGTGATGCAAAATCAAAGTGTTTTGGAAGGCCTTGTGGAGGATGCCTTCAGGGTGGACTAAGTGGGAAGGGCAACTAGGCAAGAGAGCCGGAAGATCTGGCATTGGCCACTGTTTACGGTGGGGGGGGGGTGCTCCCCAAATTCTTTCATCTCTCTGCAGTGTTTGTGGATACTGTTTAGTCACCCCCCTGGGCTGCCTCCAATTCTCAGACAGCATTTGAGGGATTTGTTGCTTTCTATGGAGAATGCACGTATGAACAAATAAGCCATCCCAAAGCGTACAGTCAGACAGCTTTAATAAAAGGTACAACAGGAGAATATATGTACAGTTCCAATCCACATGCTATCACCTAATGCAGTTTAACTGGTAAACCCACAGCCCCACTTCATCTTCTGAGTTCAACAGCTGTATTGCCTGCCCGAGAGAGATACCTTACGTGAACTCCGTGTTTTCCACTCTGTGCGATAGTGCAAAAAAAGCTCTATTCTCCACCTTTTAGAGTTTTAGAAATACTCCATCCAAAACAGCTATCCAGAAAAGCATACATGTATACTTACGTATACACAGACGTGCGTGTGTGCACGTGTGCGCGTGAGCAATTCATTAAAAAAGGACCCGCTGAGAAGCTTGCATGTCGTATGTCATTGCGGCTGAACCATGGGGAGAAGAACCACTTTTTAATGCGCTCCCAGTTGGTGGCCAACTAAACCACCCCATCCACCTCCTTTACCACCACATTCAAAAGGTGACTCCGGCAACAGGGTCTAAATTTGATCCCAGGGCATCCAGAAATGTGGAGCTGAGAAAACTACCTTTCAGAAGGGAAAAGAAAGACGGAAAGATGCATGCATCTGTGGCTAAACGGTTGGCAAAATGCCATGAATACTGTCCCTGCAAGGAGACAAAGCGTTTGCCAACTCCTGATGGGCTGACAGGTCTCCCTTTCCCTTATGCCAGGGCACCAGGCCTCCGCTACAAAATGGGCTGGCAGGCTCACTCACCACCACACAAAATTAGCACATTAAAAAAACCGAGGTTGGAACAAATAGCCTTGCATCTGAAAACAAACATTTCCTACAAAAGGGATTTTTGAGAATTCAAACAAGAAGACATTAGTAATACAGCGGAGACATTTTCCCTTTAGACGAGGGGCAGCATTTCAGCAAAGTGCAAAACTAGCAAAATCTTGGCTCTGGTCTCCAAGGTGCCACAAAGGGTTGGTGATCTACGGGCATCCATCTTTGTGGAGAGGAGAACAGACTCCCTTCCAGAGACAGACCTTTCTCAAGGGGTGCTCCAAGATCTGGTGGTCTCCCCCCCCCCCCCCGATGGGCACCGTATCTCGTTGAGGAGAGGAAGATGCAGCACATCCCCAGCCGACTGCTGGCCACAGGCCGGGAGCTTACTCCAAATCCTTAAGAACTGTGGAAGGCGGCAGGGCCCAGCCTTAACCCCCCCCCCACAGATATACGCACTCTCCCCCCCCCCCCCCGATTCTGCTCAGGTTGCTGAGATGGTCAGGTTCTTCCAAGCTATTTTCCCCCTAATAATCACAGAGCCTGGCAGACAGACAGACAGACCGTCCTTCACTATCGGCCAATCCTCGGTCAGAGGATTTTTAACCTGTTGCTTTCATACAAAAAGGACAGCATATTAACAAACTCTCCATTTAAATGATTTACATTCTTTTAAAGGTATACAGGATGATATTGCTTGAAACAAAATGTTACCTAGGAACAGAGGACCTCAATTCCATTTTTGCCAGCATAATCTGAAGAGCTGTTCGGAGTCTGACCCTCTCAAATCAGACTGCCTCAGAACAAGCCTGACGTGCTCACAACGGTTGTTCTCAGAGGTGCCAGAAGGCTGGTTGGGGGGAGGCAAGGTGGGCTTGATGGGGCTGCAGCAGAGACAGATCAGCCCCCCCCCCACTGGCAGGTCTGTGGAGCACTGTGCAACTGGACAAGGCCCTGGTCGGAGGTCCTGGCGCACCTGTAGGCAGCTGGTACTCTTAGCACAGTGTTCCACTTTCCCACTTGTCCTTTGCTTGGTAAGGCAAACAGAACAGAAGGCTTTTGGGCACAAAGGCTAGGCTGAATCTCGGACAGGGCACCTTGGAGGGGGGCAGCCTCAGCAAATGCCAACCCCCCCATCTGCCTGACCCCCAGACCACGCTCCTGCGGCGGAGCAGGCGTGCCCTCCTCACCTGTAGCAGGGAGAGGTGAAGCCGGGACTCCATCCGCTGGCAGTCACAGCTGCCGACAGACCGACCGACCAGGGCAAAATGAAGGAGCGGGTTCCACAGTCCGCACTCCCGGGCAGGCAGGCTCTCAGCACCTCCCAGGGGTGAACGGCTACCCACAAGGCAGTCTGGATGGCAGGGCAAAGAAGAAACGTGGCCACGTCCCTCCAAGATTGCACAGAGTTGCTCTAGAACAGAAGCAAAACAAGCCTTGGACAGGCCTAGCTGAACCAAGGGTGGGAAGACCTTTGGCGCCCGTCTGAGAGGCACCGGGTGCTTCATGGGGTCTGGATATGAAGCCTGACTCTGAGGAGCCCCGTGGGCCCCCTCCGTCTCCTCCAAAGTGCTCCCCAGAAAGCCAGTGCTCCCGAGGAGCCAGCCAAGTGGCCAGAGGGAAACAGAAGGAGTGACTCCAAGCCCCTGTGTGCCAGGGTCACGGCGCTGCCCTGTTCCTCACACCCAGAGACAACCCTTCAGGACGCAGCCTAGGACGGGGAGCTGGGAACGGGAAGCAAGCTCTGCTCCGCAGGTGGTGGAGGCAGGGAACTTAGGAAGACACGGGGAAATCATCCAACTCAAGAACGTCTGAGTGTGTCATGCGCTCTCGTCTTTCCTTCCTTCTTCAGCGGGGATGTGAACCCTCACCCCAAAATGTGAACCTCAGGATCTGCGCAATGTGCTGGGACCATCTTCAGTTGCCCAACCACAGAGACAAGTCAAAAAGGCAAGGAGGTGGAGGATCCCTGATCAGGGAGGGCTGGCTTGGCAGCCACCACCCTTGCCCACGTGGCCCACAGACCCTTCAACAAGAGACGGGCCTGTGGGGCAGCTCCCCCTAAGGCACTTGTCTGAGTGACCAAGATGAGCCACGCTACAGCCAACTGGCTGGCCCACCAGATTTCAAGGGACGTTTGTGCCAGCATCTGAGAAGAGGGCGTTCCCTTGGAGGCGTCACTGCACGGACTGAGGGGCCGATAAGCTGTTCCATCGGGGCAGTCCATCCCCCACCCCCCAGCACCGCTGAAGCAAAAGGGCATCGTGTAGGAGCCAAGAGGGGAGACCCTGGACGGCCCACAGATGGACACCTTTCTCTCTGGCCACACGTCCCAAGAGCCCTGCGGAGCATGTTGGGCGTCTCTGGGTGGTCTATGAGCAAATGCTTTGGAGGGGCTGCCCTACTGTTTTGCCTGAGAAAAGCTGAAGGTCACATACAACTGGGGGGGGGACTATGTAATATCCCCCCCAGTGCAGTTATGGCTGCAAATTATTTGTTACATGGAAAGCAGGGTTCTTGGCACAAAAGCAGGCAGACGAACGGGAGGCAGCAGCATCTGTGGGGTAGGGGGTGTCAAAAAAATCAAGATGGCAGCTGCCACACCTATTAAAAAAAGAATGGGGCTTCAACTGCATGGTCTGGCCACTATTTTGACTTTTTTGACCCAATGATGAGAGGCAAAACCTCAGGCCCAAATAACAAATACCACCCTCCAACTTTACTATTCTCTTCATTAAAAACTCAATATTCAGATTTTTAAAAACAAAGTTCTTGTTTTCCATCAAATACATTTTAAAAAGCTCTAATTCCCTTCATCTCCCTGAAAAGAGCTAAGAGAAAGTGCTTCCAGCACTGACTGCCTACAGGAAAGGGCCACAGCTGCTCAGATGCTGAGAAATAGATTTTTAAAAAACCTATCAACGAGAAATAGGGCTGAAAGCACACATTAAAAAAAAGAGCAGCTTGTATTTAAAATGTGGCCAAAGGAGCAAGAGAGGAACACTGGCCTTCCAGGAAAGAAGTCAAAATGGAGGCTGAAGCAGGAGGGTCAGGGGCAGCCCGCAGGGCTATCTGGTGCTCAGGGAACGCCGAGACAGATTTTTTTCCCTTTAAAACTTCTGCATTTTGAGTAAAAGCAAGATTGACCTCAGGAGATGGGCTCTGGCCTCCTCCTTTGGGGTTCCTTGTTGTGTCAGGATGCGGAGGAAACGAGGTCTTCGAGCAACCCCCCTCCCCTTGGGGCTGCTGCTCCTGGGCAGACCAGCAAGGGCTCCTGCGGCACAGGGGCAGGGGCGCCTCACATTACTGAAAGCACAGGGGCTTCTTCCCTCTGCTCACGGCTCCATGGCGGGGCTGCAACGAGGAGGATGCGCTGCACGGGCCACGGAGCAAGGTGGGGCCGGGCAGGGACTCTTCCCCCAGCAAAACCCACCTGGTGCCCAGAGTCAGCCCGGTTCCCCCAGAAAAGCCACTCCGGGCCCAAGCAATGTCACAGGGCAGCGAGGTAGTCCTCAGGACATCCCTTCGTGAGAACCCCCCGTGAAGCCAGACACTAGGAGGCAAACTGGCCCCGGGACCACGCGGAGGACTGCGGGGTCCACAATTTTAAAATACAAAGCAACCCTCCCCAAACCCCCAACTGTGTGAATGCCCCTCCCCTTTGACCACACATTAGAGAGGAATAAATGCTTTGTTACCAAGGTACGTCTGGAACCCTGGGATGTGGGGGTGCCAACTGGGGCCCTGGCCTGGGCCTTCCAGGAAGGCTCTCTGGGGCTCTGAGCTTCCAGATCCAGGTGCAGTCTTTCCCAGCAAGCCAGGCTGCTCTAAAGAGGGGGCATTGCCGAAGCAGCCCACTGGGGTCACCAAGGCTCCAGGGCTCCGTCATGCTGGTCCTCAGCAGCAGCGCTCGTCCCTGGAGCTGGTCTGCCCACCGTCAGGCACAGGTCCTGCCCTGCAAAGCCCCCGCCCGCCCACCCACCCAAGGCCACCGTGCCGCTTGCCATCCCTCATGAGTGGTGGCTGCTGCTGATCAGGGCGCGCAGCTGCCTGGCCACGGCTTCGATCAGCTTCTGCTTGTCCCGCTCATTCTTCCGGAACTGTGCGAAGACGTTGTTCTTGCGGCTTGTGTCCTTCATCCTGGGGGCAGGCAGGGAAAGCGCCAGTCAGATAGAAGAATGCCCCCCCGAAAGAGGCCCTTCAGCTATGGACGCTTTCTCTGTGGAAAGGGGCCAGGTGTCCCCCTGCCAGAGGTTCATGCCACCCCATTTTCCACAGTGGGCAAGAGTGACATGATGGTCCTTCTCCCCCAGAGGCTGACTGTGCAAATGACAACCGTGTCATCGCAAACGTGCGCCATACTGAGAAAGTCTATCACATGGGAAGTCAAAAGGGGACGAATTTGGAGAGCTTGGCACTGCCTCTATCAGGGGAGGGCCCCCCCCACAAGGCAACAGCCACACCCATGTGTAGATGGGTGTCCCAAAGGCGGCAGTGGCCTTTCCAGCCTGCCACGTGCACATCCCACGGGCTTACTCCTGCCCAGGACCCTGGAGGGCTCAAGGCCACACCAGCCGAAGGCAGAAGGGAGGCCCACAGTGCCCAGAGCCCCACTCCACCCCGGGGGACCGAAAGGAGAGCCCAGAAGTAAGCACCGGAGACAAAGAAGCAGGCAGCACAGGCTGGGACGGGCAGCCCCGGGCTTCCTTTTCCCCTCTGGAGGGATCGGGCAGGGTGGCAGAAGGAAACTGGCAGCCTCAGGTGCCTCTCTGGAGTCCTGGGCTGGCCAACGAGCGGGGAAAGAGGTTGGGATAAAGGGAGGGACCGGCAGACCACTCTTCTGCAACCTGGTCCAGCTGGAGAGCCTAGGAAAGGCACCGAGGCAGGGAAGACACGGCCCTGGAGGTCTTTGGGAGGCTGTCCCAGCCCCTCCAGGCGCCTCTCCGGGGTGGTGGTCTCCATGGGCCAGCCACACATCTTCAACGCAGAAAGCAGGGAAATGCAGTCACCTTTAGCCTCTGGACTGGTGATGAATACCACCAGCCAGGGCATCCAAAATAAACGGTAAGATTCGTGGGGCTTGGCTGAAATCAGCCTCCTGCTGGGTCTGTTGGGGTTTTCACCCCACAAGCAGTAGGACAGGTAAGAAATGAACGCTCAAAACGCTTGGCCCAAACGGCTCCACGTTTGTGCAAGTTCATCTGTGGACAGCCAGCCCAGAAGCAGGTCTCAGCAGCACGGGTGGACTGGGGTGACTGAGTTCCAGGAAAAGGGGACTTGGCACCTGAGCGCCCCGCTTGCATTGTACATTCCAAGGATGCACTGCAAAGCAGCCCCAACAGGCCAGACATACTTACTCGCGCGAAATCCTGAGGGGAGGAGGGAGGGGCAGAGGAGGAAGGAGATTTAAACCAAGGGGAGAAGTTAAGCAGTGGCTTGTACAGCTGTGGCATCCAACTTCCCGGCTCGCCTGCTCCCACTGAGAGACCATGCGAGCCCTCCGGTGTCAGGGGAGGCAAGAGGAAGGGAGCAGGGGCCGAAGGGCAGCAGCCTGGCCAGGCCTTGGCGGGCCTCCTGTGGGCCACAGGGAACTGGGAGCGGGAGGGGGGAAGGGTGAAGCCATCTGGCTGGAGGACCTGTCATTGCCCTAGGCTGTTGCCCTCCACTTACAGCCCTGTACCTGGTCCCCGAACAACCCCAGTGGCAGCCCAGCCCAGCCCAGCCCAGCCCAGCCCAGCCCAGCCCAGCCCAGCCCAGCCCAGCAGCCAAGCCAAGCCAAGCCAAGCCAAGCCAAGCCAAGCCAAGCCAAGCCAAGCCAAGCCAAGCCAAGCCAAGCCAAGCCAAGCCAAGCCAAGGTGGCACATGCAAGCACCAGCGAGGGACACCTCCTTTGCCGGGTCAGCCCCACGTTTTCCCCAGCAGGGTAACGATCAGAAAAGTGTCTTGTCTGACCCAAGGATGCTGCTTTCCCCTTCTCCCAGTGGCTACCCAGTTAGGACCAGCACAGCCCCAAAGAAGAGGCCTCCACTCCATCCACTCGCATGTGGTGGCCCTGAGAGGTAGAGCGTCCACCCTGCCCTCACCCCGAGAACCCTCTCCTCCTCTGTCCTCCAGGAAGATGGGTGTTCCTTCTGAAGCCTTCCATGGGAGTGGCCTCCCCCACCTTTCCATAAGTAATTACGGGTTGCCCAAACACAGCCTTGCATGTGTTTTCCCCTCCCTGGGCCACCATTTCCCAATGGAGCAACCCAGATCGTCCTGAAAGAGTATCTGTGGGACTTCAGAAAGATGGAAGGCCTCCTGGGTGATGTGGATCCTGGAAATGGGATGGGGTGGGGGCACAGGCCACTCTGGGAGATGCTCAGTACTCTGGGAAAGGCCCTTCCTCAACGTGGCCCTGACACACAAAGGGCTCGCACAAAGATCTCCGGCCAAGAGGAGTGAAAAGGAAGGGACGGAAGGCTATGCAACTGAAAGAGGCTATGGCAAAGGCCCGCGGCCCCTGGGGAAGGCCCCGTGCAAAAGCTCCTGCTGGCAGCATCCACCCTCTCAGCCACACAGGAATCCCCGGCCAGGCAACGTGCGTTAGGCTCTCCAAAGACAATTCACGAGGCGCGGCAACTGCATCCCAGCGCCACATGCAGCACCCCATCAGCAGGAGCGCTCTTGCACTCGGCACAGCCTGCCTGGCCCTCTCCCCAGGCAGCCAGGGCACAGGAACAGGTGGCAGGAAGCGGTCGGGCAAACCCCGAGAGAAGAGCCTGGACGGGACACTAACTTTTCCAGCAAGGCCAGCGCAGTCGTTGGGTTCACCCGGAGGTACTTGCAGGTAGGCTGTCCGTAGTCCGCCAGGTATGTCGACCAGTCCCACTGGAGGAACAAATCAAGCAGCTGGAAGAGAGCCAGGAGAAAAGACCGTGGCTGAGAAGGCCGTGGAAGGTTGGCGTGTTGGGAGGCCGTGCTGCCTCCAGTCCAAGCTCAAACCCTGTCCCTGCCTTGGTGCGTCACCCGTAAGTGGGCCGGATGACAACCTGCCACAGCAGGTCCTGGTGCAGGTTATCGCACCAAGCGCTTTAGGCCGAGGTACCCCTCTGGGCAGTCGACCCCAGGCGGCGCCTGAGTTCTGACGGCTGGTTTCACTGCACGCTAGCGCTCTCTGAAGGGCAGCCGCCGCAGCACAAGATGAGTGGGCTGCCCACCCTGGCTGGGCTCCCAGAAGCCTGGCCTCGGGCCCCCTCTCTCTAGGGCCGAAAGGACCGCCATTTCTTGCTGAGGAGGTCCTCCGAGGCTCTTGAAATGGGTGGGTCAGGTAGGGGACACTTGCGGGGCTCGGGGCATTGTCAGGGCTTGCAACATTTGTAGCTTTCTTCATAAATCCCGTTGAAAAGCGGAAACAGAAACCAAAACTAACCAGTTTGTGGCTAGTGAAGGACGAGAGCACAGCAAAAGCAGGGGCAGCCCAGAAGCATGCCAAGGAGCAGAGCAAGCCATCACCCCCTCTGGGGCACCCAGAGAGAGAGGGGCCTGTGGGGGTGAGGGAAGGGGCGGGCCGAGGCCTCCCTGCTCCACCCTGTCACTAGCTGAGGGTGGACGCTGCAAGGAACAAGGTTCTTGGCTCTTCAGGGGAGAGGGGCCTGGATGCAGAGCCCAAGGACGGAGAGCCGTTCCCAGGCAGCTGCTCCTGATGCGGCTCGGCCTCCTCAGAGCAGAGTGCAAAGCAAAGACAGGCGCAGGGAGCCGGGAGGACAGGCTGCGACGGACACCCGGAGGCCTGCCGTCACTCGCCCCATCCGTCTTGGGAAGGCGGCTGGGTGGGGGAGGACGCTGCAGGCTCCCTCCCTCGCAAGGCCGTGTTTCTCCCGCCCCACCCGGACAGCGGTTGCAAAGCAACCCAGGGGTGGGAGGCCGTTCCTTGGAACTCTGACAACGCAAGGCCATTTATACAGCCTATAAATGGGATTTTCTTGGTTTCCCCCTTTAAACTTTTCACCTCCCAAATCGGGGGAGGGAAGGGTCTTTTGTAAGGACATCCCCAAAGTGTGGCGCTCCCACAAATCCTGCCACTATCTTCTGGGTAGATTCCAAAACAAAAATATGCAAATACCATTAATTCCTAAAACGAAAGAGTTGGCTGCACAGGTCGATGCATCAAGCTTGACAGTGCACACGCAGACAGGCTCCCGGGCAGGGAAAGGGCCCAGTCAGCAGACGCGCTGAGGAGGAAAGCCTTTCGGGCAGCAGCTGGGCTGCAGAGCGGGCAGGGGGAAGGGCAGCCCTCGCCCTGGGGCACACCAGGGAAACATGGGGAGGGGGACTGGGCAGCCAGCTTGCCTCTTAAGGAAGAGTGGGGCTGAGATGGGGAAGGAGGGAGAACTTGTGGAGAGCTGGTTTCTTTCTGCCTTCCAATCATCCTTCTGAAGTTCATCCCAGTCTAGCAGGGGAGAACCCCAGGAGGAGAAAGACCAGCCACCAAGTCCCACCCATGGTTGGCCCACCCGTCACCCGCTCCCAAGGGGACCCCGCTGCCCATTTCCTTCCTCAACCCCCACAGCCAGCATCGCTGCCAGCACTCATCTGCAACGTGTACAGGATTTGGGAAAGAGACCTGGAAAACACTTCATATGGGAGTCCCGACCTGGAGAAGGAGGGCAGTGAGTATTTATTTATTCATGGTCCGAGAGCAAGACTCAGAGGAGGGCCTTTACTGTGGCCGTGGCACCTTTTGTAGTTTCTGCAGCAGCAGCAGCCAAAGGCTATTTGGGAAACAAGAGCTCCCCAGATCCGAGAGAGGGCCCCACTCCGAACAGTGCGGACATGCAAAACTCCCATCAAAGCGAATACAATTAAGTTGCATGCAACACTTCTAGCCCTTAGGACTTAACTGAGAGAAGGCCCAAGGGTCCAGCTCCCCTTGGCTTAGAGAGACATGAGCACACAAGGACCCCAGAGGGAAAAAGCCCCCCTCCCACCATGAACCAAAGTCCTCTGCCTCCCCATTCAGTTCTGTCCGTGCTGATTTCCCATTTTCCTTCCTGGCCCAGATGAATGCAGTGAATGAAGTTTGGGTCAAACCCTGGCCCCTGAGCGAGCAAGCACCCTGGGAGGAAGCTGGTCCCGCTATCCAGTAGAAGAGAATACACGGAGCTCAGGGTTGAAATGTGGAATTCTGCCTGCTCTCTGAGCTTGGCTGTTGGCTTGCACCATGGCCCTCTTATATCCAAGGTGGTGGAAAGGGGCCACAGAAAGTACCAGGTGGCTTTCCCAGCTTCTGAAAGTCTGTCTGCTAACCGAGATCAGCTGACAGGAGACTGCAAGGCTTAACAAACAAGGCAATTCACCCTCGGCTAGCCCTTGTGGGAAGGTACTTCCTCATCGCCAAGCAAGGTTCTTCCTCTTCAGTCACACATTTCCAGCAACTGCAACAAGTTTCCCACAAACAGAACAAGAGATCACACTCAGGCAAACAATTCAACACTCAAGGTCAAGCCGCACAATCGGCAATCATAGGAATGGCATTTAACAAGTAAGCCGTAGACATATCTGAATTGGGCCCTCACACCGGGGGATGAGACCTACGCACACACCACGCCACACACACTGGAATTGCAAGCTAAATCCACCACCACTACACAAGCGCACCCAAACACAATTTGCATTTTGCTCTGGAAGAAAAGCTTCCATCAATATAAATAAGGGCTTTTCCTCCAAAACAAAGCGCAGTCATCACCCCTGACGCAGGGAGGAGCGCACGAGCAGAGCCTGCTGTGTGCCATTGAGCCTCTCTGCGCCATCTTCTCAGCTCACCAAGTGCTCCTGAGCTTCTGCCTGCAAAAACTCTGCTTGCTTAACTGACTCATAAAGTGCAGATGAAGGGAGAAGCTGAAACACTGCCCATTTCTGTGGATGAGATCCTGCCACGTTCTCCAGCTGTTCTCAGATCCGTAACTTCGTCCCTGCCCCTTCCTCTGAAAAGGGCTACAGAGATGCCCTTCAGTGCTGCAGCTATGACGTTCCCGGACTGCCTATATCTAGGCAAGGGGTGCTGGTGTTTGGGCACGCTCTTTCAGAATTACTCTTGTTATTTCTGCAGACAGAACAGTTTTATTTATTAATTCAGATGATAAAAAAACAAAAAAACCACAGCCCTTGTTCTGCTTGCCAAGGCTAACCAATAATTAAAGCCTTGTTCCCCTGTTTTGTTGTTGTTTATTTGTTTAGTCGCTTCCGACTCTTCGTGACTTCATGGACCAGCCCACGACAGAGCTTCCTGTCGGTCGTCAACACCCCCAGCTCCCCCAGGGACGAGTCCATCACCTCTAGAATATCATCCATCCATCTTGCCCTTGGTCAGCCCCTCTTCCTTTTGCCCTCCACTCTCCCTAGCATCAGCACCTTCTCCAGGGTGTCCTCATGATGTGGCCAAAGTATTTCATTTTTGCCTTTAATACCATTCCCTCAAGTGAACAGTCTGGCTTTATTTCCTGGAGGATGGACTGGTTTGATCTTCTGGCAGTCCAAGGCACTCTCAGAATTTTCCTCCAACACCACAGTTCAAAAGCATCGATCTTCCTTCTCTCAGCCTTCCTTATGGTCCAGCTCTCGCAGCCATAGGTTACTACAGGGAACACCATTGCTTTAACTATGCGGACCTTTGTTGTCAGTGTGATGTCTCTGCTCTTAACTATTGTATCGAGATTTGTCATTGCTCTTCTCCCAAGGATTAAACGTCTTCTGATTTCCTGACTGCAGTCAGCATCCGCAGTAATCTTCGAACCTAGAAATACAAAGTCTTTCACTGCTTCTACATTTTCTCCCTTGATTTGCCAGTTATCAATCAAGCTGGTTGCCATAATCTTGGTTTTTTTGAGGTTTAGCTGCAAGCCAGCTTTTGCACTTTCTTCTTTCACCTTCATCATAAGGCTCCTCAGTTCCTCTTCGCTTTCAGCCATCAAAGTGGTATCATCTGCATATCTGAGATTGTTAATGTTTCTTCCAGTGATTTTAACTCCAGCCTTGGATTCCTCAAGCCCAGCATGTCGCATGATGTGTTCTGCGTACAAGTTGAATAGGTAGGGTGAGAGTATACAGCCCTGCCGTACTCCTTTCCCAATCTTAAACCAGTCCGTTGTTCCCTGGTCTGTTCTTACTGTTGCTACTTGGTCGTTAAACAGATTCTTCAGGAGGCAGACAAGATGACTTGGTATCCCCATACCACTAAGAACTTGCCACAATTTGTTATGGTCCACACAGTCAAAGGCTTTAGAATTGTCAATAAAACAGAAATAGATGTTTCTCTGAAACTCCCTGGCTTTTTCCGTTATCCAGCGGATATTGGCAATTTGGTCCCTAGTTCCTCTGCCTTTTCTAAACCCAGCTTGTACATCTGGCAATTCTTGCTCCATGAATTGCTGAAGTCTACCTTGCAGGATCTTGAGCATTACCTTATTGGCATGTGAAATGATTGTTCCCCTCTAGGGAACAGAAATTCTAAAGGAAATTCAGATTACAAAAGCAATTAGCAGAAAGGGCAAGAAGTCCACCTATTAAAAAGGAAAAAGGAAGGAGGGAGCTGCTCAGTATAATGGCTGTCACTGCTTTCTAAGACAAACTATCATCATCACACCATCCTCTGTCTCTGTAACTCATCCCCATTGTCAAGTTCCCCTTCTGCCAGGCCTTGGCTACAAACACGAAGAGGGATGGAGCACAGGATGTACCTTCGTTCATGGCTGCCCTGCACACACCCTCAAGCGGGAGGGAGATAACCACAAGTGGCTTCCTAAACAAGGATATTTACCAGCAGAACCCAACTGCAGCTAACTAGGGCCCTGACCACGGAAGAAATGCAAGCTGAGGACAGCCAAAGGAGAACAAGAAGAGAAATACACGTGACATTTCCCAAAAGCTGGTGAGATTCCCGCCCCTCAGGAAAGGGGGTGGCCCCAGCTAGACCCAAGAAGAACCTCTAACAAGCAGAGCAGAAGAGGGGCACCAGGGTAACGACCCAGGAGGCAGAGCCCAACGGGAACCTGAGGAAGGACAGCCAAGCCACTGACCACTTCTTTGAAGTGAACATCTAAACCAGAGTTTCTCAACCTTGGCAACTGAAGATGAGTGGACTTCAACTCCCAGAATTCCCCAGCCAACATAGCTGGGAGTTGAAGTCCACCCATCTTCAAGTTGCCAAGGTTGAGAAACACTGGTCTAAACTCTGTCATGTCTGGGTGAAAGAGACCAACGAAAAAGGGTGCTGTGCAGGGGAGTCTGCACCATCTCTTTGCAGTCCCGGAGGCCAAACTCTTGCTTCTGCCACGTGAGCAGGAAATCTGTCCGGAGGCGTCTGGGAGCCCCTTTTCCAACCAGCACGCTGTATTTAAAGGCAGACTCTCTCTCTGCTCTCGGCATCTGCAGCTCAGTAAAGCTTATGCCTTTGCCTAAAAGTTATGCATTATATGGAGCTACCAGACTCCTTCCGATATTTGGCCACGACTTTTCCTGCAATGCCTACGGATCGAAGGGCTGGATCTTTTCCTGCAGCAGAAGAAGGCCCTGCTGTTGGGCCCAAAGGCCCCACCCCACGTGCTGCAGAAGGATGCTCCAGAATTCCCTAAGGCCAGGTAAATTCCCTTTCCCAAGCCAAATTTGAATTGTCCTGCAAGGCAGCCAAATTTTACTGGGCAACGGACAAGAAGCCCTCTGGGTATGAACAGCTCAAGATCCGGCTGCAGTCTTCAACCCGACTGCCTTCCTGGACAGACAGGCAAGAAGCAGGGCGCGGATGCTCGGCGGGGCGAATGGCACGCCAGAGGAGAAGCCGAAGGGCGGCTCGCACCAAACAGAACCGTCATCTGTGCAACTGTCCTCAAGGAGCTGAGATGCCACCATCTGCCTAGTCGAGAGCTGGTGTTGCTCGAGAGCAGCTCCAGTGGCCCCTGCGCTGTGCGGAAGCCCTCAGAGTAACACAGGGCTCTTCTTGGCAGGGGAAGGCGCTGCTGTCAGAACCAGGCCTGCCTCCGACTCGGAAAGCGAAACTCTTTCCAAGTCAGAGGAGAAATTGGAAACTTACCGGGCTGAAACCGGGAAAACAAAACTCCAGGATGAGTCAGCGGCATGGGAAGAATCCAGGGTGCTGATTGGCCAAGATTCAGAGGAGGATTTGAATCCTCCAATCAGCGGGCGCCAATGACGAGCCGAAAAGCACGTGCAGGAGAAGGCAGCTCGATTGGCTGTAGAAGGGTCCAGACGCGCGAAGGATCGGGATAAAAGGCAGCCACGCGAAGAGTGAGCTGCCGGAGACAACCGATCCTCCAAGCCTGCAGCATTCATGGAAGAGTCCCTACCTGCGTCGAAGACAGCGTCTGTGGCCAAAGGGGAACCAGCGCCTTCGCTCCACTCCGAGGAAGGACTGAATTCCGCTTCTGCTGCCGAGGAATCTGCGTCAGCCGTGCCCTGCAGCCTCCACCTTGCATGCAGCCTTGAAACTCCGCGATCTCCCCAGCAGCGTAGTCGCACCTTGAAACTCCAGCGCCACCGTTTGTCCTCGGTCCTGTGCAACCGCGCTTTGTACTCTCAGCCGTGTTTGGGAATTTCACACCTGTCTTGTTCAGGATCTGAGTTCCAGACTTGTTTCAAGTTCCAAATCTTGCTCCAAATTCCCAGTCAAGAAAATCCAGCCTAGTCCGGGGCTCCCAGCCGAGTCTAGCCTTGCCCCGAGTACCAGTCTTGCTTCAAGTCTTCAACCCAGCCCAGAGTTTCTAGTCAAGTCCGGCCTTGTTCCCAGTGTCTGGTCCTGCTTCAGGGCTCCAGTTCGGGACCTGCTGCCTTCAGCTTCATCAGAGCGTTGCGTTCCAGTCTCATCCAGCCTCCAGTTCCAGTCAGAAGTCCTGTCCGCTGCCTTGCTGTGGCCCAGTTGGGCTCGTTGAACCCAAGTCTTCATACATCAAGGACTTATTTATTGTAAATAGTTAATTAATAGAGAGTATTTTTGATATTACTCTGCCTGGCTGCACACACAGCCTGATCAGCACAGTTGCTTTGCCCACAGCTCCATGAGGGGCTTCACGCAGACCTTCCTCAGCGCAGAGCATCCCTTCCCAGCTTGGCCCAGCTGCAAAATGTACATGTAATCCAGCTTCCTGATCCGGGGCCTCCAAATACTTTGAATTTCAGCTCCAGTAATCCCCAGCCAGGAGGGCTGTAGAGCTTCAAAGTCTACCTCTACTGCGGTTCTCAGAGAAGTCCCCTGCCCTGAGACTCTCCTCGGCTCAGAAACAGACTTGGCATGGACGGGCAGCACTACGTTGCCTTAATTACACTTGTTGAAAAGCGAGTCAACATTACTGGCTTTTCCTGGGACAGAGCAGAAGAGGCCAGGACCCGGTCAGGCCCTTCCGCCAGGCTCCCTCTGAACACACCCTGCCCCCCCAGCGGCTGTTGGCTCCCGGTAGGATTTCTGCTGGGGAAGAGGCTTTTGGAGGACGACCCCCAACAGCGCATCAGCCTCCCTGTGAGAATGATTCTTGTGCCGCAGAAGGGGTGCTGATCAAGGGGCTAGGGCAGCAAGTTAGCTTAACCTGGGAGTTTGGCAGAGGCAACAGAGAGACTGGCTAATCTTTGGGAATTAGGAAGGGAGCTGCACCCCAGGTGCCGATCAGGCCACGGCATCTGTTTAGGTCCTCAGACCCTGCGCAAAAGGCTCTCCAGCCACGAGAATCCAGGCAGGAGAGGCCACGCTGAATGGCATGAAGTCTTCAGTCTAGCTGCATCCGTTATCTCTCCAGACTGGATTATTTTGGATGCGCTCTTGGGCCTGTTTTTCAGTCTTCTCTCTTTATTAAATTAGTTTTCCATGGACGGATTCCAGAAACCTTCACATCTGCACTTGCCACATATAAGCTCTTTCATTTTTTCCATCTGTAAATGCTCATAATTTATTCCCAGGAATATCATTCTATTTCCAGTAACTCCAGAGCGTTATTGCGACAAGGCAACCTGAACACCCTTCAGACCATCCTCAGCCGAACTTTGGTGTCAAAATGCCATTCCAGAAGGAGCGTGTGTGCTTCGCCCTTTCACTTTTAGGGCTGGCCAGCCAGGTTCCACAGCGAGCATGAGGGTGCCAGTTGGTGGGGGTGCACATCTCCCCTGCTTCCTGAGAAACCCACAGGGAGGAACATCATGTGTGGAAAAAATGTGTGCATTTGCCTCCATGGAGCCACCTTGCCACATCGAAGGGCCCCCAGCTATGCCAAGTCACAGCGCCCATCAGCTCCAAGGGTCGGGACCCACTCTGCCGCACTGCCTCAGGGCCACAGCTCTGACACGACTAAGGGGGCTTGTCTGGAAAGGAATCAGGCAGCGGACGCAGGCCAAACGTCCTGCCGGGATTCATCCGATCATAAAAGGCGCCTGAGACTGGATCTGGTCAAAGGGCTTTTGGCGGGCACCGCTCTGGGCTCCTCACTGGCCACCCAGGTGCCAGCAAAACAGACACAGGGCAACAAGGTCTGCACGTCTTGGGCTGACAGCTGCCTCTCTTCCCGGAATGAAGTCAGTGAGCCTCAACAATCCCCTTCAGTTTTACCTGCAGTGGTCCAGGGAGGAGATGGGGCTAAGGGACAAGGGCTGGCTCCCTCGCCCAGGGAGCGCCTGTGGATCTCCACCTGGTTCTCCCTGGCCCCCCTCCAATCCCCCAACCTTGACACCACCCAGCCTCTGAAGCGCAGGGCAGCCCCAGGGGGAAGCGGCCTGGTTTGGAACGGCCTCTCTTTCTTGGGTAGCCCCAGCCCAGAGGGCATCCGGACCTCCGCTGGCCTCGTCTGCCTCTGCAACACCCCCTGCCTCAGGGGAAATGGGTGAGAAGGGGAGATATTTGCAGCAAATCCCCAAAACAGTCCAAGAAAGGGAAGAGACCTGCTGAGGGGCTTCTCTCCTATTTCACCCTCTTGTCTTCAGGAGTCAAGGAGTTTTTCTAATCTGCCACCAGTTTTTGCAGCTCAGCCCCTGCAGCCAGCAGCCAACAGCTGGCAGCCAAGTTCCAGAGAAGCAGCCCCGCTGGGCTGTTCCCTCCCTTCCTTCCCCCTCCCTCTGGCAGGCAGCACAGGCCCGTTGCTGCCCAGTGAGGAGGAGGAGGAGGGCAACACTTGCCCTTGACCTCCAGCTGGATCTCACAGGATGGGCTCAAGCAGAGGTTTTATGGCCTCAAGGGCCTCTTCCAGGTCTCTATAATTCTGTCATTCTGTTCACCGGGGTGTTTGGAAAACCTGAAGCAGCCCATTACCAGCTGCTCAGTTTGGAGATCTCCTTCCCCACCTCTGGCAATCTGGGCCTGCAGGGCTACTCTGTAGGGAGGCCGTGGCCAGAAACAGCACAGACCGTCAGCTGAGATACAGGGGGAAAAAAAGTCTTAACCAGGGAGATGCACAATCAGAAAGTTTTTAAGTGACCTCTCCAATGACACAGCAGGGCCTGCTTTCTCTTTTTGGTCAGAAGCTTACTCCATTTCTGACAATAAAGGCTCAGGATATATTTGGAGTATGCTGGGATGATCCCAGTTAGAAATCTGCAGGTAAATCTGTTTTTTAAATTCATGGGGGAATCGCAACCCATCAGCATTCTAGATCAGTTTTATCACATTTTCAAACTGTCTGAGTTATTGCCAAAAGAATTCGGATTTTCTAAAAATGCAGAACACCTTTTGATCCCACTGTTTGGTCCAGATGTCTGGACTCTTGAATTATAAGGGGGAAGCTCAAGAAAAGGTGATGGTGAGTGACCAGCCCAAAATAAGTGGCTTGGGTTTATAGCAAGAATGAATGAGAATAGGAGGGCAAAGGAAGACATGAAAGAAGAAGAACGGGAGGAGGAACATCAAGAAAGTCATGGTTGGATGGAGTCAATTAGATTCCCAAAAGAGAGAGGTGAGGAATTTAAAGGATGAAAGGCAATTCGTGGCTGTGTTTGGATGGTGTGGAAGGGGGGGAGGAGGGAAAGGGGGGGAGCGGTGTGGCAAGTGCGGGGGGAGCAGGCTGGGCCCCAAGAGGCAGGCCAGCCACAGGAAGCAGGGTTCTGCTTGCATCTGCCCGCCTGCCTGGCTCTCTACTTGTGCCCTGTGGCGATTCCTACCTGCAAAGCCAAGCTTTCCTCCTCCGAGGTCAGCACTGGTGCAAGGGATGCCACTCACTACCAGCTAATGCACAGCACTATTTTTATTGTTACGGAGCTGCTATTCTGATAATACCAAATTCAAGCACAACGGGGCACTGGTAATGGCTGCGACAGCAGAAACAGAGAATGAAGTGCGAGTTTGCAAATGCTTTCCCGAAACGCTTGCAGAATCAGGCCCCAAGGCCCATAAAACACAATTCGACCAGGGCAGGATCTCACCTGGCGGCTGCGCCTCTCCCTGCTGTTTGCTCAGCTCACCTCCAGGGGTGCCCTGCCTCGGCCCCTGGGACCCGTGCCAAACTCCTGCAGCCAGGAACCCCCAGCTGGCTGACAACCCCACAAGCCGCAAGAAGTCCTCCTTCCCCCGGATCTCAAGGCCTGAGGAAGGCAGGAGTGCTCCCGGTGTCATGAGCACTGATGGTGAGCAGGAGGGGCCCCCTATCCAGGGGGGAAAACGCATGCGTAGTACTGAGGAATTAAGCAGCCATTCAAAGAGACACAGAACAGACCCGCCTTGACTTTTGGGGTTTATCTGTCTGGGTTTTTCCCACGCTTCTTCAGTTTGTTAGGATTTTCTGTCTAACGTGGCAGTAATAAACACTACAGACCTATTCCTCGTCTCAGCGTGGTTTCCTGACTGTTAGGACACCCAGGCTGGTGATCGTGACAGGCGGGCCAGGCCAGGCTTCGGGGCCAGGCCAGGCTTCCGGGCCAGAGCACACAGCGCTCAGTTCCTGATCCTCATCAGCAGGGAAGGCTCAGGTGACCACACGGGAGAAGCCAAAAGGTGGGAATGTCACGCTGGAAGGGAAAAGGAAGCGGGAGTCAAGGTGTCTCTTGGATTCAGACTGGATTTTAAAAAGCTCAGTTCTCCTCTGTATTCAAAAGGGAGTGAAGGAAGACCCAGGAAACGGCAGACCAGTAACTGACACTGATCAAGCAGGAAAGGTCCTAGAGCAGCCCGCAGAGTGGGGGCCACACGTGGGCCATGAGGCACGCTGGGGCTGCATCAAGCAAGCATTGGGGCCACGGCTTCACTTCATCCCGCCTCAGTCACATCCCACCCTGACCACTGCACTCATCTGTCCTTTCAGAAGGATGGCGATCACCTGAAAGAAGGCCGGAAAAGGACAAGGACTTCCAGGGACTAGAATGGCAGGGGAGGAGCCCACTTAGCCTTCAGGAGATGGAGGAGAAACACGCCCATCGCAAAGAAAGCCAAGGCCACTCTTCCAAAGCACAGGGCCCAAGATGACTCAAGTTACAGGAAGGCAGATTCCAGCCAAACGCCAGGACCCCTGCCCGGCCCCCGAGCCTCTTCAGCCGGAGGGAAGCGCAGGGGCTGCATCTGCCCAGGGCCACTTCTTGCTCACTCTGAGGCCTCTGCGGTCCTCCCTGTCTCCCCCCCCTGCCAGCACACCCTGGAGGAGGGCAGGGCAGGGCAGGGACCACTGAGGTCATTCCGTTAAGTGCTTGGTACATAGAGTGGTGCCCACCCAATCGTAATAAGGGGCAGCCCCAGGAATCCGTGTGCCACCTTTGTCAAATGGCGCCAGCTTCACCTCCTGCAGACAGGGCACCTGCGAGGGGCTGGCACGGGCCGCCACCACTCCTGGCTCCCAGCCCAGCGGTGCCAAGTTCCCTGGGAACCGCAGGCTCCTTCTGTTTACCGGGGGAGGGCGGGGCGCAGAGGAAGGGGTGACCTCCCGCTCACCCCGTCCGGTCCGTGTGAAGCTGCGGCAGCTCTCACCTCCCCGTGAACTCTCTGATCATCTCAGAAGAGCTTCACCTTGCCTTGAACTTGCTCGCTGCTCTCCAGCACAGCCACGGAGCATTTCTAAGCGCTCCAGCCGCGTAAGTGGCCAACAGCCTGCAAGATGCGGGTGGGGGTGGGAGGGAAGGCAAGGGAAGGGAAGGGAAGGCTCTCCGTTCCAGTCTAGTTCCTGAAGCTCAGCTCTGTGATGCCCTCCAGGGAAGACCATGAGGGAAAGCGCAGCCCTTATGCAAGCAAGCGGGGAAGCAGGACGATCTGGCAGGCGAGGCCAAGTCAGCCATGCTGCCCGGAGCCTGGGCGAGAAGCAAAAGGCTGGGGCGAAGCAGCTTGAGGAGCAGTGCTCCGTGCCAGCGTGCCAGGGCAAAGGGAGGTGCGCTGGGAGCCCGCCTCTCCTGGGAAACCCATGCGCACGTTAGAGGAGGGCAAAAGGAGGCATTCGAAGAGCCAGAGAGGTCTGCTGCCCTCTCCTTGGCTGCACAGACCCGTGTCAGACTAGCCTCCTGGCACCAGGAACTTGAGCCGGTTGCAGAGAGCAGTTTAAGGGGCACCGCGCAGCTGCACCTCAGAAAGCAGCGATCCAGAGCAGCAGACGGGCACTTTGGAAGGTGGGCTGGCAACTGCTCTTCACCTGCAACTGCCACCAGTGTCAGCCACAGGCTCCAAGGAGCCTTGGGAAACTTGTCAGCACGTGCTCAGGAACACCAGGGAAAAGCACACTGTGACCAACTGTGCCCAACCCATCCGCAGCCTCGCCACGAGCCACCTGTGCGTCCGGAGGCCGAGGAGGAGCCCCGTCCGGGGGCTGGGCTCAGCAGCTCCTTGCCGGATGCTACACTTGTTCCCAAAGGAGCCAGGTTTTGCAGGCCAGGGGAGATCTCTCTTGGGACAGCACCAGCCTCCCACTTTGGGCACCTTACAAGGCTAACATTCACCATTTCCGGAAACATTTCTAAAAATGGGAATATTTTGCAGTTTTTTGCAGTCCAGTTACCAACCCTGGACATACTTACTCTGATGCCCCCTCTCCAATAAAAAAAAAAGAGACTATTAAGAAGGTGAGAACTGGGCAACATTCATTTCAATTGCCCCATCTCCTTTCTCATTAGAATATTGGAACTTTTTCCCCATTAGATGCAAAGTTAATGCTTGACCATCATGAAATTCATAAAAGGTATGAAATTTTGAATACCGGACCCAGAACGCTGCATGTAGAGAAACGTCCAGAGACGCAAACTCAAGATCTGCGGTCCCAACAAGCCCCTCCGCTGCACAAGTATTTTCTTTAGAGACTGGCTGCAGACACAGCTTGCCTGTGATTAAAGCGTTGCACTCTCTGAAGACCTACTAAAAGCGTTCAGCATGAGCGGAAACTAATCAGGCCTCCAATCTCGCCGACCGCACTCAGCTGCCAGCTAAACGGCCCCGGGACCGGCACCAGCACCTGGGCCGGGCTTCGGCTGGAGCTGTGCAAGCAACTGCAAAGCGCTTAATCCAGATCTTGCATCCGTTGGGGCTTGTTGTGGGAACTGCCAGAGAAGAGCATTGCCTTTGGCACTGACAGAAATAACAGGATTTATGGCTGTTAGTTGCAGATTAAGAATAAATCTGGAACCGAAGCAGGAATCTGAACTGAAGCAGGAGGCTCCTCAGCCTCCTGCTTTGTATCAGCCTGACCCCTCGATGGCCTTCCTGCACTCAGTCCTGTAGTCTTGGAAGCAGGTTGTGGAGGCTGCAAACCAGGTCGGCCTGACCGAGACCCAGTGCTTGACCCAGCCACTGCACCGGATGGAGCCTCCTCCCTTGGTGAAGGTAGTTTACCAACCATGAGACTTACGTTGTGTGCACAGGCTTATCTGCACGGGATGAAACAGATTTGCAACTTCAGGGGTGATTATGAGTCTCTGGGCTCTGAAAGGAACTTGAGGATCAGCATGACTCAGCTGCAGAATGGCATTCGTGAAAAACGAGCCTGCTTTTCCCGCACTTCGGGACACGGTGCGCACCTTCCCTGCTCCCTACCAAGCAGCCAGCCGGACGCTTCCAAGAACCAAACGCTGAGGTTTCACTCCCCTGCAGAGCTTCCGTTTCAGTGAAGAAACAATACTGAGATGTGCATTTAGTGGGACAAAGTACCGAGATATATCATACTTGTTACAAATCAGTAACACAGATAAAATCTATGCGCAATTCACAACATCCCTGGAAAAGACAAAGCCAGGGGGCTCCTGGAGAAACCAAGCAGAGAAGGAAGCTGAAAGAGAGTAAAGCCGGTCCGTGGATTTTAGTTTCTGAAGAACGGCACTGTTTTTTTGAGCAGAGAAAGCAGACACCAACAAGTGTGCATACAAGTGTGCTGCTGCTCTTCTCCATCTGGAAAGAGCAACTGGCACCCTTTGGGGTGCTTCAGGGCGGCCAGCACCCCCTTTCCAGACGTAGAGGCATCAGAACGTCTAGCATTCCAACACTGGCATGGCCACCCGTCTGGATGACCTAGGGGCTGGCAGGGCCACCCCAGCACCTCTGTCCATGTTGGCAGACCCAGCTTCACAGGCTGAGTGGCAGATCGGTTTAATTAGAAGACCGACGTTGCATCTGTGTGTGCCCAAGGCAGGCTCAACCCTGCTACAGCTGTGAACAAGGAGATGGCTTTCTGGCAGAAGACCTTGGAAACACCGTCCTACTAAGTTCCCAAGTTTCCTTATGTACTCATTGTGCCACTGGAGGGCTATGGCAGACTTCTTTTTGTGATACCTGTAGCTGAGCTTGGTCTGTTCCTGCAGCTGAGCAGAGGTGTTACAAGAGGTCAACTCAGCGGTGTCACACCACTTACTCACAGTCTTGAAACTCTGCCATTGTTTGACATAGGGAGTAGGCTCCCCACCATTTTGAGATGGTGCGCACACAGGGAGCTATCCCATGAGACACACATTTTTTGTTACTGCTGCTCATTTTTTTGGTGTAAACCCATGTGGAGGTCATGAACTCTTTAAAACAAACAGCTGAGGTCATTGTTAGTGAGAAATAAAACAAAATGTGCTCCCCTGGCCAGGGCAATGGAGGAGAGGAGGAATGGGAGGGTAGCCAAAATGGTGTACAATGAAAATTCATTAATCTTTGAGATGAAGTAACTTGGAAATGGGGCCACAGCAAATTGCATTGATCTATTTCATCAAACCCCACATTCCACCCAAGCCCTTGAGAAATCAGCACTTCGGACAGTGTTTTGCTCTTGGACACAGCTGAGGATCTGAAGCCTGAGAACCAGATGTGAGCCTTCTTCATGAACGAGGGCTCCCCACTCAGGGAAGAGCCAGGGTTAGGCTGCAAGGTCAAAAGGTGACTGGAATCAACTCCTAAGTACACGTACGAAAGCGATCCCTAACTTGAACTTGCCTCCTTCTGAAGACAAAGGTTTTTGTCCTCACCTAACTGTTGATACAGTAGAATTGTTTGTTAGAATGTATTCTGAAAACGAGCATCATATTTTGGTCCAGGTTCTTGATATACTTCTTCCATGTTAGTTCATCTGATGCAACAACCATAAATCCACTGCTTGCTTTCATATCAACATGGATCTGAGATCATGCCTACGTTCCTAGCTGTCACAATAAAGGCAATGGAGCAATGTTCTTCCAGGCAAGTAAACGATCTTGCCAGCAGGGATCCTCAGAATGGAATATCTATTTTAGGGATCTGTCTAGATTCAACCCTATGACGGTTGCACATATGATTATCGGAGGTTTGAACACAATGTCACAGCGGACCCTGTTTTACAGAAAAGCTCAAGCCTGCACTGGTACCTCCACTGTATTCTGCATTGGCTAGACCTCATCTTGAGTGCCATGTTCATTCTGACCAACACATTTAAGGCAAGATTCAGAGATGCAAGAAAGCATGTGAGGTTGTTCAAGGGACTGGAAGCAACTTTTTTCTAAGAAGAGACTGAAGGAACTTGGTATGTTTAGCCTTGAGTTACTGGGGGGAGATGACAGCCCTCTTCAAATACATAAAAGGACATCACCTGGAAGAAAGTCAAGCCCTGTTCTCTATCATCCCATGATGCAGGACACAGAAGAGGGACCAGGGACAGATTCCAAATGAATGTCAGGAAAAGCCTCCTGAGAGAAAGGGCAACTGAACCGTGGAACCAGCGACCCCCAGAGGGGATGGGCTTCCCTTCACAGGATGGGCTCAAGCAGAGGTTTTATGGCCTCAAGGGCCTCTTCCACACCTCTATAATTCTGTCATTCTGTTCACTGGGGCAAAAGCAAAATCCAGAGGCAGTGATGGAGACACTAGAACTCTAACCCTAATCCTGCAATTTCTGTCGTACTGTATAGGTTCAGTTTTTGCCCCATTAGGGTGGAACCTAAGAGAACAACGTAAGGGGAAGAAGTCTCTGTCTGGGAATTAAATATAAAAATATCAAAGACAAGCACTTAGCATCTCCTGAGGATTGTGTAGAAGCAAGGTTGCTTTCTGACCAGAAACTAGAGAGACCTGAATGCTACTTGAACAAAGCCAACCATTTGGAAGGGTCCAGACTAAGCTAACCAAAGAGGAGCAGGACATAGCCAAAAGTGTTTGATTAGTCCAAACCCCGCTGGGATGGGACTGAGATGGTTCGGCTCTTGATTCCTGTCTGGAACTCTAGTCTCAGAGATGCACAAGCCAATTTCCCTTCATGCACCCCCATATCAGGGACTGAATTACATGCGTCCATCCCTGGCGACGCTCACGTCCGTGGCTACAGTTCAAGCTGCCAATGGCACTGCAGCTTCCACGCAGCAGGACTGCCCTCACCCCCTTGTGAACCTGCTTAAGATTTTGCCGGAGAAATTATCAGGCCGAATTGGGAGATGGATTTCCCTGCTGTGTAACAGAGGATGGCTTGGCAGTGTTAGTACATTAGGCTTCCACAGAATTGGATGCCATGAACAGAGCAGGCTTTGATCATCATCATGGAGTCAGAGACGGCTCTGCAGGAACCAGAAGTCAGTCTCATAAACATGTGGTGGAGACTGGACCATTCAACTTGCATGCCAACTTTTGACTCCACAACAGTTCAGATGCTAAGAATGTAAGAACAGCTTTGAGGCTGTATCAGCCCAAAGATCTACCTAATCCAGAATTATATTCCTGTAACAGTCAACAAAAGACTTCCAGGAAACCCCCAGGAAAACACAAGAACTTCCCACATGGGTGTCCTGGCATAAGGCCTCTACTATTGCAATAAGACTTAGCCTCCATGAATAATAACCCACTGCTAGCTTTATTTGCCACTAAATGTACATAATTCAATTTTAAAACAATTAATTGATCCATAAAATGAGCCCTCTATTATCCCAGGGCTGCTAAACTTGGGTTAGGAGTCTTAGCAAAATCTTTCAGAAGTCCAAGTAAAATATGTCTCCTGGATCCCTCATATCCCTTTAGCCTCTTTTACAACCAGGCAAAGTTTCCAGACAGAGGCCCAACGAGAAAACGTCTTTTCTAATCTATATCAATCATGTAGAGCAGAAGATCCAGAAAGGGACTACTTCTTCTTCTTTCGTATCCAGATCAAACCTTAAGCTGCCAATATGACACCAGCTTCTTGGCTTTGTCACTGGCTACTTAAGGGGCTGCTTATGTCAGTTTAATTTCCAGCCAGTTTCTGCACAGGAGTCCGAGAGCTTAAGACTGCAGTGTGGGAGAGCCTGTGTCTACAGCATTCCTCCCGTCTACTGTAATCTTACCACAGAAGGAATAAGGTCAATCTCACACCATTTCTTTGTGACCAACCCAGGCTGCTATTTGTTTTGTCTTGTTTTGTGCCTTCAAGTCACCCTTGACTCCTGGAGCCTGCCTGCCTGGACAAGTCCATGCACTTTTCTTGGCAAGATTTTTGGAAGGGGTTTGTCCTTGCCTTCTTCTTCCTAGAACTGAGAGAGAGGGACCGGCCCAAAATTGCCCAGCTGGCTTTGGGCCTAAGGCAGATCTCCTGGTTTCTAGCCTGGTGCCTGAACCACTACACCAAATTGGCTCTAGGCTGTTAATTGGCTTCAAAAAAGGGTTGGACCAATTCAAGGAAGTCCTGGGGATCAATGGCTACTAGCCTTGATGGCCTCAGGACAGCCTCTGAAGGCCATCTGCTGGGAGACAAGTGGGCTTCCTGGTGCAGTTGGTTGGCCACTGCGAGAACAGCCTGCCTTCCTGGCACAAAGGGCAGGTTGAAATATATAGAGGATTGCACAAGTCTCAGGTACGGACTGAAAGCTACATCATTGGAGATCTTGGCACTCCTGTTGTTCCCCTGTGGAGTGCAAAGGACCAAGGCTTTCTTTCCTTGGGGTTTCCAGCAGCTCTTGCTCAGTCCTTCCTAGTTTCTTTGAACCTGAACAGCTTCCTGCTTCCTGCCTCAAGGTCTGTGTTTGAGGATGCATCCCTGCCCCCCTCCTCTCACTTGGCACTCACACTGACAACACAGCATTAGGAACACAAGCTGACCATCGCTGTTCGGTAGTGACCATGCGGCTTGGGCAGCTTTAACCTTCTCGTGAATCACCCACTCTTCCCAAAGCGATTCTTCCCTTAGACTGTACAATCACAGAATGTAAGGCTTGGAAGGAACCTCAGAGATCATCAAGCCCAATCTGCTGCCCAGTGCAGGAACCCAGTAAACCGAAGAGGCAAAAGGGATATGAAGGATGGAAGGATCTGCCCAATCTGAAAATGACCTACTCATGGCCTAATGAATGACAGAGGACACCGGATTGGGGCAGCTGCAGGAGGGAGACTCTCTGCATGGGCGCTGGTTACCCTCTCCTTTGACTCCACATCTGTCTTCTGAACAAACCTGAGTCAGAACGCTTCCTTTAAGAATCTTTTTTCAAGAAAGGAATGGAAACACATGGAGTGATCTCCCTCTCTGCCAAATACCACGCTAATTCTAAAAAGGCCTTTTTCATTAGATGATCTATACACAAGGACGACAGATTACAAAAGCAGAAAATTAAACTGTAAACTGTACAATGAGGCGCTCAGAGAGGCCAATTCTTCCTCCTGCCTTCGCTGAGATCGAGCCTTCACATGCAAGGGCCGCCGGAGAAAGCTGCAGGGTTTCGTCATGTATAATGTACAAGTCACCAAGAGGGTGAGATCCTTAACGCCTTTAGACTGCAACTCAGCCCAAACTAACGTTCCCAGAGTCCAGAGCGTTCCAGAAGATGGAATTAAGGGTTTTCATTTCCCTTCGTTCTCTCCTTAACTCTCAGGGAGATTTCCGTATCCATCTTCTGCAGTTCCGAGCCAGCGCATCCAGGTGAATGCAGGAATTGCATTAGACTCCCGCATTTCAAAAAGAAAGATGGGCTGTTGCAGAAAGTTAATTCTCCCCCACAATAACCGATGCTTGGAGGTTTG
This sequence comes from Candoia aspera, assembly GCF_035149785.1. Classification (NCBI taxonomy): domain Eukaryota; kingdom Metazoa; phylum Chordata; class Lepidosauria; order Squamata; family Candoiidae; genus Candoia; species Candoia aspera. The sequence continues at coordinate 77,589,080 of NC_086160.1, forward strand.
GCCCCCATCACTGGTCTCTAACCACAGAGCTGCCCTCACTCCTCTCCACCCACCGAGAAAAAGAAATCTAGAACTGGAAGGTAATTCTAAAAAGTCACGAAGAGTCGGAAGCGACTGAATGAATAAACAACAATTCTAAAAAGCACTGGCCCAACTTTGCCAGCTCCCCGCCTGTCTTCCAGAACTCCTTCTTGGAGGGGCTTCCTTCCTTCCTCACAACCTCACACTGACCTCCTTCTCATGGATTCTCTCTGGAAATCCCGTGGGGGGGGGGGTGTCTTTCAGAAGGGAGGCATCTGTGCAGGTGGAGGGAAAACAAGCAGACAAGAAAGATGTCTCAGGAGCTGCATCCCTGGAACCTCTAGACTTGCCAATGGGACTCTGGGCCAGTCACTCCCCCCAAGCCCAGCCAACCTCACAGGACCGTTGTGGTGGGGGAAAAGGAGAGGAGGGAGCACTGCGTACCCTGCCTTAAGCTCCTGTTACAAACACTGGGATGTAAATCAAATAAGCACCATGTTGGACCACAAATGAATTTGGCCTGGAGTTGGGGTGACAGCCTATGCCCAGGCTAATGTTAGGGAGTTGGACAAATGGAAGGCCAGGCCTTCTTAGTGGGAACACAGCTGGGCGCTGGAATCCCAGGCCTATTTCCTAGATGCAGCAATGAGGGCCCCCTTTGCTCCACATGGCCCCAGGCTGCAGCCTCAGGAAACTGCCCCACGGGGCCCACAGAAGATTTAACTTTTCCAAACCACTCTGAGACCAGCCGAAACGTGGAGGACCACTGATGGGAGGAAGTCACTGGGTCCACCCCCTGCTCAGCACAGGAATCCCCCCGGAGAGCCTCCTGGACAGAGCATCACCCGGGCCCCGAAGGGGATTCCCAGTTGGTTGACTGCCTGACTGCTCTTACCCAACTGCTCTTCCTGACCCTCCTGCTGCCCTCCTGGGACATAAAACCATTGCTGCACATTGTGCACTCTGGCGTGAGAGCGAGGGAGCAGGTCTGGGCCTTCCTGATATTGGAAGCATGCTGTTACATCCCCTCAGCCATCTCTCCTCAGCTGTAAGGCAGCAGCTCCTTGCATCCACCTTCATGCATCCCTCCTCACTCTTCTCTGAATCTGTGCCAGTTTGTCTGAACCCTCCTTAAGCGAGATGCCCACATGCCAGGGCTCTGCCCCGCACAGATTACAGTGGAACAACCAATTCCATTAATTTGGAAGCTCTGCTTCTGATGGGGCAGTTTCGAACAGCACCATCTTTTTGGCAGCCACATCACAGGGCTAATCCGTATTTAGTCTGATCGACAGCTAGCCCTTCTCCGCAAGAATCACGACCAAGCCACACGCCCCCTTTCTATAGTTGTGCATTTTATTGCGAAGTGAAAGAGCTTGGTATTCCTTTTCTCCCCACTTCAGTCCATTATTTTCGTGCCCATCCAACACAATCCCAAAGCAGGCTGGACTGATATCCAAGAGAAGAGGCTGTGCCTGTAAAACAGCTGAGCGGGAACAGCAGAGCACTTAAGGGGATTAAGAAGGGAACCAGAATGGAGGGTGGGGAGCAGGTTCAAGGCACCAAGGCAGTGCGTTCTTCTGCATCCGGTGTGATGCTCTTGCATCAGTAACAGCAGCTGTTGCTCTGCACAGCCTTGGCTTGATTTCCAAATGCCACCAAGTTCGAACCTCTGGAACTGGGTTCGCATGGACCTGATTGCTTGCCCCAGGAACTAAAAGTTCCAACACCTTTCTTCTGAGAGCATGAAGCATGGAAAGTTAATCTTAATCAACTTGCGCAGCAAGCGAATTTCTCTGTGATTCCAAGCTCAATCACTTGGGCTTTAAAGATGTCTTAGTTTTTCTCCCTACCATATTTATTGATCCTATCACACTGATACACCCACAGTGCATGGATAACTAAGCAATTAACCCAGAGATGAACTCCAGAGCCCAGAAGAATCTGCACGCAATCCAAAAGGCCAACCGATGGGCGGCAGAAGGCTTGGCTAAGGCTGCTCGGCAGCACTCCGGCATACCAGCCAGAAGATCCGGGCCCAGCCGTGCCCACGTGCCTTCCCAGGGGCTCTGTCCTCCTGCTCATCGCTCAGGAGCATTAGCCAGGGGACCGCTGATTATTCCCCTCCCTGAAATAACCGGCTCCTCTGAGCACGAAAGCCAGCTTTGCGGGAGGGGAGAAGGCAGAGGCAAACTCTTCGAGAACCTCCCCATAGGACTTGGACTGTTTGCGGGGCTGCGGGGGGGCGGGGGGGGGCTTGGGGTAGCTTCTGTTGTCTGGATCACCGCCACAATGTGTCGTTGCTTTCTGGGCACAACCCAAGGGTGCACTTCCGTGTTGGTGGATGCCCGGGGGGGTTGACACAGGGTCACACCAGGCCGTTTCAGGAGATTTTTCTTTCAACAATGCCGGCATTTTTTTTTTAAACCCAGAGATGCTTTGGGGGACAGCTGGACTCTAATCTGGTGGATACTTTTATTAACTGATTTTTTAAAAAAACTTTACAGATTTTAATCACTTGCTTTATTCATTTTTTGCCTGCTATCTTGAGCACTGCTTTTTTTTAACATGGAAAATCTAATATTAATACATGTTGTTTTCATCATCAGTTAATGTTCAGATGTCCCCAGTGTAAATCTAACATGCCTGACCAGAGAAGCGGGGGGGGGAGCGGGGTGGACGGAAGCAGTGGTTCTTCCTGTTTTGTGGAGAATTGTGGTTGAAAGCTGGGAGAGACAGGCAAGAGTCACTTGCTGAGATGGGCGGCTACAGAAATCAAGTAAGTAAATAAATCAATAAGAGGCTGAGCTCACGCAGACGGGACAGCAAGGAATAAAGGGGAATGTTCCAATACAAGCAGGAAAGGGGTGGAGGGGGGACTTTAATTATCCCCTTGCTATCAAAACCAGGCCAGGAGTAGCAGGTACTCACCAGCTGAAAACAAGCCGGCTGGGCTGGCTGGCCTGCTTTGTGCTGGCACGCAGGGAACAGGCTTGCCTGCGCCCCATCGTGACCCAAGCCCTGCCCGCAGTGGCTGCCCGTAGGCGAGGGGCCCGCTGCAGGGCAAGGCCGCCCCCCTCTTGGCTGTAGACACCCCGGCCGGAAGGCGGCCCAGGAACCGCGGAGAGAGCTGCTGCAGTTCAAGCTGCCCCAGGTTCCCCTTCCTTCTCACGCGGCATCCAGAGGCAGTCAAGGGCCCTTCCTCGGAGCCAGAGCCACTGTTCGGTCCCCACGAGGGAACCAAAGGCCCAGAGAACAGGGACCCCAGGCCAGGGGCTGCTGCATGGGTCAGCTTCGGATGGACAATCCAGGTGCCCTGCCAGCTGCGCATCCACAGGCAGAGAGACCCAATGGGTATGCCTTTCCCACAAAATACACCCAGTAACACCCCCCAGACTGAAGCAAAATGCAGCCTGGGAAATAAAGCAACTGAATTGCGCTACAGGGTCCGTAAGAGCAGAGGATCCTTAGCCCAGGCACCGCTTCCAACACCTCCCAGGAGAGGAGGAGGAGGAGCAGCTTCTCCTGTTGGCAGCCAACAGAAGTGCCCTGCAGCGCCCCAAAATTTCACCCAGGACGGGGGGGGGGGGGGGGCTCAGCAGCAGCGGCAGGCCAGTCCACACCACGAGCAGGAGGGCCTCAGGCCTCTCCTTCCAAACTCCTGTCAGAGAGAAAACAACAGTCACCCAAACTCTTTTGTTCCCCAAGTATTGCTTCTTTGACGATCCTCACCAAAGTCCTAAGCCCAAAGTAGGATTCAAACCCAGCCATAAATTAATGAAACCTAACGGTGCCAGGCAGAGGCCCGAGAAGTTCTGGAGGAACAACAGACACCATTTAGCACCCCACCTTCCATCTTCCTTCAGGAAACGGGGATGGGGGAGAAGGGCAGGGAGGGGGATCCATCTTCTCTACAGGGGACAGAGGTTAGGGCATCCTCTGCCCCGCGTGGCCTTTAGACACGAAGGGAAAGGCTCTTCATCTGGAGCTAAGCCTGGACTGATGCAGGCCCTTCCCTTTCCACTGGAGGAGGCTTCCAGGGATTGTCAAGGAGAGCCATCCTCCCACTCCAGCAGGTGTTTTCCAAAGGACGGGTGTATGGACGGACAGGTGAAAGGGTCAGTGCTGGCTCGGCTGCCAAAGCTTGGTAGGAAGTGCTCTGGGTGACCCCAGAAGCAAATGAGGCTCCCAGGACAAAGGAATGCAGCACCCCAAGTCCTTGGCCTGAAAGACGACTCTCTCCGTGGTTGGAAACGATCTCAGCTCCCCCTCCCCAAATCTACAGCCACACCAGCCCCCGGCACTTCAGTTGGGTCAGGTGCAGCTTGCACTGGCCTGCCTGGAACACCCAGGCATTGCTTCGGTGGGCTCCTTCTGGCCCTACAAACTCAGGACAAAAGCTGGGCACAACGTCAACCTCGCTCTTTGGGCACCAGAAGCCATTCCCGCGCAGTTCCCCTACAGAGGAAGGAAGAAGGCGGAGGGTGTGCTGTTCTGGAAAGCAGCTTTGCACCCCAGCTGATGCCCACAAGGCTGGCTCTGGCTGCGGACCAGCGGCCTGGGCCAAGGAGCCCCTCCAGGCCCAGCAGGGAACCCTGTCCGGGGCGGCCCAGGGACCAGAAGGGGAGCCAATGGCCGAGCTTCTTCCCCAGTTTGGTGGCTGCCAAGGTCAACCAGGGGCTGGGCAGAGCTTCCAGTTCGGCCTCGCTGGCTCTGCCTTCCCTCCCCAGCAACCGAGGCTTCCTTCAAGGCCCTCAACCGCCCCTCCCCTCCCCTTATCAGGGCTGGTTTTATCATCGGCTGCAGAGTTCGGGAGTGCAGAAAGGAGGGTCAGGTGCGGGTCAGGGCGTGGTGCTGCCCGGCTGCTTATCAGCAGTGAAAAAGTGAATCCACCTGGTTTGTTTCTGGCTGTTAAGCACGGCAGGGTCAGCCAGCATAGCAGCAGGTCACCAGGAGTTCACAATTCCTCGGGCCTCAGTTATCAGCGGCCTCGAGTTCATCAACTTTTTCCACCTTGCGAGGAGCAATTTCCTGATGGGAGCCTCGCCCCTCCTTGCACGCTCAATCGGCGGGCGGGTGAGTGAGCAGCTCCGCCCCCACCTCCCCTGTGCGGCATGTGCTGGCTCATGCCGGCCACGTCCCGGGGCAACGCGAGGGGAAGGGCAGCCCTTGTCAGCACGGCTGGCTTCAGCTCTCTTCAGCGTTCTCTGCGAGTCCCAAAGGAGAAGGCGTGTCTCGGGAGGGACGGGCGTCCTCCGGTCACACAGCACCAACCGCTTAACCGTCTGGGTTTGAGCAAAGGCCCACTCAAAGAGGCGCACGCCTGCTGGAAAGGGTGACGGCAGATGCAAGGGCACCAATGTCCAACCGAACAGGAAACAGCCCGAGGACCTCAGCAGCTTTCCAGGGCTGTCTGGAGGGGGAGGGAACCGGCCCTTTCGGAAAAGGAAAGCCGAGGGCACGGGCAGGGCACCAAAGCTTGCTGGAATGTCCAAGGGGGCCATTGGTCTCAGGAGGGAAGCTGCTGCTCCGCTGGAGGCTTTCAAAGGGGAGGGAAGCACTCCGCGTGCCACGTCTGTCTTCAGCAGAAGGATGCGCTGCTGGTCCTCCACCCCCCGTGCAGGCGGCACGCTCCCCTGTGCCCCAACAAGGAGGTCCAGAGCCCAAGCAGCCAGCGGATGGCCTGCGTCTGGATGGGCCGGGGAAGCGCAGACCCCACGACTTTCTCAAGAGGGCTGCTCCCACTTCTACTCCCTTTGGTGGAGACCCAAACGTAGGGAGGGAATGATCTTTTGGCAAAGGCTGGAAACGCATCTCCATTTTACGCCAAGCCCTCTAGTCCTTACGCCTCTGCAGCACACCCAGTTCTGAGCTCCCCCATCTTCAGGTTGCAAACTGACCAGGGTTCAACGAGGATTACGTTGCTGCACAGAAATAGGCAGCTTGGCATTCCAGCAACTCTCCTCGCCCAGTCAATTGAACATCCTGTGCCCTCCTCTCCCCAGGGCAACAGAAATGAAACACCAAGTAGAGCTCACTGCACACGCAGCGGGGCACAGCAGGGCCTCCTTCTTTGCCACTGTTCGGATGGCTGGGGGAAGGGCGTCACCTTCTCCTCCGTTTTCAGGAACGGCTGCGCCTTATGCGCTGGGTTACACACGCCATTGGCACCATGCCATTAGATCCCTCTGCTTGCTGGCACCAGGAGCTAATCTTTTCCAACAGCCCGTCAACGGGGTTCCCTGTTGGAGCAGTTGATCCCAGGTTTCAACCACGATCCCTACCTGCTGGGGGTCCTGCTGTGCCCGAGGAAGGCAGCTCAACCAGGATGTCAGGGGACCAGACAAGGGAAAGTTTAGGGCGGCACTTGTAGCTACCAACAGGTTAATTACAGCTCCTTGTCAAACACACACACACCACTTGGTTCAACTCCCAGTGACCTTACCTACTTCTTTTTTTCAACATCGTAGATTTCTGTCGGCAAAACTGAAAGGCCAATCAGAGTTCAAGGTAACAATTCTCTGGAAGAAAAAGGCTGCCCAACACGTAAATAGCCTCCTTCCCATAAAAGATACTACAGCTAGAGCAGCAAATCCTGCCGGCCCACCTGCCCTCTCCAGGGTGGAGGCCAAGGGAAAGAACGGCCCTCGCCCGCTGCAACGCCAATTCCAAGGAAACCCTCCCTTCCCGCGGCCCGGACTGCCAGGCGTTTCCAGCCACGGGTCAGTCAAGGAAGGAGAGGAGCACCAGGAGCCCTGAGCACACCTGCTGGCCTCCATCGGGCTGGGCTGGGGGCACAGGGGCCTTGTTCCAGCCCAGAAGCCAAGGAGGCTGGGGCAAAACCTCGCTACCTTAGTGAGGACCTGACTGCTTGTGGAGGTCCCAAGAGACCCCTAAACCAACTTCCCGTTTCCAGCAAAAGCCAACCATTCACAAGGAGAGCACGGGCATGATTGTCCTGACCTGCCTCTACTTATGTGCCGCGATGCACATCAGGAAGCCCCCGGGCAGTGGTGCATTTACGGCATGCGATGGGGGAGGGGGCGGAGGGCTGCTTCCAGCCTTGTTTCCAGAATTCCCCTTAGCTCCTCCCTCCCTCCTTCCTCCTATTGTTGACCAGTTGGGTTTTAATTATGTTTACCATGGACATTTTAAATGGCTGTATGACTTTACTGGATTGCCGTAAACTCTGCGCAGAGTCAGAGGCTGAACAAATCCTTGTCCTTGCAGACAATCCCTACTAGATACAGGCATCGCCAGAGGCTGTCCGGATTGTGTCAGAAGGGCTCAGCGCAGGATTTGCTGGGGCTTGCAAGAAATGCCCCAAGCAACAGGAAAACTCTTCCTTGAGTCAGAACCAAAAGGAAAGGCACGCTGGCAGCCGGTCTGTCGCAAGGAGAAAGGGATGAGTCGGCTACAGGGGATGGTGAGAAGGCAGAATGTCCTAATGTGCATTTCACGTCCGTCTTAGAGCTCTAAGAGAAAGAAATCCCAGCAGACCATCACTGTGCCACTGGGGGAAGGAGGGAGCTGCACTCGAGACAGGCACCTCGCTAACTCAAATACATCCCAATCTCCAGCGGCAAATGAGTAACATCCCGGCAGACCGGAGGACTAACTCTGATCTGGAGGACTAGTGAGGCCCAGAAGAGTGGGAAAAAACAGAGGAAGCCCCATGAAACCAGAGACTCGTCAGCTGGACATTTATACAGGGCAAGGTCCTCAAACCAGTTATTAACCGCATACTTGTGAGCAACCGGACAGACAGGAGCCAACAGGGGTTGGCCTCAAACAAGCCTAGCCTTATCTTCTTCCTTGACAGAGTTACTAAGTGAATGTCCGTGCGAGTGCCATGAACAGAGCATACCTTGACCTCAGCAAAGTACGATATCCTCATTAATAAAATGTGAAATGTGGACAGGATAATACAACCCATAATTGACCGCGCCCACAAAGGACCCGTCAATGCCTCCCCCTCAGCTTGGAGAGTAACATCAGACGGAGCACCACCGTTCCACGTTTTCTTAATGGCTCATATGAATGGGTTGAGAGGAGGAGGATCAAATTTGCAAATGACATGAAACAAGGAGTTGCAAATACTTTAGAAAAGAACAGAAGACATTTCAAAAAGATCAAGACAGGACTGTGAAGACTGGACTGAAATGAATAGGATGGAATTTAACAGGGAGAAATACAGAAACCGGCTTTAGTGTAAACCTTTCCAAGGCAGTATATAGGAAAATTTAAATCAGAAAGCATGACCATAGTAAGAACAGCAAAACTCTAAGAATGAAATGCTGCAACTATTAAAACCAAATGGCAAAATCCTCACTCTAATTCTAATTCAGTCCCAGGTGAAGACGAATAGGAAGAGGTTCAAAGCCTCCTCTGAAGGAGCCACCTTAAGTGGGGTAGTTGAGAGCCCCCTGCCCAAAGACCCTCTTACCAGTGGGCACAAACGGGGAGCCTGTGATGGCAGCCTCAGAAGTGAACAGTCAAAGGTCAAAACCCCTGGACCACGCCAGAGCTGCCACCCCCTGCCTTCCCATTCGTACTCCAGACCGTTAACTGGGGCTTCTTTTGGAAGCCTGCTAATGTTTCTCCCCAGCGCCTCCCCCTCAAATTTCCAAAATCCATTGTATAAATGAAGATGAACCTCAACAAGGACAAAGGCAAAGCCCCTCATTTGGGTAGGAAAAATCAAAGTCTGAAATCCAGGATGGAGGCGGCCACCCTGGGCTGCAGGGTGTGCAAAAAGGGTCTGGTGGACACAAGCAGAACCTGAGCCAACAGTGAGATGCAGCTGCAAAAAGGCTTCTCTGATGGTCATGCCAGAGGAACCACTGTTCCTCTCTCACTCTGCATCCGTCAGGCTGCGCTTTGCATATAATGAGTAGCTCTGGAAACCCAAATTTTAGGAAAGACCAGAGACTGTCCAGGTGACACAGGGCATGGGGGAAAAACTTATGAGGAACAGCTGGAGGTGTTAGGTAGGTTTAGAAGAGAAGGCTGTAGGAAGACCTGAGAGTTGCCTTCAAGTAGAAGACGGGGCAGAATTGTTCAGTTCTAAAAAGAGAGGACAAAAAGTAAGGGGTGTAACATCAAAAAGAATTTCCTAACAGCTGGAGCAGTCCAACAATGGCTTAGGCCGCCTCAGCAGATAGCGGCCTCTCCTTCATTGGAGGTGTTTAAGGAGCAGCTGGGCGGTCCTCTGGCAGGGATGCTGGCGTCCTGGATTCCTGCACTGGCCAGAGGGCAAGACTGTATGATCTCCAAGGTTTCTTCCAACCTTCCTGTTCTGTTTTCTAAGAAAATGCAGAAGAGATTGGTCGCAGAGGACTTCTGAGATTCCAGGCTGTGCACCCCAAGGCCAACGCCAAGAAGATGCTTCACCACGCACAAAGTCCCACCGGACAAAGCCACGAAGTATAAGGAATACCTTCTCCGTCAGCAAGTAAGAGTAAGGACGGCTGCCTCTTCGGTCTCCGGGAGCACCCTTGAGCCCTTTCTCAGCCCAAGTGGGGAGATTTGCGATGGTGGCAGCACAAGGGACACTTCCTCCAAAGCAGCGGAGAGTCGAGCACCCACAGCAGGGATCAGAGGAGCACGCGCATGTGTGTGCGCGCACGCTCACACACACGCACGCACACTCTGGGGGCACAGGCCAGGCCAGCCCTCGCTTTCACAATTAGACCAAGTCGACCCTGCCCCTTCCTTTCTGCACCCAGGCACTTTTGGATGGGCTTGTGGGAAGGCCTCACCGTCACAGAGCCCAGGAAACATAGCAAAACGAAAGCCGCGCAAGAGACTGGAAAAGAAGAGCGCCCCGCCCTTAGGGGAAGGGGACCAAAGGCTGGCTCCTCTTCCTCCCCCCAGGGCAGTCTCTAAGGGCCTTCCGGGGTCTCTCTGCCCCACATCTGCCTGCCTCAGGTCCCACCCACCCACACTGCGGGAGGAAAATGCCCCCCCCCATCGGCCAGGCTGGCCGCTCTTCACCCGGCTCGGCCCCACCGGGGCCTCCACGCCTGGGTGAAGCGGGGGCAAGGCCCCCTGGCAACTTTTAGCCTCTCAGCCCCAGAAGAACCTGAAAGCCCCAGCAGGGAAGCGCCTTCCCGGACAGGTGTCAATCTGCCCCCACCTTCCCTTCCAGGTGTTCCAGGCGATTAGTGGGGGGGGGGGGATGCAGGAGGGAAAGGGATTTCCCTTCGCATTAGTCTGATAAGCACAAGGGAACCAGTCCAATTTGGCAGCCTGGCACTGGGCCTTGGCACTCATCCTAACCCTCTGAGGTACTTTCAGGCAGAAATTCTTGTTCCAGGAAGGAATCTCTTCTGCCCGAACAAGTTTCTGTTGGCAGCCTGGGGGCAGGGGGGGGGCGGGTGTTGACTGCCCTGAAGTCTAACCCCCAAAGGGTAGCTGGCAGCCTTCCTTTTGACTTCCTGCCGACAACTGGTGCCATCCTGCCCAAGGCTCAAACAGCCGAAAGGCTCTTCCGAAGGGTTCCCTCATATCCGTGGAGGCCCAGGAGGCAGTCAAGGCCACTGCTGGAGCAGCCCCAGGTCTACTTTTTTCAAAGCACGGCCCCCCACCCCCCCAGCAGAGCTGGAGAGAGGAAGATGAAGTGCCTCTGAAGGTGAGACGCCAGGGCACGCCAGCTGGCAGGGCTTAAGCGTGCCGGGATTAACAAAACACAACTGCAGGGCCCAGATCGTCAGACAGTATGTGATGCCCAAGCAACGTGAGACCTGGTTTGCATAACCAGCAAGCCAGCATCTGCATCTCTTCGACACCCACCTGCCCGTTTCAGCCCAGTCAGGTGGGAGGCCACCACAGGCAGAAGGAGGCAGCCACACGAGGAGGGGCATCTCCCTGCGTGTTCTGTCCTAGGGTGGCGCCTTCTGGGGATGAGGCTGCAAGGGGGGGCACTCCGGGGGCTCTCAGGGCCTCCACAGCCTGGAGGGCCGAGGGCTGCCCCAGCTGGCTGCCTGGGCTGGGCCTGAGGTCCAGCAGGACAGGAGCGTGCTAGAGCCACCCAAATTCTCACCCAGGCTGAGACGTGCAGACCGCTTCCTGCTCACAAGGCATCCGCTTCTCCAGGCCGGATGCTTTGTAACACTGCATCAGAGCTGATTGCAAATGTTGCTGTGGATTTTCATACGTGGTCTGTTTGGTCTTCACTTAACCTTTCTAAGGCTTGTACTAATACAAATTCTCCCTCTCCACGTAAGCCCCAGCTAGAAATCTTGCACGTAACATGTAGCTTCATACATGTTCAGGCTACACGCACTTCTTAGCGTGTTCTTTTCTCCCACCAGCACCCAAGAGCCCCCCAGTGTACACAGAAAACTGTACAACGCCAGCACGAGCCGGCAGACCCGTGGCGGCCAGCACCAGGCCCACCACCAGCCCTCTTCTGCCACGGTGAAGGCCAGCCAAGGCCGGGGACCCCTGCCACAAAGGGACCGAGCCCCCCCCGAGACCGTACGATGAAAGCAAGACGGTGCTGGGAGAGGAGGTGTAACCAGAGCCCCAGAGAAAATGCCGCCCTGGACAACAGCTCTGCAGAACAAGCCATCCGCTGGTTCCCTTCAGGGCCAGGCCGCCCGAAGCCTCAAAAGGAGCAGTCGGCTCCCAAGGGTCCCCGTGGGGACAACCCTCCTCCCCACATGGACCTTCGTGGCATCAACCCCTGTCTTCCCACCCAGTGCCCAGGGTGTGGAGGGCAGAGGGAAGCGGAGAAGCGGGTGCAGACCAGCAAAGGGGGGTATGCAAGGCGTGAGTCTTCGCTCTGTCTGGCGGCCAAAGCTGTTGCTCAGCGGTGGAGGTGCTGGGAAGGGTGTGGGGAGACGCGGGTTCCAATCCCCCCTTGGCCACAGAAGCAGCTCCCCGGGGACTGTGGCCCAGCTGCACTCCCTCAGCCCAACCTACCCCACAGAGCAGTTGTTGAGGAAGGATAAGAGAGGGGAGCACCATGTGCTCTTGTGCAAAAGGCAGGATGTACATCAAAGCAACGAATGGTCATCAACAGAGCAGGGGGGAGCTGTGTGTCACCAGAGAGGCAAGGCAGCACTGTACTGCAGGCTTGGGGGGCGGTGTTTAAGAGCCACCCAGTCACCTGGCCTGCCCATTTTCTAAATGCATCATGTGTCCTTTTGAATCCTGGCTTGTATCAGTGTCCTCCAAGGAGCAAAGCCCAAAGCTGCATCCACAGAATCCTCCCTCAGGAATTAAAGATCAACCGGAGGGGCTGAGAACCTGTGTAGAGGGCCAGCGCCCTTGTGGGTGTGCCGTTTCTGGGTGAAGCGTTAACTCCTCAAGCCCATCCTCCGTCCATCTCTACCTCATTTACCCACACATGCATGGGAGCATGATATGGAAGGTTTGGGGTGCTACTGCCATCTGCCATGGTGGGTGACATAAGCATTCCAATACTGTTTTAGGAGGCACCACCAGCCCCTTTCCCTGGGAAGGGTCAGCACCACATCTGATGGAGAGGAGGGAGCTCTATGTATATCCCTGGAGTCCCTGGAAGGAAGGGGCGATGGAAACCTGAATAAACTAACAAACCCCAAAGCAGGGCTGGAGTGGGAAATCTGCGCCCCTCAGATGGTGCTGCGCTGAAACCCCCGCCAGGCTCGCCCCACACGGCCAGCAGCGTGAGCCTGGGAGAAGCATTTGGAAACAGCCACAGAGGCTCCAGAAAAGAGGCAGACTTTGAGCAGGGAGTCGCACGAGCAAGAGAAAGGTGGCCAGGTGGTCAGACTGTCTCCCACAAAGCCGGCTGTCGTTGGTCGTGATTGCGGTTTGGGATGGCGGCAACAGGTGCGTGGCTTCCCAGTTGGAAAAGGGCCCTGCCCTCGCTGGAAGCGCTGAATTCAAACTAAGATACCACAATGCCGAGCACGAGATTGTTTATTTGGGCCCAAGGCCAAAGAGGTAAAAGGAAAATACTACAAACTCAACCATGGTGAAATTTATACTGTAAAGCAGGACTGGGCTTAAACCTCAGAGTCAACTTTTCCACACGCACCCACCCCCCACACTGCCAATTCTTTCCCAGCAAGGGTGGTCGCGGGTACAAGTGTTAAGAATTTGAATCCGATGTAAGGAGGGTGACATAAAAGGTGCCCAGCCTACCCAGGCTGCTCCTTGGAAGAGGAATCCTTGTCAAAGGAGCCAGGAATAAGCCCCCCGACCCTGAAAGGCAGGGCATGGCCCTCCCGACAGGGAGACCCGCCCACCTCCTTGGCAGCCTCGCGAGAGGCAGTGCGGCATTTAGCCGGGCGAGGGAGAGCCCTCAGCAGCAGGTACCTCTGAGAGGAGTCCCAGAGAAACCCAGCAACCAGGGCAGGGGCGCTAGCAAAGCTCCTGGCAGCACAGCCTCGGGTCCTTCTGCTAAACTCGTTTTGCACGCCGGTGTCCCAAAAGCACCGTTTCAGAGCTTCGCTGACCTTTAAAGATCTCACAGATGCCACAATCAATGGTGAGCAGCCATATTCCCTCAGTGTTTTTTCCAGTGAGCTGATGGAGTCAGGAGGCCGCATACGTTTAACAAGACATACATACATACATATGCACATACACGCGCACACACACACCACCAGGAATGACGTGATGATCCGAGGTGAGGGGCTGAGCCTTCTGGACCGTATAAGTGTTAGATAACTCGTGTGTATTATCTATTTGTGTATTCTTCAAGCAGCACTTGGGACACAACAAGGTCCCCCCAAAACCACCCTTAGAAATTTAGACTGTTTTTTCCCTTTCTTCTTGCACTTTTTACTCGTTTCTATTCTCTTCCTTTAAGTTTAGTTTGTATTAGATTTTACTATTATAATCAAAATCCTTAATAAAAATTACACACACACACATATACAAATCATCAGCTGCCTCCTCTACATGGATGACATCAAGCTGAGCAAGACATCGACTCACTGATCCACCTGACACGGATCTACAGTGAGGACACTGGGATGTCATTCGGACTGGAGAAGTGTGGCTGGATGGTAGTAAAGAGAGGGAAGGTAGTCAAGACTGATGGGGTGGAACTACCAGCAGGCCACACAGAAGACATACAGACCAGCTACAAGTGCCTGGGTATCCCACAGTCACATGGGAACCACGATGAGGAGGCAAGGAAGACAGCAACGTCCAAGCACCTCCACTGGATAAGACAGGTCCTGAAGAGCCAGCTCAATGGGAAGAACAAGATCCACACCATCAACATGTACGCCCTGCCAGTCATCAGATATGCTGGTATAGTGAGCTGGCCAAAGGAGGACATGGAGGCTGCCAATGTGAAGACCCGGAAGCTCCTCACAATGTATGGAAGCTTCCATCCCAAGCCCAACACCCAGAGACTGTACACCAGCCTAAAGAGGGTGGACAGGGTCTGGTGAATGTCCAAGCCACTGTCCTGGATGAGACCCAGAGCATCCAGGAGTACATCAGTAAGATGGCACCCAAAGATGAGCTGCTGAGGTAGCTGACCTTGGGAAATCCTACCAGTGGCTGGAAAGGGCTGGACTAAAAGACAGCACTGAGGCACTGATCATAGCAGCACACGAACGGGCACTAAGCACCAGGTCCATAGAAGCAGGGGTCTACCACACTAGACAGGACCCAAGGTGCAGACTGTGCAGAGAGGCCTCAGAGACAGTCCAACACATAGTGGCAGGGTGTAAGATGCAGGCAGGAACAGCATACAGTGAACAGCACAACCAAGTAGCTGGTATTGTGTGCAGGAACATCTGCACAGTGTATGGGCTAGACCCTCCCAAGTCCAGATGGGAGACTCCACAGAAGGTCATGGAGAATAACACCACTAAGATCCCATGGAACTTCCAGATCCAGATGGGCAGGTAATGGCCAATCAACCAGACACTGTAGTAGTAGACAAGGACCAGAAGACAGCGGTGGTGATAGATGTAGTGGTGCCAAGTGACAGCAACATCAGGAAGAAGGAGCATGAGAAGCTAGAGAGGTACCAGGGACTGAAGGAGGAACTAGAGAGGATGTGGAAAGTGAAGGCCAAAGTGGTCCCAGTGATGGTAGGGGCACTCGGGGCTGTGACCCCCAAGCTAGGAGAGTGGCTCCAGCAGATCCCAGGAACAACATCAGAGCTCTCTGTCCAGAAGAGTGCAGTGCCAGGAACAGCTAAGATACTGCACAGAACCCTCAAACTCCCAGGCCTCTGGTAGAGGACCCATTGTTGAGGAAGACACAAACCACCCATAGGGGTGAGAAGGGAATTTTTTTTAAATAAAGAAATTTAGACTGTTTTTTTCCACAACCACAGAGAAGGTGAGCAATGGTTTTCCCAAAATCCCTGAAGGGCCAAGGTATCTCCACTGCAGGAAAAGTCCTGTTTCAGGGTTCAGACCATGCAGGGTCACTGAAAAACAGAACACAACAAAACCAGGAGAGGAAGGGGAGGTAGCTAAGGAAGTAATCTTGGGGTAATTTTCATCTCCTTGAAAGGGATTCAGTCAGGAGAGGAAGAACGAGGACTGAATGATTTAAACCAGACTTTCCAGATGGAGTCCTCCAGATGTGCCAAAGCCGGAGCTCCCAGAATCCCTGAAGGTAAGAGCAGTTGGGCAGCAGAAGCCCAGCAGGAGGGTGCCCTGCCCTCACCTCTGGGTGCTTTCCCGCGGATTCCTGACTGGGTGCAGGGCTGGACTTGGTGGCCTCGTGACCCCTTCCAGCTCCTTTTTTAAAAATAATTTTATTGAAGTTTTAAATAAACATAGAAAAAAACTAATACAGACTAAACTAGAAGGAAAAAGAGAAGTTCAGAAGGTGTGGAGAAAAGAAAAGAAAGAAGTAGAAGAGAAAAAAGACAGCAATAAAGCACTGGCTTCCAACCTTCATCACGCCCCTTCCAGCTCTACGCCTCAAGGGCAGGAACCAACCCTTCTCCTGGCATCTCCTCAACCCCTTTTGCTCTCGGGCTGCCCTAGATGCCTCTCACTCATATTTGCCAACACAAGGAATCCTTGTTCCTCCAGGAATATTCCCCCCCCCCCCCCGGATGAGGCTACCCAGCCCAGCAGCTCAGCTTTCCCCCTTGCCGCCTCCTGGCTGGCCTCACCAGGAGTCTCTTCTCCCCCCCTCGGGTTGCGGCTCTGGCCCAACAAGGAGCACACACACACACACACACTGAGCCCCATGCTGCGACCCAAGGAGCACCAAAGAGTTGCAGCCGCCTTACCAGTGCCAGGACCATGAGAACAGGCAATCATGACCAAAGTGCCCCAAGGGCACGCGGTGGGGGGGGGGGGGGAGATGCAGCAGCTTCTGAGCATGTTACAGGTGGTCAGGAAGGGAGTGCAATGCTCAGATGCCACACCAAAATTAAAAAAAGAAAAAACAAGGACAACCCAGTGAAAGAAATCCTAAATTGCTGCTCAGAACAATGGATCCACTTCTCCTACATTTGCATCCATTCTGCTTCCAAGGTTCAACAGAAGCTGCAGGGTTTGATGAGCCACCACAAAGAAATTCCATCCTGGTTTCCTGGTCCTGGGCTTGCCTGACCCCGGTCCTTTCTTTCCTTCTGTGGAACCAGGTTGAGGCCCCTTCTCCCCAAAAGAGGGATGGGCAAAGGCTGCCCTTGCAGAGCGCAGCAGGGCACTAGCCAGACAGAGGCGGGAGGCTTTGCTTTCCCCCTTTCTATCTTATTTCATTATCTGCTCTTTACGTTTATTTTCTTGCCCACGGTGCTATCTTGTAACAGAAAACTGCTTTTTCTTGGGTCTTTCATTAAACCCCAAAGACACAAAAGCACTTTACATTTTTGTTAACAGCTCCCCCCCTTTATTTATTATCTAATTACCCCCCCCACCTTTTATTCTCTCCCCCAGGCCAAATGCTGCCTTGAAATCAGCAGCAGCAGCTCCCAGGAATGTAAACAGATCTCGGAGGGCCTGAATGCAGAAGCCCTGGCATCTGTGGTGAGCAAAGAAGGCCGGAGTGCCATGGGGCACGTCCAAGGCCTCCTCAGACAGACACACACACACACACACACACCCCACCCCACCACCAAGGCCTCCCCAGAGGAGCCCAAGCTAGTCCTGGCAGAACCAAAGGCCATGGAACAGGCTGGGGGGCTGAGGCGGCTGCAAACCACAGGGGGTTAATGACACCCATCCTGCAAATCCAGAGGGAGCACCCAAGAGGGAGGACAAGGGTGCCACCTGGGGGGGGCCACTGGGGAAGACAGCGATCAGCTCAGAAGGAATATCAGTGAGCAGCAGGAGACCCGGCATCCTTGACGAGGGCCACGGAACCACTGGCAGTTATCCAAATGCCCCTGAGCTGCAGACCTGATTGTGCTGTGCATATGATTCCGGAAAATAGCCAGCTCAACAGCTCCAACAGTTTTAATTCAAAACGTGCCTTTGGAATCAGGAGGGGAAAGGATGATTTTTCAGGCCAGGAACTGGAGTCCCTTTGACTGCAAGGCCAAGTTGGACAGAGGGATGGAAGTGGAGGTCTCTAGAAGAAGCCTCACCCCCTTCCCTCTGAGGGGGGCTCCCAGTCCTCATTCCCGCAGCACCCCCTGCTGGCAGAAGACTGGGGAAAAGAGCCACCCAGGCAAAACATCCGGAGGCCGAGGAAGACTCACGCTGCCCGGCGGAAAAGCACATTCCGCCCTTGACGACTGAGCTATGTCCCCAGCAATAAAAGTTCAAACTTGCGTCAAGCTGCAGCTCTGAAACTTTAAAACAGACTCACTTCTTCAGAGGATGGAACTGGATTCTCCTGAATACTGAAATGGGGTGCTAATCAATCATAACCTTGGCTAGTTCTAGTGTCACTAAAACATTTTTACAGCCGTGATCTCTGAAGATCCCTTTCCAATATGGTTACTCTAAATGCATCTGAAAATGACATTGAACCTTCTTCTCCCCCTCAACAGGCATGCACACACACACACACGCACACACACCTGGCTCACCTCTCCTCTCTCTTAAAGATGCTGGTTGACGGTCCCCCAGAGATTTGGAGGGCACCAAACCGGGGAGGCTACTCTGCCGGCAGCGAGGAGCATGGCAATCGCATCTCATTCCCCTGGTGCATCAATTGCCAAGGCAAAGGTAAGACCTCGGACACGATGCTGAGAGAAGCTGCCGGATTCAATCACCAGCATCTCCATGATGACATCGTCTCAAATGGAGACAGACCCAAGAAGAGAAAATTCTAAATTGCCATGGCAGTCCTAAAGGAGACCCTGAAATGTCTTTCCCTGTTGGTTTCAAGAAAATGGCCTTGGTAATCCTGAATAAAAATGTACTGCCCCACCTTCAAGGAGGCATCCGGAACTGGAGATAAGAGAAGCTGAGATTATTATGAACAAAACTCATAAGCTTCCCCAAACTGAAAATAGGGATGGAGCGCTCAGCATGCATGCCTTTGATCGCAAGTGCAAAGAGAAGGACCGGGAACCCGCGAGGGAGCCATCTTCCTGGAGACCATCTTGAACAACACCTTGAGGCCTTGCTCTAGAAAGGCACACACAACTCACCCGGTACCGGTACACAAAGGTAGTAATATTCTGGTCTGCTAGTCCATACATTGGTTTTACAACCCAGCTGAATGTGGAGGACTGCATGTAAGCTCCATGTCTTGCCAGCTGTCCCAGTCCTAGACTGAAAAGTAGTTTTAAGGGTCAAGAGAGGTCCAGCTCTTGTTTTGGGTATGATATCTGCCATTGCACTGGAACCTATGAGTGACCCCGCCAGGTTGCTCGGGCACCTGTGACGGAACAGGGAAGAGCAAGCAGGCTTCCCATCTCTAAGCGTCGTGCCTCTTGAGGATTCCTCCTCTGACCGAGAGGAGAGCCAGAGAGGCCCCAGGGGAGTCTGCCAACTCATCACTTCCACAGAAGGATGACCCTGAGCCAAGGAAGGCTGCCAAAGATGTGGCAGCTGAGCCCCCCCGACCCTTGGAAGAGGGGCGTCGAGAGGGTGACCCATGAGATGCAGTGGTGCCAGCTAGAGACCAGGGATTTCCCCCACCTGCCTTAAATAGTTTTTTTAAATAACTTTATTAGATTTTTAAAATAAATACTAATATACATGCCAGTATGGGGGAGACCCATATTTTAGCAGAGAAGCACTCAGTGTACAGCTCTCATGAGACACGGGCAGTGGCAGCCTTAGTTCTGCTGTTCCACCCACCCACCCCCAGTTTTGTGGTGAACTCTGTACCCCAACTGTCAGAAATTTCCTCTCCTGACCTTTCGGGTCACTCCTAAGTATCTGTTACGTAACCCTGGCCTTACTTTCTCTGGTTCGAGTATCCGGATACCTTTACAGATGTGCTGCCAGCTTTGGGATGCACAGCAGGACCCGTCGGGAGAAAAGGCATGCAACATTTCCCAGCATTTGAGTGGCAAGCCATGCTCCCAAAAGGTATTGGGTGGGCCAGGACAAAAGGTAACTTTGATATTGTTTCATATACTGTAGGTGTAAATGTATTTTAAAATATTGCTAATGCTATACTCTCCAATTATGCATTTAATAATTTCCCCTTCTATCAGATGAAAAATTAGAATTTGGCCAAAAACATCTGGGTGTCCCTGAGGGCCGAGCCCAGTTGTGTGACTCTGATGTTGCACGATCATTGGGAACCCTCACCTGATGCCAGCGGGAGCCGGCCAAAAGTTGTCCTGCGCTCCCATGTAATTGCGCCAAAATAGGGGGTTTCTGCAATTGGTGGAGGGCCTGCCAACCCCTGTGGGGCCAGGGTGGGCACATAGGTGGGCATGGGGCAATCAGAACAACTGACTTCAACCCAAAGGAGGGGGGCGCCTCTGTGGCTGAGAAGAGGGGAAGAGCAAAGGCTTCAGGGGGTAGAGAGGGCTGGGCCGCAGGAGGAGAAGACGCCTCCCCAGCCACGGGCACTGCCTCTTCGGGTTGTCACAGTCAGAAGCAGATCCAGGGCAGTCGCGAGAAGGAGTCCCTTCTTCATGTGGCGCCCGGGCTCTGGAAGGGCCACAGGGCACGTTGGCAGAGAGGTGAATCTACCCCTGAAGAGACAAGAAATAAAAGGGGGGAGAGCGCAGCCAGGCTGCGGACACAAGCAGTCCCTTCCTCCAGACCCAGGCTCTGGACAAGCGCTGAGGACGTTCTACAGGCGGATGGCATTCTGCATAAGGGGTTCTTTCAGGGACAGCTTCTCTCACGAATTTAAATTTAGGTACTTCCATACTGCCATCGATCAGAAAAGAAATCAGAAATGTAACTGGACAAGGGTAAGGAGAACGGCAGCCATCTCCACTGAAGAACGCCATCGGCTGAAGGTTTGGGCTGCAGGGTGGAGACAAGAGTCTCTGGCTTGCCCCGAAAGGACCAGGGTTGAACGGTGCCACCTCAGTCACTTCCACCGCAAATTCTGGGGACCACCCAGATTGTCTGGTTCCCTGGCACACCCTCGCTCTTTCCAAACAAAGGGGAAAGCGTTTCCATGAGTCTGGCTAACTGATGGGGCTTGGCAGTTGATCGATGGTAACAAACCGTCTCTCTCTTCAAAAGCAGAACAGAGGCCGGCTTAATCCCACAGAAGCGGGGAAAAGTCCCAGCTCAGGCGATAAATCCACCTGTCTGCCTGAGAGACGTTAGCAGAGCAGAAGTCCAGCAGCGTATGGCCACGGGGATGTCTGAAGGAACTGCGCACGCCCTTCCTGAGTAAGAGGCAGATGACTGAGAAGACCGGGGGTGGGGTGGGGGGAGATACTTTCCAAAAAGACTCAGAGCCTCTGAAATGTGCTCCGCTACGTACCTTTTGGAATAACTGAGTGGCCACCAGGCTAAGGGGTCGCTGTTCCTCTGAATGGAGGCTGTCCGGGCCTCCCACCCCTCTGGAGCTCCAGCCCTGGAGAGGAAGGCGTGGCCTGGGGAGCACTTTAGCCAGGACCTGGAAAATCCTCTGGGATGAGGCGGGGGGGGGGGGGGCGGGGAGTCCTCCGCTCCTACACAGAACCGATTTCTTCCTCCCCTGCTTACTAATTCCACACTCTCAAACCCAGCCTCAGGACTCACCTCTTCTGGAGTACAAAGGAAAAGAGCTGCACTAAACCCCCAATCTACAGATTTTTCTTTTGGATCATCACAAGTTAAACTACCTTTCCAGTAAAAACCAAAAATGACCCCCCCCCCCATCTGCAGGCCTGCAAACTGTTCAAATTATTCTGGGGTGGGTCCTTGGCGGCCACAGTCCACGGCAGAGTGGGTCAGAGAACAGCCCGAAATTGCTCCTTAAGCAGGGAAAGACGCCGGGCAGAGGGGGCCGCCAGGCCAGTGGCTCTGGGCCAGCAGGACCTGCGAAGACCGTGGCCAAGCAACAGCAGAGGGGTAGCCCAGACACCAGCAGCACAGCCCAGGCCCCAGGAGCCCTTCCTGGATGGGCATTATTTCAGAGACTGCCAGATGGAAGCATGAGGGTACTGATACAGAATGGCGGGGAGGGGAGAGCTTCCTTGCCGGCCGGGCTGCCCCAGATGCTCCATCTGCCTCCACCAGGGAAGGCCCTCTTGGCCGCCCACCCTGGGAACCGGATTACCCAGCCCCTCCCTCGGCAGGAGATGCAGGAACCCTTAGACCTGCTTAAAGCATTACCCTTTCCCCCTTTTTGCATTTTCTTTTTAACCAAACAGTGTTTATCTCCTCCAGCCCTGAATGTTTGTATTTGGGGTATTTAAAGTGTGGGTGCCTGTTTACCTTTCCTTTTTCTATAAAGTTGGACTGTATCTCCGGTGAGGTTGGTTTACTGCCCGCAGAGGAGAAGGAAGAGCCGGAGCTTCCAGCTATATGACTCTGCGCCACATGGCCAGGGCTGCTGAAGTTGTTGGTTCATTGGTTCACTCATTTGCCTTTTAATAGCCAGGAAGGCAGCAGGGGTTCTGGGCACCCCCTCTCCCACACAGACCAGGGCCAGGAGGAGGATGTCTGGTGAGGCCCTCCCTAGCAGAGAGGTGGGAACCAGTTAAGTGGGGGGCGGAGGGTGGGGCTGGGCTATAAAAAACAGAGGGCTTCTGGGAGATGAGGGATGACCACCCCCCCGGCCTTCTACGCTACGGGGTCAGCTGGTCTGCTACAAGAATAATCTGGGACTATGTTCGGATGATTCCAAGAGTCAAGGTCTATGGGATTATTAGTTGGACTACACGCCTGGATTCAGGATTTGGAAGTCCAGTTCAGTAACCACAGACCTTTCGGCAGTAATAATAGCAATAGTGATAATAGCCACAATTAATAGTAATCATAATAATCCCAGAAGAAAGCCCTATGCGGTTTTCGTACACAGTTCACAACATCTGCTTCCAACCAGAAGAGCTGATATCAAATCTGATGTTTGGGACAAGTTCCCTGAAGGACCACGACAGCAGCACGCAACCGCTTGGCGTTAAAACCGGCTCTAGAGGGCAAGGGTAGCCTGCAGAGGAATGAGGGCTTCAGAGATACGGCTGACCGGAGAGGCTTCATTTTTGAGATCATGATGCTAGAAGACATAGACTGCAACTCACAAAAGCTGGGAAGCATTGTTGGCCGAAGCCTGTTGAACATGATCGGGACAGCTATGAACCAGATCCTCTGCAGCTGAAGAGGAGCAGCTCAACGTAGGAGGAGGCCTTTTTAGACAAGAACTATGCACTGTAGAAGTGAGAGAGAAATTTCAAAAGAGGTTGCTGTTGTGAGGAGGAAAACAAAGGGGATCCCCCCTTTCTGTTGAGGAAAGCAATAAAAATGCTGGAATCCCTGATATTAAGGGGTGCCAAAGCTCAGCGTGGTATGGAAGCTAGTCTAATGACAAAAAAGTTCCTAAATAAAAGGAGATACTAAAAACACAGCCACAGCTCCAAAGAAGCAAAAATGGAAGGGGGGAGGGGGAGGGGGAGGAGGCAAAAGCTGAACTGCTCGACCGTTTGGGGTCTGTCTCCTCTAAGAGGAGGACATCCCTTCCACTGGGCAGCTGGGAAGGAGCAGGACTTCAGCTCAGACTTCCTGAAAGCCACACCAGAGAATCTGTTGTGGACATAATCAGGAACCGTGACCACGGTGCTACTGTATTGAGCGTGTGTGCAAGCTGGAAACCGCTACAAGGGTGCAGTACAGTCACGGTTTACTACAAGAGGGGAAACTTCCTAGAAAATGAGGGGGCAGATGAAAAAAGAGACTGGAAATAATAATTACCAATTCACATTTTTCCTGTTGGCTAACTTAACTCTTAACGGAATAATACCATTGTAATGGTCTTTCACTGGAGGCTAAGGAAGACAATTTCTTGAGGTTTCGTGGGAAGCTTCCTGAAATTTCAGATGATACTTCTGCCAAAGCTCTGATCTTTGCTTGCCACAGGAAGTGGAAGGCAAAACTTTATGTGATCCCTCCTAAAGATCTTTGACGCACAGAGCTGTGTCAGTGTCCTGGTATTCTGAAGAACTGAGATCCACGGGGAGCCTTGGGAAGAAGAGACTTTGGGGGGAATACAATAGCACTCTTCAATTATCTGAAAGACATATGGAAGAAAGTCAAACCTGTTTCCACTGTTCCAGAGTGCAGAACTTGAATTAATAGATTCAAGCCATCTGTCAGGGATGCTTTAATTTAAAATTCTGTGCTGAGCAGGATGGCCTAAATTGGCCCAGTCCAACTTTAGGATTCTGCTAACTGCTATCGTGTTAACCAGTATTTAAAAGTTTATTTGGGGGATTTCTTGTCTGAAGGGTTTTATAGTATAATTGGAATTCTGGAACTGGAATTAGAGTTAAGCATTGGTATTATTTTAAATGCCTCATGAAAAAAAAGGCTGCATTCTGAGGAAACCCTGGAAATGAGGAGGAAGATTAATCTGAGACAAGTCTGCCAAGTAGCATACTTCTATTGCAGTCAGAGCCCACAACCTTGGCATCATCTGCTTGAGAGGAATCAAACGGCTGTCACTTTGCTGCGGCCTTGAAAGTAAGGAGACTCCGTCAAAATGCAAAGGGTTTTTTGTCTTGCAAGCCACCACTCTACCCAGCTGAGCAGCCACTTCTTGCGGATGGTTTAATCGGTTCTTCTGCATCTTGCAGAGGGTTGAACTAGACAATCCTCATGGCCCTTTCCAACCCCACAATTCTATGACTCTGTAAATTAGTCTATACTTTTGGCAGACAAGGTAATTATCACTTCGAGATGCAGTGAAAGATTAAAAGAACCACAGGGTAATTCTTACGCTCTTGATTCTCTCAGAAGCATGAATTTGGCTATGCTTTCTACCTGGCTAGCTTTGACTCAACAATCAAGTAGCCAGATAGATGATTGATAGATAGATAGATAGATAGATAGATAGATAGATAGATAGATAGATAGATAGATAGATAGATAGATAGATAATCTGGCTACTTGATTGTTGAGTCAAATATTTATTTATTTATTTATTTATTTCAAATTTCTGTCACCACCCGTCTCCACCAAAGGGGGAATCCAGTACCTTTTTTTTAGCAGAACCTCGTAATATATCTTGAAATTCTACCCATTTCAGGCTGAGATGGTTACTCCCTCATCAGACTGGAGCTACGCATCAAGACTGCAGGATTCAGTCTTGCTTCTAGTGGTCTTTATTTTTATTTATCTATCTATCAAATTTTTATCACCACCCATCTCCCCTCGCAACTTTATTTATGGCTTAGATAGAGGAAATGCTTTTCAAATCTGCATGACAACAAAGCTGGCTGGGACAGCTAATACTTGTAAAGACAGAAACAAAAATTAAGATGATTTTAATAGGCTGAGAACTGGGCTGAAAATAACAGGGTGGAACTTAGCAGAGAGAGATGCAGAGCAGAAGACCAGTTAAATGGAGAGGAGATGGAGCAACAGCCCTTGCGGAAGAGATACTGGAATGGTAGTTGTCAGCTAAGCGTGAATCGGCAGCACGACACGGCTGTCAGAATGCAAATGCAGTTCAGTCCGCAACACTGGAAGAACGGCTTCCAAATCACGGAAGCCAAGTGTGCCCCTTGATTCTGGGCTGATTCTGGGCTGGTCCAGCCCCACGACAAGATTTGAACCCAGTCCTGGACAAAACAGTTTAAGGAAGGTTGAGACTGAAGCTGGTTCCGGAAACCTGAAACCAGACTAGAACAAAATCTGATGAAAGGAGACTGAGGGAACCCAGTACGTGTAACTGCCCAGAGTAGCTGGGAGTCGGGCAGCATATAAACTAAGACGACGATGAGAACGATGGGGGTTACAATCACGTGGTTTAATCCCAGACAGGGTCTAACAAAGAACACCAGGCCTGACTGCAAGCGCACTCCAACAGAGTCCAAGCTTCTGCCGGGGATACGTTACGTTCGGCTCCTGCGTTGAGCCGCGGGCCCATCCCAAGGGTCCCAGCGACTCTTTCCGCCTTTGGGATCTTAGTCGTCGCTCAGACCTTCTGTCCGAATTCAGAGCGGGGCTTCGTCGCTGCATGAACACAACACGGCTCTGAGCTTTCCGGGATGTGCCGCTGCTCCCTCCAGGACAGTCAACATTTGGGGATCTGGCTCAGAAAGGCCAAACCCGCCTTGGTCCGGGATGGGGAGGCGGGGGCGGAGGAATGGGAAGAGAATGGAACCGATCCACCCGAGAGGGTTGATGAAGGTTTCGCCCCCTCCCTCCACGGCTCACAGGGCACATTCAGAATGCGAGCCCACGCCAGCCTTGGAAACCAGTGGTACTGCATCATCGTGGCAGCTGAGACAAAGCACGGTGTCTTTAATTAACAAAGATGGCTTGAATGAAAAAGGGCATCAGTCACTGCATCTTGCTTCATTCAGACCTTCTCCCCTACCCTATCCGTCTGCATTGCCAAGAGGTGACATAAGCGAGGCCCCCTCTGCCTGTGACACCCCACACACAGATTGGCACACCGTGCTTCCCCACAAAGGGCTTGCTGGAAAATGTCTTCGCTGCTCCCATGGGAGCCAAACCCCATTCACTTCGATAGCTCCCTCTTATCCACCACGACCGCCAAGGTGTCCATCCTACCCACGGGTGGAGCTTTTGCATGGCTTTCCTTCGTGAAGGGACCCTCTATGCTGGAGGGCATGCCTCTGAAAGGAAGACACGCACCCTTCTCTCTCGTGCAACAGTACACAAAGCTTTTCACTAGGCAATACGTGCAGACAAAAGTCAAGAGCCCCGAACCGAGGAGGCCAATGGGCTCTTTCCGCCACCATGGCCGAGGCTCACCAGAACACAACGCATCCCCGCCTGGGGTCACGAGGCCCTTTCGTTAAGCAGGCCACCCACCACTGCCCCGTTCCTTTTTCCACTGGTACAAGAAACCCAACTAACTGCAGAGAAAAGGTGGCCACAAATTTGAGGGCTACCGAGTGGATCATGGTGGAAAGGAAGAGAGGTCTCTGGCCTGGCTCTCCAACCCTGCCCCGCCTCCCCCTGCCTCCCTCCCTCCCTCAAGACCTGATGGTCTTTAGTCACACCTCTTAAAAGAAACACAAAACAGAGAAACACAAAGACGTACTTGTCTCAAGTCGATGAAGGCCAACAGCAGCGTGTCCCCTTGGAACCCAGGCACTGGCCCGGATCTGGCAAACTCTGTGGGAAAGAAGAGGGGATGAAAAGCACTTTTAACTCGCCATGGACAGGGAGATTGGCAGACGGATGACAGCGAAGACAACAGCGGCCGGGGGGGAGGAGGGCCGCACTTCTAAGGAGCCAGGTCCCCTTCCCCTCAAGCTTTTTGTTCACCCTTCAAAATTTGTGTCATCAAAACACCATTAATTCCACCATCCTGACAGCAAGGAAACTGTACTAATTTGACCTGAAATTTATTCCCATGAGCCTCACTGGGCTCCGGAGTATTTGTTTTGTGAATGGACAAACAATTTGCAAAGAAGAAAAGCATTTGGGAGATGGAAGGAAAATGGGGGGGGGGTGTCCAATGGAAAAACTTTTCCTCTCAACACAATAAAATCTTCAGCTGTGAAATCCTTTTCAGTTCCGAAAGCTATTTATATTTGGGGGCACTCAAGGAATTTTCTAATTTCATGCCTGTCACCGTGATCCATGCCCATTTGTCAAAAATAAATAAACCAAGCTGCTCCATTAATTATGTTGCAGCAGAATAACGTCTCTAACAGATATGATATCATTGCACAAGGAATGGAAAATGTGGAGAACTTTCCTCCTGGTGGGGAATATCAATTATTTTGAAAGTGGCCATTTTAGCCACAGTTCAGAAGAACAAGCATCAAGAAAAGATGTCACCATGGAGAGACTAGCATTTTGGATATCTAAAGGCTTCTGTTAAACCCGTTAATTTGGGGTATAATTGTGCAAACCAGCCTTCCCCGTCCTATGCTTACTAGGAACGGCACGAGTTGTGGTCTAACTAGAATCTATGGAACACATTAGGGAAAGCCTGTTGAAACACAGCAACACAGAGAAGCGGGAGAGGGGAGGATCTTGGCTTCTTCCTCCTGATGAGCATCGAAGGTATTCCTGAACTGACATGCTGAAAGTAACCACCAACATCTTACTTCCGCTTATTTCACCCTGCCCAGATGGATTAGCCAGAAGCACTTCCTTCCAGGATGCCCAGAGTTGCTACAGAGTTGGCAAACCGACCATCAGGGAATGCTCACATTTTATTTTCCGAATGACATCTCCAAGTTACTGGCTACACAATTCTCTGGCGTCATCAAGTCAAGATGCTGAAGAAAGGTACAGAGTTGGGTCAAGAGTTGCATCACACTAAAAGATTCTGCGCATCACAGAGGCCAACCTGGGCAATGTACCATTGTAAGAAAGGCCAACAGGAAATGCAAGAGCAGCTCAAGAGTTGCTCTTCTTGTGGCCCCCTCAACATCTAACAACGATGGGCTCTTGACGATGGAACAGACGATTGAGAAGTCCACCTTCGGCTGTTTAGCCACTCATTCAGAACCAGCTACTGTGAGTTTTCCATGCTGAACCACCGAACCGTTACTGACAATTAGTCAAGTCAAAATTTAAGAGGACTAATATCACCTATTTTGTCTGCGTACCTCTCTTCCTCCTAAAAGAGCTTCAAGGGTTGCAAAAGATGCCCTTGGGAAACAGGAATTCATCCTGATCTTACATCGGACAGCACCAGGAGTGGCTTCCCGGCTGCCCTCCCTAGCTGTGCGCCCCCAGCTCCCAGGGCCCCTTCGGCCTCCCTCCCAGCAGCTGGAATTACTGGAGGCGGCAGCAAAGGCCCAGGTCGAGGAGGGCGCCCTTCTGGGATGGGACAGCCACAGCTTCCAACAGACAGAGGCTTGTCCTTCTGGGGCCCGATGGTCTGTTCATGCCGTCCAACACTCAGTCGGCTGGCACAGAGTGGCATACCAGTGCCAGTAATATCTAGTAAATAAAATAAATATTTGGAACACGGATTTAACCACTCCTGAGGGCGGATGCGTGCAAAGCAGACATTTGTTTAATGTTTAATCTCATTAATTACAGCCACTGCCCAGCCCAGGAGGACACAGCCAGGTCTGGCTGGCTGGTACAATTCACCCCAGCCATCTCGCAGCCCAGGAAACCCCTCCCTTGGGCAGGCTTTCCCCACAGCCAGGGAAGAGCGCCAGCCTGGGGACAAAGCACTGGGGCAGGCCAGAGGGTGGAAGACCCAAAGAAATGCCCTGAAGGCAGGGCCACCCTGCCGGGTTACAGGGGCCCTGACCTCTTTCCCCAAGACGTAGAAGCGCCAGGCGTGCCCACGGAGTAGGAAAGGGAGGGGGTCCAAAAGGAGAAGAATGACCCACTGGGGTGGGGGTGGGGAGTTCCATGCCATGGATGGTCTTTCTCTCCCGGGAAAGCAAGCCCCATTTCCTCCAGGAGGAGAAAAGGCCCCGTGGAATCTCTTCCCCGGAGCGTCTGGAGGACAGTCTGGACATTCACTCGCCACTAGCCAGTTTTGGAAAAGCTGGGTGATCCTTGAGAGCACAGGTGGGTGACTGAGAGGGACAGAGCGATCGAGACAGAGAGAGAGAGAGAGAGAGAGAGAATGAGCTCACTCCGGCACACACACACCCCTCTGCCCCCCACGGCCTCTCCAGGGTCACCCAAGGCAGGGGAAGCAGCACAGGGCGGTGAAAAGGCTCCTGGGCCAGAAACCGCAGCACTCCCGATGCTGCTTCCTAGCAGAGGGGAAGGGCGATGCCTCCCCAGGGGAGGTGGAACCCTCTTTCCTGCCTAAACTGCCCTCCCCACTGCCCCAAGGAAGAGGCGGAGGGGAAGCCCTTCCTCAGGCATCGTTATGGGGGCCCTGCCAAAGGCCTCTACGGGCCACCCTGAACATCAGCAGAGGCAACCAGAGAGAAACAGCACTGCAGCCGCGCAGGGGGTGGGGGCTAAATCCAGTTCTTGCCTCCCAGATACCCGGAGGAGTTTCCAACACACAAGCTGGATGGCAGGTTGTACCCTTGGGGTAGTTCTATACAAGAGAGCCGGTCTGGTCCAGAGGTCAAGGCACCGGGCTGGAAACCGGGAGACCCGGCATCCTGGTCCCACCTTAGGCATGACGTCTGCTGGGTGCCCTGGGGCCAGTCCCTCTCCCTCAGCCCTAGGAAGGAGGTGGCCAGGGCAAAA
The DNA here is from genome assembly GCF_035149785.1 of Candoia aspera. Classification (NCBI taxonomy): domain Eukaryota; kingdom Metazoa; phylum Chordata; class Lepidosauria; order Squamata; family Candoiidae; genus Candoia; species Candoia aspera. The sequence goes on from NC_086160.1 coordinate 77,618,713, forward strand.
CCCCTTCCAAAAATCTTGCCAAGAAAACTGCAGGGCCTAGTCCAGGCAGTCACCAGGTGACCAGCCAAACAGAAGGAGTCCAACTTTCTAAGAGTGATGTTCCCACCAATTAGGAGTGCAAGGCCCTTGGTCCATCCACTTTCCAGAATGCACTAGAAAGACAGCTCTGTTCTTCTGTGCAGACTTTATCGACTATGGAAGACAGGAATGCTGCATTAGGCTTGAGCTCTGCCCCCGTCTAAGAAAAAGGAAGAACTCAACTGAGCCCCCCCCCACCTCATTTGGACCCTGGCATGCTAAGCAGGCAGAATGTGGGTGCTGGACACAGCCCCAGGGTTTGACCCAGAAGGGGCTGGAAGGTCCCCCAAATGCTGTGGCCACAGTCCACCTGGGAAAAGCCTATTTGCCACAGGGCAGGATTTTTCTTTTGGCTTTAAGGTGTGTGGAGAAAATCTATGTGGTCGCCGGGAGTGCCAGTCAAAACCTTGGCCTGTCGATGCCAGGTTGTCACGAGCCGCTCTTCTTTCCTGCACAGGCAGAGGTGCTCAGTGTCTGAGCCTGAACCCTCCCTTGGTCAGTTTCCTCCGGACTCTCTTCAGCTGGCTATTGTATGACCGCCTCGGTGGCTCACCTGGGGGCTTATCATTCTGCACCTGTAATTCTACAGGGAGGATTGTAACCTGTGGAACATTCCTTGACTGGGGCAGGCAAAACAGCACGGCTATGCGCCATCTCCAGACTGTCTGTAACAGCCCAGTGCCTGGCCAAGGAAAGCGTTCCAAAAACTGAGAAGCAGAGAATCCTTCAGGACAAGCAAAAAACAGGCCTCCCCCATGCCAGTTACTGCCCCTTGACCTTCAGCCTCTCCGCCGGGGTGGCTCTCGCTAAGGCCGCCACATCTGCCAGCTCCGTGTCCATCCCGGCTGCGGTCCGGAATGAGGAGCAGCCCCAGAAAATGGCTCCCCTCCACAGTCCCAGGACGGCCACTTGTTCCTCAGCGCTCATATCCGGGTGCCGCGGGACGTACGGGTTGATGCCGGGCTGTGGTGGATGTTGTTGCTATTGCCAGGTGGTGGTGGTCCTCCTCCTCCTCCTCTTTGCTTTTTCTCGTATGTCTGTTCTTATTATAACCTTCTTTTCTCTTTAGTGTATTGTGAGCCTCCCAGAGTCACATGGCACCAAATGGAACAGAACAGGTAAACAAGTCAAGAAGGTTCCAACTTCGCCTCCTCCTCGAAAAACCATCCAATTTGTCTTAGGCAGGTCCACCTAGATTTATTTACGTCATTAATTTATTTATATACTGATGTAATCTTCATGGACTCCTGGCAGTTTACAGCAGTAAAAACAATAATAAACAGAATTGAAACCCCAAAAATACCAAACTTCCATCAGACAAGGACCAGATGGCAGCCACTCCCCACATGCTTCCTGGTACAACTCCCTTTCCACTAACTCCTGAAGGGCCGCCGGGGGGCACAAGCTGGCTCAAGGGGCAGGCAGCTCCAAATGCAGGGGCACCACTGAGGAACACTGGCTGCAGGCCTCTGCCACCTTCGTCTCCTCACAGCGGGGAGCTGTTAGTGGATTTCACTGGGAACGCACCCTGGACGGCCCGACTCCATGGGGAGGAGGCGTTCCGGCCTGTCCCTGGACGCCATGAAGGGCCTTAGACGTCAACCCGAGCATTTTGTAAACTGACTGGTAACCAGGGGAGGGCCCAGAGCACGTGTCTTATGGCAACTTTCATTTGCTCACACACAGATATACGGTAAAGAAAGAGAGGCAGTTTGGTCTAGTGGTTAAGGCTCCAGGCTAGAAACCAGGAGACCGTGAGTTCGAATCCTGGCTTAGGCACGAAAGCCGGCTGGGAGACTTCAGGCCACTCACTTGCTCTCTCGGCCCACGACGTCAGCCTCGGGCGACAAGCCATCCGGTCGATTCCTGTTGCGACCAATGGATCAACATTTGGTTGATCCAAAAAAACTCAGACCCTGCCCCTGTGGGAAGGGGAAGAAAGGCATTTTTGGTAGAGATTTTGGCTGCGAGGTGGAGGCCCTTTTCTCTCTGGGTCCCTGCCTTTTTGTTGATGACTGCTGTGACCATCCTAACATCCACATCCGGAATCCGCCTCAACCCAACTGGGCTTGCAGCAGGACCTCGAAGACCATGCCGCTTCTGTCAATTCGCCGAGATCCACTGGATCAGAATCTTGCCAACCCTGCACTGGCGTGGCCAATGGCGCAAGGCAGCTTGTCTGACCAGTGGGAAGCGGGCCGAGGAGCGCCTCTCCGGGAGGAGGAGCAAGGGGGTGCGCAGCTTCTGACAAGGCTGTCAGAACCGCTGCACGAGTGCTGCAGCATTACTGCACAAGCTCTGCCGTCCACGCGTGCAACAGAAGCCGCTGCACAGGGATCCTGGGTGAGGCAAGCAGCTGTGACGGGGGAGGAGGAGGACGGAGACCGGGATTAGCTGGAGTCGTCTTGAGTGAGGGGGCTGGAGGACTCCGTACCGAGGGGGCTCCAAGCACGCTCAAAACCGTAGGATGGGGGACCGCCCGCGTCCAGTGCTGAGTCGTGGAGGAGGCCTTGGGGCCCAGAGCCATGCTCAGGCACAGCAGCTGGTTTCATTTCTCTGTTTCTTCCCTGTCTTTCCCCTCCAGCAAGAGCCCACCAGCCTCTCCTCCAGAAGAGGAGCTACGACTCCTCCTGGGCCATGACTGGTGTCAGAGGGAAGACAGGCAATGGAGGCTGTCTGGAAGGAAGCCCGCTGGGGAGTGGAAGTATCGGAAGAAACGTTCCCCAAAGACAAGCAGCTTGGAGAACTCAGAGGGCTGGGACAAGCCGGCATAACGTGGACCTTCGTGGAACGGGACTCCGGCCTTTGCCGCTCGGCTGAATAGCTTCCTAGGACCCGACCTGTGATGCTCAGGGACTCCCAGCCGCCACCCTTCCCATCCCCCAGCTCTTCACCAGATCATAACAGCCTGAAAGGACGTTACGTCCAGACACCCAAACCAGCTCAGCTGCCGCCACTGTGTTAGCCTGGGTTGGAAGGGTAGGAGAGGAAAAGCATCAGAAGTACAGTAAATAAATATCTTCCTCATAAAACACTCCACGTTATCTGTCTTTCCCCAGCCAAAACCCTTAGCCTGGGAGGGTGCGAGGTCTCCTCACCCAAAGATGGGCCCTGCCATCCCGCCAGGGTTGCTGCAGCCCACGTTAAAAAAAAGAAAAGGGAAAGTTGCTGGTGCTGCTGTAAACATCCAGCCACTGCCGGGAACCGCACTGAAATCCCCTGTTCATTTTCCAAGGGCGTGCACTGAAGACTGCGCCGGGGACGGTGCCCACCATTCTGAAGGTCTTCTGACATTTCACAGCCCTTCCACAGCCCGAGGCAGAATGATTCAGGACTCTTAGAAAATTCAGCCTTAGATTTCTGCTTTCATACGACGCTGTGGCAGATGGTTAATGACAGTGAGATGCTCAGCTCTGTGACATTTGTTCATGGCTGTTTCCCCATAGCTGTACTGTACAGCCGCCACACAGCAGAGTCACAACTATTTCTTTGATGAACGTATTTATTCCCTGCTTTTCCACTGGAAGCCCCAAAGGCGCCCGAGGGCTGCTTCCTCCATACAGCTGGGGGAGCTCCTCCCGAGCGCCTCAGCATCTGTGCTCCTCTCCTCTTGTAGGCACGCTTATTCATGCCTCGCGTGCTCCTGCACTGCAAGACCAAGAAGGCGCATCCAATGGGAATGCGAGCCTTACTTGAGAGGCCCAACGTAACGTGTTATCCTGGGAAAAGGTCACAGAAGCAGAGCTGCCTTTGAGGCATCAGAACGCCATTCGGGAGTAGGAAGTGGCAGAAGGGTCTGGGAAAGTGCCTCCTCGCTCAGTCCCATGATGCTGGGTCAGGTCCACAGCCTCACATCTAGAACAGATAAATGGGCTGTCCAAGGACCAGGCAGGGGAAGTCCAGCTTTCTCTGCTTCCTATGCAGGCCACTTACGAACTGGCAAGCTCCAGCCACCTTCCCTGCCTAGCTGCCGACTCCTCCAAGCACAGCTGGCTCTGATCAGGTCCAGCTTTCTTCAGGTTGCTCGGAGGAGCCTCCTGAGTCCTGCCATCTCTCTGGAGAGCCGGATGCCCCTCAGCCTCCCAGCTTTTGAATGCCCTGCCCCGGCTGCTGGAGCCCTTAAGGGCTGAGTGGGGGAGAGAGCAGGTCCAACTCGGGGTCTGTGGGGCAAGGGCAGAAGCAGTGAGGTGGGCTGCTGGCCTGGCATCTTGCCCGGTCCTGGCAGCAGCAGGTCTGAATGTTTAGGAGCTTCCATCTGCTCCTCCGCCCTGTTCGAGGAGGGTTCTTGTAAACATGGCTTGGGCCTATTCGAGTTCTCTTAGAGCCTCCAGGGACATGAGTTAAATTATGTCACCCGAGGGGTTGGGCTGAAATTTTAAGCCCCTGAGAGGCTAGTCAAAATTGATTTCTGAAGCCAAGTGGGAGATTAACGTACAAACTACAAGCTTGCATAAAAAGAAAAGAAAATATGGTATTACAGGTAGTCCTCAACTTACGACCATACCTTTAGTGACCGTTCAAAGTTACGACAGTGCTGAAGGAAGGGACTTACGATACTTATGACCAGTTGCAGTGCCCTGCGGTCACACGATCACCATTTGCAACCTTCCCTGCCAGCTTCCCCCAAGCAAAGTCAATGAGAAGCCAGCAAGGAAGGTCACAAGTCACCAGGGGATGTCGCCCCCCAGCTTTTCTTCACTCGCATGCACCACGCCCTCCTTCCCCCCTCACTTGCAGACACCCTGCGCCCTCTTTCCCTGGCCTTTCTGAGCTTGCACTGCACTGAGCACCCCTCCCCCAACTCGCACGCGGCCTGCACCAGGCCTCCCAGGGCCTCCCCCAGCCCCCCCACATCCCTTACCTGGGACTCCCCCCACTCCCTGCTTAATGACCCGCACGTCTTGGGTTATGACAACAACCAGGATTGCCATCACTACACGATGCGGTCATGTGGCGTTGCACTTTACGACCACATTGCTTAGTGATGGCAATCCCAATTGCAGTCATAACTCAAGGACTAATGTACTGAAAACTGTCATTTTAGTGACAATTTTGGTGTCAATGTTTTAGGAGAAAAATGGGTCTGAAGGGCTGCAAGCTGCTGATCCCTCTTCCACAGACACAACAAAGGCATGAAGCATCAGCATTATTTGTTCTTAAGGGCAAACAGAATTTTGCGCCCCGTAAAAACGCCAGATGGTTCTGTAGAGATGTCGGGAAAGCGAGGAAAGAGCCATTGCCTACAACAAGCTATTCCAGGGAGGTCTCAGATGTTCCCTGGAAGGACCATCAACCACACTGGACTGGAGTGTTTTGGAGACGGGAAGTCTGTAATGCGACCTCCTCCTCCTAACACCAAGTGGGAGCACTGATTTCACTCTGAACTGGGAAAGAATGTTCTGGATTAGTCCACAGACCATGTCAAGACAGAAGAAACCCAACAAAGTATGATTCCATACCCCTAAAAGATTATATATGCTAATCAACATATTTCAGTTACAACATCAGAAGTATAAAGTCTTAAAAATGGAGGTCTAAATGAGCTGAAGGCTTCAACTCTCAGAATCCCTGCAAAAGTTAATTGAAATGGAATTCAAATGCTTGATCTTATGAACAGAAGCCTTTCTGACAATAGAACCTTTTCTTAATTGCTCATGCAGTTTCCAGGATTTCACTTTTTTAATGAGGTGTCTAAATCATGTTCTTTCACAATGGAAAAAATTGGCGTTCAGGAACACATCAGGGCCAACGCTGTGGCTCTTCAGATATTACTCCTCTGACTTTTGTAGAGGCACCAAGGCCAGATGTGCATTAGAGACGGGCCATGGGAGTTGTTGGCAAAGTGTGTTGGAGACAGCTGACAGAGGCCGTGAAGCTCGAGGAAGAAGCAGGCAGTCTTTGGATGCCCTCCGAGTCGGTCATCAGTCAGCACAACGGTGGCTCATGACGGCTGCAGGAGAGGCACTGAGCAGACCTTCTGGAGCAGCCTCCTGGGTGGCCAAGGAGGGCTGTTCAGGGGCTGAACCAACCAGGGTCTGCACTGCCCACTGGACTGCTTGGTGAGCTAGTGGGTGGCAGCACTGCCGCTCCGCTGTTCAGTGGTGTGCAGCGCTGGGCTGGAGTTGCTGCTGCTCAGTTGTTGAGGATTCAGTGACACTGAGGTGGTGACTAAGCTGGCAGGGATCCCGACGAGGTGGTGGCAGTGACTGTGCATCCGGCTAGGACTGTTCTTCTTTCTAAGTGAAAGGTGGCAGAAATGACAACCCAGGGATGCACAACCTCAGCAGTGGGAGTGGACCAGTGGGTCTGCCAGAGGACCAGCCTGCGTCCTGTGGCTGTCCAAATCTTGCCACGCTGAGTGGTGGCCCTCTGGTCCCCTACATGTGATGTTGAGTCTCAAAAGGACAGGAGTTGTGCTGGGTGTTCCATCTTTCAGGAGCTCTAGAGTTTTTCATCGTACATAAGCTGAAGAACTGGTGGGTGGAAGAAAACATGCTTCCGAACGCTGGAGAGAGAAGATTTGTGTGGGTGGTGCTGAAAGGACACAGTCAACTGAGCAGCAAGTGTCTGCTCTCCTCCAGGTGCTGGGGGACAGCGGTGACCCAGATTGCCCTGGCTTTGGCAAGGACTGAAGGTGTGGTCCAATCTCTGGCTACGGCGATGAGAGCAGAATGCTCGAGGAAGGTGCTGTAGTGTGTGTGGGGGGGGGGGGTGCTGGGGAGGTGGTGATGCTGACGGCGCGGTCCGGAAGAAGCCAATTACTTGGACCCTTCACCCCTCCCTAGAAACCGGGAGACCGTGAGTTCTAGTCCCAACTTAGGCACAAGCCAGCTGGGTGACCTGGGGCCAGTTGCTCTCTCAGTCCTGGGAAGGAGGCAATGGCAAACCCCTTCTGAAAATCTTGCTAAGAAAACTGCAGGGACTTGTCCAAGGAGTCACCAGGAGTCAACACTGACTCAAAGAGCTTCAACTGGGGATGCTGCTGCATCCTTTAGGAAGTCCTGCCTCCTGAACAACTTATTTATTATCGCATTTATCTATCCATTTATTTTTATTTATTATCAAATAAATTGTTTCTACCTGTCCTAGCCGAATCAGCATGCTCTGGTTGCCATCAGCTAAGGAATGGAGGGACCCGGGAAAGCCTTTTACGCTGTGATGCCCTCCCTTTGGAATGTCATTCCCTCAGACGTCAGATTGGCCTGGCCCTGCTGGCTTCCCGCAAGGCCCTGAAAATTTGGTTTTGTGCCCACACCTGGGGCCCCAGGCATATCACAGAGCCCGTCTCCTGGCTCTGTTGATGGTTGTTTTATGATGCTCGGTGGCTGCATGTTTTTATTTTTTTATTATGCATTTTATCTATGTTATCTATTTTTATTATAAGCCACCTACAGTCACCTATGTGAGATGGGCAGCTATATAAATCAAATGAATATATAAATCAGTTCCATTCATGTCCTCCTCATCAGGCAAGATCAGTTAATCTCCTTATCAGTCCTTCCCACTCTCATCTTTAACCATAGAAACGAGCAGGAAATAATCGGCCACGACAGTTAACCCCAGCCACCACTGAAACTCTTCAGCCACGTCTCCGGCCTTGGCTTTTAAATTTCTCAGCTCTCTCTTTCCTTGGGAAAGCTCTCCTTATTAGTCATGCTGTCAGCAAAACTCCCCAGACAAACAAGATTTGGGGGGTGGTTGAGGGGAGCCAGTACAGACTTTGGGGGTCCTCCGAGGGTCTGACATTGACGGATGGGAAGACGGGAGCGGGAGCATCCATCTGCCATTCACCTGCCCAAGGGGCATCCCAGCCCAGCAGGGAGGGGGGCTTTGCTGCCCCCAGCACACAAAGATCAGCCTGAGATAAATTTCAGACACGGCCCTCCTCTGAAGTCGTACCAAACCCTACCCGTTCAAAACGCCTCTGAAATCCTCTGGCTTGCAAGGAAACCAAGCTCTGCTAACCCCACCTGCAGAGGTTCCGTTTTGCAGGCCAGCTCTGAGACGGAGGACCGAACCGCCTCCCTCCGGCAGCGGAGATTCCCGGGGGAGCAGCCTTTCGTTGAGACACGGTCACACATGGAGGGGCAGCATGAGGCCAAGAAGGTCAGAGGGTGGCCACAACGGTGCAACTAAAGTTCTGCCTTTTTATGTACATCATAGGTGCCATCTGAAGTGTTTGACCCTAGCCTAGCGACACCCCTGAGTAGGGATTAACCCTTCCCTCCCCATCCGGCAGCCTCCCAAGGAAAGCTACCATCTGCCTGCTTAGTGCCACGGACAGACAGCAGCCAGATGGAGGGAAACTTATTCTTTATGCATCCAGGGATGTCTACCCACCTTTCTGTTTCTTGAGTGACTGAGGCAGCTTACAATACCAATTAAAACCAGTCAAACCCAGTTAACTTCAGAATGAAGACTGACCCCTCTTCACACTGTTACTTTAAAAGGTGGGGGACCCCCTTGACTTTATGTGGTGCTTTAAGCACCAGCTCCCACAAGGCCAAGTGGGGTCCTCCAGAGCCAGAATAAGGAGTTACACCGTGAGGAGGCACCTCCTTCCAAGTTGGGTCCTGTGGGCATCTGGCAGGGCTGGGCAGGGCCCAGCTGGGGAGCAAAGAAGGATGTGGAGAACCCAATTGGTTCAAGAGGCAGGGCAGAAGCTACCCCAGCGGAGGGGGAAGCAAAGCTCATCCCCAGGGGAAGTGGGGGGAGGACCCACTGCCTTCTCCTCCCCACCCCGACCCAGGTGTCAGACCCCGAGCGAGAGGCGGCCTTACGTTCACACTCAGCTACGTCCAGGCTGAACTGCTGCAAGGCCCCCAGGGACAGCTGTCTGACTTCGGCTTCTAAGAGCTGCTGCATCAGGGAGGTGGACAGGTGCTTGCAGGCAGACATACAGGCAGTCTGAGCTACCTTGCCCTGGAAAACAAACAGAAAGGCCTTCAGGTGAGTCTCGGGGTCGGCCAGGCGGTTCAGCAAACACCAGGGGGTGGGGGAAGCCCGGGTGCCCAGCAGTCACCTTTCTCAAGCAACCTCTCCATAAGCCATTCATCATCCATTTCCATCTAATGCATATTCCCTAATTTAAACAGCTCAATCTCAACAGACCCGTCAGAATAAATTGCTAATAACTCAAAGCAAGTCTAAGACTTAAAATTGCTAACAGAAGGATCAAAATATTGCCATAAAACTGTTCACTGAAAAGCTAAAGAAGACCAGCTTATTTTGAAAGCTCTTCAAACGCAGGTCCTGTCTCAAGTGCCTCCTTAATGGGACTCAGAGAATTGGCTTTTCAAGGGAGAACTTAAAACGGGCACACAAGCTTTGGCAGGTCAACGTCTTCAACCACATTTGCAGATTTCTGTATTTATGGATTACTTTTTTATGTGGCCCTCTCATAAGACTCAGGACTGTGTACAGAAGCAACGACCCACCACAAAGCCCATCAAAATAGCAAATAATCAGCTAATGTATTAAAACGTGCAACTAAAGTTTGTATCAAAAGCCTGTTAAGAAAAGAAGCCTTATCACCTGCCTGAAGGGAGTGGCCAAGCACACACCGGGGTCAGCATGTTTTGGAGCTGGGGCCACCGCAGGGAAGAGGAACCTCCTGGTCCATCCCACTGTCCCTTCTTGGGGCGGGGGCAGAATCTCCAGCAGGCCCTGCTGCACTCCCCAAAATGGGAAGGCGTGGTCAAAAAAGTCAAGATGTTGGCCGTGATGGTAGGACCAAAGCTCATGGGCAGGGCTTCAATCACACCATCACGGCCACCATCTTGACTTTTTTCAGTGCCCGGTGCATCAAGCCAGCTTGTGGCAGAGCCTGAAGCTCACCAGGGCTGAGAGGGAGGGACTGGCCCGCCGCCACCCAGCTGGCTTCCGTGCCTAAGCAGTACTGGGACCCGGGTCTCCCCACTCCCAATCCAGCACCTTTACCAGCGCATCACGCTGGCTCTCACTTCAGTTTCTACGTATAGCAATGAAATTTAAGTTAATGTTATCCCTCTCCATATCCTTTAGTCATTTCCTTTTCGGTAATTATTAAATTGGGTCCCAGGAAAGAATTAGTTTAATTTCATCCAACTAGCCTGAGCAAGAACTTCTGAGGCTGCCTCCTGTTCCAGCTGGAGCTTCCTAGCTGCCTCAAGAGCAAGAAACGCTGCAGGTAAAGTAACGCCACAGAAGGTGCACAGCCACAATCACTACCAGACTCGGTCCTTTTATATTTGCTTACGTCCAGGGTCACGAACTCTCTTCCTTTTTTCCACCGAGTGTGTGGGAGCCACTCTGGAAACATTTTGATGAAAACCAGCCAACGAACAAGCAGCACCCGTTGCTCCCTAGTCATGTATCTCTATGAAACCCAGGCTTTAGTTTTGGCTGAACTGGGGGAAAACAACCCGGGATCCTGCAGCTGTTGTAAACTGCCGAGTCCTTCCGAATGGACGCGGAGTCCTGTGGGCCATGTAAGCTGAGGCCCCAACGAACTCATGGTGCTGTTAGTGGGGAGTCCCAACTGCAAGCGATTCTAAGGTCTCCCTGTGCCCAGGGTGTCCAATGTGCGGACAGGGGATGCCGTTCCAAGGCAGCAAGAGCCGCCTCAGAGCAGATCTTACTGCGCTGTGCTCGAAGCGGTGATTTCTGTTCCTACCAGAGGGGAGTCTTGGCCTGCCTCACCTCCTGTCTCCCAGCATCCTACAGTGGTGGTGCACTGATTCAGAAGGTCCAGAGCAGAACTGCCAACAGGCCAGCATTAGGACTTTGGACGTTATGGAGCTTGGCCATCAAGGTGATGACAAGAAAGGGGCCAATGTTGGCAATTTGTCCTCTTCTGCTTTGGGGAACTGGGGGAAGGGGCGTGTGTGTGAGCACAGAGGCAGGATGAATAGTTATTGGTGGGTAGGCGTGCACTGACTGGACGACAATTCTCCACAAGGTCTTTAGACTTGCACATACGCAAACATGCCCGTGCTCCTTGTGTCCTGGTGTCCAAAGAGATCTGAAAATAATCAAAATAATTCAAAAAGCCCTGGAAGACAGACCTAGGCTGGTCATCTGGAAGGACCCTACAACTTGGACTGGGCTGTTCCACATGCTGGCCAAGGCTGAACAGAGCGGATACCCAACTCTCCAAAAGGCATCAAGATGCCAACCCCTCACTTACGCCCCAGGTGGAACAGGTCTGCTTTGGCTCCCCCATTGTCTGGCATCCTGGATGACCCTCCAGGTTCTAGCATTACAAGGGAGGGTGGGAGAAAAAAATCAGGAGGAGTCTAGCAGCCCTTCTTCCAATTAATTAAAAAAAAAAGAGGCACCAGCTTTTGTGAGCTTCGACTCGCTTCACCAACTAGTCACTCTCTGCATCTGAGGTATAGGTATTTTCACTTTCCTGGGTGCTGCTTCCAGCCTGACCCGTCAGCAACAGCACACAGACAATGAACGTTTCTTGTCCCAGTCGATAAACACTTGTTTCTAGCTAACACTATTTGCCCCTTTAATGGCCTTCCCCCAATCTAGAGAGACACTTTCCTTTTTGTTCTAACTGGAAGAATTTCATACTGTTAGCAAATGTGACAATGTAAGCAGGGATTAACACCAGACAAAGAATCAAGCAGTAAACAGCAGCCTCATCGAGGACCTACCAAGGAGAATCCCACACCCTCACCAACACTGGCAGGGCGAGGTACTGTCTATAAACAGGCAACAAATGCCACCCTCCCTCGTGCTGATGATGGTGCCTAGTCTCTAAGCAAACAGCTAAGCTCAGAGAGCACCAAGGACCCCAACGACAACTCTTCAGGGTTAGCTCTAAATCATTTGCAGATACGTTCAAGGCAAACCTTGGGAGATCCCGGAGCTCAATCCCCGCATTTGGAGGGTTTCTGTTCTAGAAGTGGGCATCTCTGGTGCCAAAGGCTGCGCAGCACATCAGATGCCACCTACAGAGTCTTCTTAACAGCACAGAGGAGTGTGAACATAGCGCTGTCTGCAGCACCCAAAAGCGGCTGAGCCTTCTTCCAGGATGGGGCAGCTGCACTACCACACAACTCCAGGAAAGTGTGGGGTTGCCGAGAGGTGCTCAGTCTGTGCTCCCGCACAGCCTGAAGCACTTTCTGGAGACAAATCCGGAGTGTGGCACAGCCCTGTCAAAGGCCGTTTGGAAATCAAAGGAAACGAAACACTCTTAGGTCAGCTAAAGCCATGCCATGTTTTGACATTCCAAAAGATTAAGTGAAATAGGATTGTACTTTACAGAAACTGTGAACGCTTCACAAAGATTTTCCTTTCCACATCCTCGATCGCTGTATCTCTAGAAACATTAGCACCAATTTAAGCAGGAGAGATGTTAAACTATCTGTAACACCATTTTTTAAAGTTGACATCACATTTACCGCTTTCTAGGCCTATCTTAGAGATCCATATATTTTTGTCAGAAAATAATACAGTTTTACACTTGAGTTCTTTAAGAAACCTTGGATGGAGCTTATCTGGACCAAGTGAAATAGAGCATTTATTTCCAGGGTATCAGCAAGATCCAGAACTTTGCATTATGTACTTTTACTTCTGCTTCATAGTGTGAAGTCTGAAGGAATCTCCGATTCTCACACCAGAGAAAGCTGTTTTTTCAACAAGAGAGGAAGGATGGTAATCTTCAAAACCAGGAAACAAGCAGATTCGAAAAGATGGAGGCAAAGGCCCAAGATTCAGGGCACAGCAAGGGCAGCATCCCTGTGTGCGGTTAGACAAGAACTTCTTCTAGTCATAGCTTCCTCACCCTCTGCAAACCATGCCAACCTTTTTCGGTCTGCTTTGAGAACGTGGAGCGGGGGAAAGTCTAATGCTCTGTCTGGTGTGAACCCTCAACTGATGGAAACCTCAGCAGTTTCTGAAAACTTCAGCATGGCCCTGACTTTTGTCCAACATCTTTTGCAGTAGAGAGATCTGCAAGTTCATTTAGCTTGTCTGCAACCTCTTTATTCTCCCCCTTTAATACACTGTTAATGTGCCAATTGTCAGCCAGATATCATCAGTATGCTACACAGTTGTACGTCTCAACCCTGGACCATGTCTATGTATCAAATCAATCAAATCAATTTTTGTTGATTACGATTTGTTTGATGGTTTCTTTGAAATCTAGTATATCACCCAGAGTCATTATGGAGTTGGATACCTTTAGAAATTTGACAAATACATAAATCATACAGGTTAGGGTTAGAAAGGATCTTGGAGATCATCTAGCCCAGCAGAGGCATTCCCTCTGGTGGGAGGAGATGGGCGGTGACAAATTTCATGGATGGATGGATGGATGGATGGATGGATAAAATTCCCTGCTACTGCATCCCTATCTAGCCTCTGTGTAACCTCCAGCAAAAGAGCATCCCAAAACTTCAGAGGCATTGTGGAACAGCTCTTATGCTTAGAAAATTCTTCCTGATGTCCAGCCAAAATCTACTTGCTTGCAATTTAAATCCCTTATTTCTTGTTCTGTCTACTGGCACAACTTTGAACAACTCTGCTCCATCTTCTTCTGACAGCCCTTCAGATACTTCAAGATGGCTATCATGTCTTCCCTGCAATCTTCTTTTCGAAACTGGACACACCCAGTGTCACCAACTATTCCTCATTAGCTTTTCCTTCCAGCCCTCTTGTCATTATGGTTGCTCTTCTCTGGACATGCTCCAATTTGTCAATGTCCTTCCCAAAATGTGCCCAGAGCTGGACATCATGTTCTAGATACAATCAACCCAAAAGAGAGAGGAACAATTACATATCTGGACACTACACTTTTGTTGATACAGCCCAGGACTGCATTTGGTTTTCCTGCAGCTGCATCTCACTGTTGGCTCATGTTAGCTTGTGATACACTAAGAAACCCCGATCCTTTTCACATGTACTGATGTCTAGTATGGTCTCCTACATCCTTTGATCTTTTGATTTTTCCTAGCTAAAATAAGGGCTAAGTATTTGTCTCTGTCAAAGTTCAGCTTTTTCATTTCTGCCCATTGTTTCAGCTTGTCAAGTTTCTTCTGAATCTTGATTGCATCCTGCAGCTTTTGTTATCCTGCAGCAATCTATGTTTGCATGTTTTCTAACCCCTCATCCAAGTCACTTATCAAAAGATCAACCAGTACAGGGCCTAGAACAGAGCTAAACATGGAGCCATTGATGTACACTCCCTGAGCATGATTGTTCAGCTAGCTGTGCTTCCATCTAATGGTGTCAGCCCAGTTTTTGTCATCTTCTTTACTGGAATTGTTCAGTGCTTTGCTGAAACCAAGGTATATTATGTCCACTGCATTCCCATGGTCAACTAACTGGTCACTCTATCAAAAAATCAGATCAGGTTGATTGATCCTTGAAAAACCCATGCTAGCTCCTGCAATGCAGTGCAATGCATTTGCAATGCAATGTTTTCCAAATGCTCACAAACCAACTGATTAAGCGTCTTTTCCTGAGTTTTGCCCAGTACTGACATTAAGCTGGCTGGCCTGTAGTTACCTCCCCCCTCACCAAACACACACACACACACACACACACACACACGGACTTTTTAAAGATAGAAACAATATCTATCCTTCTCCAATCTTCTGACTGGAGCACAGATCTGGAGACTTCAACTTCACTAAGACAACAAAGTACTCCCTAACCATCCCTTTCCCTAAGGTTGCCTTTGACAACTCTGATATTCTTGCCACCCAACAACTGAATCGTTTTTAAGAACTCATAAGTTGTAGAAAGATTTGACTGCCTCTCTCTTAAACAACGGGGTGGCCAGACAAAGGAGCGGTTATTGCTCTGTTGAAATCCACAGAAAGGGGGCAAATTATGGGCAATCTAATACCCATTTTAAAAACTAAAGAACCCATCTAAATGTAACCAAGTCTTTTAAGATTCAGCACTACATTTACTGCTACAGTCCAGTTCCAGGTAACTTTGGGGCTGAGAAACCCGGCCCGGAAACCGGACCGCAACTGAAGTGGATGACATGCCTCTTTGGACATGGAGTTAGGAGCCACTTTGCTTCTCCACGTGCCTTGTCTTGCCTCAAGGAACTTGATTACCTGAGCTCTCCATGCCACTCACTACACATAAATCTTTAGTGATTAATTATGAAGCTTTAGGGAAAATTACAAGGAGGGAGAGGCGACTGCCAAGGAAAACCATCCAGACAGAGAATCCAGAGAGACAACAAGAAAGCAAGTATGGAAGGAATAATAAACTGGGTTGGGCTGATTACATTCCTATGGAAAACAGAAGGGAATACCTATTTTTCCTCTAGTAAAGAGCAACAGAGGAAAGGGAAAAAGGAACAGAGGCAGACAAAAAGGAAAGCGTATGTCTACACAAAGCCAGAACCAGAGTCAGAGCTGTTAAGGACAAGAGAGGATGACCAGATCCCAGAGAACGGCCTTGGGATGTTCTGTGACAGGAGGTGAGTCCACAGCCTCCACTGGAAGCTCATCCTCGCCTAGAAAGCCCGTCTTTCAAGGGAGCAGCCATGCTGGTATTTCCAAACCAAACCAAACCAGTCACGCGGCACCTTGAAGACTCATAAATTGTTGCCTGAACACCGGTAGCTCTCAGTCCGCTTCTTCTGATCTATGGAGTGAAATTTGAGAAGGGGAGACTTTTGACTTTTGCAGCAAAAGCTACACAAACGCCAGCCAATCTACCGTTCTACCAACAAGATCAGCTAGAAGCGTTCAAGCTGAAGCAGCTCCCAAAGGTCTAACCATTCTCGTTTGCAGAGGGTGCTGCAGCACAGAATCCCTCAGCTTCCTTTCTTCCTTCACTCCCCATTCCTTAGAATTTTTTGGTGAACACTTAAGGTCCCAGTTTGGCAATTCCTGAGTGTCCCCTTCTGTGCCTGATGGACCCAGCAGGAGGCTACAGGGAAGGAGGATTCAGGGTTTCTTTCAGAGTGGTGTAAATGATTATTCATTAGATGGAGCAGACAAAAGAAGGCACTGGCAAGAGCAAGAAAGAGGTAAAGGGCTCAACCTGCAGGTTTGTGGGGTAATATTTGGGGAAGCCCTTGAACAAATGGGAACATCTCGATTGGAAGATGCATACAGAGCACGCAGAAGCTGTTCCCAGAAGTTCTGGGTCCTCTAGACAGCACCACTGGGGTAATAACCAATGGACCTGCAAAATCACGCACGGCCTGGTGCTTCTAGAAGTTCTGGGCCACAATATGCCAGTTTGCTTCTAAAAGGGCCACAAAGCTTAGCTGGACTTGCAGCTATGGAACGAGGCACAACCGCTCCTCTGGAATTCAGGCCTTTGAAGTCTATTTTAATGCCAATGAAGCCTTGGGGAGGAAAAACTTTTAATTGTCCTTACTGCTTACAGTGTCTTGGATGAGTGAAAACTTCTCCTCTTTGCCAGGTAAAATTAGTGCTTTATTCTAAATAGACATAATACCTTCTCATCTCCAAAAGCCAGCAAGGACAATAAAAAGGAGGAAAAAAACCACAATTCTTTATTCTATTCCAGTGAAAAGAGACAACAGAAGGACTGAATAATCCAGGAAAGGGCTGTACAGTTCTGATCCAACACCCTGAAAAAAAGAAAACTCCTGAAATTCAGGACATGTTTGGACAAGCTTTGTAATCAGCACTGGAAGAGAAGTCTTTCAGGGCGTCATCACCCACCAGCACAGGTCCGTCAACTGTTGGTCCGTGGTTTTTTTACACCAATAGCAGAATTTGTGATGTATTTATGGGTTTCAAGGGATAAACAAAGAGGGGAGATAGAGGCCACTGATGTCACTCTTGCTCAGAACTAGCCCAGAGTCATCTTGCTTCTAGAAATGAAGAAGCCCACCCCATTTCTCCATGAAGAACCCAACAGGATGAGCTACTGACTCCTCCTTCAGCATTCATCATGGGGACTCATCTGGCACTGCACCTGAGGGCAGCAGGAGGTCACGTGACCACCTGTCCTAAAGGTGAGTGCTTCATTCCGCTTAATGAGGAGGTGGCTGTGCTCATGTCTACTGTGTCTTGACTCCAAAGTCACTGACACACATTACTTTTTCTAACACTCACTGGATCGCAACATGTAAGGACTAACTGCTAAATGAACAAGAAGTAGGAATGAAACAATCACTCAGCGTTAGGGTGGTTTTATGACAAGAATGAGAAATGATGGAAAATGTGAATATTGTAGATGAATCAACTTGCATAGGAAAAATAAACTTGGGACACAAAATGGCACAGCCTCTCTTACTCAGATAACCAGTGGCAAGGATTCTTATAATTTATAACTTAATTGTAAGTGTCCTTACAGGTTGGATGTCTCTGTACAACAGGACAAGCAGAAAATTCAGGGCAGACAAAGCCCTTCATACAACATGTGCAATGCCTTGCTCTATGGCAGTATTTAGAGATGAACATAAGGAGTTCTTTTTTTATATAAATGTAGAAATAAAGATGTAGTGAGGGCTATGGTCTGGGGTGCTTTAATAAAAGTAGACAGATTGATGGAATCTAAAGAGACACAGCAGTTTGATGGCCATGTTTGACTAAACTGCTAAAGATTCTTTTTATCTCTCTTAAATCTATATTGCGCAGTGAATGGAGGAATAAATCTAATTTTGACACAGTTGTGAAAATTGCAATGCGGTTATGAGTTAGTTTTGGGGTGAATTCAGATCTGTGTTTTCAAAGAACAAGACAGAGATCTTGTCCTTTCATCCCCATACCCCTGAACAAATCTTCTGGATCAGTCTCCTAATGAACTCCAGGGATACAATCCCGGCAAGCAAATTTTTCATTGCCTGATTACATGTTTGCACAAGAAGCAGTTCCTGTTTCTTCTACAACCCATTAAAAAAAAAAAATCAGGGTATAGGTAGTCCTCAACTTACGACCATTCATTTAACAACCATTCAAAGTTACAACGGTGCTGAACACAGTGACTTGAAACCAGTCCTCACACTTACAACTGTTGCCACATCCCCACAAATTTCAAAATTCAGGCGCTTGGCAACCGGCATGTATTTACGACATTTGTGGTATCCTGGGGTCACATGATCACCATTTGTGACCTTCCCAGCTGGCTCCTGACAAGCAAAATCACTGGGGAACCATGTGATTCACTTAATGACTGCATGATTCACTTAACATCCATGACAAAAAGGTCATAAAATCGGGTGTGACGCACTTAATGACCGCATGCTTAGCGATGAAAGTTCCAGTCCCAATTGTGGTTGTAAGGTGAGGACCACCTGCACATGCAGGGTTTTTGCCTCCTTGGCTACTGCAGTTACAGTGATATGTTTACATAATACATGCTTTCACTGCCTCATTATTTGCCATGTTTCACAAAGAGCTTTCAAGGCCCCCAATACCTTTGGAGGAGGGCTCACCTGCAGCTCTTGATGTCATGGGCCATTCTAACAAGTTGGTTTTTGCTCACATCCGGGCAGAACAAAACTTGCCCAATTCCTTCACTTGTGACCAAAGCATCTTCTTGGCCTGTGGCTTACAGCCAGCAGAGGTTGTCCTTTCCCTGGCCAGAACAAGGAACAACCAACTGGGAAACACTCAGAGGGCTCCAAGGTCTACAGCCACTAGGTCCAAAAAGGTTCCACCTGCATCTTCTTTCTGCCCCCCTGCAGAGATCCATAACCCATATTTGGCAACTTAGCTTTCTGCCTTTTCGGTCATGGTGCTTGCTCGGGGAACAATCTCCGCCCCACCCAGATCTGACTGGCCTTGACCCAGTGAGCCTCAAGGGAGGATTTGAAGACCTGCCTGTTCTCTCAAGCACCTAGGCCAGGAGGTTAGTTGAGCTCATCCCAGAAGATGGAGTGCTTGTTGGTATGTGTTTTCTTCTTGTTAATTTGGGGCCAATTTCATATTTAGAGGCATTGTAATTTTCTTTTTATTGGAATATGCTGCCCAGAGTCACACTTTTGCGAGTTGGGCGTCCAAATAAATACATACATGCATCCTTTGGGGACAGTACTTCAAACAGCAAAAGGAGAGATTTTCCAATGTTGCTTTCTTTTTGAAACTTTTCTCAAGATTATCGACATGGGTCTAATGATCTCCTGCTTCCCTCCTGCCTCAATGGTTTCCCTTACAAGGATGTAAGCCTTGACATGAGGCTTGATATGAGCAAGAGATTAGCGGAGAATTTCCTGTAGAACAGCAAGCACTCAGTCTGGTCTCCACCCTGACATCTTGCTGAAGAACCACTGGCCATTTCTCAGAAAATCAGCCAAAGAGTGAACACAGCGCTCTCAGACGCTGTTCTTGATCAGCGCTTGCACTGCTTTAACGAAACAGCCGGAAGGGGAGAAATGCAATATTCATGAAAGCTTCCTGGAAGTCCTTAGGATGTGTCAATGGCTCCTCTAAGACTTTTACAAACAGCATAAAAGCTCATTAAGTGGATAATGGGAAGAATGGCCACAGCCATAAGCTAACGTTTCTGTGATGCCCATTGCCAGAGCTTTGAAATCTGCTGAGTCCTGGAACTTCCGCAAATATTCCCAAATAAAGCCAGGCGCCTCATTTACTGACTTTCACAATCACTCAGTAGTAAAATTAGTAACCTTGATTGAACTTTCCTGAAGATAGGAAGCTACTTCATGGACCCTCAGGTCCTTTTTCTGTATTGCAGAGGAGCTGAGATACACTGACGCTCTGCACATCTGTATTTTTCTTAGATGCTTCCAAAAAGAACTTGCCTCGGAGTGTCTATTCTGTTCTGAACAGGCTCCTCAGCTGGGTGAAGCTGGAGGAGCTAAAGAGCCAAAGGCCTTGATTTCCATCATTCATGTAGTTGGACTGAATTAAGACAAGGTTTTGTCCCTCATTTACACCGAGGGGAATTCTGGGCAAGGCACCACAATCCAGCACTGTACCGCTAACTATGAGTTCCTACTCTAACGGTAAACATATGAGGTGAATATTGAAAAGAAGGACCTTCAGCAATCCTTGCTGTTTCCAACAGCTGATGATAATGGGCAGGAAGCTTCCAATTCCGACTCCGTGAGACTGGACTGGAGGAGGTCAGAAAGAGCCTCCGTCAAAAGAGCCAAACAGAGTGCCGGCCTCTGCCTGACTTGGGGCTAGAATGATCTGGAATGGCCCCAAGTCCCAAAGAGCAAAGACGGACACATGCTGACAGCCAGAGGTAGAGCGTGAGAGAGAAGAGGAAGAAGCCAATTTCCTGCAGTTACTTGAAATGCAACAAGCGGGAACGGACGAGGGGCAAGAGGCACGTCGGCTGTAAAGTACATCTCCCAAAACTTAGTCAGACTACTGGAATTCAACCGCCATAAATCTTTGTGCTTTGGAGATGTTGTTTTGGAATTCAAACTGTTTTATAGCTTGTGTTCCTGATTTATGTCTCAACTTGAGTGCTCTCTCACTCCATGGGACCTTCTGGCTTTGACCTTCAGGTATGCGACTGTTGACTACTGTGTGCCCTTTCTGCCCTTGCTCCGTGGAGCTCTGTGGCCACGCTCGGCCTTAGACAGAGTGCCCTCCGTCCCTCTTACAAAACGCTCCTTGTGCCGTTTCTTCTGTCCTTTCTGCAGCTCCTACTGTGCACCTGCCTGCTCTTTTCCATCAGCAATCAAGCTTCTTTCGACCCATCTGCCAAGCCTACTATTTTCTTAGCACCATTTTCTCTATATCTGGCAAGCACTACTTTTTTCACTGTCTTTTTTCTTTCTGAGTGAGGATTATCTAAAATTAATATACCAGTCAGTATTCTGGGGCAAGGAATGCTAATTAACTTATTTTGTAAAATTAAGTATTGCTTCCCCACACTCTCTTGCTTATGTATACAACAAACTAAATTTGAAATTAAATAAACAAACAAATAAATAAACTGAGTTTAATGCTTCTTTCAGTCTACAATTTCCCGTTGTTTATAAGTTGGTTGAGCCAACAGTTCTTGCCTGCCTGCAAGTTTGAGTGAAGTATAGTTTTTCCCCAAACAGCAAGGCTAATATGGCATAAGTCTACTATATATTTACCACACCTCAGTTAAAACATCTTTTGACAGCCTCCTGGCAATACATAAAAATGTACACACAAAATACTAACAAATAGAAAGCAGGATTCCATTGCCGAGTTACAGTCTTCCCCTGGGGGGTCATTTATTTTAATGATCAGCCACCCTTTACACAAATTAGTCCAATGTGTTCTT
Source organism: Candoia aspera (assembly GCF_035149785.1). Lineage (NCBI taxonomy): Eukaryota > Metazoa > Chordata > Lepidosauria > Squamata > Candoiidae > Candoia > Candoia aspera. The sequence goes on from NC_086160.1 coordinate 77,639,968, forward strand.
TGCAACCATGACTTCTCTTCTGTATAGATCATGCCCATATTGGAAACAAGGAAAATCACAGCCTTTGCACACACATTTGTCTCCCATTGCTTCTACCTGCATACGGGTAGTCCCTCTGGTGGGAGGAGATGGGCGGTGACAAATTTGACAGATAGATAGATAGATAGATAGATAGATAGATAGATAGATAGATAGATAGATAGATGATGCCTGTTTTTTAAACTGGGGTGGCCTACACCATCACCACACTGCTAAACTCTACTGCCTGCCCACCCACCCCCATCAGCTGCATGTGCTGCTGCCCCCCCCCCAGAACTCAAGACGCCAAGTGAGCATCCAGGCACAAGAGCCCCATGGGTGAAGGAGCTGGCAACCAGCAATGATTTCCTTTTACCGTCAGCACCAAGGAAGGATATTCTACAGGGAAGACAACCCATTCCCTACAAATCCTGACAAACTCCATATGTTTGAAAAACCAGGGCTGAAATCCTCTAATTTCATTTACATTTCAATCTGCTCCGGGCAATTGATTGACCCTCTGTGTCTCAGAGGAGGAGTAATCACTACAAGAAGGGCCAGTGGAGGAAGCCCTGAAAGGCAGCCATTTTTGTCATGACTAGACTAGAAAATACGCTAACTTAAAGAAAATGTGTTAACAATTAGAGGATTAGGGGCAGGACTGAAAAGCTGTCTTGTTAATTAGAGAACCTTGTTATCAAAGGCCTCATTAGGAGCTACTGAAACTGAATCCCTGTTAAAACAAACATCCATTAATTCCACTCCACGGTCAGGGTCATCCTGCTGCTACCTACCCCAGTGAAGAAGGAAAGAAGGGACAGCCATATGATCAAGATAAACACACCCAGTTCTGAACTTCTCACCCCAAAGTTTGTGCCAGACATGCAAGCAAGGAAGAATGGGGACCAAAGGCGCTCTGATATACTCATATCACAGTGGTGGATGTGGACTGGCACATCCAAAGAAAAACTAATTCATGGGTGTTTGATAGTTAGTATGAAAAACATAGATGAAGAAACAGCAGAGTGGAGTCTGGGCCCTAAGAATTCACCAGTTCCAAGTGTTTATAAAGTGGCCCCTTGAGACAGGGCCGCAACTGGAGGGGGGGGCAAGCGGGGCACGTACCCCGGGCGTTGGGGGGAGGGGCAAGCGGGGCACGTACCCCGGGCGTTGGGGGGAGGGGCAAGCGGGGCACGTACCCCGGGCGTTGGGGGGAGGGGCAAGCGGGGCACGTACCCCGGGCGTTGGGGGGAGGGGCAAGCGGGGCACGTACCCCGGGCGTTGGGGGGAGGGGCAAGCGGGGCATGTGCCCCGGGCGCCACACTGGGTGGTGCCAAAATGAGTGCTGGGGGGGCGGCAAAATGGGCGCGGAATCCATGTTTGCCCCAGGTGACACGGACCCTAGTTGCGGGCCTGCCTTGAGAAGCAATGCATTCATTCAATTGTTGGGTCACCTAACCCACTACTCACTTGTTTTTGCATTAGAATGTTATGGGTTGTTTAATACCATAAAGGCTTTGCTGAAATCAAAATAAACCTTATCCATGCCATTCCCTTGCTGACTCACAAGTCAAACTGCCAGATCATTAGGAAATCCACCAAGTGCATGCTGAAAACCAGGTGGATCCTACCATCTCAGTTGGTCCCCTCTCTGCAGAGGTCAGAAGTCACAGTGAGCTTTGTGGTGATCAGAGCATGATCTGACTGGGACAAAGGATTAATAGAAATATACTTCACATTCAAGACACAAGTCAATTGAGATAAAAATCAGATCTACTGCATGGCTCCCTGTGAGAGTCAGGCCAGTAAACATCTGGGAAAAGTCCAGGGTTCTCAGGGAAATCATGAAATCTTGAGACACTCCCAGTGAGATCACCAATACTTGGGAGATTGAAATCTCCCCAATATCAGCTGTATGGAAAATTAATCACCAGCCTGGAGACCAGATCAAGCTCAGGGAAAGATACCACTGGGGACATTGTGGGAGGAGATTAAGCCAGCAGTATCCCACTCTGTCCCTACAGCCCAGCTTCAGATACAAAGATTCACACAGAACCATCTGTGGAGCAGAACATCTGGTCATCAGTAAGGTCACTTGCTCCTCTCAACCAAATCATGGAGGATCACCATTTTATTCCACACAGACATGTAGCAGCAGCAGTCTGGAATCAACTCTCCCCACAATCTGGCATTCAGGGCCTCAGGAAGAGGCATTTGGGCTGCGATCCAGGTTGAACTGAAGAGTTCAAGAGGAAGAAGCTCACAGAAGCCACACTGAGGAACAAGAATTGCAGCAGGGATGGCATCCAGGAAAAACTGTGGCTGGAATCTTTAAGAAATTAATACTTTGGTTTAATCTATTGAAAACCTTTGAACAGCTATGAGGAAAGAACATGCTTATTATTTTAAAAGTATCCAGTAAACATAAGGTGAAAACTTGGCTATTCTCCATTGCTTTTGTTGTTTTAAATTTCTAATGTTTCTAGTTTATTATCTTTGTTTTTAAATACTGTAATCGGTTTAAATGAATTTTGTTAGCCATTTTCAGTGCCCTATATTAGAAAAAACAGAATAAAAATATTATGAACAAAAAGCCAAACTTAACTACTTATCTGATAAATACTTAGAGAACCCCAAAGGGACAGAATTCAGCTCTGGAAAGGTGCTGCTGTGTTCACACCAGATGGAACACAATCACCCTGTAATCAGTGAAGAACATTATCAATTTGTTTGAATCGTCTGCATCAGAATAAAACCTAATGTATAATTTACTGGGCTTTCTATAAACCCCATTGTCTGGTCAAAATCTGGAGAGATGCAACATATATCTGGTTCTTCAAGAAGCAAAGACAATAGTGCCCAGAAACAAATTTGTCTTGGCATTTAGACTCCTAAAAATGTCCAATTTCATTCTGAATCCCACAGAAATACCAATGGTGTAATCCAAAATTTAAAATCGCTGGACAACTTTTTCTAGGGAAAGACTGGATTGGATTTATATTCCAGATCAACAGTTGGGGATTAGATGATTACCTATCATTTTCAAAACTTCCCATCATTTCCCAACTAATGGCAAATGAAAACATCTCAGGTAAAAGTGTCTTTTAACATAAATCTCTCACAAAACATACTTTTTAGTGACTTTTCATGGGCAAAGTCTCTTCCATTCAAGAGAACTCAAAAGCAGTTAATAGCCAAAGTATGTAGGCTTCTTTGAGAAATATGTTTCCTTAGAAACTATGTTAACAATCCTGAAGTTTGGTTTCTACCCAAAACCTGAAGTGTCAATGATTGTATCATTTTGTTCCACCCAGCCCAGGTTTTATATCCCCATAACTAAGGATCCACAGACAATACAAGTTGGGGTTCAAAGAAGGTACCCCCAAAGGCCCTGCTATACTCACCCCAACTCAAGCCAAAGTTTTATACTGGTTTGTACTATGAACACTGATTTTTAAGTGTTACCTCTGAAGCTGAATTTGAAATATCTGCTCCCCCTTTAGTTACAGGACATTTTTGTTTTGTATGTATGTAAATATATACTGGCCCTATACTAGTTTGTATTTATAGATATTTGAAAAATCCAATAAAAACTATGAACAACAAGAACTATGAACAAGAAGAATTTATCAGGGGAAAAAAGATTCAAACTCTTATGATTAACCCACGGAGATTTCTATAATCAGGTGACACCGAACAAAAGAGAGGGTCTCTGAAGACCACTCTTTCAGGCCAAAAGGCTTGCACTGGGCCAAGAAAGTGGCCATTGTCTTTCTTCAGGAGTGGGCGTGCCCATCTTATGCCATGGAGGAAACATGTTCACTCCCCTTGTTTGGGCCCTGACATCTTCAAGTGCTGTTGAAAGTGGGTCCCAGACTGGGTCCACAAGCACCAACCCTTGAGAAATTACACAGAGTTTTATGAGTGCCGCAAAGTTGAGAAAGCCCAGGTGGACATAACTCCAGACTGACTCCTGGCTAGGAGAAAGTTTAAAAGGAGGAAGAGAGTGACCCACAGAACAATTAATGACTCCTTTCTTTGAGAAAAATTACATCCTTTATATCCTTTTACAGGGCCATTTAGAGAGTGTGTAAGACTGCTTGCTCCTCTTTTTGAAAAGCCATCCCAGCCCATGGCTTCTGTTGACTTGTAGCCCAGAGCCGGAGGTCAAACACGTGCTTTGCTAAAACCAAGCATTTCCATTTATCTGCTTTACATTTGTGGCCTTTCATTCCTGATGAATATTCCTCACCCACTTTGTCTTCTGAGAGGCAGATGAGCCCACAGAACTGCTCTTTCGCATCCCCTTGTCTGCGGTGCCCTGCCAGCATTTTTTCAGAGGAAAAAAAATCCAATTTCCAGAAAACCCCATTTTTGTTTCTTCGTTCAGTTGCTTCCGACTCTTCGTGACTTCATGGACCAGCCCACGCCAGAGCTTCCTGTCGGTTGTCAACACCCCCAGCTCCCCCAGGGACGAGTCCGTCACCTCCAGAATGTCATCCATCCATCTTGCCCTTGGTCGGCCCCTCTTCCTTTTGCCCTCCACTCTCCCCAGCATCAGCACCTTCTCCAGGGTGTCCTGTCTTCTCATGATGTGGCCAAAGTATTTCAGTTTTGCCTTTAATATCATTCCCTCAAGTGAGCAGTCTGGCTTTATTTCCTGGAGGATGGACTGGTTTGATCTTCTGGCAGTCCAAGGCACCCTCAGAATTTTCCTCCAACACCACAGTTCAAAAGCATCTATCTTCCTTCTTTCAGCCTTCCTTATGGTCCAGCTCTTGCACTAAAACAAATTCTGCCTGATATGTGCCCATGATGTAGCTTTCCAAATAAGATAGAGGATATTTCTCTGTCAATTGGGGTCTGAAGAAATCCCTTCCTGTTTCATCAACCTTGCACTGTATGTTCCATTGTCATGGTGGCCTCTTAAGAAGAGAACCCAGGAGAGCAACACAGGGTCTCTCAGACTGGGCTCCCCTCAATCCGCAGCATTTGCCCTCTTGGCCAGCCCTGATGCAAACAGCAGTCCAAATAACTGCAGAGACATCCATGCCCATCTGATACTGAGGGAAGAGAACCAAAAGGGGCTAGCATCTTTCCACTCTTCCTCTAATCCAAAAACTCAAAGGACCGGAGAAGGCTTGAGGCAATCAGAAGTCACACAATTATGGGGCACTTCAATAATCTTCACCTTCCTCCCATATTACATACTTTTGAAAATCATCAAGAATTTGAAAAAGATGGGAAAATTAAAGTTTTCCCAAACTTTCCCCACAAAAATTCCCACCAACTGTGCTCAACTCAGCCTCCCAAACCAAAGGAATAATCTCTTCTCTGTAAGAGGACATGAAGGACCTTTGCTTGAATCCAATCCATGAGCATCTGCAAAATCAGCTGAGTTGCCCGATAACAACTCAGCGAGCGAGTACCTCACACAAGACGTCTGTCTAAGTTGTGCACCTCTTCCTGCATCTTGACATTGGGGTGGGGGTAGCCCACAGGAAGAATGCAGGCAACAGTCCCCCACCAGAAACCAGCATCTCTCTCTGGAGCCTGCCTTGCAACAAAGCAAGCTGAGAGCATCTTTTTACATAGCTTCTTTGTGGCCTTCTGCTTCTTCAGAAAACAACATTCCTTCCACTGGGAGATCTTCCATGAAATACCATTCAGCTGCCATCTTGGCAGGAGGTGTATTTCAGAGAGAAAAGGACAGCATTCCTTCAGATCCCCCGTCACCCACAGCTTCTGTCTAGTTGCTTTCTCACCTCCTGCATAGCGTACCTGGATAGGGTGGAGTGCAATATTTCTCTGACTTGTGCGTGCAGCAAAAAGAAATGCACCAATTATCATAGGATGCTATTCCAACAGGAAATCAGTCCTTTTTGAAGCAATAGTCCTTCAGAGTTCTTCATTGCCAAAGGTATGCCAAAAATAGGAGTCCTCTTACAAACAACAAGCCTTTGCAGCAAATTTTAGGTACTTCTGGTGCTTGATACCTGAATGTGGGAAAAGCTGAGGTGGAAACTTTGCTGGCCCAGTGAGAATTTTGAATCTTCAAAGTCAAAGCCTGGATCCGTGCTGCAAGGACAAGTCCCCTAAACACCCCCAGATCCCAGAGAGAGTAAGCGATAGTGCTGCTGCTGCAGCAGAAGGAAAGGGCGTTTTGTGGCCCAGACAAGGGCATCCATTCCCTGAGGGCCTGGCCAGACAGGCCAGGAAATGCAGGAGGTATGGCTGTGCAGCCTGGCCTGGGCTTCTCTGACTAAAGAGTGGGGGACCTCTGGTAGTGGGCCACAAGTGGTGCCCCCGAAGACAACTTCCCTCCCTTCCACAGTCGTTGACAAGCCTGGCAAATAAACAAAGAGAAGTGTGCTCTTCTAAATAAGGTTTGCTATTCTGAGCAGACCCGGCATCAACCCCTCTTACCCAGGTTACAGGAAGGTATTCATAAAAAGAACATATGCAGAGGGAAATGCTGGAAACTTCTAGCAGAAGCATCAGGGCATGGTTCGTCAATCCATCTGACTGGGCAGCACAATTCCTGGGACAGCGAGGCAACGCAGGACTGCAGCTCCTGGTGCGGTCCAGCACTTGGTAAGAGGAAGAAATGTGTGAGAATCCCCCAGGGCCGAGCAGAGAAGCCTGAAGCTGCCACGTTATGCCCTGAGCTTAGGCGGAAACAAAGCTCCTCTCATGCTGGAGTTTTGTCCTGAGCGTGGGATGAAATGGCAATGCCATGCGGTTTCAAGCGTTCTGAGGTCCTGGGAGTCTTAAAATTCCTTCTAGCCATGGAGAGCCCTATAGCACCTTAGCCAATAAAGCAGCATTGCTGGTTAGTTAAGAGGAGGCAGAGGAGGAGGAGGAAGGACAATGAATTAGGGAGTCAATTAAGTGCTTGCCTAGCACTTAAGCGTACCATTGTTTTAATATTTACGCTCTGGGAAAGCTAGAGCTCATGTGACGTTGTGCAATGTTGTTGTCCTCACGGGTCCAATGCGTGTTGTGTTTTCCTTTTCAGGCACATTTCCAAATGTAAAAATGGTGCACTATGCATATGCATTAAAAACAAACAAACAAACAAACAAACCTTAAGCTGAGTGAGAGAAACACATTCTTGCAGCATCGAAGGGAATCTGCTACTATGGCTGTGCTTTTTATGCCGACCAACTACATGCTAAACCTTTGCTTCGGTTGTTTGCTGTGGGGACTTTAAAAATGCTTTTAAACATTTTCAAAATTATCCCTTTGGTCATTTTTTTGCAGACTTGGTATAAACATGCCAGACTTGGTATAAAAATGCCAAGCTTCCAGGAATTCCTGAATTGGGAAGCCCTTCGGAGGGTCACTCATGCCCTTGTTATCTCCCATATAGACTACTGCAATGCACTCTACATGGGGCTACCCTTGAAGAGTATCCAGAAGCTTCAGCTGGTCCAGAATGCGGCCGCACGGGCTATTTTTGGCGCCCCTAGGAGGGCGCACATAACACCTTTGCTACGTGAGCTGCATTGGATACCAGTCTGCTTCCGGGTCCAATTCAAGGTGTTGGTTGTCACCTTTAAAGCCCTACATGGCATGGGACCGGGTTACCTGAGGGACCGCCTCTTCCCCGTATCATCAGCCCGTCCCACCCGCTTATGCAGAGAGGGCATGCTGCGGACCCCGTCAATAAGAGAATTCCCTCTGGCGGGGTCCAGGAGGCGGTCCTTCTCGGCAGTGGCGCCCGCCCTTTGGAACTTCTTGTCCCCAGAGGTGAGATTAGCCCCATTGCTCCTAGCCTTCTGGAGGAAGTTGAAGACCTGGCTCTGCCACCGGGCTTGGGGCAGGGAGGAGAATTGACATACTTGGGGTTGGCTGGTGCCTTAAAGTCCCCCTCCTACATAATGATTGAAGAGATCATAGCTATCTGGATTTTAGCAGATGGGGTAGTTGAGAAATTGTTTTAGAGGGATTTTATTGGAATTTTATTGTATATTTATTGTCCTGTATTGTAAACCGCCCAGAGTCTCTCCGGTTGGAAGAGATGGGCGGTGACAAATTTGGTAGGTAGGTAGGTAGGTAGGTAGGTCAATAGATAGACAGACAGACAGACAGACAGATAAATTCCCTAGCTACAGGAGTCATCTACAACATACAGTGCAAGGACTGTAACAGCCACTATGCATGACAGGCAGGCAGAAGACTGGCCGAGCGCATCCACGAACACCAACGAGCAGCCAGAAGACACGATGGAAACTCCTTAATCTCACAGCACGTGGACAGACTCAACCATACTTCCAGCTGGAAAACTGAGCATCCTAGACCAAGCTAAATCCAAAAACGTTAGGGAATCCTGGAAGCCTGGCACTCAGACGAAGCAGCCGTCAACAGGCACACAGAAATAAACCACGCTGACACGCCATTCAGAAGAGACAATAGAAAAGCCAAGGAGGAAACAAAAAGACCAAGCACGTCCTCTCCAGCAGCCACCACTCAGACGAGCAGGGATGGACGCCAGACAAGCCATCCAGCAGAAAGCGATGCCCCAGTCAAGGGCCTACCGAGGAGAAAGCCCCACCCCCACCAGCACGGGCAGGGCGAGCCGCTGTCTATAGGCAGGGAGCAGACACCCCCCCCCCCTGCACCAGCACGGATGAGGTCGCCTGGTCGGGCAAAGAGACGTCTGCGGGCAAACAGCCGGGCCCAGAGAGCACCGGGGGCTCCACATAAAACCATTAGATTATTACTTTACTGATGGTGATTAAAACACAGAACTAGTTGGGGAAAAAAAAGAAAGAAATCCCCTGACGCACACGCAGCAATGCTTAATTCCGTACGTCCTGTGGAAGAAGCCCTCTAGCAGTTACATGCCTGGCACAATTCTCTGCAGGAGCCAGGCTGCACAACTGGATTCCATATGCAGCGCACGTGTGCAAACCGCGTGTCTCGTAACGTTACCCTTGCTAACCACTCCTTGGGTGCCGGGCAAGACACGGTGCTTTTCTAGCAGAGAAAGGCACAGCGAATATTGTGCTCCCACAAAGAAGGCAGAGAGCCGCCCAAGCGGCCTGCCGAACACCCAGAATCGACCCTCTGCTGTTTTCCCCCAGCCACCGCTCTAGAGGGCAGGACCTGAACTGCGGCACCAAGGAAGCAGGCTCAGACGAGACACAGGAGGAACTTCCGGACAGCGTGAGCCGCCAGCCACAGGAAGAGGATGCTACGTGAGGCGGAGAGTTCCCTTTTGCTGGAGCTTTTGAAACAAAGACTGGGTAGCCCCCCACCCCTCATCCGGCTCCTTGAGTCCGTCACCACCGTTTCCCATGGGTGGCTGGAGCGAGGGTGCTGCCCCCAGACAGGCAGGGGGTCCAAGCCTCCCTGAGCTTCCCAGAGAAGGGCCGGCTCCCAGCTGCTCCCCTGAATGTGAGCGGAATCAAAGTCGAGTTTTCAAGGTGGAGCAAGAAGCTTTCTACGGCGATGCTTATCCAGCGGGAGGGAAGGCTGCGCTTCTGGCAACAGTGCAAGGGGTCATCACGGGACTCTTCACCGGCCACTTCCAGAGCGAGAAAAACCATGTCACCAAGGTAGGCTTTCTTTCGGATCTACTCACGGAGAAGCCATACCTCCTCTACCAAATGTGAACCAAGCCAAAACAGCAACGGTGAGACCCACTGAATGGCCCGAGGCCTTGCTCCATTGCTTGTCTTGTATCACCTAGAGAGGACAAGCTGCTTCTAAATGGTCTGGCAGCTTGTCCAGAGCTCCCACGGGTCCCGTCCATTTCAAGAGCAGCTGGCACAGGAGCCATTCCCAGGACGGTGCTGGTGAGATGCTTGGAAGAGGGCCAGCACAACCCTGTTCTTGGACCATGGAAGTTTCATTACAAGGGAGGGCTGGTCAAAGAGACAGAAGCAAGGAGGCATTTGAGGCTGCATCTGACAAAAGAGTCTTCTCCAACTGAAGGCAGTTCAGGGCAGGGGTAGAATCCCAGATTCAAGTTACAAGGGATCATAGATGTCATCTAGTCCAACCCCCCAGGATCTACTACAGCATCTCTGACAGCTGACCATCCAACCTCTGTTTGAAGATCTCCAGCAAAGGAGAAGCCACCACTTAATATGGACGCCTGTTCCACGCTGGCTACACAAAGAAGTGGCCTTCAGAAGCAGAGGAGCTTCGTTCCTTAAATGTCTTCAAGGAGAAGCTTAGCAGGACTCTGTGACAGCTTGGGACTGAGCTGCCTTTTTCTCAGTGGTGCCATTACAGCATCCAGGTTATTGTTTGCTTAGATTTCTCTCACCTTCATGGAGCTTGGGGGGTGGGGGCAGGGGTAGAACACCTGAAACTGATCTGTTGGAGAAAGTGAGAAAGGAAGTACCTGAACTTGAATGCCATCTTCTGGCTATGAAGGGGAGCTTCCACAAGAACAGCTCCCCCACCCACCCTGGCTCTCTGGCCAGGCAGAGGGAAATCTGACGAGCCCCTGCACAGCCACCTGACCTGCATGCAGCCCTCAGGAGCAGCAATCAAAATGGCTCAAGAGGAGAACAATGCCCCCCCTCCCCTTCTGCATTCCTGGAGCAAAACCACAAGATGCCTCCAGCTCTGCCCTCCTTCTTGGAATGCAGCCCTCGGCTGGCCTCAGTTGCCCTCCAACCAGCAGCAGTGGGCAGGGTGTGGAACACGAATGCCCACTGAGCGTCTTGAACAGAGGCGTCCCCGACAGAGGGACGTTCCAGGCAGAAGACACTGGGGCAACCCAACTCAGCCAAGACCCTCTAGCCAGCACGCTGGGAGCTGCTCCTGCTCAACCCCTGTGGCTCTTCCAGGCCCCAGAAGAAGCAGCTCCAGGTGTGTCATGCTACTTTCTCCAGCCCAGCCCAGCCCAGCCCAGCCCAGCCCCCTGCCCGACGTGGTTCTGGTTCTCCAGGGAATCTGACAACCTTCTTCCAGCCCTGCCTGGCAGTGCTGCCCGGGACTCTGCAGGGGACTCTGCCACGCTCTTTTGAGCTACGTAGGTTCTTCCTCCATGTTTCTTTATCCTCTCTGCAGACTGGGGGAGGAGGTATTAATACTGACCGCCTACAGTGTACACCAGTATCAGTCAATCTTTTCCCATCCATGATGGGCAGTCTCCCTGCTCTCACGTTGTGTCCAGCAAGGCCAGATCCCAGAAGTCCACAGCCAGGAAGGACACGGGGCAGGGACCTCATGGCTCAGAATGGCAGCCTCTTTGCCCCTCACCACAAACAGGAGCCCGCCCTCCACTCCCTTGGACTTCCGATGCTTCTTAGAGATGCACAATTCCTTGAGAGCAAAAATCAGCATGCTTTAAACGCTCCCAGCCAAGTGGCATGAAAAGGTCACCAGCTTTATGTGAAATGGACAACTTGTTGAAGTCACATGTTCCTGAACCCAAGCAAGGACCTCTGATCTTGCCCAGTTCCATCCGAAATCTGAAATCTGCGCTCACCATCTGGCCCAAAGTAAACAGGAGGAGAGGAAGGGGGATGGGCTAACAAGGCTCCCTCTCCAAAAAGGCCAGGCTGACCTGCTGGAGTCGATTAGGCCCCAGAGGACTGCTGAAAGATTACTTCCCCTTCCCAGGTCCTCCTGACCTCCCGATTACCTTGCAAAGAAGGTTATCAAGATACAAGCCTCCAAGGATTAAAGGAAACTTAAAATCAAAACAGAAAAACACTCCTTTCCCCAACAAATAAAAAACTTCCTTGCTTTGTTAAGCTGACAGCCCCACCATAGGTGCTGACGTAACCTTCCATCTCCAAAAGCTTAAAGTCAACAAATCCATGTGCTTGCTACAGATCTGTCAGGGAGATTTACATTAACTTGTCTGACATGAAATTAAAACCACCACCAGCCACCAGGAATGAAAGGTCTCTCTCTCCCTCTTTCCTAAGGCAATCATTGCCACCGGCACTCAACCTCCAGGATTCACTATTCCACTTAATATTTGGGCAGGCCGAGGTGTGCAGGGCTCTGCTCCTTTAAGGAAACCCAGGGAGGCTCGGAAGGCTGGGCAGGTCCTTCAAACAGCCTTCCTTTGTTTGGCCACCTGAAAATTGTCACGCCAAATCACCAAGGAAAGACTGTGCACAGCACCTACTGGAGACCGGCCCCTGCTCTTTGCCAGGAACGCTTCAGACCGAGCCACGTTCTCAGCCCATGAGGAGCGGACCCTGCTCCCCAGCGGCTGCCCTCTTGCCGAACCAGGAGCAGGTGGGGAAGCGCTAGGCAGGCTCTTCCCTCCCTTGGGAAAACGCTGGTTTAACAGGGGGCAGCTGCAAGGACTCCCTCTTGCTTCCACCCAGCGGAGCTGCTCCAGCCCACTGCAAACAACTTTGGATTGTCGGGAAGAAGTTCCTGAACTGGTCCTGACCAAGCCACCAATTATACTGGAAGCTGCCGGCGGTACTTATGTTTGATGGACGCCCCCCTGGCCCTGCCCGCCAACTGATGCTGTCTGGATGCGGTGGACTATTACGGGAGTTGCAGCCTCACACACAAGTCAGCTGCAGCGTCCGGGGCCTGAGGAAACCACTGACTGTGGTGCTTTAGAGACCCGGCGTTGAAACACGGGGAAAGGTGTGACAGGGAGAGGGGAGAACCCGGCCTTCTTCTTCATGTGGTGGGGTTCCCTTCACGTGGATCACGAGGCTGCAAACGGATGGGAGGGCCTGGAACTTCTCATTTGCATTATTTGAATTGGATACCACACCAATGTTCCTGTAACTGCATAGCTGTTTCTTGAACAGCTTGCAGACTTTTTTCAGGCAGCCCATTTAATATTAAGAAAAGCAAAGTCTGACAGCAATAAGAATTAGATAATAAATTTCCACTTGTGGCTAAAATCCTCAAGGACTGATATCCAAGGGAAGTCTACAAGTGCAAAAATAGTGTTCCATGTCAGTTAGGAAGAAAACACACTGATACTCATCCTAGACAGACAGATGTGCCACTCATAGCACTCCCACACATACAACCCAAAGTATGGATCTGCTAGGTAGATGACACTTTTGCCACAATACAAAAGAAACAACTGGAAGAAACCCACAAAACCATCAATAACATCTTTAATGGAATAAAATTCACAAGGGAGGAAGAAAACAACAACTCACTACCATTCCTGGACATCCTCATCAGTAGAGGAAATGACGGTAAGTTAGAGACACAAGTCTACAGGAAGCCCACACCAACCAAGTGCTCCACTACCAAAGTAACAATCCAACCTCCCACAAGAGAAGCTGTGTAAGAACACTATTCAGACGAGCACTTACACACTGCAGCAACCCAGAACACCAGAAAAAAGAAAAAGATCACCTGTACAGCATCTTCCAACAAAATGGATACCTGCTCAACTTTATCAAAAAGTGCCTCACCACCCAACCCACTGCAACCCAACCAATGGAAACTATGAAAAGGATAACACTGCCATACATCAGAAACATCTCAGAAACCACCAACAGACTGTTACAATCACATGGCATCACCGTAGCACATAAACCAACTAAAGCTAAACCAACCCAAAAGACCCAATAGCCCAAGAATTACCCAGAGTCACTTGCTGAGATGGGCGGCTATAGAAATCAAATAAATAAATAAATAAATAACAGGAGTTATTTACAACATACAGTGCGAAGACTGTAACAGCCACTACGTAGGACAGACAGGCAGAAGACCAGCCGAGCGAATCCACGAACACCAACTAGCAGTCAGAAGACACGATGAGAACTCCTTAATCTCACAACACATGGACAGACTCAACCATGGTTTCAACTGGGAAACAGTGAGCATCCTAAACCAAGCCAAATCCAAAAACGCCAGAGAATTCCTGGAAGCCTGGCGCTCAGACGAAGCAGCCATCAGCAGACACATAGAGGCAAACAACATTTACATACCATTCAAAAGAGACAATAGAAAAGCCAAAAGACCAGAACACTCCCTTGCCAGCAATCAACACCCAGATATGCAAAAATCAACACTAGGATCAACACCAGATGAACAATCTAATAGCACAACACACCCTAATCAAGGAACTATTAACTCAGTCAGTCAACCAAGCAGCAAACAACAGCCCGATCAAGGAACTCCCAAGGAGAGAACAACACCCCCACCAACACAAGCAGGCCAAGCCACGGTCTATAAACTGAGAGCAAGGCCCACTCCCTCCTCGCACCGAAGATGTTGCCTAGTCGGGCCATGAAAAGTCTGCGAGGAAACAGCAAGGCTCAGAGAGCACCCAGGACTCCACAGATGTGCCACTGCTCAGTCAAAAGGCAGATCGAAGCTCTCTCTCTCGGACTAACTAATAACACATTTTGGCATCTTGCCTTTGTGGCTACCTTGGAATCAGCGCATGTGGCACCCTGACGTGCTGGAGGCTGGGGAGGGCGAACTCCTGTGGAAAAGTCCCTCTCCTGCTTGGGAGGGCAGGCCTGCAAGAGCAGACCAGCTCCAGTTTGAAACCAAATTAACTCTGTAGGAGAAGGGACATCTTTATGGGAGCAGCGGGTGGAGCAGAGGGTCTGTGGGACCCAGCACTTACATCAGATGGTGAAAGCCGCGGTACGCCATAAGGCCCACCTCCGTAGGAGGCATGTGACGTCACTGTGCATGTTCAGAAGGGGTGGCGCTTCTGCAACACTGCTGTCCTTGTTTGCCCCCGACCCCCCCCCAAATTCTCCAGTTTCTTAAGAACTGCAGAGTGGCAACATCTTCACTTAAAACAGCTTCTGATGTGTGAAGGCTGCAGACCAAAGTGCTCTGGATTCTTCTCTGGCAGTAGAAACCTTGTGCATCAATGGCTGCTGAACTCGACTCAGGGCCGGGGGTTAAGGGACCGGGGAGCGTGCAGTGGATAAACATCAGACGGTCGTTTGGCATGTAAGTGTCTTATTTCTGGGATTTGAAATAACGAAGAGTAGAGTAGAATAGAATAATTTTGCATGTGTTGAACACCTATTTATAGGGGGCAGGAATTGCTGGGTGACTCCCCAGTTTATATGCTTTAGTTTAAATTTATTAGTTAAACTGACTTAAATGTTACTGATTGATAACATTTAGTAAATTAGACCAGTTTTGTTTGCTAGACAAGATGTGGCCTTTCATGGCCTTTTCCTACTGTATGGTTTTGGTTTTTTCCCTCCTTTTTTCCTTCCTTTTTGCTTTGCTTTGCTTTGCTTTGTTTGGGTATTTTCCTGCATATAATAGCATTTAATGTTAATAAAAAGGAAGATAAGCAACCGCCTCGAGTGCCCCTTGGGAAAGACAGACAGGATACCGATCTGACTAAGAAGCACACGCCACGGCTTCCTTCCACCTTGAAGGCCGCCGTTGGACTAGCAGAGCATGAGAGACCCGGGGTTTCCTGTGAGGAATTCTCCCCGCGGATTTCTGAGCAGCCGCAGCCCCAAGACCTGCTCTAAGGAAGAGGGAGGTGCCCCCACAGGAGGGACAGGACCCGCCATCTTCAGGCTTGCCCAACGCCTCGCAGCAGACACCGCCCCCCCCCCCGCTGGCCCTCCAGGATTTGTGGGGGCGCTGCCATCTGCCTGAGTGCCCTCCCCTCTTAGCCTCGGAGTGGGAGAGCAGCCCTGCTGGATGAGGCCAAGCTGACTCGTTGTCCTCATGAGGGCCAGCCAGGTGGCTTCAGGGTGCTCACAAGCCGCAGACGGAGACATGCCCTTCTCCCACCATTGCGCCATCTCAGTTTCCAGGAGGGCTGCAGCCTAGCTCTTAAAGGAAAAACAAAAAATGGGAATCTAGCTATTATGGATCACCTGAGGGAGTAGAGTCAGGTAGCTCTCCACCCTTGTGGATACCTGTACAGTAGGATGCATTTTGGTTCAAAAAACTCCCTGGGAATCCAGTCACAAAGCTACTGAAATTTAGCCTTCAATATCCTTTTCAATCCCATTAAAAACAGCTTAATTCTTGCCATTCTAATTAGGAAGATGGACCCCTCATGCAACCTGGGCTGTTCCTCCACCAGAGATCAGCAGGAAGTCTCCCCCCCCCCCACACCCCCTGGAATTGGGACACCCCCCTGGAGTTCTCGGCCAACCTCAAGCTCTCCTGTCCACACGTGAGAGGAGTTACTTGGCTCCACGGGCAGCCCAAACACCGTAAAACATACTGAAGACTTGCTGAGTCTAACGCCAACATTAAAACGGATTCTTTCACAACTTCGGTTGTAACGTCGTTCCAAAGAACAACGCCCACGTGTTCAAAACAAACTAGCTGAACTCTCCAGGGTTAAGGGGAGGAGGGTCACAGGAATACGACTGCAAACGAGATTCACAAGAGCCAGCAAGGGGCATCTAGTGACAGGAGGGTGCCATTCCTCATTCTGAAAACCTTTAAAAGGTTGGAAAAAAAGAGTATTGTGATATACATGACTTTACGATTATTGGCCAATCAGGACTGCACAAAACTTGATTCTGCTGCAAACAACTAGACCTCACTTTCTGAGCTGCACCCTGAAGACTTTTCATGTCAGTAACACTGATGCCCCCAACCCAATTTCTGAGACTGATTGCTGACAAATGGGGAGATTAAGACAACAGGATAAAGGCTCCAGGCTAGAAACCAGGAGACGGAGAGTTCTAGTCCCACCTTAGGCATGAAAGCCGGCTGGGTGACTTTGGACCAGTCACTCTCCCTCAGCCCGACTCACCTCACAGGGTTGCTGTTGTGGGGAAAATAGGAGGAGGAAGGAGGATTAAGTATGTTCCCCACCTTGAGTTATTTGTAAAAATAATAAAGGTGGGATGGATGGATGGATGGATGGATGGATGGATGGATAAATCTCTGTTTCCTTCAATAGCCTTCAGGTAATCAAATGTTTATGGACAACCCAACAAACGCCATGTAGGAGGAAGAGCTGAAACTTCAGCTTGACCTTTGCACTGCCCCAGCAGTCGTGCTGACTTCTGACCCTCCCCGACCCCCTCATTCCAAGGCATACTTACAGGCAGGTGTGTGAACACAGCAAAGGTGCTGCGCAAGAAAGCAATGAGGTCCAACAGGTAGTCACTGGCCTTAGAGTTGGCTTCAGCGGCCATCCAGTCGTAATCTGCAAGTTGCAAGAACTGGTCAATCTTTTGGTTCAGGTTAGTGTAGATCTCCTCCTCTGCAGCGTGGCGGGCATCCTGTGGAGAAGGGCCAATTCAATAGAAAGCTCACTGTTACATCCAGAATCCTGCTCCGGTGGGGCACAGGCAAGTGCCATGGCTTCCAATTTTAAACCAATGCTCTTCACGCCACTTATTTACACGTCAAGGAACTCATGGAATCGCCTCCCCACAAAGACAGTAGGAGCTCAACAGTGTGTGAGGACAGTAGAGCATCATTACACTACAGATAAATGCAAATCTATGGAAACATGTGGAATAAATTAATTCTATGCACACATACAGCCATCCTATGCCCACTGATCCCCAGGTAAAGCAAGACAACGTAAGTAATGCACAAAAACAATGTAAACTCATTGTTCCCAAGAACGGAACTGACTCCTTGCACAACAGTAGGGACCCACTTTTCTTCTCTGCATCTGCACATTTTTTGAACACCTTGCTGACTCTGGCTTCCAATGCCTTCCATGATCACAAGCCCAACACAGCAGGAGCAGAGATTCAGTTTTTTTCTTCTCTTTTCTGCAAAACATCTCCATGGTCTTTGGAGAACCCCTGAGCCCTTCCCACGAAGCCTGTCCCTCCTTCAAAGGTCTACCTCCTATTGTCTCCTGGGTGCTTTCCATTTTTGGATGTCGGATAGCAGGGCTCAACTCTGTGGGGTTGACTGATCATAGAGAGGTAGGCATGGGCCTATGTGTATCTGCACATGAATAGTAAGTCTATGGAGATGGACGTCAAACCTTAAGCTCACCTTGAAGGTGGCTGTCCCATAAAGCTTTGTTGTGTGAACAGTTTCTGGAAGAACATTGGTGATGTTGGTGATGAATTCTTCAAGGAACCTGCAGGATCTCTCCAAGTGTGTAGTGTTGATAATTATCTGGACCAGCTGCACAAGTAACACATGTAGTTAAAAGCGTCAGCCGAAGGCAGGATAGATGAAGTCAGGGCAACAAGCAAGAGCACGGCTGCCATTCAGCTGTGGCCTCTAGCAGAAACAAAGAGCCCAAAGGACTCTTGTTTTCATTACAGGAGATGTTTCTAAGCCTGTCACTGCTCTCAGGGTTTGCATTTTCATGGGGTTTCTGCTAGAGGCAGAAGAAAACCTCTAAGGAATTTTCTAAATTTAATTTGGCTCATTATACCTCCGATCCTATTCAAGACAAACTGGTTACAAAAAACACAAGAATGGGTTTGAGGCCCTTGGCCAAGAAGTCAAAAGGGGCAGACACCTGAGCGACAGTTCCTCCCACCCTCCAGCAGTTTCAGAAAATCCGCAGACACCTTGGTTGTAACCAAGAGCCAATTTGTGGGGAAGGGATTCTTCATCACCTATCGACAGAGGTGGCCCTGGGTATTTCAAGGGCAGCAAAGAGAAATGAGAGATCTCCCTGCTTCCCAGGCTGGGGCACAGATTGTTCTCAGCACATCACAAATCTAATTTAATGAATTAATCTTTCTCCAAAAGGCCAGGTAGCAGTGCCGCAGGACAAGAAATGCTAGCTGTGATCTGGATGTAATTGCAAGCCCTCTGCGTCCAGCAGCATCAGCTCCTCTCTAAGATGCCCAGATGGGGGACTGCGGCCCTCAACATATAACAGTGCTACTGCCCCCACTCTCCCCCGTTCCTAGCTATGCTTGGTGGTTCAGCTGTGGCAGAGGTGAGAAGCAGACAATGGCCCACAAGATACTGAAACACTTTTATGCTGGATGAGGCTGTACAAGGGACACCTCAATGAAACAAAGTAGGAGAAAATGGATCAGAGTTGGACCTAAGTCTACAAGAATAATGGGACGCAAGAGGTGCCCTAGAGAATGTGGAATGTAGGAGAGGGGAGGAGGAGGAGAATCTGGAGAAGGCTTCTGGCAGACAATTCAAACAAAGCCCAGAGGAGAGAAAAGAACTGCAAGCTCCTTCTGCTTCCTCTCCTTTCCGCCTCTCCCGCTTCAGGAGGAGGCCCAAAGTGTCTATAACGAGGCACTGAACAATGCTGGTCAGACCCATCCAACCTGCTCCCAGTTAGAAGTCCTTGCCTCTGTCAGGCCAACGTTTTTCCTCCTAATGACGTTCTGTAAACAGTTGCTCAGGGTCCGAGTCAACAGCAAATTGGTAGATTTCCGAATCATGTCATCAACTTCCGTGGAACTAAAATGCAGACAGAATTGATTAGTTGATTGAGTGAGTGACTGATTGCTAAGTGCAAACAAAACCATATTTTGGGTGGACGTGGGCCAAGATGTGCCAAGTAGCCACCTCCAAAGGCAGTGTGAAGCCAACTCAGCTGACCCCTAGAAACACGGTCCTGCAAGGCTGAGAAATGTATTAGCTTCAAATTGTGATGTCAGCAAACCAGAAGCCAGACCGTTCTTGAGAGTGGGTGGCTCAGAGCCAAATCCCTCAGATCCTGGCAGTGGCCAGCAGCTCTTTGAACTCTGGTGTGTGGGGGGTGGAGAGGCACATGTGGGTCATAAACAACAAAAAGGACTGAGGGAGAACATTCAGCGCAGCGTCTGATATATATACGCCCTCAAAGATGGAGATGGATGCAGAACAAGTGCAGAAAGAAGTGGCTCAGTTTACTTTTTTCCTCTTTCATTTGATGTTTTCAACTATTTTGAACAGTATTCTGGATTTTAAAAATCATACTGGCAGTTTTATAAAAGTCAACTACCAGAATAAAATTATTAATAACAGGAAGGCTGGAAATTGTTCTACATATGAAAGAAACAATAAAAAATAAATCAAGATGTGCTGGATGGAGAAGTCAACCAAAATGTGCTGCAGTAATGAACACCAGCCAAAATCCCCCACAAAAGGCAACAATTAATGGCTTTAGCATAGAGGTTTGCAGCTCGCAGCTCCTGAAGATGTTTAATGTGGCTCGGAGAGCTCCAAAAGTTGCTTTGAAAAGCTGAACATGACCTAAAAGGGAAATCATTAAATCCATGTCTTGATTAAATGCATGTAATTAATGTAAACCTAAAAGAAACGAGCCCAGCTCGGAGGCCACCCTTGGCTGACCTCAAAAAAGCGAAACAGGGTCAGTGTTAGTTACTACTTGGACGGGGGATCAGGTTAAAAAAAACCACCCCAGAAGAAAGCAAATACAGCAGCACTTGAACTGGTGTCAAGAAAGCCACAGGGAGGCACTCCCAAAGTCACCAGAAGTCAAACCCAACTCAACAGAACGTTTCCGGTTTTGAAGGAAGCCCAACCTAATCCAGTTCTCATTCTCCACCTGTGATCAAAAGAGACATGTGACACCTGGCTCAAGAAAGTTGTGTGTCTATAGCGTGGAAAGTGCCCATCTCATATTCCCCCAACCAGGGTCACGCAACAGCCACACTCTGCCTCCAAGGGGCAGGTTTCCTGGAGTGGCCAGTGACACCTGCTTGATTCCCGACCAGCGATCGTTCACGGCCAGCCCGCCACTCCCCCCAGGAAGACGCACTGGGACGCCCATGCCACAACTGATGTTTCTGCATTACTTCAGCTTCTACGCCACTGGTTCTGAAGATATCAGAGAGAGAGCTTATGAACAGCAACGTAAAATATTAAAAATCAGTATGTATGTATGTATTTATTTAACATTTATTTATTTATTTAATGATATTCTAGAGGTGACGGACTCGTCCCTGGGGGAGCTGGGGGTGTTGACGACCGACAGGAAGCTCTGGCGTGGGCTGGTCCATGAAGTCATGAAGAGTCGGAAGCGACTGAATGAATAAACAACAATTTATTTAACAGGTTTATAAGGCCGCTCAACTCACACACGGTGACTCCGGGCAGCTTACAGAATTAAAGTAAGTCAAGTAAAGCACCACAAACAAGAAGTCTCTGGGGCACTCGACTATTCCAGCGTTCACCAAAGCATCTCGGGCGAGCCAGGTTTTCATGGCCCTTTGACAGCACAGGGGAGGGGGTGGTCCCAATATCTGCAGCAGCTTTTCATTTATTTATTTGGTCAATTTAGATGGCAGCCCAGCTCATAAATTGTGAGGCCATCACTGAATCACTGAGAAGGCGTGAGCCTGGGGTCCCTGAAGATGGCATCTCCTCAGAGCTGGACCCTTTTTTCCCCTGGTCCCAAGAGGTGGGAGGCAACCTACCAAGGTCTTTAAAAGAATTGCTCAGAACAGCTGATGGATCTTGCCGGCTCAGCTCCTTGTCACTGTTTGATCCCCAGCGCTTGACTCGAAGAGCCAAAACAGGCTTCGTACAATTTTGCGCACACCTCACTAAACAATCGCACACCTTTACTCCCCTGGAGCAGCCGGTCACAGGCCTGGGACAATGCCCACGGGAGGTGGCAAGATGGAGAGCTAACGTGGTCAAAGCTGAGTTCACGTGAGCTTTCCCCCCACTTCACTACTCCCATCCTTGCCCAGGTTTGCCGGATGTAATGGTATATGGGATGGTATATGACCTTGAGGGGCAAGGGGAAGAGCTGCTGCCTGGGGAACAATCTGATAAAAGCGGGAGGAGCCCACAGCTGCATAATGGGAAGAGAGAGAGACTTAGGAAGGATCCGCCCTAATGGATCAGGCTGTAAAAAGAGACTTGTCCTTTCAGGCTTGCAAGATCCTGTCAATGTAGCCTTACAATAAAGCAGTATTAGCTCATCTGGTCGTGTTTCCTGTCTGGCCTACCTTGCAAGGCTGACAATGGTCTGCATCTTGGTTCCTGAGCACCTACACCGCCCTGACTGGGCAAGGGTCTAGTCACAGCATCAGCCTTTCTCAAGGTGCAGAGGGTTGGCTCAGAGTGTTTCCGGGAGTGTGGGGGGCTGTAACAATATGCCCCCTCCATCACTGTTTACACCTTGGGAGCACATGGGCCAGCCAATCCCACCCTTGCTCCAGCTGGATGCCATCTTCCCACGTGAAGTCCTTTTCTGGAGATGCTGTGCACTAGACTCAAAGTGACAGGCACTTTCATCTGAGTCCGTAAAAGGTGGGGGAGGAGGGATTTCGAACTAGAAAAATTCGGAAGCAGGAATCACTTGAGAGAGAGCTCCTGGTCACTCTGATCTTGGGCCGCTCTGCTCTGCCGCCCTGCTCTGCCGCCCTTTTACCTGACCGATACAGAGATGACGGAGCAGGGGACAAGAGGGGAGACCCAGGGGGCACTCGCGTCCTCTTTGTCCGCTGCCAGGGGACGCCACGGGTTTCCTCTCAAGAAGTTCAGTGGAGCTGCCAGTGGGCAGCCTTCCGCCCCTCTCTCAGGCCAGGGCCACAGATGGTCACCATTGTTCAGGAGTGTCTGGGCCCCCAAAGCCAGGGAAGGAGACGGCGCCGTTCAGCTGGGCTCAGGAACTCCCCTCCGCCTCCAAGACTGTTCACCGCACCACCAGCTGAATCTGCCAGATGTGCTGCCTCCTTCTCAGCAAGATCAAGTGGGGGGGGGGGGCTGAGAGATGCCCTTCCACCTGGATCTGGCATCCCCCTCCCACCTTGCCTCTGCACACCCTCAGCTCCAGGGGAGAGGGGCTTCAGTCTCCCCCAGGAGAGGTGTGGGCAGCAGCTCGGAATCCCAATTAACAAAGCACTCGCAGGGCCGCTCCAGGGCAGAACAAACACACCGCCTTCTGTGACAGTGACGGCTGGCTGTCCTGGGCCTTGCAACAACAACCATGACCTTCGTCATGCCTGTGATGGACAGCCTGAGCCTGATTGTTCTGGGGTGCGCCGTAAATGACAGGGAAGAAAAGAGAGAAGGAAAAAGGGGCCGCAGCATTGCAGGCAAACTTCCTAAGGAGAACTAATTCACGCTGTCAAGCTGAAGCGCCAGCTGCTCTTCTTCCCGGGTTCCTGCTCCCTCTCCTCATCCGAGGCTCAAAGCCGCCACCTCAACTGTGCATCTTGCCCTGCTGCAAAGACCATGGCAGAAGCACGGGTGCCCTGAGGAGCCCCAGGAGGGAAAGGCGGAAGCAGCAGGCACGTCCGGGGTGGATCTTTTCTGCCCCAACAGCCACAGGGGCAATGTCACCTGTGTATGCAGGAAGGCGTGGCACCCGGAGGGCTCAAAGGTGGGATCTGGGGAAGACAGGGCAGGACAGCAGTGGTCCACCCAAAGCAGAGAACTCCTCGGACATGCCTTGCCCACCCCGACCAGCCCCTGAGTTCAGCTAGTCAGAGCTGCATCCCCCAATGCTGGAAAAACAGTGGGCGGCTGCTGCCGCTGCTGCTGCTAAGGATCGCCTCTTTTTACAGAACGTGTCCTGTTTCTGCCAGCTGAAGAAGAGCATCACACCAAATCCGTTCTGAGATGTCGTCAAGCATAGCCTGTGGTTTGCTTCTTAAAAAGGTCAATGTTCTTAATACTGAGTTCTGCACTGGAAGGAGGATCATGCCAGTATCTACACCCAACATTTTACCTACATCTGTGGGCAGCAGCAAACAACTTCCAAAATATTGCTAAGAAAACTGCATAGACTTGTCCAGGGGGACTTTGGGGGTGAAGACTGACTGGAAGGCACCAAAAAAAAAAAAGTGGGGTGGGGAGGCAGAGCTGGGTGCGTGCCTTCCATGTCAATCTGACATACAAACTCTTCAAGGGGGTTCATAAAAACCTCAATCTCTCACAGCCTCGGGAGGAGGAGGCTACGGGTGACCCTGCCGCAGGAACCAAACTGTTGCCCCAATTCTTAATTATTCACAAATATATTAATTTTGGGTTCCATGGGCTCCACTGGGGAAATGTACTACGATGCTTGCAGGCACCACATTGCCAAGCTTAGTTTAAGTGGTGATCCTCAAAGGTTCTGATGATGATGTGGTAGTCTAAATAAAGGAAAAGGGTTGGGAACCTCCATCCACATGGCCACCCTACGCTTAGAGAGATGGCACTGGCACCCTCTGCAACGCTTCCTGCTCAATCACCGTGTTCGTTCGTTTGCTATGTTATGACTTTGCTCCCTAGTGGCTCCCTGCGGTTCTCCTAAGCGGCTATTCTTTTGAGGTTTTTTTCCTAAAACGAGCAGGGTTGACCTCCACCCAAACTACTGCCTCATGGGCTAGAGAAGGTCTGGGAAAATCAATTCACTTGCATCTGCCTATGTGCTCAGAAACAGATGCCAAAGATCTCCTCGCCCACCCAGGAGTGGAAATGGCCCTCAGAAGTGCCCTAGAAATCGCCTGCCCGCAAGGGCAGCCTTCGCAGTAGCCCAAGGAAGGCCCAGGGAAAAGACCAGGGCCCAGAACGCCCCAGGGGTCTGATTCTCATACCTCAAGTGGAGATCTTCAGAGAACTTCAGGCAGGCATAGATAAATTCCTTGATCTGGTTATAAACCCGTGGCACCAATTCAGAAAAGGGGATCTTCTTGGGAAACGGCTGCTGCAAAACGGGTTGGAAATGGGTCAGCCAGGAAGGCGCCCACAAAGTGTGAACACCTCCTGCGCCAAGTTGCAAGCCCTGCTTGGGGATCCCACTGGGGCCTCTGCCTTCTCCCACCCGGCCAACCGGCCTCTCCCACCTTCCTCCCCGAAGCAGCTCTTGGGGGACAGACAAGGCCTTCGCAGCCACTCCCAGGCAGCTGATCCTGCCCTCCACTTGCAAAGCACGAGTTTTAGTCCAGGCTGTCACATTTTGTTTCACGCTTTTAGCTGCTTTAACTGTATCTTTGGATACTGTAAGCCGCCCAGAGTCTTTTGGGACAGGCGGTCATAATAAATTTAAACCGGGGTGGGGCAACAAACAGGGCAGCGGCAGGCACGGGAGCAGCAGGCAAGTGAGAAGGGAACAACTGGGCCCACGGCCTGATGCCAGCAGCAATTCCTCGATATTAAAACAAATGAGAAGATGGTGTCCGGCCTTCAGAGCTGCAGTGACCGGAAGCCAGTGCCCAGGCTTCCCGTTACACTCCTCTGCCCGCTCCAAATGAGCCCTCCGCCAGACCCCCAAACTGTACTCTCTCGAGGGCTGCCATGGCTAGAAGCATTGCTGGGGGTCACCCAAGCCAGCCTCCCAGAGCCAACCCAGAAGGAATCGCTTTGGCCATCTGCTTGTCGGGGAATCTTCTGGGCATGGAGCACTATCACCTCATTTCTTCATGAAAACCTACAGCTTTGAGGAGCACCTCCCCTCGCTTCTTACCTTCTCCAGCTCTGCATCATGGAATGGAAACTGTCCTACCATTTTCTCATACTGCTCCTCATTTGTTACTGAGATGGGACTGTAATTATCCAAATCCAGAATATTTCTGTGAAATAAAAAAGTTTTCACTCCACTTGTGCACAAAAGACAGTTGGCCTTCTTTCCCAAACAGCATTTTTACCCATCTGATACATTTGTATACATGCATGTGCATAAGGGACGCGTCGAGGGACGCGGTGGCGCTGCGGGTTAAACCGCTGAGCTGCCGATCGGAAGGTCGGCGGTTCGAAACCGCGCGGCGGGGTGAGCTCCCGTTGCTCGTCCCAGCTCCTGCTCACCTAGCAGTTCGAAAACATGCCAATGTGAGTAGATCAATAGGTACCGCTTCGGCGGGAAGGTAACGGCGTTCCGAGTCGTCATGCTGGCCACATGACCCGGAAGTGTCTAGGACAACGCCGGCTCCAAGGCTTAGAAACGGAGATGAGCACCGCCCCCTAGAGTCGGACACGACTGGACTTTACGTCGAGGGAAACCTTTACCTTTACTATGTGCATAAGGACACACACTCACACTCACACTCTCACACACACACACATACCATGCTCAAGACACTTTTTTGCTCCTTTGTAAGATATGACCACAACCATCCTGGAGGCACAGGATGCCACACAGGAGCCACAGTTTCTCAAGGATATTTATTAAAAATATTTAAACTTCCATTTTAAAAAATAATTTACACAGCAGCTTTTAAACAAAAGAAAAACACTTAAAAATCCACAAATAGCATTATACAGTCATAAAATATAAAACAAATCAAATGCAATAGCAGAATTATCTTATGGCCACAAAACTGAACAGCAGCAATAAAAAAGAGGAAAAGAAAATATGCAGGGAGAGAATAGCCCACTAAAGCAAACGTAGAATAGTTTAGTCTCATTGCATAGCAGGTCCAGGAGAAGTTTCGCAATAGAAAAGTCCTTCTCTGTGGATCCTACACACCCGCTCTCCAAAAAAGGGCACAGCTAAAGAGGGACATTCCTTCCAGAACCCAAGTCTGGTCAAAAGGCTTGAAGCCAAATGGGGAAACCCACAAGATGCAGCCAGCTGTGGCTGCGGCTCATGAAGGCTTCTGCCTTTTCATAAAATGTGTTAGTCTGAAATGGGGCTAGGCTACCAGAATCCTTTCGATTTCCACCTTTGGTGTGATCATGAAAAATGAAACAATCCAAGGCAGTTTCTGGTTCTAGATCCTGTAATTACAGAGGGCCAGGGAAGAATTGGACCAGCCAGTGATTTTCTGGAATGCTTCCAGCTTATGGGCCACATTATGCCGTTGGTAGCATAGGAACCATCTTGGTTTTTGTTGTTGTTGTTGTTAGAAAACAAAAATTGCAACTGCTGAAGAGTTCATGAGAAAACATTAAATTATTCCTTAACATCCCACTTTATCTTATAATAAAAGTTGGAGAAAAGTATACTAAAGAGGAAAGCCAATGCATACCCAGGGCCTATCTTGACAATACCTCCCTCTTCTTACATCACCCCGTGTTTGTTTTTACTCATCCTATCTCAAAAGCCCCCTTTAGACCTGAAGGACATCCAGGCTCTAACATGTTTGTTCGTTTGTTTGTTTGTTTTTAAGTGGATCGGTGCCTCCATGTCATGATGGCATTACAGAACTGGAGAGCATCTCAAAAGTTGCTGGCATCTGAGAGATCACTTCAGCCCTCTCCACCGAGTGCCACCCAAGCCTTTATTCCAGATATGAGGAACGGACCCTGGCACGTAAACATTTGTGAAATGCATGGAGGGCGGGCTTGATGCCCCCCTGCATGCCACCACCAGTATTTCCCACTGGACATCTGGAGCAGACAGCATCCCTCCAGGAGAACAGAAGCCTTGGGCAACATCTTAGAGCACTGAACACTGACAACTACAGCTGCATCATGAGGTCCAGTGTGGTGTCGTGGCTCAGGTGCTAGACTAGAAACCAGGAGATGGTGAGTTCTAGTCCCACCTCAGCCATGGATGCTCCCTGGGGGACTTTGAGCCTGTTCTGCTCTCTCGGCTCAACTCCTTCCACAGAGTGGTTGTTGTGGGGAAAACAGAACAAGGGAGTGTTATATGCGTTGCTTTGGTTGTAACAAAACAAAAGGCAGGATATAAATCTAATAAATTTTTTAAATGCTAATTCTTCTCAGTATGGTGCAGCACAGCTTTTTAGTGGTTAGGAGCCCACGGTAAGCAGCGGTAAAGCAATTAAAAAAAAATATTTGCCCCAGCTTCAAATAAATTGGAGCAGAATCAGATCAGAAGTTGACCTCCAAAATAGAATAACAAAGCTCCTGAGAACAGACAGTGCTCTGAGATCAGGCAGGCACGGAGCTGAGCCTGAAGGAAGCCAAAACATAAGCCAGTGTTCAAAGCAGGTTAAGATTGTTTAGCTTCTGAAGGGACAGTTGTCCTCCCTGTGCCTGTTTTCATTTTTTAACGACATCTGCAAGTTCTCCTGTTTTATCTTACATCGTGCAGCCTTGGAAACTGCATTTCTTGTATAGGAATGTAGCAAACAAGCAAGGGACTCAATCCACCCAAAGACGCCTTACCTGAAGGCCGCTGCCCATTTCTTCAACAGAGTCTCACTGTACTGATCCTGGATCTCCAATAGCAAGTCGAAGAGCTGGTTGACAGGAAAGCCATACCCCTGGCAGAGACACACAGGCGCTCAGGTGTGCTGGGGAGGAAGGCAGCCCCCCCAAAGCACTGGGAACGTAGAACTCCGTCCTGGTGCTCTGACAAGCACATCTGCATGTCCACGGCCTGCCCCAACTGGCCACACCCAACCTTTGATCTAGAAATGTCCCCTCAGGTAAGCCCCCAGAAGAAGCTCATCTCCAGGGCAGGGCATTAGGAGCTTTTGCACCCCCTTCTTGCGGATAACGCCATGGACTGAGACTCAGGGCAGGGCAGGAACATTTCAACAGAAAGGCACTGCTGGAGACGAGTCAGTCCTTGGGCAAGTCTGCTCGCTGGCAAGGCTCTTGTCCTTTGAAGGGGCAGGCCCAGGACTACCGAGAGCGATTAACCCCGTGCTCAGGGCCGCCAGGACTACAAGACGGCCGCGCAGGGGAAAGGCTGTCTGACTCCCAAGCCGTGCACGGAGGGGCATTTGGCGAGGCTGACACAGCGAGGGTACGGAGGACAGGGTGATGGGGCTACGTACCTGGAGAGTATCAGCAAAAAGCACAATGAGATTTTTCAGATCCAAAACCAGGTCTGGGTCTGAGCAATAGGACTGAAAAAGAAGGAAAGGAAGAAGTACTGCATGCCATCTTTCTGTGGGACCATACCTCTGGGGGATTCCGAGGTATGGCCCTACAGTGTCAGCCAAATATATTCACAGCTTGCAGTTCCATACAGTGATCTGTTGGGGGGGGGGGAAGCTAAACCAAACTAAACCACCAAAAAATTAACTCAGCTCAAATCAGCTCATGAAAACAATGTACCATTTGCTATCTATCTCAAAACAGTGCTCAGGTCCATCTTGGAAAAATCTCAGTTACGAGACAAATGATGATGCCCAGGGACCAAAGTGATTTGTCCAGGAGCAACCATTTCTCATCCAGAGCTGCAAAGCTGAGCACCTGTGCCAGATCTGGATCTGAGAACGTACCACTGAATCATGGCCTGTGGAGCTCCTAGGAAAAGCAGCCAAAAGCACAACTCTGGTTTTGTACAGTGCAGGAGCCCCAGGCCACTGGGAGGCTCCCCGAAACTGGAGTCTCTTCTTCACCTCCCAAAGGCCAACTGACCACTACTCACCGAGTGTGTCCGGAGAGCAGCAACGGTCTTGGAGAGGGCCATGTCCCAGAGCTCGTCAATGTAGGCTCTGTCTACCAAGCCCTGGCTTGTATGCAGAATGTGGTCCTCGATGACAAAAAAGCTAACAAGAACAAAGGAGAGCTGTCAGGGATCCTGCTCAGCTCGCTGGAGGTCCTCATACGATCTGAAGGACAGATTGGATTGATGTTATCTGCCCACCTCGGGCTTCACTGGACCTGGAGAAAGGGCCATCCACAGCCTTCACCTAGAACTCCAGTGGACAGTGGGAGCTCTTAGGCTAGCAGGTGTCTCTGCTCACTTCAGTGCAGGGACAGCCTCGGGCGAGAGCCCAGTCACAAAGCCACTCCATTAATGCTGAACGTGGATGGCCAATCTTTGTGAGCCTTTAATCTCTGGGGGCAAAAGGCAAGCAGCATTCAGGGCAAACAAGAGCAAGGAAACAAATGCATCCCAAACTGTTTCTGGCCTTGATGTAGCAACGGGGAGAGTCCTGCAGAGTTCGGCTTCTGAAATTCCTCCATCAGCTCCATTCTGGGTCATGTTACTGGGGAAGAGGCAAGGGCTTAGAATGGAGCAGCCAGCAGCATTCCAAGCCCCTGCCCCTTGCCCCTCCCATCAGGAGGCCCTGGGCAGATCTGGGGGGATCCAGCCCATTTTTGAAGTCAAACTTCCTTTTGCCAGATTTTCCCCAACACTGACCACTGCTCTCCTTAATCTGGGTGCCATGAACCCAATCCAGCCTTTGCTGTGAATCCAGTCCAATCTCTTTACTGGTGGTCGGGAGACATTAAGTACACCAAAAATCACCGTTCAGAGAATACCAAGTCCAGACGTACTGGTACCACATGAGCACTTGCATCAGGAGAGTTCTGGCAGGGCTTTGTCCCCAACCCCTGCCCTGCTGGCCAGGCAGGCAGCCGGAGACCCGGCTCAACCGGATCTCAGGAGGAGGCCTCTTCGCTGCCAGATTATGGCACTGAGCTCTTCAGTGGGGAGGCTTGCTTTTTTCCACCACTCTTTCTCTCCAGCTCTTTTGCTTGGAGGACTAGATAGGCACAATGGATCTACTAATTGGTGGTCCCCCAGCTTGGCTGCCTGGATGGAGTCCGTTTAAGCCTTTGCATGACCGGGTCTTTCCCAGGCTCAGCCTCTCCCCTGGGAGTTGGCTGAATGAGTCAGCTGAGCCCATCTGGTGTTTTCACAAGACATTCACCCTCCGGTGACGCTCTTAAGCTTACTGTAGGAACAGGACCACAGCACTATGGCTGGCAGGGTATAGACAGGGCTACAAAGGGCACCCACTGCTACTCGCAATGCTCTGCTTGGCTTCATCAAAACTATGATGGAGGAAACTCCTTGGGATCTCCATGGCAGCCAGTTCGACAACTTGCTTCAGTATCGACCAAACAAAATACCTTTAATGTGATGTAAAAGCCTCTTTAGTGATAGATGCTTTGTGCATTTAAATCCATTCAGAGCCTTGTAACAGTTCAACTGCTGACCAGAAACCAGGTGACTCAGATTCAAATTCCCACATACAGAGCTCAGGGCGACTTTGGGCCAGTCACTCTCTTTTAATCCAAACTCCCTCACAGGGTTGTCACGGGGGGTGGGGAGAGGGACAGAATGACAGGAGGCCAAGCATCCAGAGGAAAAGAAGAAGACAAGGGTAAAAGGGATGCTGGAGTACGAGGCCTGTCCAACTGATCCTGAAAAAACTGAGCAGATCTGGCAGGTACTTCCAAGCAAGCTGTCGTCTGGGCAAACCACTCCCACACAGCCACCAAGAAAATGACAATGAATGTGTTCACAATCCCCAGAAGTCACGCTTGGACGGAAGGGGATTTGCTTCAACTTAATAATAACTATGATTAAAAGAAGTCTGTTCCTTGACAACATTTATTTATAGCACACCCATCAATAGAGGAATCCTGGGAGCAGACAGGGAAGAGAGAATACCTACCCTACAATCTGATTAAAATACTTTCGATAGCCGGAGAGCGTTTCATGCTGCAAACAGAAGGGGAAGGGAACAAGATTAAAACACACTGAAAAAAAACACAAGAAATTCAGCCCAGGGGAGACCCCACCTCCAAGCTCTTTGGCAAAGGCTGAAGCATGCCTTACCATGTTGGAGGGCGGCTGCAGAACCAGCCGGGCCTGCTTTCTTCTCTGCTTCCGGTAATAGTTCTCAAAGGTTTCTCGGGCTCCCTTCAAAGAAGAAATTGAGTCAAGCTACTCCCAGGAACAAATGGCCACACACACACAAGCACACGCACATGCACACCGCCCCCCCCCCAAGATGGCCCTTTGGGTTAAGCATGAAGAATAAACCCAGGCAGTGCTCTAGGCTTCTGGAAGGATCGGCCCAGACTTCTGCTGACCCCGGGAGAGGGCTTCCAAGCCTTTGAGATGACCAGGCAGAGCTGAAGCAGGTCACTCGGGGACTGCTCAGACCCAGCCCTGTGGGAGAATCTGGGCCAGAGAGATCGCCAAAAAGTCGGATGCCAGTCACTCTTTCTTCCACAGAGAGTGCAGCCTCCGTGTCCAGGGACAGGCTGCCACGGGAGAAAAGTCCTGCTCTCCCATGAAGCTTCCTTAAGTTCAGCTCCACCACCTTCAGCTCCCCTGCCCAACTCAGCCCCCTGCTCCAGAGGCAAGACGCAGAACCCCTGGCCAAGAAGCTCTTTGCCCAGCAAAGGAGGAAGAGCTGGCAAGTTTTGCCTTCTTGGCCTCTGGGAAGAGCCGCTCAACAGTCTCCCAAAGGGTACGAAAGTGTTCCTTTAAACCTGAAATTCCTCTTGTCTGATTGCAGATGGAACTTGTTTTTAATTGTCTGGTGAGGGGAAGGGAAGACAGCTCTGGAGAGAAAGAAATGGTAACGGGTGCTTCCATACAGCGCATTAATGCTTTGCCATTGGACCCTCTTGCACTGCAGAGTGCGGCAACTCAACCATGTCAGCAAACCGCACCTGAGCACTGGGAGAAAGAGGGCAGAGAGCAATGCTTTCTGCCGGTCACAGCCAGGAGTTGCCAGGAGCATCATCAGACCTGTTGCCCAGCCTATCAGGGGTGTGTGGAAATGACAGAGAGAAACAGTGCAAAGCAGGAGCCGGAGAGCCAGCGTGGCAACACAGGAATGGGAGTGGGGAGATACGAAGGGGGCAGGTGCTGGCAAGCCCCACCAGAAGCTGCTCCCTTGGGTATACCTGCAGGCTTTGGGGTGTGCTGTCTGAACAGCGCCTTCCTTGAGGCTCTGCATGGAAGCCCTGGGGAAACCCTTTCCGAGGCGCTGAACAGTATCTGTGGGATCCCTTAATGCCAGCCGGTGCTGATAGAAACTGAACTCACCAACCTCTGGAAGGTGGCCACCCAAAACCACTTCTTCCAAGTTCTAAGCATCAAACGAATCAGGCACAGCCTGAGTTTTGTCCTCCCGCCTCATTCTTCCCATGTGGCGTTCACCCCTACGCTGTCTCCCCCTTCCGGTGGTTGCTGTGTCGGCCATTAGCACTGTCCCGCACAGAGCACAGCGGAAGCCTCAACACTCGGGGTGCGGTCCGTGAAGACCCAGAGGGGTTCAGCTCTTCACAGAAGTTAAAATGCTGGTGACCCTGTGGAGGACCTGACAGCCTGAGAACATCACGGGTCCAAAATAGAAAGCCAGAGTTAAATCCAACCAAGCAAGCCTCATGAGCGAGCCAGAGATGCCACCAAAAAGCATCCCTCCGTCTTGACCTTGGCAAGGCCGGGCACAACGTCCTTCTGCGGAGACCCCTGTATACGCTAGCTGTTTCTCTGCCAAAAGCAGAGGAAGGGGGGGTGGCCTTCCCAGCCTGTCCACCTGGTTTATCAACACCCGCAAAGCACTCTTTAAAAACTAGAGGACAGGAGTTAACGTGGCGTGGCTTCCTCACCAGGACTTTGCCTTCCATATGCCTGATAACTGTATCTTAACTAGCACTACCAATTGAACCAGAACAGGCATTAACTTTTTGGCCCTATAGTACAGACTCTGACCTTAGAAATATGTTATATATTTTTGTCACAAAATACAGTTTCACAACTGAATTCTTTTAGAATGTTTTAGAATGCAGAGAGTTAACCAGAGGACGGGAGGTACAGTCTTTGTTTTTAATTTATCAGTACTCAAGAAGTTTGTGTTACCCACCATTTACTTCATCTCTAAGCAAAATCCCTTCCTGAAAATACCATTCCAGGCCCAGTTCTCTGCCCCACCCACTGGCAGCGAAGGCAGAGAGGGCCCCCAAAAGCCGATTTGACTTTTCTGCAATCCCCTGAACCTCCTTCTTCAATATGCTTTTAACTCCCTTTGACAGCTTGCTTCTGATGTGTTTAAATTATTTTACAGTACATTTTAAAGTTATTAGAAAAATGGTCTCCAAAATATTTGTATTTTAAATCTTTTACTGTCAACTTGCATTTCTTTCCATTGTTCTAATCTCATCCAGAGCTTTGATTTGCTGACCCTTTTGCTATACATTCAGCTGTCTGGTGTCCTCCTCCCTCACTGTCTGCTAGCCTTGAACATTTATCTCATTCACCTCCCATTCATGGTGAAGAAAAGAAATAAACCCATCCAGATGCTTTAAGAGCTTATGCAGAGTTTTCCAAGATTAAGCCCTCTGCCTCTGAACCTTTTGTTATTTCAGATCTAACATAACCTTTTAGCTACCAAGCGGGTTGACCACTTCAGTTGGGCACAAAATAGTATTTTTGCAAGGCAAGCAGTAATAACACAATCACATGCTCTTCTTAAAACCAGTTTATATCTGCTTCATAAAATACATTAGCAAAACACAAACTGTTTGGCAAAAAATATTATTTAAGGCCTAGCTGAAGAGCATGCAATCAACAAAGTTAAAGGTAGTTTTTCGTTCTTTTTTACTGTCTCCCATATGGGTGTTTTTTTGTTGTTGTTTGGAATTATTTATTTATTTGTCAAATTATGTTTTAATATTGCCTTTTTAAGAAATTCCCATCCATCTTGAGCGACTTTTCCTATTAATCTATTCTGTTTTGTTGTTGTTTATTATCTTAGTCGCTTCCAACTCTTTGTGACTTCATGGACCAGCCCACGCCAGAACTTCCTTTCGGTCGTCAACACCCCCAGCTCCCCCAGGGACGAGTCCGTCACCTCCAGAATGTCATCCATCCATCTTGCCCTTGGTCGGCCCCTCTTCCTTTTGCCCTCCACTCTCCCTACCATCAGCATCTTCTCCATGGTGTCCTGTCTTCTCATGATGTGGCCAAAGTATTTCATTTTTGCCTTTAATACCATTCCCTCAAGTGAGCAGTCTGGCTTTATTTCCTGGAGGATGGACTGGTTTGATCTTCTGGCAGTCCAAGGCACTCTCAGAATTTTCCTCCAACACCACAGTTCAAAAGCATCGATCTTCCTTCTCTCAGCCTTCCTTATGGTCCAGCTCTCGCAGCCATATGTTACTACGGGGAACACCATTGCTTTAACTATGTGGACCTTTCTTGTCAGTGTGATGTCTCTGCTCTTAACTATTTTATCGAGATTTGTCATTGCTCTTCTTCCAAGGATTAAACGTCTTCTGATTTCCTGACTGCAGTCAGCATCTGCAGTAATCTTTGCACCTAGGAATACAAAGTCTTTCACTGCTTCTACATTTTCTCCCTCTATTTGCCAGTTATCAATCAAGCTGGTTGCCATAATCTTGGTTTTTTTGAGGTTTAGCTGCAAGCCAGCTTTTGCACTTTCTTCTTTCACCTTCATCATAAGGCTCCTCAGTTCCTCTTCGCTTTCAGCCATCAAAGTGGTATCATCTGCAATCTGAGATTGTTAATGTTTCTTCCAGAGATTTCAACCCCAGCTTTGGATTCCTCAAGCCCAGCACGTTGCATGATGTGTTCTGCGTACAAGTTGAATAGGTAGGGTGAGAGGATACAGCCCTGCCGTACTCCTTTCCCAATCTTAAACCAGTCTGTTGTTCCATGGTCTGTTCTTACTGTTGCTACTTGGTCATTATACAGATTCTTCAGGAGGCAGACAAGATGACTTGGTATCCCCATACCGCTAAGAACTTGCCACAATTTGTTATGGTCCACACAGTCAAAGGCTTTAGAATAGTCAATAAAACAGAAATAGATGTTTTTCTGAAACTCCCTGGCTTTTTCCATTATCCAGTGGATATTGGCAATTTGGTCCCTAGTTCCTCTGCCTTTTCTAAACCCAGCTTGTGCATCTGGCAATTCTCACTCCATAAATTGCTGAAGTCTACCTTGCAGGATCTTGAGCATTACCTTACTGGCATGTGAAATGAGTGCCACTGTTCGATAGTTTGAACATTCTTTAGTGTTTCCCTTTTTTGGTATGGGAATATAAGTTGATTTTTTCCAATCTGATGGCCATTCCTGTGTTTTCCAAATTTGCTGGCATATAGCATGCATTACCTTGACAGCATCATCTTGCAAGATTTTGAACAGTTCAGCTGGGATGCCATCGTCTCCTGCTGTGTTATTAGCAATGCTTCTTAAGGCCCATTCAACCTCACTCTTCAGGATGTCTGGCTCTAGCTCACTGACCACACCGTCAAAGCTATCCCTGATATTGTTATCCTTCCTATACAGGTCTTCCGTATATTCTTGCCACCTTTTCTTGATCTCTTCTTCTTCTGTTAGGTCCTTGCCATCTTTGTTTTGGTCATACCCATTTTGGCCTGGAATTTACCTCCGATGGTTCTAATTTTCTGGAAGAGGTCTCTTGTCCTTCCTATTCTATTGTCTTCCTCCACTTCCGCGCATTGCTTGTTTAAAAATAATTCCTTATCTCTTCTGGCTAACCTCTGGAATTTTGCATGTAATTGGGCATATCTCCCCCTATCACTCTTGCCTTTTGCTTTCCTTCTTTCTTGGGCTACTTCTAGTGTCTCAGCAGACAGCCATTTTGCCTTCTTGGTTTTCTCTTTCTTTGGGATGTATTTTGTTGCCACCTCCTGAACAATGTTGCGAACCTCTGTCCAGAGTTCTTCCGGGACCCTATCTACTAAGTCCAGTCCCCTAAATCAATTCTTCACCTCCACTGCATATTCCTTAGGAATATTAGTGAGCTCATATCTAGCTGATCTGTGGGTCTTCCCTAATCTCTTTAGTCTGATCCTAAATTGTGCAATAAGAAGTTCGTGATTGAACTACAGTCAGCTCCAGGTCTTGTTTTTACCGACTGTATAGATGTCCGCCACCTTTGGCTGCAAAGGATGTAGTCAATCTGATTTCGGTGTTGTCCATCTGGGGAAGTCCATGTATAAAGCCATCTCTTAGGTTGTTGGACGAGAGTGTTTGTTATGCAGAGTGAGTTGTCTTGGCAAAATTCTATCAGCCTATGTCCTGCTTCGGTTTGTTCTCCCAGGCCATGCTTACCTGTAATTCCAGGTGTCATTTGACTGCCCACCTTAGCATTCCAGTCTCCCGTGATGGAAATAACATCTCTTTTAGGCGTGTTGTCCAGTAGGTGCTGCAGATCCTCATAGAACTGCTCTACTTCAGCTTCTTCAGCATTTGTGGTTGGGGCGTATATTTGGATCACTGTGATGTTAGATGGCTTGCCCTGAATTCGAATTGAGATCATTCTGTCGTTTTTTGGGTTGTATCCAAGCACTGCTTTAGCCACTTTACTATTAATTATGAAGGCTACTCCATTTCTTCTGTGGTCCTCTTGTCCACAGTAGTAGATCTGGTGGTCATTTGATGTGAAGTGGCCCATTCCAGTCCATTCCAGTTCACTGACGCCCAAAATGTCTATCTTTCATCTTGACATCTCACCAATAACCACATCCAATTTGCCCTGGCTCATAGATCTTACATTCCAGGTTCCAACGGTGTGTTGATCCTTAGAACATTGGATTTGCCGTTCACCATCAGCACCGTCGGCCACTAGCCGTCCTTTCGGCTTTGAGCTAGCTGCGTCGTCACGTCTGGGGCTAGTTGAACTCATCCTCTGTTCCTCCCCAGTAGCATTTTGACCATCTTCTGACCTGGGGGTCTCATCTTCCGATGGTATACCAACATATCTCTGGTTGTACTGATCCATTGAGTTTTCATGGCAAGAATACTGGGGTGGGTTGCCATTACCTTCCCCAGGGATCGCATTTAGTCTGACCTCTCTGTCATGACCTTCCCATCTTGGGTGGCCCTTCACGGTTTAGCTCATGGCATCATTGAGGTGCTCAAGCTCCAGCACCACAACAAGGTAACGATCCTTTGCTGAAGCTCTTCTGTTTTAGAGCCCTACTTATCATTGATTGGAATTTAATTTTTAAAAAGTCAAATATATTCCTGTCTACACTCACCTTTGGGTTTCCTTAAAATCTTATATTATTATGGTTGGTCACACAGTAAGCCAGATGTTTGTTTGTTTGTTTATACACACACACACACACACACACACACATACATACACATACATACATATAATTTAAATTTATATCACCGCCCATCTCCCCCAGCGAGGGACTCTGGGCGGTTTACAATGAAATAATGATAAAAACATGTCAACCTGAGTTACAGTCTAAAAATATAAATAGAACAATAAATAGTTTAGACTGGATTTGGCATTTTTGTCCACCTATCAAGTCCTTCCCAAGGACCTGGGATAGGCAGATGTTGTTTGTTGGTGTTAAAGGCATCGTTGCAGGATGGACGCTGTTCCAAGTAAAGCTGCCTTTTGCAAATGACTGATGGTGATTTTGTCAATGCTGATGGTGTCCAAGGGGTGCTCCAGATGTTTTGGAATCACGCCCAAGGCGCCTATTATTATTGGCACTATCTTTGCTTTCTTTTGCCACAGTCGTTCCATTTCTATTTGCAGGTCTTTGTATTTTGTGATTTTCTCCAGTTCTTTCTCTTCTCTTCTGCTGTCTCCAGGCATTGCAATGTCCACTCTCCAGACTTTTTTGTCTTTCTTATCAGCAGTTGTTAAGTCTGGGGTGTTGTGTGGCAGATGCTTGTCTGTTTGAATTCTAAAGTCCCAGAGCGCTTTGGCTTCTTCATTTTCTATTACTTTGCCTATTTTGTGGTCCCACCAGTTCCTGCTTTGCAGGCAAATGGTACTTCTTGCAGATATCCCAACGCACCATTGTTGCCACTTTGTCATGCCCTTGTTTGTAGTCAGTCTGTGTGATCTTCTTGCAGAAACGGACTAGGTGGTCCACTGTTTCTTCAGTTTCTTCGCATTTGCTGTCTGTTGCTGTCTTTTCAATTCTGGCTTGATGTAAGTCTATTCTTAAGTCTTGGTCTTGTGCAGCCAGAATTAGCCCCTCTGTCTCTTTCTTCAATCTTCCTGCTCTAAGCCATTGCCAGGTCTTCTTATCTGCTTTCCCTGTTGTTGTTGTTGTTGCTGCTGCTGTTGTGAGTGTGTGTGTGTGTGTGTGTACTGGCCATGTAATACTTTGCCTTGCCATGTCTCTTCATTTGGGCTTTCTTATAGGCCAGTCTGACCTCTTCAGTACTCAGTCAGCCTTCATGGAGTACGAGCTTCAGTGCATCTTCTTTACTGTCTGGTGTACGTGCGACATTCCACGCCCACCTGTACTCCTTGGCAAGCAGAGGCTGTCAACATCGCTGCATGGATAAAGGGCACGATTCATTGCTATTTGTCTGGTCTTCCTATCCAGGGCTTCTGGTTCTGCTTCAGTCCAGTCCACTATTCCAGCTGTGTATCTAATAACTGGAATTGCCCAGGTGTTAATTGCCTTGATGGTATTTCCTCCACTGAGTTTGGACTTTAAGATTTTCTTCACTCTCATGATGTATTCATTATTAACCTTCTTCTTGATTTCTGTGTGCTTGATGTTGTCAAGATGCCCAGGTATTTGTAGTGATCTTCATTCAGACTCCTGATGTTATTTCCACAGGGCATCTTGATTCCTTCAGTTTTCACTATTTTTCCCCTGTTGATGGTAAGGGTGGCACATTTGTCCAGTCCAAACACCATTGCAGTATCTTGGCTGTCTTTTTGGACAGTGTTGAGCAGAGATTCTATTTCAGATGGCATTTTTCCATACAGCTTCAGATCATCCATGTAAAGGAGATGGGGTAGCCTGGCAGATGTTTTTGGTGTTTGATAGCCATGGCCTGACTTGTTCAGTATTGTTGACAGAGGAATCAATGCAATGACAAATAGTAGTCGTGAAAGATTCCTTTCTTGATGTTAACCTCTCCCAGTCTATCACCCTTGACCAGCAACTGTGTCTTCCATTGTACCATTGATCTTTGCACAAAGCTTCTGATGTTTCTACTGACTCCTGTTATTTCTACGCACATTATTGTTGTTGTTGTTGTTGTTGTAAAAGAAAAAGAAATAAAATTGATACAAAGACACATTTAAAGGAATATAGAAAATATAATAAAGAAAGAAAAATGCCAATACAAGCAATAAAGTATGGGTGGACAGCCAACAAATTGCAAGTAACCAGCAGATCGAAAATATTACATGGCTAATATATATTCTAGTGTAACGTTAACAATTTAAAGTACTATAAGACATTTTATACCAAACTTCTGGTCAGGAAATGTCTGCATTAAACTATAAAAATATGTGGTTAGCGTAATTAAAATCAGTAAGAGAAAAGAGTCAAATAAATAGTAAACAATACACAAAGAGAATGCTGTAAATAATGTGTAGACTATATGTCTGATTAAAATATAAACTTTAGAACTTGAATTTGGGGTGTGGCACAATTCCATATATAGAATTGTAATCCAGAAGTGGTTTCCAAATACGAATGTACATCTGTATTTTTTAGTAAATATAAAGTTATTCTAGACATCAAAGTACATTCCCACAATTTAATTAAACATTATTCCCCAGAGGGGATCAGAGACTCCAAGCTGTTAGCTTCTTTCCTACAATTCAGGGGGATGTGGTTCTATCTATTACTGGCAGTGTCATTTCATTAAATGTATGAAAGGAGAGCGATATTGCATATCACCTATCAGAGATCAGGCTGGCCCCGACCCTGCTGGCCTTCTGTAAGGCCCTGAAAACTTGGTTTTGTGCCCAAGCCTGGGGTCCTGGGTGTGTGATGGAGCCCGTCTCCTGGTTATGTTAATGGTTGTTTTATAATTCCTGGCTGCTGTGTGTTTTTATTATTTTGTACTGTGTGTGTTTTATCTATTTTGACTGTAAGCCGCCCAGAATCACATATGTGAGATGGGTGGATATGTAAATCAAACAAACAAACAAATAAATCTAATCCAACTCTCTGCTCAGTGCAGGAATCCATGAAACTACCCCCAGCCGGTGGCCAGCCGGCTCCTGTTTGAAACCTCCATGAGGGAAGGTCCACCACTTTCTAGGCAGATGATTCCATTCAATCATCAAAACCTAAAATCAAGACTTCATTCTTTTGCGTCACAAACGAATAGTTCAATTTTAGAGACACAATGTTACTAAATGTTTAATTAATAGCAAGAGATTAACTTTTATGTACTTTTATACTTGTGCTGGAAATGGTCAGAAGCCACTGGTCTGATATGCGTTTTTGCTTATTCCTGCACCTTTTTAGCTTTTCCTGTTTCTTTTTTAGACTTGTATTCTATCGGTCTTATATTCTGCATTATGTGCCTTAATTATATCTTGAACAATTAATAATAAAAAAAATATTTAAAAGAGAAAAAGAAACTGAGAGCAGGACAAAGACCAACAGGCTGAAATTAAAAGGAAGAAGATTCATCTTGACTGTTGGGAGGAGAATGGTAGAAGCTGTCCTGAAGGCAAAAGCTGTTGAGCAACGGAATCATCTGCCTAGAAGAGTGGTGGACTTTCCCTCACGTCTTTTCCTGTTGCCCCAGAGTGTTATCATGGATAGAAATCACTCGGAATCGCCCCATTTGTACTCTGGAATGTCACCTCGTAGCCTGAAGATCATCAACAGCGTTGGTGCTAATCCGGTAAGGGGAGACGGGAGTCGGGGGTACCACCATTTTCCAGACCACACTGAAGCCTCTTTGGGACACCAGGTGGAGCCTTTCTCATTCCTAAACCACCCAATTTATATATTGTCAAGATTTGTACCTCAAGAGAAAATCTCCACAGCAAGAAGAAACAAAGCTCTTGCTTGCTGTTAACCTTTGCTGGGTTACTCTTAAAATCTTCTTTTAATTGCTGGCTTACGTCCCGTGTAAAATTTAAGGCGGACTGAGGGAAAAATAAGCACCTCTCCGTTCCTATTTTTGTATCTAACTTGAAGGATGTAACTTTCTCCTACACACTTAATTTGGTGTTTTGAGTTTTCAGCTTTCTGCTCACTTTCCTTGGATGCTGTATCTGCTGGTCTGCATACTTTTTGTTTTGTCAATACCATCCAATAGCTTCTGGACGTCCCCAGAGGGAGCTCGATTTTGCTTACTGTATTGGAGTATGGAAGACCTGAAGCGGACCGTTTCAGGACTCTGTGCCGAGCTGCGTGCTGGTTTCAAACAAATTCTCCATGAAACTACTCAAGCTATTTTGCAAAATGTTAGGGATATTATTTTTAAAAGGTATCAATCGGCTAAGGGCTTTCTGAAAGGAGTGGAAGAGATATATCAAGGAGGAGGCCTTTTTCCTGATCATAAGAATCCAGAATGTGAAGGCATGCTAACGTAGCTATGAGGTGACACTCCGAAGTACAAATGAGGTGATTCCAAGTGTTTTCTATCCATGAAAACACTCCGGGGCAACAGGAAAAGCCTGCCTGCGCCCCCCAAAAGAGTCCCACGCTGCCCGGTCTGCCCAGGGGCAGCCTGTCCAGTCGGCCATCTTTTCTCTCTCCCTGTCATCCTGCTCTCAGTTTCAGCGAAGAAGAGGTCCACCTCCTCTTGTTAAGGGGTTGTCTTTCAGCTATCAATAGACCAGTATTTACATCTCCATCTTTCCTTTTGCAAGCTAAACATGGCCAACTCCTTTAACTATTACTCATAAGGCCTGATTTTCAGGTCCCTTATCCTACCGGTTCCATCTTCCTCATGGCCCTTTCAAACTCAGCATAATACTCCAACTGCAATATAACCAGCAATCACACTATTACTTCCCATGATCTGGATTCATTTTGTTATTGGAGCCCAAGGCTGCACTGCCCCTTTTACCTGTTGCATTACATTGCTTGCTCATGCTCACCAGGTGGTTCATTAGGATCCCTAGAATCTTCTCACAAGAACTCCCATTAAGCCAGAAATCCCCACTCCTGCATCTAACCATTTCATTTTTCCTACTGAAATGGAGGAGTTTATACTTGTCACCACTCAACTTGTCACCACTGAACATCATCCTATTGGATCTGGCCCAAAGTTCAAGCTGTTAAGGTTACTTTGGATTATGTTGTCATCCTTTAAGTTGTCAAGCAACCCCCCTGGTTTAGTGTCATTTGCAAATTTAATAAGCATCCCTTCCATTGCACCTTCTGCTTATTTATAAAGAAGATGATACAGAACCCTTAACGAGAATCTTTTGGGTATGCTCATTCAACCACTGCCAATCCACCCATCCATAGTACCCTCTGGCTAGTATTTATCCATTTTGTCCACCATTTTTGTTACATCCTTGACCCGGGTTCCCAGGGGACAAAACGATTCACATGCCACACACCTCCACTTTTTTCCTTTGAGATGGGGAGGGGGCTTCTTCTACCATTCTTCCTTTGGTAACCAGCAGCCGTTCTTCTGGGCTTCAGCAGTTTGTCCCTGTCCGGCAGGCCTCCTATTCCTGCTCTAAGCACTCAGAGCCTCGTTCTTCTTCATGGCGTAAGGGACCGAAAGCTCTCTGAAGTCTTGCAACACAGAGAGCCTTTGAGATGGTTTTCTTCTGACGGACACTTTTGTCCGCTAAGCTTACTCTTCGGTTTGATCCTCTTCCATGTGGAAAATCAGCTCTTCCTATAGCACCTTCTTTGCCTAGCAGAGGGAAACCCTTGAGACTATTTTTCTTACTTTTTCTTCAGGCACAGCTACAACTGAGGTGTAGGATCACAAACCGGATATGCTGATATAGAAGGATAAGGTTTATTTGCACTTTAAAAACCGGTTTCAACATGTCTATGAACCTGTCACACAATGCACATTTTCCTCATTCGCTGGTTCCACTATGTTGTTGAACAAGCGTTAGCTTGAGCTGAGCTTATTTACCATCTACCCATCCACACCTGAATTCATATATCACACCAAGCTATCATGCTGTCTGTTGGCTGTAGCTTAACACAATTGCAAACCTGAGGGACCGCCTCTTCCCCATTACACCAGCCCGTCCCGCCCGACCGTGCGGAGAGGGCATGCTGCGGACCCCGCCTCTAAGAGGGTCCAGGAGGCGGGCCTTCCCTGCGGTGGCTCCCGCCCTGTGGAACTTGCTGCCCCCGGAGGTGAGGTTGGCCCCGTCGCTCCTGGCCTTTCGGAGGAGTCTGAAGACCTGGCTCTGCCGCC
Source organism: Candoia aspera (assembly GCF_035149785.1). Classification (NCBI taxonomy): domain Eukaryota; kingdom Metazoa; phylum Chordata; class Lepidosauria; order Squamata; family Candoiidae; genus Candoia; species Candoia aspera. The sequence continues at coordinate 77,683,493 of NC_086160.1, forward strand.
TCGCTTGGGGCGGAGAGGGGAATAGATCTACACGGGGATGGCCGCTACAGACCACGCCTCCCACACTTGGACTGTTTTAGATTCTTTTGCCACTCGGACTTTTTATTTTTTTGCTCTTACTTATATTATTTATTGCTGTAATTTTATATTGTATATTTTATTCATTGTATTATTGTTGTTTTAATTGATTATTGTAAATCGCCCAGAGTCCCCCGATGGGAGGAGATGGGCGGGGACAAATTGGATAAATAAATAAAATAAATAAACCCAGTCATTGCCACCATGGCTTATAGCTAGCTGTCACCAGCATTTCACACATTAGATAAGGAACGTAACTATTACTTGGGGGAGAAAGAAGTTTTACTAACTGCTTCACAGAGGCTGGTAAAAGCATCCTTCCCCTTAGTTCCAAAGCAGATGTAGGGACAGTTGGGGGGCCAGCCTGGAGGCAAAAACATGCTCCATACAGTCAGCAAAATAGCAGCGCTCACATGTACTGGGGCTCTGTTGTGAGGACAGGTACCCCACAGATCCTGCTCCTCCGTCCAAAGGTGAGAATCCTAGAAGAACAGGCACCCATCTCACCCGACCCTTTGTTGCAAACAGATTTGACGGCCTCGAGAACAATAGCGGTCCGGCTCCATTCTGTAAAAGCCACTGCAAGCAGGATGCCACCATTTCCTGTTATTTAAATAGATGGCAATGCCCATTCCAGGAAGAAGCACTGCCTGAACGGGGAAGACACAGCAGCTGGCTGAGATGGGAGGGCAGCCATGATGGCCTGACTCAGCGAAGGAATTAACTTCCTAGCTGGGAAGGAGGAAGGAAGCAGAGACTTTTGGAAGGGACTGAAAGGAGGAACCACCTCAGTGGGTTGGGCTCCTGTAGCCTCACACACCCACCAGCTTGTTGCCCTGCAGCACGCTGCTCAGTTCTGAAAACAGTGGAAGGAAATCCTTATTTCTAACAGAATATTAAGGCATTCCTCAAGGGAGCTCTTGTTAGAATGAGCTGCTCTCCCAACCGATGTCTTCCTGTCTCTAGATAGGAAGTGACAGCCCATTTTTTTATTTGTTTGTTCATTCATTCAATCTAGATCACACACACACACCCTTGATCTGGCAGTGGTTCAGAGACGTCACACACACTGCTTGGGTCTTTGTGGGAATCAGTGTGCTGCAAACACACCACCACAACCCTTGAAGTCTACAGATAAGCTAACCAGCAATGAAGCTTCAGCCTGCCCTTGCTCAGGAAGGCAATACATTCTTACTCCAAGGCAGCCCTGCAGGAAAATGTCTCTGCCCCTCCCAGGATGTTTCTAAGGACACACTGGGGCATTTTGTGCTGAGGAGCTGCATCAGAGACTCCAACAGGAGTACTCTGGAAACCCCTGCAATGACTCTGGATGACCCTTCAAGATGCTCCAAGGGATCCTGGGGCACCACATCTTCCAACCAGGTGACGAGAGAAGCCAGCAACAGATGCTTCCGCGTCCTCTCAATCAGAGAGGAGGGGGCCACCATCTTGCTAGGGCTGCAAGAATCTCCTTAGATCCTGGGGTCAGAAATCTGTTCAGCCCAACCACACACATGCCTTGAAAGTTGAGCAAGGAGACCCAGGCCTTGGGCAACAGCAAGAGCAGGGAAGACCACTCTGTTCTTTTTTCCAGGTTCAGCGCTGGGCCCCAAAGTCTCCTTCTGAACCTCTTTATCATATGGAACAATGCAGTCACCTGCCACCGGTATAATTTCACATGCTCAGAAAGAACCCAGCCACGGGGTTAAACGAGCAACAGGATAACTGCAAGGGGGAGACGTCTGGCAGCTACTCAGATGTCCCCAGCACAGGGCCCAAGGCAGCAGCTACCAGCGACTGCTGACACTTGCTTGTTCTCATGGCCTTTCCTGTCTCCTTATCACCGAGCCCCAGGGATCTCGGCTCCGGGCCTGCAGCTATCTCCCTCCAGCAGGCCCTGCCGGGTCAGCCAAGTCAGCAGGGCAGGGAGATGCCCTGGGAGGGCTGAAGAGAGGAGAAGCTTGGCTTCCCACTTTTATTCCTCCAGAGGCCGAGACCGAGTCAGGAGCTACACAACATTCGTAGCTGCGCCCACACTGGGAGCCAAGGCTCAAACACTTCTCTAGATCCAATGCTGACCTCCCTCTGCCCCACAAACACCCAAGGTAGAGATACAAACCATGTGCCCCCCACCTCAGAAAGAACAAAGTTAGCAGGCAACCCCACCCCTCACTCGTTCCAGCCATTTTCCTCAGCTAGGCAACGTCCAGATGTCTGGGATGGCAATTTCCAGAATTTCAAACCAGCTTCTGGAAAGGCAGAGCGAGCACACGGAGAGGTGCTGATCCGCACCATGCAACGCAGAGCTCTTGGGAGACGGCAGAACTTTGGTGCTTTACCATTTCAGGTGGTGAGTTACCGAATGAAAGATTTAAAACACAGGAAGGTGGTTCCAACTGTGTATTTGGAGAAAGAGCAAGGGAACCCATGGCCCCAGGAAGCCCCCCTTCCCTGGGTAGGTTGAAGCTGACGCTGGAGAGCCTTCTGTCTCCGTGGGGTTCAGCTGCTCCCCCTGGCCAGGCAGGATGCCAGGCATCCCTGTGGGGAGCGAGCAGAAGGTTGGACTCCTCCCGCCCCCCAGCCCAATTCGGCAGGCCCTGGTAGCAACTCTCCTCCAACAGCTTCCGCTACCACCAGCCAATCCCTGCAGCAAGGAGGGCAGGGCTGACAGGGCCCTTTGCCCTGGGACGGCCTCTGCTCTCGCCCGCAGCCCCTGTGCACTGCCGCTTAACCCCGCTTGCAAAGTTCAGCGCTTCCTGGACAGCCTCCCTGCCCGTTCGGTGCTGCCCTTCAGCTCCGCTGCCTGGAGGAAGGCGCTGCAGGTGCCGGCCCTGCTCCCCGCCGTGACCCAGCCCCGACCTCATGTTCCAACATGGGGACTCCGGCCCAGCAGATAAGCAGGACTGGCAGAGAGAAGCGGGATTTTTCAATAACCCTTCGGGAACTTCTAAGCTGCTCGGCCATAAAAGTGAGGTGACAGGAAGGTCACGTCAACTAACAATAACAAAGACTGAAGTATTTATCCAGAAGGATCCTTTTCAACTGCAGCCCAAGCACCCAGAGAAGGCCACCGTCAATGATAAACATTAGCCTTTTTGCAGCTATTACATTATGATCCTTCCGGCCCAAGCTGACGAGAACGCCTTCTCCGGTGCCGGCCTGACCGCGGCCATGGCGCGCCTGGGGCTGGAGCCCCAAAGCCCTGCTCAGCCATTCACTGCACGGACTGTCACCAGGTCCCCCCGAGGCAGGCACTGGAGAGGGCATTTTGGCTTCTGGTTGGAAAACCATTTCGTGCACAGCGATTCTTCGCTGGCCGTTCCAAGGGGGCATGCCAGAGGGATCCCCCCTCCACAAACACACAAAGGGCACTCACAAAAGGGCACAACCCTCCACAACCCGAAACCGGAGATTCAAACAGAGGCCAGAGAGCAAAAGAACGAGAGGCCTTCTTCGTGTCACAAAACTGCCTGTCTGAAGGCACAAAGGGACAGCTGGGCCACCCAGGCCACGTGAAGGAAGCGGGGGCTGAATTCCAAAACCCAGGGTGGCCCCGGAACGTGGGCGCTGCAGCCCTCTTCTCGACCACAGCACCTGTGCTTCCTCACTGCCTAGTCCGGTCCTGCTCCAGGAACGAGGCCCGCCAGTGGGGTGCCCCCACTGACTTTCTGTCGGGCAGGCCAAGGAAAGGGATTGGTGGATTCCCCCAATATCGCTTCCAGAGGGAAAGCAACCCCAACTGCTCTCCCTGGAAGGGGAGGGGAGGGCCAGCGTAGGATCACGCCCAGCAGATCCCAAGAGTGGATACTCCTGCCCGGGGCAATCCCTCCCCCACCCGGCACTGGTCAGTTCAGGTCCCGCCGTGCTTAACCCCACCCACATGCCGTCTGGCAAGGAGGCTGGAGACAGGGTGACACAAGTGGGAGAGCTCTGTCCCGATCGAGGACGGCAACGGGTTGGCAGCACCAGCATCAAGTGATCCAGGAGCGCAGCTGTGGCTCTGTGGCCAGCAGCATCCAAAGTCACCCGTGGACGGCCCCGGAGGTCCCGTAGTTGCGACTGGCCCGAGCTTAGCCGCAGCACCTAGCAAAGCAAAAGCTGGAATGTAGGAAGCAAAACAAGCTCTCTGTTGCCCTTCCAGTGATAAAGCAATAAAAAAGGGCAGCTCGTTGAAATGCTCCACAGGCAGAAGACCAGCAAGGCCTCCAGTGATGACAGAACCAGAAACACACACCTGGCGGGGCCCAGCGCTCTTCCCAGTTCATGAGAGCGCTCGGCTTGCGTTTTAATCACAGGTCTAGCTTGAAATTTTGAAAAAGAGTGCTAAACCTGGGCTTAAAAAGCGGGTCTACAGTTTGTTTCAGAAGAGCACTTTGTTGTTTATTCGTTTAGTCGCTTCCGACTCTTCGTGACTTCATGGACCAGCCCACGCCAGAGCTTCCTGTCGGTCGTCAACACCCCCAGCGACGAGTCCGTCACCTCTAGAATATCATCCATCCACCTTGCCCTTGGTCGGCCCCTCTTCCTTTTGCCCTCCACTCTCCCCAGCATCAGCATCTTCTCCAGGGTGTCCTGTCTTCTCATTATGTGGCCAAAGTATTTCAGTTTTGCCTTTAATATCATTCCCTCAAGTGAGCAGTCTGGCTTTATTTCCTGGAGGATGGACTGGTTTGATCTTCTGGCAGTCCAAGGCACTCTCAGAATTTTCCTCCAACACCACAGTTCAAAAGCATCGATCTTCCTTCGCTCAGCCTTCCTTATGGTCCAGCTCTCGCAGCCATGTGTTACTATGGGGAACACCATTGCTTTAACTATGCGGGCCTTTGTTGTCAGTGTGATGTCTCTGCTCTTAACTATTTTATCGAGATTGGTCATTGCTCTTCTTCCAAGGATTAAGCGTCTTCTGATTTCCTGACTGCAGTCAGCATCTGCAGTAATCTTTGCACCTAGGAATACAAAGTCTTTCACTGCTTCTACATTTTCTCCCTCTATTTGCCAGTTATCAATCAAGCTGGTTGCCATAATCTTGGTTTTTTTGAGGTTTAGCTGCAAGCCAGCTTTTGCACTTTCTTCTTTCACCTTCATCATAAGGCTCCTCAGTTCCTCTTCACTTTCAGCCATCAAAGTGGTATCATCTGCATATCTGAGATTGTTAATGTTTCTTCCAGAGATTTTAACTCCAGCCTTGGATTCCTCAAGGCCAGCTTGTCGCATGATGTGTTCTGCATACAAGTTGAATAGGTAGGGTGAGAGGATACAGCCCTGCCGTACTCCTTTCCCGATCTTAAACCAGTCCGTTGTTCCGTGGTCTGTTCTTACTGTTGCTACTTGGTCGTTATACAGATTCTTCAGGAGGCAGACAAGATGACTTGGTATCCCCATACCGCTTTTTGGCAATTTGGTCTCTAGTTCCTCTGCCTTTTCTAAACCCAGCTTGTACATCTGGCAATTCTCGCTCCATGAACTGCTGAAGTCTACCTTGCAGGATCTTGAGCATTACCTTACTGGCATGTGAAATGAGTGCCACTGTTCGATAGTTTGAACATTCTTTAGTGTTTCCCTTTTTTGGTATGGGGATATAAATTGATTTTTTCCAATCTGATGGCCATTCTTGTGTTTTCCAAATTTGCTGGCATATAGCATGCATTACCTTGACAGCATCATCTTGCAAGATTTTGAACAGTTCAGCTGGGATGCCGTCGTCTCCTGCTGCCTTGTTATTAGCAATGCTTCTTAAGGCCCACTCAACCTCACTCTTCAGGATGTCTGGCTCTAGCTCACTGACCACACCGTCAAAGCTATCCCCGATATTGTTATCCTTCCTATACAGGTCTTCTGTATATTCTTGCCACCTTTTCTTGATCTCTTCTTCTTCTGTTAGGTCCTTGCCATCTTTGTTTTTGATCATACCCATTTTGGCCTGGAATTTACCTCCAATGTTTCTAATTTTCTGGAAGAGGTCTCTTGTCCTTCCTATTCTATTGTCTTCTTCCACTTCCGCGCATTGCTTGTTTAAAAATAATTCCTTATCTCTTCTGGCTAATCTCTGGAATTTTGCATTTAATTGGGCATATCTCCCCCTATCACTGTTGCCTTTTGCTTTCCTTCTTTCTTGGGCTACTTCTAGTGTCTCAGCAGACAGTCATTTTGCCTTCTTGGTTTTCTCTTTCTTTGGGATGTATTTTGTTGCCGCCTCCTGAACAATGCTGCCAACTTCTGTCCAGAGTTCTTCTGGGACCCTATCTACTAAGTCCAGTCCCTTAAATCGATTCCTCACCTCCATTGCATATTCGTTAGGAATATTAGTGAGCTCATATCTAGCTGATCTGTGGGTCTTCCCTAATCTCTTTAGTCTGATCCTAAATTGTGCAAGAAGAAGTTCGTGATCTGAACTACAGTCAGCTCCAGGCCTTGTTTTTACCGACTGTACAGATGTCCGCCACCTTTGGCTGCAAAGGATGTAATCAATCTGATTTCAGTGTTGTCCATCTGGTGAAGTCCATGTATAAAGCCGTCTCTTAGGTTGTTGGAAGAGAGTGTTTGTTATGCAGAGTGAGTTGTCTTGGCAAAATTCTATCAGCCTATGTCCTGCTTCATTTTGTTCTCCCAGGCCATACTTACCTGTAATTCCAGGTGTCATTTGACTGCCCACCTTAGCATTCCAGTCTCCTGTGATGAAAATAACATCTCTTTTAGGCGTGTTGTCCAGTAGGTGCTGCAGATCCTCATAGAACTGCTCTACTTCAGCTTCTTCAGCATTTGTGGTTGGGGCGTATATTTGGATCACTGTGATGTTAGATGGCTTGCCCTGAATTCGAATTGAGATCATTCTGTCGTTTTTTGGGTTGTATCCAAGCACTGCTTTAGCCACTTTACTATTAATTATGAAGGCTACTCCATTTCTTCTGTGATCCTCTTGTCCACAGTAGTAGATCTGGTGGTCATTTGATGTGAAGTGGCCCATTCCAGTCCATTTCAGTTCACTGACACCCAGGATGTCTATCTTTAATCTTGACATCTCACCAATAACCACATCCAATTTGCCCTGGCTCATAGATCTTACATTCCAGGTTCCAATGGTGTGTTGATCCTTAGAACATCGGATTCGCCGTTCACCACCAGCACCGTCGGCCGCTAGCCGTCCTTTCGGCTTTGAGCTAGCTGCGTCATCACGTCTGGGGCTAGTTGAGCTCATCCTCTGTTCCTCCCCAGTAGCATTTTGACCATCTTCCGACCTGGGGGTCTCATCTTCCGATGGTATACCGACATATCTCTGGTTGTACTGATCCATTTAGTTTTCACGGCAAGAATACTGGGGTGGGTTGCCATTACCTTCCCCAGGGATCGCATTTGGTCTGACCTCTCTGTCATGACCTTCCCGTCTTGGGTGGCCCTTCACGGTTTAGCTCATGGCATCATTGAGGTGCTCAAGCTCCAGCACCACGGCAAGGTAACGATCCTTTGCTGAAGAGAAGAGCACTAAACTCCCAATTATAAGACCAACAAGCATTATGGAAATGCCCCCGGGCACCATGCTGCCTGGTGTCTCTGCAGAAGCCGCAGGCCTGGCGTCTCCCGCAGGCCAAGCTGAAAGGGCACAAAAGTCAGTTCCCAATGGCTGGGGGCGCATGCATACAGCAGGCTGCAGTGGCTAACGGGTTCCAGCCCTACCCACAGCAGCAGCCACACTGTCAATGAACTGCGCTCAGTCAGGTCCACGGCAGAATGGTGTTGGGAGAAGAGGGAAAATATGATTTATAACTGGAACAGCCAAGGATGATTTTGAGCCAGGGGTGAGACAAAGGCAATGTGAGGACAACATGGGATTTTAAAAAAAGTTACTGTAGCATGTTTATGCCACCCTTTGGGGAAGTGAGGAAGAGCCCATCGTTTCCTGTAGAATTAAAATGAAACAGAGAAACTAAATGCCAAAAGAGGCACTATGGCTGCATGCACACAACACATTTGACCAGGTCACTTAAGGACTTAGCAGCTGCATTTACAAAGTGTGCAAAGTTGGATTAGCTCTCACTTTATTTTTGCACCTTGAAATACTGTAGGGACCCACTCTGTTTGGCCAGCTTGCAGTTCCATGCATTGTGCAGACCCAGGAAGCAGATCAGTCCAGTGGCACAGCCTCTGGTCTAGGAGAAGCCACGCAACTCCCTGGATGAACAGCCCAGATACAGCCGTGCCGCTCTTAACGCAGATCCTGTCCCTCAGGAACCCGCTGGAGAACATGCCGATAAGGAGGCTGGATCAATCTGACGCCAGCATCCAGGGGAAAAGATGAAGCGCTTTGCTCTGGTTGACCATGAATGCACAGGACCGGCTGGCGAACGCTGGCTTCTCGTGGGCAATAACCAAGTGAGTTGAGGAGTGCATTAAGTTTGCATTGCCTACCAAGGCTCCACAGTTGTGTGTTTCTAGATCCTTTATCACGTACATCTACATAGCCATTCTTATTTTAAATGTGACCACTTCGGCTCCATATTCTTTCTGCCACTTCCCTGCCATTTCCTCACTGAAGACCGGCCTGAAAGACCGGTGCCCCTTCGGCAGCCGAAACAAACACGGCAGCAGCTCGAGAAAAGCGTTTGGCCCAAAGTACGCTGTGCTGATAAGGACTACCTGGGGTGAACGTGTCACACAACGAAGCTCATCCTCTGGCAATAAGATGAGACAATAAACCACCATGAGGAAGCTTTCCAGAACTCCAGTCCAGCCATTGCGCAAGCCGCTGTGATGGCGTTTAAATGCAGTTAGAACATTTTCAGGGAGTCTCTTTTCCTGATTTATGCTATCTCCACAGTGCTATAATTGTGCCTGTGTCTGCAGCCCAGAGGGAATGCCAATCAATCAGTGCTAAGTTTGGCTGCCTCCAAGCTGCCCAACAGCTTCCTGGCCTTCGCTCCTCATGCACTCACCATGCCCTGGGCATTTGCGCAAATGCAACTTGTCGACAGATTCCTTCGCCTCTCCATTCCCACAAACTATAGTAACTTGCTAACAATCACGCTGACGTACAAAATTAATGTATTTGTCTACATTCTTCTAGCATTTTGCCAAAATAATTCCTTTTTTAGAGATCGTACCAGGGAAGATCAACTGTCAGAAACAGTCCTACTGCGGAGGAAAAGGGAAACCCACTCACCAACACAGAGTAGATATGGAAACAGCGGTACACAGGCGAGAAATCCACCACATCCTGGGCACCAGGCACCTAAGGGGACGTATAACAGGAACACTGGTCAGCCACAACCTTGAGAAAACACATATTCTGTTTGGGAGGGAGGATCAAAGAGACAGGAGCAGCCTGCATTGAAAATAACCACGGTGAAGCAGACGGTTTTGAAGCACCAGATCTTGCTGGTTCCTGGGAAGAGGGCTGCTAACTGAGCCTGAGGGCTGGGTGCTGCCCATAAGTGGCGCTGGAGGGAAGTGCCCCCCACTCCCGCCACTCACCCCCAGCTGAGAGATGCCCACCTTCTCAGAGGTTACTGTCCTCTTGCCACTTTCTCCAAGTTCCGATTTGGAGAGAAAGTGGAAGAACTGGGAGACTGAAGGAAATCTGAGGTTTGCTAGTTCAGGCTGACATCAACTGCAAAAGTAATCATTTAATTAAGAATTTGGCAGGAATTGGTTGTTTCAAAACTTGAAATTCTAGCACAGTGGAAGAAAGCTTATATATTAGGCCCTTGTAGAATCTTTGCAGATCTTTCTAGGAACGTTGGCTGCCTCTCCCCCGTCAGCAGAAGGGGTTTTTTACTCTTGGTTTGCCTGCATGGTTGATTTTTGCTCTACCAATTTTATTGACTGTCATTCATTTTCAAGGTAGTGAATTTAGAATGTTTCTATTATGTGTTCTTCTTAGTCCAGTATAATAATAACAGTAATAATAATAATAATAATAATTTATTATTAAACTTATATGCTGCCTGACTCCCAGCGACTCTGATCAGCTTGTGTGGAGACACGTATCAACACCCACTCCCCTGCCTTTTTCCAAACGGGCCACTTGCGTAGCGTTATCTCTTCCAATTAGCATCCACTTCCTGGCATTCCTGAGGTTTTCTTTCCTACCACCAGAAGGCTCATCATGAGAGGCTGTGGGGACTGAGCCTAAGTCCATCAAGCACATGCTGAGCTGCTTCTCAGCAAACTCTGGCCTCTCCCCACAGCTTTCAGATGACGGTTTTCTTTGTGTGGGGTGGCAACAGAAAATTCAAGCATTAACCCCTCTGGAATCCATGGGGCAGCCACAAATATTTAATATGGAAAATATACATTCCAATAAAAAATATATATTGCCAGATACTTCTAAAATGTGCAGAAGAGGGCAACATATAATTCTGCTGCTATGGACAGGAGCAATGTGAGAACACAATCCAATAATTTTTATCACCGTTCATAAACTGCAACTCGTTTTGTTGTTGTTTATTCGTTTAGTCGCTTCCGACTCTTCGTGACTTCATGGACCAGCCCACGCCAGAGCTTCCTGTCGGTCGTCAACACCCCCAGCTTCCTCAGGGACGAGTCCGTCACCTCTAGAATATCATCCATCCACCTTGCCCTTGGTCGGCCCCTCTTCCTTTTGCCTTCCACTCTCCCTAGCATCAGCATCTTCTCCAGGGTGTCCTGTCTTCTCATTATGTGGCCAAAGTATTTCAGTTTGGCCTTTAATATCATTCCCTCAAGTGAGCAGTCTGGCTTTATTTCCTGGAGGATGGACTGGTTTGATCTTCTTGCAGTCCAAGGCACTCTCAGAATTTTCCTCCAACACCACAGTTCAAAAGCATCGATCTTCCTTCGCTCAGCCTTCCTTATGGTCCAGCTCTCACAACCATATGTTACTACGGGGAACACCATTGCTTTAACTATGCGGACCTTTGTTGTCAGTGTGATGTCTCTGCTCTTAACTATTTTATCGAGATTTGTCATTGCTCTTCTTCCAAGGATTAAGCGTCTTCTGATTTCCTGACTGCAGTCAGCATCTGCAGTAATCTTCGCACCTAGGAATACAAAGTCTTTCACTGCTTCTACATTTTCTCCCTCTATTTGCCAGTTATCAATCAAGCTGGTTGCCATAATCTTGGTTTTTTTGAGGTTTAGCTGCAAACCAGCTTTTGCACTTTCTTCTTTCACCTTCATCATAAGGCTCCTCAGTTCCTCTTCGCTTTCAGCCATCAAAGTGGTATCATCTGCATATCTGAGATTGTTAATGTTTCTTCCAGAGATTTTAACTCCAGCCTTGGATTCCTCAAGGCCAGCTTGTCGCATGATGTGTTCTGCGTACAAGTTGAATAGGTAGGGTGAGAGTATACAGCCCTGCCGTACTCCTTTCCCAATCTTAAACCAGTCTGTTGTTCCGTGGTCTGTTCTTACTGTTGCTACTTGGTCGTTATACAGATTCTTCAGGAGGCATACAAGATGACTTGGTATCCCCATACCACTAAGAACTTGCCACAAACTGCAACTCAGTCATGCAATAAACTGGAAATTTAAATGCAACATAAAAGAGGAATTCAAAACTGAGGATGCTTTAAAGCAGGCTTCCTCAACCTTGGCAACTCTAAGCTGTGCGGACTTCAACTCCCAGAATTCCCTAGCCAGCAAAGCAAAGCAAAGCAGGCTGGGGAATTCTGGGAGCTGAAGTTCGCACAGCTTAGAGTTGCCAAGGTTGAGGAACCCTGCTTTAAAGCAAAGACCGCAACATAAGCAGAGCATCTTGGAAAGATGGTGAGATTGGCCCAGTCCCTCCTGGAGAAGGGAGGCCCAGGGCCAAACCTGGCGATCTGGAGGTCGCCAAGTACAGCTTGCAGTGGCATCCAGCTGCTTCCCAGGCAGATCCGAAGCCACATGCAAAGGAACTGCCTCCGTCCCTCGAAGGACCTCTCTCTTCCCTCCCTGGCCACTGCCACGGGCAGCCTGGCAATGCCCCCTCCACCACTCATGTCTGGGCTTAGAGAAGACTTGCCTCTTCTTCCCCTTCCTCATCTTCCACATCCAAGATCCCAGAATCCTGCTCGGAGATTGGGCTGGGGTTCTTGACCTCCAGCCCTGAATTTGCCCCAGCCTCTTTTCTGAATTTTCTACCACCAGCTCTTGAAGGCTGAACCACAAGGCCATCCAGGTTCCTTTGTTGCTGAGCCTAGAACACAACCAGACAGAAAATTTAGTTCAAGCGCTCCTTCCTATCACACAGATGAAGCTTGTCTTTATTACCTGCCACCCATTTCTAACCAGTTTTGGAGACTCCTTCACACAAATCTCTTTTCTAAGCCCCACCTATGTCTGAGTGATCACTTTATGGCACAGCTGTACTGATGAGACTAGCCCCCCCCCGCCCCGGTTCCATTAAGGACCCAGAGTTACCCTGCTTTGGGTACTATATCTTCCTCTCAACCCGTGTTAGTTCCAGCCATCAACATCTGGGCCCCAGAGAGCCATGAAAACAATCCAGCAGCATCCTGGGAAACCTGAATTGTGCACTGTAGACTGATACCATCTGTCAACTGTGTTCTGCCAACATATTAGGAAAAGGGCCCTCCCGCAAACGATGCTCGGTGAGAAGGACATCCTGGCAGGAAAGCAAGCCTCCCCAGCCGCAGCTCCCACTCCAATTCACAGCGTGAGTCCCTCAGTGGGGTTTTTGCTCTGTGAGATGCATGGGAGAGGGGAAGCTGGAAAGAGGGGACAGGAATAATTCCTCTCCAGAAAGGAGCCACTGAGCTTTCCAACTATCTGAATGGAACAAGGGTCTTCCTTTAAGACGACAGGAACACATTCATAACCACAAGGAAAAAAATCCTTCCTCTTAGATTTGTATATGTACACTTGCAGAATCATAGAATTACAGAAGGGACCACAAGGATCATCTAGTCCACCTCTCTGCAATAAGAAGGAGAACCAATTACACCACCCTCAAGAAGTGGCTGTCCAGCTTCTCCTGAAAAAGCTCCAGGGATGAAGAACCCACAACCGCCGCAAGTAAACTCTCCCACTACTGTGCAGATCGTACAGTCAGGAAGCTTTTCTTTACATGTAAACAAAATCTAGGTAGTTGCAAATTGTACCCGTGATTTCTGGTGGTAGCTTCTGCAGCTCCTAATGATTTCTTAGAGTTTGTGTGTGATTGGAAAAGGCTTCAGTCACAGAGGCATTCCTCAAACACTGAGGCTGGAGGAAATCAAAGGGAGTCACAGTCACTCCTGAAGGCCACTTGAAATGCTCGGAAGAAGCATGGAGCCACCACCACGTTAGGCAGTCGTGGGTGGGGCGGAGGAGGAGCAGCTGGGCTCAAGAAAGAAACTTCAAGCTTTACAAAATTCTAGGTATGTGTCAATTACCTCAACTCACGTGGGAGGTTCACCTCCTCTCTCTCCTGAGTGTGACTTTGTCCAACACATGAAACCAATGAGGTACAGGATGATGGAGTTTTTAAAGGTTAATAAAAGAACTCCAAGCAGCTCACAGCAATCTTGCAGAGTAGAAGCGTGAACCAAAAAAAGAGAACTTGCACATTAAGGTTAATTACGTTCAGAAAAGAATTCAGTCTTCACACTGTAGTTAGATGAAGAAAACAGAGATAGCTTCCTTTTATTCAGTAGATCTGGATACAGGTAGGTTCATAGTAGAAAGCATTTAATCATCACTGGTTCTTGGTAGCAGAGGATGGTTGGGGGAGGGCTGCATTCCTGCAGCACCTCCTGATTGCATGTCTGCCCACAAGGTAATGGAGACTGTTAATCCCCAAACTCAAGGAGGAGGAGGAAGAGGAAGTCAGGTAACCCATGTGACATCCCACAAGCACAATAGAGATGTGATTTGCTAGGTGACCCCCGTATGCTTATGAGACAATGCTGAGTTGATCCCTGATAATTCCAACACAAGACACAGTTGGGATGAGAATATTCAACCTAGCCTCCCCTTGAAGACCAGGGAGGAAAGGATAGCTCCAGCAGCCAGGCACATACAAAATGACCAGCCAATTATCCCAGCCTGTTTGGTTGTCAAACAGCCCAGGAACAAGGAAAGTTTTACTCTGCCACAAAACCAAAACCCACCAGAGTCTGACACTGGCAGGAGCAAATCCCTCCCTCCATGAAGAAGGGGGAACAGTGTCAATCCAACAGCTACTCTGGAGAGGGAGGAGATGACAACCTCCCCTCCACCAGTGTGAAATTTGGAAGTGGAGGCAGCAGGCCACCTCCTCCATCACCACCCAAAAAAAGGAGACTCCTCTGCGGGACGGATTTGGCCAACACACTGCCTGGGCTCCCTGCATCCTGCTAGAGATGAGCATGGTGAGCTTGGCTCTTTCCAGCTGCAGGTGCATCAGTGACACAGCAAGAGTCTTGCAACGGGTGTTCAGTTTTCATCAGCCTCAGTATTCAGAGCAAGTGGAGAGCATCTTCTCGGGGCCCTGCCTGAGCCTCAGGATCAGATGAACGAAAGGAAGAGGTGGCCAGCTAAGAGGTCACAATGCTACTTATTCACAGTTATTCTGGGCAGATTGTAGTGTTGTGATATTCTTCCCTTTATTAAGAAACCATCATTTTGCCTTAAAAGAAGTCATTTTATCTATGAAATATGAGACCCCCCCCAAAAAAACCGCATGAGATTGAGGCAACTCTTCTAAAATATGGTTTACCGATTGCCGTGAATGTCAGAACGTAAACATGGGGGAGAGGTGACTTCCACTGCAAGATCCTGATTAGGTCTGCGATCCGTTGCCCCAGCACACAGGACAGTCCCTAGGGCTGGGGCGGGGGGACCCTCCAAACCGACTGGTCTAAAGAAATGTTCCCAATTTATACGCCGCTCCTCTGGAATCAGGCAGGGGTTGTGCCATGGCACAGCCCTGACCTCTAGTGGCCCAGAAGTACAAGTTCTACCTTCATACGTACGCAACCTGAAAATACCCCCTTCCCTGTCTCCGCTGTTTGTCACCTGCCTAGGATGGGGTGGGGGGTGGGGGGTTTGCTCTTCTTCCAGCCTCTTCCCTCCTTTGCAGCATCTCTAGACTTCGGTTCGGTCATGCTCCAGCTCCTGTGGTCTCCTGCCCTCAATTCTAGCCATTCTCCTGCAAGGCCCCAGTCATGTTCCCGCATCCTGGGTCCAACACAGTCTTACCCAGGCCACCCCTCGCCTCTTCTGTGAAGCAGTTACCTGGCCCTGCCTGCTCTCATCCCTAATGAAGAAGCCACCAACATGGTCTCTTGCCACCCTGCTTCCCCTGCCTCTCCCCGCCAAACAGCCACCATTTTCCTAATACCGACGACATTCAGATGATGCCAAGGCGGAACCCTGAGGAAGGGCCGTGCCCTTTCCACTGCTTGCATTCAGCAACAAGACTACAGAAGGAAGAATAAGACAGCTGAGTTGGCTCCACTGGTAGGTATCCCTGAGGCCACCTCAAGCTTCATGAAGTGAAGATCCTACAGGCACAAGCCTGGACTCCCTCCAGATCTGTCAAGTTCAATTCCCGGAATCCTCTAGCCATCCTAGCCATGGCTGAGAATTATGGGAGTTGAAGTCCACCCATCTGAATGGGGCCAGGTTGTGGAAGACCACTCAGCCCTAACAACCCTCCAAAGGACTTGTGCTTTGTGCCAAAAAATCCTCCAGACTATTTGAAGTGATGCAAATAAAAGCAGTCCTCTTAACAGTGAGAATTATTAATGCCCATTACGGCGTGGCAGGCAAAACCAAACTGAAGTGACCTGGTCATTCTCGTCTCTGAGCCCCTTTTCACAGTATGTTTTCCTTCCCATTGTGGTCTGTGCATTTAGCACAGACCCATGGCCGCTATGTTGCCTTGCAAGGGAGTCTTTAGATTGGGGCAGACTAACCTACATGTGCCCAATCTGACAGGTACCGTCCTTACCACCTGCAGGGAGGGCTGCATGTGGCATTAGCACTATGAAGGCTGGCAACCTGGTCTCTATTTTCTTTATCCTGTTAAAAGCATTATGTGAAAGCCTTGTTAGTGCAAGCCAGCAACTACGGGCCCATCTGGTGAACCCCATGGTACATGGGAGACTGTGACTTGGAAAGTAGGAGTCGTCTATGGTAAAGAATCTAAATTCATGAAATTAATGAAAAAAGAACAGACATGAACATCTGTGAAACTAAGAAAAGGGGGAAAGATGTAATAGATCTGAATGAGGATAGCCTTCTCCTGTGGAGAAGAATGGTTGAAGACATCCAGGGAAAAGGTGTAGGTTGAAGAGGTAGAGGCAGAGATAAAACCCCATTTGTATACCACATGCTCCAGTAGCTATATTATGAATGAAAGGACTAAAATGCAAGAGCTGGTGCCATCTAGATGGTTGTGGCCACATATGAAGGTAGGAATCCACAGGTTTGTGACAATCACATGTTACCTTCCAGTGAACAATGATAACAGAAGAGACAGAGATGGGTTTTTGGAAAATCTGAGAATGTGATCTAGGGGGAAAAATTAGTCTGCCAGGTGACATGAATAGATGAGAAACAATTATTGGGCCATTTGGACATCCAAAAGTGACTGAGAATATTTGCTTTCAACAAGATGTATTTGTTTGAATTAGGCTTGCTTGTTCATGCCTACAGACCATAAAGAATTAAAAAATAATAATAAAGGAATTGAATTCTTATGATTAAAGGTTGAGAAAATGAGTAAAGGATAGGAAGAGTGAAGAGAAGTTCCGAAACTGGGACAGACCCCTATTCCCAAAAGTGGATTTGGGGGGAAACACTAACAATTTAAAAAGGGGGGGGAAAGTGAAAGAAACCACGATGGACATAAAACAACTGCAGGAAGAGAACATTTGGTTTTCTGAAAGAAGTATTAGAAGACTTATTAAACTTCCAACAGAATTAATGGAAAGGAAAGAGGACAGGAAAACTGCTTGGACAGAATGAAAAGAATTGCGTTATGGAACGCCACAGAAGTGCATGGAGTTCCACTAATACAACATGTAAGAAAGGATGTTTGATGCGATGAAGATGCGAAAGATGTGGATGAGGCAAAATGCATATAGGAGAATTGTTGCTGCAAAAGTGAGGATGACAGGAAGGTATTGTATAATGTGGGTACCGAGAAAAAAATGGCTGCAAAGGACAGTCAGAGAGAGCAAGGAACAGTTAAGGGAGACAGAAAAAATGCAGAGCAATTTTGATGGAAATAAAGGGACTGCGAGTGAATGAAGAGGCTAAAGACAACGCCGCCAGCAGAGTGAACGGAATTGAGAATAACAGCCATGAAGTTATTGGGAAATGAAACTGGAGTGATGGAATTCTGAAAGGAGTTCTTCGTGGGAAGGTGTCAGCCCTTCGGGGTAGTCCAGACAGGAAACCAAGCGGTAAGTACCAGCCCTACCTTTATTGTAAGGTGACAGGAACAGAATCCTGCAAGACGGAAAGGGCTTCCCCCGCCCGGCCTTCACTTTCCAGAGAACTCGGGAGGGTCCCTGTGGAGACGCTTTCTCCACCCCATCCCTCCCCTGGGCTCAGATTTCGTTCATCGAACCGTTGTCGGGGCTGCAGCTCTTCCTCCCATCTCCCAAGGTCATCCTCACAGCCCGTTACAGGACAGCAATGCAATGAAAAGCAGACCTGAAACTAATGCTATAAATGCTACTGTCTAGAGAAAAAATGATGAAAACAAAGTCATCAGTGCTGTGGGGATTTTGGCAAAGGATAAGATGCAGGTGCAACTGAAGAAGGGTTATGGTATGGATGAGATTCCTTATGGAGTTGCTGCATTGTTTGTTTAAGGTATCTGTGATGGCTGCACCTGAGGCTGTTGATTGGAAGAACGCTGTTACTGTTTATTTCTATCAAGGGAAAGATTGCAAAAGCCAGTGCAAAAACTACACAGGGATTAGTTTATTAAGTATGTCTAGGAAGGTGTTGGGCAGAATTCTGACTAGAAGAATAGAAGAAGCAACAGTAAGCAAAATTTGGGACGTGCAGCGCAACAGACCAGGTGTTTGCTCTTTAGAAGGCCGCTGAGAAACGCTGATTCGGAGAAAGTACGCTGTGTTATAAAGTGAGTAAGCTTGACTTGATGCTAACATGAATTGAAGACCAGTTGCTGAATTTGATAAAAGCAGTACACAGTGGAAATAGAACACGCGAGAATAAACTGGATGTTTAGTGGATGGTTCATCATCGAGCAGGGAGTCAGACAAGGACGCATGATGTCCCCTCGGCTGCTCAATGTTTTTATGGACAAATGTACATGGGACAATTGTGATGACATCAGAGCATGAAGGCCAACATGTGTGTATAAAGATGCCATGATGCTGGATGAAAAGCCAAATCGTTTGCAGCAAAGATGTAGATGTGCTAGATGTATTAAACAGTGACCAGGGACATGTAAATGAATAAATCAAAGCAAGGTAGCTGGTTTTCAGAGGAAATACGAGTGATGAGAAGTTATACATAAATAGTGCAGAACTCTAAGAATTAGACATATGTGTGCACCTCGGTAAAATAATTACTACAGATGGAAATACTTTGGTCATTGATACTACCAGTGCTATCTTATGGGGCTGAATCATGGACACTTCTACAGCCAGAGAATCAAAACTTGGAAACCTTCGGAATGTTTTACCTGCTGGATCCTTGGCTTCTCACTCATGGACTGCATAAGAAACAAAACCATCTATGGCAATGCTACAACCAGTACATGAACAAACAAACAAACATAAAAATAAGATGAGTGCAGTGGGAAGGCGTTGCTTGAGAAGTGTGTCTGTAAAACAAGGTGGGAGCATCTCAAGGAGGAAAGGATGACGACTGAATACCAGTGTGAGCATCCACCACAAAAGGAGAACTTTGATTTGGTCACGCAAGGAGAATTAAGGAAAATGGAATCGCAGAACAATTGTACGAGGGAAGACTGAAGGGGACGAGGGGAAGGCGGAGGACATGGTGGTGAAGTCGAGTTGATGGTTCCTGGAAGTGGGAGAGCTCCATTTAAAGAGCAAAAGGCAAGGAGCGAAGCGGTGGGTGGGTGGGGTGGAAGCTAGGAGGGTTGGCAAGGGAAGAAAACTGTAGAGAGGGTGTGAATGTGGCTTGTGTAAACTAGTTTTAGCTTTGTTTCCTTTTTTTAAAAATCTCATGTTGTAATTTCTTTATCTTACAATTTCTTATTCCACAAGGGAATAGCGTGATGGATATGGAGGCACAGTTGTTCTTCCACATAAATGCAAACTGAAGAAAAAAATTCTCAGAATATGCTTTTTCCCTGGAAAAAAGGTGGAGCAGAGGGCATCTCACACGTTCAAACGTTAAGCTCCTGCCAAAGTCGACGCATCCTCCCTCCACTGCTGTCGATCTCCTTTCCAGTGCAGCCAGATGCAGTAAATGAAGAGTCATGTGGCTCCTTGGGACAGCCCCTCCATTTCCAATAAAAGCTAGAAGATTTATCTAGCCAACCCCAACCTTCAGCAAGTCTTTTCACGGGCAGTTGTACAGCCTGGTAACTGAGACTGGCAACTCCCAGACAGACAGCCAATTTGTCCAGCCTTTTGGGATGGGGGGTGGGAGGGCAGAGAGAAAGAGAAGCTCCATGAACAAGAATCCCAGAGCTTCCCAGTAAGAGGATTAAAATGGAATATGGTCTGAACCAGCCTCCAAGGCAAGGGGGGAGGGGACAGCTGGACAGATCCTTCCGGTCCTCCAACTTGAGCGGAATCACTGGGTTTCAGCTCTTAGCCACAGTACAACCTGAAAGATGCCTAGAGGGAGTGAATAGCTCAGCCGCTTAGGATGCCCCCTCCTTTACCCTCATGGTTTTAAGGAGGAAGCACTCTGTGCTACATTTGACAGGCATCGCATAAAGAAAGAAAAACGACCTGCCCACCCAGCCCATTTTGATGCTGCACGTTCTGTTTCCCATAAAGGCATCTGCAAGGAGCCCGCTGGAGAGGCCCACTTGGAAGCCACATCAAAGTGCAGGTGATGCTCCACCAGACATTTGAGCAACCTGGAGAGGGAGGGGGGGGAGGCCAGAAAAACGTTACCTTTTGCTTTACATGAGGGCCCGGGCAGTATTAAATGGTTGGGCAAAAGCACCTGGCTCACACAGAAACCATCAATTCCTTCTCCCTCCTTTTTACTCTTCTCTTAAACAGAGTGTGGAAAGAGAGGCCATCTGCTTCCAGTGCCTTGAGCAGCAACACCGAAAGGTGGCTTGGCCACGTATTTCCTGCCCCCCTCATAGATGGTTACTTTTATTTCCTCCCAGACTAGCTCAGGGTCAACTCCACTTTGGGAAATGAAGCCACGGCCCCACACCTCCTCATTTCTCCCACGCAAGCAGAGCTCCCAGGCCAGATGCTCAGGGTTGGAGTAAATCACGGTGCTAGAATTTACCCATGAAAGTAGGAAGCAAAGGGGTTGGGGCAGAGTCTTTACCACCTTCACTGAGCTTTTTACCTGTCTGCAAGCAGCTTCTGCTTGAACCACAGCTGAAGCATCCACTGAAACAGTTGATGGGTGCTTCCTCCTAACATGGCCGAAGGGCACAAGGGAACACAATTCACGTCAGCCCCTTGACGTCTCCACCGATGGGAGACACAAATGCTGAAACGCATCTTCCAAGATGCCGTCGCCTGACTGCGCAGCAACGTTACTTTTATCTATTTCGTGCTTTCTCCCAATAATTTCGGGGAGGGGAGAAATGCTTAGCAAGGAGGCTTTTGTAAAACACTGCACTGCTCCTGCTATGCCATCATATAATTTTGTCATTGCACAGTTCTTGCCATTTCTCACAAGAAGCAATCTGGATACAGTATGATGCCTGTTTCGATATATAGGGAAATTATTCAGGAAGTTCCCTCAGTTTCTGTTTAAAGAATTTCCCAGGAACGGAGGAATCAAGAGGAGGATGGTCACTGAATCGAGACACACAGGAGGATTCACGACACGATTCCTCACAGGAATCCAAGGGGGGGGTCACATTCATTGAACTTGGAATCGAATTGGAGGGGGCCAAAATGGCATCAGGTTCAAGTCTGAGACTGGAGAAGACCTCGCTACCAAGACATCAATGAGGATTTGAAATCAAGTTGACCGACCGTGTTAAAAGACTAGACAACTTAGCAGCACAGTCTATGGAGAAGAAAGGCAAAATCCCCAGTCCCCAACCAGCTAGCCAAGCACAGCAAACAGGGTGACTGAATTTGCTCCTGTGCATGCTACATTCAGGAACAAGGCGCCCAGGCTAGAGCTCCAGAATTCCAGCTGCTCATCCTGGACCCTTAAATGCCCACCATCCTCTGGTGGCTGGAAATCTAGAAAGACTGGGGTAGCCAGCAGGACACCTTTCACGCTGAGCCCTCCTGCAAGTCCTGCCTGACGCACGGCTCCAGACCGGATTCCCTGAACCACGGTGTCCAGCTTCTCCAGGTCCTTTCTTCCATCTCCCATCAGAAGAAGGGGCTTTCCTGGGGGGGGGGGGCAGAAAGGTCTTCTGGTTTATTGGCCTTGGGGGGTGGAGTGTAAGCCAACGTCAGGCTCCCACAGGCGGATCCCACCAACTCTGTTTACACTGAACTCGGACAGCTAATGGGCTCTTTCCTGATGATCTGGGAGATAAAGTCTGAGCAGCAGCCAAGGAGAAGGATTTATTGGGACTGAAGGCTCAGAGCAGCTCTTGGTGGTGGTTTTGATTAGTTTCTGAGGCTTTCCTGCTGCCACAATTGTTTTATAGACCCCTCTAATGGACTGAGACGCAGAATGTTAAAATAGTGTTTCACCATCCCCCTCGGAAAGGAATACATAGTCCTTAAAACAATATTACAGAAAGCAGGCTAGCTCTGGAGGAGAGAGGAGAAAGTTAATAAGAAATGACAGTGTGGTTGGGCCTCTGCCAGAGACACATTCGAAAGTTATAAAATCCCTCCATGATCAGATAAGAGGAGTCTGATTACTGCAAGGTGTAAACTCAACATACTGACACAGCTTCTGGTTGAGGTTTTCACTAAAGAAAGGGTACCCAGGGTTATCAGCCAGTTACCGAGAAAGACAATTTGTACTGGGGAGGGGGAAGGGGTTCCACTGGAAAGGGAAAGGGCCGGCAGAGACCTGATGTGGATTCATTTGTTCTGAGTCGAGTCCTTCTGAGGCATTTTACAGGAGCAATTAGAGCCGGAAGACAAGCCTGGATGGCCACAAGGCTGGAATTCTTGGCTCTGGAGCGCCTGGAGAGGCAGAACTGGGCCCTGCAACGGCTTCGGTCACTGTGAGAGGTGCGGGAGGCTGACGCTGTTGAGTCTCCGCAATCTCCCAGCACTGCTGGGTATCACTGACCACCGGATCTTGTTAGAGCCCTCGAGGGAGCTGGGGATTGGGTGATCCTGTGTGTTCCAGACAATTTGGGAGAGTCAGCCGATGCCGAACGCAGACAATAAGAAAGAGCCGTCACTGAATCCAGAGGTTCTGGATAGGACCATATCTCTGCAGAAGGAGCAGGTTGCAATCCAGGATCCTCCTGGATCCAGCACTGACACCAGCAGCCACATTAACACTGGTGGAAAGAGGAAGAGGAAGCCTTTAATCAGCTTCAGCAGATAAACTACTTGCGCCCTTACCCGGAGGACAGAACCCTACCTCCAGATCAAGTCCCTGCAATGTACTGCTTATAGGGAGACACTTAAAAAGGACCCAGGAGCTGCAGCTGGACCACAGCTGTCCTGGACTGCTCCACAGCTGCCAACCGCTTTCTGAGCCACCATGAGCGTGCTCCCGGTGGTGCTGAAGGCCCTGCTTGGCTCAAAGGAGAGCCTGATACCACGCCAGCCTCCACACACTTGCTCGTCAAGGGCGCACCGCTGCAGCTCCCATCTTGAATGTACTTCACATCAACAAGTAAGTCGGGTTGTTTATCCATTTATTTAATTTGACCAGCACCATGCAACTTCAGACTGATTCAGAAGGCCAAGGGGCTTCAAGCATACTTATTCGTCTGGGACTTTTTAAATCTGTTTTCAATCGATGCAGAGCTGCAAAGACAATGGGTGCCATATACACAAATAGCAGCCAAACAATCCCAATACAGTGGACTCAAAGGTAAAACAAGAAAAGTATAAACCGGTGGGAAACAATGCAAAGTCTACAGAAACCTCCCTTGGTGCCTGCCAGACTCCCTGTACTTGCAGGCCTTTATTTTTTTGTTCAGATTCTTCTAATTATTAGGCATCCCCATAGCTCTCCTGCAGGTCCTCATCAAATTCACCACACTGTGTTCTACATTCTTTGGCAAAGTTGCAGGGAGGAGGGACGTGGGGCTCCTCCAGGCAACTTGTCTTCAATCGAAGCGAAAATTTGTAGCTCAGGGTTGAACTGTGGAGTCCTAGGTGCTCTCTGAGCCTGGCTGTTTTCTTGCAGACGTTTCATGGCCAGGCTAGGCAACATCTTCAGTGCAAACAGTTCGCACTGGAGAGGTTGCCCAGCCTGGCAATGAAACGTCTGCAAGAAAACAGCCAGGCTCAGAGAGCACCCAGGACTCCACAGCTTGTCCTCTGCAGAAGAGAAACAGCCCTCCAGCCTGGATCCTGGCATCCCCCAGGAACAACAGCAGCCCTGCCAGAGCCTTGACCCTCTTCTACCATTTGGGGGGCAACTCTGGGACCCAGCTGCTCCAGGCCACAGGGTGGCCACCTAAACAGTCTCTCTGGGACAGGACAGTCGCCAACAGTCCACTTAGCAAATCACCCAGGGCGGAGGACGCTGGAAATGCCCGAGCATTTTCCACAGGATTTGCAGCTGGAGAAAAATCTCCTTTTTGTGAAATGGCTCGACTGCCTGCTAATTCCTGCCTTGAAAGAGACAAAAGCCCTCCTCGGAGCAGCTGCCTACTAGTTGTCCCAGCCTTCTTAGAAAGCAACAAAACAAGGAGAGTCCTGCGGTGACACAAAGGGGCAGAACCACAGGCTTTGCTCCAGCTACTGGCACTCCCAGCCCAGTCCTACTTCTCACCTGCCTCCTATGAACAAACATCCCACAACTGCTCCTGCTGCCTGCTGCCTGCCACCAAAACCCCTATAGAAAACCAGGATAAGATGCTTGGGAAGCAGGGTACTGCATCCCCACAGAGATTAACCAGGGTTTGGAGAGAATTCAGCACAGAGGGCAGAATAAACCCCGAGAGCAGTCAGGGACCCCCTGGGACAGTTGGGTTCTAGTCCCCTCTGACAGGAGCATTAGAGGTCTCGTCCCCTTTCAAAACTGTGAAAAGCTAGCAGTGGCAACCACCGCCTGGGCAGGCAGGGAGTGCCCTCTGTGTCGCGTAAGAGACGGACGGCAGAAGGCTCCAAGTCTGAAAACCATCGGCCAAGCAACCATTGCCTCAAAAGGCTTGGGATCTGGCCCCGGGACCACCTCCGAAGAAGCAGGATTCCAGGCGGAGCAGCGCTCCTTGGACTTCCTCGCAGGCCTTCTCGGGTCTGCTTGGGAATGTGGAGCTCAGAGACAGTTACTCACTGTCCTGGCACAAAGTGCTGGCGGTCCTTTATTCTCCCGACTAGGTGTCCACACAATGACCCTGCCTGCTTTCTCACGTTTGTATACCTGCTGCATCTTGTTTGTTTGTTTCCACCTTAGCGAACGCCGTTTCAGTGCTGTACAAATGCAAGCCGCTTTTTCTTCCAGGCCAATTCCCACTCCCCACCTTCCCATCCTCCCTGCCTGCTTCTTCCTAACCCCAGCCTGACCTTCATGGTATGATAAACTGGCCCGATGGGCACCCCGAGGCTCCACTTCTCCACTGGCTGCCCCCCAGGGAGAGGCCCACACCGGCCGGCCCTGCCCAGACCCGGCCGGTTCGTGAACGGAGGACCATCATGACCCAGCCGGATTGTGGGTAGACCGACAAGGTGAAAGTTCAGCTCCCTGGAAGCAAACAGCGGCAACCGACTTCCATGCCGCGGACAAAATCCTCCACGGACATGCCCACGAAATCCCAGGAAGGAAGGGTTCCCTGAACAACAGAGCGGCTCTGCCCAGTAAGGGGTGGCTGCATCTCCCACCCCCGGTTTCATGCCAGCAGCTCTGCCTGGGGCCACCTATGGCATCCAAGGACTTCTCTTTCCTAGCGGGTCCCGAACCCAGCGGGAACGAACACCCCAGCCCCTCCCCCATCCAGCACGCAGCCCCCCGGCTTTCTTTCAGAAGGCCTGGCAGTCCCACTTTCGGTCCGAGCAGTTCCTTCCTTGCCGTGCCCAAGAGACACCGAGTGGGCCTCTTCCGCCGATGGGACTGCTGTGGCCGTCCACCAGTCCTCCTTCCAAGACAAGGGGCTTTTCAAGCAGGCCCCGGAAGGTGAGCATGCTGAAGCCGAGAACATACCGAACAGAAACTTCTTTGACTTTCCGCTTGTGAGCCCAGATCCCGACCTGTAGACTCAAACGTGCTTCACACCCAGAATAAAGCATCAGGTGTTATTTGCAGGCATTCAAGCAAGCACATCCAAGGGGCACACGGTCCTTTATTTGTTCTGCTTTATCTCAGAGGGAAAAAACAACCTTGCAAGCTAGCTGCACTTAGAATCTCCAACATGGGGGTCCCAGATGGTGGCCAGAATTGTTATTTATTTACTTCTGTGTTAGAGTTCTGTCCTGCTGTTCCTCCAGGAGTTCACGGTGGCCTACACTGTGCTCATTCCTCCCATTTTTCCCCACATCATCTCTGTGATCCAGGATGGACTAAGGGAAAATGACTGGTCCCAAACCATACCCGCTTCCTTGGCCGGATGGGGATTTGAACCTGGATCTCCCTATGTAAAAGTCAAAACTTCTAACCACTACCAGCCAGGGATTTCTTGCAACAAAGGATGCAAAATAAAAGCAAAGGAATCACAAGGACTCCAAGTACATAGCATCCTCCAGGCTTCAGTTCTGAACCCAGAATCTTGGCTTATGCCTAATTTGTTTTAATGTCCCGACTACGTTTTCATCAATCCACGGAGCAGCTAAACAAAAGCAGTGCCCTGCACTATGTAGTTCTGCCATATTTCACACCTTGCACCTAGAAGACAATACTTTAAAAACCCCATGCTTCCCATTTCGTACAAGGCACTGCAAAGAAGAACAGAGATTCTTCCCATCCACCCCCATTAATAATGCTCAGGTATGAGCACTTACAGATGGACTGGTATGTGATTCAGGTCCCTCCCTCCCTCCCTCCTTCCTCTTAGTTCTCTGCATTAATACCTCCCAAGAAAATAATAGGGTTACTCATCCTCTTCCATAAGGAAATTAATCCCAAATCCACACTTGGGTAATATTCTCCTTAGGGTTCAAACGATGAAGCCATCGGGGCATACAATAGGAAAAGTAGGAAAAGCAGAAAAGTCTCTGGCCCTGGGAGTCTCAGGGTGGAGTCACCGGACGCTGGGCACGCTTTGGGACCCTCGCTTTTGACAACAGCCCCCCTCAGCACTCCACGCCAGAAGACCTGACGAGGGTGCAAACAAGGCAGGAAAAACTATTCAAATTCAGATTTCTCCTTGTAATTCCCACAGTCTCCATCTCACCCTCCCCACCCTGCAACCAAGCTGGAGGCTTCTCTTTCACTTGTCACTTATGAAATACATCAACACACCAGGCAGAGCTTAAGGAAGGATTCTAGAAATACCATTTCCTAAAATGTCAGAATCAGATTTGTTAAAGGAGATTAAGAAAAAAGATGAAACATGTTTCAACATCCAAATAAATGTGAGCTTTTTTGCCCCTTACAACTGCTGACCTAGAAATGAATCAAAACCAACAAGAGAGCTGAGAAAAAGATAGTTAAGCCCCCAAATGATAGTCTCAAAGAAGAGAAGCTGCGCCAGAGGTGGTGTTTTCCCTTCAAAGTGACACCCAGAGTCACTTTTTGAGATGGGCAGCCATATAAATTGAAAAATGAATGAATGAATGAATGAATGAATGAAATGAAGTTTCTACTGTGCCAGAAAAACTCACCTGAATTTTGAACCCTAAAAAAAAATCCTTTTGAATTCTCCCACACAGCCTTCTTTTTTCCAGGAGTGGGACTTGTTGGTAGTGCTGATCAGAACAGGCTAATTTGGTCTGGGAAAACCTTCAGTGCAGGTCTTAATCCCTCCGAAAATGAAAGACCTAAGCCCCCCCATGAGTCCCCACAGCAATTAACTGCTTGCACGATTTGGCCTTCTGTTCAGAGTTTAACCAAGCTTGCTGAATTTTTGGTGCCCCCATGTTTCAATGGGCTTTTCAAAATACCCCTCGGCTCCAGATCCTATCCTTACCCATCTCCACCCCACAAATATCCACTAGCATCTTCTGTCCTTTCCAAACAACTGAGTCGTTTCAGGATTTCAAGCGCTTAATAAAGAAATACCTTTACCTCTTTTAAACTTGGGACATGCAGGTGCTTAGCCATATTTAAAGACTGCAGAATTGGTAATTACACATAAAACGCCAAAGAAAACATCTCCTTCAGAAATTGCCATTTGAAAATCAGCTTTCCTCCTCCTACCTAATAAAATTTTACAACCATCTTACATTTGGCTCTCAGCTATAAAACATGATTGGAAAAACAACACCACAAACTATATTTCATCCCGTGCCATTTTCAGCAGACTCCACCTGGTTTCTATTATTCCCTCTCCTTTT
This sequence comes from Candoia aspera, assembly GCF_035149785.1. Lineage (NCBI taxonomy): Eukaryota > Metazoa > Chordata > Lepidosauria > Squamata > Candoiidae > Candoia > Candoia aspera. Next base: position 77,711,203 of record NC_086160.1, read on the forward strand.
CTGCATCTCAAGTTTACTGGCTAATTTTAGGTGGCCCGATAAAGACACTTGTGTAGTATACAGTCATATGAAAAAGTAAGTACACCGCACTGAAATTTTCGACTTTTTCAATATATTTCAACATGCAAATACAGTATTTGATCTTCATTTCAACAATACTGATAGATAAAGGGGACTACAGGAGTTTTTATACCAGGCACCATTTTCAGTTTTTAGTCCATGATGTAATTTAAATAAAGATTCATGCAAATTCTGCAGGTGGACAAAGTAAGTACACCCCTACATTTATCACTATCTCAAATACCTGCAATAAGAATCAGGCACAAGTAATTAGAATATTGTTAGACAGGATTTGGGAGGAACCGGTATTATTGAAACCTCAGACCTTTAGTCTGATTTGCTCTTTGTTGTTGAGGCTTGTGGTATCAGCATGCCTAGACCGGAAGAGCTCTCTGAGGCGTTCAGAAAGAAGTGTATAGACGCCGATGAGTCTAGGAAAGGACTGGAAAAGATTGCCAGACCACTGGACATCAATCATTCCAGTGTCTGGATGATCATCCAGAGGTGGAGAAGATTTCAAACAACGGCCAACTTGCCCAGGCCAGGCCACCCCAGTAAGTTCAGCCCAAGAGCAGAAGACAAGATGCTGAAAGAAGTCTCCAGGAACCCCAGAATGTCATCGTGTGACCTACAGGTAGCTCTTGCCACTACTGATGTCAAAGCGCATGAGTCTACCATTAGAAAGAAACTGCACAAATCAGAACTACTTGGGAGGTGTGTCAGAAGGAAACCTTTGCTGTCCAGAAAGAACATCAGGGCAAGACTAAAGTTTGCTTATGAACACTTAGGCAACGGCCAGAACTTCTGGAAAAATATGCTCTGGACAGATGAGGCAGAGTTATTTGGCCACAGTACCAGAAGACATGTTTAGCGAAAACCAAAGACAACATTTTACCAGAAGAACCTGATACCAACTGCACAGCATGGTGGTGGAAATGCTACGGTTTGAGGCTGCCTTGCTGCATCAGGGCCTGGTCAGCTCACCATCACAGAACTACTATGAATTCTTCATTGTACCAGAGCGTCCCTGAAGATAACGTAAGACCATCTGTCAAAGACTGAAGCTCAACCAAAGGGTTCCTGCAACATGGCAGTGACCCTAAACATTTCATCTAGTGGTTAAGGTGCTGGGCTAGAAAGCAGGAGTCTGTGAGTTCTAGTCCCACCTTAGGCACGAAAGCCGGCTGGGTGACCTCGGGCCAGTCCCTCTCTCTCAGCCCAGCCCACCTCACAGGGTGGTTGTTGTGGGGAAAAGAAGAGGAGGAAGGAGTATTCGGCATGTTTGCTGCCTTGAGTTATTTATAAAGATAATAAAGGCTGGAAAAAAAAAGAAAAAGAAATGGACAGTTCTGGAATGGCCAAGTTAAAGATCTAAACCACATCAAGATGCTGTGGGGTAATTTGAAACAGGCTGTGAATGCAAGAAATCCCTCAAATTCTGCAAGGAGGAGTGGGAAAAAAATCCCTCCCAGTCAATGTCAGGGACTGGTAGACAGTTACAAGAAACACCTACTTGAGGTTATTTGTGCCAAAGGGGGCAATGTTGTTGTTGCTGTTGTTGTTAGTTGACATCAAGTCATTTACGACTCATGGCAACCCCATGTATAACAGAACAAGATGCTGTTTGGTCTTGCACCAAGTGCCTGGCTGTTCCAATGCTTGCACGCATCGCTGCGGCAATTGTATCCATCCATCACATTGAAGGTCCCCCTCTTTTCCGCTGCCCTCGACTTTACCCAGTGTGGTGTCCTTTCAAGCGATTGGTCTTTCCTGACGATGTGCCCAAAATATGGGAGTCTCAGCCTAGTCGTCTTCGCCTCTAGGGAACATTCTGGTCGTATTTCTTCTAAAACTGATTTGTTTGTTCTTCTGGCAGTCCACGGTGTCTTCAATGATCTTTGCCAACACCACAATTCAAATGCATCAGTTCTTCTTCTATCTTCCTTTTTAAGGGGGCAATAACAGGTACTAACCAAGGGTGTACTTCCTTTTTCCACGGAAGGAAATGGCATACTGTATGTTAAATTTTTGTTGAATAAATGATTGCAAAGTCAATCATGCATAGGTTTTTTCTTCAATTACATCACCCTTATCATTTATATACTGTTTAAATGAAGATAAAATATTGATATGTCCACATACTTAAAAAAGAAAAAAACTTTATATGGGGTGTGCTTACTTTTTCATATGACTGTCTAGACAATAATGACAAAAACATAGTCCTTGAGAGTTAAGGACCCCAAAACAACTCCTCCACCTATAAACCTCACTTGTGCTCAGGGCCCTGGACACCCTCTCCAAAGTGGGACAGGTGGTGCCCAGGCGTGCTCCTCAGTTGCAAGTTATGAATACTCCAGCTCATGAGATATTCAGTCCATGCTGCTCAAGGCCCACCTCTAATTCACAAAACAGACCCAAGTCCCAAAAGTTTACATGTAGCTAAATGCATACTCCAACTCTTAAGCACTGGGGGCTGTATTTCTACAGATAACAGCCATTCACAGTCAATTCACAGATTCTGTGATTTAATGCACACATGTAGCCCCACTGGAGGTTCTGAATGTAAGATATGGGGTGATGAAAGCATTCTCTTCATTTGGGGTAGGTGGGTATATAATGAGGCTGCAACATGCTTCCAGTTTTATACTTAAGATATATCAAAAGCCCTATTTTCCTTCAGATACTAACAAAGCTGACACTGTATTATCAAATCTCTTTCTAGAATCCTAATTTTCCTGCTCAATGTTTCTATAGTCACCTGATCCTTTAGAGCAAGAGTGGGAAACATTTGTGATCCTCCAGATGTTACTCCAACTGCAACTCCAAGTTGCCCTAACCACAGGCCATTCTGCCTTGAGGCTACTGGGAGCTCTTTCACCAATATTTGCATGTCCACAGATTTCCAACACCTCTTTTAGAAATATGATTTGGAAAAACAATATCCTGAGGGAGAACATCCTGGAGAAAATGGTAGTTTTGACACTCTGCTCTGACCCAAAAAAACCCATTAGTGGTTACAACAATTCCTCTCTACTGAGAAGAGCCAGAGTGTAAACTAACAGGTATGGCTGTAAATATAATATGTATGGTAAAAATTTGACTCAGGCTCATTGTAGGCTAAGCTGTAAATCTGAAATGCAACTCAGGTCATTTTCTGTTCCTTAACTATTTTACTGCCAGTGAACTCAACTGACCTGGTCTTCCATCTACAGGGTTTCAGGGCAACCCAACTGCTGAGCTATACACACACTTGTGTTTTTAAATCATACCTTCTAAGGTATTGGCTGAGCATCAGTTGGAAGAAATATTTTAAAACCCTATAAAATAGCTTGCCAATTCCATAAATATAAGAGACCCCCAGTGAAGAGGAAGTATCTCAACAGTAGACAATTCAGCATGCAACTTAATTAAGCACCAGGACAAAGAAGTGATACTTTTCAACTTTCTAATAATAAATTATAATAAATTATAATAAATTGCGGTGGCGCTGTGGGTTAAACCGCTGCGCTGCTGAGCTTGCCGATCAGAAGGTCGGCGGTTCGAATCCGCGCGACGGGGTGAGCTCCCGTTGCTAGTCCCAGCTCCTGCTCACCTAGCAGTTCGAAAACATGCAAATGTGAGTAGATCAATAGGTACCGCTTCAGCGGGCAGGTAACGGCGTTCCGTTTAGTCATGCCGGCCACATGACCACGGACGGGTCTACAGACAAACGCCAGCTTTTCGGCTGTGAAACGGAGATGAGCACCGCCCCCTAGAGTCGGACACGACTGGACTTTACGTCAAGGGAAACCTTTGCCTTTACTAATAATAAATGGGTTGGTTTTTCTGAAAAAGGTAGGTTGGTTATTATTTGTCTGTCAAATTTCTAGGCCACATAACCCCAAAATGACTCTGGGTGACAAGATTAAAGGTTGGTCCATCAGAGAAACTAACCTCTAAAAAAGCTAGCACAGATATGGAGCTACACAGAGCCTTGCACAGAACACCACATGTATAAAGTTGTTCTTCTGGACAAAAGTTGTAGAGGAATACCAGGTGCACTGAGTTCTTGCTTTTTTGGAAGGGAGCTTATATCCTTGAGATAAAGGATGGTGACCTGCGGAAGTTATGAGATGTTAAGGAGGAGATCTTTGGAGAGGTAATCACAGCATCTGGTTCCCAGGGTCACAGCTTCTCTGAGTCAGAGAAATCTGGACTGAAGGGAAGGGAAGGGAAGGGAAGGGAAGGAGTGAGAAACGACCTGTTAGAAGGTATCAATTCCTTGGGGATAAACCAGTATCCTCTTTCACCAAGGAGATGTGGGGGTGGGGGGGCTTCAATCATTCATGAAATGTGTTTGGTACATCTGCTGTATTTCCGGCCTGATACAGAGGTCATTAGTCACATGTCATTTAAAGAACCTTGCCGTTTGTGCTGGACAGCAAACAGCAGCTGGAATGAACACCAGCACCATTGACGTGTGTACAGAACTGAGATCAGGAAAGCCAAATGCGAGCCACTAGATAGGAAGTTCAAAGCATTTTTTTTAAAACGTTTCATGTTTCACATACAGGGATTGTTATGCTGGCATAGCTGAGGTCTGGCAGTGAAAAGATGAGATAGGAGGGGAAAGAGCAGATGTGTTGGGCAAGGGGCAAGCCAGGGGAGCAGAAGGAACTGGAATCCATTTAAAACAGAGGGTAAGTTAATTATTCCAGGTTAACATTTAGAAAGCTTGATAATCTTGATGCAGAGGAGGCATCAGTTTGAACTGGGCTTTTCTGTTCAAGGTTTTGGGAGATATGAATTTTGGAGAGAACTTCATAAAATGGGTAAGATCAATTTACACTTCACAGAAAACCCAAATAATTGTTAATGAAGATCTAACAAGACCCTGTGAGCTACAAAAAGAAACAAGGCAGGGATGCTGTCATGAGTGCCGTTGAGCTGAAGTCATCAGCGCAATGGCACACATGACAATAGCAAGGAAATAGGTGAAGGGGCTCAAGATAAATAGCCATCAACTCACAACGACTAACGGCCAACAAACAATAACTAAACGGATCACGGAGCACACCCAAGCCATCAGCGCCAATACAACGGAGATCGCCCAGCTGACAGCAATCACCGGATGAATAGAAAACCCGATGATGGGCGATCCCGGAACGCCAGCGGGGCCTCACAACCCCTCACCCACCGGCAGGGCAACGTATTGGACAAAGGGGGGTGACGTGACCGCGAGTGAGGGGGCGCTGACCGGCGCGGGGTATTTAAACCCCGCACCGGCGCACTCCTGTCACTCTCAGCTTTTTTCTTCCAACGCTGTAACTGCGCTGTGAATAAACCAGAGCCTGATCCATCGAACCAGTGTCTGAGTATTATTCAGAGGCAGGCAGCGCATGACATAAAGCTGAGAGTCATAAACTCAGCCTCGCCGAGCCCCACCGGACGACAACGAGCCGCGGGAGGAATAGACGGCGAGAAGACCAGCAAAATGAAGCCGGAGCGGCGCGGGCAAGGAGGGCGAGCCGCGCGGCAAGAGACAGAGGAGGACCGACCAAGGCCAGAGGCACCGCGGACTCCCGGAGCCATGGACGCCCACCCCACCCGACCCGAGCCTCAGCTCCAACCCCAAGGGGAGATGGCGACGGAGGCAACCCGACCGCGGGAGGGAGCAGCACGCCTTCCGAAACCAGCGGAGGACCCCGCGCCCCACATCGCACCCCAGCAACGGGCGTGGAGCGACAGCCCAACGGCGGTCAACACGGAGGAGGACGATGGAGACACCCAGCAGACGGCGGAGGAAGCGGACCAGCGGCAGAGGGAGGATGAACCCCGACGGCAACCCACCCCCGCTGACGCACCAACGGAACCGGCCCCAGCGGCGGCGCGGGCTGTGGACGAGGAGGCACGAGCTGAACTCGCGGCCATGCGGGCTCAACTGACGGAACTCCGGACCATGCTCCAGTCGCTTATGCCCCCCGCGCCACCCAACGACGTCCCCGCACAGGCCCACACCCCGAGCGAAGCACCGAACCCCCACGGGCCAGCGGAGGGTCAGCAGACGGCACAGGCGGACGACACCACAGACCGGGAAGCGAGAGGCAGGGCCGCGCAAAACGCCCGGGCCCCAAAGGACTTCCCCATCTTCTTCGATGGGAACCCCACGAAACTCTCGTTCTTCGTAACGAACGCTAGGGAGTTCATGGGGAGGCACGGACACTCCTACGACTCCGAGGCCGACAAGATCGCCGCCGTGGCGATCAAACTACAAGACAGGGCGGCGGACTGGTACGTCCAACTGTACGAGTCCAGCTCCCCCGCCCTCGCCACCTTCCCTGCCTTCATCAATGAGATGAAAAACTACTTCGAAGACCCCCTAGCCAAAGTAAGGGCGAAAAGCGCACTCCAAAGACTTAAACAGGGCACACGCACGGTCCCTGACTACGCCCTGGAGTTCAAAGCCCTCGCGGGGAAGGTCAGCGACTGGTCCGAGACCACCCTGCTGGAAATGTTCAAAAGGGGGCTCAATCGCGACGTTCTCCAATGGGCCCTCTACCGCGACGACCCAGAAACGCTACACGGGTGGATCCACCTCGCGGGGAAAGCCGAACACGCGCACCGCACCTTCCTCATGACAACCACGGAAGACACAAACTATGCCGGAAAAAAGGTACCCGCACCACACGTGGGGATGGCCGGCCCCATATACCCAAAAAAGAAATTCAATCGGGAGCCCTGCGGGAGGTGTGGCAAATTAGGGCACAAGACGGTGGATTGCTTCGCCAACCGACCGCCGACCAGTGCGCCCAAACCCACCCCGAAAATTAGCCCCAAACCACCCAACCTGGGGCCGCCCCCTCACCGCCGAATGACCGTGGCCACAGCGACACCAGAGGAAGGCTGGGACGCTTACTGGGGGGAAGAGGATAACGCAGACCCCGACCAGCCGGCGGGAAAAGCTCCTCGCCTGCCCTGAAACGCGTGGCGAGGCAGGCGGTGGGACAGCAGCGCGGACCACCTCGACGGAACGACGAAAGCCCCGTAATAATGGCAGCAATCAACTCTCTGCCAGCAACGGAGCCACCACGGCCGCGGCACTAGTGGACTCGGGGTGCTCAAAAAACCTCATCCACCCCGACCTAGTCGCCAAACTCGACCTCCGCTGCTTCCCCCTCCCCACGCCGCTGGCATTCCACCAGCTGGACGGCTCCACAGCGGGAGGGAAACCAGCCACGCTACAAACCGAGCCGGTCACCCTGCAAATGGGCACTCACACCGAGCGCACATCGTTCGTTGTCACTCACATCGGACGGCCCATTGCAGTCCTGGGGATGCCATGGCTCGCGACAAACAACCCGCGGATCAACTGGGAGACCCGCACCTTCACATTCGGCGACGGCGAGTATCGAGCACCAGTTCCAGCGGGCAGAACCAACCCCACTGTAGGACGAGCGGAGGCGACTACACAAGACAACGCCGCTACCACAGCAGACCTACCGGAACAATACGCCGACTTCTCCGAGGTCTTCGGAGAGGCAGAAGCTGACCAACTACCCCCCCACCGCAAGACGGATTGCCGGATCGACCTACTGCCCGACGTCCCCTTACCTAGACCAAAGATCTACTCGATGACCCCGAAGGAGATGGCAACCCTCCGGGAGTTCATCGATAAAAACCTAGACAGGGGATTCATAGAGCCAGCATGCTCACCGGTCGGAGCCCCCGTCTTATTCCGGGAGAAGAAAGACGGCACCCTACGGCTCTGCACCGACTACCGGGGCCTAAACGCGGCTTCCCTGTCCAACAAATACCCCTTACCCCTGGTGAAGGACATGCTCGCCCACCTGTCCACGGGCAAAGTCTTTTCCAAACTGGACCTTCGCGAGGCGTACTATCGCATCCGAATCAGGGAGGGGGACGAATGGAAGACGGCGTTCAACTGCCCCCTAGGCGCCTTCCAGTACAAAGTACTGCCCTTCGGACTCGCGGGGGCCCCTGGGGTGTTCATGCAGCTCATCAATGAGGTACTGCATGAACATCTGTTCAAAGGGGTCCTGGTCTACATCGACGACGTCCTTATTTACACAAAAACGCACGAGGAACATGTGACCCTAGTCAGGCAAGTCCTCGACAAGCTCAGAAGGGCGCAGCTCTATGCCAAGCCTACAAAGTGCGAGTTTCACAAAGAGCGCCTAGACTACCTGGGGTACCGAATCTCCGGGGACGGCATAGAAATGGACCCCGCAAAAGTCGAGGCGGTGCTAAACTGGGAGCGCCCCCGCAACAGATGCCAACTACAGAGCTTCCTCGGATTCGCGAATTTTTACAGGTCATTCGCCCGGGGGTTCGCAGAGATAGCCCTCCCCCTAACGGACCTCCTCAAAACCAAAGGGCTGGGGGACACCCGACGCGCCAAGAACCCGGGCACAGTGCTGAATTGGACTCCCGCGTGCCAGACCGCATTCAACAAGCTGAAAGCGCTGTTCACTACGGAGCCAATCCTCGTGCACCCGGACCCAGAACGGCTGTTCGTGGTCCAAGCCGACGCCTCAGACTTCTCCCTGGGGGCCATCCTGCTACAGAAAGACCCCACGGGACTCCTGAAACCATGCGCCTACCTGTCAAGGAAGTTCTCCGAGACAGAAAGGCGATGGCACGTCTGGGAGAAAGAAGCCTTCGCGGTGAAATCAGCGCTAGAGACATGGCGACACCTACTCGAGGGAGCCACCCAACCATTCGAGGTCTGGACCGACCACCGGAACCTCGAGGCCCTACGAACGCCCAGACGCCTTAGCCCAAAACAGGTCCGATGGGCCCAATTCTTCAGCCGCTTTAATTTCCAGCTGAAGTTCATGCCGGGCAAAAAGAACTTCCTGGCCGACGCCCTCTCCCGACTGCCCCAAGACGAAGAGCCCACCCCAGACACCATTGGGACGGTCCTATCCGCCTCGCAACTGGGGATGGCCGTGACCACCCGAAGCGGCGCGCGGAGGCAGCTCGACTCTACGGCGCAGCCGACGGCGGGACAACCGGCGACCGGAAGAAGCCAACCGCAACTACCAGGGGGAATGCGCACGGACCTCGCCGCCGCCCTCAAAACCGACCCCTGGTTCCTGGCAAACCCCGACAAGGTAACGATGGCACAGGACCTAGCATGGGGGGAAGGCAGAATCTACGTCCCGGACTCGCAACGCCAGGCGATCTTGCATAGGTCACACGACGCCAAACAAGCGGGACACTTTGGGTTCCTCAAGACCCTACACCTAACACGGCGTCAATTCTGGTGGCCCGCGCTCAGGCGAGACGTAAAAGCATACGTAGCGTCCTGCCCAACGTGCGCTAGGGCCAAACGGGCACCAGGCAAACCCGCGGGGCTATTACAACGGGTGGCAGAACCCTCCCGCCCATGGGAGGAAATCTCTATGGATTTTATAGTGGACCTCCCACCCAGCCAGAAGAAAACGGCCATTTGGGTGGTGAAGGACTACTTCTCAAAGCAGGCCCACTTCATCCCCTGCACGTCGGTCCCATCCGCACAACAGCTAGCCAAACTCTTCCTCATCCACGTGTACAGGCTACACGGATGTCCCGCACGTGTGGTGACCGACAGGGGCACACAGTTCACCTCCAAATTCTGGCGGGCCTTCCTAAAGCTGACGGGGACCCAACAGGCCCTATCTACGGCCTGGCACCCCCAGACGGACGGAGCCACAGAGGTTCTTAATGCCACCTTAGAGCAATTCATACGATCATATACTAACTACCACCAAGACGACTGGGCTGAACTGCTCCCGTTCGCCGAAGTCGCATACAACAACGCCGTCCACACGAGCACGGGGAAAACTCCGTTCGAAGTAGTCTCGGGGCGCGACTTCGTCCCCATACCGGAGCTACCTCAACCCCCGGAACCCCAGGTGGACGCTAGCGACTGGGGACGGAAGATCGCGGAAGCATGGCCAATAATCACGACGGCGCTGAAGGATGCACAGGCAGCCTACAAAGAGCAGGCCGACAAGCACCGGCACCAACAACCGACGTTCCAAGCGGGGGATATGGCCTACCTATCCACCAAGTTCCTAAAGTCAACCCAACCCTCGAAAAAACTGGGGCCTAAGTACATCGGGCCGTTCCGAGTCACCCAAATAGTGAACCCGGTAGCAATACGCTTGGACCTGCCACACAACCTACGGAGACTCCACCCGGTGTTCCACACCAGCCTCCTGAAACCGGCAACCACCTCCCGATGGCACCCAAGCACGCCACAGCCCTCACCGGTGATGATCGACGGGCAACACCACTTCGAGATAAGGGACATTCTCGACTCCCGCAAGCAACGAGGAACTCTACACTATCTGGTCAGGTGGAAACACTTCCCCCACCCGGAATGGGTGGCGGCGCACAACGTTAACGCGCCTGACCTAACCAGAGCATTTCACCGGGCATACCCCGACAAGCCACAACCAAGGTCAGCAAGCCAAACCCCCCCCCGCAGGCCCCCCCGCCTCCCGTGCCCCAAGGGAAAGGGCCCCCCCAAGCCCGCGACTTGGGTGGACCTCCCCCCCCCGGGACTCACTCCCCCCGCCCCGGGCCCACGAGGTGGTGACAAGCGTTCGCCAGCACCCTCCCCCCGCCCCCCGGCCGCGGGGGAGTGGCAAGCAAGTCAACAGGGCAACCTGGGGGCAACGCCCAGGAGATACAACAAAGGCGACGCACTTTAAATGAAAAAAAAAGAAGGGTCCTACCTGGAGCTGATAAGCACCCGACCAGCCACGCCTCTCTCCTCGCCGAACTGAGCCAAACAAACAGGGTGTGGCTGGAGCATGCGCACGCCAGGACGTGACCCGGGCGTGCGCACTATGGACACACCCTGGGAAGGCACGTGGTAGAGGGAGGAGCAAAGGGAGGGGCGACAACTACTCCGGCGGGAATTTCGGAAAAAAAAAAAAAAAAGTGCCGGTTGACAGCTCCACCGGAAAAAAAAAAAAAAAAACAGAAACCCGGGGGGGAGCACTATTCAGACAGGGGGCAGTATGTCATGAGTGCCGTTGAGCTGAAGTCATCAGCACAATGGCACACATGACAATAGCAAGGAAATAGGTGAAGGGGCTCAAGATAAGTAGCCATCAACTCACAACGACTAACGGCCAACAAACAATAACTAAACGGATCACGGAGCACACCCAAGCCATCAGCGCCAATACAACGGAGATCGCCCAGCTGACAGCAATCACCGGATGAATAGAAAACCCGATGATGGGCGATCCCGGAACGCCAGCGGGGCCTCACAACCCCTCACCCACCGGCAGGGCAACGTATTGGACAAAGGGGGGGTGACGTGACCGCGAGTGAGGGGGCGCTGACCGGCGCGGGGTATTTAAACCCCGCACCGGCGCGCTCCTGTCACTCTCAGCTTTTTTCTTCCAACGCTGTAACTGCGCTGTGAATAAACCAGAGCCTGATCCATCGAACCAGTGTCTGAGTATTATTCAGAGGCAGGCAGCGCATGACAGATGCCCACTGTCTCCTCTCTTGTTTATTTTGGTTCTTGAAATGCTGAATATAGGTATAAGACAAGAGGAAAGGATTGTGGGAGAAAGATTTTAAAAGCAACTTATAAGTTAAGGGCTTTTGCAGATGACTTGGTTCTGGTTCTTGAAATATTAATGAACAAATTAAAAGAATTCGGTACATTAGCAGGTTTCAAGATTAATGAACAGAAGAGGTTAACAAAAATGTGAAAATAGAAGATCAGACAGAATTTATGAATAAAATGGGTTTTAGGCTTGAGAAGAGATTGAAATACCTGGGTATCACTACGACAAATATGAATTGGATATTTCAAAATAACTATGTTAAGACAGGGAATGAAGTCAAAAAAGACGTGTTAAGATGGGAGAAATTACAACTTTAATTGCTGGAGAGAATTTCTGTGATAAAAATGAATGTCTTACCTAGAATGATGTTTTTGTTTCAGACAATACCAGTTTTGACAACTGATGCACCACTTAAACAGTAGCAGAAGGATATATCTAAATTTGTGTGGCAGGAGAAAAAAAACCACAAGTTAAATATAAGGTGTTACAAGATGCAAAGGAAAGAGGAGGATTGGGCTTATGTCATGCGCTGCCTACCTCTGAATAATTCTCAGACACTGGTTCTGTGGAACAGGCTCTGATTTATTCACAGCGTAGATACAGATTGGAAAAAAGCTGAGAGTGACAGGAGCGCGCCGGTGCGGGGTTTAAATACCCCGCGCCGGTCAGCGCCCCCTCACTCGCGGTTACGTCACCCCCCTTTGTCCAACACGTTGTCCTGCCGGTAGGTGAGGGGTTGCGAGGCCCCGCTGGCGTTCCGGGATCGCCCATCATCGGTTTCTCTATTCCTCCGGTGATTGCTGTCAGCTGGGCGATCTCCGTTGCGTTAGCGCTAACAGCTTGGGTGTGCCTCGCGATCCGTTTAGCCATTGTTTCTTGACCTTCAGTCTTTGTGAGTTGATGGCTACTTATCTTGAGCCCCTTCCCCTGTTTCCTTTCTATTGTCATGTGTGCCATTGCGCTGATGTCTTCAGCTCAACGGCACTCATGACAGCTTACCTGACTTGAAATTGTATTTTGCAGCTTGCTGTTTGGTTTGGATGAAAGAGTAGGTGTTGCTGAGAAATAGAAAGCTTTTGAAGGACATGACCTGAGATTTGGGTGGCATGGATATTTGTGGTACGATAAAGTCAAGGTTAATGCGGATTTAAAATATCATGACGTTATACATGCCATATTGAGAATATGGAATAGATACAAACCCAGGTTGTGCCCAAAAACACCTTTGTGGCTCTCAGCACAAGAAGCGTTTCACAGACGAGAAATAAAAGGCAAACACAAATGGATAACTTATCGTGAGATACTAGAATTTTGTCAAGGGGAATGTATAATAAAATCAAGGGAAGAACTGGTGGCAGAGGGACATAGTTGTCAATGGTTCTCTTATTTACAATTATTAGAAAGATTTAAAGTAGACAAAATAATTTATGGTTTTGAACATTGTAAGACTGAGTTTGAAATAGAATTGTGTACAAATGATGAGCATGTAATTGTTAAAACATATAAATTTCTACTGAAATTTGAAACAGAAGAACAAGTGAAAGAATGTATGATAAAATGGGCTGAAATTTTAGCTATAATATACAGCTGGAACAATGGGAAAATATGTGGCTGAAAGGATTGAAATTTACACTAGTATAATCTGAAAGAGAATTTTTATAATGACGTACCGTTGGTATATGCCACCAGAGAAATTGTCCAGAGTGTATAAACGTACTTCAAATTCATGCTGGAAATGTGAGCAACAAGAAGGGACATTTTATCATTTTTGGTGGATGTGTAAAAAAGCTAGAAAATTCTGGATTCAAATACATGCACTGATTCAGAGGATTTTAAAGATTAATATATAATTGAAACCAGTGGTTTTTCTTTTGGGATTGATGGACAAATAGTTGTAAAAAGGTTATGGAACTTTGTTTTTGTACATGATAACTGCAGCGAGATTATTGTATGCACAAAGATGGAAAGATTCAGCATTACCCATAATGGAGGAATGGATGGTAAAGATGATAGAACTTGCTGAGATGGCCAAATTTATTTTATTTATTTGTTTGTTTATCCAGTTTCTATAGCTGCCCATCTCAGCAAGTGACTTCTTTGATCAGAGAAAAGACAATAACTACGTCTATTGCTGACTGGAAACCCCTTGTAGACTTTTTTGCGTGAATCAGAAAAAAATGAACTTGCGATTTATGGTTTTGAGGATTAGACAGGACAGATTATAAAAAGAAGTGAGTTATATTGTAACCATAGAGTAAGAGGTAAACTTATAATTGTACTTATAACTGCTGTAAAGAAGATCAGAAGCTACTTCCTTGTATCTTTTTTCTTTCTTTTCTATTCTTTTGCTTTTTTTTAGCTTTCTCTTTGATCTTTTTTTAATTTTCTTTTTCTTACTTTGTATTAGTTTGCATTAGTTTTTATCTTCCTTTTAAAAAAATATTTAAGAAAAATTATATTAAATAATAGAAAGCTTGATAATCTTCATGGAGAAGAAACAAAAAATTTATCAGTGAGTGAGCAAGCAAATGAAGAATTATGTTTTGATAATCCACACCCATTACTTGCTCATCAACTGCTGAAAAGATGTTCCAGAAGAACGTGCCTGATCGCAGAGGTTAGGCTCAAGTCCTGCTGCCTCTGATGGCAGAAGCATCATCAGTATTTACAAAGCGAGACCGAACAAATGGTTTGTTTTTGTGGTCCACAGAAGCACAAAGAAAGAACTTCAGTTCAAAGTCTTTACCAAGAAAGGGAATTGTTCCATGGTGTGGTCTAATGGCTAAAATGCTGGATGGAGTGGGTGGACCTAGGCTGGAGTCCACCCTCAGCCCTGGAAACTCCCTGGGTGACTCTCTTCCACCTAAGCTTAACCCAGGGGGTTGTTGTTGTGGGTTAGAATGGGGAAGGAAATGCCACGTACACTGCCTTAAGCTCCTGGAGGAAAGGCGGGATAGAAATCTTACAAATGAGTAAATGTATAGCAAGTTCCTTCTACCCCCTTGCTCCAGTTTCACCAGCCAGGATATTTCCTAGTCAGCCTCACCTCCCTTGACAAAAAACAGGAAGCAAAGACAAGCTCTGCTTCTCCTCACAAAGCTGTCTTGAACAGGCTTCAACACAGGGCCATTTTCAACGATTAACACCCTCAAATGAGCTTATCTCATATCTTGAGATCTCAAGAAGAGGGTCCTCCTCCTGAGATCATCTGAGTGATCTGCCTATGGTGGGGCTCAAACTGTGTGATGCTGTGAGCCCCTAAAGATGAAAGATAAATTTGTGCCACCCCCATACACATCTGGGCAGCGATAAACATACCATTTATTTTCCGTAAGGACATTTCAGCCTACATATGTCAGCCCTATGATATATCACACAGTATCTCCAACTTCATGGATCTCCAACTTCATTCACCCGCTGGCTCTGCAGAGAAAGTGGGAAGCTAAGCCCAGAGAGTGTTTGGTCACACGCCCACTTTACCCCTGCAAACCCTGGAACGCTGCTCTGGTTGTCTAAGGCCCCCCAGGCCCCCCTAAGGCCCTGGTCCAGAGGCTTTATGGAAGGAGACGTGGCCCCTTCCACAGTTATGAAAGTATCTCATCCAACTCTTGCCACAGTCTGCCTTAAAGAAAAATTTAACATTAACTATTCCCAAAAGAGAGGGGCCTATTTACCAAACACTGAGCTGATGGCCGCCAGAACTGGCAAGTCCATAGCATTCAGACTGAACAGATCAAGATGTTTAAATAGTGGGAAATTTATTCTGGTATCCACTGCTTGGAGGCATGAAGCTCATGACCTTACAGCCTGCACCCCAAAGGCTACCAGGACCATTATAAGTTTTGCCAGCCACAACAGTAACAAGAGTTCCTTGAGTAGACGGCTGCTATATAAATTGTTAAATAAGTTAACTGAATTTACAACTTTGTCCCAGCAGCATCTAAATTTTTTTAGAGCCACAGCGCTGAGTCTTCTGCCTTAAGGAACACAGCTCCGCACCTGGAATGACGAACAGACCGTAGGAGCAGCTCAGCCAGAACTGCAAAGAGTCACGTTTCGTGTTCTTCAGTGCGTGCCAATCGCACTTCTCCAATTAGGACTTGGCTTTGCTTCAGAGGAGGCTTGCGGGAGAATCAGCCATCTGAAATGCTGGCTG
The DNA here is from genome assembly GCF_035149785.1 of Candoia aspera. Lineage (NCBI taxonomy): Eukaryota > Metazoa > Chordata > Lepidosauria > Squamata > Candoiidae > Candoia > Candoia aspera. Next base: position 77,726,995 of record NC_086160.1, read on the forward strand.
AAACGCCTGGATCAGGGGCTAGAAATTGTGCCTCTCGTCAGACAAAGAGCCCTTCATTTGGACCCTCTGAAGACGGAGGTGGAGACCCACGGGACAGGCCTCTGCCCAACCGTTTCCTCAACAGTCCCTCCGTTTCACGCAGCTCGGGTTAATGTCCTACCTTCGTGGCGGCTAGAAGGGAGGCAGATGCACAGCAACCTCCTGTACCAAGAGCACTGGACTGATTTCCCCTTCCTTCCTAAAGGCCCATCGTTCCTTTCAGTGGGTCAGGACACCGCTCGATTCTGTCCTGGGGGCACCCGCTGGCATGGGAGAGACGCCAGGAAAGTCAAAATGCGGGCCACAGTCCCAGACCAAATCACCACACCTTTTTCATGTAGATCGTGCTGTTTGATCTCAGGGCGGGGCATCAGCAGCACAACAGCACGTTGCTTTGAGATACTCCTTGCAGACCCCACTCCTCTGTTAAACCACAGTTGTGGCCAGAGTGTGCTGGGCTCAGAGTCAAGGAGGAGCATCAGCTAACTGCTCTCCTCTTGAAGATTTGTCAGTTCTGCACTCTCAGTGGTTTCTTTTCTCTCTTTGACTACTTTAAATTTTGCACTGCTAATTATCTGATTATAGTGCACTTGACTGTTTCTTTGTTCTCTGACCATAAATAAATCATCCATCCATCGGGCCATCCATCCGAAAGAGGCTGAGGCAGGAGAACACTCTTTCTCAAACATGGAGTGAGAATCAAAATGGATCGTGTTGGTCAACACGATTTCTGGCTCTTCCCACGGCTTCCCGTTCTTCAGAGTATCCCCCTGAATCTAAAGTCTTGGAAGTGCTGAAAATCTGCTCTTCAGCAACTCAGGTCTCTTTCCACTTCTTACTCTTCTTGCACATTTTCCAAGAAGAACTGGGCTGGTCAGTCAACTTTCCTACCAGACTGTGCCCTCTGTCTTCTGCTGGAGGCCCTACGATTTCTACCATTGCTAGACAGGAACTGCTTTTTCTTAATTGATTTCTGGGCAGACAGTATGGGCAGTGTGGGCAGGCACTGGCTATACACACCTTGGTCACATAACCGTGCAAAAACCCTGCAGGGAAATGCAGCTGCCACATGGCCAAGGTGACATGTCTTGATGGTTCAGAAGACTCTGCCAAGAGAAATGGAATTGTTTTGCAGATGAACCCTTCCTGGCAGGGAGAATACATAAGGAGAACAGCTGCAACGGAACATGTCCCCGGGGAGGAAAACATGACATCAGAGCCATTCCACAGGCTGCTGGCTACCTCCATGCGCAGCTCCATCAGCAGAGGCAGATGGCCACTGTTGCTTCGCATTGCCTGCCTTCACATGTGGTTACATATTGTGGTTGAAGCTTCCAGGAGCCAATGTATTATATTCTGTTCTTAAAAGCATAACCTGCCTTTCCATCTGTAGGGGAGTCTGAGATGGGCCACAAGTCAAGTCATCTGGGTAGGAGAATAATACAGTCCCTACATAAGGAAGTATTTTAGGAAGTCGACACAAGTTGTACGTCAGCGACACATCAAAGGGTTCGGAAGAATGCTTTTTGACCTTCCATGCCTAGCCACTTTCATAAAGGGATGGAGGACAGAAGCTTCTGCCCAGCCTGGCCAGGAGCATCAAGCTCCCCTCCTGCACCACCTTCCTTCCACATAATAAAGGGCTTTTTTGAAAAGCCCCTGGCCTTTTTCAGCGCATCTGGCACTTAAAACATGTCATGGAATCAATGAGGGCAGATCTTCCATGATAAGACATGCGTCACATGTGCCCACACATGTTCTATATCAGTGTACAAACATGTGCACAAACATGTGTACAAATAGAAGACATACAAGTAGAAACGCATACCCACCACACTGGCCTCTCCCCTTAAGCTGACTTCCCCAAAGGGAATTCAAGCAAATCAGGAGCAGAGGGCCTCTGGTTAACTGCAAGGCTGAAGAATTCAGACACCCTGCAAAGACATTCTTGCACTTACACACACAGTAGGTTTTAATTATATTGTAATAAAGGACTACGTGTGCGTGTGTGTGTGTGTGTGTGTGGGTACATTTTTCTGATTTAATAGAACTTTTTTTTTTTAATTTAAACCAAGAAGTGTATTTTGAAATTTTTTCTCCTTCAAACAAGAAGAAGAAATATAGAAAGAACACTGTGGCATGCATTTGGAAAAAACGTTCATTGTCAATTGTTTATTGGGGCTCCAACTGATTTTAATGAAAATATGGTTACAATTTGAAAAAAGACCGCTTTTATGTTTTGCACAAGGAAAAGTCTCTACTATTCAACCTTCGGGGCACTGTTTAAAAAATGGTCACAGGGCTCTCGGGCCGGAACCTTAAGCAAAAGCCCAAAGATGTGGGCTGCAAAGTATGCCAAATATCCACAACAAGTGAATTGGATGTAGAAAAACATATTCTCGACATTTACTTCTGTTTATGATGAAACCAAATCCAGATGCCCTCTGACAGTATCTTGTGCAAACTTGTAATTAACCATTTACAGATGGAGCAAAAGCCGCTCATCCTGACATTTCAGAGACAATCTTTTCCTACCCTACCAGTTCAGTGAGCAGATCAAGGCACGAAGCCCCCTGGCTGGCTAGCCAGAGCAAGCAGCCGAGCCACAGGGCGAGGGACAACAGCAAACAGCTACAGGCCAAGACCCTCTTCACCCTGCTGCGTGGCCAGCCCAAAGCCTTACAAATTTTATTTAGTTATTTTATTTATTATTCAAATTTATATCACCGCCCACCTCCCCCAAAAAGGGGGACTCTTACAAATAATCTTAAACAACCGCCATTCTGGAAGCTCAAGTTTTCTTCAAGCCATCACCGCGAAAACTGACTCTCTTGACAATTCAAGTCAAGTAAGGCAAGTCTAACTGCCCAGAGTTTTGAAGCAGCCAGTATAAAAGCACTTGTAGAAATAAGAGTATGAAGAACAAGGTGGAAAGTTGGCTGATGGTAACAAATACGTGAAACCTTTAGGTCAGAACCAACAGAGGAGACCTGGACAAGAGACCATTATTGCAGTCCCAGAAGGACCAATGGTCTCCATTAGGAGGGTTCATAAATTGCAGACCTACCTTGCCACAGCCACATGTTCTGACTATGTCCCGTCGTTTCATCACCTCTACTTAAATCTCACACATCTACCTTTTTTTTACTCTTTTTCTTTGGGGGGGTGCCTTCAAGTCAGTGTTGACCCCTGGCAACTAATACCTGAAGTTTTCTTGGCAATATTTTTGGAAGGGGTTTGCCCTTGCCTCCTTCTTTCTAGGGCTGAGAGGGAGTGACTACTCTGGAGCCACCCAGCTGGCTTCGTGCCTAAGGTGGGACTGGAACTCACGGTCTCCCGGTTTCTAGCCTGGTGCCTTAACCACTACCCCAAACTGGCTCTCTTCATTCTATTGCTTGACAAAATTTAAATATCCCTTTGCTTGGTTCCTTCAAAGAACTAGCCAAGACGAGAATATATTCTGCTAATATCGTTAATGCCACACCCACATCCCTAAAAAAGAGTACCAGATAGATAATCTTCTTCCAAGATGGCACGTCCTAATCCTTTCAACCTCCCAATCAAAATATTTATATTTATATTTTTATAATGAATCTGTTTTTATGATACTTTTATTATTTTAATCCAATTGTAAACTGCCCACAGTCACTTGCAGAGATAGGCGGTGAAGGAACATGAGAAATAAATAAATAAATAAATCACCAGTTAAATATACCCTTATTTTTTGTTAGCCATCTTGACAGCTTGCCAGAACAGAAAAGCCGGGTATAATCCAAACAAATGCCAATATCAAGCAAGTGCTACAAGGAGGATGTGGCAACCCAAGGTAAGTACAGATAGGGAGGGAGCCCCTGGCTACCAGGAACAAGTTTAATTCTCCAGGACAAGAGCAATTACATCCACACCTCCAAGGAGCTGGTCAGTGGGCATCATTTTGGAGCCACTTTTTGTGACCTTTGAGAAATCCTGGTGGATGGGCATAGTGCCAGAGGATTGGAGAAAGGCGAGGAAAAAACTACAGATTGGTCAACTTGAGTGATACTGGGCAAAACCCTGGAACAGTTTTTAAGCAGCTGGTGCATTTACAAAAGAAAACAATGCATTGCTTGGCAGGAACTGCCAAGGGTTCATCAAAAGTAAATAATACCGAACAAACCTGATTTCCTTTTCTGACGAAGTGTTAAGTTTAGTTGACCACGTGAACAAACTCTCCCAAGAGTTTCTAGAAGAGATGGTTGAACCATCATGCCCAATAAGGGTATGCTAGCGACTCTGTGTCAACTGGAGGGAAGAGTCAAGTAGCAAACCCTGGGACTGGATTCTAGGCTTTCTGCAGTACTTATAGAGGACTTGGATGAAGGGTTAGAAAATACCATTATCCAATTTGCAGATGACTCTTAAAGAGGGGGTGAAGACCGTATCAAGACTCAGGAGGATTTTGATATGCTGGATGGAGCACAGGGCAGAAGCCAGGACTGATGGAGTTTTTAAACTTTAATAAAAGAACACCAAGCAGCAAATAGCAATCTTGCAGAGTAGAAGCGTGAACCAAAAAAAGAGAACTTGCACATTAAGGTTAATTACGTTCAGAAATAAATTCAGTCTTCACACTGAAGTTAGATGAAGAAAACAGAAATAGCTTACTTTTATTCAGTAGATCTGGGTACAAGTAGATTCATAGTAGAAAGCACTTAATCATCACTGGTTCTTGGTAGCAGAGGATGGTTGGGGGAGGGCTGCATTCCTGCAGCACCTCCTGATTGCATGTCTGCCCACAAGGTAATGGAGACTGTTAATCCCCAAACTCAAGGAGGAGGAGGAGGAGGAAGTCAGGTGACCCATGTGACATCCCACAAGCACAACAGAGATGTGATTTGCTAGGTGACCCCCTTATGCTTATGAGACAATGCTGAGTTGACCCCTGATAATTCCAACAAGGACAATGAAATCAACAGGGGACAAACTCAAGGTCCTACTTTGGTTAGGAAAAATTAAAGCCAGGATTATAGAATGAGAGCCCGTTTGGTCTAGTGGTTAAGGCAACGGGCTAGAAACCAGGAGACGGTGAGTTCTAGTCCTGCCTTTGGAATGAAAGCTGACTGGGTGACTTTGGGCCAGTCACGCTCTCTCAGTCCAACTCACCTCACAGGGTTGTTGTTGTGGGGAAAAGAGGAGGAGGAAGGAGTATCAGGTATGTTCACTACCTTGACTTAATTATAAAAATAATAAAGGTGGGATAATAAAATCTAAAAAAAACAAGGGGACTGTAATGAGCAGAAGCACATGCAAAAAAGTAGTGGATTCTGCTTTGCTCAAGGTGCTTCAACAACAGCTGGAAGGAGTTCTATCAGGGGGCTGGAGCAGTGGATTCCTGCACTGGGCAGGAGGTTGGGTTAGATGATCTCCAAAATACCTTCCAACACTCAGCTTCTATGATTCTATGACATTCAAAAGAAGAAAAAAATTGCCCAGAGGGTCATAGGCCATCTATCCAGTGAATTCCCGGTTCAATCCAGGAAATCCAGGAGTAGAGGATCATTCGACAGATTCCCATCCAGCCCCTCCTCGAAGACTCGGGAAAGAGAGGGGCCGCATCCTTCACCGTCACTGGCACCCTGTCAACTTCTTCCTCTTACCCTTAAGCCAAACAGACGAAGTGTCTCACTTTGGAGCAGCAGAGGCTTTCTTTTCTGAAGGATTCCTCTAGAAGGATCGGAAGAGGGCTTCCATGCCTCTTCTTCAAGCCAAATTTTCCTTCAACCATTCCTCATAGGAGTGGCTTTCAATATCACGAAGCATCTTCATTGCCTTCTCTGAATCCATGCAATTCTGTTCCATCCTCCTTAAATACACAGTACTCAGCACCAAGTCAATAGTCCAGATTAGGTCTGATTGGTAGTATTTCCCATGACTTGGAAACCATTGCTCTCTAAGTGAGATTTCCAGAAAAATATTACTTTTCAGGAAAAATTGGTGTTGCATTAGGATTAGCCTGATGTGAAAGTATTACTTCTTGCATCATGGAAACTATTGCTCCCTTATTACAGCCTAAAATAGCCTTCACTTGTTTTCTTTGCAGCCACATCACACTGTTGATTCATGTTCAGCTTGTAAACAACTACAATTCCAAGATCATGTACTACCAAGCCAAGCCAGATCTCCCCAGTTTGTATCACTGCATGTGTTCTTTAAAAAAAATAAGTATTTATTTGTTTTTAAATAAGTATAAAACTTAGCATTTGCCTGAATTGAATTGCATTTTGTAAAGTTCAGCCCAGTTTTCCACTCTGCCAAGACCTTTCTGAATTGTCCTGGGTGCAGAGTTATTATTCATCTCCGCATCCCTTTTTCTAAATCACCCACAAAAACATTGAAGAAAACCTGGCTCAGAACAAATCTTGATGCGCCCAAGGAGAATTCTTCCTCTATTTTGATAAACTCTCCCAGCACATTTTGCAACCAGCCATAAATCGACTGAACTGTAGGATCATAGACTTCGTGTTCTGCATGTGCCGAAAAACGAGTTAAACCGTCCTTGAGAGATGGATGCCCAGCCTCTTCTTAGAAGCCTCCAGAGACTGAGAACCTACACTTTCTGCAGATAAACGGTTCCACTGTTAGATCATACTATCAGGAAGTTTTTCCTAATATTTAAATGAAATCCAGGTAGCTGAAACTTAAACCCATTATTTCCAGTCCTAGTTTTTGTGGCTATGGAAAATAGTTTCTGATCATCTTCCTTTTATTTACCTGAACACTGATATCTCATCCTTTTTTTCTCCAGACTACAGTGAATACCCCAAGTTCCTTCAGCCTGTCCTCATGGCAGGTCCTCAAATCACTATATCACTTTTGTCACCTTCCTCTAACCTGACTAACCTTCTGGAAACATGGTGCCCAGAACTGTACACAGTATTCCAGGTGCAGATCCAGCAGAGCAGAGCAGAGCAGAGCAGAGCAGAGGGGAACGAGGACTTCGCCCACCCGATACAATGGTTCTGATGCAGCCCAGAACTGTGCTAGACCTAGCAATGGTCTCACACCACTGGCTCGGGTTCAGCTTGACAACAACCACACCCAAGTCCTTCTCCAATGTAGTCTTTCCACTTCTTGTACTGTATACGTGTTCTATATTTTTCCTCCATAAATGTAATACCTTATATTTCTTCCTAATAAAGGACATTTTCTTCCTCTCAACCCAGTCTTCCAAACTGTCCAGATTAGACTGCAGCCTTGTTCCCTCATTCTGGTTGTTGGCCAGACCTCCCAATTTTGTGTCATCTGCAAATTTGATAAACACCCTATCAATCCAATTATTCAGGTTATTAATAAAAGTGTTGAATAACACTGGCCTCAAGACAAAACCTGGTGGAAGCATCATTGTCTGGCCTGCATTTACTATGAGGAACTTTCTCAGATATTTGCCAAATCAATTTTACAGCCACAGCAGTCACATCTTCCATTAAATTAGTAACCTAATCAGACATGTTGGCTGCAATCTATCAGCTTGCCGGTGTCAAAAGTGAGCCAGAGATTAAAGCAACACACCCCAGGTAGGCAGGAGAGGGTAGCGAGCATGGTAAGAAAGCAACAGAAGGATGTCTGGGTCTCTTCTGCAGAACAGTGAGCAGAACAGTCTTCCAGAAACGAGTTCATAGAGATGTTCATTGCAGAAGAGAAGACTCCACTTCAGTATGAACATTTTAGATCCTTTCATACCTATAATCATACAGCCAAACAGCTTGCAGAAATATGACAACAATTGTGAGTTCAAAGCTCCAATCAGCCCTGTTACATAATTGTCTGTTTACAAAATGCGCTTCCTTCACAGGCAGCTCGCAAATGAACAGCAGCTTTTCTTCCTCAGCCTCATCCCCAGTATGGTCAGAACCAGATACACACTTCTCTGAGCCAACACTCAGCGCAACATCTGGAATGAGATTTTTTTTTTCCCAAACTGAGCCAAGAAAGCGGCAGCTATGGTGCCTCCACATTCTAACGATGCAAAAATGTCACCAGCCAAACCGTGCAGACTGAACTGCAGGAACATCTGAACTGCGTCTGTCTTCCAGAGCTCGACCACTCTGGGCATTGGTGCCTGACGTGTGGCTCACATTTGGTCAGCATTCCTGATAAGTAATCATTTCCCATGTATTTTACCGTGGTTTATGCCGGAACTATAATTTTCCATGTCCTCAAAAGAAACTCTTTTGAGTGTTGGCTATCCTTCAAAGTTTTGCTAAAACCTTTCCAATTCTCTAGTAACCCCTCTTTTCTTACAACGCCAGCCCCCACAAACAGCCAAATAATAGTTTCCATTACCCAGTTTAGCCTGAGGAAGTGATTGAGACACATCCTAAAAATGTACGATCATCTGTATTAAGCAGGGACGAGAGACGCAAAGGAGAATCACTGATTCTGCCACATGAGACAAAGACCAAAGTGTGGGGAACAGCAGCTCATTTTGTCCTTGATCCTCAGGAACACGTTACCAGGTGAACAATTCCACTGCCAGATTATACACTGTCTGAATGCAACTGCAGCTCCAGTTGTGTGTTTTCAGTTACATTAATGCCCTGAAACATTATAGAAAAAAACAGGCCAGGAACATTTCTTCAGCTTCTTCAAGATTCTTTTCCCATCTTAGTAACCTTACTGAAGTTAAAAATCACAAGGCCACTGGTTAGGTTCCTCCTGGTGTATTTCAGTCATTTTAGCTTTCTTTCTCTCTTTAGCCATTTGCTCCTTGGGTTTTCTTCTGGTTCGTCTTCCCATAGCCTCAAAGAGCTCATGTTGAAATAAATACAAGAGTATCTTCCCCTTGCAATGGTGGAAGTAGATCTGGACATGATGGTGTGGCTAGACCAAAGCTGCAAGAAAATCTGCCCACTGATGGTGATACCAAAAAGGACATCACTAAGTATATAACCCCCAAGTTAAAGGATTCTATCTATTAGAATTAGTTGATATCAAGTGAGTATGAATGTCATTCAAGTGAACCTACAATACAAACAAGTAGCAAACACTTGAGGAATTCTATGGCAAATTGCAAGAAGCATTAACAAGAGACTGAGAAATTAAATACTTTACAGTACTAACAGCTGACTGGAATGCACAAGTTGGAGTACTGGAGGTACCTGGAATCAAAGGAAGATTTGGGCTGGATAAACATAACAACATAGGAGGTAGATTAATAGCCGAAGTGCTAAAGATCCAACTGGCTTTCAGAAAAAGCTATCATGACAATCAGGAGACAAAAGTCTGAGATACAAGAACAATATACAAGAACTGAATGGAAACCTCCAATGTCAAACAAGAACGGAGAAAGAAAGATATCTCAGTCAAGAATATCAATAAAGGAAAATAACAGGAAAAAAAATCAGATCTTTTCAATAAGATCAGAGAAACTACAAGAAAACTACTGGTAATGTAGGACTAATTTATCTATGTGGTTGCTAAGAATCAACACCAGCCTGACGGCACATAATCAATCATCAAGCAAGGCTATTCAAGAGTAATCATGGAACAGAACTACTTGAGGTGAAATATGCTAAAAGAAAATGGAAAGACTATAGTGAAACTCTCTTTACAAATGATAGAAACATCTGCAAAATGAGATATACGTATATGCCAACAGAAGAGAATATCTGTAGCTCAGGGCTGAACTGTGGAGTCCTTGGTGCACTCTGAGCTTGGCTATTTGCTTGCAGATGTTTCATTACCTGACTAGGGAAGGTCATCAGTGCTGGTGAGTGTAGGGTTTATATCCAGTAGCTTGCACTGCCAGCATTGGTGGGGGTGGGGGTTTCTCCTTGGTTTGTTGTTTATTCGTTTAGTCGCTTCCGACTCTTCGTGACTTCATGGACCAGCCCACGCCAGAGCTTCCTGTCGGTCGTCAACACCCCCAGCTCCCCCAGGGACGAGTCCGTCACCTCTAGAATATCATCCATCCATCTTGCCCTTGGTCGGCCCCTCTTCCTTTTGCCTTCCACTCTCCCTAGCATCAGCATCTTCTCCAGGGTGTCCTGTCTTCTCATGATGTGGCCAAAGTATTTCAGTTTTGCCTTTAATATCATTCCCTCAAGTGAGCAGTCTGGCTTTATTTCCTGGAGGATGGACTGGTTGGATCTTCTTGCAGTCCAAGGCACTCTCAGAATTTTCCTCCAACACCACAGTTCAAAAGCATCGATCTTCCTTCGCTCAGCCTTCCTTATGGTCCAGCTCTCGCAGCCATATGTTACTACAGGGAACACCATTGCTTTAACTATGCGGGCCTTTGTTGTCAGTGTGATGTCTCTGCTCTTAACTATTTTATCGAGATTTGTCATTGCTCTTCTTCCAAGGATTAAGCGTCTTCTGATTTCCTGACTGCAGTCAGCATCTGCAGTCATCTTCGCACCTAGGAATATAAAGTCTTTCACTGCTTCTACATTTTCTCCCTCTATTTGCCAGTTATCAATCAAGCTGGTTGCCATAATCTTGGTTTTTTTGAGGTTTAGCTGCAAGCCAGCTTTTGCACTTTCTTCTTTCACCTTCATCATAAGGCTCCTCAGTTCCTCTTCACTTTCAGCCATCAAAGTGGTATCATCTGCATATCTGAGATTGTTAATGTTTCTTCCAGAGATTTTAACTCCAGCCTTGGATTCCTCAAGGCCAGCTTGTCGCATGATGTGTTCTGCATACAAGTTGAATAGGTAGGGTGAGAGGATACAGCCCTGCCGTACTCCTTTCCCAATCTTAAACCAGTCTGTTGTTCCGTGGTCTGTTCTTACTGTTGCTACTTGGTCGTTATACAGATTCTTCAGGAGGCATACAAGATGACTTGGTATCCCCATACCGCTAAGAACTTGCCACAATTTGTTATGGTCCACACAGTCAAAGGCTTTAGAATAGTCAATAAAACAGAAATAGATGTTTTTCTGAAACTCCCTGGCTTTTTCCATTATCCAGCGGATATTGGCAATTTGGTCTCTAGTTCCTCTGCCTTTTCTAAACCCAGCTTGTACGTCTGGCAATTCTCGCTCCATGAACTGCTGAAGTCTACCTTGCAGGATCTTGAGCATTACCTTACTGGCATGTGAAATGAGTGCCACTGTTCGATAGTTTGAACATTCTTTAGTGTTCTCCTTGGTAGTTTCTTGATTAGAGAATATATGCAGAAACTGAGCTGACTAAAAGTTAGGGAAGCAGATCAGTGTTAAATAGGAAAGCACCAGGTGCAGGTGAAACACCCTGACCCACTGAAAACATCAGAAGAGGCAGATCCAATTCTAATCACTGTTAAGTCAACAACTGTGCAGTTAGAAAATGGGAAAACACTGGTGTACATACAGATACCAAAAAGTGGAATATGTCACTCATGCCCTGGTCAACTCCTGTATAGACTCCTGTATAGACTCCTGTAATGTGCTCTTCAAGGGTAGCCCCATGTAGAGTATCCAGAAGCTACAGCTGGTCCAGAATGCGGCTGCGTGAGCAGTCTTGGGAGCCCCAAGGAGGTCACATGTAACACCACTGCTGCGCGAGCTGCATTGGGTACCAGTTTGCTTCCAGGTCCAGTTCAAGGTGTTGGTTATCACCTTTAAAGCTCTACATGGCATGGGGCCAGGTTACCTGAGGGACTGTCTCACCCTCATTACATCGACCGGTCCCACCTGGTCAGGCAGAGAGGGCATGCTATGGACCTCGTCCATGAAGGACTGCCACTTGGCAGGGTCCAGGAGGAGGGCCTTCTCTGCCATGGCACCTGCCCTTTGGAACAGCTTAGCCCCGGAGGTAAGACAGGCCCCCACTCTCCTGGCCTTCTGGAAGGGGGTGAAGACATGGTTGTGCCACCTTGCTTGGGATGGGAGGGGAGATAGCCATTCATGGGGGTGATTGGTACCGTGACTGTGCCAAGGACAAGATCCTATCAAGATCCCATTTCCATCTTGAATTTCATACTCTATTTTTGTATTTTTATATCTGTATTTATGCATATTTATTTTTGTATCTATTTTATACTGTACTGTTTTTATTGTTATTTTATTGTCTGTAAGCCACCCAGAGTTGTTGGACAAGATGGGTGGCAGAGAAATTTGATAAATAAATTACTGTATGCTAATTCCTCATGCTTCAGCAAAGGATCGTTACCTTGTCGTGGTGCTGGAGCTTGAGCACCTCAATGATGCCATGAGCTAAACCGTGAAGGGCCACCCAAGACGGGAAGGTCATGACAGAGAGGTCAGACTAAATGCGATCCCTGGGGAAGGTAATGGCAACCCACCCCAGTATTCTTGCCGTGAAAACTAAATGGATCAGTACAACCAGAGATATGTCAGTATACCATCGGAAGATGAGACCCCCAGGTCGGAAGATGGTCAAAATGCTACTGGGGAGGAACAGAGGATGAGCTCAACTAGCCCCAGACGTGATGACGCAGCTAGCTCAAAGCCGAAAGGACGGCTAGCGGCCGACGGTGCTGGTGGTGAACGGCGAATCCGATGTTCTAAGGATCAACACACCATCGGAACCTGGAATGTAAGATCTATGAGCCAGGGCAAATTGGATGTGGTTATTGGTGAGATGTCAAGATTAAAGATAGACATTCTGGGTGTCAGTGAACTGAAATGGACTGGAATGGGCCACTTCACATCAAATGACCACCAGATCTACTACTGCGGACAAGAGGACCACAGAAGAAATGGAGTAGCCTTCATAATTAATAGTAAAGTGGCTAAAGCAGTGCTTGGATACAACCCAAAAAATGATAGAATGATCTCAATTCGAATTCAGGGCAAGCCATCTAACATCACAGTGATCCAAATATACGCCCCAACCACAAATGCTGAAGAAGCTGAAGTAGAGCAGTTCTATGAGGATCTGCAGCACCTACTGGACAACACGCCTAAAAGAGATGTTATTTTCATCACAGGAGACTGGAATGCTAAGGTGGGCAGTCAAATGACACCTCGAATTACAGGTAAGCATGGCCTGGGAGAACAAAACGAAGCAGGACACAGGCTGATAGAATTTTGCCAAGACAATTCACTCTGCATAACAAACACTCTCTTCCAACAACCTAAGAGACGGCTTTATACATGGACTTCACCAGATGGACAACACCGAAATCAGATTGATTACATCCTTTGCAGCCAAAGGTGGCGGACATCTGTACAGTCGGTAAAAACAAGGCCTGGAGCTGACTAGTTCAGATCACGAACTTCTTCTTGCACAATTTAGGATCAGACTCAAGAGATTAGGGAAGACCCACAGATCAGCTAGATATGAGCTCACTAATATTCCTAAGGAATATGCAGTGGAGGTGAAGAACAGATTTAAGGGACTGGACTTAGTAGATAGGGTCCCAGAAGAACTCTGGACAGAAGTTGGCAGCATTGTTCAGGAGGCGGCAACAAAATACATCCCAAAGAAAGAGAAAACCAAGAAGGCAAAATGGCTGTCTGCTGAGACACTAGAAGTAGCCCAAGAAAGAAGGAAAGCAAAAGGCAACAGTGATAGGGGGAGATATGCCCAATTAAATGCAAAATTCCAGAGGTTAGCCAGAAGAGATAAGGAATTATTTTTAAACAAGCAATGCGCGGAAGTGGAAGAAGACAATAGAATAGGAAGGACAAGAGACCTCTTCCAGAAAATTAGAAACATTGGAGGTAAATTCCAGGCAAAAATGGGTATGATCAAAAACAAAGATGGCAAGGACCTAACAGAAGAAGAAGAGATCAAGAAAAGGTGGCAAGAATATACAGAAGACCTGTATAGGAAGGATAACAATATCGGGGATAGCTTTGACAGTGTGGTCGGTGAGCTAGAGCCAGACATCCTGAAGAGTGAGGTTGAGTGGGCCTTAAGAAGCATTGCTAATAACAAGGCAACAGGAGATGACGGCATCCCAGCTGAACTGTTCAAAATCTTGCAAGATGATGCTGTCAAGGTAATGCATGCTATATGCCAGCAAATTTGGAAAACACAAGAATGGCCATCAGACTGGAAAAAATCAACTTATATCCCCATACCAAAAAAGGGAAACACTAAAGAATGTTCAAACTATCGAACAGTGGCACTCATTTCACATGCCAGTAAGGTAATGCTCAAGATCCTGCAAGGTAGACTTCAGCAGTTCATGGAGCGAGAATTGCCAGATGCACAAGCTGGGTTTAGAAAAGGCAGAGGAACTAGAGACCAAATTGCCAATATCCGCTGGATAATGGAAAAAGCCAGGGAGTTTCAGAAAAACATCTATTTCTGTTTTATTGACTATTCTAAAGCCTTTGACTGTGTGGACCATAACAAATTGTGGCAAGTTCTTAGTGGTATGGGGATACCAAGTCATCTTGTATGCCTCCTGAAGAATCTGTATAACGACCAAGTAGCAACAGTAAGAACAGACCACGGAACAACAGACTGGTTTAAGATTGGGAAAGGAGTACGGCAGGGCTGTATACTCTCACCCTACCTATTCAACTTGTATGCAGAACACATCATGCGACAAGCTGGCCTTGAGGAATCCAAGGCAGGAGTTAAAATTGCTGGAAGAAACATTAACGATCTCAGATATGCAGATGATACCACTTTGATGGCTGAAAGTGAAGAGGAACTGAGGAGCCTTATGATGAAGGTGAAAGAAGAAAGTGCAAAAGCTGGTTTGCAGCTAAACCTCAAAAAAACCAAGATTATGGCAACCAGCTTGATTGATAACTGGCAAATAGAGGGAGAAAATGTAGAAGCAGTGAAAGACTTTGTATTTCTAGGTGCAAAGATTACTGCAGATGCTGACTGCAGTCAGGAAATCAGAAGACGCTTAATCCTTGGAAGAAGAGCAATGACAAATCTCGATAAAATAGTTAAGAGCAGAGACATCACACTGACAACAAAGGCCCGCATAGTTAAAGCAATGGTGTTCCCTGTAGTAACATATGGCTGCGAGAGCTGGACCATAAGGAAGGCTGAGCGAAGGAAGATCGATGCTTTTGAACTGTGGTGTTGGAGGAAAATTCTGAGAGTGCCTTGGACTGCAAGAAGATCCAACCAGTCCATCCTCCAGGAAATAAAGCCAGACTGCTCACTTGAGGGAATGATATTAAAGGCAAAACTGAAATACTTTGGCCACATAATGAGAAGACAGGACACCCTGGAGAAGATGCTGATGCTAGGGAGAGTGGAAGGCAAAAGGAAGAGGGGCCGACCAAGGGCAAGATGGATGGATGATATTCTAGAGGTGACGGACTCGTCCCTGGGGGAGCTGGGGGTGTTGACGACCGACAGGAAGCTCTGGCGTGGGCTGGTCCATGAAGTCACGAAGAGTCGGAAGCGACTAAACGAATAAACAACAACAATTCCTCATGCAAGCCAAGTTCTGCTGCAGTTCTTACAAACAAGAATAGAGCCATATATGGAGTCCTGGGTGCTCTCTGAGCCTTGCTGTTTCCTTGCAGACTTTTCATGGCCCGACTAGGCAACATCTTCGGTGCGAGGAGGGAGTGGGCCTTGCTCTCAGTTTATAGACCGTGGCTTGGGCTGCTTGTGTTGGTGGGGGTGCTGTTCTCTCCTTGGGAGTTCCTTGATCGGGCTGTTGTTTGCTGCTTGGTTGAATGCCTGAGTTAATAGTTCCTCGATTAGGGTGTGTTGTGCTATTAGATTGTTCATCTGGTGTTGATCCTAGTGTTGATTTTTGCATATCTGGGTGTTGATTGCTGGCAAGGGAGTGTTCTGGTCTTTTGGCTTTTCTATTGTCTCTTTTGAATGGTATGTAAATGTTGTTTGCCTCTATGTGTCTGCTGATGGCTGCTTCGTCTGAGCGCCAGGCTTCCAGGAATTCTCTGGCGTTTTTGGATTTGGCTTGGTTTAGGATGCTCACCGTTTCCCAGTTGAAACCATGGTTGAGTCTGTCCATGTGTTGTGAGATGAAGGAGTTCTCATCGTGTCTTCTGACTGCTAGTTGGTGTTCGTGGATTCGCTCGGCTGGTCTTCTGCCTGTCTGTCCTACGTAGTGGCCTAGAGGCCCTCCCACCAGCTTGGAATTTTATACCCTCTTGGATTTTATATGTATTTATTGTATTTTATAATAATTGCAATCTGTCTGGTTTTATGAGATTTTAACGTTTATGATTATAGTTTGATTTTATTGTAAACCGCCCAGAGTCCCTCTTTTGGGGGAGATGGGCGGTAATTAAATTTGAAAAATAGATAGATAGATAGATAGATAGATAGATAGATAGATAGATAGAGGCTGTTACAGTCTTTGCATTGTATGTCGTTGTTGGAGGAAAATCCTGAGAGTGCCTTGGACTGCAAGAAGATCAAGCCAGTCCATCCTCCAGGAAATAAAGCCAGACTGCTCACTTGTGGGAATGGTATTAAAGGCAAAACTGAAATACTTTGGCCACACAATGAGAAGACAGGACACCCTGGAGAAGATGCTGATGCTAGGGAGAGTGGAGGGCAAAAGGAAGAGGGGCCGACCAAGGGCAAGGTGGATGGATGATATTCTAGAGGTGATGGACTCGTCCCTGGGGGAGCTGGGGGTGTCGACGACCGACAGGAAGCTCTGGCGTGGGCTGGTCCATGAAGTCACGAAGAGTCGGAAGCGACTAAATGAATAAACAACAACAAATTGTATGTCGTAAATAACTCCTGTTTTTTCTTCTTGGGCTGTTGGGTCTTTTGGGTTGCTTAATATGTTTCGAAGAGTTTTAGTTGGTTTATGTGCTACGGTGATGCCATGTGGTTGTAACAGCCTATTGGTGGTTTCTGAGATGTTTCTGATGTATGGCAGTGTTATCCTTTCCATAGCTTCTGTTGGTTGGGTTGTAGTGGGTTGGGTGTTGAGGCACTTTTTGATGAAGTTGAGGGGGTATCCATTTTGTTGGAAGATGCTGTGCAGTTGTTCTTTTTTTTTTTCTGGTGTTCTGGGTTGCTGCAGTGTGTAAGTGCTCGTCTGAATAGTGTTCTTACACAGCTTCTCTTGTGGGAGGCTGGATTGTTACTTTGGTAGTGGAGCGCTTGGTTGGTGTGGGTAGCTTTCCTGTGTTTCTAACTCCTGTTTTTTATTTATTTATTTATTTGATTTCTATAGCTGCCCATCTCAGCAAGTGACTCTGGGTAATTCTTGGGCTATTGGGTCTTTTGGGTTGGTTTAGCTTTAGTTGGTTTATGTGCTGCAGTGATGCCATGCAGTTGTAACAGTCTGTCGGTGGTTTCTGAGATGTTTCTGATGTATGGCAGTGTTATCCTTTTCATGGTTTCCATTGGTTGGGTTGCAGTGGGTTGGGTGGTGAGGCACTTTTTGATAAAGTTGAGCAGGTATCCATTTTGTTGGAAGATGCTGTACAGGTGATCTTTTTCTTTTTTCTGGTGTTCTGGGTTGCTGCAGTGTGTAAGTGCTCGTCTGAATAGTGTTCTTACACAGCTTCTCTTGTGGGAGGTTGATTGTTACAACTACAAATATTCGCTTCGATTAGAGCCATTTATGGAATAAGGAATGCCAAATGAACTGGCAGATTTCAGAAAAGTGAGAGGAACATAGGATCAGCTAGCAAAAATAAGATGGATGAAGGAGAGAGCAAGATAATGAAAGAAAAAGGTTTACGTTTGTTTTATTGATTACAGCAAGGCCTTTGATCATTTAGATCTTGTCTGAATGTGGAACATATTAAGCCTAATGGATGTGCCAGAACCAGGGCCGCAACTGTGGGGGGGGCAACTGGGGCATGTGCCCCGGGCGCCACGCTGGTGGGGCGCCAAAATGGGCGCGGAATCCATGTTTGCCCCAGGTGACACAGACCCTAGTTGCGGCCCTGGCCAGAACACCTGATTGTTCTTTACATCTTTACAGTGGAACAAGAAACTGCTGTAAGAACTGAGTTTGTAGAAAGAGTGGTTAAAAATACGGAAGGGAGTGAGACAAGGACACACATTGCCCACACGTACAGTATACGTATATACAGGACTAGAATAAATGACAGCTGAGATCAAAACATGAGCAATTTGACATATGTAGTATATACCACTTTGTTAGCTTAAAGTAAGACACAGAGGAACCCATTATAAAATTAAAAGTGGAAAATGAAAAATCTAGTTTCGTGTTAAATATGAATAATGTCTTAGTGTACTGTATGGCAATGTCCAAGCAAACACACAGCAAACACACAGCTGATGGAGAAGAAGTGAGGGTGATAGATAATTTTGTGTACATAGAGATGGGCAGCATGCCAAAGAAATAAAAAGGAGATTAAATCTAAGGAGGAAGGTAATGACAAGCAAAGTCATGAAGGATAAGATCAACAACAAAGATCAGAACAGTAAAAGCAGTGGTGTTTCCTGTGGCAACATAACAGCTTTGAAAGTTGGATACTGAGACAGAATACAAAAAAGAAGGCAGAAGTCTTTGAACTGGAGAGGCTTGCTTAGAATTTTTTGGAATGCAAGAAGAATCAATCAACCCACTCCAGGACAAAACAGATTGACTGTTCCCGGTATGATCAGCAAGCAGAAACTCGGCAGACGTTAAGCTTGTGATTTGAGCAGATGATCAACCAGAAAAACTAACTGTGACTGGCAAGGCTGAGGGAAGTAAAAGAAGGGAAAGATAAAGGGGATAGACAGGATCAGAGAGATTACAGGATTATACTTGGAAGAGCAAGGGATTAATTACAACTCAGTAGCATCTGTCTGAAGAGATCTGGGCCAGCACCCAAGACTTTGGGGGGACTGTTCATATTCTTGAACAGTTTTGCAATATTAATAAAATGCTCATCATTGCAATAGGGAAGCTGGGTGTGGTGGGAAAGCCTTCCTATTCTTCTCACACACACATACACGCCATGCCCAAAAGCATCCCTATTGGTAATGCGCAGAATGCTATATGCCAAATAGGCCTTGGTCCACCTTGTAATGTCACTCCAAAAGAGATGGTCTTATTTCCTCGCAAAGGAGGGAAGGGCACGATAAGGGCGGAGGCTGGATTCTGCCCACAATGACTACAAATTACATTTCTTTAAATTTGGCTCTAGAGCACCAAGAACTCAGCCAGTTCTGTTCCTTCAACTGGATTCAGGGGAAGGAAAAATGGCAGTAGACTGACTGAGGAGGCAATGCTTAATATTTTATACCAAGTACTTATACAGGTCTATTGAGGCTAAACTGCTAGTGATTCAAGGGCATCGGCCCGAAATAAGTAAATTTACTGCAAGAACTAGAAAAGTCCCGATACTGAATGCTGAAGTTTAGTTCATCGATGAGGCCCTTTCCCCTCTACAGCCTTGCAGGTCTGGCCTGGACTGATTTGAAATGGCTTACAATTAATATGCACCCAAATGCAGAGTTCTAATATGGAAGTGAGGGCAGTCCGGCTGCGACATCTGTCACCCCAGTGATTGCCAGGGTTGATTCGACTGATCTGGCTGTCTAGGTGGGTGTACCTTCCCTCCCTCACCACGCCCTGTGAGACCCTCCTGAAGCTGCACGCTCGGTGGATGAGGATGACCATCCCAGAAAGAAGAGGGATACCGATCTTCTAATAGGATTAACTGTGAGTGCCACACACCGAATACTGCCCTGGTGCTTAGTGGCTGATAGTAAATACCGGCTTTTCAGGTTCCTTCTTGCAGAGGAGGAGACTGGAAGAATTCTGCTGGTGGAACTGGAGTGCAATGGTACGTGGGAATGACCTTGGGAGACAGGGCCCAGAGACACTGCTTACGGAACTGTCAGGTAAGAGACCACATGGTCCACAGCAGGATAGTGGGCAGGGCAAGAGGCTCAGGAGGGAACCTCCTTACTTTCTCAGGCTGTACGGGAAACAGCAGGAGACTTGTCCTTTCAGACTTGCAAGATTCTGTCAGTGTAGCCTTACAATAAAGTGGAGTTAGCTCATCTGGTCTTGTTTCCTGTCTGGTCTACCTGGTAAGTCTGACAGGAGCTGATGTTGCAGGATGATTCCTCCACTCCTACAGTTAAATGCCTTCTTTGGCAGCCTAGTCAACAGGAACACTGTTACCTCTGGTGAGTGCTGAGACTGGACAACCTTATTTGCAAACTCTGCCCCGGGCTATTCCTTACAAATAACTCAACTCGGCTAGAAAGGTTACCCAGCAGCAACACGCAGGGATGCTGAGGAGCTCTGTCCATCTCAAAGCCTGACATTCTACCTGGCACCAGGCAGCTGCTCTCAAGGTGAGACTCCAACCCACAGGACACATTTCCGGGCCGTTCGCTTCTCCTCCAGGGAAGGCCTGCGGCTGAAGGCGGACAGGACCTCCCTTCTACCCTGCCCATCCGCTGGCTCCCTGCAGGCTGTTCCTGCCGCTCTGCCTCCGAAAGGAAAGAGCTCCAGCTCACGGGCAGAGAGGGAGGGCGGCCTGCTGCCAGTCAGAGCCACCACTCTCAGGCTAAATGTTTGACCTGACGTCTCTCATGGGCCGCTCAGGACCATCTTGGAGAAGAGCTCCATCAAGATACTAGTACATTGTAAGTAAATGGAGACATGGGCTGACTGGGAATGTCCCATTTCGCAGCCTCAGTCTCAGGCAAGTCTATCATATTACAGACTGAAGAAATCAGGAAGTATTAAACCACAAAAAAAGTAGTGGGAAAAATCACACATATGCACACCTCAAAAAGTGGCTGCAAATCACAGCACCTCCCTCTTTGGAAATGACCGCAACTGGGCCCTGGTGCCCCCCCCCCGCCACCCCTAGGTAGATGTGACTGCCCGCCCCTGACCTACGAGGACCAAGTTTTTGCTGCCACAGAAGGAATCCGTTCAAACTTCTGAAGATAACAGACTCTTGATGAAAAACCATTTTAACGTCTCCAAAGTTTCTTGTATTTTAAATTTGGTTTGCTAAGATATACAAAGAAGAAATGGAATAGAAAGGTTCTGGGGGAAGAAGAGGACAGCTGCTCCCCTGAAGGTCTGAAAGCTTTAGAATTATTTCTAAGGAGCAGAAAAATATTAGCAGGCATTAAACATCATCCCCGGCAATTCCTCCGATCAAAGGCTTGAGTACGTCCCATGTTAAACCCAGAGGAAAATAATAAAAGGAACGTTGCCGTTGTTTCGCAACCGAAGCAGAATGTTCTGTACTTTCCATTCTTTATTTGAACCAGACCAGACCAACTTCCTGTGAGAGAAAAGGGTGGGGTTCAACCACACAAGTTCGCCTGGGAGGCCACAGGCAATGGCAACCAAGGGAGGTGCCGGGGGCCCTGCTGCACATCCTATACGCCTTAGCATCTCTTTCTGCCTAACTAAAAAACTTCATCCTTGGAATGACAGCAGGCCACTTATTCGCAAAATGTTGACCTGGAGATGTCCTCAACAAGTACTAATGGGGCCTCCTACACCCAGTAGGGGCTGCTCTGGGGCACGGCCACCGCCCATCGGGGGAAAAAGCAGTTGGGGCACTTCTGCTAGTTCTCGCTCTCAGAAGATATCAATACCAATTACTGGCAAACTCTGGGTGGAATCCAACCCCTAACTCTTCAAAGGATCTCTTATTGTGTAGAGCACCTGGTACAATCTGATTTAAACTAGAGTCCACAGGAAAAGCTTGCCGGAGGAGTTTGCTTTCTTCTACCCAAGGATGAGCCAGAAGGTTCTTTGTGTCTTGCCACCTAGACCAAGTCTGGAACCTCCATCTCTACCGATTAATCCAACCCACCCACCCACTCAGCCAGGAACCTGAAGGTGCCATACCTAAAGCGTGGGACACCCACCCCTGCATTTCTGCTCCGCCTTCTAGAAGAAGTCCAAGCATCGCACAAGAAGAGGGAGAGAAGTTCCTCCACAGGGTCAGGTACTTGAGCTACGTGGCCCTGTTGAGCTCTGGCCAAAGAGAGGAGGCCAACCCATCCTGCCTCTGCATCAAGCCAGTTCTTCTTCCGTCCCATAACCGGAGGTAAACTACAGTGCCTACCACAGCTTGGAATTGGAAATTCTTTGTAGGGAGGGGGCTAGGATTGCTCTGGGGTCTGGGTGGGCCCACCGCAGAGTTCTGGATTCTGTCATGGGATTGTGTAATTAACTGCAGGCCTTTGAACTCCACGTGCTCCAAGTTGCAGCTCAGGCTGCTCTCTGTTCTGCCCAGCAAGGCAGCAAGGGCCCAGCCTAAAAGCACACATCTACACGCCTGCAGACAGGTCTGCACCCTTTTCTTGCCCGCCCTTTTCTTCAGGTCTGGTTTGCAACTGAAGACCCACAGCAGACCCTCCACCCCTGTCAACCGCCACCTTCTCACTCCAGGAATGCTCTGGAGAAAATTTCAGATACACCCACAACCAGAATTTTTGGCTTGCTCCACCCAAACAACTTCATTTACCCACAAGTAACCTCAGCAGCATGAGGAAAGCCAAGCTTTTTCAAAATCACTCACTTCTACATCTGGCTACCATGCAATGTCAGGAAGATGTTATTGTTCAAACTGAGTTTGATTTACTTGTCAAGCTAATTGTTCCAGTATTAATTAAACGTGCCTTAGCACAGATGTAGAAAAGCTCCCTTAGGAAAGGCCTGCCTCCCTCCAACTCACAGGGCTAAGGGTCATGACCTGCCCCCCAGGAACTTTTCCTATGTACCCCTCCAAGCATCTGCTACCATCTTAGTCCTGCTTGACTCTTCAGGTCCAGAATGCTTCCTATAAAACAGGGAGGAGGAGGGAGCTCTTGAATGCCACTTTCAGATCCTGAACAAAAGGTGGGACACAAATCTAACAAACAAGCAAACAAAGAGATCTACTTGAAGAACACTTGGATGATGAAAGGTTCACCCAGCTCAAACCCCAATACATCAGACAAGCAGGCTGTGGTCTAAAACGTCAAGAGGGCAGCCACAAAGGTACAATTTTATGTGCCCCTGCCTCAGACCCAGCCTGAACAAAATCCCCACAGGCCTATAATCATGCTCACATGGTGCAAGAAATCCTTCCAATGGGTCAGAACTACAGTAAACGTCCTCTGGGGGGTCTGATTGCCATAATGACTCTCTGGGGGAAAGCCCACTGAGCTCAAGGAGGATTATTTACGAGTAAACATGCATGAAACTCTATGACATGCTTGCTCATGAAACAGAAAACAATTATTTAAAATAAGTGATATTTTACAGTTAATTCAAGTTATTAATTGAATTAATTCAATTAATAACTTAAATGTTCTCCTCTTTCATACACGCTGATGAGCAACATGAAAATTCTTATCCCCATCAAGAGCCCCCCAGGTCAAACTGTGTATTTCAATAAAACCCTAAATGGACAGAAGCCAACTCAACCTCCCCATGGTACCCAACATCTTTCTACCAGTTGCAGTGCAGACTTACCATTTTTGTGGATTTAAAAGAAGAAAACCAAGGATATGGTGGGTGCAGAAATCTAGACATTCTTCCAGGTGATCAAGTGATTTTTTTTTTAATTGCATAGTAAAGTTGTTAATAATGCCCCAAAAGGCAAATGGCTGTTAGGCCTACAACTCTCCAGGCAGACAATTCCACACATAAAGAAATACCCTGACCCTTCTGAACATCCCCAGCTGGGATTGTTGTTCTGTTGACTTAGATCAACTCTGGGCTTCTCTAAAGGGCTGTCTGAGCATTTGAAACTGGATATAAGATTACAGAAAAATGTACCTAAACACCTACAGCTAGCAATTTAAACTGTGACAAGGAAGATTACGAAATGGAGGTCAAATGGAACTGTTAAAGTCAAGGCAAAGCCTGGAAAACCAAGAAAAATCACTGCAAGGAGTATCTGAAAACCACAAAAGATTATCGTTCCTCTGCAAGGGAACTTTCTCCCTTCCACAAGTCTTCTGTGACCAAATAGAATGCATTATTTCTGCTCTCCCCAGCTTAATGTCTTTCTTCTGCACACGCAGAGATGGCAGGTGTAGAAACAGTAGGAAAGTACAGGTTAAAGGGTTCGCCTTCGCCATCTTTTGTCTTTGCTTAGTCCTTCCATTCTCCCACTTCCACAGCTGGTTCCAGAAACAAGGGCCCATCCAGAAGGGGCAGAAGCTGCCAGGGGCAAGAGTTTGCTTCAACTGGTGCTGCTAAGTACATGAACGGAGATGAACAGAAGAAGAAAGGAGCGTGCACACAGCATTTCCTGACAGAGGCAGGCACATGAGGACTCAGACCCAGCAATCAGGAGGAAAGGAGGAGGAGGGTGTACCAGGGATAAAAGCCTCCTCCTCCCCAGTTTAGGAGATGGAGTTTGATATGGAGGTGGGATACCAGCAGGGCTCTGTCCTCTGTGCCCCAAGAGAGAGCAGACAACGAAATCAAGCCCGCTGCTCATCTGCAACGCCAGGTGGAAAACACTGAGATTCCGGTCTGAAGTGTTAGGAGGCTTTGGTGTAAGATGTGTGGAAGGCCCTCTGAGATGTGGGTTAAATTATGAGATCTTTCAGATTCGATTCAGCAGCACATGGAGCACAGCAATTCACTGCCTTTTTCATCTCTGCTTTTAGTCCAACACCACTATAAGCAATCCGAGGGACAAAGAGCAGCGCAAGTGCTGAGTTTGAACACAGCTGATGAAAAGTGCTCAGAAGGCCCATGACACCAGTTTGAATTACACAGAACTTCTGCTTAGCTCCTGGCTTCCAGCACGTGTTGCCTGCCAGGCTCAGACTCGTAAGAGAATACATCCCTGGCAGCTTCACTTGGCTCTGAGGCCAGGATTTATGCACAGTTTAGATAAGAAGTTCAAGATGCTCCTGTCTCCACTTCAGAAGATGAAGAGCACTTCAAGTGAAGCTGCTAAACCGCTTTCCTCCCCTGCTTAAACGTGGGGGAGAGATTCAGACTGGCCCATTTGCCTGTCAGGAGGCGAGCGGCAGTTGGTTCCACCGTGCCCTTAGGAGCAGGCTGCTGCCTCTACTAGATCGGCGGGGCCTGGGCCCAGCCCTCCTTGTCTCTGCCTGCCTCCAGTGGGGGCCGCTCAACGCCTGTCTTGGCTGGGCTTCAAAAGCCAGGCCACGACCAGAGCTTAAGGCTCACGGTGGCTCACTGCTGCTCATCTGCTCCAAAGAAGCAGCCTCAAAGTTGTAGGCTGCACTTCCATAAAGTTGTGATGTTATTATTTCTGCAAAACACACCAGACCATGTGTGAGATGCCATGTAAAACAGAATTCCTGCCCAAACAGACCAAATTCAAAGCAAGCTTGGGGAAAACCTTGCTGGTATGCTTTCTGTTCAATTTGACGTGCCAAGAAGAAACCTCAAAATCCATCCTCCTGAACAAGAAAGGAACAGAAATCCTGGACTTTTACCATTTTAAAATTAAGCGTTACTCCTGACCCTAAAAGTGCACGTTGTCCTCTCTTAGACAGAAAAAAGGGGTTTATGGAGGGGCCACAAATTGACAAATAAGAAGAATGGATGGATGGATTTTATTTATTTGTTCGAATTTATTTATTTACTGAGGCCTATATGCTGCTCCACCAAAAGATAGATTTAACTGGTTTATTCCCCAATAGACAGTAACAGGATTAAAAACCTAACACACCAACTAGCTTACAACTGCTTTCAAGACAGTTCTCATGCATCCCCACCTTCAGAGCAGACTGACCTTCATATCACCCCCAATAAAGCCCAACACCCAGAGAAGGGGCAGGGACCCTAACCCTGACCCCGCCCCAGTCCCAGGTTACATTCAGCGTATGAATTTGGGCATCTTTCATTTGCTAAGTAAGCCATGTTTTCAACTCACAGCAGCTATTTCAAGGAATCCAAGCTCACAACACCCATGTTCCAAAATTTTGCCCCACAATCAGGAAAAATGAGGCCATTTTATTCCACATGGTTCCAAATGTTCTGATATCCTGTGAGCAGCTTGCGCATTTATTTCACTTAAAAAAGTTTTCCTGGGTATGGAGACTTGCAGAATGCGTCCATCTGTCCAGCCACAGGCACCGATTCCAACCCTCCTCCTGCAGCTCCAGTGGCAGATAAGAGGACGGGGAGGGCAAGGGAGAACCCATGAAGCCCATGTCCAGAGAACGAGAATCACTTTGGACATTAAAAATAATGTGGAATATGTACGTTGACTCCAGTACTTGAACGATTAGCTGCAGATCACGATGCAGTGTGGTTGGCCCTCAATATTCTGAGGATATGAAGCTTTTTCTCTGAAGCAGATCACCCAGGTCATCGAGCCTGGGCAAGCTTCTGCATGAGGAAGAAGCCTCGAGCCAAAGCCTGTTCTCATGGTGGTAGAAGAAAATGATGGGACAAAACAGTGGGGCAGGAACGGCCGCCTCAGAGGATGAGGATGGCTCTGTTCAGAGAAAGAGGGCTCTGCTAGAGCATGTCAGGCTCTGCCTGCTAACCAGTAAAGACACAGACGCTAGCGTGGGCTGAGGTTCTGGCTTTATTGATAGAACAGAGTGCATGCCTTTTAGAAAAGCTGAGAGTGAGTGGAGCGCGCCGGAACAGGATTTAAATAGCCCGCGCCGGTCAGCGCTCCACCCCTTCTTACTTCGGGTGCGCCCTGAGCCCCGTCAGTTCCGTTGCCGGTAGGTGAGGGGTCGTGGAGCCCCTCCTGTGCTCCGGGCGTTTCCTTGATTGCTTCCCTGGCCGGTGATGGTTCATTGCCGGGCGATCAGGTTCGTAATCTCTTTGACAGCTCGGGCGCGCCTCGTGATCTGGTCTTGTCAATTACCTTCTTTGCAACATTGTATCTCTCTCTTCCGCGCCTCTGGCTAGAGTTGATACTTTGTTGCCAGCACCTGTTGCTCTCTTTTGTTAGCTAGTTGCCTTTTCCCTTAATCCGCCCGGTACCCATTTCCCTGCATTGTCATGCGAGCCGTTGCGATGTCACAAGCATCCCAATGGTGATCATGACATACTGCCCCCCTTTGAGAAGGTTAAGCTGCGGGTTTGGAGGGGTAGGCGGTATGGAAGTTGCGGATCAGGTCGGGGGCCTGGACGTCACGGGCAGCGACCCACTCAGGGTGTGGAAAGTGTTTCCACTTTACGAGGTATTGGAGGGAGCCCCGCCGCTTGCGGGAGTCAAGTACCTCCTTCACTTCGAAGTGTTGCTGCCCGTCTATCATCACTGGTGGAGGGGGGGGCGTGCGTGGGTGCCACCGGGAGGGATCACTTGCCGGCTTGAGTAAGTGAAATACCGGGTGCAGTCTCTTTAAATTATGGGGCAGGTCCAAGCACACCGTGACTGGGTTCACGATTTGTGTCACCTGGAATGGTCCAATAAACTTGGGGGCCAGCTTCGACGGTTGCGGCGATTTTATGAATCTGGTGGATAGAGAGATCATGTCCCCCACCTGAAATGTTGGTTGCTGGCGCCAGTGTTTCTCCGCTTGTAACTTGTACACCGTTTGTGCCTCTTTAAGCGCGTCCTTGATGACCGGCCAGGAATCTGCAAGTTTCTCACCCCAATCACAGGCGGCCACTGTTGGGGACGGAGGCTGAGGTAGTTCAGGGATGGGGACGAACTCCCGACCCGACACTACCCCAAGGGGGGTTTTCCCGTGCTTTGGTGTATTGCATTGTTGTATGCGACCTCTGCAAACGGGAGGAGGTCCACCCAGTCGTCTTGGTGATAGTTTATGTAGGAGCGGAGGAATTGCTCCAGTGTGGCATTAAGGATCTCTGTGGATCCGTCCGTCTGGGGGATGCCAGGAGGTTGACAGGGCTTGCTGGGTACCTATCAGTTTCAAAAAAGCCCGCCAAAACCTCAAGGTAAATTGTGTGCCCCTATCGGTCACCAAGCAGGAGGGGCAGCCGTGTAGGCGGTACACGTGGACTAGGAACAGTTTCGCCAGCTGTTGGGCTGATGGGATCGAGGCGCAGGGGATGAAATGCGCGTGTTTTGAAAAGTAGTCTTTTACCACCCAAATGACCGTTTTCTTTTGGCTGGGCGGTAAGTCGACTATGAAGTCCATTGAGATTTCATCCCAAGGGTGGGAGGGTTCAGCCACGGGTTGCAGCAGCCCCTGGGGTTTGCCAGCCGGTCGCTTGGCCATAGCTCACACTGGGCAGGACGCCACATACGTCTTGATGTCCTTCCTCAGCGAGGGCCACCAAAACTGTCTCCGAGTCAGGTGTAGGGTTTTCAAGAACCCGAAGTGACCAGCCTGTTTGCTGTCATACAATCTGTTGAGGGTCGCCTGCCATTGTGAGTCAGGTACATATAACCTTCCCTCCGCCCATGCGAGGTCCTGGTCCATAGTGACCTTGTTGGGGTTGGCGAGGCGCCAGGGGTCAGATTTTAATGCCGTTGTAAAATCTGCCCATAGCCCACCTGGCATTTGAGGTTGCCTGCGTCTAGGGGCGGGTTGCGACATAGTTGTTTGCGAGGGGGGGGGCAGGCTGTCCCCGAGCGCGACCCCGGGTGACCGCTGCCATACCCAGCCGGGAATCGGAAAGCACTGTCCCTACGATGTCGGAGATAGGCTCCGCATCCTGAGGCAGTCGGGAGAGTGCGTCTGCCAGGAAGTTCTTTTTGCCTGGTATGAACTTCAGCTGGAAGTTGAACCGGCTGAAGAACTGAGCCCAGCGTATTTGCTTGGGACTGAGGCGCTGGGGTGTACGGAATGCCTCGAGGTTGCGGTGGTCTGTCCAGACCTCAAATGGGCAAGTCGTCCCTTCCAAAAGGTGAGGCCAAGCCTCCAGCGCTGCTTTAACCGCAAATGCTTCCTTTTCCCACACGTGCCAGCGCCTCTCTGTCTCCAAGAATTTCCTCGAGAGATAGGCGCATGGCTTCAGGATTCCAGCGGAATCCTTTTGCAGCAGGATGGCACCTATTGAGAAGTCAGAGGCGTCCACCTGCACCACAAAAGGCCGTTCGGGGTCTGGGTGAGCTAGAATTGGCTCCACTGTGAACAGCGCTTTTAGCCTGTCAAACGCGGTTTGACAGGCAGGAGTCCAATTAAGTACGGCCCCCGGGTTTTTTACCTTGCGCGTCTCCCAGACACCTTTGGTCTTGAGCAAATCGGTTAAGGGTAGGGTGATTTCCGCGAACCCCCTCGCGAAGGACCTATAGAAATTCGCGAACCCGAGGAAGCTTTGAAGCTGGCGCCTGGTGCGTGGGTGTTCCCAGCTCAAAACTGCCTGAACCTTCGCGGGGTCCATCTCTACGCCTTTGTCAGAGATTCTGTACCCTAGGTAGTCCAAGCGCGACTTGTGGAATTTGCACTTGGACAGCTTAGCGTAGAGTTTGGCTTTCCGGAGCTTAGTGAGGACTTGCCTCACTAACCTCTCGTGTTCCCTCTGCGTCCTCGTGTAGATGAGGACATCATCCAGGTAAACCAGTACGCCCTTGAATAGGTGTTCATGCAGTACCTCGTTGATGAGTTGCATGAAGACCCCCGGGGCCCCCGCAAGACCAAATGGCAGTACCTTGTATTGGAAGGAGCCCAAGGGGCAGTTGAATGCCGTTTTCCACTCGTCCCCCTCCCTGATGCGGATTCTGTAATACGCCTCACGGAGGTCGAGTTTGGAAAACACCCTTCCCTTTGACAGGTGTGCTAGCATGTCCTTTATGAGGAGTAGGGGGTATTTGTTGGATAGGGAAGCGGAATTTAATCCGCGGTAATTGGTGCATAATCTCAGGGTGCCATCCTTCTTTTCCCGAAATAGGACGGGTGCTCCAACCGGCGAGTTTGCTGGTTCTATGAAGCACCTGGAGAGGTTTTTGTCCAAGAATTCCCACAGTGCCGCTAATTCTCTCTGGGTCATGGGGTAGATCTTGGGCTTGGGTAATGGGACGTCTGGGAGCAGTTCAATTGTGCAGTCCGTCTTGTGGTGGGGGGGTAATTGGTCCGCCTCCTCTTCTTCAAAGACATCTGCAAAGTCTGCATATTGCTCCGGCAGTCCTTCTGGGGGGTGGGGTCATGGGTATGGTCGACGACTTCTGCCCTCCCCACTGTCGGAGCAGATGGTTTGTCCGGTGTCGGTGCCTGGTAGACCCCGTCTTTGAACTTGATGGAGCATGTCCTCCAGTCTATGTGTGGGTTGTGGCGTGCTAGCCAGGGGATCCCCAGCACTACTATGGGTTTCCCTATCTGGGTTACCACAAAGTTTATGGATTCCTTGTGGGTGCCCATCGTCAGGGTGACCTTTCCGGTCCTCTGGGTGGCCGGTCCCCCCCCCCTGCTGTAGAGCTGTCTAGTTGTTGGAATGCCAGCGGTTTAGGGAGGGGGGAACAGGGCAGTTTTAGTGCGGCGACAATGTCCGGGTGGATCAGATTTCTGGAGCACCCAGAATCCACCAGAGCTTCGACCGCAATGGCTCTAGGGCCATAAGAGAGTTTAATTGTCCCTGCCAGGATGGAGCAATCATCACTCAACCTGGGGTTGTTGCGCCCCTTCTTCACCACCTGCCCAGCGGCGCGGCTTAGAGCAGGTGGGGAGCGTTTTCCGTCGGCTGTTCTTGGGCGTCGATCGTGTCCCCTGCGAGGTAGGCGTCCACGTCCTCGTCCGGGGTTGCTAACGCTCCTGTCAGGCGTCTGTGGGGGTTGGATGGCTTGTGCAGCGTCTTCGGTGTGGGTCTGGGCAGGCAATCCGTTG
Source organism: Candoia aspera (assembly GCF_035149785.1). NCBI lineage: Eukaryota > Metazoa > Chordata > Lepidosauria > Squamata > Candoiidae > Candoia > Candoia aspera. Next base: position 77,757,553 of record NC_086160.1, read on the forward strand.
TCCTGTTTTTGGAACAGTCCGCCGCTCGGTGGCCCGTCTTCCCACACCTGGTATACTGCCTGCGGGCAAGCCTCCGTTGTTGGTCTGCGTGCCAGGTCGGGTCCGACTGTGGGACTGGTCCTCTGGTGCTGGGAGGGATTTTGCCATCTGCGGTTGCGAGCAGGAACGTGCGCTGAGCGTGCTCCACTTTTCCGGCTAGGCAAATCCACCCGTGAAGGGAGGCTGGGTCGTCCCTGTAGAGTGCCCACTGTAGCACCTCCCGGTTGAGGCCACGCTTGAACATGTCGATCAGGGTGGCCTCAGACCATTCCGTGATTTTGCCTGCGAGGACCTTGAACTCAAGGGCGTAGTCGGCCACCGTTTTTCTTCCCTGGCACAGCGCTTGAAGTGTGCACTTGGCCCTTTCCTTCGCCAGGGGGTCCTCAAAGTAATGCTTCAGCTTGGCTAGGAAGTCGTGGAAATTGGCCAAGGCTGGGGCTCCGGACACAGACATCTGCACATACCAGTCTGCAGCCCTGTCTTGGAGCTTGGTGGCCACTGCCGAGATTTTTGCAGCTTCTGTGCTGAAGCAATGGCCGTATTGGGCCATGTAGTCCCTCGCATTTGTTAGAAAGAAGGACAGTTTCGTAGGGTTCCCATCAAATTGTACGGGGAAGTCTTTGGCGAACCTCCCAATTTGCGGGACCCCTACCTGTGGGTGGTGAGGGATGGCTCCCACTGGCCTGGGGCCACGAAGCCCTGCGACAGAGTCTCGTGCTTGGCCCCTTCCGCTCGGGGTTGTTGGCGGGGTGGGTATGGTGCCTCGATCCCCTCTTGCCCCCTGTGCTGCCTCAGTCTTGGAGTGCTCGCCTACGATCGTTGCCAGGGACTGGAGCATATGTTCCAGGTCTCGTACCTTGGCTTCCAGGGCCGTGTCCTTGTCTGGCGTGCCCCGGTCTGCCGATGTCGGGGACAGGAGCAGGTGTTCAAGGTATCGTACCCTGGCTTCCAGGGCCATGACCCTGTCTGGCGTGCCCTGGTCATCCGACGTCGGTGCTGCCAGATGCTGTCCGGTCTGTAGCCTTGCGCCTTCCTGCTCGGGCGTTTGGGGGTAGCAGAGCCTCCAGGTGGAGTAGGGTGTTCCCATCCAGGGTCCTGCTCCGCCGGCCCAAGTGAGGAGTTGCTGGTCCCCGACTTCGTCTTCCGTCGGGGTTCTCCCGTCTGGGTTGGAGCTCCAGATCTGGAACTGGGGTGCGGTGTGGGCAGGGAGGGTGTCCGTGTCCCCTTTCGGGTGCGCCGCCTCCAGCAGCTGTCGGGTCGCCTCTGCCTCTTGCGGGCCGTCCTTCACACCTCTGGTGCGAAGTGCTGGCTCCATCGCTGTCCCTGGTTCCGTTTTTCGCCAGTTGGTCTCTCCCGCGGAAAAATTTTCATCCGGTGGAGCTTGGCGACTTTGGTTTGGTGACTCTCAGCTTTATGTCAGGCTCTGCCTGCTAACCAGTAAAGACACAGACGCTAGCGTGGACTGAGGTTCTGGCTTTATTGATAGAACAGAGTGCATGCCTTTTAGAAAAGCTGAGTGAGTGGAGCGCGCCGGAACAGGATTTAGATAGCCCGCGCCAGTCAGCGCTCCACCCCTTCTTACTTCGGGTGCGCCCCGAGCCCCGTCGGTTCCGTTGCCAGTAGGTGAGGGGTCGTGGAGCCCCTCCTGTGCTCCGGGCGTTTCCTTGATTGCTTCCCTGGCCGGTGATGGTTCATTGCCAGGCGATCAGGTTCGTAATCTCTTTGACAGCTCGGGCGCGCCTCGTGGTCTGGTCTTGTCAATTACCTTCTTTGCAACATTGTATCTCTCTCTTCCGCGCCTCTGGCTAGAGTTGATACTTTGTTGCCAGCACCTGTTGCTCTCTTTTGTTAGCTAGTTGCCTTTTCCCTTAATCCGCCCGGTACCCATTTCCCTGCATTGTCATGCGAGCCGTTGCGATGTCACAAGCATCGCAACGGTGATCATGACAGAGCATCTGGCAGTGGAAGGAACACTCCCCAAGAAAGACAGATAAAAGGAAGAGCCCGAAGGGTGCTGTCTACTGGAAGCGAGGATCAAGAAGGTGACAGCACCTCTTCCAAGGCTTATCCAGTCTGATGACAATGGCCTTTTCCTGCTGACACACATGGGGACAAACGATACTGCAAATAACAGCTACAACTATATCACCACAGATGTTGCACATTCTGGGAGGAAGCTCATGACCTTGTGGGCTCAGTTGGTATTCTCATCCCTCCTTCTAGTCCATGAAAGAGGACCAGAAAGGAATACACCTCCATTTGCCATATTCTGAAATTACTTGGTTATTTTATCACACACGTCTATGGCTTTCATACGGCCTGAAATCAAGAAGATATAGCTGGGCTCCAGAATCCCCCTCCCCTTGCCCAGCGTTCAAACTGATACCTCACCTACCCTTAGATTCAAATGAGGTTCGAACCAATGATTCCTCACTAGCACAGCCAGAGTTCAATAAGCCATTTACTTTCAACAAATTCACCTTGAAGTGTATCACATTTCGACCCTCGACTCCCATACAGTCCTTTGTCTTGTTATTCTAATGCAAACAGACTTCTGAAATTTCTTTCACATCCAAACTTTTACTACGGCAATAACCACAGTTCTGGCAGGCACATTCTAAATTTTAAAAGGAGCAAGCTTTCATACTGTTTAGAAATAACCGTTTAGGTTTTCCTGCTTTAATTCCACAAAAGGCGGAAACTTTGTGCAGGACCACAAGCTGTCAACTTCCCAGCAACCAAGAATCCCGCTTAGCTCTCTAGCATAAACAGCATAGTAGCAAGCTACCACATCAATACACATGATTCTCGAAAAAATTATTCTGGTTTCAATTCACATTTGTTCTGCACATGCCACTGAATTCAAGGTATTCTCACTGTTAAACTTCTAAACCCTCAACTTTCAAAAGGCCACAAAAATCAGACAAGAACAAGAAATACATGTCGCCCAGAGGACTCGTTCTTTGGGAAAAGGCAGCTTCAGAATGGACAACCGCATGGAGACTGGAGACGGTGGCAGTCAGCTGGCAAGGACTTTCGAAGAAAGGAGCACCATGCAGGGTCCTCTGCATCCTTGGTGGACACAGGAAACATTGTCCAGAGAAACAGCACAGCAGAATTCCGGAGGACCGCCCTACGTTTTCTTTCTTTGAGCCCACCTATCATTCCTTACAAGAACTGTTTTGAGGGCCAGGGGAGTGGAGGGGTTACAAGTGTGAGCTTGAATTAATGGGCCTCGGGTTTAGGTCCCCACACGACCTGGGTTGATGCCATTGATCCAGTCACTCTCTGAGCCCAATATACCTCACAGGGTTGTTGATATGGGAATAACACTGAAGGAGATGCCAGCTTAGAATGCTCACTTGAGGTCTCAGAAGAAAAGCAGGATGTGTGCACGTGTGTGTGTGTGTGTGTGTGAGAGAGAGAGAGAGAGAGTGGGAGGGGGGAGAGAAAGAGAGAGAGATTATCCTCCAGGAGCAGGAATAGAGGCTGCAGGGCGACCCAACCCCGGGGCTGACTGAGAGCTGCTTTAATAGTTAAGCTGAAGGTCTGTGCAGATACACACACTGTGCATGTAAAAAAGGGTCCTGATGATTTAATCAAGACTTCTCCCTGGGATGAATACTCAGCCACAGTCCTAGAGCTAACATCCAACGTCTACTCTTTCTGTAGGTCAATTGGGAAATGAGTGTAATAAGTACTTTTCTGACCCTTGGTTTCCAAAGACATTTCCAGGAGCAAGCCAGTGAGAAGAGTGGATGCTGCAGAAGATGGGCAAAATGCTCCCCTGCAATCAAGCAGCTGCCCCTAATCCCCAGGGCCCTGAGGGACTGCTCCTTCCTTCTGCATCCTTCTGCATCCCTCAGCATGGCCAGCCACCAGGGACTTTCACAAGTTGTGCTTCTCACACAAATAACGCTTGACAAGGAAACTGCCAGCTCTAGACAAACGCACTCTTTGCAGCTTCTGCTTTAGCAACACAAAGCATGGAAAAAGCTGCCCGCCCAGAAACGTAACACAAGCATTGCATTCTGCAGGCTGAGCCTTGCTAGGTTGGGAGTCTCACCCTTCTCAAACACCCAGCAAGTTTACCCGTATACTACGCGAGGCAGAGGATGCTGTGATTCTAGCAAGGTCTCCGACGGGCCTCAGGAGTGCACTCTGCATTGCATTGATAAACCATTTTCTGTTAAATCACAAGAAGATCAAAACGGCAGTCTGCCAGAAGCTCCAAGACAAACATCCAGGGCAGCATTACTGATCAGGTGCTTTGAATACTGGAGGGAGGCAGGGAGTCCATGGCTCAGGCAAGAAGTTCCTGACTAGACACGTTGTCAGCCAGTAGCACAGGCTGCCATACGATGCCGAGTGCCTCACCAGAGGTCTTCAAACAGAGGCTAGGTGGTCATCTGTCAGAGATCCTCTCCCTAGGGACATCCACCCATCCTACCAGATCAGAAAGAGTAGGCACACTCCTAGTCCTTTCCCTTAAGTATTGCCATCTTAAGGGATCTAGGAAGTGTGCCTTTTCCGTGGCAGCCCCTGCCCTAAGGAACACTTTTCTCCCTGAAATTCAGCAGGCCTCCACCCGCCTAGCCATCGGAAAAGCACGCAAGACCTGGCTTTTCCCCCAAGCGCTGGGATAGGGTGAGACTGACAACAGAACCTAGTGATGGACTGCACGTGAAAGTTTAACTTTGGTGCCAGGTTTTAATGTTTGTGGTTTTAATAGTTATACGTATGTGCTAATGGTATATTGATGTTGTTTTGGCTGTTGGTTGGGAGCTACCCAGGGTTTGATTTAAGATGGGCAGCTATCTAAATGTTATAATAATATAATATAATATAATATAATATAATATAATATAATATAATATAATATAATATAATATAATATAATATAATATAATATAATATAATATAAATCCTGCACTGGGCAGAGGTTGAACTAGAGGACCTCTTTCCAACTCCACGATTCAGACCAAGAAAGCAAAACAGGAGGCATCTACAACACTCAAGGCAAGGACTGTGGAAGGGCAGAAAATTGAGAGAAGCCTCCATGAGCATCAGCTGGCAGTCAGAAGACATGATGAAAACTCCTTCGCCTCACAACATCCTGACAAACTCAACCACAATTTGGGACACTGTAGATATCTTAGACCAATGCAGGAGAATTCCTAGAGGCATGGCACTCTGATGAATCAGCCATTACTAGACACACTGAGGTAAGCTCCATCTCCAAATCATTCAAGAAAGGAAGCAACCAAAGATCAAGGAAGAAGCAAATAGACCAGAACACATCCTTCCTCATCACAGACCTATTAGCCAATACCCACATAAGCAGGAAGCAGCACTAGATAGGCAAGAGCTACCAAGGAAGAAACTACACCCCAACCATAATTGGCAGGACAAGCTACTATATATACACACAGCAAACAAACTCCACTTCCTCTGCACTGATGAAGCTACCTAGCCTGCTAATGAAATCTCATCAAGAAACCAACCAAGCTCAAGCACCAGCAAGAGCTCCACATTAGTCACTGGCTTCTCTCTTGTACAGAGCCCGGAGAAGTCCACCAGCCCATGGAACTGCCACATCCCAATTCCGAGGGCAGTGCTACTTGGAGCTGGAGGCTAACTTGCTGAAGGTGAAGCCTTGCACCTGGCTGGGGATTTGTAATCTTTGACTGATTTTTTGCCGCAGAGGCAAGGAGCTTAGGAAGGCGTGCGATGGATGACAACAGTATTGCATCAGTTGCATCAAGTTAATGCTGTATTTTAGCAAAAGTGGAGGTTTGGGTTTTAAAGCCTTACTGTTCTTCAGGACCAGCTCAGCTGATCTGAAGGCCCTTCAGTTAGCGAAGGTAAGAGCCTCTTTTCTGCACTGTCCCCCACCCAGCTGAGCTCCATCATGCCCTGTTATCAAAGGCTTTTCAGAAGCTCTGTAGACCCATTCATTTGCTCTGGTCCAAACCTAAATTTCTATACTTCTAAACCAAATTAGGCAAATCAAACAACAAAAACATTGGCAGAGTATACAAAATTTATCTCAGTTGCAGAACCAAGGGAGTTAGCGTTCACCAAAATCTGTGATTTCAAGCTTGAGATTGGTAGTGCTCCAAGACCACAGCCAAGGCTGCCAAAACAGCCAGCAAGATCTGATGATTTACTGAGCCTGTGGAACTTTAATTTTAGAATCTAGAATTTTTATTTGGAATGATGAACTGCAGTCCCGGTATCTGAAGAGGAGTCTTTTTCCATATATTGCTCGACTCCATCATCGGAAGCCCGTTCTAGGCGCTGTTGCATCCTAAAATAAGATGGACGGTTCCAAGGAGCAGCCATTTTCAGAGCAGGAGGCATCATTTTTTATGCTGGACGAAGAGTTTTTCATTATCTTTGGCCTTTTTAGTTCCATGTACCTCTTTGCTACTGTTTTGTTTAAGTAATTTGATTGTTTTATTATTTTTTAGTATTTGCACATCTTACCTGCCTTTTTAATTTACTTTTTTATCATCTTTCTGCTGTGGATTGTATGCGTCCTTGCATCTCGTCCCAAGAGCTTCCAGCAAATGCCTTCTGATGCACCCCCCCCCCACTTCTTCCACCCACCACTTCCTTGAACTCCCAGTTCCACGTGGCCCCTAAGGTGCCCCTCTCCTGCCGTGACTTCAGCAGGAGACTCCCACAAAAGTGCCTGGGCGACACCGCCAAGGCTGGTCCAACAAAGCCAAGCACAGGCGCCTGATTCTTCTGTGCCCTTGGTGCTCTGGACAGAGCCCTTGTGCCGCACGGCTGGCAGAAGCAAGCTTGGTGTGCTCTAATACCGATCTGCAAATACAACATTTGAAGTCAGTGAATCACATTTCTCAGGGTATCAGAGGGATTAACCCTAAACTTGTTTTGAAAGAAGACAGCAGTGGTCTAGTTGTCAGTTCCTGGATCAGGAAAAACGGGTCCATGGCTTTACCAGCGAGAGGCCCTCTCTTCTCCATTATGGTTCTGCTGTTTTTGATGGGCTTTTTTTTGGTGAAGTTTTGGGGGGTCACTGTCCCAACAGTCAGGAACCACGCTGAGACGAGGAGTAGGTCTCTAGTGTTTATTACTGCTACGTTAGACAGAAAGTCCTAACAAACTGAAGAAGCGTGGGAAAACCCAGACAGATAAACCCCAAAAGTCAAGGCGGGTCTGATCTGCGTCTCTTTGAATGGCTGCTCAATTCCTCAGTACTACGCATGCGCTTTCCCCCCTGGATAGGGGCCCCCTCCTGCTCGCCATCAGTGCTCATGACAGTCACTGTTTTAACTATGGGCACCATGGGTTTCATGTTGTGGTTTTCATATGCCACCCAGAGGCACTGTTGTGAGGTGGGCAGCCATATAAATTATCTGAATGAAAGAATGAATGAAAGGATGAATGGGTATCTTCATCAACGCCCTTCCAAACTCATCACTGAGAGCTAGACATCACCATCAAAAGGGGAGTTTTGCAGCACATGGATTGGAACGTTCTCCAGCACAATGTGAGGATTACATGAGCTGAGAGAACCTAAATGCTGAAGGATTTTTGCACACAGGGCAACTGGCAGATATAACCTCTGAGTCAGTCCAGAAAGAAGTCATAACAACAAATTCTAGAGGAAAGCCGAACAAGAGGATAGGGGTAGGGAGACTGGTTTTGGTGTGGGAGGAAATCTTTGTCAAGAAGAAAGCTGGCTAATAGTGTGTTTAGAATATAGCACTAATTACTTATATTCCTGCAGTTCTTACTTATGGAAAAAACAGTGAACTAACTTTCCACTCAAATTAGAAACATTCATTTCTCAGAAGAAAAAATAAATGAATTAAAAATCAAGATGACAGTGTTTATTCATCTGAACTTGCACAAGGGCAGCAGCTTAAATAATCCTTCTGTTGCCCAATTTTAAAAAAATTCTGGGCTACTTCACATGAGCCAAGGACCGTTTGTAGATGGCAGAAAATTAGCAGAGGCCCACCAGTCAGGAAGAAAAAGAGGGGACTCTGCAGATGAAGGAGCTGCATTCAGGGGGGAAGCGGAGAGACAGACAGACACAGACACATCAAGCCCAGGCCCTCTGTCTTCCTCTTGATCTCACTGCTAAAATCAGGCACCATCTTATTTGCCTGTTAACACTCTTTAGGGCCAGTCCCTTACCTCAAAGAATACCTGCAGCTGCACTGACTTCAACTCACCCATCTACCTTGATGGTGAGAGCCAGCACCCCCAGAGTCTTCCAGGGCTCCCTCCCCACCCCCCCATGAAGAGGAGCAAGACAGGCAGAAACAAAGGCCTCCAGCCTATCTCAGCACCTTCTTAGTGCGGGGGGGTGGGGCGGTCAATAAAGTCAGCAAAGAGGCAGAGGAGAAAGGGGACAGACCACTGTGACCTTCTAGGGAGTTTCACATGGCAGGAAGAGGAAGAGGAAGAGGAAGGAGTCTCAGGCAACTGGGCAGGAAAGTCCTGCTCTCTGCAATAAAGTACCTGCTCCAGATTTCCTTGGGTGTCAGGGGTGCACTTCTGACTAGCCCGAGGATTGGCTAAATCCCCGCAAGGGATCCCTTCTGGCAAAACTCCTCAGAGGCCAGCTGGAGTTTACCCCCAAGCAGTTGACTATCCCATGCCGGAATGCAGATTTAATACAAGAGGCAGGCTTATACCAGAAGTCAGGTGGGCCTGCGGGACAGCAAGACATTGCCAGAGAACAATGGCTTGGATAAATCCACTGCAAAGGGTGAAGCAGGAGGAAAGGCTGTTGGCAAAACCTGAAAGAACTGAAGACAGAACTTTGTCGATGAACTAAGCTGCCTCAGAAAGCAGGGGAATCTCCTTCATGGGAGATTCTGAAGCAGAGGCTAGACGGCTCATCTATCAGGGACAGCATTTCCTGCATCATTAGCAAGTAGACTTTTAAGCTTCTCCTAAACTCTGGGTCAATGCCTGTACAATGTCTTGGCAGCTCGAAGGCTGCCAATGCCAAACTCCTCCAATCAGCGTAGAGAAGCAAGGGAGGGCAAGCCACATGCAACAGACAAGACAGCGTTCAGCTCCACTTCTCACCTTCCTGAAGCCCATCTCCGAAGGCGCCTCAGAAGAACCGAGGGCCTCAAACTGCTCTGTAGGCGCAGCCTTGGCAAGATGGGAGACCAGGCCAATTTAAATGGCGAACATAAACACCGCATGTTTTTCTTCGCAGCCAAAGACCCACATATAAGATATTTATAAATGGAAGTTTTACACCAGGTTATCAAGGGCCACCCTCCCTTACAGTAGGTCAGAAGAAAGGACTGCAAGTGCTTTAACAGGCCCTGCAGACCCTCTCAGAATTGCCTTACGGTACTCACTGGCAAATGATAGCTGCAGTTTGCCTACTGAGTTTCCAAGAGTCTGTAACCCTTTTTCCTCGCATCCAAGCCTGACCGATGAGACAGGGGGAACTTGCTTCCCAGCTGTTTGCTGGCTGCACCATCAAATGTCTCTCACTGTTCAGAAGCATTTCCTAACATTCAATCAGAATCTCCCTTCCTGTATCTTAAATCATTATTCGTTATATTTTAAAATTTTTGGTAATATTGTTATTTTAATAATTTCTTTTTATCATTTTATAATGATTATCTATTTGCTGTTTTATCTCATTGTTGTACACCACCCAGAGTTGCTTTGTGTGTGACGGGCGGCCATATAAGTATGACTGATCAATCAATCAATCAATCAATAGGCATTTCTAGACAACTTCAATCTTAAAGACTGAAAAGAGAGGACGGTCCTAGCTTTCTTCTACGTGACATCCCTTCCAATATTTAAAGAGCGCTATCAAACCCTCCCTTGGTGTTCTTTTGTAAACTGCCATGGGTCTTCTGAAGGGGGCATAAATCAAATAAATAAATAACCAATACATTTGTAGCATCCCACAATCTGCTATGGAAGTTACCTATTTAATTATTTTATTTAATTATTTTTATTTATTTATTCATTTATAAGATATGTATGGCCACCCACCTTAAAACAATCTTGGGCAGCTCACAACAACAGTAAAACTACAAAAACTACAAAAACCATGTGACAAAAACTAAAAACCCGGCACCTCAATCATCCTCCCAGGGTGCCCCAACAACCACCCACAGACTCCACCACGCTCCCTCAGTGCCTGGGTAAAGAGCCAGGTTTTAATGGCCTTCTGAAAAGCTAAAAGGGTGGGGCCTAAATATTTCTGGGAAGGGGCCTGGAGCATGCCCACCCTATCCAACCTAGTGGGACAGGCAATGTAAGACTAACCTGAGAAGATCTGTTCTTGGCAAATCCAAGCTGGTATCTGGTAATCACTGTACTGATTTTCCAATTGATTACTTTATGGTATGCTCCAGAATCTTCCTTGACTGGTATGTAGTTCTCTGAGTCCTCCTATTCCCCTTTTTGAAGACAGATGTAATTATTTTCCCTTCTCTAAGCATCTGGAACTTCACTTATTCTCCAGGATTTCTCAAAGGTAATAAAGGTTTGGCCAGACTATCAACAAGTTCCTTCAGTGTCCTAGGGATCCTAGCTCTCAGGGAACAAGTCCACTCTCTTGAAACCAAGGTGGCAGCTGGAGATGCCCAGACCGTCAAAGATGCATGTGGCTGAGGCTTCCGAGACGACTTCCTCCCCTCCTGGGGTGGTGAAGCTCTCCTCTTTTCTCCGAGGAGCTTGCTTTCATGGTCTTGTACAAGGAAGGCATCATTCCAATGGTAAGGGAGATATTCTCATAAGAGGGGACCAATCACTGGATGATGAACCCAGATCCTCTCACAGTGGGGATGATACTGGGGGAGGTAGTGGAGGGTTTGTGGGCAATTCTATCACTAGAAACGTAAAGAGGTAAGTCTGTAATGAGTGTGTAGATCACATGGAGCTTGGTCTGCCTAGTGAGAAAGCTGTAAATGCCATGAGCCATCTAAATAAGTGCTGGAAAGCACAAATAATGTAAAACACTGAAGGAGAAACACAAGCTTAAAACCGATGAGCCCAGCAGCGAAGGGGAAAAAAGCCCGTATAACATAAACCGAGCAACTCTAAAAATTAGCTGAGAATCTTCTTCCATGCCTTTATGTTGACAGAAAGACTAGCATTTGTTGAAAGTTGACAAGCAACAAGTATCTGCTGTAAAATGAAGTACAGATTTCTCCTCTCAGGGTTGTATATTTCTCTAAGTCAACCCTCCTACTTGAAAAATCCCTAATTTTTGATCTTCCAATCATTCTTTTGAACTGGGGATATACCATGAAAAACGTATGTGTCATATGAACAGTCCTACTGATATCAGCCCCAAACACAACATTAGTAGGACAACATCAAACCACATTGGTTAACATTCCAATTCCAGAGGCCCTTCTCCAAAAGCAGGAGGACTGCAACCGAGCCTTACCAAACGCTATCTGAGGCATCCAGTACAGCTGAAGCATTGCGGCGGCAGCGGCGGCTGCTATATTAACCTCATTCTAAGGCCATAAAAAACTGAGTGCCTGCATTAGTTCATCAGGACATTCAAACTCATTACTGCAAAGGTCACATAAATAAATAACATGAATTCCATCAACTTTCTATAAAGAAAGGTTACTGGCTTAAGAGCCACAGATAATTCCTCCAGAATCTCTAACCACCGTGGAATCTCAGAAGCAGGAATCGCATCTGGACCAAATAAGCCGAAAAACAAATGCTTAAGCAGGACATATGCCAAGAAGCAATCAATCAGGATTGTTTTTTCATTGCAAGTTTTAAAAACTATTTCCTCGGGGCTGCATTGATCCAGAGTAATAATATTGTGAGAGGTCCAGTTCACCCACCCCCACCCCCACCCCCACCCAGATTTAAACTGTATTTTTAAACTGAGGTTATCCCACATTATAAGCTGTTCTTGGGTAACTGGGTCAAAGTCACATCTGCCAATCACATTTTTCCATATACGTCCTGCAAAACGGGGCAGGGAAGGGCTTTTGCTTGTGGGCAACTCTGTCATTAGAAACTCAGAGAGAGCCTTGTGACCGGCAGGCAGCACATTTTGCCTACCTGCTCAGAAATAGCAGCTGTCATGCTACATATCCAGGGTGGAGTCAATGACACCGGAGAGTACAGTTGGCCAGCCCTGGAAGGCGTATTTTCAGCTGCTAGCTGCCAGATGGAAGTCCAAATGCTTCTTGTTCCCAAATATATAGGCCGAGATCTAGTGTCTCAAAGTACGGATGAGACAGTAACGCCAGAAGGAGAAGCTGAGATCTTTAAGGTACTGGAAAACTGGGAGGGAAGTCGCACCTGTACTAGAGAGCCAGGCCCAGCTGAACTAAAGTGGGACCAGGTTGCTGGTTATGTATTATCAGAAAGGTGGCACAGCAACTTTTAAGGCGAATCCCGGAGGAAAGCCAACAGGTACAGAACAGCAACATCTGGTTCCAAAGAGCATAGATGTTTCAGAAAATGCGTACGGATAAAGTCAACACCAGAAATGTATTAAGAGGTAGTTACCCTAACCACATCTGAGGAAAGACATGAAGTATGGGGTGGCTTTGATGCCACTGCTAGAAATCTCTGAGCCAATATGGAATTAGAGTGCTCAGGTGCAAAGGAGAACACAAATACAATACGAATAATAGAAAGACAGGAGAATGGAGAGAATCTGTGAAATACTGGATACCAATTACATGGAAAGGACAAGGAATAATGGAAATTTGCCCTCACATTCATGCTCAAGGTAGGTATGTCCTCACTCTTTCAAAACACTAAGACCAGAGGTCATCCTGTGAAACAAACTAAAGTACTTTTTCAGAAAGCTCATAATTAATTGGTGAAATTTGTTAACACAGGACTCAGTGATGGGTGCTACCTTGGATGCCTTTAACTTGGATAAATGAACTGAGGACACATCTATCAAGGACTATTAGTCTTGGAGAGTCAATGTTACTGTCATGAGCACTGATGGTGTCCTAACAGTCAGAAATCACGCTGAGACGAGGAGTAGGTCTCTAGTGTTTATTACTGCTACATAAAACAGAATCCTAGCAAACTGAAGAAGCGTGGGAAAAACCCAGACAGATAAACCCCGAAAGTTAAGGCGGGTCTGTTCCGTGTCTCTTTGAATGACTGCTTAACTCCTCAGTACTACGCATGCGTTTTCCCCCCTGGATAGGGGCCCCTTCCAGCTCGCCATCAGTACTTATGACAGATGGTGAGCAGGAGGGGGCCCCTATCCAGGGGGGAAAACGCATGCATAGTACTGAGGAGTTAAGCAGTCATTCAGAGAGACACGGAACAGACCCGCCTTGACTTTTGGGGTTTATCTGTCTGGGTTTTCTCACGCTTCTTCAGTTTGTTAGGATTTTCTGTCAAACATAGCAGTAATAAAACACTAGAGACTTATTCCTCATCTCAGCGTGGTTCCTGACTGTTAGGACAGTTACCTTCAAAGTGGGCACAGGATGCCTCTAATCTAAATGAAGACAACCAACCATGGAAGAGGGTGAGGCTCCATCTCCTGCTTGGGAGCCCCCAGGGGCACCTGGTTGGGCCCCAGAAAAAAACACGGCAAGACCTAGAGGGGCCCTGGCCTTAGCAGCAGGACCAGTCTTAGGTTTTTATGACCTTCAACCAGCTCTTTCCAATGGTCTCATGGAACCATCTTCTTTTCAGAGAAGCTTAACTTGGTCTTTTCTCCATCATTTTTTATCATTCTGCCTTCTTTACTGAACTGCTAGTATACTGCTCCCCTTCTTTTCATTTTGAAAATATCTGAAGAAGCTGTTTTTGTGTTCTAGCCACCTTCCACTAACTTCATCGCTAACAGTTCCTTGTCTTGGCTTCACATTCCCGACAGATCCCCATTTCTCACTGTTTCCACTGAAGAGATGATCCCAACTTTTCTTTACAGTGCTAACTAGCAGCCATCCACCTGGGCCAAGCTGTCATCTCAGAACAGAACCACAGAGACCTCTGCATACAAAAACCGCATGCTTGTCCATAAGCTGCAGACCCCGCCCCCTTTTAAAACAGTTCTTCACAGCTTTACAATTCAAAACTTACCTATCCTCAACCTTTATGCCTAGGATTCCAGGGGAGCAGCTATGTTTTACTCAAGAGCGGGGGCACCTTCATAAGACACATTAGTGAACAGCTGTTGCTAACAGGCTCTCCGATAAAAATAAAAACAATCTGACTCTGTATGTGCCTAGCTATATGCCTTCCCTCTGGTTAGCAAAATACCTGCACAACCCCTAATTGAGATTTTATTTGTGTGGCAAAAGGTATCTGGCTGGCTCTGTTTAAAAGTTTAGTACCTGAAAGATCAGCCTTGACCAAAAGCAAAATCCTGCATAAGGAGACGAGTCTTCGTATGAGGAGCCCACCGTTATCTCACACGCTTAGGGGAGAATCTACAGATGCGAAGAGGCCCTTCACCAAAATCATGTGTGAACAGAGGAAAGGGAAGGACTGGTAGAAAATCCTGCACGAGTCTGCAAGGGTGGCCTTGCGCATCTCAGAACTCTGCAGAAGGTGGCAGTGGCGGCAGCCATGGGGAAAGGAGATGACCACGGAGCCTCCCCTCCACAGAGGGCTCTGAAGGAAAACCGGAGAGCTGATTCTAGGGAAGCCACCAACATGTAAGGCAGGAAAAACACACACACAACCCCTTTTGATAGTTTCTCAAGTCCCGTCTGGCATCTGAACTCTGAATGCCCCTTTTAGCCAGACGTTAAATGAACGGCTCGAGCACTACAAAGCACTTCCTTCCATGAAACCCACTTTAAGTACCTCTCCGAGTGTTCCCTGCTGGATCAAAATGTCAGCAAGGCATTCAAAGCACGATCCACCACACACCAGAGAACAATTTCAACCAGCACCATGCTGTGGGGTTGGGCCGCACTCGGCTCTTTTGTCTGGCCAGGCCTTTTTCCAATCGAGAGATTTCAATCCTTTCTCCCTCAACACCAAACAGCAGAGAACAATCTTTCATGCACGCGCCCTGGACACAATAGGTTTTGTCTTGTTAAATAAAAAACACGGCCTTCCCGTCAATCATTTCCAGCTGTAGGCGCGTGCCTCCAGGGCCCCCACCGACAAGGCACAGCATCTGCCTAGCTGCCCCATGGCAGACAAAGACAGGGAACCAGCTGGAGCGACGGGTGCAGGAACTTGGCTTGGTCGGGCAGCCTTTTCTGCGAAACAAGAGGCTGGCTTGCAGAGCAGCCCTGGCCAGCCAGGTGCAGCCGAGCGACTTGCCAATCCCCCCCCTGCAGATGCAGATGCAGATGCAGCTGATCCCAGGCCTCACATCTGAAGGCGGTTGGCCGTCCTCTCGCACAGATGCAGAGCTGCAAAGAGAGAGGCTAGCTCACTTCTAGGCAATGGGGGCTGTATGGAAACCTATGCGCCGCGCAGCAGGTCCGCACCCTAGACACAGCCTTTGCCAAGAGAGCCTAAGCAGCCCTCCGGGTCAGGACTCTTTCCTGCAGCAGCACTGGAAGCCCCCTCGCAGCTGGTTTCAGGCGCAGGATGAGCAGAGAGGAGGAGGCCTCAGCTCTCCCTCTCTTCCCCCCAAGCATGGCTGGGTTTGCCCAGGGTAGAGACCACTTCACAGAGCAGCGGCAGAACCACCCGGCCACAGCCACGGCACACCTTGTTCATGCGCAGACCCCTCCCTTGCCAGGAGAGCAGAAGGAGGCCTCACTGTCCGGCTCCGTGCCCTGGAGAAGGACCTGCTCTAGAGGGGCAAGCAGACTCCACCCGAGCAACTGACTCGCAACAGCAACGGGACGCCCTCAAGACACCCAGACACTCCCTGCAGCTGGACATGGACACACACATGCACACACACACACACCCTCATTCAAGGGGACTTGCTAACAGGAAGAAGAGAGGAGGAAGCCAAGGGCCTGACTCCCTTGCCTCACCCCCATCAGGAGCCAGGGTGGGGACCCCTGGGTGTCCTGCCTGAAACCTGCCATTAGGCCCAGGCATGCATTTCAGCAGAAGGGAATCTCTGTAGCTCAGGGTTGCACTGTGGAGCCCCCAGCGCTCTCTGAGCCTGGTGCTTTGCCTGCAGACGTTCCACTACCCAACTTGGTCACATCTTCAGCACGATGGTCTCTCCCTCACGCTGAAGATGTGACCTAATTGGATAGTGAAACATCTGCAGGCAAAGCACCAGGCTCAGAGAGCGCCGGGGGCTCCACAGACACACAGTTCCCGCTTCCTACTTTTGCTAGATCTTTGCACAACAGAGTGCAAGAGCAAGAGGCCAGGCCTCGCAGCTCCCCTGGGGACCCTCCCTCCAAATACACTGGGCCTGCTCTGCTCATCCCAGCCAGCATGGCGACTGCCAGCAGAAGGTGTCAATCCACCACACCCAGCAGCAGCAGCAGCAGCAGCAGCAGCAGCTAAAGAAAAATTTCAAAGCAGGCTGGGTGGAAAGGGAGGGAGGGAGGGAAAAACCAAGCAAGCTTCCAAAAGCCAATCTCTTAGAATGATATCCCCAAAGAGAAACCTAAGTATCCACGATCCCTTTGAAGCAGAACTTCCCAAATCCTCAGGTCTGGAGAAATTCACCTCCAGGGATGAAAGCTCAGACATCTGCCAACATTTTAGCCAGGCTTTTCCTGTTAAAAGTAATGAGAAGCGTTGAACATCAACTAGCAGGGTTGTCCTAATTCAGGAGATTGATGGAGTATGGAAACTATTAACATACTCACTTTAACTAGGAAGGAAGGAAGGAAGGGAGGGAGGGAGGGAGGGAGGGAGGGAGGGAGGGAGGAAGGAAGGAAGGAAGGAAGGAAGGAAGGAAGGAAGGAAGGAAGGAAGGAAGGAAGGAAGGACTTCAACCTATAAACAAGGCCTTGGGGGTATTTCAGCAGCTTAACCCACCCAGGGAACATTTTGTTGCTTAAGTCAATCAGAAGCGGTTGGGCCCAGGAAATTCTGACAGGCAGGGGCTTGGCTAGGCTAGCAAAAATCCTGTTGCCTTCCTTATAAAAGGAAAACCACTCAAAGCCTGACTGCAGTGCAGGGCTGCCGCACACGTGCAGCCCGGCTAAGATGCGAGCAATGCTCCTGCCCTGCTACGGAAGCTACGCACGGACTGCTCGCTTTCCCATCAGATGCAACCCCCACTTCAGAGAGGACCGTGGCTCTTTCTCAGCTGAGGTGCCCCTTCAGCGGGAACTCGCACCCACATCTTGGCAGGACTGGACAACCAGAAGGCAGCCTGCATCGGGCAGTCTTCGTGGGTGCCTCAGAAGCCCCAGCAGCTCCAATGTGCACTGGCTCTGCTGCTAATGTGTGTGTGCGCGTGTGTGTGTGTGTGTAGGAGCTGCTTTGTTCAGGGACGCCTTGCAAACTGCCTAGCACAGTGTTGCTCAACCTTAGCAACTTTAAGATGGGTGGACTTCAACTCCCAGAATTCCCCAGCCATCAATCGACAAACAACCTTGGCCTAGCATGTACAAAGAGGGCAATCTACAAATGTAGAAATAAACACAAGTTGCAGGTTTATCAAGAACTATTACCCAATACAGCAGGTGGGGTTATTATATATGCAAAAGTTGCTACAAGTAGGGAATGCCACTTAAAACCATAAAAAGACACAAGGCAGCCAATTTGGCAGGAGAGTCCCTAACAACTCCCTCTCCAAATCAGCTGTATACGTTTATTTGTTTGTTTGTTTGTTTATTCAATTTACATAGATTTATATATACTTGACTGACCTAAGAACCTGACAAGAAACAAAAGCTTTTCTGCTGGTGTTTCTTTAGCAAACAACGGTGACAATGAATCAAGGGAACTCTGAAATCATGACACGCAAGACTTGTGGCATGCTTGTATTCTTGCCTGAAAAAAACCTGGCGTGCTTGTGAAAGCTTGTAGCGGTGCTTCAAGAATTCCTCTGAGAATTGGAGCGGCTACACTTCAGCTCGTAAGAGAACAAAAGGTCTCCATGCAGCAACATGTTAAAAATCAACACTGATCGGTCGATCAAGTGATTAAAATGCCTGGGACAATAAAAATAACTTTGCTGGCTCTGGAGGAACAAATAAGCCAGCACCAGGCACACATCACTGGGAAAGGTATTCCAGAGATGGCGGCTCCCAATAACCGTTGCTGTCTTATTTTACCGTTTTTAACTTACACTGCAGAAGTTTTATTGTACTTTTATTGTAATTTTATTATACAGAGTCCCCCTTTTTGGGGGGAGATGGGCGGTGATAGACATTTGAATAATAAATAAAATACTCTTGATTGCCATATGGATACTGTTAACCACTTAAGAGTCTGTGGATAGCAGTGGGTATAAATCTAATCAATAAATGTTGCATGGGCTTCCACGTGCCATGAACAACAAGAGGTCCCATCCCTGCCAAGGCCTGCATGGATGGGCTTCCAGAAGCAACTCCTCCGATGCTGCTGAAAGCAGCCGTGGACTTTTGGAAGGATCCAACAGAGCCCCTCTGTTCACCCCACTGGAGTGCAACAAGATCACGAAAAGATGTAACTTTATCTTTTCTTTAAAGTCAGCTGGGAACACTTCCACGAAGCATGCTTGCACAGCCCTGCAGTCCCAACTCAGCTCCCTGAGTGCTTGCACATTAGGCTGCGCTCAGGGCTAGCCCAGTTCTCCCACAGATTCTGCCAAGGACTTCCAGAAATTTGCTGGCACTTGCGCAATGAACTCTGCCCCTAAGGGGCAAAGACAATCTCTGAAAGTCTACCAAGAAGGTTACTCGCTTGAAGGCAACGCCACCAACCCTGAAATGAGATGAGACAGAAAACAGTTGGGTTTGCCAACTTGGCTAGCAATGCAGTAGGTTATGAAAAGCATATTCCTATTCACTGCTAATAGAAACAAGCCAGGAGAATGACACAAAACCCCATTTTCCCTCATTAATAAATAAAATTTGTTATACACAACAAATTGCTTTGAACCAGAAGAGCCAAATTCCCTTTTCCTACAAAAACCACTCATTAATATTTTCAACACTCCCTTCCACCAGCCAGAAATTAGAGAATAACCAAATCATCTCTCTCCTTTATTTTTCAATTGTTTCTGGATGCTTCTGAAAGCAGCCAGGGCAGCAGAAGCAGGGCTTGCCACACAGAGAGATCATTCGCCATCCAGAGGTTGCAGAGAACTTCAAAACAGCAATTAATAACGGCCCTACAGCATTCCTAAGCACTGGGTGGTAATTCTGTTCTCAAGAGAGGGGACAGTCCCATGCCACCATTAAGCAACTCACCAGAGCAATGCAGCAAGCATATGACAAAGGCAGGGGGAGAAAAAGAGTCCTAACACAAGGTCAGCCAGCAACATCTGGCAAGAACGTGCAACTCGTTGTGATCAGGCAACCATCAGCCCCGCCCTTGTTAGTTCAAGGAAGGCTGCAACGTTCCTTTCCATGAGGTTGGCAGTGAGGTTTGCTCCAGGCAGGAGAAGGACATGGCTCGCCTTCAAAGGACAGACCCTTCTCCATCCCAGCATAAACAGACTGTGTTTCTTACAGACTACCAACCAGCTGTGGGCAACCACCTACACAGAGAGGAAGATGTACTGGGATGATTCTTTCTGCGTCCCTCCCTCCCTCCCTGCCGGCAGCCTGAGCATACACACAGGCTGTGTGGGAACTTTGGAAAATGCATATGGAACCCATGAACCACAGGCCGAGAAGTAGCACTTTATCAGGGTGAGCTGCATACTACATCAAATGTGTAGAAAGGACTACCATTTTTGGAAAGATAGAGGAGATTGGGGGAGATGCAGATTTGAACCCCAAAGCTCCTCTGAGAAGCACTTGATTCTTCTTTGTCCTCTGTTTTTCTATCCCAAATTATTCTTAATTACAGAGGTGGGTTTCTCTGGAAAAATAATTAAAACCGGCTTGGGGGCAGTGGAAAGATGATTTGGAGTGGGAAATCATTAAGGACACAAATATATGGGCAAACATCTCCAGCCACAAGCTACTAATGGTTCCTTCAACACAGAGCATGAATTGCATGCAAAACAAATAATTATGTAACATCATGTAACTGGAACAAAGACTAACTTGTGCACGCTGAAACTGCAGGGCTTTTTAAAAACAGAGATGAACAAAGCCTTCTGCTTGGCCATGCATGACCAGAATATACCTGTAATTTTACATTTCAGGTTGCATATTATCTGGCTACGTGATGCTCAAACCTGCATTATACAGCATGCAAACTGAAATCATGCCTCTTACTTATTCTGCATGCTGTATTCTGCAAAAGGTATTAGAAAACTACCAACATGCTTTCAAGCTCAGGTTCTTCCAGGTAAGGCTTTGAGGAGGGAGGAGGAGAAAGAAAATAATTAAAAGTAAGGTTCTTTACAAACCACACATGCTAGCTGGAATCTCATTCAAGAGACCATCAGAATGAAGATGAGAGTCAGAATCAAATCATGGCCCCCGGAAGGGGGAAGACCCAAAGGCAATGACAGATCTCTAATCCACTCCCTGGAATCTCCTGTTAGAAGGAGCATGCAGGAACTGAGGGGAGCATCCTCTCTGCCAGGAGCCTCTGGAGGGCCAGCTGCCCCGGCCCTTTTCCAAAAGGCAGCCTTGCCCAAGCTGATACGCTGCCCGAACGGGACCTGGGCTGAAGCACTGCTTTTGGACTCATCTGTTGGACCGAAGGAAGCAGCAAGCTGGATCAATGGCACACCACCCTCCGGGCTTGCAAAACACACACAAGCAGGGGACTCACCTGGATCTACAGCAAGGGTCACTGGGAGTTGGGCAGCATGCAAGTTTAACACTAAAGAAATAAACAGCCTGCATGGGCACACATTTGCTTGGCCCTGGCCCCTCACTACCCCCATCACTGCTTAATGCAGTGTCTTTTATCCCCAGTCAAGTGCGGCAAGTCTTTTTTGCATGTCGTTTGGCAGATGTGGCTCTAGGGCTAAGCCAGTCACCCCACCCCGCCCAGCCCCCTGTTTTAATCAGGATCACATAAAGTTTAACACATGCTTTGAAATGTGCACCAGATTCAAAGCGTAGCCTTAAGGGGGTCCTGCCGAATAACGCATACCATCCCAGCCGCTGCTCCTCCAGCAATGTTGCTCTCAACTTTGGCTGAACCATCCTGACTGTCAACACCATCACACTGCCAACCGGAGGAAAGGTTGCAGGGTCAGAGCCGAAAACAAGACTCCTGGAGGCTGCAGCGTGCCCAGGACAGGGCGGGATGTTTGTTTACCCTGCTGTCTGCTTAGACCAGAGGACTCCCAGGGGACTGGGCCAGGGTCAGCTCCACCACGAAAACGGAGAGGAGCTGGAAAAGGCCGGCAGCCCAGCCCAGCCCAGCATCGGGATCTCGGGATTCTCTGCTGGAGGGCACCCCATGGTGGTTCCTGCCCCAGAAGATTACAGGGACCCCAGCCCCTCTTCCTCCGCTTCTAACTAGGAGCGACTTCATGGTTTCTCTCCATGCACACAGCCCTTTCTGCCCTGAGCTCACGGCCTGAAGAGACTAAGCACTGACTTGGGTTCTCCTAGCGTTCAAGCCACTGGGAGCAACGGAAGGTCCTTCAACCTTGGACTGCAGGACAAAGGGCTTTCTCAGAGACTCCCCACAACGTTCTGGACAACTATTTCTGGATGCCATTTTGATCATCAACCAGGGCTCTGGGAAGAGGAAAAACTGGCTGATCCCATCGAATAAACATCCTCAGCAGCATGGGAAACTAACAGCCTCAGCATCTTGACCAGTTCTCAGACTGGGTCTACACAAGAGAGCTTATATTCTCACACTGATGATGAATGTGGTTGGCTGATGGCTAATCTCCACCCCCGAGACCTTCCTCCCTTGAAGCCTTCTGCCCCTCCAAAAACAGGCAGAGTTGGGGAGTGACCTGACCTTGGAAGCACAAAAAGATTCAGCATCTCACCGTGTTGGTAGCAGCGCTCCCTGCAGCTGCAAAGCCCTGGTACCCGGGCTTCTTGTTAAGACCCAGGCCAGACAAATACACAGCCTGCAAAGCACGTCATGGCAATGTGAACCCACAGCTGCTCCCTGGGGAAGGGCAAGGGAGGATCACATAAGCCAACGTTTTTCAACAGACCTGAATGTTCACTGGCATCAAGACAGTGGAAGGGATCTGGATTCAATGCAAGGAGAAGTAAGATTAAAGGAAAGGCCCCACATTCTGCCGCTCATGTAAGTGCTGTAGAAATGGCATCTTTTACACAGATGCTTGGGAAGCGGTGCCAAGTGAGTTCATTTTAATATTTGCTGCATATTCCTGAAATTGCAAATATCCTGGCTATTTAAAGTCCTGGTTCCTCAATTAAGTGTTAAATGATGCATGGACCCAATGGCAAAACCAAGCCCTCAGCACCAAAGGCTAACTGGAAAGATTTAATGGGCCGGAGGACAGGCAGGGGCAAAACACCCCCACGTCTTCTATGGGAAGCACACTTCAGACCCAGCTGCCAGCAGGGTCTTTACAAGCAACTCAGGATGGAGTGCCTCAGCCGCTTAACTTCAGCAAGGTGAAGACACAGGAGGCAGGAGGTCTTTCTGGCACGGAGCTGGCATGCCCAGGAAGCCAGAAATGGACCCATTTTTCCTAGTGTCACGAGTGCACTGCCATGGGGCAAAGCATGGCAGCGCCCACATGACAAAAGGAAGCCTCAGTGACAAAGAAAAAAGGGAGAAGTAGTTAGCAGGACAAAAGAAAGCAATAGCCTGGAATTGCCTTAGCTGGGCTGAGCCGGCACTCGACCATCAACACCATTGTCCTGACAACGAGCAACGCAGGAACAAGTAGGGCGAGGTCGAGACATGCGCAGTCACGGCTCGACCATACCCAAATAAGGAAATCCGGGAAAGAGGACGGAGCAATGGTGGAGGGGAGGAACATTGGCGGGAACAAGGTAATATATTTGAATCTGTGACAACGCTACGCTACTCTCGGCTCTTTCCTGGATGGTAACTATCTAAATAAACCCAGAACCTGTTTTCCTAATTCAGCATCTGCGTGCTGTTTATGATAAGACGATCCTTACATAAAGCCGAGAGTCACTTCCAAATCCGCTAGCCTCTACCAAGAAAAATTTTTTTTGCGAGAGATTAAGCTAGGGAACAACAGACTGTTTTAAGATTGGGAAAGGAGTACGGCAGGGCTGTATCCTCTCACCCTACCTATTCAACTTGTATGCAGAACACATCATGCGACAAGCTGGCCTTGAGGAATCCAAGGCTGGAGTTAAAATCGCTGGAAGAAATATTAACAATCTCAGATATGCAGATGATACCACTTTGATGGCTGAAAGCGAAGAGGAACTGAGGAGCCTTATGATGAAGGTGAAAGAAGAAAGTGCAAAAGCTGGCTTGCAGCTAAACCTCAAAAAAACCAAGATTATGGCAACCAGCTTGATTGATAACTGGCAAATCGAGGGAGAAAATGTAGAAGCAGTGAAAGACTTTGTATTCCTAGGTGCGAAGATTACTGCAGATGCTGACTGCAGTCAGGAAATCAGAAGATGCTTAATCCTTGGAAGAAGAGCAATGACAAATCTCGATAAAATAGTTAAGAGCAGAGACATCACACTGACAACAAAGGCCAGCATAGTTAAAGCAATGGTGTTCCCTGTAGTAACATATGGCTGCGAGAGCTGGACCATAAGGAAGGCTGAGCGAAGGAAGATCGATGCTTTTGAACTGTGGTGTTGGAGGAAAATTCTGAGAGTGCCTTGGACTGCAAGAAGATCAAACCAGTCCATCCTCCAGGAAATAAAGCCAGACTGCTCACTGGAGGGAATGATATTAAAGGCAAAACTGAAATACTTTGGCCACATAATGAGAAGACAGGACACCCTGGAGAAGATGCTGATGCTAGGGAGAGTGGAAGGCAAAAGGAAGAGGGGCCGACCAAGGGCAAGATGGATGGATGATATTCTAGAGGTGACGGACTCGTCCCTGGGGGAGCTGGGGGTGTTGACGACCGACAGGAAGCTCTGGCGTGGGCTGGTCCATGAAGTCACGAAGAGTCGGAAGCGACTAAACGAATAAACAACAACAACAAGCTAGCGATGGCTACACCTGTGCGGTCCCTAATAGCAACGGCACAATGCCACAACGAAGAAGACTCCATACAGATGGGAGACCTAGAAGTGGTGTTTAGCGAGCCGGACACCCTGGAATGGGACAACGTCTCCGAACCCCAACCAGAGTCACCCCGTGAAGCGGAACAACTCCACTCCGTCGGAACATCGGAGAAAGTGCTCACTAAACAACAGACGGAGCAGCAGGCAGCAGAAGCACAGAGAGACTGGTGCCAAGGGATCGAGACCCGAATACGGTCGATCGAAACCACGATGCAATCCATGGCGCAGGCACTCTGTGACATCGCGACGAACGTAGCGGCAGCAGGACCAAGGGGGCCCAACGGCAACTCACCTCACCAATCGCCAGCTCTGAGGGATGGAGACCGGGTGCAAGACTTCGTAGCCGACCAGCGCGCAAACCTTCCGGCCGCGTCTACCCCGGCTCAAGTGCGCCCGAGAAACAATCCAAGAGGCGAAATCGCAAAAGACTTCGGCGTGAAGTTTGACGGTGAGCCGGCAAACCTCTCCTTCTTTCTAGCAAACGCGAGAGACTATGTGCTACAACAGGGCCATCACTTTACCTCTGAGAGAGCGATAGTCTCGGCCATGGCCACCAAACTGAGGGGCAGGGCCGCAGACTGGTATGTACAGATGCTGGACTCTAGGGACCCAGCCCTGGCTAGTTGCGAGGCCTTTCTAACGACACTGAGAGAATATTTTGAAGACCCGCTAGCTAAGGACAAGGCCAAAGTCGCTCTTACGGGACTCAAACAGGGACAGAAGTCCGTAGCAGAATACGCACTGCAATTCAAAGTGCTAGCCGGAAAAGTCCCGGAATGGGGAGAGGCTACACTGACTGACTTATTTAAACGGGGCCTGAACCGCGATATCCTGCAGTGGGCAGTGTATAGGGACAACCTGGACTCACTAAACGAATGGATACGACTAGCCGGGAAGACTGAGAACGCCAAGGACGTCTTCCGTATGGCAACCCGGAGCGACGAGATGGCCACCCGTGAAAGAAGACCAACACCACCACCAAGAACGATCTGGGACGACGAACGGCACCGGCGGCTGACCCAAGGGCTATGCCTTAAATGCGGCAGAGAGGGCCACAGAGCGGCGGACTGCAGCGAACCTCGGACGAGGAACCAACCGCCCAAGGCGTCGCCGAAACCAGTCTCCAAACCTCAACCCCGGCCGCGAATACTTGCCGGGAAAGTCGCCACCACAACCATGACTGAGGACTCTTACTTTGAGGAGGACGCCTCCGATTCGCCAATGCAGCTGGCAGGAAACGATTTCCACCTGTTCTGAACAGCGCGGAGGGGCAGGTGGAAGAGAAGACGCGCAGGGCCAGCAACATGAGTAAATACGTTCCGATCCTCAAAATCATCGTCGAACTGACTTTTGGGGGCCAGACCATCGCAGTAGGGGCCATGGTAGACTCTGGTTGTTCCAGAAATCTAATCCACCCCTCCATAGTCGCGGCATTGAAGTTACCTCACTTTCCCCTCCCGGAACCACTGGACTTCCAGCAACTAGACGGTTCCACAGCGGGGGGGGGGGACCGGCAACTCTGGGGACGGGGGTAGTCACCCTTCGACTTGGCACACACCGAGAAGCCATACAATTTGTGGTCGCCCCGGTAAGCCGGCCCATGGTCGTACTGGGCATCACATGGCTAACCCGTAACAACCCCCGCATCGATTGGAAGGCCCGATCGATCGAGCTTACCGACGGGACATACCAAGCGCCGACTGAGATCAAGGACTCAGCTGTATTGGTGGGGAGGGGGGAAATCGTTCAACCTCCAGGAGAGGACTCCCCACTGGAGGAATTGCCGGCACAGTATGCCGACCTGGCAGACGTATTTGGGGTGGAAGAAGCCGACAAATTACCCCCCCACAGGAAAACTGACTGTCGTATTGAATTCCTCCCTGATGTCCACCTCCCAAGGCCAAAAACGTATGCAATGTCGCAGCGCGAAATGACAGCTTTGCGGGAATTTATTGACAAAAATCTCGCGCGGGGCTTCATTGAACCGGCAAACTCCCCGGTCGGTGCACCTGTACTTTTCCGCGATAAGAAGGATGGGACTCTACGACTTTGCATGGACTATCGAAATCTGAATGCTGTATCTATCTGTAATAAGTATGCAACGCCCCGGGCGAAGCAATTGTTGGCACACCTATGCACGGGGAAGGTTTTCTCCAAATTGGATGTGAGGGAGGCATACTACCAGGTGCGGATTAGAGCGGGCGACGAATGGAAGACAGCTTTTAACTGCCCCTTGGGCTCTTTTCAATACAAAGTCCTGCCATTCGGCCTAGCGGGAGCCCCGGGAGTGTTTATGCAACTTATTAACGAAGTGTTACACGACTTTCTGTTCAAAGGCGTGCTTGTGTATTTTGACGATATTCTAATCTATTCAGAGAACGAAAGGGATCATGTAGAGCTAGTGCGACGAGTACTTGCTAAACTCAGGGACGCTAAACTGTATGTTAAGAGACAGACACAGGAGAGACCCGCAGAGTGAAAAACCCGGGGGCGGTGCTCAACTGGACCCCTGAGTGTCAGGCAGCATTCGACTGCTTGAAAACCCTATTCACTTCCGAACCCATTTTGGCTCACCCGGACCCCGAAAAGGAATTCGTAGTGCAGGTAGATGCCTCCAACTTCTCCATTGGGGCCATCCTCCTCCAAAGAGACGCCACTGGAGCCCTCAAACCCTGCGCATACTTGTCTAGGAAATTTTCCGAGATGGAGCGGCGCTGGCACGTTTGGGAGAAGGAGGCTTTCGCCATGAAAACAGCCCTAGACCACTGGCGCCATTTCCTGGAGGGGCCAACCCACCCCTTCGAGGTATGGACGGACCATAGGAACTTGGAAGCCTTTCGGGCGCACCGATGCCTAAACCCAAAGCAAATCCATTGGGCACAATTCTTTAGCTGGTTCAACTTTACGTTGAAATACATCCCGGGGAAGAAGAACTTCCTAGCGGATGCGCTCTCTCGACTCCCCCAAGATGACGAGCCCGCCCCCGAAGTCATGGGAACAGTCTTTTCCGCATCCCAACTGGGCTTGACCGCGACTACCAGAAGCCACGCCGCAGATCGGGCCAACTCTCACGCCGCACAAACACCGGCAGAGCCGCTCGGCCCGGGCCGCAGGCGCGCACAGGAGCTGGGGGGGCTTCAGGCGGAATTTGCGTCCGCACTGACATCAGACCCATGGCTCCTGGCGACCCCGGGAAGTGGCAATGGCACAAGGCCTTGCATGGGTCGGACAGCGGCTGTATGTCCCGGACCCACAGCGGGCGACAGTGCTTAACCGTTCGCACGATAGCAAACAGGCCGGACACTTTGGATTCCTTAAGACCCTCCATTTACTCCGGCGCCAATTCTGGTGGCCGTCGATGCGGAAAGATGTCAAGGAATACATAAGGTCCTGCCCTGTTTGCGTGGCGACCAAACGACTGCCGGGAAAGCCCCAGGGATTACTGCAGCCAGTAGCTAGCCCCGCCCGACCATGGGACGAAATCTCCATGGATTTCATTGTAGACTTGCCACCGAGCCAAAAGAAGACAGTCATCTGGGTTGTCAAAGACTTCTTCTCCAAACAGGCGCACTTCGTGCCCTGCACTTCCGTCCCAATGGCACAGCAATTGGCAAAGTTATTCTTGACCCATGTGTACCGACTGCATGGCTGCCCATCCCGTATACTCACAGACAGGGGGTCAAACTTCACCTCTCGATTCTGGAGAGCCTTCCTAAAACTCATCGGTACCAAACAGGCCCCCACAACAGCAAATCACCCTGCGGGAGATGGCGCAACCGAGGTTCTTAACTCGACCCTAGAACAATTCCTACGTGCGTATGTGAACTACCAGCAATCCGACTGGGTCGAGCTCCTTCCACTTGCAGAGACGGCGTATAACAACGCCATCCATCAAAGCACGGGGAAAACCCCATTTGCTGTGGTCTCGGGCAGAGAGTTCGTCTCCATCCCCGAGCTCCCGCAGCCACCAGAGGCAGCAGTAGGCGCTGGAGAATGGGGCGCAAAGATTGCGGAGTCCTGGCCGGTCATCAAAGACGCACTCAGGGAAGCGCAAGCCGCATACAAGCTACACGCCGACAAATGCAGACCCGAACAGCCGACTTTCCAAATAGGGGACTTGGTATACCTCTCTACGAAATTTATTAAGTCCACCCAACCTTCCAAAAAGCTGGCGCCAAAATTCATAGGCCCGTTCCCCATCACAGGAATCGTAAACCCGGTCACTGTAAAACTAGACCTCCCACACAACCTAAAACGGCTGCACCCAGTATTCCACTGCAGCCTCCTCAAGCCAGCAAACCAACACCCACGGTGGCACCCGCAAGAACCAACCCCAGTGCCCATCATGATTGATGAGCAACAGCATTTCAAGGTAAAAGAGGTATTGGACTCCCGCAAGTACAGGGGTACCCTCCAATACCTAATAAAATGGCGACACTTTCCCAACCCGAATGGGTAGCAGCTCGCATGTGCAAGCCCGACTTAGTCCGCGCTTTCCACGACGCATACCCCGCCAAACCCGCAGTTTAAAGAACTTTCCCCTCCTTTGGGACCCCCCCTCTCCTCCCCCCCACCCTCATCTTTCTATTGGGGGAGGGTGGTATGTCACGAGTGCACTGCCATGGGGCAAAGCATGGCAGCGCCCACATGACAAAAGGAAGCCTCAGTGACAAAGAAAAAAGGGAGAAGTAGTTAGCAGGACAAAAGAAAGCAATAGCCTGGAATTGCCTTAGCTGGGCTGAGCCGGCACTCGACCATCAACACCATTGTCCCGACAACGAGCAACGCAGGAACAAGTAGGGCGAGGTCGAGACATGCGCAGTCACGGCTCGACCATACCCAAATAAGGAAATCCGGGAAAGAGGACGGAGCAATGGTGGAGGGGAGGAACATTGGCGGGAACAAGGTAATATATTTGAATCTGTGACAACGCTACGCTACTCTCGGCTTTTTCCTGGATGGTAACTATCTAAATAAACCCAGAACCTGTTTTCCTAATTCAGCGTCTGCGTGCTGTTTATGATAAGACGATCCTTACACCTAGAGACTGAAAGTGCCCCCCAACAGTCAAAAGCAGAGCTGCGATCTGTCACAAGAGTCCTTTTCAGCCAGCCCGTTCCCAGCTGCATGACAGAAGAGGAGCAGGCACAGCGGAGGCCGAAAAGGAGCTCACTCATTAGCCACGGGAAGCAGCTTCCACAATCTGTCACATAAGCCACAGTGTGAGCAACTGCACATGGGGCAGGTACCAACAGGAACATCATAAAGAGAGAAAGACAAAGGAGCACCTCCAAATATATTACTAAAATTCACAAAAGTGTAGCAAATTCCAGGGACAGAATTCCTGTGAAACATGGTTTTCTACTGAAAATAGCCAGGGTTCACCTACAGAGTGACACTAAGGAGAGCGCTTGTGTTCCGAGCCAGAAAGATCAACTGCAGAGCGGCAGGACACATCAGAGAGACCTCCCCAGAGCTGAGCGTTTCTGCTTTCAGCCCAAGCATCCTTTTCTTCTTAATCTGCAAAGAGGTGATGGAATTTGCATGCAGAGGGGATCCAAGGGGGAGGCGGGGAAGACCAGTGAGTTGCTCACCTGCTCCAGATAAACTGGTGGAAAATACTGTTAAGAGGGAAAGCACCAGACAGACACCAGCCTTGCTCCTAAGCAGGCTCCCCAACCACAGAGAAGTGGGCAGGTGGTCTTGCAGATTGGGAACCAGCTAACGGTCAAGCAACCGAGGTAGAGATGAAGGGTATCGTTCACAGTAGAGAGAACTGTGCCAGTAATGTTTTTCAGCCACTTTAGAACCGAGGGATGGACAAGGAGGTGGCCAAGTTTAGCAACGATACTTAATTTTCTAGGTTGGCAAAATCAAAATGGTGATATTGAGGAACTCCCAAAGGCTCTGGATGAGTAGACTTTAAGAGAAACGCTAATATAAGCAGGCAGAATTGGACCTGACAGCCTAAATAACCTCTTCCAACGATATTCTGTGGTACTGCCTAGTGATACATACCAGAGCAAACAAAAACAAAATTCAGAGTTTGCACATGTTCTCATGAGTTCTGAGGTGACAGTGACTAACAAGGAACAGGGTCTTAGACTGCTCAATAAAATGCCAACCAGATATCCTTTAAAGCCACACGTGGATTGGCCACTGTGTCTTGCAGGATCTTCTCTCCTCCGGGCCAGAATAAGGCTATGTGGGGCCTTCTTCCCAAGAAGAGCTGCTCCGGGTCCCCAGCACGTGTGAAGTGAATGGGTGGAGGCCGTGCAAACCTGCCCCGGGGGCAGCCCCAACCATATAAGTGTTTTGCAGTTGGGAAAACCATCCATTTCCAATGGGCTTTTGGTGCAGACCACCATCCTCAGCTACTTTTTCTTAATTTTATTTATTTATTTATTTGATTTCTATAGCCGCCCATCTCAGCGAGTGACTCTGGGCGGCTTACAACAATAAAACCATAAAACAATTAAAACAATTACAATTAAAACAGTTAAAATATAAAATAAATACAGAATAATTTAATTTTGTACTGAGGTTTATTTTTTGTAAACCACTTTGAGTTGTAAATAGTACTGAAAAATTGTAATAAATAAATAAATAAATTGCTATTAAAAAAAGAAAAACAGAAAAGCTAATGCCATGATAGGAATCATTTAAGGAATCCAAACTGCACCCATGGAACCCTTCCTAGTTTTTTCTCTTAGCTTGCTGAGATCAGCTCTGTTGAAATCTAGAACCCTAATCTGGTTACCTTCAGTGTTCCTTGTCTACAATATGGTGAATTCTAGGGTCACGTGGTCACTATGTCCCAAGGTTCCTACCACTTCCACTTCTTTGACTAGTTAATTCAATACAGCTGATCCCTTCTCCATCTTTTGGACGGAGGCCCATCAAGAACCTGCTGGATCAGATTGATTTGCCTGAAACTTAGTTCTCATCTTCTTTTTCTGGTCTTTTCATTTCTCAGCTGCAGTAGTCATTCACCCAATAGACCAGACCCTTGTCTGCTGGAGCATCTTGCTTCTGCTCATCTCTTTTTGCTCTGGCTTCTACGAAAAATTAAAATCACGATTCACCCAACTAATGAAGGCAGCCAACCTCCCAGTTCTGACTGCTATAACAAAATTGGCAGAAATGTTTCCAAGGATCCTAAAAGTAGGATACCTCCTTCCACTTTCTCAAAAACGTGTAAGACTCCCTAAAGTGGGAGAGAGTACCCACTTCCACCCAGCTTGGTATTACAAGGTTTCCATCTCATACAGGCACAGCTAAGTTATTTTTTCATGCCAAAAGACCTAAATGGGATCCACCCAACAAGCATCCCTTAAGATTTATACATAAAGGTTTCTTTGGGGTATCCAAAATTCTCTGATTTAGGTCCAAATACTGCAAAGGAAGGGGAGATCCTTCACATACATACAACATGAAGATATGCTGAAGAAGCTTGAGTGGTTTTAAAAACAATGATTCTCTTTTCTCTAAATCCTTTATTTGGCTGTAGGGCTAACTTCTGAATACCACAGTTGTTGTCTCTGCTATGGCTGCAAGCATCTGCTGGCAGAGGGGACACTCCTTCTGCAACGCTCTCATCAGCATGGAGCTTCTCGGAGCTGGTGGGGGGCATGGTGGGCAGGTTTCTCCAGTCCGTTCCTTCTCCAGGAAGACCAGCAGAGGTTGCACATCGAGGCTTTCCTTCCAACACAGTGGCAGGCGGAAGAGAGACCCTGCTTTCCGGTGATGGCGCAGTGGCCAAAGTGAGCGGTGACTGGACTGCAGGCCAAGGGAGTTCCCACCTGCACATCGCAAGTCTTCCCTGCTGGTGGAATGCAGGTACCTTTCTCGGGCGCATGGCTCTGCCTATTCAGCACAAAGCAAAGGCTTCCCGGTGCTCTTGGAACATGCCATGCTCTTAGGCTATGGCTTTGGCGTACCTTCTTTTTTTTTTTTATTGCAGCTTAGGCTGCAGTAGACTTTGGGATGGTCACTCTCTCTCAGCCCACGACATCAGGCTCCGGCAACAATCCGGTCAGTCAATTCCTGTTGCAACCAATGGATCAACGTTCGGTTAATCCGAAACGCGGAGCCTGCGCCTGCGGGAAAAGCATTAGGAAGGGGACTTGGCCTCAATCAAACGAATTCCTTCCCAACATTCCTCCTGCTTAGACTACTCTGGACAAGGATCAGCATCAATGGGATGTGTGCAGAGAAGCAAGATGAACTTCATTCTGGGACTACATTGATTTCCTTGTGACCAAAGCTTTCATGGCCACATTGCCGGGGTAGGGGTAGGTCGGATCCTTTTTTAGGGGACTTGGTTGTTGTCCCCCAGGCCTACTGGGCAAGGAATAAGCCAAGGCTCGGAGAGATGCTACGTGGGGCCAACGCCCAGGCTTCCATGTCAGCCTTCTTTGTTAAGGGAGCTCTTAAGGTTTCCTGCAGAACTGTAACTCCCATCCTCTTGCAGATGGTTTTGATATTTTCCAGCTTTTGGGATATTCTCCTCCACTGCAAAAAAACAATTAAACTTACTATGAAGGTTTCTTTCCTAAAGTGGATGGAGAGTCTCTCCCTGCTGAGATACTGGTTTTGCCATAAGGGAGAACTGTTTTCCAACATCGTTTTATTTTCTGCTTTGTCTCTTGAATTTTTTTGGAACTCCTATCACTCTGAGATCTTGTAGCAAGCCGGGGGAAGAACTCCCTCCCACCACAGGGACCGCTACCAATTGTCTAGCCTTGCTTATCACGGCAAGCAGGGGGAGCAGCCAGCTTTCAGGATGCCCTCGTCGACTAGAGAACAAGGATCTTTATGGCAGGTCCAGAGTTTGGTTCTGACTTTCACTTCTGTGCGCTTCTGTCATTCCCATCATTTCAAAAGAGGCTGCACAGAAGACTACGCCTCTCATATAGGACTGGGCAATTTCCAGTTCCTTAAAGGCCGCCCCGGACTCTGCATGGCATGCCAGCAGCCACACTCCAAAAGTGAAGGAGGCCAGGATCCAATGAGAAGTTGGGGGAGAGAAAGGGCTGACATTCTTAATCCACTCAGCATCTAAACAAAGCAAAATAGGGCCCCGTCTGTTTGACTTGCTCGCTCAGGAGGGTCTTGTGGGCCACAAAAAGGAGGAGGGTGGATTGTATGAGGCCTCTGAGCCACTCTTTTCTGCAGCCCCTCCCTAGAGTTTAACCCAACTCCTACCCTGATTTGAGGGAATGGGATTACAAAATCCAGAGGGCTAGAAAACGCACGAATGCAAAGAGACAAGCAAATGGGGTGAAGAAGCCACAATCGCATGCCTGTCATTATTGCTGCCAAAAAGCTGACAAACAGTAAGATGAGGATGCTGTCTGCACGAACAGTTAAATCTAATTTTCTATAAAGTACACATACAAAGGAAAAAGCTCCAACAACTTCCATCTGCATTACAGATTACACAAGGTTTGAAAATCATCGGCTTACAGATAATTAAAAACAGGGTCCAAATGGCACATTTAAACATTGTTCCAGGCCACTGAAAGGCCAGCCATCAGCATCTGGAATGCGCACACTATTCGGTGAACATGTCATTCCACCCACCACACTCCTGAGAGAGGAGGGAAAGGAGCAACCGCTCTTGCACACCGGGCGCTCGAGGGAAGAGCGGGTCGTGCCGGAAAGAGAAACCGGGGGATCCTGCGATGAGTCCAGCAGCCGAGGCCGTGCCGGGACGACCCAGGCAGAGCTTCCTTGGCTCTCGTCACCCAGAGCACACTTTCCTCTCTGATATTAAAGAGACAAAATACCACAAAATACCAAACCGTTTTTTTAAGCAGCTCAGAGTGACATTCTTATTAGGGGGAGGGACCACTTTCACACTTTTTGATCCTCTAATTACCCAGAGGTCTAGAGTATTGACTGAGGGTGAGTGAAAGAAGGAATATTTTTTCCAAAATAAGATCTGTCCAACAACTCACCAGCACTGGCCGTTGGTCAGCACTGGCTAGCCCTATGTGGCAATTCAAAATGGCCAAGCAGAGGGACTTGTCACTGGCCGCATCAGTACATGGACAGAAATTATACGTTCAGATAAAGGAAACACCAGTGCAGAATCTTTTAGATGTTAAGAGCTCATAAATTAATTCTACTCAGGTCAAAGCAAAAGTAGTTTCAGACAGCTACTCTGAAGAATGACAAAACAGAAGAAAACTCAGAAACCATTAGCAACATGCATCCCCATAGTAATACAGGCATAGGGATGTAGGAAGTTGTCTTAATAGTGGCTCAGACCTTGACCCAAACCAAGTTGCTTCTGAGTTACTGATCTTAATATCTACGGAAATAACTATTGATACAGTTTGCTATTATTTATTGTATCGACTTACGCAGCCGCCCATGTCACAGCTGCAGCTCTGGGCAGTGAACTTGGGTTAAAAACCAGCAACACCAAACATGAGCAGGAGTGAAGAAGCGTGCCTGAGGAGCAACCCGGCTCAAACAGAAGGAAACGCAGAATCACCAAAACACCGGTGAAAGCTTTGCTGGTGTTGGCGCAGAACACGGTAAAGACAAGCCCCCTCGAGGGGAGGAAAAAGCACCAGAGGTTTCAACCTACACAGGATTCTCTTCTATAGGATTTCAAGTTATACAGAGCGACTGCTGTCATTCTGCCTCACACTTGAAATGATCTACACTCGGAGCTCCCAGGCGTAGTTCTTAACCGCCTCCCTAGTCAGTGAGAATAGGAATTTTACCCAGGGGAAACAGCCCTACAAAAAGCAGCTTCATCCTTTCCTCATTTAATGGCATCTTAGGCAGAGCCAGGGAATCACGTCCTCCAGCATCAGGAAAGAAGTTCTGAACTGGATGGAGGAGCAAGGGGTCAGGCACCGCGCTGGCCGATCCTTGAAGAGAAAGCAGGCTTGCTTCCACGTTCCTGCCCTGAAGAGACACAGCAGGCGCAGCGCTTTGGAATGGAGGCTATTTTCTGCAATAATGATTTGAAGGTGGTCCAGGAATGGAGCACTGTGGAACACACAAATCATCCGAAAATCGTTTTCCAGGGGCCACAAATTGGGGTGCAGAAACCTTGCCTTTCTTCCTTTGTCTTTTGGAGAAATCTCACACCAAATGTGGCACAATGCAAAACGCACTAAACAGTTCCCACTGTGAGAGCCCCCAACTACAAATACAAGCGCATCAGTGGCAGAAGCTCCTTCTGTGCAGCCCAAGAGAAAGCCAGCAAACGCCGCATAGCCACGGCCTCCGCCATGAACTCAGGCAACAGCAGGAATCTGTCTCCATCACAGGAAGGACAGCACAGGACAACAGCTACTTTCTGCTGCTCCAAAGAGCTTTAGGGGATTTCTGCAGGAATCATTCCATCCAGAGCAAGAAAACTTTCACTCTCCTCAACGGGATGCAGTATTGTAGCCAAACTCTTGTGGAGTGCCTGTACAGTATCACTCCCCTTCTTTTTTCCTGTCCGGATCAAGCAAGCTTCCCGTTTTTCTTCCTGACATACACGAGACCACTGAAAAGTAAAGACCCTCGAAACTCCTGGCCCAAAGCAGTTACAGATAAACGGAGCAAGCAGCAGTAGAATAGAATCTGTACAGTTCAGCCATCAAGCTAACCAAACTGTAGTAACTTAACATGCCACATTCCTCTGGCCACGTGCGTGCAACGGATTGTGAGAACATGCTGACTCATAGACAGATAGAAGGGGAAATGGGACCTGGGGCCTGGGCAATTTAACTTGCAGGCAGTAACACATCCCCCTGATTTGCAAAGACCAAACCAAAGTAACAAAGCAGCAGTCAACCACGGAGAAAGGCAGACAAGGCCGGCAGATCTTCAGTCTGGCATCCTCGGTCCTGTCATTTTCAAACCATTGTGTCTCAGCTCAAGGCAACGCCAGCCGGTGTGCTGAGATCGGGAGGGCCAGGAGCCCCAAGGCAGGCTGCAGAGGGCCTCGGAAGGCGAGGCGTCTTTTGGACCTTAAGTGCTCGCAAGCGTGGATGAGCCTCCAAGGACAGAATCTGGACACTTCTCCTTGTAACGTTGTTCAGAGAGGCAGAAGAAACTCCGAGAAGCAACGACGTTCCGGGGTCACTCAGCCCGGAGAAGGAAGCAGGGAACAAGCGAAGAGAGGAGAGAGGAGACTGTTTACGGGCGCAGGAGCAGCCCCTTCTCCACCACCCCTCTAGAGTGCAGGCCGACCGAGGGGCGTGAAGGGGAGCATGGCATTCTTGTGGCAGTCCCGCCTCTCCCATTCCGGAAGGGAAGGCGGGATTGTTTTCTTTGCTCCAAGCAAAGGTTGTTTTTTGTTTTCTAGCTGTTATCCTCTGCTGGAAGACTCACAAGCATGAATTAGTCTCCAAAGACAGAATCTGGACACTGCCATAAACTTTAGAAAGGATGCTCACCTACTTGCTCCCCCCCCCCTTTTTTTCATACGCATTAAGAAAAAGGGTGGCAGAACTGAAGAGTGATGTCTGAAACCACAAGTAAGCTGGACAAGGCTAATGAGCTTAATATTATTTATCAGTCCAGAAAAGAGAAGGTACTAGTAGCAGGCAGAAGGTGCTCTTGGGTCAGTTCCGATGCACTGAAGAGAGGATGTCAAAGCAGGTCGGAGGAGAATCGCACGAGCAGCCTTGTCTCGGGAAGGAAAGGATCAAGCAACCCTGCTTTTTATTGCCTGCCTGCTCCAGGGGCCAAGCTAAAAATCCCCCACCTCTGACCTGGGCACGAACATGCAATGGACCCCGTCCATGGCCCACGGCAAAGGGCCATCCATGGATAGAAGTTAAATAGAGAGGGCACCTGAGAAAAGAATGGCGGGTGGGGTCAAAACCAGAGGAAATAAGATGTGCTTAGAGAAGTCAAGCTGAGAGACATTTGGGGGAACGAATGAACCAATGAATGAATGGCCATCTTGGCTCATGTTGTGCTGCTCCAACAGTAAGCCAAGGAAGGGGGACTCAGGGCTTCTTCGCATGGGATGTTTCAGGTTGGAAGACAAAGCATCCTGTGGGTTTTAGAGGCCTTGTTCATCCACTACCTTTGTGATCAAAATAGCTAACAGAAGACACAAAAAGGCAAAGAATAAAGTAAGAGAAACCTTATATTCTCCCCTTGTAAGTGGTAAACAGCTTCAGCTGGACATGGCCTGTCTTTGTGAAGAGATACATTCCCCGTCAGTCGGGCACCAAAAGACAAGTGAAAGCTATTAGCACTTTCAATGAGTACAGCATTGCGACTTTTCCAGAAATATGGCTGCTTACATTGCCAACAGTTACGTATCTCTGTGAACAATCAAGCGTCTAACTGCTCACATCAGGTAGATCTGGATCATTTTAATGAAGCCAATTTAAACACCAAGAATTAAAATGCCCTCCCCCAGCTTATTGGTTTAGAGAGAGCTTAAGGACCACCACGGCAGTTGTTGACGGGGAAAGCCAGCTAGGTTGGCTAGTCTGTTGACAAAGGGGGACCTGGAGGACGCCCCGCTTATTAGCTCGGTCTTCGGTCACAAGGGGAACGGCCAGGAAGCACCTCTTGATATTATGATGTTCATGCACAGGCTGTTGCTCATTGACTATGCGCATTTAGTGTGTGGTCTAACTCCCCGATTAGTCTTCAAGGGACGTTTGCTGTGACATGCTCTATGTGACTAAACAGAGTCATGAGTGGATGGGGAGGGAGGCTCTCTCCCAGATACACACGTGTGCGCATGCAGACACACACGCACACGCACATGGTTTCAAAAGCAAGGGCAGCAGCTCCATCTTCCCATTTGCATTACGCTGTGTGCCTTCTCCAGCTCTGCAGCCTTAAAGGGGGGCAGCCTCCTCAGCTGTGACTGCCTCCCCACAACCCCCCCACAGTCCCTGTTCCCCAAAGAGTCTTCCCTTCCTTTCCTCCCAACTCACATCCATACGATCCATGCTCTAGCAGCAAGCTGTCAACTCAGCTTGGCTGCAGCTACCCAGATACAGCCACGTAGAGAAACATCTTCGTGACCTAAAACAGCGAAGCCGTTCAAAGCAGCTGATTCCCCTCAACCACCATAAGGGAGTTCCTGCAGTTCAAGCCCATCATTTTTCCATTCTCAACAGACCACGTTTTGTCCTTCTCGGCTTTGGTGCCCGGTGGCCAGTTGGTGCTGACAGGACCAACGTTTCTGCTGCGAGGAAAATCTAGCTCCCAGAGTATCTCCCACACACCAGCAACCCAGTTTACATTTTCTCTCCCCAGGCAAAGCAAGAGAGAGAACAGGCCCCCTCTTATTCCCTTTACTTCCAGCCACAACCGTGCAATGAGCATCACGGGAGGGTAAAGTGTTACTCCAACAACTTTCCAAGAGCGATGCAAGCAGCTGTCCCTTTGTTAGAATCTGGAATCCAGTGTGGTCACAGATGACAACTTAGCCAGGCTGTCTTTTAAATACAGTGGCTAGAGTCACACAATACACTAAACCTGGTTATGCAATTAACCCATTTTCTGGTTTCACGGAATACAGAACAGAAGGCAGGAGGCATGAAGCATGAAGCAGAGTATGGATGTGGTGGAAGCCTGAACGAGCTGCAAGATTAGGAAGGTATGGAGGGCTACAGCGGGCAGGTCAGTATTCTTCTTCTTTCTTATCTCATTATTTGGCTTTCTGCTTCTTGCACATTTTCTGTACGTTACATAACTCTGTGCACCCTGAATGAGAATCGAGTGATGAGTATGTACATACACGATGGAACGTCACTAAACCGAATTGGCTGTTCGGCACAGTATGCTAAGCAACCCCCCCCGCCCCCCCCCACAAAAAGGGCTTAGCCTGGGCAGCATCCCGAGATGGTGCTCCCTTTGTGACAGGACTCAGGAACCAAGGCGGCCCCCAGGACGTTCCAGAGCTAGAGAACAGCAGCCAGCCCCTACCGGCACTGTGTTACTTGCCAGCACGCCTGGGAGTGCACGGTTACAATGGGGCATCCCAGCCACACGGGAAGAGCCCCGAGGCCCACGAAATCCCACAGCGGCTGGCCAGCCGCACTCAGACAGGTCACTAACACGGACAGGCAGGCAAGATCCCTTTACTGACATTCTCAGCCACTGATATTTAAGATATGCTGCCCGTGATCTGGGAGGGAGAAAACAGCCACCAAGTTTAGTAGCCCCTGAATTTACACAGCTCACAACCTGCTGTACAGGGAAAAGGCTTGGAACAAACGTGGACAATCCGAAGCAATGTAAGGGAAGAGAAAAATCTGTCCCGAGAAGGGTTCAAAACAGATATCCTTGCTCACTTGCGGGAGGTGCTTCAACTGGGAACCAGTTTGGTCTCTACCACTTGGTTGCTCACCTGCTTCATTGCGGTCTCACCAATCTTGTCGGAATGTTTACGGATGCTCTCCAGGAAATCTTTGAGATCGGACATGGAAACTTCCTTGATCTCCTCACGCAGTTTCGGAATGTTTTCCACCATGACCTTGAAGAAGCGGTAATGGCTCACGTGAGGCAAACCCATATGCTCAAGGTGTTCCAAGGTCTTCAGTGCAGGATAATGCCTGGAAGGAAGGACCAACCTTTCTCAGAAGCAGGTCAGATCACTCACTCCACCCACAACCCGTCAGGTGAAGATAAGCTTGCGTAAGCTTTAAGATGAGAAACACCAGGAACCCACCAAGCTGCTTACCGTACATCACTGAATTAATCGGTCTAAGAGCAGGTATTGAACTCTGCCGGCCCTAATTATCTCACCACTGATGAGAAGACAAACTGCATAGGAAGGAATGGCTCCGCCTCCTGCATATTAAGGGATGGCTATTCCTTACAGTCAAGCCAGAGACCCACAAAAATGAACATGGGAGAATGGAGCAAGTGTTACAGAGAAACAGGGAAAGCAGCTGCATTACTTTCTCCAGTGGGTCACAAAGGTAAAAATTAGTGCAAAAGTATAGAGAGAAATAAAAGCGGTAATATAGAAAGAAGCCGAGGCACTGAGAACCTCCTGCAGAAGAACAAAAAAAGGTGATGGACACAAGAAAAGTGCAGGTAAGTCAGTTGAGAGTCACGAAGTCCAGCGCCCAGCGAAATGAAAGCCAGTGATCGCTGTGAACCCCAGTTAACCCCAAATGCGGTTGGTCCCAGTTGGGCAAGTGGACTGATACAATCTACTGCACAATTGCAATCAAGAGGCAGAGGCCAAGGGGAATATCTCCAACCAAATTTCAGTTCTCATATGAAGAGGCCATTTATTAATTCTTTTGCCCTACCATTATGTCTGGAGAACTCTGGGACAGCAGTCCAGCAACCACTGGTCCTGCAAATAATCCCTTGCCTGCCAGCCCCAACAAACTTCACACCATACACAGGAGCACGCAGAGGACAGGCTGGCTGGCTGGCTTCTGAGGGCCAGAAGACAATTTCCATTTATTTACCAGGCAACAAACACGCTTCTATTCAGCTGCAGGAGTGAATTAAGGAAAGCTCAGGGGGCTTTGCTGGAAGAATCAGGCAAGTACTTCCCACCACATACACATGAAGTAAGGTTATGTGCATTCTGAGTGCATACTCTTTACCAACAGACCCAAGGAGAACTATTTGTATGATGTTCAAGCCAGTTTGGTCTAGTCATTAAGGCACCAGGCTAGAGACCAGGAGACTGAGAGTTCTAGTCCCGCCTTAGGCATGGAAATTGGCCAGGTGGCTTTGGGCCAGTCGCTCTCTCTCAGCCCAACCCACCTCACAGGGTGGTTGTTGTGGGGAAAATAGGAGGAGGAAGAAGCATTAGGTATGTTCCCCGCCTTGAGTTATTTATAAAAATAATAAAGGCGGGATAAAAATTGAATGAATGAATGGATGGATGGATGGATGGATGGAT
This sequence comes from Candoia aspera, assembly GCF_035149785.1. Taxonomy (NCBI): domain Eukaryota; kingdom Metazoa; phylum Chordata; class Lepidosauria; order Squamata; family Candoiidae; genus Candoia; species Candoia aspera. Next base: position 77,798,617 of record NC_086160.1, read on the forward strand.
GGAAATGTAAGAAGTCTTCAAGGGCAGCCTGTGTCCCAACTGGGCTTAAGTACAGCTATTTTCAATGAAACATAACTTCTGGCGAGGAGCCCAAAGAATTAGGCAGGAGGGATTCATGCAAACCAGGCCTCCCTTTACAACACTGAAGTCTCACTAGCAGGATATATGGAATCATCCAGAAGGTCAGCCAAGGCCCCATGCAACCCACCCCAGTTACAGACCACCCGCTTGGCCTGTAGAATTGTCCAGGAACACCCTGCAGCTTTCTCAATGGGGTCTCCAGCTACTGACCTCCAGGGGAATTTACGCAGCGCTGCCTGTCATGGCCACAAACCCCAGGCCCACAGGAGAGCCACAAGTCTTGTGCCCCCTGAAGGACAAAGACCACTTTCATGTCTTAGTATTTACTGCAACAGGCTTACACCAAATACCCATTTTAAAGAAATAGTATCTTCCTTAATAAGGAAAACAGTTTCCAAGGAGGAGCTGCCAAATGCAAAATGGGGAAAACTCACCAAGACAGATTTAAAATTTTCCATCCAACAGGGTGTTTTACGAAAAAGAAAAATTAACCGTCCACGGAAACTGTTTGTGTAATGATTTAATGAGCACTACTTGTCTGTAAGTTGAAAATTATATTAAACCTTAAAATATTTTTTAAAGCAGGAAAATAAAAAAAGGCCTGGATTATTATTTTATTTTTTGTTTATTATACCCATTTATATAGCGGCCCATCTCACAATTGTGACTCTGGAAAGGGCAGTGCACATAGGAGTAAAACCAAACCAAATGCAGTAAGAAGAGTAAGATGGTGATGGTGACGGTAGCCAAGGACAATCCCACCTCCAGCCCTAAGGACAAACTCACGCTAAGTCTGCTACAGGACGCCCCAAAATTGACTATTTTGCTCAAGTCGTCTTCACCCTTTATCCTCTGGAAAAAAACCCAGTTCAGATGTTGACAAGCAGTCCATATCAACCATCAACCATTTTGTTTTAAAACGCTTCTCCTTCTCACGCACACCCAGTCTCCAGGCCATGGAATTTATTCCCTCCTACTGAAATGGTACCTTAAAACTGGTGGAGCATGGAGAAGAAATGTGCTCTTTTGGCTGGAAGAATGATTTCTGCAACCAGCACAGACAAGGTGAAAAACTGAAGTACAAGTCGCTCCACCCATTTTGACTTGCGGCAAACGATGCCCTCCACATATGCAAAGAGCCACTTTCCATAATGAACTCTTTGGCCAGGCAGCCCTGGAAAGGCCACAGGAAAATTCATCTAGACGAGCCCCAGGGGAAGAAGCAATGCCTTGCAAACTCTTCCCATCAGGCTGGTACAGTAAACTAACACAGGCATGCTTCCTGCACTAGAAGGCGCATGGAAAGTACACAACGTCCCATCCTGTCGGTGAGCGTGCCCAGGAGAGCTTCCTGATGGATTGGGCCCCAGCACATAGGAGGTGGCCCTGGGTGGGTCGGGCCCCTCCTAACACTCGCAACACCACACCTCGTGGATCTCTGTGTTAATCAAGCCACGGCCTCCAGAGCCTTCCTTGGACCTTGGACCAAACCCAGCGCCACACTTGTACCCTTACCTTTTGGACTTCATCTGCTCTCTCAGCTTGCTCTCCATCTCCAGAACTAGGCAGAAAAAACAAACAAAACAAATACAAAAGTCAGGAAGAGAAGACAGTCACCCGGGGCCTCGGTGCTGCGCTTCAGGTCTCTCACCGGGAAGGCACTGTGTGAGTTTATCCACGGTGGCAGAAATATTCCACTGCTGTAACCGGCACCGCTTCAGCTCCTCCATCGCGCCCACCAGCTGCAAGAGAGACTGGTTTTATCGCAGGCAGCGTGTCTTCCCCAGGTTGACAGAGAGGCTGGCTAGGTGCCAGGGCAAGTGCAGAGACCAGCACCCCTGCATTCCCCCAGGCAGGCTGATGCGGCCACGGGGGGCCATGAGGGCTGGGTTTCAGCTGCCAAGGCGCGGGGCTCAGGTATCGCCTGTGCTGCTTGGTTGGAAGTGCCAAAGGAAAGAGGGCGACGCTGAAAGACAGACTGTTCGGATGGGTTCACACACCACTGGCCTGACCCGTTCTCCCCCAGTAGCACACTGTTTTTTTATATATTTATGCAGCTCTGCCAACCAGGATGCAGCTTTGCAAAGGACAAAAGGCTAGGACACTGCCTAGGAATTGTGGAAACTTCCTACGTGGCAGTTTGGTTCCAGGCTGCAAGGCAGCAGGACACGGGGCTGAGCCCTGGGGAAGGAGATGGCCAGGTTCAGGAAGAGATCTGGAGGAGAAAAAGAGCCCCCCCAGACTCCTCTGAAGGGGCAGGAGCCCTTCTGGGGGCATTAGAAACCAAGGAATGGAGGTCTGAGGCAAGAGCGGGGGTACCCTTTCAGGGTAAAAACCAGCACGACGCAGATTACAACTTAACAATGCCACATCCATGCCCAAGCCAGAACAAACAGATTTGATTTGTAAGCTATTAAAGTAACACAACAAAATACATAAAGTTGCAGCAAAGGCTCGGGGTCCTTTTTCAAAGGCTTCCTTACTTGCTTGCTTTCCAGCTGCAGTTTCCGATTGGTGTCTGTCACTTGGTTCTGTAAAAGAAAGCCACGGCATCTTTTTAGGGTTTTTTAGCCCATGAGACAAGCCACCCAGAGTCACTGGGCATACAAATTGGAGAGACAAACAAACGAAGCGATAAACCTGGTTTCAGTCCAACAGTCACAAAGGAAAGGAGATGACGAATCTCAGGCCTGAATCATCTACATGTCACTTTTCCCCATGAAAGCCAAATCCGGGCAGGAAAACCTGGCTTCACATACACCCAGGCAGAGAGCAGTAACAGGGCAGAGGCAACTGGGTGAACAAACGCTCTCCCTGGGATCTCTGAGAGATCAGACGACCACAGAAACAGTGACTCTGCCAGAGAGCACAACAGGTACAAGTGGATTCTTGAAATTTTGCAGACTCCTCCTGTGAGTCAAGATTTTTCAGGAGAGCCAAAAGAAGCCCTTGCATGTTGTCCTCTTGGGCTGTCTGGGTCATCCGGCAACAGGCTCACTGAACAGTCCTTTGGCTAAGCAGCACCCTCTTCCCTCAATGGACAACCACAAAGAGCTGAACCGGCTCAGCCTCTCCGCAGAGCCTGGCATCCTCTGGTCCACACTCATGCAGGCACCAGAGAGACAGGAACTCCACAATGGCTGGTGTCTTCCAAGTGCCTTAGAGATGCTGCTTCTCCCTGGAATTCGCCCTGGGAAGCAGACACCAACACACAGCCCTACCACACCCTTCCTCAAGAGAGCCGGAAAGCCTCCTTGTGCTGCTGGTGACTCAGGGTAAATGAGCTGGCTGACTCTTTGGGGACAGGCAGGACCTGGGCGCTCCATGCCATTAGAAGGAGAACCTTCCCCTTGTGGTGGCAACACTTGTGCCCTGAAGCACCAACAGGATTAGCAGACAATGCAGCTGATGGTCTATGGGTCTGCTCTGCCATCTCCTTAACACCAATGCTGAAGGCAGCTAAAGCTGAGGGTGGCATTCAGAAATTGTCAATGGCAAATAACAGCCCCTCACGTGCCTGGACTTGACTGCAAGGGCTGCTGTATTCCATACAGAGTTCCACCCTCAGTCCCTCACTAGCCTTCCCACAGGCAACTAACTGAGATTTCATCTGGCCTCCAAGATGCTCCACACAACTTTAGACCTCTTCAAACACCACACTGCCTTTGGCTGAACCCCATTTTTTACCTTAAGCTTCTGGGCTTCTGCCCTGACCTTCAAGAATTCGGTGATTGCATCCACAAAGCCCTGGTAATGGAAGTTGCACATCTTCTCAATCTCACGGTCATGATTCCGGATGCGAGCATCCAGTTTCTCCATGAAGCGTCCATGTTCTGCACCATCGTAGACAGACCTGGATAAAGTAGAACATATTAGACAGGCAGGCACCCATCAGCTGCATCCATGAAAATGCTGAATTAACCTATTTTCTGAGTCCACATAATACACAGAATCATAAACTAACCCAAAGGACTGGCTTCTCACAACTCACAATGCTGCCAAAATATAGATATAAAACCAAGATTCACACAACAAGCTTAGCACATTGTGCTAAAACATATGCTGGTCTTTACTTGTGCTGGTGAAGCCTGTAAAACAAGTCCAGCCATTTCTCGCCAGACTCTAGATTCTTGCCCAAACCCCCATCAGGGGAAGGAGGAGGTGGCTTCCTCTCAGCAAAAAGGGGAGAGACCTTGAAATAAATGGAGCCCTGTCTTTGGGGCACATCATTAGCATATGGAGCTTCGCACAGAAGCTTTCCGTAGCGTATGGAACTTCGCACAGAACAATCTTTCCCAGAAAGTCTCTCAGCTCCAGTCTGATCCTTGTAATCAACCTAAATTAACCCTACAATGGAGAATTTTGGGTCTAAATTTTGGCCCACCAATGAAAATTATTGGTCAAAATACATTAGATATTCACAAGTGCAGTGAGACTTGGAATAAGGAGTTGGAACATCCAGAATTTCTTTTCAGGGAAAAATTAATGGGTTTGGCTAACTGATGTGCCCACTCTTTGGATAGAAGTTAATTCACACAGCAATTTTGTTCCAGAAGAGTCACTGATTTTTGCAGATACAGTACTCATGCCAGGAGAACAATGAACTTTTGCAAAAAGCTGATACCACAAAGCTGGAAGGAGCCTGTTCTCCATCAGTTCTGCGCTGACTGAAAGAACTTACTTCTCTTTCTATATTGGAACATGCATTGTACTGATGGGAATCCCATTTAAGCACTATTTAGAAAAAATGCCTATCCTAGTTCATATATTTAATGTCTCATATTTTCCTTCTGTCAGATAAGCTGACTGAGAGGTCAGTCTGAGTGCAAACCATAGTATGAATGTATATGTAAGATTAGGTTTGGGTACTATACGAGAGGTGCAGGTTTTTGTAGCCTTTTTCCTTCGATTTTCTTTTTGCAAATAAAAACTAAACATTCCTAGGAACAGAGGCTATTATTAGCTGTGCATAAGCAGCTGTAGCCATGGACTGTTTCATATCGAAGCAAGACAGATCCATGACCAACTCATTTAATAAGGCAGAGCAGCAATTCTGGGTGCTTGGAAGAAGGAAGCAAGAACAAAAAGGCCATCTCATGCCCAGGTGGACAGGGAAGAACATCCTGGGTATAGAACATTCTTCTTCTTTTGGAGCGGATGGGAAGCTGGGGGCACCAGGTTGTTGCAGATACTGACTGTGAGCACTAAACAACCTGAAACAATCACCTTTCCTCTGAAGGGAGACTGTCTATGCCTGTAAGCCCTGCTCTCAGAGAACATGGATGTTGGAGGAAAGAAACCTGTTAGGTTTATTCCTGAATTTCTCATCCCATTCAGAATTCTTCCATTCTAATTCATTATATGGCTTCTACCATTCTAGATTAATAAATCCACCACTTAAAGCCTTCTCCACAGTTTTCAGTGTAATTTTTCCACTGCTTCTGCTCTCAGCCATTACAAAACCTTCTATCTTTTTATCCCTGTCTCACCATCCTTAAAGAAATTTAGTAGAAATTGTCCTACTAATTGCCATTATCTACCATCACCATCTCTCTCCAACCGATTCCACTTTGATCATCGCTACAGACAAAGTAACTAACGTGGGTGTTCCCAAGCACTTTCTTGATGAATGGTCTAAGATACTGTTTCTTCAAACAAATGTAAGAATATAGCACAACAAATGCACAAATGCACACATATACAAACAGAGAAACCTTAATTTAACAGACTAACTGGGGCAGGGACTATTTATTACTCCCAAATATCCATTTAATCACAAATTATGCCACATATGCTAACCTATAAATACACTTAGCTGCCTCATCCAGACTACTTTGGATGCAATAGTAAAGGTAAAGGTTTCCCTTGACGTAAAGTCCAGTCGTGTCCGACTCTAGGGGGCGGTGCTCATCTCCGTTTCAAAGCCTTGGAGCCGGCGTTGTCATAGACACTTCCGGGTCATGTGGCCAGTATGACTCACGGAACGCCGTTACCTTCCCGCCGAAGCGGTACCAATTAATCTACTCACATTTGCATGTTTTCGAACTGCTTGGTGTGCAGAATGCAATACTTGTATGCAATACTTATATATTGGATGCAATACTTGGATGCAATACTTATATATTATTTCGTGAGGATGTCTGAACAAATGTTTGGTCTACTGTATCCAAACTCAGCTGTATGGAGGCCCTTAAATCAAGGTTTTATTGTATATGAATACAGGACACCCATGACTGTTTTATTTTTTAATAAAAATAATATTGAAATGTAACATGTTTTAATGATAATCTTTATTTTCCCTTTATGTTTAACACTGATTACAACTCTTAACGGTATATAGAAGCTTGTATGTGAAAAGTATTTCATCAGTTTCTGGACTAGTATTCAAGGAAGTCTTAGAGATACTGTGTCAATATTTGGTCTTGGTTTAATGATTACTGAAAATTCATTAAAAAAATACACTGAAGGGAAAAGTAGAATCTTCAATGTCTCTTCATAAAAGTTCATATTCTCTGCGAAGTTTTATCTAAGAATCTTCTGCTTTTTCAGCAGTTTCACTGTGGCCCCCGAAGGATGATCTGTCAACTTTCCCTTTTCATTCATAGGCAGGTAGCTCGTTCGACTCCCGAATCCAGAACAGCTCACAGAACATGTTCAAGTCTTTCTGGGAATATTTCTGCTCCACAGAACAAGTTTAAGGCACAATGGCTGAAGGCAATGATTTGGGAATCACTAGTGTATGAGAAGTGGTCCCTGATGAAGGGGCAAAAATCTTGCCAAATTTAACAAGACTTCCATTTTCTCATCTGAATTGTCATAGGTCTTGCTATTCTCACCCCAAATCTTGCACGGTTACTGCAGGGACCCCCATATCCCATGAACTGGAGAACCAATTTTAATTCTCATGTGCATGTGTTTCATGATGCTACACGTGCCGTGCTGTTAACCTCCAGCTTATCTGGGGCTTCCCAAACCTTTCCATAACAACGCAGCCGTCCACATTCAGAACAGCCCTGCTGAAGTCTGCCAGACCCCTTAAAAAGGGCAATCCGTAGGTGTCCGCCAACCAATCGTGTATCCCAGAATCTATCTGGATATCAAGATAACTGGCCACTAATCTCTGTTTATGTTATTTCATTCTTGGGTTGTCAGACAAGCACCCTTCGTTTGATGGGAGGGTAGGCAAGAAATAAAAGACTTGAACGGCCCACTCCAAGGGCCTCCTCTCTGAGCTTCAGGGGCAGGGACTGCTGAGGCAGCCATCTCCAACCAGGCAATCATGCAGCACAGCTGTGAAGAGGTTTTGCAACAACATAATCGTCATTTAAACATGCCCCTCTAAGCAATATTTTAGTCATTTCAAAGGGGATAGCAGAAGCGGGTTTTCCCCCTTAAATGTTTCACCTTCCCTTGGAAAAACATGGGGAAAAAATCCCCAAAACAAATCTTATTTCCCTTTTTCTATCACTCCCCCCAACATATATCTTCGACCATGATGTACTGCCACACTGAAGCCTTGATTTCATAAACCATTCAGGGGGAGGAGATGTCCATTATTCCCAAATGTTCATTGAATCCAAAAGAAAGTCAGTCATGCCGAAGTATGGAAATACTATTTAATGCAAACATGCGCATTCATGCAACAGACTGGCCTGTGATTGGGGGGGGGGGGGTGTCCAGACCAAATGCTTGGCCGCTGCATTCACAGTCTGCTAGAGGGAGGTTCTACAGCGTGTCTCTCAGTGAGCACCCAACTACCTAGCTGCTTGGTTTACTCAGAAGATGTGAACCACTAACTTTCTCCTTCATCCCTAACCCAGCCGAAGCTAGAAAAGGAGCCAAGAGCCAAAGAGGCTGAAACTGGCTGAAAATTCCAGCTAGTCTAGAGACATTTCTGCCGGCATGGCATGCCAAGAGTTTTAAAAAAAGAGGCCTGGTTTGCATTGCCCAGTCTCAAACCATGCCCCCTTGCCATGCCATCTGCCCGCCTGTCCTTCTTCACTCTGCTCAGGCGTAGAGACCAAGATTCAGGACAGACAAGATTCTGTCTCCTGACCTTCCAAGAGAACACAGGAGAAGGACGGAGCGGGGCCAGCATTTTTCAGCCCTTCTCTTTTTACTTTTTTGGGAGGGGAAGGGATGGGATGGGATGCCTCTGGAAGGCAAGCATCTCTCACTGGAAACTTTTACAGGAAAAAAAGACTCCCCCCACTCTTTTCCAGGGCAATCTGAACAGAAAGCAAAATCAATCCAATGAAATTTAACAATTTTGCTGCTAATGCCAGTATGGATTTGGGGTGCTGCAATGGGGTATGGGGGGGCATGCAGCCAGGGGACCACAAGCAGCTCTCTCTGCTTTAAAGGAACTTGGGGGGGGGGTGTTGTCACAGCCCTCCCAGCAATGCCACCTATTCCGAACAAACCTGACATGATCACATAATCAAGATAATCTCATTCCTTGAACAATCCTCATATTTACATCAAGGGCAATCTTGCCACCCTCACCCACCCACTCTCATTTCCAGCCCTAAGAAAAAATGAGTTACAATATTGCATAGATGGATATGTGTGGATGCACAAGCACACCTACAAGCAAGTAACTTGCTTCCTCTTGTGATGAACTGTGATCATGCACACTTTCCTGAAGTAAATGAAGGGTTAACTGAGTTCCTTAAAAACCTGGTGGGGAGAAAGCTGAGAAAACCTAAAGAGGCCAGAGAAGAGAAGAGAAGCCTTGTGAAAAACTCTGATTCTATAATTGTTGGTGTTGTTGTTAGTTGCCGTCGAGTCGTTTACAACTCATGGGGACCCTCTGTATAACAGAATGAAATGCTGTTCGGTCTTGCGCCAAGTGCCTGGCTGTTCCAATGCTTGCATGCATTGTTTCTATAATATATTGATTCTATAATAACCCCCCCCAAAAGATACTGAGAAGATAAACTGAAGGGTTCTTATACTGAGGTCATCATTTAGGGGGCAGCATCAGAGAGATTAACTGTGTTTATTTATGCCCCCAATAAACTTAGAAGACACAATGCAAAATACATGGGCCCAACACATGGCCTTTGCCACCCCCCGCCGCCCAAGACCCTGTGAGGACCTGGGATGTGCTTCACCCCATCTTCCCAGGAGAGGAACGCCTTGTTTGTTGGGTGCACCCTCATCTGCCAAGGCTGGAGTCCACCATCCAGTGATCGCTCACGCCCCAACTCAAAACCCTGCATTGCAAAACCAGATCTCAGCCATGTCCCAAGGATCAGGTTGGGCTTAGTAAACAGAGATACGTCTATTGTTGCAGCCACACATATTTTGCTGCCAAACCTCTTTGAGGAGGACATAGATGAACACTGGTTTGGTTTCCAATTTCATCTGAGTGAGGGTAATATAGTTACCTATTTTGGAATAAGCCAAAATCTAAAACTCTTTATCAATGAAACTTCCTCATGCAGATGAAGCAGGAAGGCAATCCCCAATAACCCTTCATTTACTTCCCGATTTAGTTTCAGCAGGTGTTGTACTATCCCAGCCTGGAAGCTAGGCAAGGTCAGGTTGGCTCAATACTTGGAGGGGGGACCACTGGAGCAGTAACAGGTTGCAGGCTAGGCTGGGAAGTTGCAAGAAATCCTGAAAGAAGGCAGTGGCAAACCACTTCCATTTCTTGTTGCCAAGAAAACTGCCTGGACATTCAGGAAGCCATCTGCTTGGGAATCATTACCCTTTTTCCAGTTTAATGCGGTTTGCTCCTTCTTCCTATGGTGCAAAGGGGCTGCGTGTGCAAACAAAAGCCTTGTCTGTATCTCAGTTTCAGTCCAGATACAAGTGCCCAGTGGAGCCACTGAGTCAGCTACAAGGATTAATTCTGTGGGTTAATTCGGCAAGATGTTTCCAGCAGAAATATTCCAACAAACTGGCCTTAACCAGATGATTTCTTAATTGATAAATTTAAAATATACCTTGTTTGGATGACTTTGCTTACCTAGACTTTTTGCTAAGAAAAATCAAGGGGATGTAGTACATTCTGGGACATGAATCCGCTCCCCATCCCCCCCCCACCAGTTAGGGAAAGCTGCAACTGTATTATCTCACAGAGAATAGGGCACAATTCAGAAGACCCTTGGCTTCTGTCTTGTGGATGGTCATATTACCATCCATGCCTCTAATGCCCTCAGATCTAATTGTTAAATGAAAGATCAAGCCTGAATTTTTACAGAATGCTTCTGGAAAGGCATCCATATAGCTTATTTAGTCCTCCCATTCCCATTTCTTTCTGCCAAAGACTTTCTGGATCGTTTTAAAGCCAAAATTATGAAGTTCCCCCTTCTTAATAGGAACAAAATAGAATTATGCAAAACAAAAACATCTGCAATAATCCACAAGTGTATACAACTGGAGCTTTAGAGCCGAACTGCGTTGTTTAGCACGGACAGCATAACCTGGTTATAAACAATGGCATCCCCACACTTACATAGCAAGAGTGCTGCAGAGAATCTTGGGCTGCATTGTGAAGAATACGGAAACATTAATTCTAGGGGTGTGCATGAAATGGAAAATGTGTTTTGTTTTGAACCCCCGAAAAAAGGTTGCATCCTAGAAGTTTTGCCGACCCATTTTGGATTGGCAGAAAGAAATCTAAGAGCACTTTGATTGTTCTGCATTTCAGGCAAAATAAAATCTGGAAGGATCCTGGAGTGATTTTTAGAGGCAAAGGGGGACAGGCCCTTCCTCTTCCCGCCTTCCCTCTGTGAGCCGATCCCCCCAGTAGATTCCCTTCCTTCCCTCAGCTGTCACCACTAACTATCCTTCCTGGGAAGGAACAGGCTTCCAACGCAGCAAGCCTTCCCAGGATCTCCCTTGCTCCTGCCCGTCTCTACTGGCCTGTGCCACTGCCCCCGGCCTTCCCCCAGCCACATCTGCCCAGAGCAGCCACACTTCAGCCTGCCCGGCGTTGCTGTTTACAGACCAAGCCATCCACAATACGCCTGTTTTGTTTCAGACGCAACCACCCAAACCAGCCATTCCGAGCACAGAACTATTCCTCAAGTGAAATCAATATGGCCATGAGCGCACTTCATCTGTGTTACATATCGAACATTATCCACGCACGCACGCACACTACACAGCACACACTGGAGCTGTGCAACATGTCAGATCCAGTTCCAAAAGACCTGCCTGCAGCTCCTGAAAGCAGCAGCATCTCTTCCCAGGTTGAAAACCTCATCATCCTGCTGGCTGTCAATCACCTCCCTGAGGAATGCATGAAGCCATTTCCTCTTCAAATCAAGCTTGCAGATAAAGGCAGCTCAGGTGCCCGCAACAAGATCTCAGAAGCCTGGGCCCACTGGAAGTCTGGCTCAGCTCCCTCTTCACGGCAGGCAGCTTGCAAGCCTCAGCATTCAGGCAACCGCACCGAGGCCTTGGGTGGGCCTGACCTGATTTTCCTCTCCTTTTTATCAAGCCACCTGAGAAGTGGACTGCAGAGGCAAAATTCTCCTGGGAACTCTACCTCATGCTCCTGGTATGGTGCTTTTAACTACCACAAAGATTCCATGACTCCAGAGGTTCAATGGAGAGATGCAATCCTGAACACGCCTGCGGAGAACTGGCCTCCAGAGCAGAGTGGAATCCATTTCAGGAGAAGACAACAGCAGTTCCAAGGAGTCCATGATCTGGGCAATATGGGACTGGGAAGGTCTTCTGTTCTGGGTTTGATTAATAAGTGGAACAAAAGCCCAGACTACACTTAAAAGGCTAAAAACGCAATGGCATTCTTTTAATCCTTGGACATTTTCTTTCCATTAAGTGTAAAAGCAATAAAGACTTCCTTATTAGGAAAATTAAAAATAAAGTGGTACAAAGAGTGAACTACTGGTTCACATACAAATACACATTTTTTGCGATGTGCTCTGGAAAAAGTCAGTGAGTCTGGATCAAGGCGGTTTTGACCATGAACTCAGCGCTTGTGCCACTGCCTGCAACCAGGTGCCCCTGGAGCCCTGCGCTGTGAACAGCCTGGCAGGACGCAAACCAAAGGCCCCCAAAATCAAAGGCGGCTCCCGAATTGCAGTTGCCAGCGCCAGCTTGGCCCTTCCCTCTTGGCCACGCAGCTCTCTTGCATCCCGTCCCCAGAAACAGGCACTATTCACCCCTTGCAGCTGGAGTAAAAGCCCTGAGGACATTTCTCTACCAACCTTCAACCTGTTTTCCAAAATGGTTCTCAAGTAGACTATTAGCATTGTTCTGGCCCTGCTCTCCTCTGCACACCTTTCAACTACCCACAGCAGTACTGGATCTGCCCAAATCCGGACTTTACAGGACACAGTGACTGGCTCAAATGCATATTTTTGCTTAATCTTTGCTATGTGCTGACCATGGAGCAGGCCCTACATCTTGCTCTTTTTCCAGTGGGAATATAAACTGATTTCAGACAGTGGGGCTTAAAAGTTTGTGAGCCCTTTTTAATTTTCAATATTTCTGCATAAATATGACCTAAAGTTATCTGTTTGCCACACAAGTGCTAAAACCAGATAAAGAGAACCCAATTAAATAAATGAGTCAAAAACTATTTTTAACTTATACTTATTAATTGATTGACTGAGGAAAATGACAAGAGCCAGCCTCAGCCCAACTCCCAATGTCCAGCTGAAAAAGGAAGACAAGGACTTAGAGCTCCCCAAGAATCACAACCAAGAATACCTCCCAAAGGCTGGCCAGAGACACGTTTTCACAAAATGCTTCTAGACATTCCTCGGACATCCAAAAGGACGTGCTCCCGTATGCTCAGACTTGGAAATGTTCTGCAGCTCCAGAGGTCAAGGGAAACAGGTTGATAAAAGGGAAAGGGGAAGAATGGACTGGATTTCCTCTCCCAAATAAGGTCCCATCCTCTTGTTTTGTCACCCCTGAGCACTTGGTCCTTCAGTGAGACATTCCTCCCGATCTAATTCTTCTTCTACAGCAAAGGAGAAAATACATCCTTTCCCATTTGGTTGCTGGACTCACTTGAATCAGTTATCTTCACTTGCAAGCAGGTTCAGATAGAGACAGACAGGCTGAGCAGAGGAAGCATCAAGTCTATTCTAGACGCGGTCCTGACCATATTTGCAGAAACTGACTTGGGAAAGCAAATCCTTATTCAGACACCCTGCTAAGCCTTCAGCTTTCCTGTACTCCTTGCAAAATAATCCTTTGAAATGGCAACAAAGACTTCCCTATTCATTTCTCACACCTGAAATTGAAGGGTTTAAACTTCATTTATGAGAGCCAGTTTGGTGTAGTGGTTAAAGCACCAGGCTAGAAACCAGGAGACTGTGAGTTCTAGTCCCGAAGCAAGCTGGGTGACTTTGGGCCAGTCACTCCCTCTCAGCCCTAGGAAGGAGGTGGCCAGGGCAAGCCCCTTCCAAAAATATTGCCAAGAAAACCACAGGAAGAGTTCAGTCAGTTGCCAGGAGTCAAGACTGACTCTTAGGCTGACCATATGTACCGTTTTGAATGGGACAGTCCTGTTTTTTTAACATTTCCCAACCGCCCTGTTGTTTTAATGTAAATGTCAATTTTGCCCCCTTTTTTTTAAACCACCTATCAGCGCACAAGTCAGGCGAGCTGAGAGGTGGGCCGAGCAATGGGAGGTGTGATTAGCTCCCGCGCGAAAAAGGCAGGAGAATCGTGCCAATAAAAGGAAGCCGACACCGGAACAGGTTGCCGGAGACCACTGTTCCAGAGAGCCCACACCGACAACCCAAGACTCCTCACTGGAACCTCTCTTGGAGCCCTGCCCTGCTGCCACGATGGAGCCCGCTCCAGACTCCTGCCCAACTGCTGCACCGGAGCCCAATCGCAGACCACGGAATCTCGCCGCGCAGATGCCAGCAGCTTACCGCTGCCACTCCTGAACTCGCCACGGAGGCTTGCCTCGCCGCCGCGCCTGATCTCACCTCCCGGCCTTGCCGTGCTGCCACGTGAGACGCCGCTGCTGAGCCGGAGTTTGCTGCCGGGCCTTGCCTCGCCGCTGCGCCCAATCGCACTTCCCGGCCTTACCGCCACATGAGACTCTGAGTCTGAGCCTCGTCTGGCTGTCGCGCCCGTGGACTTGCCTCGCCCTGTCTTGCAGTCACGTTCCTGTCTTCCACACCTGGCTGCCCCTCGCATTGGGAAACAACACCACAGGGACTGATACGGAATATTACATAAGTTTAACTCAGTCCCATTTTTGCATCCCGATGTCCCATTTATGTCTCAAGGAAATATGGTCAACCTAACTCTAAGGCATTACAAACCAACCAACTTTCATTTAAACTGGCTTTTCTGTATTTGTCGTTAAAATAAAGAACTGATCTAGGAATAAAGGGGGTCCCCAAGCCCATGTCTCCCATCTTCAGGGCCATTGTGTCAATCTAACAGCACTGCATGTTTTTAAGGGAACATACAGATTTAAGGGAGCTGGTAGACCTAAGTATCAGTATTCATGCATTAGATATCAACCAACTCAGGATACATCAAATACATACCACATTGCAAAAATGATCTTAGGTTAGGGTTAGGGTTAAGGGCAAGATAGAAAAGCTGTCTGGACGCTTCTGGAATAGGCATTTGGAAAACAGCTTTGTTCTGGAGGAGGAAAGCCACTCACTATCTAGACCAAGCTCCTTCAAACCAATCTCCTCAGGATGTCTTGGACTACAGTTCCCATTATACTTTCACTTGCTAGCTACTCAATGAATTATCTGGAGGCCCCCAGATGAGAAAGCCCAATCAAAGAAGTCAAGGGAAATCCACAAGATATAGCCCTCCACAAACATACCACCCTGAGAGATTCCCATTAATGTTGCTCATATTTTCCAGCCCCTCCATCCACAAACTGGGAAGCCTGGACCTCTGGAGAAGCGCCATGACACGGCTCCTAAGGCTTTGCTAAGGGAAAGGGAACCAGAAGAGAATTAAGGTGCAGGCAGCTCCACACACAGCTGCTTCAGCATGGAAGGAAAGAGCAAGGATGCCATTTAAGCCACAGGGGAGCTCCTGGTAAGGAAAAGGCCTTTTATCACCTAGAACCCAGGAAGAAAGATTATGGGGCAGGAGAGAAAGGAGGTCATCCTACAGCTCTGGCTGGCCCCAAAGGATGCAAGGAGCAACCCAGAGGGAAGGCGAGCCAGGGCTGCTCCGGCCCACGCAGCTCTCCCCCGCTGAAACAACTATGGAGAGAACTGGCCACGAGCAGCACTCTGAGGACACAATGGAAACAATTTTCTGAGAACCAAAGTGATGCGTCAGCAAGCCATCCCTCCTCTCCCTGGCCCTTTCAAGTTGGAAGGACAGTTGATTTGCACCATGTGTCAGAGGATGGGAACAAGCCCACCCGACAAGCAGGCGAGATAAAGGCAAGTCCTTCCAAGCCGGGAGATATTAGGAGGAGGAGGGGTGAATCATCTTTACAATGCCGTGGAAACAAGACACACTGGCCGTCACGATGGGAGAGACCCAGCAGCGCCACACAGCTACACTGAGGACTTCTTGAGAGGGTGTGGCTGGGCAAGCGCTTGGTGGGAAAAGTGCTGGGCTTTAATGAGAGGCAGATTCGCTGCAGCGTCCTTCACACTTTCCTGCTTTCCCTTCACACAAGCATCCTACCCACCCAGGCTTCCTGGACAAACAAGGAGGGTGGAAGGAGAACTGTTCCTCACCACAGAAGCTCTTTACAGTCAAGCCGTGAAGATGTACGCCGGGACAGTCGGATTGGAAAAGAGGGTCTACGTTGGCTGAACCAACCTGAAAACGATGGAAGGCCTGGACGTTGCCATTGAGCCCACTTTCCCATTCCTTAGTACCAAACCCTCCTACAAATTAACCAACATAATCCAGACCAGGATGCATCATAAGCAGAGTAAGAACAAACCAACTTTTGTGGCACTAAAGAGTTGGGAGCCTCCCAAATGCCACTGTTGTGTGCAGAATGCTGGTCTTGATGGACTTCTGGCTTTATCCAACCCATGCAAACATCGTCCTCCAGTTTGTCATAGGCGAATCAGTTAATTCCAGTTGAAAGCAAGTTTAGACGATTCTATCTAAAAAAGATTTAACTACTCCAATATCTGCTAGAAAATTAACTCAGCTAGAAGTAGGCAGTCCAGCAGAACTCTGATCTCCCTTGCCGACTATTTTATTTTTCAGAAACTTCTCCAGTAGATTCTCAGATCTTTGATTCTCAGGTGTTCTCAGATGAAGGGCAAAAGTTGGTTTAGGTTGGTCTGTTAATCTATCTATCTATCTATCTATCTATCTATCTATCTATCTATCTATCTATCAATCTATCATATTTCTTCACCGCCCATCTCATATTGCAACGACTCTTGATGACATCTTAGCCAAAGGAGAGGAAAAGGAAGGGGGGAGGAGAAGAGAGATGCCACTGGTACAGAGTCCACTGGAAACATCTCCTGATCAAGTCCCACTGACCTCAGTGCATCATGCATAGAAGATGTAATTTTTTTCACTATTTATAAATGTACCATAAGCTTAGCCTACATAAGCTATAAGGAACATGTGCAAATACTCCAAGTTAAATATCAGAGGCAAAACTACTCAAGTTACCTTCCACCAGAAAAGAAACCACTAGCAAGCGGGACTTGTTGCAGAATTCTAGCTATTGACTTGCCTACAAGATATAGTCTTAGTACGACACAAGGACTGGTGTAGTCCATAAGCAAAACATCAAACTTTAGCGGTCATTCAACTACTGAATGCAGAAAAACCCACAGCTGGTTCAGGTCACCCTCCCCCTCTGGCACCAAAATGCACTGCAGATTTAGCTTCCAGGCACTATAGGACACTACTGCCCAGGTGGGTCTTCATAGGGACAGTCCAGCAAAAATAAACGAAATGTTTCCAAGTTTCTCATACAAAGTTGTGGGCAAGATCAAAATGGCCAGAAGGCCGGCACTGCCCCAACCATTTTGCTCTGCTCTGGCTGGTAGATTTGACAGGAAGGGCTACCCAGCTCCACTGCCATCTGTTCCTCCTTGCCGACCTTCCATGAGGCATTAAGGACCTGGGTTTTCCCTTGGGCATTTGGGCCGGGATGCTCAGTAATCCCTGTGGGTTGGTTGGTCTGCTGCCTGTCTGTTTACTATTGATTCGTAGGATGGGAGGAATGTGGCACACTGATTTTTGTTGTTGTTGGTTTGAGGGGCCTCATTCATTTTAGCTGCTCAAGGTTGCAGTGGCAAGATGGGCAGCCTTACCAATTGTTTAAATAAACAAACAGGGCAGTGGACATGCAGCAAATCCAGCACTGTTGTTTTTTTAACAGGCCACTCCACCACAGGAGGTGCTTTCAAGGGCAAATTCTTTAGCCTACGAAGACTGCTCATATTACTTTTGGGAATGTCCACAACACGGGAGATGGTGCAGTGGGTGGACAGAAATGAAGCTAGGCAACTGCCGTGGCATGACTTGGGCACCCAGAAGAAGGGAAACCTCAGCACTCCTGTGGCTGTTCCAGCTGTGAGATCACACATGAGACTGAGGTCTTGCCCAGCTCTCTTTTCCCATAGTGGCCAAACTGAAGTCTAGGAACAGAAGCATTTTCTTGTCTTGCCCAGGGTCCTGCAACTGGCACCGTCAGGCATCCAGCCTCTGGACTGTGGTGCATAGGCAACAATCCCCACACAGGAATTTAGCTAGTCCTTGCTCAAAGTTTCCCAACTGCTGGTAGCAAACTCCACCATCAACCATGGGCAGGGTGGCGAACAGGGTCTTTTTACTTCTTCTGGGTCTCCCCACTCAGCTGCCCAAATGAACCTGCTGGAGAAAGTCTTGCACAGGCAGGACCTTCTTTTGCCTTCTAGCTTAGACCTTGATGAGCACATACGTGCAGCTATGGCTCCTTTCCTTTCCTTTCCTTTTTTGCCCAAATGTGCATTACACTGAACTCAGTACCCTTTTCCCCTCAGTTAAGATGGATCTTTTTGCAGCTCTTTGCTGTCCATGTTAGTCTTCTCCAAGCCAAATTAGTTTTGTGGTGTCATCCGATTTACCACTAGCTGACCAACTCCAGCTACACTTTATTTATGAGCAAGTCTAAAAGCTCTCGTTCCAGCATGGCGCCCTGAGGAACCTCCAGCTAGATTCCACCATCACAAATATTGTCCGTTTACTCCTATGCCTCACCTTCTGTTTGTGATACGGTTATTACTGCAACAAGTAACACGTCTACTCAAGTTATCTTGGGTCTGCTATATTTGTCAATGAGTCTTTAGTGCGGGACTTTATCTGTGGGGCAGTATTTTGTTCTACAGACTGGTCTGAAGATATGCAATGAGCTGCCGATCGGAAGGTCGGTGGTTCGAAACCGCGCGGCGGGGTGAGCTCCCGTTGCTCGTCCCAGCTCCTGCTCACCTAGCAGTTCGAAAACATGCAAATGTGAGTAGATCAATAGGTACCACTTCGGCGGGAAGGTAACGGCGTTCTGAGTCGTCATGCTGGCCACATGACCCGGAAGTGTCTAGGACAACGCCGGCTCCAAGGCTTAGAAACGGAGATGAGCACCGCCCCCTAGAGTCGGACTCGACTGGACTTTACGTCAAGGGAAACCTTTACCTTTACCTTTAACCTCAGTTCCCATTAAAATGCAAAGGGACTGTTTCTTCTCCTCTCTGGGCAAAGGGGTGCAATTTCCACCCAGAGAGAAAAATGAATACAAGCCAGCCCACAGGTGAGGGATCTGACCTCTGGCACCTGTAAGCAGGTGTGTGTGTGTGTGCGCGCGCACATACCTCTTTGAGCCAGTGTTGACTCCTAGCAAGTGCCTGGACAAGTCCCTGCAGTTTTCCTGGCAAGATTTTGGCAGGGGTTTGCCATTGCCTTCTTCCCAGGGCTGAGAGAGAAGGACTGGCCCGGGTACACCCAGCCAGCTGCATGCCCAAGGTGGGGAAACCAAAGAGCTGGAAAAGCTTCTGAGTCAAACCGGGTCCCAGATGTGCACATGGACTCAGTGCTGCTTGGTCCCATCACCCCAAGCCAGTTGCGACTGCTGGTTGGGAAGGCTCAGCTGGAGCCTCAGCCTGGGAGGGCGATGCTGCTCCAGCTGCTGCAGAGTTCCCGCAGCTGCAGATGCTGAAGTCACACTGCCATCTGCTGCCACAAGCCAGGAACCACGTGCCTGTGAAAGCTTACGGGTACCAAGCTAGCAGCTGGCAAAGTATTGCTATACAGTACTTCTATTTTCAGTACGTATTAAAGAGTGTGAGTGTGTGTGTGTGTGTCAGAGAGAGAGAGAGAGAGAGAGATGAGAACGAGCACAGGGGTACCAAGCTTTTCAGCCAGTGGGAAATCCAGGCAATAAATGAACCAACAAAGCCAGAAAGAAGTGTGATGGGGCAATCAGGATGTTGGACCAAGAAATTTGGGTTCAAGCTTGGATTACTGCAATGCACTCTACCTTGCCTCGAAGAGTGTTCGGAAGCTGCAGCTGGTCCAGAATGCAGCTGCACAGGCAGTTTTTAGTGCTTCTCATTACACCCATGTAACACCACTGCTGTGCGAGATGGACTGGCTCCCAATGGGCTTCTGGACGTTTGCGGGACTGCCCCTCCCATCATCTCTGCTCGCCCCACCAGATCTAGCAGAGGAGGCAAGCTCCAGGTCCCTTCTATGAAACAATGTCAGGTAGGGGGACCCTGGAGTCATGCCTTCTCAGTGGCAGCAGCACTGAACATCCCCCCCCCTCCTCAAGATTCATACGGCCCCGACCTCGTTAGCCTCTCACAAGGCTTTAAGACCTATTTCCCCAGGCTTTGGGGTTAGGAGGTTAGGTGATGTCTGAAGGCTAATGTTGGCTAACGTTGTTTGTTATGAGTTAGATTGTCTATGGCCTCCAGCATTATGGCTGTTGTTAAACTGTTGCTGCTTTTAACCCTTGTACACCTCCTAGAGTCACTTTTGGGAAATGGGCAACCCAATAAAGTTACTAAATAAATAAAAGTCCCTCCTCAGCCAGAGAAGCTCCCTGGATGGCTTTGGGCCAGTCTCTCTCTTTCTCAGCCCAGCCTGCCCCACAGGACTGCTGTTGTGGGAGAAAAACTGGGAGGTCAGAATGCTCTGCCTGCCAACTTCAACTGCTGAGGGAGAGAGATGAAACTAAGAACTAAATGAAGGAATAAAGGGGGAGGGAATACCATCAGTGGCACCTCAGTGTCTTGGAACGAAGGGAGATGATGATCCTAACATATCTAGCAAATAAATAACTGGAACTGGAAATAGGCTAAAATAGGTCAGGCAAGGGACAGCAGCTCCCTGTACCAAACAGGATTCCGTGCCTGGCCGAGGAAAGGCTGGGGGTCCCAGGAGCAGAGAGGCTATTTACCAGGCAGGGCAGAGCTGCCTTTCCATCAGGACATGCTTACTAAATTACCCCATTTTCTGGGGTTGTGTCAGGCTGGACTCACACCACATGCTAAACCACAAAAACCCTAACCAAGCTTAGCAACCACTTGGCCTACCTGTGTGAACACAGCCCAGGAGTGACAAGCTGACCTATGATTTTCAGCCCTCTTTACACATCAGGAAGCAGAAAACCTCCGCCCAGAAGCGGGCGGCCAGGCAGCCATCGCTCCCATTTGGAACATGTCCTTCTTGCGGACAAGCCAAGGAGACTCTTCTCAGCACGGCGTTTCAGCTCCTCCTCCATCTGCACACCACCAGCTTCAGTGAGGTGTCGGCGACATCCCGGGCAAACACTTTCACCAACCACGAGGCGGCAGCAAAGCCAAGCTTTCTTCAAAACTCCAGGGCTGACTCTCTGGTGACTGGCAAATTCCTACTGCTCCCCCTCTGCCTGCTCTCCCGTTATGCTCCCAGCCAGCCTTGATTTGAGATGTGGCCAGACAGCCTGGTGCTCCTGTCCTCCTTGGGGGAGTTTTCTCATAAGCTCCACGGAGGCCACAGTAAGGCAGCTACTGGGGGTCAGGCGCTAGAGAGAGAGCAGGCCTTTTGAGCAGAACAGCACCAGGAAAAGCCACACAGAGGTAGCTGCTCAGTGCCCGATTTCAGGGGAATATCTGATGCTGCCAAGAGCACAAATCCTGAGAACGAAACCTCCTGTGATGCACCAGAGGGAGGGGGCATCCCACTAAGGAGAGGTCCAGCCCAAGAGCCTTCAGGCCTCCACAGGTCAACCCAGCACTCTTACTCCACCCGGGAGCTCCCAGGGCTAGCACAGGCTTTGGCCCTCCGTGCTCTATATGCTGGAACCAGATGTGTATAGAGCACAATAATGCCAAGGTGGCAGGCTTCTGTTGGGAATGGCGGACTGAACGGCTGTGCCCGCGGGTTCAGCGGGCAGAGCTGACAATGCGGTAACTTTTTTCAGGCTCAGGAAGGTTTTCCGGAAGCCCAGAAATGTTCTCCAGATAAAGGAGAATACCTGGAATCATCCCATCTGTCCTCTGGACGGCTGCTTGCAGCCAGAAGGTTGCAAGCAGAGTTTCGCATTCGACTGCGAAGAGCCAGCTGGGAGGCAGGGAATTCATCATTTTCCAAGCCGCGCAGTAGCCTTAAAGGGACACTAAGACCCGCCACCCCATTTCTAAATCACCAATTTGTTGTTGTTGTTTTTAATGTACCCTAAGAGAGGCTTTCTACAACGAGGAGAAGCTGGTTCTCTTGGTGCTTAATGTTATTTTGGGGATTACTTTAAAAACATTTTTTTTTAGTTTTGGATTTCATTCTCCTTCCAAATATAAAGGAGGATTGAGAGTAAACAATTGCCTTCCTGTTACTACTTTTGTATTAAATTTGAAGGTATTAGCATTTTCCTACACGTTGAATCGGCTGATTTGAACCTCCAGCTTTCTGTCCTCATTTTCCCGTGAGAACTGCCTGCTTTCTCACTCTCACTTTGGAACTCTTCCAGAGCTTCGACTTTCGCTGGTTAAGCTCCTGGGGGCGCCGTAATCTCCTGCGTGAGACATGGAGGGTTTCAGACAGATCCTTTCTGACCTTCACCAGGATTTTAAACAGATTTCTTCTGACTGCTATCAAGCTTTTATGCAAGATATCCAGGACACTGTGGAAAATATGAGATCTAAAAGGTGCCATCAGGTTGGGGCTGTGGTGGATGGAACTGAGGAATTTAAGAGCAATAGAAAGGTCTTTTTTAAGAATGAGATTGGGATTTTCATTTGCTTTAAGGATTTGATTGATGCTATTTGCCTTTAAAGATTTGGATTTACTGTTTTGAATTGGCTTTGTTTTTTGGGTTTATTAAGATTGGGATTATTAAAATTGTTGTATTATTAAGTATAATAGCAGACAACTTGTCTGCTTTTTAATTTGATTCTTATTATAGTAGACAGAAGTACATAGAATAGTGGTAGGAAGGGAATAATTAAATATGTGTTATCTTTTGGAGGGGAGAAAGACGTTTAGGAGGTTTATATGAACATTTTTTTCCTTTATTTTAATATAACGAGAAGGAGTAACTGTATTTGGTGATTTTTATTATGTGTTAAGGTGGAATGATTTATAGAAATAATGTGGTGTTTTGGTTTAATATAGAGTAAGAGATTATGGAAATTTTTGTATATCCTTGCAGTTAAAAGTCGGAAGCCACGTCTTTTTGTAAATTTGAAAATTTTTTCTCTTGTGTTTCCCCACCTTTTTAGTTTTTTTTCTTTCTTTGTAGTTTTTTGTTTTTCTGTAGTTTGTATTCTTCTTTTGAAACTTAATAAAATTTACTAAAAAAAATTAATGCCAAGGTGGCAGACAGCATGATAGATCAGCTTTCTGATCTGTGGCAACTCAAGGGTGGTACCCCTGGCCAATCAAGATCTCACTGTAATTCTGGTCAGAAATGTTCAAGAGGACTTCCGCAGCCCACCTGAATGTCCCTTGATAAATCTGGATGCCCCTGCATCGAGCTGCTTTCTAGGCCCTTTCTTCTGGTGCAGAGCAGGAGGGATGGGGGGCGGGGGATCATGAAACAGCCTTGTCTAGGCAGCAGAAAAGCCAACAAATGCTGATAGGCCAGATCTGAGCCAGCTTATATCTTTAGGGCCACCAAAAGCCAATGGGGGCACTGGGCATAGATCAGGCAATCCTGAGATGTACACTCGCTTCTCACCAATATTGTGTCTTCAAGAATCTAGTTTAGCTGAGACACATGCAACAAATTCATTCCTTATCAGTTGCCATACTGAAATGTAAAAAGCTATCCACTGAATCCAGTGATACTCGACAGCATGACAATGTTGGCAGTACCACAGACAGAGGCTGCCAAATATTTTAGAGAGACCTGGACAGTTTCTGCAGCTGCTCAAGGCCAGTTCAGAATGAACCATGCACCAAACAGCCCTGAAGGACAAAGGAAGTGCTGCAGGCCCCATTCTTCCCTCACAATTTTTACTTCTCATTTCTGAATGCCAAGCACTGGTGATGATCCTTACTGTATCTTCCTAGAAATACCAATGTCTTTTCTTTGTCGTTTGGCATCTTCTGAGCACATTACACTAAGAGGTGGAATTCTTTGGGGGAGAGGTTTAAAATTGCTGCATATTCTTTTCTGAGGCTCTGTGGCTGTAAGAGGTTCATTCCAGCGTGTTCCTGTTCCATTCCATCGCAAAGATGGTAAGTCATTGCAAAAGATGTTTACGCACCCTGGGCTTGGTTGGCTCCAGAAGCCAAACTCGTGGCTTCTGGTCTAATGCCACTTGTTGGGTAACACAAGGACAGTGCTGTTGAGTTTCTGTCCCGTTGCAGGATTCCCAGAGGGACATGAATGGACACTCTGAGAACAGAATCACAGAGGAGTTGGAAGGTATCTCGGAAATCGTCTAGCCCGATCCCACGTATTACTACAGCAGCCTCATCCAACAGTCCTTCAGCCTGTGCTAACACCTCCAGCAAAGACAGCCTGCCACCTCCTGTTCCGTTGTTAAACAGCTCTCTCCTGCTAGGAAATAGTTTGACGTCCAAACAAAACCTACTTCCTTGTCGTCTGTTACTTGCCCAGTCTTTTGGGAAAACTCTGAACAATCCTGGCCCATCTTCTACATGGCAGTCCCTCAGATACCTGAAGAGAGCCATTATGTCTCCTTGTAGTCTTCTCTATGGCAAACTCAAGGCCCCCAACCATTTCTCATAAAATGTTCCTACTATATACCTTATTATTTCAATTGCTCCAAGTTTATTCCAGTTTGTCAAAATTGTTCCTAAAACACACTGCCCAGAACTTGGTGCTCTGACTAACACAGAATAGAGGGGAACAATGGCTTCTCTTTATCCTGACACTAGTCTTCTGTTGCTGCATTCTTACGGTTACATTTGTTTGGGTTTTGCAGCTGCATCACACAGTTGCTCATGTTTATCTTGTAATCCAACAAGACATTCAGATCCTTTTCACATGTCCTGCTGCCCAGCATGGTCCCCCCCCCCCACATCATATACCCAGGCCTTTGATTTTTCCTACCCAAATGTAGAACTTTGTACTCATCCCTGCTGAATTTCTTCTTGCATCGTTCCAGTTGTCAAGACATTCCAAAGTATTCAGTAAGAAACTATATACCTAAAAGATTACTAAATGGTACAAACAAAAAAGAATTTTAAATCTGAAATTAAAACAGAAAATCTATGTGGTTGCTAAGAGTGGACAAGGTCTTGATGGCACATAATCAATTAAAAAAACTAGTAACAGCCTAAAAACAAAAAGTGGAGGAAAGCAACAGTAAGACCATAATATTTCTCTATTCTTCTATGATAGTAAAAATATTACTGTACTTTTATATATATGATTACATACGAAATTTCAAGCAACAAACTACACCTCATGCAGAATCATTTTATCCAGTCTTGCTTCTCTGCCAATAAAGAACCATTTCAAAAGCTAAGAATTGACAAATTCCATTAAACCGAGCTTTCAGGGTCTGGTATGTACGTGTCCTTTCAGAATTGCATAATCACTTTTTTGCAACAATGTATCTAAGGCTCTTCATAAATAAATACATTACAATTTTTCAGGATATAATGCGCTCTACATGGGGCTACCCTTGAAGAGCATCCGGAAGCTACAGCTGGTTCAGAACATGGCTGCGCGAGCAGTCCTGGGAGCCCCAAGGACGGTGCACCTAACACCTTTGCTGCGCGAGCTGCATTGGGTGCCACTCTGCTTCCCAGTCCAATTCAAGGTGTTGGTTATCACCTTGAAAGCCCTACATGGCATGGGGCCAGGCCACCTGAGGGACCGCCTCACCCCCATTACATCAGCCCATCCCACCTGGTCAGGCAGAGAGGGCGTGCTGCGGACCCTGCCCATGAGGGTTTGTCAATTGGCGGGGCCCAGGAAGAGCCTTCTCTGCCGTGGTGCCCACCCTATGGAATACTCTTCCCCCAGAGGTGAGGCAGGCCCCCCCCCCTGGCCTTCCGGAAAGGGGTAAAAACCTAGTTCTGCCATCTCACTTGGGGCAGGAAGGGGCGGAGCCAATCCTGTGGGTGGTTAGCACCCTAAAGAGGCTTCATGATTTTATGAATTTACAAATTTAAATTAAGAACTGTTAATACCATCATTAAGAACTGTTAATACCATAATCCAACAACCTAAGAGACGGCTTTATACATGGACTTCACCAGATGGACAACACCGAAATCAGATTGACAACATCCTTTGCAGCCAAAGGTGGCGGACATCTATACAGTCGGTAAAAACAAGACCTGGAGCTGACTGTAGTTCAGTCACGAACTTCTTATTGCACAATTTAGGATCAGACTAAAGAGATTAGGGAAGACCCACAGATCAGCTAGATATGAGCTCACTAATATTCCTAAGGAATATGCAGTGGAGGTGAAGAATTGATTTAGGGGACTGGACTTAGTAGATAGGGTCCCGGAAGAACTATGGACAGAGGTTCGCAACATTGTTCAGGAGGCGGCAACAAAATACATCCCAAAGAAAGAGAAAACCAAGAAGGCAAAATGGCTGTCTGCTGAGACACTAGAAGTAGCCCAAGAAAGAAGGAAAGCAAAAGGCAAGAGTGATAGGGGGAGATATGCCCAATTACATGCAAAATTCCAGAGGTTAGCCAGAAGAGATAAGGAATTGTTTTTAAACAAGCAATGCGCAGAAGTGGAAGAAGACAATAGAATAGGAAGGACAAGAGACCTCTTCCAGAAAATTAGAAACATCGGAGGTAAATTCCAGGCCAAAATGGGCATGATCAAAAACAAAGATGGCAAGGACCTAACAGAAGAAGCACAGATCAAGAAAAGGTGGCAAGAATATACAGAAGACCTGTATAGGAAGGATAACAATATTGGGGATAGCTTTGACGGTGTGGTCAGTGAGCTAGAGCCAGACATCCTGAAGAGTGAGGTTGAATGGACCTTAAGAAGCATTGCTAATAACAAGGCAGCAGGAGACGACAGCATCCCAGCTGAACTGTTCAAAATCTTGCAAGATGATGCTGTCAAGGTAATACATGCTATATGCCAGCAAATTTGGAAAACACAAGAATGGCCATCAGATTGGAAAAAATCAACTTATATCCCCATACCAAAAAAGGGGAACACTAAAGAATGTTCAAACTATCGAACAGTGGCACTCATTTCACATGCCAGTAAGGTAATGCTCAAGATCCTGCAAGGTAGACTTCAGCAATTCATGGAGCGAGAACTGCCAGATGCACAAGCTGGGTTTAGAAAAGGCAGAGGAACTAGGGACCAAATTGCCAATATCCGCTGGATAATGGAAAAAGCCAGGGAGTTTCAGAAAAACATCTATTTCTGTTTTATTGACTATTCTAAAGCCTTTGACTGTGTGAACCATAACAAATTGTGGCAAGTTCTTAGCGGTATGGGGATACCAAGTCATCTTGTATGCCTCCTGAAGAATCTGTATAACGACCAAGTAGCAACAGTAAGAACAGACCAGGGAACAACGGACTGGTTTAAGATTGGGAAAGGAGTACGGCAGGGCTGTATACTCTCACCCTACCTATTCAATTTGTACGCAGAACACATCATGCGACGTGCTGGGCTTGAGGAATCCAAAGCTGGGGTTAAAATCGCTGGAAGAAACATTAACAATCTCAGATATGCAGATGATACCACTTTGATGGCTGAAAGCGAAAAGGAACTGAGGAGCCTTATGATGAAGGTGAAAGAAGAAAGTGCAAAAGCTGGCTTGCAGCTAAACCTCAAAAAAACCAAGATTATGGCAACCAGCTTGATTGATAACTGGCAAATACAGTAGAGGGAGAAAATGTAGAAGCAGTGAAAGACTTTGTATTTCTAGGTGCAGAGATTACTGCAGATGCTGACTGCAGTCAGGAAATCAGAAGACCCTTAATCCTTGGAAGAAGAGCAATGACAAATCTCGATAAAATAGTTAAGAGCAGAGACATCACACTGACAACAAAGGTCCGCATAGTTAAAGCAATGGTGTTCCCTGTAGTAACCTATGGCTGCGAGAGCTGGACCATAAGGAAGGCTGAGAGAAGGAAGATCGATGCTTTTGAACTGTGGTGTTGGAGGAAAATTCTGAGAGTGCCTTGGACTGCCAGAAGATCAAACCAGTCCATCCTCCAGGAAATAAAGCCAGACTGCTCACTGGAGGGAATGATATTAAAGGCAAAACTGAAATACTTTGGCCACATAATGAGAAGACAGGACACCCTGGAGAAGATGCTGATGCTAGGAAGAGTGGAGGACAAAAGGAAGAGGGGCCGACCAAGGGCAAGCTGGATGGATGATATTCTAGAGGTGATGGGCTCGTCCCTGGGGGAGCTGGGGGTGTTGACGACTGACAGGAAGCTCTGGCGTGGGCTGGTCCATGAAGTCACGAAGAGTCGGAAGCGACTGAACGAATTAACAACAATACCATCATCTTGGATTTTATAATTTATACTTACATTTATACCTATATTTGTATTTAAATAGTATGGTTTTTTCATGTATTTTAATTTGTATTTATTTTTAGTACTGTAAACCGCCCAGAGACGCCTCGTGCAAGATGGGCCGTGATGAAATTTGAAATATAAATAAAAATAAATAAGACATTAACATCTTTAAACCTTAACTTCCTCCCAAAAAGGAATTGCCTCTTGAACGCTGACAATGTTCTCTATGGTGCCTGCTAACCCCACCCCATTTCTGAGTTCTCTGCAAAAATAATGGTATTGTCTAACCCCTCATCCAAATCAACTATAAATATCCTGAGTAGCACAAGAACCTTGAAGGGAAGGCCACTTGGCATGTTCCTTCAACATGATAGAAAGCCAAGCATGTAATACTTGATGAACGTTGATTGCTCAGCCAGCTCTCCAGCCATCTAACGATAGCATCAGCCAACTCACATGTTGTCAACTTTTCCACTAAAATTTCATGGGAGACCTTGTTGAATGCTTTGCTGAAGTCAAAGTATTCTATATCTGCCACATTCCCGTAGTCTAAACTGGTCATTCTATTAAAAATGGGTATGTCATGAGTGCCGTTGAGCTAAAGTAATCAGCGCAATGGCACCCATGACAATGACAAGGAAATAGGTGAAGGGGTACAAGTTAAGTAGCCATCAACCCACAACGACTAACGGCTAACAAACAATAGATAAACGGATCACGGAGCCACCCAAGCCATCAGCAGCAATACCACGGGGATCGCCCAGCTGAAAGCAATCAGCAGAAGAATGAAAACCTGAGGATGGGCGATCCTGGAAACCCTCAACCAATGGCAGGGCAACGCATGGGACAAAGGGGGGTGACGTGACCGAGAGCGAGGGGGCGCTGACCGGCGCGGGGTATTTAAACCCCGCACCGGCGCGCTCCTGTCACTCTCAGCTTTTTTCTAACAACGTTGTACCTATCCTGAAATAAACCAGAGCCTGCTTTGCAAACCAGTGTCTGAACGTTATTCAGAGGTAGGCAGCGCATGACATAAAGCTGAGAGTCATAAACTCAGCCTCGCCGAGCCCCACCGGACGACAACGAGCCGCGGGAGGAGTAGACGGCGAGAAGACCAGCAAGATGAGGCCGGAACGGCGCGGGCAAGGAGGGCGAGCCGCGCGGCAAGAGACAGAGGAGGACCGACCGAGGCCAGAGGCACCGCGGACTCCCGGAGCCATGGACGCCCACCCCACCCGACCCGAGCCTCAGCTCCAACCCCAAGGGGAGATGGCGACGGAGGCAACCCGACCGCGGGAGGGAGCAGCACGACTTCCGAAACCAGCGGAGGACCCCGCGCCCCACATCGCACCCCAGCAACGGGCGTGGAGCGACAGCCCCACGGTGCTCGACACGGAGGAGGACGACGGAGACACCCATCAGACGGAGGAGGAAGCGGACCCGCGGCGGAGGGACGATGAACCCCCCACCCCCGAGGACGCGCCAACGGAACCGGCCCCAGCGGCGGTGCGGGCTGTGGACGAGGAGGCACGAGCTGAACTCGCGGCCATGCGGGCTCAGCTGACGGAACTCCGGACCATGCTCCAGGCGCTTATGCCCCCCGCGCCACCCAATGACGTCCCCGCACAAGCCCACACCCCGAGCGAAGCACCGAACCCACACGAGCCAGCGGAGAGCCAGCAGACGGCACAGGCGGCCGACACCACATCCCGGGAAGCGAGAGGCGGGGCCGCGCAAAACGCCCGGGCCCCAAAGGACTTCCCCATCTGCTTCGATGGGACCCCCTCAAAACTCTCGTTTTTCGTCACCAACGCTAGGGAGTTCATGGGGAGGCACGGACACTCCTATGACTCCGAGGCCGACAAGATCGCCGCCGTGGCGATCAAACTCCAAGACAGGGCGGCGGACTGGTACGTCCAACTGTACGAGTCCAGCTCCCCCGCCCTCGCCACCTTCCCTGCTTTCATCAACGAGATGAAAAACTATTTCGAAGACCCCCTAGCTAAAGTACGGGCGAAAAGCGCACTCCAGAGACTTAAACAGGGCGCACGCACGGTCCCTGACTACGCCCTGGAGTTCAAAGCCCTCGCGGGAAAGGTCTGCGACTGGTCTGAGACCACCCTGCTGGAAATCTTCAAAAAGGGGCTCAACCGCGACGTTCTCCAATGGGCCCTCTACCGCGACGACCCAGAAACGTTACACGGGTGGATCCACCTCGCGGGGAAAGCCGAACACGCGCACCGCACCTTCCTTATGACAACCACGGAAGACACAAACTACGTCGGGAAAAAGGTACCCGCACCACACGGGGGGATGGCCGGCCCCATATACCCAAAAAAGAAGTTCAACCGGGAGCCCTGCGGGAGGTGTGGCAAATTAGGGCACAAGACGGCGGACTGCTTCGCCAACCGACCGCCGACCAGCGCGCCCAAGCCCGCCCCGAAAATTAGCCCCAAACCACCCAACCCGGGGCCGCCCCCTCACCGCCGAATGACCGTGGCCACAGCGACACCGGAAGAGGGCTGGGACGCTTACTGGGGAGAAGAGGACAATACCGACCCCGACCAGCCGGCGGGAAATGCTCCCCGCTTGCCCTGAAACGCGTGGCGAGGCAGGCGGCGGGACAGCAACGCGAACCACCTCAACGAAACGACAAAAGCTCCGTAATATTGGCAGCAATTCAACTCTCTGCCGGCAACGGAGCCACCACGGCCGCGGCACTAGTGGACTCGGGGTGCTCAAAAAACCTTATCCACCCCGACCTAGTCGCCAAACTCGAACTCCGCTGCTTCCCCCTCCCCACGCCGCTGGCATTCCACCAGCTGGACGGCTCCACAGCGGGGGGGAAACCAGCCACGCTACAAACCGAGCCGGTCACCCTGCAAATGGGCACTCACACCGAGCGCACATCGTTCGTAGTCACGCCCATCGGACGGCCCATTGCAGTCCTGGGGATGCCATGGCTTGCGAAAAACAACCCGCGGATCAACTGGGCGACCCGCACCTTCACATTCGGCGACGGCGAGTATCGAGCACCAGTACCAGCTGGCAAAAGCAACCCCACGGTAGGACGAGCGGAGGCGACCACACAAGACAACGCCGCTACCACTGCAGACCTACCGGAACAATACGCCGACTTCTCCGAGGTCTTCGGAGAAGCAGAGGCAGACCAACTACCCCCCCACCGCAAGACGGATTGCCGAATCGACCTACTGCCCGACGTCCCCCTACCTAGACCAAAGATCTATTCGATGACCCCGAAGGAGATGGCAACCCTCCGGGAGTTCATCGATAAAAACCTAGACAGGGGATTTATAGAGCCAGCATGCTCACCGGTCGGAGCCCCCGTCTTATTCCGGGAGAAGAAAGACGGGACCCTACGGCTCTGTACCGACTACCGGGGCCTAAACGCGGCTTCCCTGTCCAACAAATACCCCTTACCCCTGGTGAAGGACATGCTCGCCCACCTGTCCACGGGCAAAGTCTTTTCCAAATTGGACCTGCGCGAGGCGTACTATCGCATCCGAATCAGGGAGGGGGACGAATGGAAGACGGCGTTCAACTGCCCCCTAGGCGCTTTCCAGTACAAGGTACTGCCCTTCGGACTCGCGGGGGCCCCTGGGGTGTTCATGCAGCTCATCAATGAGGTACTGCATGAACACCTGTTTAAAGGGGTCCTGGTCTACATCGACGACGTCCTTATTTACACAAAAACACACGAGGAACACGTAACCTTAGTCAGGCAAGTCCTCGACAAGCTCAGAAGGGCGCAGCTCTATGCAAAGCCCACAAAGTGCGAGTTTCACAAAGACCGCCTAGACTATTTGGGGTATCGAATCTCCGGGGACGGCATCGAAATGGACCCCGCAAAAGTCGAAGCGGTACTAAACTGGGAGCGGCCCCGCAACAGACGGCAACTACAGAGCTTCCTGGGATTCGCGAATTTCTACAGGTCCTTCGCCCGGGGGTTCGCTGAGATAGCCCTCCCCTTAACGGACCTCCTCAAAACCAAAGGGGTGGGGGACACCAGACGCGCCAAGAACCCAGGCACAGTGCTGAATTGGACTCCCGCGTGCCAGACCGCATTCGACAAGCTGAAAGCGCTGTTCACGACGGAGCCAATCCTCGCGCACCCGGACCCAGAACGGCCGTTCGTGGTCCAAGCCGACGCCTCAGACTTCTCCCTGGGAGCCATCCTCCTACAAAAAGACTCCACGGGGCTCCTGAAACCATGCGCCTACCTGTCAAGGAAGTTCTCCGAGACAGAGAGGCGATGGCACGTCTGGGAGAAAGAAGCCTTTGCGGTGAAATCGGCACTAGAAACATGGCGTCACCTACTCGAGGGAGCCACCCAACCATTCGAGGTCTGGACGGACCACCGGAACCTCGAGGCCCTACGAACGCCTAGACGCCTTAGCCCAAAACAGGTCCGATGGGCACAATTCTTCAGCCGCTTTGATTTCCAGTTGAAGTTCATGCCGGGCAAGAAGAACTTCCTGGCCGACGCCCTCTCCCGGCTGCCCCAAGACGAAGAGCCCGCCCCAGACACCATTGGGACGGTCCTATCCGCCTCGCAACTGGGGATGGCCGTGACCACCCGAAGCGGCGCACGGAGGCAGCTCGACGCTACGGCGCAGCCGACGGCGGGACAACCGGCGACGGAAAGAAGGCAACCGCAACTACCAGGGGGAATGCGCACGGACCTCGCCGCCGCCCTCAAAACCGACCCCTGGTTCCTGGCAAACCCCGACAAGGTAACGATGGCGCAAGACCTAGCATGGGGGGAAGGCAGAATCTACGTCCCGGACTCGCAACGCCAGGCGATCTTGCATAGGTCACACGACGCCAAGCAAGCGGGACACTTTGGGTTCCTCAAGACCCTACACCTAACACGGCGGCAATTCTGGTGGCCCGCGCTCAGGCGAGACGTAAAAACCTACGTGGCGTCCTGCCCAACGTGCGCTAGGGCCAAACGGGCACCAGGCAAACCCGCGGGGCTATTGCAACGGGTGGCAGAACCCTCCCGCCCATGGGAGGAAATCTCTATGGATTTTATAGTGGACCTCCCACCCAGCCAGAAGAAAACGGCCATTTGGGTGGTGAAGGACTACTTCTCAAAGCAGGCCCACTTCATCCCCTGCACGTCAGTCCCATCCTCACAACAACTAGCCAAACTCTTCCTCATCCACGTGTACAGGCTACACGGATGTCCCGCACGTGTGGTGACCGACAGGGGCACACAGTTCACCTCCAAATTCTGGCGGGCCTTCTTGAAGCTGACGGGGACCCAACAGGCCCTGTCTACGGCTTGGCATCCGCAGACGGACGGAGCCACTGAGGTTCTTAATGCCACCTTAGAGCAATTTATACGATCCTATACGAACTACCACCAGGACGACTGGGCTGAACTGCTCCCGTTCGCCGAAGTCGCATACAACAACGCCGTCCACACGAGCACGGGAAAAACCCCGTTCGAAGTAGTCTCGGGGCGCGACTTCGTCCCCATACCGGAGCTACCTCAACCCCCGGAACCCCAGGTGGACGCCAGCGACTGGGGACGGAAGATCGCGGAAGCATGGCCAGTAATCACGGCGGCGCTGAAGGAGGCACAGGCTGCTTACAAAGAGCAGGCCGACAAGCACCGGCGCCAACAACCGACGTTCCAGGCGGGGGATATGGCCTATCTCTCCACCAAGTTCCTAAAGTCAACCCAACCCTCGAAAAAACTGGGGCCTAAGTACATCGGGCCGTTCCGAGTCACGCAAATAGTGAACCCGGTAGCAATACGCCTGGACCTGCCACACAACCTCCGGAGGCTCCACCCGGTGTTCCACACCAGCCTCCTAAAACCGGCAACCACCTCCCGATGGCACCCAAGCACGCCTCAGCCCGCACCGCTTATGATCGACGGGCAACACCACTTCGAGATAAGGGACATCCTCGACTCACGCAAGCAACGAGGAACCCTACACTATCTGGTCAGGTGGAAACACTTCCCCCACCCGGAATGGGTGGCGGCGCACAACGTTAACGCGCCTGACCTGACCAGAGCATTCCACCGGGCATACCCCGACAAACCGCAATCAAGGTCAGCAAAACCAACCCCCCCCCCCCGCAGGCCTCCCCCCGCCTCCCGTGCCCCAAGGGAAGGGGCCCCCCCCAAGCCCGCGACTTGGGTGGACCTTCCCCCCCCCGGGACTCACTCCCCCCGCCCCGGGCCCACGGGGTGGTGACAAACGATCGCCAGCACCCTCCCCCCGCCCCCTGGCCGCGGGGGAGTGGAAAGCAAGTCAACAGGGCAACCTGGGGGCAACGCCCAGGAGACACAACAAAGGCGACGCACTCCAAATAAGCAAAAAAGGGCCCTACCTGGAGCTGAGCAGCACCCGACCAGCCACGCCTCTCGCCTCGCCGAACTGAGCCAAACAAACAGGGTGTGGTTGGAGCATGCGCACGCCAGGTCAGAACCCGAGCATGCGCACCATGGACACACCCTGGGAAGGCACGTGGTAGAGGGAGGAGCAAAGGGAGGGGCGACAACTACTCCGGCGGGAACTTTGAAAAAAAAAAAAAAAAAAAAAAAAAAAAAGTGGCGTTTTGACAGCTCCATGGGGAAAACCCAGAAACCCGGGGGAGAACACTATTCGGAAAGGGGGCAGTATGTCATGAGTGCCGTTGAGCTAAAGTAATCAGCGCAATGGCACCCATGACAATGACAAGGAAATAGGTGAAGGGGTACAAGTTAAGTAGCCATCAACCCACAACGACTAACGGCTAACAAACAATAGATAAACGGATCACGGAGCCACCCAAGCCATCAGCAGCAATACCACGGGGATCGCCCAGCTGAAAGCAATCAGCAGAAGAATGAAAACCTGAGGATGGGCGATCCTGGAAACCCTCAACCAATGGCAGGGCAACGCATGGGACAAAGGGGGGTGACGTGACCGAGAGCGAGGGGGCGCTGACCGGCGCGGGGTATTTAAACCCCGCACCGGCGCGCTCCTGTCACTCTCAGCTTTTTTCTAACAACGTTGTACCTATCCTGAAATAAACCAGAGCCTGCTTTGCAAACCAGTGTCTGAACGTTATTCAGAGGTAGGCAGCGCATGACAGGGTATCATGCTGGTTTGGGATACAAGTGCTAAGCAAAGTAGGAGTTGAGGAGCTCGCCCTTTCCCCATCACCTATTATTATCCTACCACCTTCTCCTAGCAGTGTGCCCAGCCTTTCTGCTTTCTCCATTCAGAACACTGGCCTAGAGTCAGTTTGATGCAGTGGTTAAGGCACTAGGCTAGCAACCGGGAGACTGGAGTTGTAGTCCCGCCTTGGACGCAAAGCCATCTGGGTGACCATGGGCCAGTCACTTTCTCTCATTCCTAGGAGGGAGGCAATGGCAAACCCCTTCTGAAAAACCTTGCCAAGAAAACTGCAGGGACTCCTCCAGGAGCAGTCACCAGGAGTCAAGAATGCCTTGAAAGCAAAAAAAAAAAAGGAATTTTGGTCTGGGTGGGCCTTTGGTCTGATCCGATTTCAGGGCACGTCATGGTTATTCCTATTTAGAACAGGAATGGGTTATTGTTACCAATCAAGAGTGAGCACTTCAAACATGCCTGAAGGTGATTTGATGGGCAATAAGGGAATATCCTCCACATCAGGCAGGGCCACATACTCAGTTAAGATCAAGGTGCAGTTATGAACGCCTGATACAAATTCAGAAAGGAAATCATTGCCTTCTTCCTGTAAAGTAGCACACCAGAGGAGGGGAAGAAGGGAAACACGGGCTTCTAGGCCAGGAGGAATACAGGATGTGTAAAAATTGTTCTAATCTTCTCCAGACAGCCATGGAAGAAACCCTCCTTCCCAACCAACTGTAACCACTTCTCTTGCACTCTAGACTGCTCTTTCTGTTCTCTCTCATTCCTAAGATGAAACCTTTCCACAAAGATGTTGCATCCAGGAACATTAGCCTGTTGACTCCCAGCAGCAAAGCATCTTCCATTCAGGGATTGTCTTCCACATCCGCGGTCCCAAATGCTACTCAAGCCCAGGTCTCTCCTCACTCCTGCCCCAAGGAAAAACATCAGGGAAATTCCTTTGTATGTTGTAGACAAAACCCAAGTTCATACGAAGTGATTTCCATGCTTATTACAGAAATACTTCCATTCTGAGGCTCTTTCTTATGTGAACAAAACTCTAACCCTGTTTTCCAGGTCCATTAACAATTCTACCGAACATTCGTCTTCCAACCTGCACTGAGTTATTATATTAGGCTGCCAGAACAGCATCTTCTCCAGTCTGTACTCGAGCATCACTGGGGCAAGCAAACTACTCACGTAGTGTCCTCCAGACGTTTTGGGGTTCAAAGCCCATCAACTAGGCAACATGACCGTGGGTTGGGGGTGATGGGGTCTTAGTCTAAAACACCCAAAGGAAAGCTACCAGATCTCCACCACCTCAGTATACCCTTGCGATTCAGGATCCCAGCAGCAATTTTTACCTGCAACAACAGCTGAGACCAGATCCCCTAACATTCAGCAAGAGGAAGCAAAGAGTAGACTTGGCCACGGGAATACAAGTCTCCACTAGTACAGTTTGATCCATATAAACCTACTGATATCACCCTGAGAACCTTTAAGTAGCAGGAAGAATCTTGCTAAGCATTTGCCCATGGAGTCACACTGTATTTACTCAGCAACAACCCGCCTTGGCTGTTCAATCGTTTCTGCGTATGATTAAAAATGGCCTTGAAAGCCAAGAATATCTCAGGGCTTCTTCTTTCTCTCGCTCACTCAAGGACCTTGTCCTAACAGCCAGGAAACACGCTGAGACAAGGAACTGGTCTCTAATATTTACTGCTAGTACTTAACAGGAATCCTAACAAACTGAAGAAGCGTGGGAAAAACCCAGACATATAACCCCCAAGGGTTAAGGTGGTCCCGATCTGTGTCTCTTTGAATGGCTGACCAATTCCTCAGTGCTACGCATGCGCTTGACAGGCTGGATGGGAGCCCCCTGCTGGCCATCCTTACTCATGACAGACCTTCTCTTCTCCAGGTTCCATCCGTGGCTGGTTGGGCAAGAGAGAGAGGCTACCGTCCTATCTAGGATGCAACTGGAGACATCTGCGGTAGGAAGTAGATCAGGTGGATGCACGCAGTCCCCAAGCCAAGACAGTTTGAGTGGATTCACCAACAGTTTACAGCCAACTCATCGAAGTGCAAGTTGGATAAGAGTTTTGCTGCAGGCCCTGCAAAGAGAAAGCTGGGTCCAGCACACTGCCAGCGCAAACCTGACAAGCTAAAAGATTCTGGCTAGGAAGGAGGAGAATGGCGCCTCGTGGTTTCTGCAGAGCGTTTGTGTGCCCTGTTGTTAGACAGAGGAGAAGGGTATCTTTAAATAGGCACCAAGAGTGGCATTCATTCCTGTTTGTCTTTGTGCCTGTGCCCACTTGCAACTATCTTCCACTGCTGACCAGGCTGCCAGCCACAAAGCCTCAGCCACGCCCAGCTCACCTGACGAGGTGCTCTTGGAAAGCAAAGGAGGCAGGCAGACCGACTGCTGCACCTCAGCAAGGGGAGAATAAAGCGAACACGCAGGGCAGCACAGCGTGCTGATGAGCCTTCAAAACAAATGGAGGAGGGAAGCTCAAGTCTTTACCTTGGCAGAGATGCTAACCATGGGGAGCAGGCGCTAGAACGAATGCAAAAACGAAGCAAATGTTTTGCCCGCTGAGGGCTATGCTGTTTAAGAGGACTTCTGTTCCCTGTAAGCTGGATTTCAAGCACTGCAGCAGCCTTTTATCTGGGGGAAAAAGGCAGAGCGGCGAGTCTCAAAAGCATCCCTGGGTGGCCAGAAACCAGGATATGGTTGACCACGGCGGAGCGGATCAGATGGCTGGCTGCTCTGACCACATGGCTTGAGCTGGAGGAGAAGGTTACTCCCAAGGGGGTGAGCAAAGCTTTGGGGAAACTTCAGCTGGGAAAAAGAAGGTAAACAGGCCAGATGGTGGCTGAGGAAGAGGAATGGCTCTTTCCGACTGTGCTCTCTGCCCTAAGGGACCAGGTCCTGGCTCAAGACCCTGGGCTGGGACAGGTGAAAGATGAGCTACAACTAGAGGCAAGGCACGCAGCATGGCCAGGAGTGCTGGAGCAGCAGCTGAATGCCCCCCTGCCCCCTGCCCATCAGGCAAGACCTCCTGCCCACCGCTGCACTTGCTGAATGGTGAGTGAAAGTCAGCGGGGGGACGGGGCGGCAGCAGTCGTAAATGCAGGCTAGTCACCAAGCGCCAACATTTTGATCACTGTGGGGGGGTTGCAACAGCCGGAACTTTGAGGACTGGTTGTAAGCCCATTTTTTCAGTACAGTGAATGGTCACTGAACGAATGGGCGTAACCCAAGGACTACCTGGAGTAAAACTGATGAAACTCAACATGCTTTTGCTCTGCCAGAACATGAGTTCTATGTGTTGTCTCCTTTTCCCCTCCCCGCCAAACTGTACAGGATGTTCTGCAAGTCCCCATGCTGGGGACGACTGTGGGTCCTGGAAAATGCCCCCGCCCCGCTGCAAAGCCTGGGCACCGGCAAATTGGAGACTGGGTCCAGAGCGGTCGTGCTGGAGGCTTCCTGTTCCCCAACAACTGGCTCTTGTTCCTGTACCCCAGTCTTGGATGGCCCTGGGAACTCTCCTTGATCGAGCCAGCACACTCCGTTTCAGAAACGCTCCCTAGCGCCGAAGTCCAGAAGCCAGGGTCTAAGACAATACCAGACCAGAAAGAAACTATGCTTCACCTACCTACTAGTAGTTCAGCGGGCTCCCAATCAGCATGTGAGTGAAAGTTTTTTGACGTTAAAGCTGAAATATCCGAAGGACCACCTTCTCCTCCATCAGCCCCACCGCATACTGAGTTCTCCACCTGCAGCTTTTTCCACTTCTGTCACTTGAACTAAGGGCCACAGGAGACAGTCTTTCCAGAGCTGTATCCTCGGCATCTCTGCCATGACCCCGCTGGACAAAGTCCCCTGGCACCATCTTTACAATCGTGCAGAGGCAGGAGACAAAACACCCTTTTAAGAGTGGCTTTAAAAGAAGCACAGTTTAAATTCAAAAGCCCTTTGTTTTTATTGTCCAATAAGATGAATTTTTTTAGTTATGATCATTGGTATGTTTCATTTCATTTTATTACTTTTTTAATTTTACATTTTTTATCATTTTACTGTATTTTTCTCCCCTTGGTTACCGGCTCCAGGAACAAATACTTATGTGAAAGACGCAGGAATGTCAGCTAGAAAGAGTGGACTCAGCTTAGTCAGAAGAAGAGAGGGAAAGACACGTTAGCTGCTTTCAGGTATCTGAACAATACTGAACTGTGGAACTGTCCTCGCAGCCCAGATATTTCTAGACTCCTGAAAGAAATTAGCTGTCCCATTTTCTCTTTGATTTCCTATTGGAATAATTAACCTACTTACAACTTGTCCGTTCAACTTACTCTCTTCTAAGTCCCAGTTTGCTCTTGTTCCTAACTCCTCTTCCAAAGCTTAACAGTTTAAGCTAATACAAAAGATTAGGGCTTCAGGCACCAAGGCAGGGCAGATGTGGTGCAAACAGCTTTGACTGTGGCGGCCATCTACGAAATGCACCAGGATCCCTGAGCTGGAAGAGGCCCCTGAGCCCAGGGGGCCTACATGCTACATGCAGGAATCCAAATGAAGGTATCCCCGGCAGATGGAGGTTCGGCCTCTGCTTGAGAACATTCAGGGAAGGGAAGCGGGCACCTCTCGGCGCCGTTGGTTCTGCTGCCAACTGCTTGGCTAGTCAGTTTTTTTCCCAACCCATCCCAAATCTGCCTTCTCGTCCTACTTCTTGTTTTTGTACTATCTATTAGTCCGGAGAAAACGCTTTCCTGCAGTCTGAAAAATGCTCTCGTATCCCCCCGCACCAGTTGTCTCTTCTTGTTCCCTATCCACCTCTCTTCCTAGAACGTAGTGTCCAGCCTGCCCATCGTCCTCTTTGCTCTCCTCTGAGTCGGCCCAAGGATCCTCCTTAAGGGCAGTGCCTGGAACTGGAGAAAATACTCAAGACAGAGTTCAGCCAAAGCAGAATAAAGTAGATGGTTATGTCCTGTGATTTAGAAATGTCTAAACCTGTATTTGCCTTCTTGCCATTAGATTAGCTACCAAATCATACTCAGTTTGCAATCAACTTCTATTCCAAGATCTTTTTCACACTATCATTACTAAGCCACGTTTCCCCATCCTATAACTGGGCATTTGATATTTATTCCTGAAATGGAGAACTCTGTATTTCATTCTATTATTTTCAGCTCATTTTTCTAACTTATCAAAATGGTTCTCAAGAGTAATGCTGTTTTCTAGGATATAAGCTATTTTACATCATTGCTGAAAGCTTTCCCGTCACCTTCAATGAGTTACTGAATGTACCAGCGGATGGGATATTCTACCCGTGCTCCAGAGAATGCTAGCAGCACTCTTCAAGCCTTGTGGTGTTGAGCAGAGATCCCAGAGATGGACCAACAAATTCCAGTTCATTCTGAACAGGGCTATTGCAGAACTGGAGAAGGTACAAAAGGTGTGGGGGGGTCAAAGTGGGGGGGGAAGCTCAGGATGTTGTAATATTTCAGATTTTTAAAAAGGACAGATGTGAAAGAAATCTTGTTTATTGTTCTCTGTTCAAAGGCAGCAAGAATGAATGGAAACAACCCAAGGGAATTGACCGCTTACGGAGGGCTGATGATACATTTGGCAGAGTTCTCACCGAAAGGGTTCAAGAAGTGACGGGGTTCAACGTGGGGGAATGGAAGGGCAGCGCAGCTTTACATGGGTAGGAGGCGCGCAGACCAGACTTTTGCTCTTCAGTGGGTCACTAAAAAATACATGAATGTGAGAAAGGAGGATTATTATGCATTTGTTAATTTAGAGAGAACGTGAGAAAATCAACACGCTTGAATTACGGAATACTTTGCCAAAACACAAAGCCGAAGGTTGGTTGCCACGTGCTATGAAAGGGGCATGTGATGGAAGTAAAGTAAAGCAACTACGAGAATCAGTGGAATGTTTAGCAGATAACTCAACGTGGAGCAGTGAGCAAGACAAGGCTGTGCGATGTCCCGCTGACAGATCAATGCCTTTATGGATGACTGCACAAGGGGCGTTTCCAGTGAGTTAATCAGGGACACGAATGCTCGCGAATGATGCCACGTTGCCGGCCGTGAATCCAAATATTAACCAGTCTGCCTAACGCGGCGAGGAGTCCAGGGCAGAAAGCTCATGTGCCAAAGGCCCTGGCAATGCTGCCTGGCAGGGAAATCGAATGAACGATGGCACACTATCCATAAATGGCAAGCAACTTCTGTAGAGCAAACAGACGAATTTGCACACCTGGAAGAATGCTTACAGAAGATGGAGAAACCAGTGGATAAAGGGTGAGGCTTGCCGATGTGGGTAGAAAAGTGACAGGGAGCAAAGAACGAATGTTTTCTGAAAAAAGCCAAAAGAGCCGCCCACTTTGTGACCCCAAATAAATCACTGGGTTATGTCAGGAGACGCTGAATGCAGTGGGCATCTGGTTCCTGGGAAGTGTCTGTGTAAACTAAAAACTGATACGGTCAACCATGCATGGCCTTGAATCAATGTGGACTGAATGCGAACGGAGTGAGCACTGCAGAACAGAGGATGCTGATGTGGTTTGGTTTGGTCACACAGAGAGAATGAGAATCAAACCAC
Organism: Candoia aspera; assembly: GCF_035149785.1. Taxonomy (NCBI): domain Eukaryota; kingdom Metazoa; phylum Chordata; class Lepidosauria; order Squamata; family Candoiidae; genus Candoia; species Candoia aspera. The sequence goes on from NC_086160.1 coordinate 77,840,319, forward strand.
AAATTGAATATATGAGGGAAGAGGGAAGAGGAGAGGACCAAGCAACGTATGCTGGATGGAGCGGAGACAAGAAATTTAAAGAGCAAAAGACAATCTAAGCAGTGCTGGATGGACCCAGAGGTGGTTTGTCAGGATAGAAAGTTATGGAGAGAGGTACTAAATAGCGGCATCCACCACATTTAGCTATATTTCCTTTTCTTACCTTGTGCCATTAATTTCTTTGGCTTACTATATTCCCTTTCTGCACTTTGCGTCACATTTCTTATTGCAAAAAAAAGTAGGCTAGGTGTCCATGTAGGTGGGGACTAATATTGCTCAACAATCTGGGAGTTTATGAGGTTATTCAGTTAACTGGATCGAGTTTCATACAGACTCTAATGCTATATGGAAATTCAATCATTGCTTGAATTATCTGGAAATAGATATAAAAACAAAACTGTCTTCATTTATGGCTGTACATATGTCGCTACATCAGCTCAAATTTGACATAGTTAAAAATCCAAATGGGGGAAAATAAATATCATAAAAATGAATATTATTTCAAGATTGATAAATTTGCTTAAAGGTATTCCTACACAAACATCTTTAAGTTAGTTCAGATGGATTGATAAGATATTCAGACATGTTTATGTTAAGGCTAAACTCCTTATCTTCCTTATCTAAATTGCAGCTATCATATGAAGGGGAGGAAGGGGTTAACTTTTCCAACCTTCAGCTTTACTAACAGGCATATATTTTGACTTCAGTTTTTCTAGGAAATGCAAGTGACCATTCCAAAAACCATTAAGGGCACAATGTGAACCCTTTGACATTGTGGCTTACTTCCATTTTTAGCAGCAGCTGCATTGTACTTTCTGCATTAAAGGCCACAAGGTACATTTGGACAATACTGCAATCAAAACGTAATTTATCTGCATTATAAATTTACACTCTGGGATAATCCCAGTTTGAAAATAGCTGGGGGGGGGGCGGTCTTAGGCAGGGGTAATGAAGGGTTAGATAAGCTTTCTCCCAATCAAGTCTTTACATCATTTGAGTTACTACAAGAAGCATCTGGATTGTCTAACATTGTAAAATGGCAGTATATTCAATTAAAACAACTCTTGATTTCCCAATTTGGTCCAAATGTATTGGCAAAGTTTAGAAGTCTGAAACTACTATTCATAATGAAATATATTTTGGATGATTCTACATATACAGTGCTTTTTAAAAAAAACTAAACATTTATTACAAGCATTTGTATTCTGCCCCATTCAATGAATTCTGGGCAGTTAATATAAATACAACACAGTAAACATGATACATCGAAAATAAACTAAATTCAACATAAAACTAACATCAGCTACAAAAGCAGACAGAAATAAAGCTGGGCAAATCTGAAAATGGTTAGGCTCAACGCACACTGAAAGAGCACGGCCTCTGCTGTTTTCCTGGGACCCCAAAGCGTTCTTCGGGGGAAAGTCTCCCCAAGAGCTGGGGTAGCCACAGCCAGCTTCCTGGACCCTATCCCTCTCGGTCACGTGGCAGAGGGACTCGCAGCTCCCCCCCAGGTTGAAGGCACAAGCTGCGCAGACTTAGCCTGGAGAAGGATCCCAGAGCCAAGCCATGGAGGGCCTTGTGGGTCTGAACCGAACTTGGAAACGTGGGCAGCCAGTGCGGCCCTGCAACACCAGCGTAACACCACTAAACTGGCTTTCACCCAGCAGCAGGACTGGTGCCGGGCTCTGCGCCAACTGACGTCTCCAAGCCTTCTTCAAAGGCAGCCCCAAGTGCGTTGCAGCAGTCCAGTAATTAGAGAGAATCCCTATGATGGTATTAATGACTGGCAACAACTCTGGAACAAAGAATTGGAATATTAATACGTCAAGCATGTTTCTTATGATCTTAAGACTATTTTAAATGGCACCAATGATCCCATTTTCTTGGTAGTGTAAACTAGGTATTGTAAGCATGGAGAAGGAATGTGACATGGGCTGGCTGCACTACTGCCCTATTTTGGTTTGGTATCCATGAGTTCTTAATGGTGGGGGGGAACATGACAGCACTTTTCAGTTCAGGAGGGCAGACTGACCAGGAAGTGATGAAACCAAGACAAATGCCCTCCACTTTCAGATCATCCATTCATTCATTCATTCTCTATCCCACCTTTATGATTTCTATAAATAACTCAAGGCGGGGAACATACCTCATACTCCTTCCTCCTCCTCTTTTCCCCACAACAACCCCGTGAGGCGGGTTGGGCTGAGAGAGAGCGACTGGGTGACCTTGGGCCAGCCACTCTCTCTCAGCCCAACCCACCTCACAGGGTTGTTGTGGGGAAAAGAGGAGGAGGAAAGAGTATGAGGTATGTTCCCCGCCTTGAGTTATTTATAGAAATCATAAAGGCGGGACAGAAAATAAACAAAAGTAAAAATGCCAGCTGCTCCAAGGAAATGACTAGCGCCTAAGCAGGACCACCTGTGCAAGTCAGGTCAGGTACCACCTTGGAGAAACCCATGACTGCCCTGGAGGCCAAGAACAACTGTGCTCTACTAGGATCACCCCTCCCCAGCACTAGGAGCCAGAGGTCCCAGTCCTCTGCCCTGAGATGAGGTCTAAGAGCAGTCAGGCAGTGGCTCAACAATAACATCTCTCCTACTAATCCTGGATTACGGAACCATTTAGAAACAAGTCACAAAGACCTATCCAAAAAAGCTTAATTTTTTTAAAATTAGAAAATACAATGAACTCAAGAAGCAAAAAGGGAAGTAGTTAAATATACTTCAAAAATCTCTCTTTGATGTAGTCACAGAACATACAGGTTGGAAAGTACCTTGGAGATCATCTAGTCCAACCCCCTGCCCAGTGCAGGAATCCACTATTCCAACACTCCCCGACAGAAGTCCACCCAGCCACTATGTAAAGACCCCCAGGAAATCTGTACCGTTGTGGAACAAGCTCTTACCATTAGGAATTATGTCCATTTATATCTACTTCTCTGCAGTTGAAACCCCTTGTTTCTTCTCCTGTCTTCTCAGACAACCCTGCCTTGTCATCTCTCTGGCAGCCCTTCAGATACTGAAAGATGGCTAACACACCTCCCAGCAGACTTCTCTTCTCTGGGCTAAATGCACCCAGGGCCTCCAACCCATCCTCACAGGTTACTCCTCCCAGCCTCCTCATTATCTTGGTTATTGTTCCTTGGTCATTGTTCCTTGGACATGTCTCTTCCCTAAAATGCAGTGCACAGAACTGGGTGCGATAAGCAGCTGCACACAGAACTGCAGCGTGCCAAAAGGCCCAAACATGTTTCTTCCACCAGCTACCACTGTGGGTATTGCCACACTTGGAGTCTAGTGCTAAACGACCTTTCAGCAGCCCAATGGCGCTGCGTCCTGCTGAATCTCAGAGACGACAGGGGACCTTAAGGAGCAACTGCTTGAAAAGAGTAGAATCCAAACAATTTGCTGTTCTAGAAGATGAGGCGACAAAAGAGTCCTTGCTAAAAATGTGTGTAAGATTTACTGATGCAAATATGATACTGATGAAGACTTTATCTTCTTTATAAAAATTATAGGGACAAGCAAAGCTTAATAACAATTGGAGTGCAAAACTCCTGGAGTGGTCAATCTGTGTGCTTGGATAAAGGGCTGTGTGAACAGCCCGCACGACCCACATGCTACCTCTTGCAACATCGGGACCGGAGTAAGAAGCCTTTCAGTGTTGAACTGAAAGAAGGCATCCTCACTATTCTCAGAGAAGAAATTTATTGATCTCTTTTCCAAGACCTCTTTTGGAATTCATGTGCCAGCAGAGGAGAAGGAATTAAACAAGAAAGCTATGCAAATACTCATTCCCTTTGCGGTATCACGGTTTGGTAAAATAGGGTTTTCAGCAGTTGCTGCTTGAAAAAGCAAACACCAACAGTGTGCAGGAGGAATTGAAACTGGCCATCTCAAAACTGAAGTCCAGGTTTGGAAAACTGAGCATTATTAAAGCAAGTCCATCCTTCTTCAAATTTGCCCATCTAAAAGTATGGCAGGAACAGCTGAGAGGCCGGGTTTTTCTGTTTTCTGGTTATTAGTTTTATTGCTTTTGGCTTTTATTGTGTATACATTGTTTTATTGTTGTACGTCCCCCAGAGTTCAGTTTAAGATGGGCAGCTATACAAAGGCAATGAATGAATGAATGAATGAATGAATGAATGAATGAATGAATGAATGAATGAATGAATCTATCTATCTATCTATCTATCTATCTATCTATCTATCTATCTATCTATCTACATTTGCAACGATGAATTAACGCCTACTGCATTTTTGTTGGTGCTATTCCTGTCATATAAAAATTATACTATTTTACTATTACTGAGAGTAACTGATACTCTCAGTAATAATAAATAATTTTTATTATTTCTTCATAATAATACATGATGACAAAATGAGGACTTAAAAGGACACCTCATATGGCAGCGCTCTGGGATAAGACCATTCAGCCCAGGCCCGGAGACAAGAAATGACGGAAGGCAATGCAGAGAGAGGCAGTTACCACCCAAAAAGCCAAGCCCTGTGTTTTCAGCAGAGCCAAGGAAAAGGCAAAGCGGGGCAGGACACTACGCAGTGCCCGCCCTACGTAGGGCTACCAGGTATCTGAACAGGCAAAGGAGGTCACAGACAACTGGAAAGGAGGACAAATAGGAGGAAAAGGGGGACACATGAACTGCTTAACTTTCTTGGCATCCACAACAAAAATGATAATGAAAAACTGCAAAAAGAAAGAAAGAAAGAAAGAAAGAAAGAAAGAAAGAAAGAAAGAAAGAAGGAAAGAAGGAAAGAAAGAAAGAACGAACGAACTTAGGCCTACATGTATATGAATCCCTTTTTCCAGCATCCAAAGGCTGGTTTTTCAGTCACAGAAACGTGCCAGGGACAGTGAGGAGGCAAAAGCCTCCTGGTGCAACTCATTAAGGTCTTGTCAAGTTCAGGCAGCAGGACAAGGGCAGGAAGGTGCAGGTAGTCGCTGAGTCAGGAGGGCAATCGGGACCAGAATTTCCCTCGCTAAGCGATGCGGTCATAAAGCGCAAAGTCACATGACTGCATCGCTTAGCGACAGCAATTCCAGCACTCCCTGTCGTTAACAAATCCCACCTGTCATTAGCCTAGGACCCACCCTGGCCCAGGCCATTCCCAGCTTGGTCCCTCCCAGCCCCGAGCCTCGGTTCTTCCAAGGTAAGGGACTGCCTCCCCGTCAACTCCCCGCAACTGCCTATTCCCCCCCCCCACATCTCTGCCCTTCCGGCCGCCCTGCACTCTGCCTTGCGGGGCAGCAAGCAGCCCCGGAACCGCACAGCACTGGGGCTGCTTGCCACACTGCAGCTCAGGGCCTTCTTGGGGCGCCTCAGCTCTGGGGCTGCAAGAAGCCACTGAGCCACAGCGCAAAGTCACAGCCACCCCAGAAAGCCCCAGCCGCAGCTGCCCCCACAGCCCTACACTCCGAGGCCCCTGCCGCCCTGCGCGCCACCACCCGTTGCTGACCTTTGCCATCTTCTTGCTCCCCTACTGATGTGGCATGCCTGGCCTGGCCCTTCGCAAGGCAGCTACTGGCCACACAGGGCCTCCTTCCCCTGGTCTCATGAGGAAACCTCTGCGCACGACCTCGGGAAGAAAGCCTCACACAGCCAGCAGCTGCCTTGCGGAGGGCCAAGATGGGGGTGCTTGGGCAGCAGCGGAGCAAGAAGACAGCGAGGTCAGCTGGGGGCAGCGGAGTGCAAGGCGGCAGGAGCCACATAGCAGAGGGCCAAAAGGGCAGAGATGGGGGGGAGACAGGAGGGTGGGGGTAGTTGAGCGCCCCTGAGATCATAAGTGCAGGCGGGCTGCCAAGAACCAGAATTTTGATTATGTGACCGCGGGGGTGCTGCAATGGCTGTAACTTCGGGGACCAGGCGTAAGTACCATTCATTCAGCACCGTCGTAACTTCAAACAGTCACTGAATGAATGGTTGTAATTCAAGGACTACCTGTACTAATCAACTAATTAAGGTCACAGGGTGGAGCTTGTCTGCTGTGGAGAAAAGCTGCTCAGGAAGAGATAGCTCGTAGATACTCAAAAAGCCAACAATATTTGATTTTAAGGCTATGCCTCCCAGACAGAGGACATGAAGACAGAAAGTTGGACATTTTGCTGGGTGTCTGGTAACTCTAATCCATGGGCAGAGAGAGACTGGAGGGCACTTCATTGCTAGGTTCCTAATGCTTAGAGAGCAATGCCAAGATTTATTTATTTTATTTATTTTTCAAACTTCTATTACCGCCCATCTCTCCCAAGAAAGGGGGACTCTGGGCAGTTTACAATAAAAGATGAACTTCATTTCTCCTCCTTCCATATTAGAACTGAATAGAACTTCTCTCATTTCTTCCCCACATTTGCACTTTTTCTTTCTATCCTTTTCCATTTCTTTCCATACCTTCCCTGTTCTCTGTATCTAATGCCTCCACGTGTCTCCAATCCTGACCTCTACTAGCCAGCTCCCCTGCCATCATGCATTTTTGCTCCATGTATCCCACTTCTCCAGCGCCTTCCCTGCAGTAATCACCCACCACTTTCCAACATTTCTTGACCATCTTCTCACCAACTGCCACTGCTTCTGTTCTATTTTTTAACTCCTGCAGCCTGCTGCTGAATTCCACTGCCTCAATTTCCTCTTTGCCAACTGTGGTTCTGACCCTTTGCATTAAGATGCTGGTTCCCTGCAGTCCACCAAAACTGCCCTTCCACAGCCACTGAAAAGTCTCTGAATGGCCAATCTGTAAAACCACTAATGAATCAGAAGCATTAATTGAAGCAGCTCTGCCAGCACATGCTTCAGTATTAAACTATGGCCATGATGAAAAAAGCCTGTGAAAAAAGGAATGTGTGCAGCCTTGCATTATACACAAAATGTATACTCAACACCCAATATTTTACCCACAGCTACCCTGGTGGCATTAATGTTCATCACATTTTGTGCATGGCACTGTCTATGGAGATACATCTTCCTTTTTTACACGCTCAGACTACACAGCCTATAGCTGTTAGTTTCATCTAGAGGCCTAAGACCTCCCCACCAAGGGGGGTTTGCAGCTTTTTCACCAGTTGTTATATTTGGTGCTAGCCACTAGGAGGCACTATACAACCAGTTTAATTCTATATTGGGATACTTCAGGCACAGGTAGCCCCAATTTACTAGACCTTATCTGTATGTTGACCCCTTTATGGGGATTTGCACTCACAGGCTCATTCATACCTTGTCCATTCATACCCTGCACAAGACACACATGTGAAATCACACTTCCAGATCTAAAAGGGATGACACTAGCCTAATCCATGAGAGGTAGACGATCAGTGATTTTTTCAGAAAAGCAAACGAAGGTCTGGTTATGTCACTGCTTTTCCCTCCAAGCCGGAAATCTGATGAGGAAATGAAGTGGAAGGCTTCCTGAGGCTGTTCTCCTTCCATATGTTCCTCCTGGTTTATCTGAAACTAGATGTGTTACCTTACAGATACAGACGCATACTCAAAAATTAAATATAATTTTCCCATTAGAAACACCATGAGACCTAAGTGAATTCAGACAGTGGTTCTTCTTTTTCCCCCAAACAGTGAACAAGGAACATGGATTACTGCAGACAAGAAGGAACACTACACTATTTGAATTCTGGGAAAGGGAAAAAAAATTCCCATCCCTGCCGGTTAGTGTTTGCTGAGGGATGTTACAAGAAGCACGATGAGCCATGCAAACGGATAAAATTAAAGTTATGATTCATAACTGTAGGCCAGGATTATTATTTCCATACTGCAGACTGAGGGGAAGGAGAGGCTGAACCTTATGTTGAGCATCTGAGCAGAAGACACGCACCCGCAGGTTGTCCTCTTTCCACACAATGCCATTCGCGATTCTCCGATGAGCCGAGACCCCCTTCCAAGCACAGAAAGCCCACGCTGCCACAGGCCAGCCGAGAGCAGGGAAGGAACCCCAACCCCAATTCCAGAGAGGATGCGAAGCGAACGTCCTGCATCTCCCTCTCCAATGAACCCTGGCAGAGAGGCAGAAGCGCGGTGCTCGCTGGGCCTGAAAGGGCAGGGCCCTCTCCTCCCCTGCAGAATCACCCCCTTGGAACTGACCCCCTCAGCAACAGCCAGGTCTTCCAAACACAGGGGCGGCGGGTGCTTCTCCCAAACCCACCGAGGGCAGCATAAGGCAAAGGGCTCCGGGGCTGGAGGAGCGTGGAAGTCTTACAAGGGGGACTCCGGCATGGGACCCTGGATTATGGTAGAAAGAGCAGGGCGGAGGAGTGGCAGGAGCAGAGGGCAGCCGGGGGCAGCATGGATGAGGATGACAACTATTATTTATTAAACGTGTATGCTGTCCGACTCCCAACAACTCTGGGCGGCTCATAACAAAGAAATTACAATACAGCATAGATACAGCGTAGGGAAACAAGAGGCACGCGCCAAGAAGCGAGGAGCCTCCCTCTCCCTCCGAAGGCCTGGAGAGAGGCAAAGGAAGCAACGGAAAGCAAGTGGGGAGTCAACCCAGGCAGCGCGCGGTCAAAAAAGTCAACATGGCAGCCGAGACGGCGAGGAAGCAAGCGCCCGTGCCAGGCAGGTCTGGAGGCTACGCCGCGTCTGTCGAGCCGCGGGGCCGCGCCGGTTCAGGGCAGGGCGACGGGCGGCCCCTCCAGCCGGCCTCCGCCCGCAACTGCGCGGGGCCGGGGCCACCCCACGCTGGCAGCCAGGCCGGGCGGGCGGGCGCTCCCCTTCGGCCCCGGAAGCCTTCCCGCGGCCCGGCCCGAGGAACCGCGCGGGGGCGCTGCGCTCTGCCCTGCTCCCAGCAGCCCCGCCGCCGGGGCCCGGGGAGGAAGGGACGTCCGGCCGCGGGCGCAGTCGGGGGTTCGGGGGCGGCGCGCCCACCCCGCGCTCGAAAGGTGGCGGGTCCGCCCGGCCGGGAGGCCGCTCCAGAGGCAGGGAGTTCCGCAGGGCAGGCGCGAGGAGCCCCCGGCCACGCCCTCCGGGGTCACGCGCGGCCGGGCGGGGCGGGGGGCGGCGCGCGGGCACCTGAGGGTGGGTCCGAGGCAGGCCGTGTCGGTGCTGTCCACCTCGCGCAGGATCCGCTCGTGCTCGGCCGCCGTCTCCAGACTCTCCGGCTCCGCCATCGCGGGACTCGCCCGCTCCTCGCCGTCGCAATGGCAACGCCGCCCGGCCACGCCCACGCCGCGCCCGGCCCGTCGGGAAACGCAGTCCCGCGCGCGCCCCGCCTCCGCCCGCTGCCTCTCGCCTCCCCCGGAAACGCTCCCCGACGCCCAGGTTCCGCCGCGCGGCCGTTCCGCCGGGCTGTGTCCCCGCCTTCGCGGCAGCTTCCGCTCCCGCTCCTCCGCGTTGCTCGGCCGGCGTCCTCTGCCCAGGAGCTGGACTGCGTGACCTCTCAGAACGCTCCCCTCCTCGATCGTCCCTCCAAGAGGCCATCAAGTCCGGCCCCCCGCGCCGTCTCTGTTCTAGCTCCCTCCTCCACCTCGTAGCCAAAGGCTTTCCCGGGCTCTCTAGGGCCCCTTCCTGGAACCCAGCTGAATTTTTTTCTCTTTGAAATGTTGTGATTTTTCGTCCTGTCTCAGAGCTCTTCCCTTCCTCTTTCATGTAAATTTAAGTACTGGGTAGATTTGCTCCTTACATCAATATTATTCTCTCGCTCTGTGTAGGACATAGAGGGCCTTCTAACCTGGGGGTCTCTTCACCAGCACCCCGACTTGTCTAAATTGGAGTTTGCAGGGCTATCTTGGTCAACCCCCGCTCCATGCACCAGCCACTAGAGCAACCTTAGCAGCTTCAGGAGGTTTGGGCTTCCGTCAGTGACTGCATTGCTTAGTGACAGCAATCCCAGCAGTCCTGTTGCTGTCATAACCTGAGGACTGCGCTGGTCGGTAAGTGAGGACCTCACGTGACCACCACATGGGGAAAGATGGGAGTCCCAGGCAGGCGGGCACCACAGAGCACAGGCAGGCAAAAAAGTCGGCAGGAGCGGGAGGGACTTGCCAGAGCGACTTCCTGCCTACTTCCCCATTGACTGCTTGTGGGAAACCAGCAGGGAAGGTTGCAAATGGCGATCACGTGATTGTGGGGGCAATGCAACAGCCGCAACTTCCAGGACTGGTGGTAAGTCCCGTTTATTCAGCGCCATCGTAACTTTGAACAGTCGCTGAACAAGTGGTCGTAATCCGAGGATTACCTGTACGCTGGCCAGGACCTGCCTAGCTTCCCCAAACTGACTATCCAATCTAGGATTTCCCACCTTGCAGCTCTCAACTTCTGTAAAAATCTTTGCTTTGCCATTGTTTGGATCCCTCTTTATTGTAAAGCAGGAACCCAACAATCCTTGCAGTAAACATGGTTTTCCCCTCAATGTTCTTCTCCTTCTTCAAACTGAATCCACAATGACCATCCAGCTCTGAAGACTTCCGGCAAGGGAGACTTCACCGCCTCATATGGCAGCCTGTTCCACTGGCTGACACTTCAAACCGTTAGGAAATTCCTCCTCATCTCTAGCCTGGAGCTCCCTCTGTGTTACAACCCATAGAGTTTCCTTGGCAACAGTCCTGCAAGGGCTTCCTATGGCCACCTTCTTTACTTGATTTTGCGGTTTGTTGCTTCCCTGGCAGCTGCAGAGCTCCACTGGCCCTCACCCCGCTAGAGATCTCTTTTTGCTTTTGACCACCCTGGCAAGGGTGACTGGAGCAGGAATCCAGGTTCTCCCCAACAGGGCACTCAGGATCACAGGAGCTACTAAGGTAGTGTCAGGACACCACCCCCCCAGGGGGCCATCCTGTCATAAAAAAGCAAGTCAGCAGAAAGGGGCAGGTGTGCGAAACGTGCCAGACCGCATGGAGCCATCCGGCCATAAAGTGGAAAGCACACCTCAGCCCATTGATAGAAGTCGGCAACAAGGAAGAGCAAACGTGCAAAATGCGGCAAGCCTACCTGTGTAAAATCACCAACTCTCAGGCATGTAATTTCAGCACCCTGGACAGCCAAAAGCGCACCAGGGAATTCGCACCAGGAAGTGCAAGATGGGGAAGGAAGCAGGACACCAGAGGCTTTGATGGGAGGGGGGGCAAACGTACTTATACTGTCACTTGTGAATCGCCAAGTTATTCGGATCTTTAACATGCTTTGAGTCACTTGCCCAATAAAGACTTTTTCATATGCTTAACCGTCTGTGTCAAGAGTGCTGATTCGTTGGGTTTAGAACTGGAACCATGACAGAAAGATCCGAATCCTCAATGGTGGTCTTGCCCGGGGCTTCACAGCCTGCCGAGGAAGACCCACAGGTGATGTACCCTAGATGTACTGGATCCCCTCCAGAATTGGGGGGAGAAGGAGCTTGGGGGGACTCCAGTTCCCATCAAGCCCAGCCAGAGAGACGGCAAGGAGGCACCCGGAGGAACGGGAGATCTGGCTAGAGACCCCCATGACTTTCAGGACCACGCCACGGTCGCAACCGGTGATCAACTACACCCCCGCCTGGTCCCTGAATGTTGGGGGGGAAGCAGAAGTAGAAGCAATGGGAAGGAGAATCGCCAACAGAAGCAGCGCCTGCTCCAGGTGGCCACTGGAATGGGAAGCGGACCGCTGGTGCAACCAAATGGAAGAGTGCCTGGACTGGCTGCAAGAAGCCATTGAACAGATCCTGAGGGGGATGAGTGCGGGGGCAATGGATGGTGCCATGGCAGAGGGTCAAACAACAGGGTAGAGAGCTGACAGCCCTGAGGCAAAAGGGAAGTGTGGAGCAGGCGGAAGGGAGACTATGAGCCCCCCTCACTACCAGATCCTGACAACCCAGGCGCCGAGGACAGACGAACTCGTGAGGCTAGGAGACCTGAAGATAAAGTTCACTGACCCCAAAGAGCTGGCATGCTTCCTAACCCATGTAAGTGGTTTCATGAGGGAACGTGGGGGATTTGTCCCATCGGACAAAGCCAGAGTGAGATACGTATCGGCCTACCTCACAAGGGAGGTGGCAGACTGGCTGGTTGAGTTACACGATGCAAACTCTCCAGAGCTAGAAAATGTTGATGAATTCGTGAGCGCCCTGAGGGAGAGATTTGAGGATCCCTTGTCCAAGCTGAGAGCCAGAACCAGTCTTCAGAACATTAAGCAAGGGACCAGGTTGGTCTCAGAATACTCCGTAGAGTTCAGGAGGCTGGCCAGCAAGATGACAGACTGGCCAGAATCGTTAAAGATTGAGTGCCTCCAGGGAGGGCTGCAAGCAAAAATTTTAGAGTGGTCCCTGGCAAGAGGGAACCCTAGAACCCTAAAGGAATGGACTTGCCTGGCCAGGTAGGTGGAGGACATGTGAGCCCAAATCAGGAAGCAACTGCAAGGAGAAGTGAAGGGGAGGTGGCCTGCCTCCCCAGCTGCTGCACCTGAAAGGAAGGGGACCTGCCAGACATGGGAGGAGGAGGAGCACCAAGTGCAAAGGAAACTATGTTTCAAGTGTGGCAAGGAGGGCCACTGCATCACTGGCTGCCCCCAACTCGCAACCGAGGGGGAACCGCAGCGGGGAAGAGTGGCCCCAAAACCCCGGTGGTCAAGTCTAAGGGGACCCCAGCCACCGCAAAAAGGGGGCAACCTTGCAACACCACCTCAGAGGAGGGAGAGTCGACAGAGGAAGAGTTTTCGCAGTCGGGAAATGACGGGACCCTGTTCTAAACCGCACCAGAGGAATGGCTAAGTGAGAAGGGCATGTGGATTGGATGGTAAGTGGAGACTGCCCAGCGATGCTAGTGGAAATGCAACTGGAGATGCTGGGGGGTAATAGCAGGAGGAGCCTTACTGGGCTTCTGGACTTGGGGTGCACCCAGAGTCTCATACACCCCAAGCTGGTGACTGAATTAAAATTAAAAGTGAAACTGAAGAAGCCCATCAATTTTGTGCAGCTCGATGGGACAGAGATGGAGGGTGGCCCAGCGAAATACTAACTGAACTGGTTTGGATGTGGATGGGGGATCACAAGGAAGCCTTGTGGTTCATAGTGGCCCCCATCTCCAACCAGACGGTGGTGCTGGGTCTTGCGTGACTACAAGCATGGAACCCGCAGGTAGATTGGGCTGCGGGGAACCTGGCTTTTGGAGAAAGGTGAGTCGAACCAAACCCCCAGGAGCACCCAGCACCTCCAGTGAGAAGGGGGAGACTATGGGGGGAGAGGATGAACTCATCCCTGAACTATATTGGGACCTTAAGGAAGCATTCGGGGAAGAGGAGTCAAACCAGCTCCCAGCCCACAGGAAATCAAATTGCACTATAGAGATAGAACCAGGGTCCGTGCTACCAAAACCACAACTGTACCCCATAACCCCCAAAGAGACAGAGGCACTGCAAGAATTCATTGACAAAAACTTGGAACGGGGGTTCATCCAGCCAGCCACTTCCCCAATGGCCGCCCCCATTCTGTTCAGAACCAAAAAGGATGGTTCAATAAGATTATGCACCAACTACCGGGGATTGAATGCCATCTGCACGTCCAATAAGTACCCCCTGCCACTATTGAAAGACTTGCTGGTGCACCTCTCAAAGGAGAAGATTTTCACTAAACTGGACTTGAGGGAAGTGTACTTCAGAGTGCGAATCTGGGAGGGAGCCAAGTGGAAAACAGCCTTCAATTGCCAACTGGGGCATTTCAATATTTGGTAATGCCCTTCAGGATTAGGGGGGTCCAGGAGTCTTTATGCATTTAATTAATGAGGTATTGCATGACCTATTATACCAGGGAGTCCTCGTGTATTTATACAATATCCTGGTCTACCCAGAAACAATGGAGGAGCACGTGCGCTTGGTGAGGGAAGTGCTAACAAGGCTGCTGCAGAACCAGTTGTATGATAAACTGCCAAAATGTGAATTTCACAAGGAGCAGTTGGACTACCTGGGGCACCAGGTCTTGAGCAGGGGAATTGAGATGGACCCAGGCAAAGTACGGGACATGGTGAATTGAGAGCCAACTTGAACCAGGAGGCAGCTCCAGAGCTTTCTAGGGTTTGCCAGTTTCTATCGCCAGTTTATTCCAAATTTCACCCAGGTAGCCCTGCCTCTCATCAACTTATTGAAAACTAAAAGGAAGGGGGAGGTAAGGGCGGCAAGGAGACCTGTGGCACCCCTACAATGGGACACAGAGTGCCAAGAAGCACTTGAGTGATTAAAATCACTATGAACCTCAGAGCCAGTGCTAAGACATTCTGACACGGCCAACCCCCTAGTCGTGCAAGTCGACACGTCGGACATTGCAATAGGGGGGTCCTCCTACAGAGGGACAGGGAAGGGAAGCTGAGGCCATGCGCATACCTCTCCCATAAGTTTACTGACATGGAACACTGCTGGCATGTGTGGAGGCATTTGTGGTACGATGGGCACTGATGCACTGGAGACACTTACTGGAAGGGGCGACTTACCCGTTCAAGGTATGGACTGACCATAAGAACTTGGAGGTGTTGTGCCTCCCAAGGAAGCTGAATCCCAAGCAGATTAGGTGGGCTCAGTTCTTTAGCCGGTTCAACTTCACTCTAAAATACCTGTCTGGGGGAAAAAACTTTTTGGCTGATGCTTTATCCTGATTACCCCAACACAACAGCCAAAGGGAGGAGGTGGTGAGCTCAATCATTCCAACCCGACAAAGTGGGGGGCAGCAGTAACCAGAAGCCGGAAAACCAAACCGATCCCAAAGGTAGAGGAGGGAGTGCAGGAAGAACTACACAAAGCACTAAAAGCAGACGCATGGCTGCAGAGCAACGAAACCCAACTAAAAGAGGAATAGGGGTTATGGTGGAGCAGAGAGAGACTTTACATCCCAGACCCCATGAGGAAGAAGGTACTAGAGAGGTGCCACAACATGAAGGCCCGGCACTTCGGGTTTCTAAAAACCATGCACCTAGTAAGGAGACCGTTCTGGTGGCCAACACTTCGCAAGGATGTGGAGGAATTTCATGGGTAGCTGCCCGACCTGTATGATGGCTAAGTGAGTGGGAGGTAAGCCTAGGGGGATGCTGCAGAACGTAGCGAACCCCACGCAGCCCTGGAAGCAGATGTCCATGGATTTTATAGTTGACCTGCCCAAGAGCCAAAAAAAGTGATTTGGGTGGCAACTGACCTATTTTCAAAGCAGGTTCACTTTGCCCCCTGTGCCAGCATTCCAACAGCCAGGCAGCTAGCCAAAATGTTCATACAGCACATCTACAGGCTACACGGAATCCCCAAGAGAATAATCACAGATTGGGGGGTCCAGTTCACCTCCAAATTCTGGAGAGCTTTCCTAGAAATGATTGGCTTGAAACGGGGGTTAAGTTCCAGTCATCCTGCCATGAACGGAGCGACTGAATGATCTACCCAGATGTTAGAACAGTACCTTAGATGCTACATCAATTAGGATGACTGGGTGGACCTCCTCCCCTTCGCAGAAGTAGCCTACAACAATTCTGTACATCAGAGCACAGGGTTCATGCCATATAAAGTAGTAAATGGACAAGAATTTGCAGCATTCCCAGAGCTGCCCGCAAGCAGGTCCGAAATACTATCACTAGATGGATGGATGAAACATAGCAGAGAGATGGCCAGCTATACAGAGTGTGTTAAAGCACACGAAAGACATGTACAAGGAATACGCTGACCGCAAAAGAGCACCAGAGTGGCAACTAAAAGTGGGGGAGGAGGTGTATTTATCAATTAAATTCCTAAAATGCACACAACCCTCCAAAAAACTAGGACCGAAATACATAGGACCTTTCCCAATCACAAAGGTGATCAATGATGTAACAGTAGAGTTGCAATTACCAAAAAATCTAAGGAAAATCCACCCCATTTTCCTGCAGGTTGTTAAAACCAGCCAAAGAATCAGAACGCTGGCACCCGGGGGAAAAATACCAGCGCCAGTAATGGTCAACGGGGAGGAACACTTTGAGGTGCAAGAGATTTTAGACTCCAGATGACACAGGAGGAAACTGCAATACTTAATACAATGGAGACACTTCCCCAAATCACAGAGTGAGTAGATGGACAGTCGGGATGTAAGGGCACCCAGCCTGACAAAAGAGTTCCACAAAAGATTTCCAGCAAAACCAAAGGAGGAAGGGAGAGTGCAGTCAGCAAGGGAGCATTACTCCAAGGAGAAGGGAGGGAAATCTTTGGGGGAGCGGGATGTCAGGACATCCCCCCCCCAGGGGGCCATCCTGTCATAAAAAAGCAGGTCACCAGCAGGAAGGAGCAGGTGTGCGAAACATGCCAGACCGCATGGAGCCATCCGGCCATAAAGTGGAAAGAACACCTCAGCCCATTGATAGAAGTCAGCAACAAGGAAGAGCAAATGCGCGAAATGCAGCAAGCGTACCTGTGTAAAATCACCAACTCTCAGGCATGTAATTTCAGCACCCTGGACAGCCAAAAGCGCACCAGGGAATTTGCACTAGGAGGTGCGAGACGGGGAAGGAAGCGGGATGCCAGAGACTTTTATGGGAGTGCCAGAGGCTTTGATGGGAGGGGGGGCAAATGTACTTATACTGTCACTTGTGAATCACCAAGTTATTCAGATCTTTAACGTGCTTTGAGTCACTTGCCCAATAAAGACTCTTTCATATGCTTAACCAGTCTGTGTCAAGAGTGCTGATTTGTTGGGTTTAGAACCAGAGCCATGACAGATAGTAATCTCTGGGAGAGCAGCATGTGTGTGGCAATAAATACAGTATCATCATGATGGAATAATTACTTAATAATTATTTTTTCTAGTGCTTATTCCTTAATCTGCCTGTAGTAAATGGAGTGCTACCTACCCAGTTGAGGACTAAGTCCCTAGGGCAGTGTTTCTCAACTTGGGCAACTTTAAGATGTGTGGACTTCAGGTCCCAGAATTCCTCAGCCAGCCATGCTAGGGAAAAAAGTTGGAGGTCTTCGCCTCCTGCCTTGGTGTGTAGTTTGGCAGTTACTGCTGCCGCCACCTATCATCCAGGCGATGCATTTATCAGCCATCCTCTTCCAATGCCAGTGCGTGAAAGGGACAGGCTGTGGACCTCAATGGCAAAAAAACAAACAAATGATAAAAAGGAAATAAACTCTCAATATTTCTGGCCCTGTAGCATTGAGGCATATAACTAGGTACATCAGCCCTTTTTCCCATTCTTTCTTTTGAGCAGACCAATCTCACAAGAGAGAACTAGAATCAAACTTTATTAAAGAAAAGAACAAAAACATGCCATGTTAATGTTAAGTATTAACACAGAAAATAATCAAGAGTAGATAGAAGTAGATAGAAATGTAGGGCTGCTCAAATCATAGACAGCAACTTGGAAGAACCTCCAGCTGGAAAATATGCTGAAAAAGATAATGCTCTAAGCAGATCCAATGATGATGCTGATCTGCTCCTATGTGAAAGCCACAGTGATGCAAAGAGGTGGCAGTTTGCATAAAACACACAAGGAGACACTGGAGACAAAAGAATAAACACCCACACTGGAAAAGAAATTAAACTTAGCACAGTTCCTAAGTAACTCTTCACTTCTACTCTGCTTTGGTCAGGCCTCACTTGGAGTATTGGGTCCAGTTTGCCCCACCCAAGTTTAAAAAGGACATTGATAAACTGGAACAAGTCCAGATAAGATCTTGCCATGTTTAGTTTGCAGAAGAGAAGGCTGAGAGTGGGCCTGACAGTCGTCTCCAAATACCTGAAGGGCCGTGACATTGTAGAGGGTTCGGACTTCTTCTCACTTGCCCCCGGGGGGAAGACTCAAACTCATGGGATGAAACTTCAAGGACTAGATACAGATGTGACATGAGGGGGAACTTCTGGAACCGATTACCATATGGCGTGGCTTCTTCCCCTTCACTGGAGGTTTTGCAACAGAGGCTGAAGAGCTTTCTAGCGGGGATGGCGTAGGGAATCCTGCAGGGTGCAGGGGGTTGGCCTTGATGACCTTTTAAGTCCCCTCCAACTCCATGATTGCACCTCTGTGCCAATTTGTTACCTGGAGAATTCCTTCTTCCTGAAAATTCCAAATTTAATCAGAGGTTGGAGGAAAATCTCTTTCTACCCCCAACCTGGCCATATAGCTTCTTGCTTGTCTCCCTTCTGCCATTTTCAAGAAGAACAAAGCCCAACCATTTGGAGTGGGAGGGGTCGTGGGGATTGCTACATACTAAAGAAAGCATCTCTCCTCAGGAAGATCCTGCTGGAGGCCAAATGATGTGTATTCCCTGTCTGGCAATCAGCTGTCACTCTTATGAAAAGCATCACACCACCAACCTTGGCTCATCTCATAAAGCTAAGCAGGGTTGGACCTGCTTAGTAATGGGATGGGAGACCACTAGGAGATAACAGGCTTGTAGGCCAGAGTGGGAAGCAAAAACAAAAATCCAGAAAGAAGGCAATGGCAAACCACACCTTCACTGCTGCCAAAACTGTTTGGTATATTGTTTTCTGCTACAGATTAAGGTTACTGTGGTAACAAATGATTTTGGCCGGGTGAGGAGGTTGAATTTAATTGTCCTCTTTTCAGATGTTAATAGTTGCAATTGCCTGAAGCGAGGGCAGTTTTTTTTTGTTTCAGTTTCCTTCTCTTTAGGCATGTAGAGAGTATGCAGCTGAGGGAGATCTCTCTCCTCTCTGAGAGCCTGTGAGAATGCAGAAGCCTGTAAATATGTTTTTGTGCTTTCTGTAAATAAATTTATGTTTATAGAAATGCCTGGTGTGTGACTTTTCTGATCTCTCCTGGGCCAAATGCTTTCTAGCACTCTGCCAACAAAAACCATCTACTATATGTGGATGTGTTCATGAAGCCACGGGTCCAGTTCAGCCTGAAGGTGCCTTTATCTTTTTGCTAAAAGCCAAGCTCAACTTTTTCATTCCCAACACTGGCAGCTAGTCTAGAGATAAGTTCAGGCTGTGATCTTTACCAGCCACTGTTCCTCCTGCTACAGCACACAAGCTTTGGGGTTTTTGTTGCTGTATCCATTTCATGTGCCCATGAGCCACTATGACCCTTCCCCTTCTCCTCTGCACCTCCTCCTGCCCTCCTGTGTCCTGCCTATCTCCCCTGGTGCCTCATTTTCTTGCCTGGAAGGCCCCGAACCTGTTTCTTCCATTAGGACCTGAACCCCGATTCCCAGTTCCGGTGGAAACCGCAGCACTTTACCGTAGTTAATTTAAGCACGTTTTATTCAGTCCAGTTTTCTGAGTCTGCATGGCATAATCATGAGATAACCACAGATTCGCTTTGCATTATGCACTAAATTAAACGCTCTTTGGCTACTGAATACAGCCACTATTCAGTATCTCCACAGCCAAGTCAGAGCGTGTGCGTGCATCGGAAGGCTGCAACTTTAAAAAGAGGCCTTGTCCAAAATCACTATTTGCCCCTCTTCAGATTGTCAGTTTTGTATCCTTCAAGTTGAGCTGGGAAGGAGGTGACTGAGGGCTTAATATGGTAGACAGGATCAGGAGGGAACCGGCTGCCCCTTACATACCCCGGACTTCCTTCTTTTTGGGCATCAAAAATGAGAGCCAGCCCACTAAATTAGTGTCGGAAAGATACCAGAATCTAGTGCAGATGAAATTGCTACTGAATGACAAGCTGTAAATCAGGGGTGTCCAACTCGCAACCCATGGGCCGCATGTGGCCCTGAACAGCTAGTAATGCGGCCCCCCAAAATCGTAAACTTTTAACATTATTTCGCAATTTTTTTCGAACCACCGGCACCTATTGTTGGAACTGCTGCTCCTGCCCCCGCTGCTTGGGAGCAAGAGCCAAGCGCGGCCAGAAAGTGGGAGAAAAAAAGAAAAGGAGGGGGGAAAGAGGGAAGGAAAAAGGGGCAGAAAGCGAAAACAAGACGCAAAGAGAGGAAGCTGCTTCCCGCCGGGAGCAGGGGAGGGAAAGAAAGGCCGGCAGCGGGCGGCTGAGCCTCCTACCCCTGCGGGGAGCTGCTGCCGCTGCCGCTGCCGCCGCCGCTCCTCCGCGCACTCAAGGCGCCGCCGAGCGAGCGGAGGAAGAGGAAGGCGGGCGCGCAGGTGGAGCGCGTGCCCTCGCGCCTCCCCTCCCTGGCCGTCGGGAGGGAGCGCGCCCAGCTGCGGCGGCAGCCCCGCCTCGCCCGCACGCCCATCCTCCGAGAGAGGCGGCCTTCACCGCTGCGCGGCTTATGGGGCCCGTGGGGGGCTGCATCCGGACGGTGGGAGCTGCGGTCCCGTGCATCGGGAGGCAGGGGCTCAAGCGTTTTCTGGGGACGCTGCCGAGTTTGGCGGGGGAGGGGGCAGGAGAAGGTGGGGGGCCCGGGGCGGAGCAAAAGGCACGGCCCGGTTTGCATTTCAAAACGCAAAGGCGAAAGGCGAAAGAGAAGTCCTTTGGCCTTCCCGGGGCGGGGCGCCCCCGGGGAAGGCCCGCCCCTCCGGCCCACCCGCGTCCCGGGAGCGGAGGCCGAGCCGCCGGAGCCGCGCGATGGAGCCGGCGGGCGCGTGGGGCCGCACGGCGTGCATCCTGACGGGCGCCTCGCGCGGGCTGGGCCGCAGCCTGGCCCACCTGCTGGCCCCGCGCCTGCCGCCCGGCTCGGCCCTGCTGCTGGTGGCGCGCTCGGCGGCCGCGCTGAGCGAGCTGGAGGGCGAGCTGCGCGCCGCCTGCCCGGCGCTGCGGGTGCAGGGTCTGCCCGCCGACCTGGCCTCGGGCGAGGGGCTGCGGCGCGTGGTCGAGGCCGGGCGGGGGCTGCGCGAGGCCGGCCCGCCGGAGCGCCTCCTGCTCATCAACAACGCCGGTGAGCGGCGCCCCGCCGCCCCGGAGCCCTCTCGGCGGCGAGCGGCCCCGCTGCCCGGCTCGAAGCCGAGGGCCGAGCGGGGGCGGCGGGCTGTGGGGCTCTTGGGGGCCGGCCCCCTCGGCTGTGGGCCTGCGCTCCCCGCGGCTGGGCGAGCCGGAGGGGGGCGGCGGGGGGAGGCGGCTGTGCTTCGGTTTGCGGTGGGGCGGCGCTGGGCCAGGGAGGCACCGAGCAGTTTGCCCGGGCGCGACGGACGTCGTCTGGTAGCCCAGGTTAGGGCGTTGCCTGCGCCCTCACAGAGTTGGGAGGGGCCTTTCTGCCCGGGAGTCTCCCCGCTTTCTCCTCCCCCGCCCCCCCCCCCCGCCACATGGTTCCTGCAGCCCAAAATGTGGGGACAGCTCAATGGGGACTCGGCCCCTGGGGAAGGGCGGCAGTTCCAGGCTCCTCGGGAGGGGAGGGGAGGGGAGGGGAGAGGGGCGCTGGCAGGAGTGCCTGGTCCACTTTTGCACCACCTAAATGGGGGGGATTTCCTCCCCTGTCAGAACTTGATGGTGAGCAGACCTCCTGGGTTGCTGGGGGTGAGGTCTGTGTGTGAAGTTAGAGGCCACGGATGATGATTGTGACGACAACAACATCCTATGCTTCTGCCTCCTTTTTTCCCCACCACAACCACCCTGTGAGGTGGGTTGGGCTGAGGGAGCGACTGGCATTCCTGCCTGCTTCTAGGCCAGCACCTTCCCCGCTACAACAAACTGGGATACGTGGGGGACCGTTGGGGTCCTGCCCCACCCCCGCTCCCTTATTACGGTGGCTGTCAGCTGCTCCCACCCGTGGGGCAGGGCTTTCCTGTGTCCGCCCTTGGGAGTGGAATGGGCTCCAGTTGTCCGGGCCTCTGCGGCAGGCGTCTTAGCCCTGATGCACACAGGGGTCACGGGCCTTTCCTTGGAGGAGTTTGGCTATAAGGGGGGGGGTGATGGAGGAACAGTCTTTTGTCGCAGACAGGCCACCTGTTAGTTGGTCCATTAGTCTCTTCGGAGTAGGGGGAGCACCAGTTCAGATGCTCCCCCCCTCCCGGCCCCTTACAGCCCAGCCAGGCTCTGCGGGTATCGAAGGCATTCGCTTTGAGGCAACCAGAGAAACGGCTTCCAAATCTTTCAGGGCAACAACGCACAGTGAGAACAGGCCCTGCGCTGGGGTCGGCTTTGCTGTGTTCTGTTGGGGATGATATTTTCATTCCTGCTTTCCTGTGCCATGGGGGGAAGCTGCCTGGCATCTAAGACAAATTGGCAGGTCCCAGCCTCAAACAAAAGAGGCTGTTTGCTGCTGGCAGCGGGAGGAAGCCTCGGGGACAGGGGAGGACTTCCACTTGCCTCCCACCCTGCCTCCCTGGGCCTCGGTCTCCCCTAGAGACGGGCTGGACCCCTTTTTCTTCCAGCATCCCTGGGCGATGTCTCCAAGTCCTTCTCAAAGTTCACCGACCCCGGCGAAGTCAACAGCTACCTGACCCTCAACATCACCTCTGCTCTGTGCCTCACCGCCTCCATCCTGGAGGCCTTCCCTGCCCGGCCGGGCTTGAGCCGTGTGGTGGTCAACATCTCCTCCCTCTGCGCCCTGAAGCCGTTCAAGAGCTGGACTCTCTACTGTACGGGGAAGGCGGCCCGTGAGATGATGTTCCGCGTCTTGGCGGCAGAAGAGCCGGACGTTCGGGTGCTTAACTACGCTCCAGGCGAGTCCCGGCTGTCCCTGTCTGCCATTGCCTCTCCTTGGGGGTCCCCTTGTGATTGGCTTTTCTTTCTTTCCTTCCTTCTGCACAGGCCCCCTGGACACCGACATGCAAAAAGTGGCCCGCACCCAGTCAGCAGACCCGGAGCTGCGGCAGATGTGCCTCCACATGAAACAGTGTGGGCAGCTGATAGACTGTGAGGTCTCCTCCCAGAAGTTGCTGAGCCTTCTTCTTGCAAACACTTTTGAATCGGGTGCCCATATTGACTTCTACGATGCCTAAAAAATTCTCCGGGATCCTGGTTCCACTGGCATGTACCTTTGTTTCCCAAAAGAGTAGGAATCATTGTGTTTTGATTTTTTTTTAATGAATGCTGCAGGGAGTAATCCGCTCTACAGAGTTTTGTATCTGGGGATATTGTAGAAGCATTTTGCAAAAGCAAAGCAAAAAATTACACCAAGCTATCTTTGCGTCATGTGGGGAAAATGTGGCTATGCATGAGAATGTGGAAGGTGGGGCAAAAAGGAGAGGGGCCCTCCTGTGGGATGATGTAGCAGCCATACAGGAAGTGCCCAAGAGTGGCCGTCTTGGCATTAAGGCTTGCTGGGGGCCAGGCTGGGGGTGTCTGCTTACCCCAGCAGGGAAGAAGGGAACACCTCACAGCTGAGGAGGAGCTCCGGTGGAGCTTCTCCCACTGAATTAGGAAAGATGCCACCCAATCCTTGGCAGCTCTCCCTCCGTGCTGGACGGGGGACTTCTACGTGACAGCAGAGAAGCGGGACTGTGGGACTGATCAGCGCCTCTGCTCTGGTTGTGGCTCTTCTGCAGTTGCAACCTCTGGAGTTGTAATGGGCTGTGAGAATACTCTTGAGGAACAGGAAGACAGTGGTCAGATAAGAAAGCTGAGCCCAGAGCAGGAGTGTAATTAGGGAAAACGTCCCAGTTATCTTCAACATAAAGGCAGGGAGAAGAGAGGCGTTCAGACTTGCAAGAGTCTGCTACTGTAACGTAATAAGAAAAGTCGGATTAGCATTCGTAACTCTGGTTCCCTGGCCTGGACTACTCGCAGGGCTGACGGTAGCCTGAGCATTCCCAGAAGGATGGCCGGGCAGGAAGCGAGTAGAGAGAAGACCTGCAGGTAGAACAGCAAGGGGCGTGATGGTGCCAGAGCCAGAGGCGAGGCCACTGCGGGAAGAGGCTGGGAGTGGAGAGGAGTCATCTGTCAGTTACTCCGAGGACCAGATCCTGCGCCCTGGTACGCGAGCGATGCGGGTGGAGAAGCATTCGTTGCTCTTAGAAGCTGTCCGGGCTCAGCGCAGAGGAATGAGCTGTAGGCCAAAGGGTGGTGGACCTGCAGGTCGGCAGCAGCCTGACCACGCACCACCTTTGGGGGCAACACATCCTCTGTTGTGTCTCATGCAGCTGCCTCTCTTTACGCCAGCTGCAACCGAGCTGGGTTTCCTTAGAAGAAGATGGCACTGTAGAAGGAGCCGGAACGCAAGGCAAGACCCGACCTGCGGATCCCTGTGCCGCCCCTGGTTCCTTCTGAGGTGTCTTTTAAGTCTCCACACAGATGTGCATGCACAAGCAGGAGGGCCTGACCCCTGGGCTGCAAGGGGTGCAGTGGGGTTACAGAGCTGCTCCCATGGCCCAGGTGCCCCCACAGACTTTTGCAGCCTGGTCTGTTGTGAGTCGGGTTAGATGGTCTTGGCGAACGGAGATGACAGTGGGCCACTGGGTATGGCCTTGCTTCAGGTCCCCTCCTGCCATCCCCTGTTGGTGGCGTCTTTGCCAAGACCTTGGAGGAAAAGTTACAGTGCGTATTAACTCACAAGGGAGCTTACCAATAGCTTTAATTAATGAAGTCATCCAAGTAAACAGTCAATACCAGGAACCCTACCAAGATAAGACATGTTGCCTAATCCCATCAGCCCTAAAGTTAATCATTTATATAACCTTCCACTTCATTTGTATAACCGCCTCCTTGGCTGTGCAGAACTCCTGTAACCCTGCGCTTTGATCATTGTATTGAGAACTGATTTTTTTTAATAAACCCTGCTCTGAGCATTGTTGAAAAGTTTAATTTTTGTTTTAAAATTTTTTAAGTTTTAAAATCACTTAAACACAAGGGGAAAAGACATTTACAGCTACAGCCTGCCTTTTTTGCCTTTTCTGAAAGTTAGATGCCTATTTTTGCTTTTTTTAACTGGAAACACATGCACCCCTCTAATCTCCAGCAACAAATGAAAAAAATGAACATAGCAAGCAAGCCCCATTTTGAGCCTTTTTAAAGGAAAACTTTGTTTGTTTGTGTGTTTATATGCCACCCATCTCACTATGGAAGTGACTCTGGGCAGCTCACAAATAAAAGGTCATAAAAACCATTATAAATGTACAAGAACTACAAGAAAGTTAAAAGCTGATTTGCAGACTATTGTCAAATTTGGCCTGTATTTCAGACAGAGGGAATGATGCACCTGGCCGTGTATGTCGTCTACCGCTCTCAAGCAGTAGACGTTTAATGATGATGTCACTGGGACGCTACCTACAGCATGGTGTGTGGGCGTCTGTTGCTCTGTTTTTGTTTTCCTTTTTTGAAATGCATTCTCCATACAGATCCTTTTGGACCGTACGAGCCCCGTGTGAGTCACGCCACCCCCGGACCCAAGGGCAGAGTCGTCACCCAGTGCAGCGAACGCGGGAAGGGGGCTCTGGCGGGCTGACCCCTCTTGGGCGGGGCTTGGCCTCGGACTCCCTCCAGCCAGCTGGGAAGGCGCACTCTGCTCTGCGTCGGAAGTCGGGAGTGGTGTTTCCCCCTCCCTTGCAGCAAGCCTGGTGATTCGTCTCCTGGCTGCTCTTCCTGCTCTCCTGCACGAATGCTTCCGCCCCCAAGGCCTCCCCTGCCCCAAAATCATCTTGGTCTGACATGCCTGCCTTTGTGGTACTTGGGCACTGCCACCTCCCTCCCTGGGGATACCCTCTCCCTTAACCCTGGGGGGGGGGGGACTGATATGCACCTCCCAGCCTATCACAGAAATGCAAGCATACAAACCAAACTAAAGTCAGCAGCATGTTGTGCTGGGCAGCCTGCTACGTAACGCTCCTTTTTTCCCCCCTTGGTTCAGGAGCGGAAGGTGAGGGGGCTTTGCTTTCCTCTTTAAACTGGGTGAAACTAAGCAGAGTCCAGCCAAGTTTCTCCTAGCCCTGGCCTGGCAAATCTGTGGGCCCTTTGTCTGCCACCCATACCGAAAGAGCCCTGGCACCTGCTTTCCTGGCATTGGCAGAGGGGAAAAGAAGCCGGAGAAACCACGAGGGCGGGGGTGGGGGCTGGGCAGAACTGGCTGGTGGAGGAAGGGGTGAAGCCAGTTTGATTTCCAGCTGGCTTCTGCAGGGGAAACAAGCAGCAAAAGGCTGGACCGCTTCTGCCAGAAGGAAGCCTGGCTGGCCAACCCCCACACCGAAATCAGGCAGTTTCCAGGTTTGTTTATTCGTTGGTTTCTTTCTTAAACACATTTCTACTCTGCTGCAGTCAAAATGACTCAGTGCCTTACAAAGAATATAAATCAAAATTTTAAACATCTGTGGTCACATTTAAAACGATCCAAAACAACAAGTAAGAGTGAGAAAAACAACAGTCAGTCAAAAGAAGCACACAAAAATAAAACAGGAGGCCACACATCAGCTCTGGGATGAGCCCCGGAACATTCCCGTTTTCAGCAAGGGCTTTGCAGAGGACCGGCCTGGATGATTCAAAGCCTTTTGGAGTACTTAGTCAAACAAACCAGTAAAACGTGAGGAGGTGGCAAATATAAAGTCTTAAATTTAGGTGCAAAATGAAGCCCCAAGTTGTGGAAGATCAGCTTGGTGATGGAAGTGAAAAGGACCCCAGGGGCTCAGTAGATCACAAAGAAACATGAACCCAGCATGCTTAAAAAATAACAACATGGGGCTGCATGGTGTCTTTTGGGTGCTGGGCTGACTAGGGTGCAACTGGGCAGCACCACATTGCAAAGGTGTGGAAAAGTTTAAGTCTGTGCAGAAAGCCGTATCGTACTAGGTGGAGTCAAAAAAGCCGAATAAGTTCAAGAAGAGGCTATTTATTGAATGGAAAGCAGTAGCAATATCCAAACATGGAAAGGGCCTCACCCAGAAGGGGAGCTTACCCTTGGTTGCTGGATGGGAATCCCTGGGTGGAAAACACAGGAAAGGCGGTTTTGCCTGAATGTTGGCAGAAATGTCCTAACGGGCTTTTGGCGGCAACTGGACAGTGCTAGAAGGCCCCCGGTGCTCCTCGAGGTGGAGAGGCCACCCTCGAGGATCCCTCGACCCTCTCTCAGCGGGTAGCTGATGGGTCGGGGGGCCAGGCAATGAGTGGTGGGCCAAAGGAGCAAAAGAGGCAGAGCCTGGGCAGAGTCTGATCACCCCAGCACAGGGGGCTGAAGGACTCATCAGCCCTGCCATGGGGCTGCCCCACAGTGGAATAAGCCAAGAAACATCCCTTGAGGACCCTGAAGGAAGGGTCTGGGTTGTCCAGTTCCTTGGGAATTCAGCCCGTCCTGGCCCTTCTGGCTTTGTAGCCCCCTCTCTCGGGACCAGCAGCCTTAGACTTTCGGGACGCCACCCCTTCCTCGCTGGTCTTCACACAACACTGGCTCCCTTTGAGCTGGTCCTGCTTCCTGGACAGGATGGCTCAGGGGCAGCGTTTGGGCCAATCTGAAGAGGCCTGCAAGAATTCACGAAGGCAAATCAGCCCACCCCAGAAGGTCAGACCAGCCCCGAAGCTCTTTCATAGCCATTTTTACATCGAATGCATATTGTGGCTTTTGCATTTCCTTGTGTTACATTTTGGTGCTTGTAAACCCCCAGGAGGCATACAATGAACCAGCTGCGCAAGTGAGCCGCTCTGTCTGGCCAAGGGGCCCTCTTGCCTCTTCTCCCCAGGGAGCTCCTGCAGGAGGCAGGACTGGATCCCCACCCCAGGCCCTCCCCAGCAACAGCCCCCAGCCACAGTGATTCCCAGCCATTCTGGAGCCTTTTTCTCCCAGCGCATTGGCTCCCCTCTCTCAAGCCAGAGGCCTGGGGTCAAGCACCAGTTCCCCACTTCAGCTGGGGCTGCATGGAGGTATAAGTGCAAGGTAGCTGCAGCCCCTTGGAAAGAACCCATGCACCGTTCTTTGAATGGTCTGACCATTTCTAGCCAGCTGCCCACGCAGCGTGTCCTTTTCTAACCTGGGGGGCGGGGGGCGGCTTCCCACAACGCCTCCTGAGCAGCAGAAGCAGCTGTTCTGGCAGCTCCAAGGCCTGTGACTAAGCTGGGCTCTTCTCCCCTTTGGGAGGCCCTGGGTCCCCAAGCAGCCCCTCCCCTGGTGCACGGCCAGAGGGCAGCTTCCCCTGGGCTTGAGGTGGCCAGCTGACCTTCTGCCCTTCAGCTGCAGGACCCCTCACCCGTTCCTCCCAGCCTTGGCCACCTGAAGGAGCATTTCTCTAGGGTGGCCAGCAGGGGGGGCTGGAAGACCACTGAACAACCGCTCCAAGGCTCTCGGTGGGACTGGGGGAGGCCAGGGTCTCTGCCAGCACTTTTGGGTGAAACTGGGCAGGTGATAAACTTCTTTTTAAGAGGCTGTTTTAAATACATACGGTTTTTTCTCATTGCCTGAGAAATTATGTCGCTTGTATTCAGTTAAAGACAGTCTTCCTCAAGTTGAGCTCAGATCCTAGTGACTGAATTATTATTATTATTATTATTATTATTATTATTATTATTATTATTATTATTATTACTACTACTACAGCCGGCTTATTATTGCTGTTGTTATGATTATTACTGCTGGCTTGTTGTTGTTGTTGTTGTTGTTGTTGCCAGCTTTCATGCTTACAGGAGACCCAAAGCCTCCTCCTTGCGAGGCATCATCTCAACCCCACCCCAACAGACAGGCTTTGGGCACTAACTTGGAAGGCGTTTCCCGCAGCTGCCTCGGGTGGGCGTTTTGATTTCCCAGCATCAGCTACTGACCAGGTCCTTGAACTGTAACCTTCATATTTCTTCTGTCAGTTTAGTCTGGTACGTCTCAACCTTGGCAGCTGGAAGAAGTGTGGGCGTCAACTCCCAGAATTCCCCAGCCAGGTTTTGTTCATTTCTTGGATTTCTAAGGAGGCCTGACTCCTAAAGGACTTGCGGAGGGGCCACGCTGTGCACAGCACAGAGCCTTTTTCTCTGCCCTGCTGGGCTGGTACCGTGACATGGCTTTGCAAAACCTCCCTGGATCCCGGGTGCTCCCTGAAGATCCTGGAGTCCCTGTTTTCATTGTTTTTAAGCATTCCCTTACAAATAGAGGAAATGGGCACCCAGAAGTCGAGGGCCATCCTTCCTTTGCAGCGGTTCCTGGAACTGCTTTGGCTCCACTGCCCTTGGTTTGGGAGGGTGAGGGACCGTTCTCTGCTTTTATTCCCACCCACCCTCTGGCAGACACGCTCCTTCACTTCCCCTCCACGCCCCCTTTACCAACGTTACTCTCTCTCACACACACACACACCCTTGTTTTCTACTCTGTCAAGACACTTCTCGCTTTTCTCTTGCAGGTGGGTATATACAGGGTGTTTCCACCTGGCCCTGGCACCCGACTTGAGCCCCCAAAGTACTTCTGAGATTCCCCCTGATCCCCAGAAAGTCTGGCCACAGCTGAGTCACTGCAGGCCGTTGGAAGGGAAAGGACAGAAGAGGCGATGGGAGGGACAGCCTTACCCCACCCCCCACCCCCCCGCAGCTCAGGGTGGCTCAGCTATCAAGGGCACTGGCCAGGAACGCTGGGAGAGGCAACTGATTAACCAGCTTCAGCTCCAGGGAGCAATTGGGTGCCTCTGCAGCTGTCCTGTTCCCCGAGCACCAAGTACCTTTTAATGAGTGATGATTTAGGCAGCTCAGTTGGGGTTAACAGAGGCTCCCATAAAAATGTTCTGTTATTAATTAAGCCGTTGCAACGCCACGCTCCCTAGTTCTTCTCCTTGTGCCCAATTCCTGTGGAATGGGGAAAAGTACATTCCTCTTAAGTCTCCCATTCCACTTCTGCTCTCCATGGGCAGGGGGTCTCCCATCATCTGGGAACGGACAACCAGAGTCTCATTTCAGCAGCTCCTTCAGAGCCTGGCATCAGGAGGGTGACGAGAGCAGCAGAAAACAGGCAGTTGCACGGCTACCAGCACCCAGCTACCTCCATGCTCATGAAAATGGTCCTTCCCTACCTTTTGGTGGGAAACTCCTGAGCCTGCTGAACACTGCGCAACAGCAAATATCTGGTGGGGCCGCATGGGGAGAGGCATCCTGCCAGCCCCCAGACTCAGCTCAGCTGCACCATCCAGCAGCTCAGCCAGCACCCCAATGAGAGGGCGTAGCTGGAGCTCTGCACACACACCCCGCGTGGGTATCTAGATCCCTTTGGGGTCTTGTTTTGGGGACCCAGAGGAACAAGGTCAAAGCCCCTCAGAGCACCAGGCAGATATTTTTCAGTTCTCGCCTCTGTATAATGGGAATAAAATTATGGATCCAGCTCGCAAAGGAGTTGGGTGGTGGGCAATAACATCCACCTGCCTGGGCTGCTCTCCACAAGAGTGAGAAGCTGAATGGTGTTTGAGGAGCATTCTGGCTACCGGGCTCAAGGGCTGTTTTGTTCTAGGCTGCCAAATCCAGTCGGGCTCCCAGCAGAAGGTCAGAGCTCCAGACAAGCCTGAGGAGCAAAGGGCCCTCCACAGTGGCCAGCCGAGGAGGCTCCATAGGATTGAGCCAGCCAAGGGGCCTGAAGGCAGCCCGCCCCCCCTCTTGTAGGGCTGCCAACTGGCAGAGTGACTGGGGAGCTTCTCCGCCTGGATCGGAGGGAGGTGTTGAAAGAAATCCACGTGGGACACTCAGTTTGAGTTCAGTTCCACTGAATGAACACGGTTTTTTTAGTGCTAATGCCTAGAGAAGAAGCCAGGCTCACCCGTGGGACCAAGAACACACACAGGAGAGCCTTGGAGTCCCCTTAAAAGCAGCACTTCTTGTTCTCCAGATGCCCAGAGAGCTCCTCACGCTTGGATGACCTTCTGGAGCCATGGGGAGATGAGGCTGGGCAGTGGAGCAGTGGGGACTGGCCATTCCTAGCCTGTGGAGCACTCATGCTGTGGTGCCTGCAGCTCCTTGATGCAGTGAGAGGAGGGTGGTTTAACAAAAGGGTCGTTGCTGGTCTGTGCCGCAGGCTTGCACAGCAGTTCATAAAGCTGTGCTTCTTATGACTCCACAGCCATTCATTAATTCGTCCATTCATCGTACTTGCATAGCTGCCCATCTCACAAACGTGACTCCGAGCGGTGTACAATAAAAAGCAATCCATTAAAAAGAACGTTAAAAAGCATTCCATAATTTTAAAAACCATCTATATTATTAAAAGACTAGAAAAGAGCATATTCGGTGTTTCAGACAATGAAGCCAGCCACTGGATTCTGTCGGGGTGGCCGGGGAGACATTGCCAGACCAGTCGTGACTCCCTGGTCTGATCAGAGGGAGCCCGTTTGTGAGGTGGTGAAGGGCCAGGCTAGCCGGGAGATGGCTGGGTGGCCTGGGGCCCGTCCCTCTCCCTCGGGGGCCAATCTTGCCAGGAAAGCTGCAGGGACATGTCCAGGCAGTTGCTAGGAGTCAAGACTGACCGGCAGGTGCAAAAGAAACAGTGTGGCAAGAAGAACCCTGGTCTTGGATTAAGTCAAGGACTGGAACTGGTTGGCTCTCCGTGTCCCACAAGGCCAGCCAGAAGCACCAGGGAAGCTGGCAAGCAGAGTGGGGCGCTCTGCCCCATCTTCTCCTGCTGCCCCTCAGCGGATGGCATTTCAGGGCTGATGCCTGTGATCCGGGAGCCACTAAAAGCTCCCTCCACAAACTGGCTGGTCTTCTTGCTCTTGTCTGAAGCCAACAGCATGCTGGGAAGGAGTGTGGTTCAGCTGCATCACGTTGTGCTGCCCACCGCCCGCCTGACTTGGGCTCATCACTGGATGGCCAACAGTACAGTAAGTAAACAAGAGAAAGAACTGCGGTCTGGAGCCTCTGAGGGGACAGAATGGCAAAGGGTCAATGATTGGGCCAGAATTGCAAGCAACTTCACTTGGACTTTCCACTCTCCCAAGGCCTTGTTAATGAGAACCCAAATTACAGAACTCAGCAGTTGATTGCTGGAGGCCTCCCTCCCTCCCTCCCTCCCTCCCTCCCTCATCCAGGGACCCTGGTTCCTGATGACTGCTCAGAGGAGGAGACCCAGCATGGCTTGTGAAAATAAGCTCAGCAAGGCTGACGAAACCCTGGTTTTACCACTCGTTAACACTGGGGGGCACTGTACAGGCAACCCTTGCTTGGCCCTGTTTGGAATCCAGAGGTGCCCAGACTTGCAGCTGGAGCAGAGAAGGCCCAGGTGAGCATCAGTTCAAGAGGAGGCTAATGAGCTTACTTGTTGGGGGAGCAACAATTATTGTCAGGCCTGACCCAGGAGTGGGGGTGTCTCTCAGTCCCTTGTGACAACTTCCATGCATTGCCTGCGCAGTCTGCAGAACAGAAGTAAAAACCTGCTTGTGCCAATAAGCTCACCTGGCAAGGCAGAGGCTTCCTCTTTCAATTCTCCAAGCATGCAATCCAAATCCACCTCCCTGCCTCTTCCCCTTAGGGGTTCTATTCCTGCCACTGGGAGCATCATCCCTTCATACAGCATGATGGACCAGGTATTGGGTCTCCTCTTTGCCTCCTTTTCTAGGCTGAACCTACCCAGCAGCTCTGCTGACTGTTTTTCACAGGGCCTGGTTTCCAGACCAACCACAATCCAGGTTCTCCTGTTTCACGGTCCTCTTTTCACAGCCCAGAACTGGGCCCAGCACTTCAGATTCAGCCTGACTGGACACAGTTGTTTTTTTAATTGTATGGCATAGCAGTTTGGTGTTCATGCTGCTTTTTCTTGCTGGGAAATCCTTGTGAGGTCCAGCAGCCAGATGTGTAGACTATTTAGCCATGGCAAGTCACGTTGCCCGGGGTGCACCATGAGGAGGCTGGTCTACATTGCACTGAGTTGGGCTGAGAGAGATGGACTGGCCCGAGGTCACCTAGCCGGCTTTCGTGCCTGAGGCGGGACTAGAACTCATCGACTCCTGGTTTCTAGCCCAGCACCCTAACCACTAGACCGAACTGGCTCTCACTGGACACAGTGATGGATTCTCTAGCAGCCCCTCTGTGTGATGAACTCCTATTAGCTTTCAGTGAGCCAGGACGTCAAGCTCTTTTTGCATGAACTATGCTGAGCTAACCCTGTCCCTAACCCTCAGGGGCACCTCAAAGCAAGTTTCTGCATTTATGTCCAATGAATCCCATTGATTTGGTTTCATCCAAGATCTCCAGTCTGACAGGCTCCTGTGGGGTTATGGGTCAGTCTGTCTGACAACACAAAAGGACACATAGAGGAGGTAGAAGGAGAGGACAGATCATGAGCGTTCAGTCTGCAAGCAGTTTGATGACACGCGGCAGCTGCCCAGCATCAGCCCAGAGTCCTTGCCAGACTAATCCAAATTCATTTTCTCATCAAGCTACTTCCTTAGTAGATTCCTTAGTAGATTTGGGGATTGCTGGGGACATAATAATCCTGATTTTATGTCGATAAAGTGCTCCATGACTTTTCAACCAGCAACTTACTTAATTGTGGGCTGACTGAAAATAGATACATAATTGGCTCGAAGATCCAGCTCCAAGGGAGTGTATTAATGGCTCCTCATTAGAAAGTGGTGGGGCTTTGATTGCATAGTTGTGGCCACCATCCTTTTTTGACCCCTCTCCCCGCAGACACCTGCCGTGTATTTTTGCCAAAGTAAGGCGCACAACACCGCGGAGAAGAACCATGTTCATTGCCAGGGTTGATCGTTGGGTGCCTGCTGAACAAGAAAGAGGGACCCTGACAGGGCAGAGCAAAGACTTGCACAGGAGTTGAGGGCTGCGAGAGGGAGATCCTAGACCGGCTGGCCAGTCTGGGGAAGCCGGCGGGTCCTGCCCAGGGTACCTGGGGCGAGCTCTATGGTTAGGCCAAGTGGGCCTTTCAGGGGGGCAGCGGAGCCCCCTGGGGAAGGAGGCGGAAGGTAGAGATAATGGGGGGGTGTCCCTGGGGGGGGGGAACCTTGGGGCTTCTCACCTTGTTACTGCCTTGCAACTCCCGTATACTGTATTTTACTTACTTGCCCCGCTTCTCGATTCGTAATCCTCTGTGTTTTACTTACTTGCCCCGCTTCTCGATTTGTAATCCTCTGTGTTTTACTTACTTGCCCCGCTTCTCGATGCGTAATCCTCTGTGTTAGGGCTGCCGTTGGGCTGTGCTGTGAGCTGGTGAAGTGGCTTCTATTCTTTCCATCAGGTGGGCTCATGGAGGAGGGAAAGGGGGGCTTTGTCCGGGGTGGGGAGGGGTGTCAAGTTGGGTCTGATGGGATTAGGCAAAGAGAGGAACTGGGGGTGGGGGGGGGTGCAGTCTCCACGGCATTTGTTGGGCTTATTTTCTCCATTACACACCCCTGCCCCGCATGCTGTAACATTTGTCATGAGTACTGATGGCGAGCAGGAGGGGGCCCCTATCCAGGGGGGAAAACGCATGCGTAGTACTAAGGAATTAAGCAGCCATTCAAAGAGACACGGATCAGACCCGCCTTAACTTTCGGGGTTTATCTGTCTGGGTTTTTCCCACGCTTCTTCAGTTTGTTAGGATTCTGTTTTATGTAGCAGTAATAAACACTAGAGACCTACTCCTCGTCTCAGCGTGATTTCTGACTGTTAGGACATCATTCCTGCTAATGACTCAGAGCAGGAGGTGGCGGGCATCCTGTCCAGACTTGCAGGTGGCACAGAATTGTTGGGGGCAGCTGATACCCTAGAACAGTAGTTCCCAGCCTTGACAGTCTTGGCTGGGGAATTCTGGGAGTTGAAGTCCACACATCATAAAGTTGCCAAGGTTGAGAAACACTGGCCTAGAAGACAGAAATAAAATGCAGAACCTTTTGCCCGGTTAACGAAATTGACTGAAACTAAGAGAACGACATTTAACAGAGATCAATGCCACGAAATACTACAGGAAACAGCCATTAGATGGGAGAGGCTGTTTGGTTTCATAACGGACTCTGTAGAGAAATGCATGTCAGTCTAAGGAGGCAAAAAATCAGAAGGACCCTGATAGCACCTTTCCCAACAAACGTATTTTATTAAAGCTTTCATGAGCCTCAGCTCAGTTCATCAGACGCGTGGAGAGGCTAGACCGTGGCAGGATTTAAAGGGGTGGGGTGGGGGAAGGGGAAGACCGGTCGGTTAGGGAGGTACAGCTCGCACGTGAGGCAGATCACAAGTACCTTTTCAGTGAATAATTGCAATGCGTTAAAACCCGATTGTTTTCGTTAAGAGCTTCTGAGATTGCTTTTGAGGTATGCGAGTTCTGCGGTTTCTCGCTCAATGACGCTGTAATAGCACTTAGAAAAAAGTTATTTATTGTGAAATAAAAATAGATCAGAAGTGTGACATCACTGTAAAAAAGGCATATGCAATTTCTGAATCTTGTCTTTTTTTGAGAAAGCAAAAAATCGCCTTGTCTTTTTTGAGAAGGTCAACATGTATTAATCTTGAGTCTTGCAGCGCCGACCGTTTTCCAAGAAAACTCAAATATCTCAGTCAGCGGTTCTGAAATGAACCCGAAGCTTCCTTTGTGCCTCGCGCCGCTCTGCATCTGTCCTGCAGACTCTTGTGTTTCCAGCCCTACCTGGTCTTGGCCCGCTTTTCAGCCCATTGCTGCCCTCACAGCGAACGAATACGGAGTTTTCGGCCTAACTCAACCTGCGGCCTTGGAAGCCGCCCCGACCCTCTTTAGACCGCCCTGGCAGGAGAACCGGAGGCCCGGGAGGAGTGGGCGCGTCCTCCCCGGTATCCCTTGTCGACCCCGAGCCTCTTTCCCGAAACAGCGACGCCACCTCACCAAAGGCCAGCCCGGCTGAAGAGCTGGGGG
Organism: Candoia aspera; assembly: GCF_035149785.1. Taxonomy (NCBI): domain Eukaryota; kingdom Metazoa; phylum Chordata; class Lepidosauria; order Squamata; family Candoiidae; genus Candoia; species Candoia aspera. Next base: position 77,875,843 of record NC_086160.1, read on the forward strand.
ACTGCGACGAAGTCCTCCTCGGATCTGCGTCTCTGGCACTTCCATCGCCAGGTGGTGCCCTTTTCAAGCCTCAGCTCCTTTGAAGACTGGGGCAGCTACTCTGCCTGTCAGCCCTCCGCACGTTCTCCTCTCCCGGGAAAAGGCGGCGCTTGCCCCCGCCCAGCCCCCCCGTCTCGCCCGCTGCCGGCTCTGGGGCTCCCCCGCCGGCCTTTCACGTCCCCTCAAGGCCCAGTTCCCGAGCCCTCGTTGTCCCCCGTTTCTTGGTCAGGGCGGCCCTTGGTCAGGGAGACGCGGGGCACCTGGCAAATCCGGCGCTTCTCCCGCGAGCTGCAGAGACCCCCACGGTCTCCCAAGCCAATGCCAGCAGACCCGACTCCAGCCTCCTTCCGCCGGGAAGCCTGCGGTGACCACTCGTGCCCGACAGGATTGCCTCGCGGACCCAGCGCGACGGAGACCGCCCTGAGCTCCCGGGGAGAGGCGGGCAGGAATCCAAGGGAGCACTCCGCCAGCGGCCACTTTCCCATCTCGGCTCTCTCTCCGTCCTCCCTTCCTTTCCTTTCCCCTCCAGACCCCGAGCCTTCTGATTCTCATCTGGGCGCGGGGGGGCGGGGGGAACCTTGGTCCTATTCAGAGGATGAAAGGAAGCCCGTCTTGCCACTAGTTCCCATGGAAACGCGTCTCCTGGATACCCCGGGCGAGGCACAGGCTTCATCGAAGCCACAACTCCGGGCCCTGCCCTCGGAACCTCGAGCCCTTGGGGGCTTCTTGGGGACAGGCAAGCCTCCCTCCCCCGAGTCCACAGGGGAACCCAGACTGGCTGCTGCGCTCGCACGATACACGATAGTCGCAGACTATCCCACCGCCTCGGCTTAGCAGCAGTGCGAACCCAGGAAACTGTCTGAGCTTAATCCTTGGGCCGCGTCGCCGCCTCGGGAGCCCACCGAAGACGCAGCGGGCTCCGCCAAGCTCCAACGCCGCCCCGCGCCCTGCCGCCCAGGGCTCATTGCCCGGGAACCCGGGTGGGGGCCGAGCTGTCCTGGCCTCCCCCTGGTGGCTGCGCGCTGGTTTGGCTCGGAAGTTTTCGCTCCGCTTGCGCCCAGCCTCAGCGCGGGGCGGGGGTCGGGCGCAGAAGCTTTTGCAATTCTGGTAGTGGCGCGTCGCTCCGCGGCCTCTCGCCGGAGAGGAGAACGAGGGTCCGCCCGCCTCGACTCCGGCAGAGCCACGAAGCCGCCATTGTTCAGGGAGGCCCCCAAACCGCGCGACCCCTTCCCGGGAGAGGCGCTCATCATGGGCATCTGTCCACCAGCCCGGGCGAAAGGCATTGGAGGCGGCGAGAGGCGCGGGCAACGGAGCCGGTGGAAGCGACTTTCGCCCTCCCGTGTGGCTTGGCGGGGCGGGGTCCGTCCTGCAAGTGCGTCTCAGCACAGCTCGCCAGAGGCCGGAGGTCCGCTTCTGCAGTGCCGGACGCGCACCTGGGAGGGAGGGGGCGGGGGTGAGCTTCTGGGTTGCAACTCGACTGCGAGGGGTCGATCCGGGATCCAGTTTCAGGAAGGATTCGGTTGATGAACCATTTCCATTCCATCCGGGGGTCGAAAATGACGCTTCTCTGGCTTCCATTCGATATAAAATCCGGAAACCAAATGTAATCTTTCGGGTCAATCTTAGGGGAAGTGAGCGTCACCCCCTCCGAAAGCGTCAGGTTGGGGAAAGCCGTTCCGTGGAGTCGCCCCGCCCCGCAAATACGACGGGAAGCCTTGTCAGTTTCAGTTGCTCATTCCTCTCTTTCCTGTCCTGCAGTGCAGTTGTTTGTTGAACGTTTTGGAGCATTTTTATTTGCCTATTTATGGCAGTCACATCCTTTTGCAACAGGAACGCGGCAAGCGTGAAGAACTAGAAAAAGGAGGGAGGAGAGAGACAAGCGGCCGGCCCCTGCCACGTGTTCTGCAAGTAATCCTCTAGGGTCCCTCTTCCTGTGCACTGCAAAGCTGCAGCAAAAAGGGCCAATGCGATCGCCGGGTCCAGAGCTCCCCTCCTCATCTCCACTTCCGTCCTCCCTAAAGAGACCTTCCCCTCGCCTGTCGGCCCGCGAGGAGAAGCGGCCAAGGGCCAGCAGGGCAGTCGGGCCGGGGGTCAGCGGGGACTCAAGGCTGCGCCGTTTAGTCGGACCTTCCCTTCCTCCCGTTCCGGCCTTCTTTGCCCCCACCCGGTTTAGTGCTTCCCGGCCCCAAGGAAGAAAGAAGCAAAGCCAGGCGCCAGCCGGATCCCGGCCCGCGCCCCCCGCCCCTCCGCGGGCGCTATTCCGGCAGCCTTTCAGCTGGTTTCTACGCCCGCCGCTCCCCCTCGCTCGGTTGGGCTCGGCTCCATTCAGCCGCCCGCTCGCGGGACGTTCGAATCCCCAGCATGGTAGATTTTAATTAGCCTTTGTACAGATGGCCAATTAACATTCATTACTTTTGCCTTGAGCGATTAATTATGAGTTTGGGGAAAAAAGAGCCAGAGACCTAGATGAGGGAGTGGGCGGGGGGGGGGTGTCCGTGGGACTGAAAGGGGGATCCTCCCACCCAGTTCGGGCTCAGGGACAGCGCAGCTCCGCTCCCCCTCCCCCCCCGCCCCGAAAGCCGGCAAAGCGGGCGCCGGCCCCCTCGGCCGCAGAGCCACCGCGCTGCTGGACCGCCGCCGCCGCCCCCCGGCCCTTCGCCCCCTCTCCCTAATCTGGCCCCACCGAGCCCCGCGCGCGGGCCGGGGCAAAGTCTGCTCTCTGCGCTCGGCGGAGCCCGAATGCAGGCGCTGCGGAGGAACGGTCGCAGCGAGGCGGAGAAAGAGCTGTCCAACGTGCGTCGTTGGGAGGAAAGCGCCTCCCACGGCCGGCCCCGTCGGTGAAGAGGAGAGACCGGGACCAGCAACCCGAACGGAGGGCCTGCTCGCGCCCGCCCCTAAGCGCGCGCGCACTGCCTCTTCTCCCGCAGCGACGGAGCAACCGCCTTTCCCCGGCCCGGCACTCTGCCCGCCCGCTCCGCGGGGCCCGGCACAAGCCCCAGCGCCCAGCAAGCCGCGCCGCAGTATCCGCGTCAGCCGCCGCCGCCCGGCGCCTCTCCCCGACCGTCCTCCGCGCCCCTCTCGGGCAGCGCAACTTTCAGAGCACGGGGAGACCGACCCCCACGACAGCCCCTCTCGTCCTCAGCTGCCTGCCCCGTTCCCATCCCCGCTCCCAACACCAAACGCCGGGCAGTACTAAATCCCCCGCTTTTCCAGCCGGGGATGAGGCCAAGGACGCCGCCTGTCCATCCGCCTGCCTGTTGCCCGCTCCCTCGCCGTTCTCCTCTCCCTCCCTCGGAAGGAGCCTGGACGCCCCTTCTCGGAGTAGCACCTTCCTTTCCTTCAGAGGCAGACCTAATAATATTTTTTGAAAACTGATTAAACATGATACTAAAATGAATACAGACACCCCTGCGCCTGCCTCTGAACAACGCGCTCTGGTGGGAAAGGGGAAGCTCTGACTTTGGCCCAGATCCACCGACGCGGCCCTCCTGCTACACACCTCCCGCTCACCGCCGGCTGGATCCGCACCGCGCCCTTAATCCGGTGGGCTAAAGAGCGAGAGGCGTCCTGGCCCTCGGCTCACCAGGAAGCGTTGGGCTGCCCCGCCGGGGAGCTAGAGTGCGCCTGCCGGTGTGTGATTCGGCCCAGGCGTGGGGCGGGATAGTCTTCAGGGCGGGGGGGTACCCCTCGTGCGGACGCCCCCGTCCCAGGCAGCCTCGAGGGCCTGCCAGGTGCTGCCACCCGCTCCTTGGAGGGAGTCCGGAGCGCGGCTGGGCAGGGACGGATCGGCGGGAGGGCAGATTTCATGCTGGTCGAGGGGTGGGGGGCAGCAAGGGAAAGACCAGTCAGCCAGTCGCGGCTCGGCACCAGAAGGGTCTGCCCCGGCTGGGCTGTGGGTCTTTCTGGAGGGAGCATGCTGCCTACCTGCAGAGCCTCATGGCAGGATATGGCCCTCGTGAGTCTCTGCCTTTCAAATGCACACATTTCCTGAAAGCAATATGGAGTGTCTAAATATAAGGAGCAAAAATCTGTTTAGCCTAATCAGGGCTGGGAGACTGCCATCTATGTGATTGCTGGAATGGTAAATTCAATGTAAATTGGAAGAGAGAAAATTAACTGTGGCATATGTCCTTGAATTTATAGGCCCCTTCCTCTCTGAGAAGAGGAAGCAGTAGGGAGCCACCGGGGGACCCAGAAATTCACCGGCCAACCCATGCTGCGCACACAGAGACTCTCTCTCTCTCCCTCACACACACACACACACACACACAGCCTGAAAGTTGTTTGGACATCATCTCCCCGTGTGCCCCACCCCTTCGGTTTCAACCCTCGTCGAAAATCAGAAGCGATGGGTCATTAGTACCCCTTGCCAGACAAGGCAAATTCTTCTGGGCCCACCAGCCTAGCCCTTGACCACCGCTGAATTCTTGGTGATGTCATGAGCACAGTGATGTCATTCTCCTGGCAACAGTGTGGAAGTGAACAACCACTGCTGGTTCACTGGATGCTTTTTTGACTTCCTATCAGGGGTGTCTGCAGAGTGTGGTAAAAAAAGTCAGGATGGTGGCTGTGGTGGAGCAATCAAAGCTGGGCCCATTTTTTATCCCTCCGTTTTAGCAGGGTGCCTTCCTGGCAGAGCCTGGCCAAGGCCAGGTGCTGCCCCCTAGCAACACACATCAAATTGGGCATGGCTTTGATCTGCAGCCACCATTCTGATTTTTGTGACCATACCCTGTAAACACCCCTGCTTCCTGCTAGTCTACAGCCTGGGATTTCTTCATGGTCTCCCATCCATGTAGTAGATAACTCCATGGCACTGCTGCACTTCCCCCTTCCCTGATTTTTCACTTTTTTTGCCCAGCAGCCAATTCATGAATAGCTTCTGAGCATGTTTTGGCCTCTTTTGCCTACCTTCTTGTTCTTTCTGTGTCTTGGACAGGCTGTTTGGGAGGCCAAAGCATTCATACTCACCTTCAGAAACATGAAGAATGATGTAATAACCCTAAACCAGCATTTCTCAACCGTGGCAACTTTGAGATGTGTGGACTTCAACTCCCAGAATTCCCCAGCTGGGACTTGAAGTCCACACAGCTTAAAGTTGTCGAGGTTGAGCAACACTCCTCTGAATGGAGTGTCCCCTCCCAAAGAGACTGGTCAGTCAGGGCTGTGTGGTCAGGGGCTCCGGCAGCTGCATAAGCTACCTGTGGTTTCTGGGCAACCCTAAGAGCCCCACCCAGGTGGAAGCCCAGCCTGGGACAGGTAAGGGAGGGCTTCTCTTGCATTGCACCAAGGCTCTGGGTGCCCTCTGCAGTTGGTCTCTGCTCTCCATCCATTACCAGAGGAGGGAAGATACATTTCCTTGGCTAGTCCTTGAGCTGCTCATTTATTTTAGTATCATGTTTAATCGGTTTTTAAAAAATATTATTAGTTTCCTTGAGCACTCAGTTGATTAAAAAAGTGGGGGTACAAATTGGATAAAAAGAGGCCCCCCCCAGGCGGGTGGGGGGCGATGGAAGGTTCCACCGACTCCCTTTGGGCTGCGTCACCGGGCAAAGTGAAGCCTCTTTCAGTTGAACTCGGCTCTGGCACGCCGGGGAGCCGCTGAGTCTTATGCCCCCCAGGGCAGCCTGGGTGAGGCCAGGGCGGGCCGTTTGGGCTGTGTGGGCACCGTGAAGCCAGATGTTGGCTGGGGAGAGATGCTAGGTAGACACGGAATTCTGTTTTGTTCGTCTGGTTTAGGCTTTACCGTGTCGTGTGGACCCAAATAATTAATAGGATGGGTGGATGGATCATACAATGATAAAATAATGTTTAAAGGAAAAGGAAAAGTTCATAAAAGCAAAACATAAAAAAATGAAAAGAGAAACTTTTCAAAGTTTTTTTACTGTACAGTTTATGAGTATATAGTACATTTCTAAACTCAAAGTGAAATTTTAAACACTTATATTCAATTACTTCCATAAAAAAAAGATGGAGGTAATCTGCCAGAAATTACTTCACAATAAAACAGTTCTGATTAAGCCTCTTTGCTGTTGCATTATTCATGCAGTGCTGTTTCCACGCTTCCAAATGCCATTGATTCAAAGAAAGACTTTGGACTTTACTGTACAATTTTCCAGTGTTTTGGTAGAGTGAATCTGTCAGCTGCTGACCAAAATTAATTTGTTTAGTAGGATGCATTGAAGGGGCTTAGTATCTTCTATAAATTACATTTATATAGTTTCTGATGACTTCTTAACATGCATTTAAAGGGAATTTTATACCTTCAGCCCTTCCAGGCTGATTCACAGAGTTAAAATCCCGAGCTTTTTTAAAAGACTTTCAGAAGTGGCTATTGTGCTTGATAGAACAGTTTTATGTAATATTGGAGAGGGACCTTCAGTTTTAAATTAGGTGGATTTATGTACTGATCTGCTGATGTTCTTGATTGGTGCAATCTCAGAAGTAGGTGCATTGATCGTGAAAATTCTGCAGCCCAGGGCAACACAGGCTTCTTTCTTGGTCCAGGCAGCTCCTTGAAATGCTGCCAGATTTCAAACCTTTTGTTAGTCATCTTCAGGAATTGGCAGTGGGGCAGATGCTGGACCTTGTGGCCCTCTGAAACCATCTCTGGCCCAATAAAGGATGCCATTCTCTCGTGGGGGAGGGAGTCTGGCTTAAGAATTCTCTGCCACGTTCACACGCGGGTGACGGGGGGAGTCTGGCTGCTCCCACAGGCCTCCGCAGTAAAGGACGCCGAGGCAAACCCCCTTCCTTCCCCTCTCGCTTCCCTGCCGAGGCAGGGTGCACTTTCAACACCACCGGCTAAAGGCAAACGTGTGTGTCAATTATTTTGGGTCCAGTCCCAAGGCTGAAATCACAAGGACGCAGCATTACCTGCGAAGAGAGCGTTTCATTCTTGAAGAGAGAGAAACTGCTGCAATCAAAAGAAGATGAACGTTCGGGGCTTCTGGGCCAAATAACCAAGAAGCGGGGTGGTTCAGAAGGACCTTTTTCTCAGCCAAAATTGACAGGAAAAGCAGTGTGTGGGACAGTGAGCCTGAATCCCTGGGGAATTTCACCTCATCTGAAAAGACAGTTTTGAATGTCCACAAAACGCTTCATTTGGATCAGAACCAGGAAGAGCCGGGGATTTGACTTTTCCCATGACGACCCCCGCCCCCACCTCCGCCAGCAAATCGGACTGCATCGCCGCCACTCATGCGAGGAGAACTTCAGAAAGTCGTCATGCTGCAAACTAACAAAAAGTGAAGGTAGATGCTCCAGACTCAAAATCCTGCTCTTCATGGTTAGAGCACTTGTTGATGAAAGTGCTGGCCTGGCATCTATCGCAGCAACCTGGGCAGCAGAAGAGGGCAATTACCCTCTGCCAACTTTGTCTGCCAGGCTGCTCTGGGGCACAGCAGCAAGGTCTGCAGGCAGAGGTGGCGTGCCCACAGCCTGTGGGGATTCCATCTCCCAGATCAGTCCCACTGGGCAGTCAGACGACTTTGAGGGGGTGTTGAGCCCTTTAGGCAGCTGGGGAGAGCAGGATATTGTTAGTGCCCCCACACAACCCATTGCCAGCCATTTCTCTTCTTGGCCAAAAAGGGTGATCTTGGCCATGGGACTGCACTCCTCCAGGGTCTGTCTCCTCTGCATCTTCAGCCTTCAGCCTCCATACCGAGAGTTGCTCCGCCAGGGCGATGACCGCGGGCCTGCCATGGCCATGCATACAGCCAGCCACACAGCATTTGCCTTCTGATTCAGCTGGAGCTGGTGATCTGAAAGATCCGGAAGAGCCCATGTGATCGCATTGGCATGGACAGATCACTCTCTGGTCCACCGACATGTGCAGCTGGTATCAGACCTCTGCAGGAGTGGAGATCCAGCCTAGGGTCCTGGGGGGATCCAGACGGTCTTCTGAATGCCCCCCCGGGGGGGGATGTCCCGCCCTGTCTGCCAGTCATGCTGTGGAAGTCTTTGCTGATCGGGGGAATGCAAGGACCCCGTTGCTGCTACGGGCGCCCTCCCGCTCCTGCCAGGGCTCAGAGAGTGAGGAGGAGTGGGATGATCGGGCCGTGTGTAGCATGACACACGCACACGCACCCCGAACTCCTGCCCCGGGCAGCCAAGAGCCCTTCGCCTGCCTCTGCTGGCTCCCCGTAGACACCTGCTGGGGCTGGTCTTCCCCTCTGTGCCAGAGAGGAGAGGGAGCTTGCCACAAACGTCAGGAACCTGCATTGCTCTTTGTGGACAAATTCAGGCAGATCCCCTAAACTCAGGCTTCAGAATCGGGACAGGTCCCAGGGATGTATTTTTGGCCACTCCTTGCCTTGTTCTTCTGGATTATTTTCAGCTTCTTAGAGAGGTGGACGAGGTACGTGGAGAGATCGTGCTTATTCCGCCCTTGCTCCTCCTGGCTTATTAACTGGCCAGGACAGGAGTTCCAGTCAGCCGGGAGGTAATCGGTGCTCCGTGATGGGAGGGAGGTGTTTGCCCTCCCGCTCTTTAAAAAAGTAGCAGTACGTCTTCGCCCTTGGCTGCGTCACCCTCTAGGCTGCTCCTCCGGCCCACATGCCAAGGGGGACCTCGCCCAACCCTGAATTCTGCCCCGCTCTGCTGGGCGAAAAGCGGGGAAACGCGGGGGAACTAAAGCTGGAGGAGAACGCGGCGCTGTTGGTAAGTAGGAAACCAGGCGCGGCCCTTAAGGGTCAGCCTGTTTTTTGGGGCGGGGGGTTGCACTCTCCCAAGGGGCAAGCGTCTTAGTACTCGATCCGCAGCGGTCCTCAGCATGGGCTACTCTGACACCCCTGCGTCCAGGGCGCCACCCGCAGCCCTTCCCGAGCCACTTGGATTTGCGGGCTGGATGCGCCCTGTCTTGACCCCTGCGATGCACCCCATATAGCCCCCCCCCCGAGTAGAACCTGAAGTTGCTGCGAATGCCAATGACCCCCGAAGGTTCCGCCGGCTGGCTTCGTAGGAGATGCCATGCGGGGGGGGGGGGACGACGACACCCAGAGCTGCCTTCCGGGCGCACCGTCCGCCTTCCCAGGAGGCCCCTTTTCTTTCAGCGTTCTGGAAATGGGAAGAGATTTGGCCAGGATTGCACTGCCTGGGCTGCTATAGCCCTGATTTCATCACTCGTTTTAGCTCGACTTTTTCAATGTTTCTATTCTTGGTTGGTTTAAACCTTCGTAGCTGCCTGGCAGGCTCGGCCGAACGGAAAGGTAGAGACAAAGGAAGTAAATGCGACCAACTGAACATCTTCAAGGCGCGGCGCCTCCCCCGGATCGTTCACGGGCGTTTTGGACCCGGCACGGCCCTGCCACGACGATGCCCCTGCCTCTTTCTCCCGGGAGGGCAGGCGGGAAGCTCAGGCGGGAAGAGCGGGCGGGAAGCGCCCGCCACCCTCGCTGCCCGGTGCCAAGTCCTGACCCGCCATGGCCGAAAACGGCCAGGCCAGGCCCCGCGCGGTGGCTCCCCCAGGGCTTCCCGAAAAAGGGCCTCCGCCCCCGGCGCCATTTTTAAATTTGAGCCCCCAAGCCTTGCGGCCCCCGGGCAATGGAGCGCCCTGCCGCCTTCGAGCTGAAGCACGAGACCAGAGCCCGCTGGCCACCCGGGACGGGCCCTGGGGGACTCCGACGCCGGGCAGCGCCGCTCTCCCCCACCCGCCTTGCTCCGGCCACATCGCCCTGCCATCTCGGGCCGCCGAAGGGGCGGGGAGCCCGGAGAAGGAGGCCGCGGTGCTCGAGAGCAGACGGCCCGCCGCCACGCGGCCTTTAGCGCGGCGAGTTGCGCGGGGACGGGGCCGGCGGGAAGGCGCCAGAGAGCCGGCGAAGGAGCAAAGCCGCTCAGGCGAGTCCCGGCCCCAAAGGCTCGATTCATCTCCCGGCTCAACCGAGGCGCTTCCCGGCCTCTTCCCGGGTTAAGGTTAGGGTAAAGGTAAAGGGACCGCGAAAGCTGCGGGGAAGGAAACGGAGGAGCCGGCCCCGCCAGGACCTTCTCGCCGATCGTGGTCCTTTAATCTCGCTAGGCCGCCTTAGGATGAAGCTTCCTGTTCGTCGAGCCCCCCAAGGGTTTCCTTTGCTTTGGGACCCGCTCGGGAGCAAGAGGGCGCCTTCTTTTTGCTGCCCTTCTGGAAATGGCGGGAGCCCCTTTGAAGGCCGACGAGGCGCTCTGGCGCCGGCGACGAAAGGAGCCGCCACGGGGGCTCTTCCGCGCCTCTCAGGGCGGAAGGGCAGGTTGATCGCCGGAGCCGTGCAGACGGACTGCCTTTTTTCGGACTACCGCCCGTAGTCGGGAGCCCATAAGCCACTCCTGCGCACCGAACGGCTCGATCCTCCCCACAGAATGCAAACGGAAATTGCCAGTTTTGAAGAAAAAGGGTCGCCCAGTGGGCCGCGGGAGCAAAGAAGAGGTGCGGCGGTTCGTGCCATCGACCTGGGTGCCAGTGGACGCGAACAGAACAGCATTTGCAGGAAAAAGGTTTCACGTGAAAAAGACTGACACCCTGGAAAGATCTCGTATTATGTATGCACGTCTATATTCATAATATTATAGAACCTTAGACAGGTAGGGACGGAGGCGACCTCTGAGGTCTTCTAGTCCAGCCCCTGACCAGCGCAGGGATCCCCAGACCACGCGGGACAAAGTGTGCCCAACTTTCTCTGAAAACCTCCAGGGATGAGGCCCACGCGGCTTCCCCGATTGACTTTCCATGATTTCCCTTCCAGGTTCTCTCGGGCCGCCACTCTGAATTAAATCTTCCATTTGAGGGCAGGCGGCTCACCGGGAGGCCTTGCCTTGCAGCAGCCGGCACCCCCTTCCCGCTGAGCCACCCGCCCCAAACCCACCGCCCCTTGGCAGCTGGAAGGCAAGAGCGTCCGACGGGCGAGCGGGGTGGCAACCGCCGCTGGGCGGGAGCACGGAGAGCCGCTTCCTGTCTGGACCCCCGTCCACCCAAAATCTTTCTGCTGCTGGAGGTCGAGTGTTGCGGGTCTCCCTGCCCGCACCCCAAAAGGCTCGCGCCCAGTCCCAGCCCTCCGGAGCCAGCTGCCCCTCGCGCCTCTCCTGCCCTGGCACCCGAGGAGGTAGCCAGGCCATGCCAAGGCGGCCTCCGGGAGAAGGGATGAGACACCGTTGCTGGATGCCGCATCAGACGTTCCGGTTGGGCTTCGCCTCCCGCCACCTAGGGCGCAGCAAGGGATCTGCGCCCGCTGGAGAGGCCGCCGTCCGGGGGGAAGGCGGCTGGTCACTCTGCGGCCGGAGGGGGAAAGGCTCCCCTGCATCGGCGGAGAAAGTGGCCTCTCCGTGAGAGGGATCGTCGGGAAGCTGCTCTGTCTCGCGAGCGCGTTGGGAAAGGGATACAAAGGTCAGGCGGCGACCGCCCTTACGGAGAAAGGAAACCACAGGCGGCCTCTGGTTTGGTGCCGGCGGAGCGGACGACAAACCTTTCCTCGGCCATCACGGAACAGGGGGAGGGGAGCGCTCAGGCTGGAGGCAAAATCCCCCTCGGTTCCTTCACGCAACCAGCGTGGCCAGACTGGCCTAGACAGGCTCAGCGGGTCTCAGCCCTAATCTTGGTGAGGGGGGCAGCTTGTGCTGGCTCCGTGTTTTGTGGAACGCGGTCCTTAGCCGCGGTCACAAAGAGTGGCTTGCTCCTCACCCCCGCCGGCGGGCCACGGCGTAGTGGGGCCTGGCCGAGCCACCCGGGCCTCTGGAGACGAGGATCGGGCCCTTTCCAGGCTCCACCGGCTGACGGTGGGAAGGAACGGGCAAAGGCCGCGCCGGGTGGGGCGTGCCCGGAGCGACGGCCAGAACTACTCACCAAGCGGCGGGTGGGCCCGGCCAACCATCCTGCGTCCCAAACTTCTTCCGGCGCTCCGGCCACCAGCGGGAACGGCGCCGTGTCCCCTCCTTTCCTCCCGAACAGGCGGGAGGGCGCGAGCAGGAGAGTTCCAGCCGCTGCTCTCAGCCCCACCTCAGCAGCAACAGGAGGGTCCTCCGAGCCAGCTGAGCCGAGCTGGTCCTCACGCGGCCCAGCCAAACGGAGCGACCGGGCGTCTTGCTTCTCTCTTGGTTCCAGGATTAGCGACCTCCCGCCGCGGGCTCGACGAGAGCGGCGAGAACGGGGGCCCTAAGCCTGTGGAAAGGATCCGAAGGCGGAGCCCCACGGGGAGCTGCCCTGGTGCCGGAGATTCTCAGCCCTTCGGAGATGGACGGAGGCGGCCTCACAACAGAGCCGCTGCGGCCGGCGGGGGTCCGACTCTGCCACCACCGCCATTCTCCCCCGCAGCGCTTCCGCGAAACTTGGAGGGCGCCTTCCTCGGCTCCGGCTTTGCTCTCGACCACACAGCCCCCCACCCCCTCGCGAATCTTCGGGAAAGCCGGCGGAGGGGCGTCCAACGGAGCTTGGAGAAGCGCCCCCCAGGCCTCACGGCCGCGGGAGCCGCCGAACGGATCTCAGCCTCGGGAGCCCCTCTCCTCGACAGGCTGGGCTGGGTGACTCGGGTCCGGCGCCGCGAAGAGCCCGGCAGCCGTCCTCTCCCGCTCGCTCGCTCCGCCTGCCTTCCTTCTGGCAAGCGAGAGGGCGGGGCGGCGGGGCGGATCCGGAGCTCGGCGCAGCCTCCCGGGCGCTCCAGTCCGCCTTTTGACGGCGACCCCGCTGCCTCCTTCCCTCCGCCTCCCTCCCTCCGCCTTTCCCACGTGCCCTCCCCAACCCCGGGGCAGGTGAACCTGGCCAATCAGAGGGGCGGGCCGCAGGTACCCGGCTTATCTGGACGGCTAGCCCAGGAGCGCGCCCACTGCGCACCGGGTGGATGGGGTGGGAGGCGGGCGCGCGGGTGAACCACGGGCGGGAGTGCGGCTGCCACCTCCCCAAAGCCGCCTGGCGCCACAGCCGCCGCGCCCTGCCCGGTCCAGCGCGCCCGGATCTGCTGCTGGTTCGGGCCGTCCGCGCGCAGAGCCCGACGTGGCTCCCTGGTGTTCTCGCGCCCGGGTCACCCTGCGCGCCCGCCCTCTCCCGGCCCTGAGCCATGTTCCAGCCCGCGGCGGCGGCCAAGCGCTGCTTCACGATCGAGTCCCTGGTGGGCAAGGACAATAGCCACCCGCTGGCAGAGGAGCCTCTCCGTCCCGCCGCCGCCGCCGCCGCCGCCGCCGCCGCCGCCGCCGCCGCCCTCGGATACCCGGCCAGCGCCGCCGTCGAGGCCTTCGCTCACGGCTTCCAGGGCTCGGCCGCCGCCGGGCGTTCGCTGTACGGCGGCCCGGAACTGCTTTTCCCGGAGGCCGTGAGCCACCCGCCTGCACTGGCCGTCCACCCGCCGCAGCTGCCCCCCTCGCCGCATCCTTTCTTCGGCCCGCAGCCGCGCGACCCGCTCAACTTCTACCCCTGGGTGCTGCGGAACCGCTTCTTTGGGCACCGCTTCCAAGGTAAGCAGCGCGGGGCGGCCACCCCGGGGGAGTCGGGGGCGCGCGCTTCGGAGCGGCGCATGGTGGGGCCGAACCGCCCGGCGCCGGCCCGGCCTGGGGCCGCGGCTGGGCCAAAGCTCGGCCGGTTGCAGCTGATCCCGCCCGTCGTTCGGGAAAAGCGAATCTCCGGCCCGGAGGCAGCCCGGCGCTGCGACAAGGTCTCCCTGGCCAAAGAAGCGCCTTTTGCCACCCAGCCGGAGCGGCCAGCGGGCTTTGGGAATGGCTTGCCGGCGGCTTCGGATCCCGTCAAGGTAGGCACGGCTTTCGAGCCGCCTTGGCGCGGCCACATCCCTCCTTCACGGGCCTGTGGGGCGACGGTCATCGGCGCGGCCCTCGGTGCCTGCGGGGAGGGGCGTTGCAATCCAGGCCCCCGACAGGGCGCCCTCGTGGGCCGCAACGGCGCTCTTTGAACCCTCTTCCGAGATCCGCCCCACCCCAGGACTTCTGCACCAGCAGGACCAGCCGGGTTCCGGTGACATCTGGATCCGGTCCCGGCTTCCGTCGCCTGTTTGTCCTATTTTGGCCCCGAGGGAGGGCTTCAGTTTTGCGGGGTGCCAAGGGAGAGGCGCCTTTGCCCTTCCCCGACCAGAGAAGGTCCGCAGCTCAGGCGTCTCCCTCTTCCTGGGAGGTTACTTAGGCGGGGGCGGTGCAAGGGGGCTCGGTGAGGCCTGGCTGGTCAGCCTGCCCGTGCAGGGGGGAAGGAGGGCGCCCAGCCGGAAGGACGGGCCTCCCCCCCTCCCCGCCGCCGCCTTGGTGGTGCCCATCAGTGCCTGCTCCAGTGAGGAAGGACAGCGACCGGTAGTGAGAGCAGATGACCGGCTGAATGCGGCGCCCCGCAGGGCAGCGACCAGGGATCCGAGCAAGGTCCGTGGAGACCTGTTCAACTGCTCCTCGTGGCGTCATCGGGAGCGTGAACCGTCTGGATCTTCACCGGCGTCTGTTCCGGATCTGGACTGTCTTGGGAGATGCGGCGTTGGTGCCTTCCATGTAGATACAATATTTTTATTACTTTTATTATGGGGAGGATTTCAATTTCCAAATGGGATCTGAGGAATTACAGCCGATTCTCCCGGTCGACCGGATACCGACCGCCTCACGGGCGAGGAAAAGGAAGCGCCGGCGAATGCGCGCTGTTCCTTGATGGTCGTGCAGAAAGGCCCCTGCCCGGCCCGCATTTCCTCCCCGAGAAGGTTTAAAGTTCCTTTTTCCTGGACAGGGGACGTCGTTTTATTTTACTGGTCACTGGAATGGAGAGGTTCGGGCAGGCCCCTGGGTGGATTCAGGACATTCCAGCTACAACCGGCGCCTATCGGTCCATTTCGTTTCAGAGAACTGCGGACTGTACAGGAAATCTGCCAAACGGGATCGTGTCTCTGGCTCTTTGTTCTGAGATGAATCCCTGTCGATATTTTGGGGAACTCTCTGTAGGCACGATCGCGGGAGGAGACCGGCTCTTCCGGCCCATGGATGGCAGGCCGGCGCGCCGACGCCCAGAAAGGCGCTTTGGCGTTGGCGAGCAACGGGCGGCTTGGGGGCCTTCATTCCACCCGCAGCCGGGCTATTTTTGAAGGCGGTAAAATTGTCGCAGGGAAACGTAGTGCCGCGACCACGCACAACCCCAAGCCCCACGGGAAGCTTCCGTCCCCGGAGGAGCCTCGGAACGAGGCGGGGCTCGCAGGGCCGGGGAATGCTCCTCCGGCCGCGCTGGGCTCCCTCTTTGCGGCCTAGCCAGGAAACCGGCGGCGGGCCGATGCCTCTCCTCCGAGCAGAGCCTGGGACTAGCCCGCCTTCGGGCCCCGTCACCCGCCCCCTCTCCGCCGCTCGGGCTAGTCTCCCCCAAGAGGCCCTCCTTGGCGCGGTCTGCCGTAGTCTCCGCGGGCCTTTCGGACTGGAAAGCGATATCCGGGCCTTGGCGCTGTGACCCTGCTCGGCCGCCGCCTGGAAGGAGCGCCCCTCAAAGGCCTTTGTTCGTCCGCCCGGAGGGGAGGGAAGCTCTCCCCGCCGCGCTCCGGGGAAGGGGCAGCAGAAGCGACGGGAGGAACGTTTCCAAGAGGCTGTCCTGCTGCGGAGCCCCGGCAGCGCAGGCGGAGGAGCGCTGGCCGGCCGGGGGGGTGCCGGGCGCCGTCTCGGGCGAAGAGGCGGCTCTGCCTTCCTGCCGTCCGCGCTGCCTTCGGGCTCGGCTCCTTCCCCTTGCCGTTACCACAACCCCAGCTGTGCCCGCCCAGCCCGCTGCCCGTGTGCGCAGAGGAAGCCCCGGCGCGCCCCCCCAGGCCCCTCTCCAAGGGCGCCAGCGGGCAGCCTTCGGAAGGGCGAGGCCTGCGCCACTCCCGCGCGCTCCGACTTCGACAGCCCTCCGGTAAGCCCGGCTGCTCGGGACGGCCTTGGAAGCAGCCCTTGGTGAGCTTGGGCTCCGCTGGGCCACCGGATCTCGGAACCGGCAGTCGCTTTTCCTGCCCGGCTGGTACTGAGCGAGAGGAGGGGGAGCTCGCACCGCCCTGCCCGGTCGCCCGAGCAGCCAAGCGGCCAGTCAGGAGCGGACCCCGAGCAAGCCCAACTGTCCCGCTGCCAAGCGGGTCAGCCTGCCAGAAGGGGACGGAGCCGAGCCGCCCTGCAAGTCCGGGCGGGGCAGGCGGCTTGGACAGTGCGTCGGCCTTTCTCAGCGGAAGCCGTGACGCAGGGCTGCCGGAGGCCGGCGGAAGGAGCGCCGCCCGGTCCAGAATTGCCAGCTCCGGCCAGCGGCCAGGACTTTTCTGAGACCAGTTCCCGGGGGAGAAAGCGCGTTGGCGAGCAAGACCGGAGCCGTCGTTCAAATGGTCGGGAATCGAGAGCCCTTCTCTGGACGCCCTTACTTCGAAATCGGGCCGCAGAGCTGGAGCAGGCGCCAGGGGTTGAAAGGCGCTTCGCAGCGCTGAATTCGGCCATTTCCCGGCCTTGCGGGTTCTTTAAGCCGGACGCGCAAACCCCGAGACCCGAGCCAAACCGAGGACGGGCGCAAACTAACGCAAAAGCCGGTGGTCCTGGAACCCGCCCCCTCTACGCTCGCGCAAGGACAGCCAAGCGGGGCGGGGGGGGGGGCGCAAAAACGGTTGCTGGGGTGGGGGCACGCAGGACCTAGGCACTTGCCTTTAAGGATCTTGCCGGGACAGCTCTCCCCTTTGGCCTTCTGAAGGGTGGGCCTGGGGTGGCGTCGGAGGGAGGCCTGAGCACTCAGCCACGGAAGGGGAACTCCTCAAAGGACAGCCTCGCCGCTCCTGCCACGCCCTAAGAGTGAGGGAGGCGCTCCTCCCGGGCCAGGCGGGCCAAGGCAGCCACAGCGCAGCCTAGTTCAGGGCCTCAAAACTTGGCACCAACCCCTCCTTTCGCCGCCGGGCGAGCTTGGCTCCGCCGTTCCCTTGCCTTTCGGCATGCAAATGTTGGCGCTTTCTCCACTGCGACTTCCTTCACAACGTCCTGACAAGGTAGACCTCCGGTCCCTCACCTAGGTCGGGGAAGACCAGCGGAAGGCTGGGAGGAAATTGCTCTCGTGGCAGGGCCTGCCTCGCACCTCGTTTTGAGCTGCTGCCTCGGGTCGTGTAAGACTCTGCAGCAAGGCTGTGCATTGGGGGGCGGGGGCGCCTGGAGCCTGATCTTTAGGGCACCCTAGGGTACCTTCAGAACACAAATCCCGCCCGATTCCCTCCTCCTGGCCTCCACCGCCCCCCCCCGCCGAACGGGGAGTCGGTGGCGAAGTGGGGCCGAAACGCCGAACTCTCCCGCTGTGGGCGCTGCCTCGGGTGAGCACCAGCGCTCGCTCGCGCGTTCGCGTCCGCCCGGGCTCCCCTCTTTCGGACCCGCGGAGGAGGGCAGCGGCGTCCTCAGTCCCGCGTTTGTCCCGCCCAGCAGGAGGCGGTGGCGGTGGCGGTGATGGTGGTGGTGGAATGATGTCTCTGGGGTCCTCAATGGGGTGGGGAGGCGTCCTGAGGCCCCAGGGCCCCAGACCCGCGGGGCCCTTGCAGCCGCTTCTCCGGGGCCCCCAAGGGAGGGCGCCGGCGTGCGTGGGGCCGTCCTGGGCGAGCTGGGGCTGGCTGACCGCCGTGCTTTCCCTCCTCAGGCGGCGAAGTGTCCCAGGAGAACCTGCTTTTGCATGGGCCCTTCGCCCGGAAGCCCAAGCGCATCCGCACCGCCTTCTCGCCCTCGCAGCTGCTGCGGCTGGAGCGCGCCTTCGAGAAGAACCACTACGTGGTGGGCGCCGAGCGCAAGCAGCTGGCCGGGAGCCTCAGCCTCTCCGAGACCCAGGTGGGCCGCGGCGCGGGGAGGAGGGGGCCCTTCGGCCGCTCCGGTTTGCCTGCGAGGCGGCACCGACAAGGGCGGGGGGGGCAAACGGGGTGGCGTTCAGTTTCCCTAGAGAATGAAGCTGCGAGGGAGCCGGCCGCTGGTTGCCCCAGGGTGGAAGCTCCTGCCCTGGCGCAAAGGGCGCCCGGCCTACATCTCATAAAATAGATAGGCCAGCCCACTTTCCTTTTCCTTTTCCTTTGCTGCTTTTTTTGTTTTATGCAACATTCAGCCTTAGTTGCTTACTTGCTGAGTCCTGATAAAGTTATCATCTAAACATCTGGATGTTTATGACCTCTAGTGAACCAACATGATGGTAAAGATTTATCAGTCACGCTAAACCCTCCCTTTTCTGTATATTTTTGAAATATCCAACTCATTAACTCTTAAGGTCAATTTCCCTTGTGAATTCACGCACACTAGGATGGCAGGATGGTTTAACTGTTCTGGCCTCAGAATTAATCCTGCCTCCTTCAAACTTTTTCTAGTTCCCCCAGACTCACCTGCAGTGTGCAAAAACCTCTTTTGGTCTGAGCACATTTCTCCAAAAACCAAGATGTGAAATAGAAATTAATCTTCTAAGCCTGAAAGCGCCACCAGCCACCGGAGCAATCCCCACCCCTGGGATTAAGCCTGCGGACTGTGGCTGTGCTTTTTCCCTCCCATGCGCTGTTTGTGCAGAGGGAGCTCAGAAGCTGGGCGAAAGGAAAGGCCGTCCCTGCACTGGCCCGCTCCGTTGTGGCCGTTGAGTCTCGCTTTCCCTGCATTGCAACCCGGACAGCTGCGCCCACCATCTAGGTCGTCCCTTCATTGCTCCCTCCAGGGGGCTGCAGGAAATCAAGGCCAGCTGCCGGTCAGCCCTGGCCCTGCTTGACATTCTGGGGTGTCCACAGGGTGTGGTCATGAAACTTAGGCAGAGCTTCAATTGCACCATCTTGACTTTTTTGACCACACCTACGGACACCTGCACGTGTTGCTAGTTAACAGGTTTGTGCAAATTTGTTGATGGGCTCCCTCTTGTCCTGCCAGGGAGCCTTTGGTAAGGGGTGGGGGCTCCCCAGCCAAGTGTCTCCATCGGAGGGGCTGTGGGATGATGGCTCGTAAATCAGGAAAGGGCTTGTTGGGGGGGAAAACTTTCTCCTGAATAATTTAAGTCGACGCCGTCCTTGGCAGACGTACAGAGCCTTTCCAACCCCTTGGTGGAGTCGCAAGGCAGGAGCCCACCGCGTGGGGAGAAAACGATTTCCAGTTGGGGCCCACAGATTTCCAGCTATGTTCCCCGCGCCTTTGGAGGACAGCCATGTGCAAATGTGTGTGCACATGTAAACATTTGTTTTGGAAGTAGGTGACGGGGGCTACGGAGGGAGACTCCGGTAGAGAGAAACAAATTAAAAACAAAAGGGATGGAATGGTTTGGGATGACACTGAAGTGAGGGGATGTTGAAAGGAATTGTCTAGAAATTTGGATGGGAATGATGGTGAAACGTCAAAGAGCGGGACTGAAAAAAACCCGTAGTGGCTAGGCTCCGGGAAAAAAACTCCGGAACCACAGGTCATAAATGCAGTGAGAACATTGAAAAATGGTGAAGCTGCAAGTTTAGGTGGTGTGATTGGAAAGAGCGCAGGCTGCATCCGCACCTGACAATTGGAAGGATGTCGTTATCGCCCCCCTCCCCCGTGCAATGGGGATAGGAGTGGACGCAAACGCCGCCACGGGGGCTTGACGTGTCCTGGAAGGTGTTTGGCAGGATTCTGTCTGGGGCAGCGCAAGAGGCGGGAGCCAGCAAAGAAGGCGAAACACACGCAGAGCAGCCTTCCGCTGGCAGGGGAAGGCGGACCCCGCTTCTGCCCTTCAGCAGGTCGCTGGGAAGCGCACGAATGTGAGAAGGACAATTCGTTGGGTTTGTTGATCGAGAGAAAACCGATGCTAAATTGAACAGACCCCCGTTACGAAATGTTTTGCGCCAATGCGGAGCTGAAGGTCGGTTGGGGAGGGTGAGGAGGGTGGTGTACGATGGAAGTAAAGCATGCGTGTGCGGGTAAATGGGAAGCTTGGCAAACGGTTCGAGGCCGAGATAAAAGCGCGAGGTGTCCCCTTCCTTGTTTAACGCAGTTACAGATAAATGCAGAAGAAATGCTTGTGATGGAATTAGGAACGTGTTGGTTGGGAAATGAATGCGAGTGGATTTTGCACGCAGATGAGGCCAAGCCGTTGAATGATTGGCAGTGAATACAACGCGGAGTGTGGACCTGCAAATCACTGCATGGAAGACCAAGTCTGCTGCTTTTAACGGGGAAAATGGAGTGAGCGACTGCGTTTGCACATACGCAGCAGACGGCTGGAGGAGATAGGCGAGGGCCGTGGCGGAAGGTGGACCCAAAGTGGGAAACTAGGTGGGGAACGTTTCAGACGTTCAGACGCTGGTAGAACTGTAGTGGGTGGGTTGCTGGGAGGAATGAATGTTTGTGAAATTGTGGTGCATCAGAGGCCACATTTCAGGCCACATTTATTAAATGCAGTAAATAAATAAATGGAAGTGAGAGTTCAGTACGACAGGAGAACCGTAAAATAAATTAAAGGCAATGGAAATTTAGACATGTGTGATAAAAGGCGAAAGGGATTGGGACCGAATAATGGAATATTAGTTTGACTGAAGACTGACTGGGAAAGTGAGTGGTCTGTAGGAAGGAAGTTTGCTGAGGGTCTGGCCACAGAGAGGGAATAAGCGGCGTCGATCACTCAGTAAGTGCCTGTGGGGGGCGGAGAGGAAAGGGGGTCGTGGCTGGGTGGAGCTGAGCTACTCAAAAGGAGGGCAGCAGTGGCGAGAAGTTTCGGGAGAGAAGGTGAAGTCCCAGGCGGTATATCGATCTGTGGAAGGAGGCTTTGTGAGGATGGGAAGCTACCGAGAGGTCCACGAATGCTTTGGATCAAGCCAGGTTTGGCTGTATTTCCTTTCCTTTCATGGCCTGCCTTTGGCTTCTTTGTCTCAGTCTTCCTGCCTCACTTCCTGCCCCCTATGCACAATGCTGCTTTCCCTGGAATGGAGCAGCATGACGGGTACCCGTGTCTGCGGGCATTGTATGCGGGAAGGGCCCAAGACCAGTAACAGTAGAATTAGTTTCCTGGGTATCCATGTATGTATGTTGGGTGGGGGAATAACAGCGCTTGTGTGATGGCCTCCTTGTGCAAACACTGTGACTTGCATGGAAAAATAAGATAGAGAAGAGAAGAGAAGATACTGGCACCAGATGTCAGGATGTTCTGGGGGCGTTTACACGGTGATGCCATTAAGGGCGTGCCATCATTTTGATGCCACCACGGTTTGCTGGGGTGCCACTGTTGGGTTTGCCAATTCCTCAATTGTCTAGTTTATGGATCTTGGTTGCTTGTGGAGCCTCATGAGATGAGACAGCACAAGAGGCAAACAAGAAGCGGCCCTTCGTGGCCCTTTTCTGCACAGTCAGCCTGGACCCATTCCTTGTGGGAGAGAGTACCTGGACTCTCAGTGGAGGGCCCCAGTTTGGGCTGCCCTTTCTTCTGAAGCCCCTGAGTGTGGGTTGGGCCTGTTTGGCCCCACTGACCAGGGTGCTTTGGGAAAAGAGGAGAACCTCCCCAGGGCCACATCTGGTTCCTGACTGCTCCTGCCACTTCACCTGCATGGGATGGACAGGGGGTCCCCAGGCCCCTCAGCAAGTTCCTCCCGTCCAGGCTCAGGGAGGCCTCTACCCCGGGCCTTGAAGGGACTGGCTGACAGGCCAGGAGGGGCACAGTCTCTGCAGGCAGCCCTTGGCCTCCTCTGCGGACTGGGGGGTTCAGCAGCTTGCTGGAGGGGTGCTGGGGGAGCAGCCAGGGCCTGGCTCAGTCTGGCACCTCACGAGGGGCAGCCGAGGGGCTTTAGCCTGAGGCAGCAGTGGCTCTGACAGACGGAACAGCCCTTTGTCCAGAGGAGAATAATCCTGCCTGCGAGCAAAGGGGAGCCTCGCAGGGCAGGAGCTGCTCTGGACAGGTGGCCGAGAAGAGCAAAAATTCTGGCTGGGCCTGGTTGTGACGATGACACGGGTGGTGGGTCCTCCAGCAGGGCGTAAGGTGATATGCCTCCCCCCAGACAATGAGCAGGACTGAAGGGGCAGGTGTGCTCTTTGCAAATGGGCTTACGGGACAAGAGTTGGATTTCCGAACAAATTGATAGCCCTGAAACGTGTTTGCCTGGTGCCTTTCTCGTGGGGGAAGCGCAGCCCTCCTCAGGCCAGGGAGGAACACGATCAGCTTGGGGAGGGTGTCTGGAGGGGTGTGCAGGAAGGCAGCCGTCCTGGGAAAATCCCCAAGAAATCAAAGGATGAAACACTCTCTCTTTGTTTAGGTGTTTCTCTCACTTTTAAAAGACATGCAGGATGCACCCGAATTATCATCCTGGTTCCTGGCTGAGCATTTTTTTCCAGAGAGGCAGGGATTGGCAACAGTTCTGCAGACAGGGGCCAGTGTGATGCTCCAGTATTATTTTTTTGTGTCCAGGGGCTGCAGCAGGTTGAACGATATCAGGACATGATGCATTGGAGGGAACAATCAAGGTTTCTGGTGCTCTGTTTTTCCCGGTTCCTGGTCTGCTCCTGCCAGCTGAGTGGCACCAAGTCTCCGTTTCACTTCTCATTTATTTTCCCCAGAAATTGGTAGGGAACCAGGTCACAGATGTTCATTCCTATTTCAGCCACACAGCTGTGGGAGAGGTGGCTTTAGGGCTCACCCAAAAGTGGTTTGGGAGGCAGCTTGATATAAAGGCACCCCCCTGTGTGTGGGCATGCGCACATAGACTCATAGCTTTTTAGGACACAACAAAGGGACATTTGCTTTTGCTAAGAATAGCATTTTGTGGGACTTCTGATTTATTTTATTGTTTTATGTACAACATTTGCATGTGATTCTTTCTTAAAACTATCAAAGGAATTTACAACAAGAATTATAATTACTATAATGACAGTGAAATATTTTGAATTTGCTTGTTTGATAGACTGAAAGGTAAACTACACAGGATGAGGGCCCCAATCCGGGAAACATCACTGGCCTGTACTCCCACTGGACAGGAGAGCAGCTGCTGAGTGAGGCCACGGGGGCAGAGGGGGTGAAGGGGCTTTTGTGCACTGCGGGTTTCTCTGTTCCCTGAGGCAGAGAAGTGGGTTTTGATGGACCAAGGAATAGTGCGTGGAGCAGTAGCTGTGTTCGAGCCCTTTTTAATTTGAGGTTGAGAGAGAGGAATATAATTTCTATTAATCTGAGTGGAAAAAGCCAGGTCAGACTGATTTGGAATCCTTTTAAAGGAAATCGTGGACCAGAGAGCCCTGCCCTCCTTCCCTGCCTCTGTCAAGGGAACGTTCTCTCATTCTGGAAGGGAAACGGACGCAGTGAGGGACGGCCTTTTGCCCACACGCAGGTTTCCCTTCAGCCCTCCTGGGCACATTGCTGTGCGGCCGCGGAGCGCCCTGGTGCGGCTTTGGCTGCTGACTGTGAAGAACCAGGAAATGTGAAATTAGAAGCTGGCCATTCTGCAGAGGTTTTAAACAGTAATTTAGTGGGAACTTAGGAACAGATTGTAATCATGTAAAAGCAGAGGTCATTTATGGTGAAAAAATTAAAAAACAACCTTTTGAACAGTGCCAGAAAAAAATAAAACTTCCTTTGCTTTTGCACTTTTCTCTGGAAAAAACACATACCTTTCTTCCAAATTTGCCCTTGGGTGCACCGCCACAGTGAGCTTGGTGGCCAGTGCTTTCAACACGTTTGGCTTCTTGGCAGGCCACCCTGAGCGGGGTGGGGAGTGGTGCTCCCGGCTGTCGTGGGTCACAGCTCCCGGCACCCCCCCCAGCAAAGGCCGACTGGCCCCCAGCACCCCTTTCCCGGCAAGTGGAACGTTTCCCCTGGAGTGAAGGGCTGGGAGCCAGGGGTATCCTGCATGAAGGCACACCAAGTCAGGTGCTTCTGCCACAGGAGGGCCCACGACATGTGCCTCTGGCCTGGGAGTCCTTCCGGCTCGGCCTGAGGGCGGCTGCCGAGAGAGCCAGGCCATGCTCGGGGCCTTCCTTGTTCTCTCTTGGGTAAGGGCTGACTCCCTGTGGTTTGTCCAAGAACCTTTGGAGCGAACCAGGAGGATCGCTTGTTTTATTGGCATCCTGTTTGTCTCCCCAGAGCAGTTCAAAGGAGTCCACTGAAGAAACTCAGAGTAACACACAGTAGATGAAGTAATAGAAAATGGAATAAAACGATTGATTGATCATGTGCCATTGTCAGTATGGACTCTTAGCAACCATGTTCTCCAGGGCAATCTGTCCCTGACCTGGTCCTTCAGGCCTTCCACGGGTGCTCCCATCGTGCCACCATGACTGAGCCCACCCCCCTTGCTGCTGGTCTTCCCTCTTCCCTCTCCTTCCACCTTTCCCCGCATCAGAGCCTTCTCCAGAGAGCTGGGCCTTCGCATAGTGTGTCTGAAGTAGGACAATTTGAGCCTGGTCACTTGGGCCTCGAGTGAGAACTCTGGGTGGATTTAAGAAACCAATGCAGAGCATAATTTTACTGCACCAACATTTAAATTATCTATCAAGACAAAAATAGTCTGTGTAGAATTTTTATGTGGAAAGCTTACATTGCCATTTTATTCAGTGTGTTTGTTGCTGTTGCTGCTAGCATATTTTTATTTGTGGTATGTTAGTGCTTGTTTTTATTTAAATTGCAGAGTAGGCTCCAGACCTCTGGAGAGAAATCCCTGGTGGGGAGGAGAACTATCAGGGGGTCAACCTGGGGTGAGTGATGGGAGCTGGCTATAACCAGAGCTGTCCATGGCAGAGGGTGCCACAAAAATCTAGATATGCTGCAGTTGTGTGACGAAAGTTCCACCTCCTGTGTAAGTGTGTTGACGGTGTGGGCACAGCCTCCACCCTGACTTATGGGATCCCACTGAGGATGTCTTGAGGATAAACCTGGGATTTCAAACAGCTACTCCCCTACCACGGTCCTTTGCCTTTTAGAGATAGTGTGATGCTTAATAGTGCATGCAAACGTTGTTTTCTCCGGCCACGTCAGCCACCTCTGACCAAAGAGCGTCAGCGACCACGTCTCTTCCGAAGCCACCTGCGTCCGTGATCGTTGTTACTCTCTTGTGGCCTGAGTTAGTGAAGGAAGAGTGCAGTGTGCGAAGGGAGCCTCTATTTCGCCGATCGTGGCTCCCATGCTGAGCATTTCATCGAACTACCCCAGGTTCTAGCATCTGGGTGGGAAAACACCTTTCCTCCCTCCGCGCCTCTTCTTCGCTGAGAGGCCCCCAGCACTTCTGTCCTGTGGCAGGGGAGGCCCCGGCCAGAGACCCTTTCCACAGGAACTGGCCGATCTGCCTGCCGAAGTGCCAGCCGGAGCCCTGCATACCAGCAAGAGGCGGCTACCGTTCTTTTGGTGGGTTTGGCCACCTGAGGGCACCAAAGATGCTTCCACGTGTGACTGGCTCAGGCCTGGGGAAAGGATGCCGCATCCATCTCACAGGGCAAGCATTGCCACGGCACTGGTGCCATCAGACAGGTGGGGATTTAGGGAAGCCCCCGTGTGCGCTCTGCGTGCCTTGGCACACACGTGTAGCTGCTGCATGAATAAGGTGTGTTCCTAAGGCCAGACGGGCTGGCCGTGAGTCCTCAGCAGCAGCTCCCTGCTTTAGGAGTTGGGCAGAAGGGAGGACTGGGGGGCCTCACCCTCCCTTCTGCTGGGTGCCGCAGCCAGGAGAGCTCCCTAGAACAGCAGTCTCTGACAGCAGCCACTGGGAGGTCCGGTGGGGGCTCGTGATTACTTCTCTGTGGCCTACAGACTTTGCAGGGAGAACTTTATAAGTTGATGAGCAAAATGGCCCTTTGGGGGAGATTCATGCAAGACTTCCAGGAGGGACTTCAAAAAGAAAAAAAAAAGGCAGCTTGGAAACCCCATGGCTGGAAAGAGGACCTTGTGGGCCTCCCCAGCCCTTTCAGGCAGGGCGCCTAAGAGTAACCAGTCAAGATGGAAGAGTGGAAGGATGGCAGAAGTGCTGTCCAAGTCAAACGCCAGACCTACAAAACTCATTGTTTGTTTCCCCAGTTCCCTCTTTGCTGGAGGTTGTGTCTGCTTATATTGAGTTTCCCAGACTTCATGTCCTTTTCCTGTGTTCCTTATGTGGTAAAACTCTCCTCTGCATCTTCTGGCCTCCTTGATGGAGCTGCTGAGCACACCAGTAACTTAGGGAGTCTGATCTGTGCCAGAGATGCTATTTCAGTCACTCACGCAAAAGTTTTCAAAACTACACCCCATCCTTACCAGTCAGCCAGTTTCTCAGGAAACCCCCGTGCCCTTCTCTGTGGGCAGTTTCTCAAGCTGGAGTTGATGATGCCCTATTCTGAAATGGCCAAAATTGTACCAGATTCTGGACAACGCTTACATAAAATTTGTCATTCTTTGTAACGTTGTCTTGTTTCTTGTGATCTAAATGCATATTTTCCTATTGGAATCTCTCTGTTATTCATGATGACTTCTTTTAATGCCATGTCAATTTAATTTCCGTCACCCGAGCTGAGGTTGGAATGCCCAGCTAAAATCTCACATTGCTCATCTGCCAAGCATTCCTATCCTTGATTAATGTGGATCTCTCCTGAACTTTGCCAGTCTCCATAACTTCTTCTTGGCTACCTAATTTGTATGACTTTTAAATTTACTTTTGATCCATAAAAAATGAACAAAGTGAATTGTTGCTGTTCCACCAGGGTTCTGATAGGCCCAATTTCTTTACCTTCTCTTCTGAGAACCAAACTCTAATGAATCCATCCTGGCTTTGAAGACTATGAAATGTCAGATAAACACCTATTCATCATATATCTATATATTTACATGCGATTCTTTGGTTGATGGAGGCCGAGGCTCTCTTCCCCATGCATTGGGCATGTAGTCCCCTCCCCTTCTGGTGAGGGCAAACCCTGTCTTGAGGGGTCACCTCCCTCTGAGCTGGAGGCTCCTGGTGGCACTTAAAGCCTGTTTCAGGGGTGCTCTCGCAACTGTGCAGTCGCCGGTGCTCTGCCTTCACTCTCCCGCAGAGACAGCTGGATTATCGGAGGCTTCTCTTGCCACAAAAGCCGTGTGCGGGTGCCTTCGTTCTGGATACAGTCGGTGCATTTGACTGGTTTTAGCTGAACGCTTTAGGTGCCTGCTTTCAACTTATAGCCTGGTTTGATCCTCTTTGGCAGGGAGGTGAAAGATTAATATGCTTACATAAATGAATAACCACCTGATCTCTGGTGCTTGAGTTCAGTGACAGCAAACAAGCCTTTGCGTTTGCACGAATAAGCAAATTAGGACTCCTTTTGAGGTTCAGAAGTGCCCCGGCCCTGTTTCCAAGAAAGCCTACTTTCCCATTTCCTTGACCCTTTTCTACTTTTCTGTCTCATCCAGGTGAAGGTCTGGTTTCAAAATAGAAGGACGAAATATAAAAGGCAGAAACTAGAAGAAGAGGGTCCCGAGTCGGATCAAAAGAAAAAGGGATCCCACCATATCAACCGATGGAGGATCGCCACCAAGCAGTCCAATGCAGAAGACATTGATGT
The DNA here is from genome assembly GCF_035149785.1 of Candoia aspera. Lineage (NCBI taxonomy): Eukaryota > Metazoa > Chordata > Lepidosauria > Squamata > Candoiidae > Candoia > Candoia aspera. The sequence goes on from NC_086160.1 coordinate 77,903,236, forward strand.
CACATCCAATGACTAGCAAGGGACAGGAGGGGGCGGCCACTGGCCAACAGGGCCCAAAAGGACCGTGTGGGAGAGCGAGGACCGTACAAGGACCGGGCCATTCCCCTTCCGCCAGTGGCACCCCCTCCATGGGGAATCTGGGGGGGAATGTAAGGATGGCCTAGGGATCACTTCTCTCCTGGGACCTGCCTGCCCCCCAGCTGCCCATGGGTTGGCCGTGGGAACTGTGGGACGCGGCCCAGTCCAGCCGGCGTGGAGGGCAGCGGCTCCAGGGACAAAGGGGTGGCTTCTCGCCTGGCTGGGAAGCAGTTCGCCAGTCATACGGGCAAATAAACCCGTCTGCGAGACCTCCGCCACGCATAACCCTCTCGTGTGTGTCGCACTTCGATTGGGTAATTTTTTAATCCACAAAAAGAGTGTGTTTTTATTTTAATTTATTTTTCTGTGTCTCTGCGTTTGCTGGGCCTGTGTACATATCCTTGTGTCATAGAGAGCGAGCAGCTGTAGTTTGTGTCACTGTGCCGTGAATAAAAACAACCCGGGTTTGACGTGCAAGGCCTGGTTGTAGCCGGCTCCCTGCAGAAGGGCCTGTTCCAGGGCCTGGTCGTCCCAAGCACCTGATGCCCCCCCCCCCGACACAGAGGGTGGGGACACCGAGGGATTCAGACTGGGGATGTGCCCCTTCTGGGGATGTGCGAGCAGTGTCCTTTGGGGCTCTTCAGCTGTGGCCATGCCCTCTGTCCCTGCCCAGAAGCCGCTCTGCCAAGTTTTGGCAGAGGAGGCAGAGAGGGACAGGAGGGGGGCGGGACTGGACAAACCAAACAATTGGTGGTTGCCTTGTTCTCGGATTCCTGGTGTGTCCACTGCTCCCAAAAGGTTTGGGCTACCAAAACTCCTGCAGTGTCTTCTCTCCATGGCCCCAAGTAGCCACTGAGCCTGAGCTGCAGTCCAGGGACCTGGGAACTCCCAGAAGCTCTATGAAGCCCCCCCCCTTTCTTTCTTGAACCAGGGTAGGATGGACACTGGGGGGGGGCAGGTGGGAGGCCATCCTGATGTCTCCCTCCCCATTGACCTTTCATGCACACATGGAAAGAGGAATCCACTCATTTGGGGTCAGGTATTTTAGGGAGCAGTGCCTGGAGCCCCATTTTCTCAGAATGAAATAAGTCATTAGAGGAGGCTCGACATTCCCCCTGGAGCCACACAGCGGAGCTGAGCTGGTCGAGGCCACTCTGAAGTTTTTGGAGCAACAAAAGCACAAACACCACCCTGGCATATGCCCAGCGGGCACGCAAAGCAGTTGGGCAGAGGCGGCGGTGGAAAAACGCTCCCCTGGCGCGGCTCCCTTGGAAGGGCAGGAGCCGCCCTCGCGTCCAGTGGGTGGGCCGGCGGCCTCTGTCCCTCCTTGGGAAGCCCTCCCTCGACCAGGACCCGCTCACTGAAAGCGGCGCGCGGGGGAGGGTCAGCCATACGACTTGAGGCCACATGAAGAGAGTTGCTTCTGGCTGCCTCCCTCGACCGAGTGGCTGCCTCCCTCCAGGAGCCCCACGCCGTCGACCCCGCCAGGAGTCCCAGCCCAGCCCGACTCCGCGGGGGACCCGGGGAAGGAAGAACCGGTCCTCCAGGCCCCTCTCGCCGCCCTGCTGTGCCCGGAGCCGCTGCCAGCGCTGCAGAGGGAGGGACGCGCCGGGGCTTCCGCGGGAGGCGGCGAGGACGGCCCTGCACGGCGCACGTCGGGGCCCCAGCCGGCCCCTCGGCAGCTCTCTGGCGCCGGGCCGCGTGCCTCCCTCCGGATGCAGCCGGGCAGGGCGCCCGTCGGCGGCCAGAGGGCCCTGTCTGCCCGGACGGCAAGGCCCGAAGCCCGCGGAGAAAGGGGGTGCGGCGCCCTCCCTCCGAGCCGGGACAGGAGTGGGTCCGGATTCAGATGCCGGGCACCGGCCTCCGAGAAGTCTCTGGTTTGAAGCAAGAGGAAAGGAGGACGGAGGCCTCCCTGCAAGCCGCGAGATGGCTCTGCTGGAGCATCCGAAGTGGCCGGGAAGAGGTGCGAAAAGCATTGCCACGCCGCGAGGGAGTGTCGGCCCTCCGAAGTAGCCCACGCTTGGGAGCCAAAGGCACGCAAACGCTACTTTTATTCTAAGGTTACAGGAGCAGACGCCTGCAATTCCGAATGCCCTTCCCACCCCACTCTTCATGGGGCGGGGCGGGGGGGGGGCGAGATGGGCGGTGATAAAAAATTGAGAAATGAATAGACTGTCCATGGGAAGGGGGAGGGCCTTGTCTGAGATGCCTTCTCGGGTTACAGTTCTGGACTCGGATTTCTCTTATCTGACGTTGTCTGGGCTGCAGCTCTTCCTCCTGCCCCTCAAGCCATTCCTTCCTCTCATTGCAGTGAGCTGATCCCCACCTTTTCTCCCGCTTGTAAAGTTGGTCATTCTGGGGTGGGGGGGAGTTGGCTGCAGCTCTGGCGATCCATGGAGGAGCCTCCTGGGCCTCTCTTGTACAATGCAACGGAGCAAGCCCAGGTCCGAAGAGGTGGCCAGGTTGACATCTAGTGACGTTAACCAGGAGTTTGAGCCTGTTGTCCCTGGGGAAGTGGCGAGTGAGGCGGCCTGCCACCTGACAGCTGGCCATGTCTTAGCTGGCTTGTACCTGGTGTGTGGGGAGGTGAGAGATGGGGACCTGGATCTGGGCTTCTTGTTGCAGGAGGGAGAGATGCTGGAGGTCTGAAGGGGTCTCAGATATGCCCTCTCCTCAAGGGGTTGACCTTGGAGTCACTATTGTCCAGTGTCTGACCTTCCCCTTTGGGGCAGGAGCAACAAAGCATCTGGAAGAAGTAGATCTGGACTGTTCTCATTCAGGATTCATTCAGGACATGGGATGGAAACCAGGTTGGTCACTCTTATCGATTACCTGTATCAGGACTTGTATAAGGGAGTGCAACCTTACCTATCTAGATGGATCTCCCAATAGCCAAGGATACCTCACCTCTGGACCAGCTGTGAGGGCTGGAGCTGGAGCTACCGTTCTGTGGTGGCTCCGATCCTTCCTGAGTGGTTAGTTCCAACTGGGGAGGAATGAGAGGCTGACGCCTTGGGCCCAATAATATGGGGTGCCGAGGGCTTAATCCTCTCCTCCATCATATTTAACATCTATATGAAGCCACTGGCAGACACTACTTGACCATCTGAGTTACAATGTCACTGATATGTAGACGTGACCTCTGTCCCCCTTTTAATGGAGGCTGTAAGCGTCTGGTGGAAAAGAGCTGGCCGGGACACGACCCAGGCATTATGTGGCTAATCCGGAAGCCGAGCACTCCTGGAAGTGCCGACGTTAGCGCTAGAGAGTGGTGTGCTCTCCCTGAAGGAGTGGGTCCATAGCAGTGGGTTCCCCTGGATTCACTGCTCTTGCTGGAGCAAGTGAAGTTTGGCTGGCGCATCAGTTAGGACCATCCCTGAAATGGGAGGTACCGGCAACACGCCTTTATGCATTGACTGGGCTACTGCGATTCATCCTATACTGGGCTAACCTTTGAAGACCACCAAGAAACTTCAGCTGGTACAGCTGGCAGCTGCCCATATACTAACAGGAACATCCCAATACCGTCATATAACACCAGTATCACAGGAGCTGCACTGGGGGCCAGCTTGTTTCTGGTGCAATAAGTGTCGGTGATGGTTCAGGACTTGCTGTAGGTAGAATCTGCCCAGCCACCCAAGGCACACAGGAGCCCCACTCCCTGCCAGGTACAGTGGGAGGGGCTCTCAGAAGTGGGCATCTCTTCCTGAACTTGGTCCCAGCGGAAGAGATGGTCTCAGCAGTTCAAGGTCAGCATCCTGGCTGCTGTCATTCGGACCTGTAAAAATGTGACTGCTTATGCGAACATTTGGGGATTGAGGAATTGAAGATGTAGGCACCTCACATCTTACATATTTTGTTATTATTACACTGAAATTATTTTCTTATATTTTACTGCATTCTTTTCCTTCTGTGAGGTTTGTTGTGAGCTGCCTAAATTGGCCTGATTGGAGCAGCAGCAAAGCCCTTTAAATTAATCAATAAAATTGAGCAAAACTTGCCAGCATAGCCACAGGTTGGCATTCAGAACACCTCAATCTTTTTCCTCCGATGGGCACCAGGTTGGAGAAAGTGGACAAATCAAGTTCTCAGCTGGGTGTTGCACCTCCTGTGGGACAGGAGTGGCCTTGGGGACTGGCCGGACTGCCCCACAGCTGAGAAGACAGGGATGGTCAGTGGCACTGTGGCTGGCTGACTCTGGAGGCCAAGACGGGGGGCAGCAGGAAGGAGGTGCTGCTGCAGGGCCAAGTGCACCTGAAGAACGTTGCCACCAGGACAATTTCCAGAGGACTAGCCTCTCTGGTGCCTTTTAGTGCAAGGTCTTGGCCAAGCTGATTCCGAGAGTCCCTCTGGCATCTGCCAGTGCAGCCAGTCTGATGGGCTTCCCAGGAACAGCTGGCAGGAGCCAGAGAATAGATCAGGTGCACCTTGGGCTGATCCAGGGGAGGTCTGAACGCTATTGAAATACCCTATGAAATACCAAGCCATAGATGCAGATGAGCAGTTTTAGGTGTGCTGATTTTTATTCTAGACGTTTAGAAGTGTTACATAAAGTGCCATGATCAATAAATCTACCAAGGAAGTTAAAAAAGACACTCTGAGCATTTCAGAGCTGACTGACATACAGAGGTATCTGCACTCGGAAAGTGAGTGGAAGGTCGTTGGAAGACAAAAGACGGTCCCGAGGAGTGCTTCCCCTCGACCTTTGCTGCATTACAGTTCTGTGGCTCAAGACGGCAATAAGGTGCATTGAAATCAAGGCGGATGCCGAGGGCGCACAGGGACCAGGCAAGGGGGGAGCCAAGGGAGGGTCAGGCCCCCGACCAGCTGCTGCTGTCACGGTTCCCTGTTCAAGATGGACAGAAGCTGGCCAGTCAGTTTTTTGGCCAGCCCTGCCAGCTGCCCTGGTGCCACAGCCAGTCCCTGAGGTCCTTCACAGGCCACCTTGGCCCAAACACCACCTATCCTTGGGCGCCCTGGAGGACAGGGCTGCCTTGGAAATGGCACCAGAGGCCACTGTTCCCTGCAGGAGGAGGTCTGGCAGTCAAGGAGGGCTTCATGGAGTGGGCGGGATGGAACATGAGGCTCAGGATGATGCAGCCCAGAACTCTGCAGGAGTCAAGGCTTTGGGGACACCATTCTGCCCACTCTGAAGTTATGCATGTGGCCCTGAAAGCAGCAAGACGCCTGGGGGCAGGTTGCTTTTAAACAGATGCTCCAGACCGGCAGTTCACGTCCCATTTCAGGTCGAAGGACCAAGGCATCTCTGCAGCGACTGGCAGAAACAGAGACCTCCCCCAGGAAGGGAGGCAGTAGCCAACAAGGAGCCTCCCCTCTGTGGCGTGTTCTCCTGCTGCTCTGCTGCCCACGGGTAGGCTTTTGGAATACGAAGCCAGAGAATGTCTTTCAGGGGCCAAGCAACTGCTGGGCTGCTCAAAAGCACAGTCAGGGGCTGCTAGTAACACCCCCCGCCCTCAGAACGGTAAATTAATTTGTGTGGCCCCGCAGAAATTAAGCTAATGGTTTCACTGGGGTTAGAGTTGGCAAGAAATGAACATACTTCTTACTAGTTACATTTTAATTCCTGTATTCCAGGAGTCCCCAAACTCTGCATGAGCAGTACTATCTGTGCAGGCCAAGCAGACAGCAAAGCCCCAAGTATCTTTGGACCCCCACCTCCCCAGCGCTCATGAGGGAGCCCTGCAGATCGTGACCCCGCTGGAGAGTCCCTGCCTTAAGCCAGCTAAGGCAACAGCCTTCCCCGCAGGGTCCCAGATGGACGTGTGTCTGACTCTGTCCAGGTGGGAGGTGAATCATTTGGGCTTACTGCTGTGGGTCCCCCCCCCACCAACGGGGTTGTATGGCATGACAGCCTGTGGCAGACCAGCCCTTCCTTAGGCGCACGCTCTGCCGGTGCAACAGCTGGACCAGCAGCTCCTGCAACTGGGCTCCCTCTGGCCACTCTCTGTGCCCAGCTGCGCTTGTACAGGCCGAGCCTCTTTGCCAGGGGATGGGATGAAGGCACAGCGGGCCAAGACACCAAAGGGGGCAGAGCCTCCCTGGGCTTCAGCCCTGAAGGAGGGACAACTGGGGAGCCTCTCCCTTCCCAAGGGGGTGCCTAGGGAAGCCAAGGAATGGCTGGTGTGGGGAGACCACATCTCCTGGCCCTGCAAGCTCCTGCGCAAAGGCCTGGGGGGGACAGGAGACAGCGGACTGCCTCCATGGCCCCAGTCCCCCCGCCCCCCGGCTGGAGACACGGCTCACTGAAGCACAAATCTCGGAGTCTCTTGGACCCCAAGACTCTCGCCAGTCCCACCCTCTTCTGCCATGGAAGGCGGCAGTCTCGGCTGCCTCCTTCTGCTTCATTGTAGCCCTCATTATTCCTTAATTAACATGCCCAACAAATCAATTAACTGCTCAGTTCCTAATTAAAAGCTACAAGAGATGATCATCTCATTATTATTAGCTGCTGAGGTGAGCAGCAGCCAACGTGCCGCCCCTTCTCGTTTTCCCAATTATGGGAAATGACAAACGCAAACGCCACCGTCACTCCTGCAGATCTGAGCTCCTTTTGTACATTAGGAGGGAAGGCAAAATTAATTAGCTATTAGGCAAACGCGTTGCGGGGGCTGCACTCGCTGCCCCCACGCGCGCAGGGTGGCTCTCGACTGTTCCCGGAGAGCTTGGCCGAGAGGAAGGCGTGGCAGGGGGACAGAGGATGCCTGGCCCCGGGCCCTCAGCCGGGCAGGCCAACCCCAACTGGGGCCCTCGCGCCCCTTCCCGGGAAGGCGGGCAGGAGGGAGCCTCTGAAGCGAGAGGCGGTTCGGTTTTGCTTGGCTAAAACATCCCTGGAATCCTCAGGTGGCAGTCGCACAATCCACTCGGACCGGCTGGAGACCCGCCAGGGGAGGGCGAGCAACCAGCAGGCTTGGATCCCACAGCCGAAACAAGCACCCTGGGCAGGGCGGAAAGGGTTAGGGGCACACACACGGGCAAAGGGGGCGGGGAGGCCTTCAGCACCAGCCCCGAGAATGGCGCTCTGGCCCCTGCAGTCCCGGCCAGCCTAGGGGAGGTGCAGAGTCCTGGGCAGCCGGAGCCCGAGTAGCCCCGCTAGCGAGAAGGCCCGTGGCTCACCTTCCTAGTAGGCTGACCATATTTCCTTGAGACAAAAACAGGACATTGGGATGACAAAACGGGAGGTGGTAAAACTTATGTAATATTCCGTATTCACGAAAAAGACGATGAAAGAAGTTATTGATCATAAACTGGGAAGGTGCAGGAGGGGGAGGTGCGGCAATGGCTGGGTCCGGAGAGGCTGGTGCAGGGCTGGCGCTGGGCGGAGAGGTTGCAGGAGGGCTGAGGGCGGCGGTGGGCTGGGACGGGAGGACAGGAACGAGGCGGCAGGAGGCTGGAGAAGCAGAGGGCTGAGGGAAGCGGCGGGCTGGGCAGCGGCAGGCTGAAGGCAGCAGCGAGCTGGGACGGGAGGACAGGAACCGAGGAGTCTAGTGAATGGTTGCCCCCGACAACCTGTTCCTCTCTGGCGCACCCTTTTACTTTATTTTCTTCCCGCCGTTTTGGCCCAAGACCCAATCAGCTTCTTCTCTGCTGGGCGCCCTTTTCCAACCGTCTTCCACGCACTGATTGGCGGCAGCGACTCTCCCTCTTGCTCTCCACCAATCAGCTGCTCCTGCGGTTCCTGCTGTCGGTTTCCACTGGATTGAGAACTACTGCCAAGTCAGCCTCCCTTTCAATTTCAATTTCAATTTCTTCCCGCTTTTCCCAATAACTGCTCCAACGTTTTTAAAACTGGGACAAAATTGACATTTATATTAAAATGATGGGACGGTCGGGAAATGTTAAAAAAACGGGACTGTCCCGTTCCGAATGGGACTTATGGTCAGCCTACTTCCCAGGGCTTCTTTCTAGAGGGGTCTCCTGCACACTTGCGGTACACTCCAAACGGACTCCTCTGATTAGGAGAGGGTCAGTAGGCCACTCCCTGTGACGCTGAAGAGGCTCTGCTGCACCCCAAGATAACTTGGGGAGACAAAAGCCAATTTCACACAGCTCCAAGCTTAGGGGACTAGCCTGGCAGGGGTCCAGTGGATGCCAAGGGGGTGGCCCACCAGTGATGGGCTGTGGCACTCAGAGGGGCTGGGGATGGTGGGAGCCTGCCCAGAAGGTGCCTGGCTTGCTGGCTCCACCACCTGCCCGCAAGGAGCCTCCCCATCCTCTCTGGCCAGATGCCCCACCTCCTCCGACCCCACGAGGCTCAAGCGCTGCAGGCGCTGCCTGCACACGAGGCCCTGAACCCACACTGACCGGAAACTTAATCCCGTTACCTGAGTTCCAACAACACACCGACCACAACAATAGCAACTAAAACTAATGAAGGTTAAAACTAATGAATGCTACAGAGACGCAGCCACTGAGTCTGCAAATTATCTGATTAAGCATGCCGTGTGAGCTGAACTCGCACTTCCTGTGGCAGTTGGCTGTGAAAGTCTTTCTTTCTTTCTTCCTCTCTCTCTTCTTTCCTTTTTTCCCTCCTTCCCCCCAACAGGCTTTTGCACTTGGCCTCACACACAAAGTGCCCAATCATGCCTGCAGCCAGAGAGGTCCAAGGCAGGAAGACCTGGCCGGTCCTCAGAGGAACAGGCAGAGCTCAGCGTCCTCCCGGAAGAAAGGGCCGGAGAAACCCCTCTGGAAGGGCCGCAACTAGCGCTGCATGTCGAGGACCGGCACTCTGCCTGCAGGCCCAGCAGGGAGCAGCGATGTGCAGGGGCAGTGGTGTGGGCCATTAGGCCCATCAGGTGGAGCCAGACCAGGTGTCTGCATCCTTCAGAGCGTGAACCAAGGGATTGGGGGGTGGGGGGTGAACAGGTCGCCCCTGTTTTCAGTGGGGCAAAACCAGCCCTCTTCCAGCCCTCCAACCTCGTAAGGCTCTAGGGCTGGGATTGCTGCTGCTGTCCCACATGCTGGCCCCTGGGGTGGCTCCAGGCTCTGCTGCGGCTGCCTCCCTTCCTGCTCAGGTTCCTGCCCCATGACGATCTGGCGGGGGAGGCAGTGGGAAGAGTCCCCTCGAGACCCCTGCCCAGGTGTTGGTCAGAGGGTCAGCCCCAAAAAAGAGCTCCTGCTACCCTCTGTCTGAAGGGCTCACAGAAAATGCTGCTGCAGGGGGTTCCGCTGCTCCACCGTGTGAGCCTGCAAGCCAAAAATCCCGCCCCCCCCACAGAAAGAAGGGCAACCCCCAGTAGCCCCTCCAACAAGCTCAACGTTCAATGCCAAGCAGCAGGAGAGTTGGAGAACACGATTCTGCACTCACCCCCCAGGGAGAAATGCCGGTCTGGGGCCTGGGGAGCAAGGAAGGAGGCTAAGGAGGACCGTCCCGGTGGGGGCCTGGACTCAGCGCGACCATCACAGCTCCTATGGATTCTGAGCAAGCCAAGTGGGGCGAGGCCGACGCTGAAGCCACGCTGCCCAGCCACCGAGACACCTGCCTACCTACTTCTCCCACCTCACCCGCGGATTACTTCCATGCCGCTCAGAACGGCTGCGGCTCAGCCCCTCAGTGTGAAGGGGGCGCTCCCTCTACCTGTGCAGCTGCTCCCGACCCCCCCGATGCTCTGGGGCTGCAGCCCCCAGCATGGCCTTTGGGGCCCGGGGACCCTGAGAGCTGCGTCCTGACACATCCGGGGGGTGCCAGGCTGGCCTGGAGCTCAGCGGAGCCGGAGGACGGCAGACTCCACCAGGCCCCACAAGCCCCCTGCCAGCCTCCCTGCCTCCAACCCCCCTCCCCCACTTCTTTGTGCTGTTACTGTCGCTAATTGAAAACTTTAAATATTAATCTTTTCGACCAACGTGAGATGCCAGGTCTCCAAAAGTGCTAATTTACACTCACTTCTCGACGGTGGGAAGACGTTACAAGCTGCAGCTTTGTCATCTTCTCCGCCTTCCCATTGTATTCCGCATCCTCCCACCCACCTCCCCCTCCCCTCTGGCACTCGGCTCCCCCCTCCTTTCACGCCTCTTCATGCCGTTGCTGCCGCCTTCCGTGCCAGGGCTCCGCTTCCACTCACAACCCTTTGTTGTAGATGACGGTCGGGCTGGCGGTGGCCTGGGCGATCTCTGGCTCCAAGTGGACAGTCTCAATCTGCCAAAAAGGACAGTCACAAAGCGGGTCAGAATAACGGCAAGGAGGCGCTAAGGACCAGAGGCATCGAGGCCAGGTTCTTCCTCGGCGGATCGTGACAACCAGCTTCGCACATCTTAGAGCAGCCTGCTGACTCCATGGCCGGGCAGTGGCTCTCTGATGGGCGTCTTTCCCAACTCTACCTAGAGATGCTAGGAAGGAAGGGGGCAGAAAGGGGAGGTTTCCAATACCAAAGCGGGTGATCTACCAATCGGCCAGAGCTCAGCTGTGAGTTGTAAGGAGCGGCCAGAGGTGATGCCCCAGAGTGGCATTTTACGGACCCTTCACCCAAACTAGGAGGGGGCTGAGACAAGAATGCCTCAGTAAACACAGCCATTCACACACAGTGACTCAGTGTGCCCGGTGAAGGGCAAGTACAACTAGACAGAAGAAGGTTCCCCTTGCCAACCATTTCCCGCGGGCTGAAAGCAAAGGAGACCTCAGACGCCAGCTGTCAGGTCAGGACGCCCAGTGCAGAGAGGCCCCCTGTCCCGTTCTGCCGTGAGGCTGAACCAGTTAAAGAGCGTGATGTCTGTTGACTGGTGGCCCATTGCACTTCTCCACCCCATACAGGCAGTAGGATCTTCCAACCCCCAGCATCCAGATTAAAGTAGATCTCCCTGGAAGACGGGGCTCCTTGGCAGGCAAGCCTTGCTGGAGTTGGCCTTAGAGGTTCTCAGAGGATCCCAAAGAGCGCTCCGCAACCCGAGAGCAACGCCTCCAACAAGGAGAAGCTGAACCTCAGCTTAAAGGCTGGGAGCAGCTGAGGCCAAAGTTCCCTAAAGACAACTTGGCATTTTTGAATGCAAGGTATCACCACTGCAGGCAAGTCACCTGGGAACAAGCTTTATGCTCATTGTCAGGGCCAAAAAGATTCCCTTTCTGACCAGATGTTCCTTATGAGAAGGACACAGATGGCTTTTGAAGGCTCAGCAAGGCCTTGCTGGAGCCCTGCCTGAAAGCTCTGCGAGGCCTTCTTAATTTTACTAGCTTTTGTTAGACTCCAGGAGGGTTGAAGATTTTATTTTTTGTGCATTGGCATCATTGAGGGATGTTACTGCATTTGGGCCTGGCTGGGCTATAAGACAGGGGGCACCTGGCTGGCTGCAACCAGCCCCAGCCCCAGCCTTTCCTGGTGGGCTACTGCAGGTGACCTGCTCCACAGCAGCTTGGCTCTGGGTCTCTTTCCCCAGCAAGATGGGGTGGGAGGCTGTGTGTGTGCAGACACACCATAGCAGCACAGCCACCAATCATCCCCCACCAGCATAAGCAGAGGCTACCCATCTACCCATGGATGTCAGGGAAGGAAGGAGGAAAGATACTCTGTGAGTGACGTACATTTTAATTCACCAGTTCTCCCCCAAAGGTTACACCAATGCTGTGACTACCCCCAGTGGCGTTAGCTGATCCTATTAGTGTACACACACACACACACACACACACACACACACACACACACACTTCTGCATGAGCCTCCCCTGATTTCCTGTCCCCGCACAACCCTTGCGCTTGCTGGCCACATCCTGCACTGCCAGCTCCCTCCTGGGGCGCCAAAGCCACCCCTTCTTCCCAGGCCCCCCAGTCTCAGCAACTGCCTTTGGCTGACTGTCTCTTGGGACAGGTGGGAAAATCACAGCAGCACCGCTGAGATGCTGAGCCGAGAGGAAAGGCAGGCACAAGTCAGCATTCAGAGCATCGGGAAGGCTCAACTCAAGGTGGGCGGCGGGGGGGACAGGGTCCCAGCCAGGGCTAATGATCACCCGTGGTGTCACTCCTTGGAAGGCTTGTGCTTCAACCGACTGAGGGCAAGGCATGTCCAGGATGCCGAGACCACTTCTTCCATGCGGCTGGCAAGCCACGCTTGGCCCCCCGAAGATCTGCTGCCTCCAGGCTGGATTTCCCCACTCCTCAGCCTCTCACTCTCAGCCCCACTTCCTTCTTTGGGGGCCTCCTTGGAGATGCAGGGTCCAAAGAGGCCCATGCGCTCTCCTGGAACAGGGTGCCCCACTGTCCCCCCTCTGCTGCCAGCCCCATCCTAAACAAGGCTGGCTGTTGTACCCTTACGGACACCCCAGCCGGGCAGGAAACCGCCCCTCCGTCTTACCCCACTTGTTCTCAGGGCAACGACATCTCGCGCTGCATTGTCCCTGAAAGCTGCATCAGGGCTGCCTCTGCAGCAAGGCAAAGGCCCAACCCTGCCATTCACCTCCCCACACAGGCCTTACTTGGTTTGCCTCCCTCGGCATGTTCTTCCCTCTTTTCAAAGTGCCTTCCGGGGATCCCGAAACACCCCACGCCTCTGTCACACACAGCACACATGCCCCATTTTGGTCAGCTCAAGGACCGAAGGGGGCCCAATAGTGGCACGATGAGGGTGATCTTTAAAGGGTGGAATGAGTTGGCAAGGCTTAAGGAACCTGTTTACCTCTTACAATCCCCCAGATCCCCGTTGGCCCTTCTGAGGCTCTAAAGACCTGGCGCTTCCCGCACTGTTGAGCCAACCCACCCAAGGGTCTGGCAGAGGACTGGTTGGTGTCTTTGGCTGCCAGTCGGTTCTGTTAGCTTTGCATAGGTAAAGGTAAAGGTTTCCCTTGACATTAAGTCCAGTCGTGTCCGACTCTAGGAGGCGGTGCTCATCTCCGTTTCACAGCCGAAAAGCTGGCATTTGTCTGTAGACACTTCCGTGGTCATGTGGCCGGCATGACTAAACGGAACGCTGTTACCTGCCCGCTGAAGTGGTACCTATTAATCTACTCACATTTGCATGTTTTCGAGCTGCAAGGGTGGCAGGAGCTGGGACTAGCAACAGGAGCTCACCCCGTCACGCAGATTCGAACCGCCGACCTTCTGATCGGCAAGCTCAGCAGCTCAGCGGTTTAACCCGCAGCGCCACCGCGTCCCTAAGCTTTGCATACATATTGGTTTTACGATTCCTTTAAAACTGTTTGATCTGTGAGTTGGGTGGCCATGTAAGTTGAAGAAATAAATAAAATAAATACCGCCCCCCACAGCCCAGTACAGAAAACCTGGTGTTTCGGTCCCCCACGCTCTGGGCCTGCAAAAGGGGTGGTCTAGGGGGCGGGAGGCCCAAAGACCACCCTTTCTGCACCCTGGAAGGGGTGGAAGGACCCAGGCCTTTCCTTCAGAGGCTCACCCATCCAAACTGAAACCTTTGCAATGCTCCTTTCTCATATGCTGAAATTATTATTTTATATCTTAAAAATGGTATATATTGGTGGTAGTGCCAAGGCTGACACAACAATACAAGGAACCTACATGGAAAATCTAAAAGCTTTTGAAAATGTTTAACCTAGTTAGACAAATTAGCAAAAATTTGTGCAAAACAATTTAGGTATTTAAAATATTCAATGTTTTTAAAAACTGGAAAAACTGTTCCTAGCTTTCAGCTGCAGAAACCCAACAAAATGTAACATCCAAGAAATCTTAACATGAGGTGCAACATAACCCTTCACCAAAGCTGTTAAACAGTTCCTGGTGCATCCTGGGAAATAGCACTTCATTTATTCAAATGCACATATGTCAGGTTTTTGCACCATATGTCATTCCAAGCTATTTACAGTAATAATTAAATCTTAATCAACGTTTAACCTCTGTAAAATGTTTGAAGGGATCTAATCACCCTTCAGTCTGCACTAATGAAGGAGAAATATATAAACATAAAAAGAAAATGATATACACCAGAAAGAAGAAGTAATTGCAAAATTGTATTTCTTTTAAATATAATCAGCAAGTTATGTAAAGGAAGCCGACGGGTATTTTAAGTGAAGACATCTTGGGTGTCAGAGGTGTGAGTAGCTAATTTTGTACTGCTATCCATAACAGATGTAGCATATTTTCTCTTAGAGCCATTATTAGCAACTTCACCATTTCTTTTCTTATTTAAACACAAAGCAGAACACTGAAAGGGGGAAGCAGAGCGCTCCCGCCAGGAAAGGGTGGGACCAGCCGCCTCACTGACGTGGAGGAGCGCCACTCTGCCAGCCGCTGGAAGGCGGGGGCCCTCCAGCTCCTTTGTTGGCGCGGCTAAGGGAGACCCGCTGAGCCCGCTTCCCCTTGGGAAGGTGAGGAAGGGCGCTTCTGGCTCCTACTTGGCACTGCCCTGCCCTGCTGGCATTCCAAGGGGCAGGCCAGGCCAGACACAAGGCACAGCCTTGAACGGAGACGGGCCTTGACTCATACCAGCAGACCTGCGGAGAGGTGGCCGCCCAGCCTCTGCTTGAAGGGGCAGCTCTCCGGGCTGCGGGTTCCGCTGCTGAATGGGCCGTGACATTAGGAAGGTTGGCAGGTCCTACCCTCTGGAAGTAGGTGGAAGAAGCTTCTACATCCCTTTGGGTGTCCTCTGGGCCACCCAGCCACCCCACCCCCAGCCATCTCTTTCTGTAGGACTGTCCCCGGATCATCCTCCTTGTCCATCTCCGAATCCCTTCCCATTTCCCTACCTCCTTCCAAAAATAATTCTTCAATATGGTGCCCTCTACTAAACCCCACAGGCCTAGAGGTGGGCTTTAACCAAAGCAGAGCAACATGGGAAACTATGCTTACCTACATTTGCCCATTACTGCCACAACACCCTGCTGACTTACGTTCAGTTTCTAATCAGCTCCTATTCCAAGATTTTTTTCACAACAAAATCCCCCATTCAGTACCTCTGCATTTCATTCCTGCTTCGTAAGTGAAGATCTCTGCACTATAGATAACTAATTTGGAGCCCAGTGCTTCAAGCTCTTGCGAACATTTTGAGTTCTGTTTCTTTTAAATAGTAGCTATCTTACTCAATTTTGTACCATCTGAATTTGATAAGCTTCTGCCCATCCCCTTATCCAAGTCATTGATAAAAGTAATGCCCAGTGCCCAGGACTGAACCTTTTGCCTTTCCACCCAGTACTCACCCATATGATATGGAATGATTGTAAAGCATGATTTGGGGACAATTTTGGGGTCAGCTGTGTAACCACTTTTAGGTGATGCCATCCAGCCAAAAATGAACTTGCTTGCTGATCAGCATTGCCACGGGGTACTGTGTGAAATGCTCCGTTGAAACCAGGACATACTGTGCCCACAGCATTCCCACAATTGATTAAGAAACCATTCAATCAAAACATAAGATAAAGATGTGTTGGCAAGACTGGTTATCCATTCTGGAAAATATCACTAAATAAAACACAATTCCTGTTTATTTTAAAAAATGAAAAGTTGGTATAAGTTTAAGTGGGCCTCTGTGTTGCCTAAACAATAAATTGTATAATTAATACAATCTTAACATGGAATATTTGAATCTGAAGATATAACAGTAAGTGCAGCAGTACTTAAAAGTTTGTGAACCCTTTTGCATTTTCAGTATTTCTACATAAAATGTGATCTGTTCTCCACACAAGTTCTAAAACTAGACAAAGAGAACCTAATTAAACAAATGAGTCAAAAACATTATACTTGTTCATTGATTTATTGAGGAAAATGATCCAAAGTTACTACACGTGGAGAACAGATCATGCTTTAGGTTATTTGCAAAAAACCTCTACTACAGCCCGTGTTTCAACTCCTCTGGTGAAAGAGTGCCCCATCCACTGCTTGGTGGCTTTTACTGTTCATTTTTTCCCTTAATGTCTAGCCAAAATCATCCTTGTAAATTTAAACTGTTTCTTTCTTGTCTCGCCCCCTGGAACAACCCTGAACGCTCCTGCCCTGCCTTCTCCGTGGCAGCCTTTCAGAGGCTTGAAGGTGGGTATCTGTCTCCCTACGCCTTCTTTTTTCCAGGCTAAACACACCCAACTCCCTCACCTGTTCCACAGTATCTCCTCCCAGGCCCTCATCGCCTCGATTGCTCTTCTCCGGCCCATCCCGGTCATCCCAGTGCTGTCCCTTAAAATGTGGAGACCAGAACTGGATGCAACACTCTAGGTGCCGCCTGTCCAACGCAGGACTGAGCAGCAATGGATGGATGCAGTAAGTTTTTTGTCCAGCCACACCAGCTTCTTCTGCTGTCTTTCTCTCCTCGTTGGAATTGTTTGGAATTATGTTTGCGGTATCTCCTTTTTTAGAAACTCCCATCTATCTTGGACTATTTTTCCCGTTAGCTTCTCCTGCCATGAATTCCTACCCATCACAGCATCAAATTTATTAAAATCTGCTTTCAAGGTACACGTTCAACTACACTCTGCTTTAGTAGCCTTTAAAATTAACATTCCAGCATTACATAATCACTTCCCTCATTGACTAAGTCCTTCCTATTGATTAGTATTCAGCCAATGGCTTTCCTTCAGCCTTGAGGGCATCCCTCCACTCTCTGGAGACATCGCCGGCAACCCCAACAGCTTTCTCCTTCAGGAAGGCATTCTTGGCACCAATTGCCCAGGGACTAAAGTTTCCAATCACAACTTCATATCCTTTAAAAGATCTGCAGTTTGCTCCTGAAAAGCCTCATCCACACTTCCTCCTACTTTGAGCCATTCCTCTACATATTTTAATCCAGATGTTCTCTACAGTGTCGCCACATTGACCCATGTGGACCTCTGAGCAGGGGGATACTTCCAACACGTGTTGCGACTCATTTCCTTTGCAGTGAGGCAGTAAATAAATAAATCTGCCTTTCCTCCAGAAGTTGTAGGAGGTATATATAGTACCTCCTCCTCCTCCTCCTCCAGTTTTTCCTAGAACACCCCAACTGTGGCATAGAGTTGGGTTTAAAGAGAGGGACTTGCCCAAAGTCACCCAGTGAACTTCCGTGGATGAGAGTGGATTGGAAACCAGGTTTCCCTGGTCTGATCTCCAACACGTATGCACTACATCTGCAATGGTATGTGGGAATGACCTTGGGAGACAGTGGGAACAGCCACAGCCAGGGGAACATAATCGGCAGCTGAGCCCGGTGGGGCAAACATCTCAGAAGGGACCCCCCCCCCGAGATGTACTTTCGGATGTGCAAAATTGTTAATGTAACCCTACAATAAAGTATATTCAGTTCACCTGGGCGTGCTTCCTGTTTGGACTACCTTGCAAGGGTGAATCATCCCACATGGTCTCAGATTACCTATTAAATCCTCTCTGTCTTCACATGCTAGTCCAAGCTCGTCTTGTCTTTTTCCAGACACAGACAATGAAGGCTATGAACCTGATGAGCTAAAGTTCTGAATGATTCTTCACCGAGTAGTTTATGAGGTGGTAACAAAAAGGGCTGGGAGTAAACTCTGGACAGAGGCCCATATAAGAAATCCGGCCCCCGACCCTCCATTACGACTATCTCGGCTCATTCTTGTTTGCAGTAAGAAGTCTAATCTGCCTGAGCTGCATCTGAGAATCTTCTGCCGACTGCAGACGAAGGACTTAAGTCTCTGGAGCTGAAGTTTACTGCCATACCCTCCAGGGAAGCCTGATGCTTCAGTGTTTACATATCCCATCCCCAAAGGCTTCGATTTAAAACTTTTGGGGCCAAGTTTACCACGCTTCAGCAAAGCACAGCATCACCAGTCCTTGTAAAGTTCAATCCATCCCAGGCCAGGAGCCCATCACTCGGATGACTCAGACTGTGATCTCAGAAATCTAATCTTTCCCATTGATGCTACTGTTCCCAAAGCCTGCATTCACCTGCAATAATCTTTTTCCTTCTCCTTCCGTTCCATGGACTGGAAGGAAGGATGAAAACACTTCTTGAGCTCCTGGCTTCTTCAAAATTTATGACAATACATAGTTGCTGCTCTCGGCAACATCCTTTGTCCCTACACAGATTGTCAGGACAGGATAACTGTGTGTGGACCTGATAAACATTGGACATTCTTATGCCACATCCCTGATCCATGCTCCTGGCAGACAGCACACTACACAAGCCAGAAGGTCAAGTCCACAGCTTGTCTCTGCATCTTGAAGGAGTTACGGCTGCCACACTCTCCTCTTGGTCTTCTTCTTGGGCAGAGTCGTAGGGCCAGGCTCTTCAGAGGCTAGTTCTCCTGTCCCTCTCCAGTATTCCTCTTTCCTCTCCGAAGGCTATTAGAGCCTGCTGTTCTTGTGAGGACCCCAAAGCTCTTCCTGAGTTCCACCAATAGAACCTCTGATGTACCTCGATTCGGTTTTGCCTTGGCTTGCTGATCCTTTGACCCTTAAGCAGAGATTGGCTGGGACTTTCTCTTAAACTCTCCCACCATACCCGCTCAGCCTATCTCTCAAGGCTGTTCTTATGGGGAAAATTTAGGAAAGACAGGATACCATCTGGATAACAAACAAACAAATGGGGGGCAAAGTTCCAGAGGACCATTGACCACATTGTCTCTCCCCTGCAAAGGCATCTTATGGGCTATGCTTGAAAGCATTTCTGTTGTAAAAATGCAGTTACTGGAAGGTATCACCAGTGTCTACTTCAGGCACCCCAGGCCCAGCCACTGAGTCTTCTCTGCTAGCCAAGAAAGATCCTGGCAATGCAACCACGCAGTTATTCAGGTATGCACATTACGTTGCTCTCCTGACTGGCTGAGCTGCAATCCAGACCCAGTGAACTCACCAGGCAGTACTCAGCACTCTTAGCCACCTGGGAAATATGGCACAATTCCACTGCTTTACTGCCCATTCAAGCCAGTGTAAACCACTCAAGGGTCACTTCACACTTTACACTTTGGAAAGGATGAGGTACTTCCAAAGGTGGCAATTCTGAGCCATGGGGAGGTGTGTGAACACACCCGCTCCAATGAAAACCTGTGTTCCTAAACATCCTGCCCCTTGCTGTGGCCCAAGTGAGTAATACAGTTCCCTTGGTTAGGGTCCCTTGGCGTGGCACAGAGCAGCAACAGGACACAGCTGTCACTCAGTGCCACATTGGGTCGCTCCACAGCAGCCCCCCACTACTAACAGAGGGGAAGGGGCCAATCTCTTCTCGTTGAGCTGAAGCAAGACTGCCCCAGCTGGGAATGAAGCAGCCACAGAGGTAGAATACTTCAGGAGGACAAGAATTCAGGGTGGATCCAAAGCCGGCCGAGTCCAGCATTCTGTTCCCGCACCTGGTCCACTGTCTAGCCAGATCCATCCTTCACGCAGGAGAGGGAGGCAGTGGTCTTCTCCAAGCACCTGATGGCCAGAGATGGCCTGCTGCAGGACTGAGGGGTCAGCCCACGCAGGAGCTGTATCAGTACGTTCAAGCCTTCCAGCCTTGGATGGTTCAACTTCCTTTTAAAGCCACAGAAAGAGGCCCACCCCGGCCCCTCCTCGTTTTCAAGCACAGAGATCTCCAGGTGCTTGTCTGGCTTGGAGACACCCTCATTCCACCCCACCCAACTGGAGAAAGAATTGCCGACGGCCCAGGTTTCTTGCCGGCTTTTTCTTGAGAAACCTTTGGCCTCCGAAGGTCTTGATCTGCTCCTCCTCCTGCACCTGGCCTTTTAGTCTCCATGGCAAAGGAGGCCAGTGGGAGAGATGCCCGCCCCAGACTCTGAAAGGGCAGTCACCTGCTCCAGGGCGGGCAGCAGCGCCTTGCTTCTTCCGGCCTGGGCTTTGATCATCTCCTCGTGTTTGACATGTTAAAGCAGGGGAGGTTAAAGGGATGAGTGATGCTCCTGAACAGCTTTCAGAGTCTCCACTTTCTCTTTGCAACAGGAGTCATGGGAGCCTTTGCCTCTGAGTCGGAAGTTGAGCGCCAAGCAGCCTGCAGGTGTGAGGTGTGAAAAGGAGCCTTTGAGCTGTTTGTCCTGATCCTCACAGAGCCTCCCTGATGGGGGAAGAAAGCTCTGTTGGCACAACAAAGCCCTCAGGAACCCTAGCTAGGTGGCTTGGTGGAGAAGGCAGGGGGATCTGGGTGGGTCTCACCACATCTGCAGCTCTGGGCCCAGTTATGCTCCCCATGTTGTTAAGACACTGACAACTGAAACGCCTCCAAGGAAGGGTCATGAGTGGGCAGGCGGAAACCAAGTTGTACAAAGAACGGTTGGAGGAGCTGGGAAAGCACAGCCTGGAGAAGTTCAGGGGAAACACGACAGCCAGGTTTCTTCAGTGTCATCCAGGAGAGGGAGAAAAATGTTCTTTGTTGTTCCAGAGAGTGGAGTAAAACCAAGGGTGGGAAAGTGTGAGGAGGCACCTCCTAAGGGAAGAGTCATTCGAGAGGCAGAGAACTGGCCTCTATTTGGTGGAGGCCAGATGACCACTCAAGAGAATGCCAGACTGCAAATCTCGCAAAAGGGCTACAGCAGAGAGGCGTTGCGCCCGCCTGTGTCTACAGGCAATGCGTGTCCACATGTGTAAAAAGGAAGACAACCTAAGCCAACTGCATGTCCTATGTGGAATTTCTTCTTCCTGGGACCCGCATCTGGATGAACATTTGGGGGATCTGCTGTCTTACAAAGCCTCCCAGCCAGCTTGTAAGGCCAGAACTTTAGCTGCAGGAAGTATTACCCTAAATTTCAGGATGTAGGATAAAACGTGAAACTGCATGTCCTTCAATCTGATGAATTGTGTGACTTCTTTGTGGGTTCTTTTTGCAAGATTTCTGGTCATCTTATCACCATGTTCATCATCTTCTTTCTCTCTGTTCTGCGACCCCATCACTTCAGGCCAGACGTCATAATTTTGGATAAATCATGCAAAATTCATGAGACTTTTGCTCACCAGTTGATCCAGAAGTTTTGTCAACTTCTGTTCCAGATCCTCAAGTGTGAAAATACCTTTTGCTGCCCTGAAGTTCACCCAGGGAGAAGCATCCTGGTCCATCTTCAGTCAGGCATGGCTAGTCTTCCTTACCACACTCAGCAGGGAAACAGTAATTAAATTCGTGCAATATGGATCCATGGATTTGCATGAAGCCACATTGGACAGAGTGTGCAGTACCCTCCAAATGCCCAGGAGCCTCTCTTGAGGTCAGCCAGGAACCTATCTAAGCACCCTTAAACCATCTCCAGCAGAGCCCAGGCCAGAAGCTACAGACCTTGGGATCCATTTCCAACAACATTTGGGTTTTGGGAGGCCAAAAGATGCTTCCAGAGAAAGAACCAGATCCTTCACTTTCCTGTTCTCTGTGAAACACCGCTGCGGGTTAAACCGCTGAGCTGCTGAGCTTGCTGATCAGAAGGTCAGCGGTTCAAATCCGCGTGACGGGGTGAGCTCCTGTTGCTAGTCCCAGCTCCTGCCAACCTAGCAATTCGAAAACATGCAAATGTGAGTAGACTAATAGGTACCACTTCGGCGGGCAGGTAACGGCATTCCGTTTAGTCATGCCAGCCACATGACCACGGAAGGGACTACAGACAAACGCCGGCTCTTCAGCTTGAAACGGAGATGAGCACCGCCCCCTAGAGTTGGACACGACTGGACTTAATGTCAAGGGAAACCTTTACCTTTACCTTTACTTATCCTCTTGCTACCACTTCCTCATTTCACTTCTGCTGATAGATGCAGCCCTGCATGTGGGTCTTGGACCTATGAGGTCCTGGGTCAGTCGGGGGATCAGGAGAAACAAACAAATGTTGAAATGAGGGGAAGCAGGGGTTTGGGGGTGGGGGGCAGGAGCAGGCAACACGGTCCTCAGACCCAAGAGCAGGAGGATGGCCTCTCATCAGGTGCCTTGGCAGCTTGTCCTCTGAAGGAAATGATACCACACCTCCAGCAGGGTCCAGCTCTCCCTGCAACCCCCTCACCAAACACCAGCAAGATCTGGGGAAGCAGCAGGTACGTGGGCAAGAACACATTAGATCAAGTCTCTCTCTTAGCCAGACCTGCCTCACAGGGGTGGAGGAAGAAACATCTAAGTCGCCTTGAGCCCCTGGAGCAACTGAAACGTAACACACAGAGATTAATTCTGATACCAGACTGGGAGCCTGCCTGAGCAGGAAGACCTTCAGCGTGGGGCAAACGGGGAACGCTTTGTGCTGCCAATGCCTGTGTCCACAAGGTCCTCGTCCTTGAGAATGGGGGCGCTGGAGGGTCTCTCCTGCTCGCTGGCCCAAGTCCCATCTCAAAGCTCTTTCTAGCTTCAGGGCAAATGCCTTTCAGACATTCTTTGCAGGTTCAGCCCCCCCAGAATTCTCAAAAAAGCCAGAGGGAGAAACAAACGCAGAGCAATCTCTCCCTTTTCCCGGCAAAATCCATCCAGAGGGCAGGCGGAAGAAAGCTCCCAAGCTCCAGCCAATGTTCCCCCGGGATCTCCATGTCTAGCCTCACAACGAGAGAGAGGGGGAAGCTGCAAGGCAGCTTCCTAACCCTTGCTGCCCCGCTTCTGGCAAGGGAAGCCCATTCCAGAGGACCCCAGCCCCAGCGCGGGCTCGGGCCAGGTGGAGGCAAAGCGGACCCCATGCTGGAGTCGCCCTCGTGGCCTCTCACTTCAGTGACAGAGTGGTTGGTTGAGAGCAGCCTGGCAAGGTAGCTTACAGGAGGGAGAGACCAGACTTTGTACTCGTGTCACTGGGTTAAGCCTGTTTGGCACTTTCTGGCAGGCACACCTGGGCTTGGAAGAGGCCCCTCTGTCAGGCAGGAAGCGGCTGAGCATTTCTTTTAAAAAGAAGGATTTGCCACCCTCCGTTGTTGTTTACAGCCCTCCCTTCCTTCCACATGCAGCCAACCTTGGCAAATCTCTAAAAATTGAGCCAGGCTGGATCTGGTTCCTGACTGGGTGAGGGAGCACCAGGAGATCCCAGGGCTATGGGGATGGGGATATCAAACAAGCATTCCAGAAGGAGGCACATGGCCAACCACTGCTGTGTTGCTGCCACGAAGACCACAATGCCACATGTCCATCAAGTCTCCAGGGCTCAAGCCCAATTTGAGGGAGAATGTAGCAAACAGGACCAACAATCCATCCTGTTCCCCCACCTTGACAAGACCCCCATGCTGGCTGCAAGAGGAATCCATGTAAATCAGAATCCCAGCCAACAGGATATGCCAGCCTTCTGCAGTCTGAGGCCCCCTGGATGTCCAGGACTTCAAATTCCACTGTCTAGCTGGCAAGGGATGATGGGACCTGGAGTCCAGCCACCCAAAGGGCCCAGGCTGGAATATACCAGTTTGAGAAGAAAAAGAAGAAAAGAACAGGAGAAACAAGAAATGGCTAGCAAACTTGAGAGGCCAGGCATATCCAGTGGGCAGGGTCCACTCCTCTGGCTGGGGTAGGCAGGGTCCACTCCTCTGCCGCCTTCCCTTTGCCACCCCAGAACTGGGGGGGCACAGGCCAGAGTGGCCCTCCCTGTCATGGGGAGCAACCATGCCTGGCTCAGCCCCACAGGCAGTTTGGAGACAGCCCTCTGTATGTGGGCTGAGGAACAGTGGCTCTGACCAGCACCCCAGGGAATCGCAGAGCAGCTGCGTGAGGCCAGTCTGCACTGCACAAACTTGAGGGGCTCTCTGAGTCTGTCTCTCCATAAAACCATCCCTCACCGAGCAGCTTTCAAGCCTCTGTGGGCCGTTTGTGTCAAGCTGGTCTCTCGGCAGCTTGTGGGCAAAAGAGGAAGCGACAGGTCAGGAACGTGTCCACAGCTCCAGCCCTGGGGAGCCGGGCACGCAATTTGCATACCTGGCAAGAGGCCCTGGTCCCTGGTGGCCGGGGCCGGGCTCCCAGCAAACAAGGGGACTCATCTCCCTCCGGCCCCATGAACCAGGAAACCCCCAGGCCAAGCAGCATCAGCCGCTTGACCGTTTCTGCCAGGAGGAGGGGGCCCGGCTGAGCAGCTCTGGCAGGGCATCTGGGGGAAGGGCCCGTCTCGTATCCAGGAGCCCCAGCTCTCCTGGCCTGGGATGAAGCCCTGAAGGGGCTCCCGCAACACGCCCACCCGTCTCAGACCTGGGGACTCGGACCCGTCAAGGGCCCAAGACCAGGTCTCCAGGGCAGCTCCCTCAGGGCTGTGCTGAACTCCTGCAGGGTGTCCTGGCCACACTCACCAAGCCAGCAAGCCAGATCAGCATGTTGTACAACTGCTGACTTGGTTGGGCGTCTTGTATGAACATTACTCCTTTGTTCTTGCATGACTCAATTCCTGCCATGGGAATTGCTGAAATCTTTCCCCAGACGCTGCCTCTACGGTGCCCCCCAGCAGGACCAGGCAGACCCTCCCCACCCACCCCAAGCCCGGCCTAGCTCAGTCCCAGCCAACAGGGCCAGTCCCTTGTGGCCCCGCACTGACCTCCCTACGGCCCTTCCCACGAAATGCCTCCTCCTCCGTTTCCCATGCGAAAGCTGCCTTTTAACTGTGGACACATTTCAGCCTCATCAGATCTGCTAATTATTGACAGTTGGCGAAGAGGAGATGTCACTCCCCCCTCCTGTTAAACTGCATCTAATTAGTAATTGCTGCTTCACTGTCATCGTGCTGCTGCCGCAACACCACGGCGCGTTGGCTCATTAACCTTTTGCTTTTCCAATGGCGCCTGCCAGCAAGAGGAGGCGCAGCAGATTGGCGACAAGAGCTCCTTCGCCTGGTTGGAGGGCCAGACGGACGCCCGCCCGCCGGCCGAGCAGCGGTTCAGCTGGGCGCAGACCCGTCCGCAGGGTGGCTCATGGTCTGTCCAGCCATGGAGGAGGAGAGGTTTGCTCTGAACCGGCGCCCCGTCCTGCAGACAGGCCTCTGTGGGTGTTCCAGAGGGAGCTGGGGGGCATGATCCCCTGACTTCACGTGCCCCTTTGTGAGCGAGGACTGGCCTGTCTGCAACTAACCAGGAAGAGCTGGGGGGAGGGGGCTCCCAGCAGCTGTGAAAAGGCCCCTCCCACACAAAGGAGCTGGGATGGGGGTCCAAACTGGGAAGCCCAACGCTACAAGGCCCTTACGGGGTCACTGTCATGTCCACATCCAAAGCACTGCAAAGAGTTCCGGCTGCCGTGCTCGGAAAGGGATCAAAATTGGGTTGGAAAAGTGTGGAGGAAGGCTGCAAAGACAATCCAACAGCTGCCTTGCAAGGAAAGGCTAAAACGCTTGGGTGGCTGAGGGGACGTGGCGATGCCCACAGGAAGGGGGCTTCCTTCCCCTCCCCAGCAGCAGGACCAGGCCAAGCCACACCTCTCGTTGGCTGGGACTGAAGACAGGCCAAAGGAAGCATTGCGTGGGGCATCCCTGCATCCCTCACCTGGGGAATTCACTGCCCTGAGGCCTGGTGATGCCGCTGGCTTGTATGGCTTCAAAGGGACTGGGCCAATTGATGGGGGTGGGTTTATCAGGAGGGGGGCGGCCAGGAGCTGCCCCCTTCTGAATCCCAGGGGCTTCCACCCCGCTTGATAGCACTTTACAGGCATCTGGTTGGCCCTTGTGAGAAACAGAATGGGTTAGGGTTAGAGAGAGGCCTCGGCCTCCTTCAGTGGGCCTGCTCTTCCGCGCCTTCCAGCTCCCTCTTGTAATCTGAAGCTCAAATGAATCAGAATCCATCGGAGTCGGGCGGCCAGTACATTTAAATCAGTCAATCAGTCAGTCAATCCATCAATCCATGCCCCAATCCCTACGAAACCGTGAAACAGTTGAGAGAGAGCTCTCTGGAGCGAGGCGGAAGGCAAGGCTCAAGGGCGAGGAAGCAGCTGGGGCAGGGGCACAGGGCACCCGTCCCAGGACCGGCCAGAGGGTCCTTGGCAGAGGGAGCAGCCAGAGGGAAAGGGGGCTCTTTCAAAAGGCCACAAGGGCCCCCTTTTGCCTCCTCCAGCATTCCCCCCTCCTTCAGATTTCCTGCAAGTGCAGAGCAAAGGCACATTCTCTGCATTTAGAAAGTAGCTCCTGCCTGTTCACAGTGCCTCCCTCAGATTATCTGGGTAACCCTTTACGCTCCTTTGATCAATTAACGTGGTGCTCTAATTAAAATGGGGCAGTAAATCCCCCCCCATGCCAACAAGGCTTTTCATGAAAGTGCTTCTAGAAACTCCAGGTGGTCCATTGCAAAGCCGGTGGGGGGGGGAGCGGCACTTTCTCAGATGCGGCATTCCCTGATCCCCAGAAACAAAGGAGGAAAAGCCTTTTCCCTTCCAACTGTTGCTGTACGCCAGGGCATTTCACACGCAAATCCTGCAGGTTTAATCAAACCACTGATTGATTAAACTGATTAGCAACTAAAACTGCATTTCATTTATTTCTTGAATCTGGAGGCAGCACTACTGCCCTTCCGTTATTTAACTTATTTACGAATTATATTTCTTAAACCCATCATACAATGGGTTTGTAGGAAAATGCAGTTATTTTGCAATGAAATCCAGCACCCTGTAAAGTTAAATGGACGTTTGCCAAAACAGAGAACCACCTTCGAGTACGTGCTGCGCCCACCGTGTTGGAACAAGACCAGCAAAATATTCAGGATGCCTGAGGGCCAGGGAGTCTTGGCTTGGCCTTGAAATGCAGGGTGGGATGCAGTGTGTGTGTGTGGGGGGGGGGGGGAGGCAGCAGCAAGAAGGCCTTTCTGGGATGTCATCCTCCCGCTGTTCCCCCACCTCCAAAGGGGACAAGCAGCATCTCTGCCCTGAGCCAGCAGCGCTGACAGTGGCCCAGGATGGCGGAGGGGTGGAGGCATCCCATTGGACGTTCTGAGCTTGGGCTCCGGAGCAGGCCAGGCCCCAGGGCCCTCCGCAGCCTGCCTCTTCTTTGGCTGAGAGGGCGCCCAGGGCTGCCCCTGCTCCCCGTCCATGAGTTGCCTACCCCGGCGCTCTCTAGCAGCTCCCCCCTCGCCGTCCCGGGGGAACCGGAATGACCACGACTGCGTCACTGACCTCAGACATCTGTGGGAAGAGGCTGATGGCCAGCGGGAGGGCAAGGCCGAAGGCTGCAAGGCACACGAGGCTTTGAACGGGAAGAAGCATCCGAGGCCGGGACCGCAGAAGAGCCGTCCTGCAAGGCAGAGAGCGACGTTGTCGTCATCAAAGAAGGCCACCAGGACACCCTTCGCTGCCCCCTGTACCCCTCTTTGGGAAGAGGACCCGGAGATTGACCCCTAGAGGGGGTCTGTGGTGGAGGAGAGCCGGGAAGCTCAGAGGCCATCAGCAGAGATCTGGGGTGGGCAGAAGGTGAGCCGCTTTCGGGTGGGCGCTGCCGCTCACACTCCCTTGTCCGGAATGCCCAGGTCCCCGGGTCCTCGCCCGGGCACTTCTCTCTCTCCTCCTTGGGAACACAAGGGGGCATCTCAGGGCGCTGAACGAGATTCAGGACAGATCAAAGCACCGCTTCTTTGCACCCAGCAGAGCTTCACAAGGGAATTGTTACCAAATGGCGATGGCCGCTGCTTGGGCTCCTTGAAGAGGGTCGGACAGGCTCAAGGCAGCAAAGGTGCTCGCGGCCCTCAGCTGAGGCTCTGTAGGACCTTTGACAACTGCACTCTTTGGGCCTAGAGGGTGAGGGAGGCAGGGAGCATAACCCACCCCCGTGAGGGTACAAGGCACTGGCCAGCAGCGAGTGTTGGTATATATATTTTTTTCTGTCAGGAAGTTTAGCTGCAGAGGAACAGTTACTGTGGTAACAAATCACTTGGCAGGGTGAGAAGGTCAGACTTAATTGTCCTCAGGTTCGGGTGTGGAAAGGGTGACCAAATAAGCAAAAACTGCTGCTTGCCTGGAGGGACTTGCCTGGACTTGCTACCAGAAGGTTTCAGTTTCTGTTTTGCAGCCTCTCCTTCCACCACAGCTCAACCGCCCTCTCTTTCCTGCTCTGCACGTGTGCGTGTGCATGAGCTTGTAAAATGATTCTTTGTATGTAAGAAGCTTTCGTGCCTATCCAGAGCTCTGGATAAGGAAACTGTTTTATGTTTTACGCTTTCTTTAAATACACTTATTTTTATATAAATGCCTGGTGTGTTTCATATCCCCAGCTGGGCAATGTGCTGAAACACTGCCCTTCACAAAGAGGAACATGAGCAAAGCAAGAGGCAGCGGTGCACAAGGGGTCCGGGCAAACCGGAGCCGTGGAGGTGGGGCAGAAGAACCCAGCTGGTCACCCCAGGGTGCATCCCTTCCTTGTGCAACTAGCTTTGAGGCGCTCACGGAGCACATCTCCTCTGCTCCCACATTTGGTGAAGGTGACTGGCTCATTTTGAACTTACACCCAACCAAAACTTGGCAGCCCGTCAGAGCCAGAGTTGACCAAGCACTGCCCCTCGGCGCTGTGTGGACCCCTGTCCTTCTTCCCCTGGCCACCATCTACTTCCCTTTGGGATCTGCAGCCTCTTAATTACAGCCCTGCTGGGCTCCTCCTCATTTCTGCGGGGAACCGAACCAATTTAGAGCATTGGCTGGTGAGGCTCCCAAGTGTGACTTCCACCAAGGGTGTTTTAAACTCAGACCAGTTCAAATTACAATGGCTACAGCCTCCTAATTAAGAGGAGTTATGGCCTGATTTAAAGAAAAAGCCTTAATTATCACATGAAGTGCAATGTCTTAATTGGGACTGAGATCTCTGCATTTGCAAAATTCAGGCTAAATGACTCACAATTAAGCAAGAGGGAGGCTCACCCCCGGACTTGAGATCTCTGCTCTTAAAATCACAGCCAGCCTGCAACACAACCCTGATCTTGTGCACCGAGCCAGGCAAGCAGTGCCTCCCCTCCAGACTTTGGCCCCCCCACCTCCCTCGCTTTCTCTGCCAGGTGCAGGCTAAAGAGCCCATCAGCTTTCGCAGCTGTTGGACTTGGTGGCTGCAGACTACGGAACACCAAGCTGGGATTTATTTGGCAGAATCAAACCGCTGGCCAAGCGCAGGGGAAACACAGGGAGGAAGGCCAAGCCGAGAGCGGCTCCGTTTGTCCCTCTGCAAAGCGGGGGGGGGGGGGGGGAGCCTCTTAAGAGGGTCCGAGGAAAGCTTTATCCCCAGAGTTTGCCACCCATCCCAGTGGGAAGGTTCAGGACAAAAGGCTGGACTTGATGCTTAAAGCTTTACGCTCCCTCTCCAGGAATGATGGGGCCACGGCTGTTTTCATTGCAGCACAAATGATAAAACTGGTGTTAGAAGTTACTGGATTGTCATTTATTGCCGTGATGTTGGAAGCCCATAAGAACTACATGGAAAATCAAATTGGACCTCTCCATCAGGCACAGGGGGCATCCACACACCTTTCCCTGGGCAGGCCTAGAACCAACAGGTGGCCATTTGAGGGAGGCCGTTTAGGCTAAACGAGGGACAATTCCAAATACTCTCTCCGGGAGCTACCTTTAAGCAGTCAGCAAGCATCCTGTTGGCTTAGAAAACGTGTTCACTTCAGGTGAGCCTATTCCATTTTGGAAGACAAGCGCTGATCTAGGGCCAGAAGCTCCAGCAGGGGTCCAGGCTGCAGACACCCCAAGGAGACAAGTCTTCCGTGGGCAGCCTGCTCCAGGACAAGGCTGCCTCTTTCCCGGGGCAGGAGGGCGCCTGGGCTTTATGCCTCTCCGGCTACCAGCAAACCCAAGAAACTGCGGCGTACAAACTGTTAACCCTGTGAGCCTTAACTCCAGTGTCAGGTGCCTGTGGGGAACAGCCCGCCTTGGCTGTTCTCTGCGAGTCACGGGCCCTCCGGGGCCCTCCACCCCTCTGGCCACGCAGCGGCAGGCCCAGGCGGGAGGCCTTCCAGGGTCAAGGCCAGCCATCCAACTGCCCTGCGGCCCATCCTGGCCGGGGCTGTCTGGCACCCACGATGCGGACTCTGCACCCTGCTGAAAGGGCTGCTTCAGGGACTCGGCTTGGAAGGGGGAACAGGCGGCATCGGCCCGGATCTCACCCACTTCTCTGAAAGCCTTAAAGACGGGCCCTGATGCCCAAGGCCCTGGAAGGAACGGGGTGACGCAGAGACGGAGGCACCCCACTCCTCTGCCTTCCACCCGGAACCCACCGCAGGAGCAGCCGCAGCAGAAGGGACGGTCCCTTGGGCATTGTGCTCCTGTCTGTGGCTCTGCCGCCTGGGAGGCCTTTGCCTCCTTGCCAGGGAAAGCAGAGCTACCCTCCTTCTCGGCAAGGACCACCCCCCGTGTCTGGTTCACCCACAGAGCACCCCCCTCTTGGGGGCGGGGCCTTGGGGAGACAGGACGCCCCTTCCTTCCGGCAGCCAGGGGCATCGGCAAGCAGAGGCCTCCTAGTCCCAGCCCTAAAGGGGCGCAGAGAGAACGAGCTGTGCAGACGGCGCATCTGTGCTGCAGACACGGCATGTCGCAGATCCTGCAAATACACCTTCATTCAACTTTCAGCACGTTGCTGATTAGCGGTGCACACTCTGCATAATGTGGCAGCTGTCGCCAGCGCTTTCGGAGGGCCTGCATGCCTCCCATATGGAAGCTGCTCTCGGGACTCAGAGAGAGTTTCTGGTGCTCCAGACTGGCACGTGCCTTGGAGGAGATGGGGGATGCCCAGCTAGAAGTGACAGAGTTCAGCAGAGGCTCAGAAACCGGCAGATTCAGGGCAGGGCAAGGCAGTGCCATGTTTATATTAAACAGAGCTGCCATCGATGTCTTCAAAGTCACGAACGAGGAAAGGTGGCATTTCCGGGGGTCGGAAGGGGCCCCTCGTGGACGCCCCCCCAAAGAGCTGAGCCCCTGGACCAGAACAGGCTGCTTGGCTCTCTCCTGCACCCTGATCTGAAAAGGAAGGCACCCCCCCAGCCATGGGGTCCTCAATGTTCACACAAACAGCACCCTCAGGACCGCACCCAGAGTCTTGAGTGCGGATGCACACACACATAGGAAGAGACCTGTGGCATGTTGCTGGTCCACAGGGTGCAAAAGGTAGTGGCGCTGGGCAAGGCAGCACCCGCCAGGATCAGGCAGCGGTGGGGGCGAGCACCGCACTCTTTTCCTGGGAACCCAAGCCAACCCCGGGGCTGGCTCAGCAGCGGTGGCATTTAGCATCTGCGGAAGCCTCCCTATGCCAAGCGGGGAGCTCAAAATAGACACCACTTAGCTGGGCTGGATGCTTCCCCAGGGAGCCGAGACGAAAGGAGGGAGTCCCAACAGCAGGAGGGGATGGTAAGGTGCCTGGGGAGCAATGTGGAAATCTCCAGGGGCTGCATGTGCACAGGAGAAGAGAGGAGGCGTGTCCAGGGAAGGGGGGGAAGTGCACCGGGGAAGAGCACGGTGTGCAGGCGCAGAGGATGTGCGAACAAGGTGGGAAGAACAAAGGCAGGTGGGAGCAGAGAACCAAGGAGGCCCACAGTGCCTTCTGAGAAACATCCTTTCAGGTTGTTGAAGAGGGTTATCATATAACCATACCTGCCACCACAGCCATCTTTCCTCAGAACTAAATATATCCATCTACGCTGCTGCCTTCGTGTAGTTATCCCATTTTTCTCAAGGTGCTTCACAGACCAACCTCTTTATGATCTTCTCAGGTACTGATGTCAGACTGATGGATCCTTGCTAGATTTTCCTTCCCCCCCTTTTGAAGACAGGGGCAGGATTTGTTTCCCTCCAGTCTTCTGGCCCTTCACCACTTCTCCAACATTTCTCAGAGATCGTAACTAGACCTAGATCATCATCCTGCTCCTTGAAAAAGAAGTTTAGGATAACCCAGTTTCAAACGCTACCAATGAGCAAGACAATGGGGAGACATCTAAAGAAGCCAATTTAGTTGAATTGGCCAAGACTAAAGGAGGACGCTTACTGGAAATGGAAGGAAAGGGAGACGACGCAGGTCCAGTGCAGAAAGGCAGGACTGGTGTCAGGAAGACAAAGGCAGAGCATGAGCTAAGGTTAACAAGAGAGGCAAAGTTACAGAGGAAGGGCTTCTTCAGTAGGGCCACACAGGAGGCAGGGAGCAGGAGAGAGCAGGGGAACTCAACTCCTATTTCGCCCCTGTCTTTACGTCCACACCACATGGAGGTTTTTGCAATCTTTACAAAATGCAATGAATTCTATTTTACAGAGGGGAAATGCCAGAGGGGAAATCTCTCTGGAGATGCCAGAGAGCTGGAAAGAGGCTAATATAGTATTAATATCTAAGCAGGGACAAGATTTGACTTTAAGAAGAAACTGTCGGCCGATATCATTATTGAATAATGACTATAAGTTGTTTACAACGATTTTGGCTGAGATGTTGAAAATAATTTCGCAGGAATTTATTCATGAAGATCAGTGTGGGTTTTTACCTAAAAAGACAGTTAAAGGATAATATAAGAAATTTGTTGGACGTCTTGGAATACTTGGAGCAACATAATGAAAAATAAGTCGCATTGCTTTTCTTAGACGCAGAGAAGGCCTTTGACAATTTGAACTGGGTCTTCAAGTTTTGGAAGATATGAATTTTGGAGAGAATTTTATTAAATGGGTAAGACTGATCTACACTTCACAGAAAGCACAAATAATTGCCAATGGAGATCTAACAAAACCCTGGGAGATACAAAAAGGGACAAGACAGGGATGCCCGTTGTTTCCTCTCCTGTTTATTTTATTTATTTATTTATTTTTCATATTTTTTATCACCGCCCATCTCCTTCATACGGGGGACTCTGGGCAGTTCACAATAAAACAGTTTAAAATTCAATAAAATCATAAATAATATCATTAATCCATAAATATCACTATCAATCAATAA
The DNA here is from genome assembly GCF_035149785.1 of Candoia aspera. Lineage (NCBI taxonomy): Eukaryota > Metazoa > Chordata > Lepidosauria > Squamata > Candoiidae > Candoia > Candoia aspera. Next base: position 77,935,930 of record NC_086160.1, read on the forward strand.
ATATAAAATGTAATGAGATCCAAGTAATGGCAGATCTAATATCATGGAGTCCTGGGTGCTCTCTGAGCCTTGCTGTTTTCTTGCAGACGTTTCATTGCCAGACTAGGCAACATCTTCAGTGTAAACAGGGAGAGGGCCTTGCTCTCAGTTTATGTACTGTGGCTTGCCCTGCTTGTGTTGGTGGGGGTGTTGTTCTCTCCTTAGGAGAGAACAACACCCCTACCAAGGAGAGTACAACACCCTTACCAACACCCCTACCAACACAAGCAGGGCAAGCCACGGTATATAAACTGAGAGCAAGGCCCACTCCCTCTTTGCACTGAAGATGTTGCCTAGTCTGGCAATGAAACATCTGCAAGAAAACAGCAAGGCTCAGAGAGCAGCAAGGACTCCACCGTTCAACCCTGAGCTACAAATATTTGCTTCGAGATCTAATACCACCCAAAGGGGAACAAGACTGGCCTTGGCAGGACTAGGGAGCCAACCAACCCCAAGAGTGGCTCTTCCTCTCCCCACTCCAGGCATGGTGACAAAGCCAGGTCTTCAATCATTTCCTGAAGTCCAAAAGGGAGGAGGCTAGCCTCACTTCTGGGGGAAGAGTGTTCCAAAGGGCGGGAGCTGCTGCAGAGAAGGCCCACCTCCTGGACCCCGCCAGATGGAGTTCTCGTGCAGACAGGGTCCGCAGCATGCCCGCTCTGCATGAGCGGGTGGGACGGGTTGATGTAGCGGGAATGAGACGGTCCCTTAGGTAACCTGGCCCCATGCCATGTAGGGCTTTAAAGGTGATAACCAACACCTTGAATTGGACCTGGAAGCAAACTGGCACCCAATGCAGCTCCGGCAGCAATGGGGTAATATGTGCTGATCTTGAAGCACCCAAAATCGCCCACGCAGCTGCATTTTGGACCAGCTGTAGCTTCCCCATACTCTTCAAAGGTAGCCCCATGTAGAGCACATTACAATAGTCTATATGGGAGATGACCAGGGCATGAGTGACTGTTCGAAGGGCCTCTCGGTCCAGGAAGGGGCGTAACTGGAGCACAACACGAAGTTGTGCAAAGGCCGTTCTGGCCACGACTGCCACCTGCTCTTTGAGCAGGAGACATGAGTCCCAAGAGGACCCCCAAGTTACGCACCGGGTCTGTCTGGGGCAGCGCAGCCCCATCCAGAACTAAAGATGGCAAATTCCTAGGAGCTGAAGGGCCGTTAACCCACAGCCACTTGGTCTTACCAGGGTTCAGCTGAAGCCTGTTGTTCCCCATCCAGGCCTCCACAGCCTCCAGGCACCTGGAGAGGGCAGTCACAGCATCACTTACTTCCCCTGGGATGGAGATGTATAACTGAGTATCATCAGCATATTGATGGTTCCTCATCCCGTGGAGACGGATGATCTCACCCAGCGGTTTCATGTAGATGTTAAAAAGGAGAGGGGAGAATACCAATCCCTGCGGCACCCCACAAAGGAGGGGCTGTGAGCCCAATCTCTCCTCCCCTACTAACACCAACTGGGACCGGCCCCGGAGGGAGGAGGTGAACCAGTGTAAAACTACACCACCCACCCCCAACTCCCTGAGCCGCGCCAGAAGGATACCATGGTCGATGGTATCGAAAGCCGCTGAGAGGTCAAGGAGAGCAAGGATGCATGCACTGCCTCCATCCCGCATCCATAAGTGCAACTAATGCTGTTTCTGTCCCATATCCGGGCCTGAAATCTGACTGAAAGAGGTCTAGATAATCCGCTTCCTCCAGGATCCTCTGGAGCTGCAGTGCTACCACCTTCTCAACCACCTTCCCCATAAAGGGGAGGTGGGAGACTGGATGAAAATTATCCAGCACGGTAGGGTCCAGTAATGGTTTCTTGAGGAGGGGACGTACCAACGCCTCCTTAAAGGCCGCCAGAAACACCCCCTCCCACAAGGATGTATTTACCATCGGCTGGGCCCAACCACACGTCACCACCCGAGCTGCCTTCACCAGCCAGGAGGGACACGGGTCTAATTGACAGGTGGTGGCATTTACAGTCCGGAGGATCTTGTCCACTTCCTCAGGTCCAACAGGATCAAACTGTTCCCAGATAACTGAGTAAGTACGTTCCCTGGGCATCTCCCCAGACTCCATCCCACGCTTGGAGTCCAACTTAGAGCGAATCCGAGCGATTTTATCCTGCAGATGTTCTGAAAACTCAGCACGGCCCTGTAGATGATTTTCCGGACCCCCTTTCCCCAACAGGGATTGGGTGACCCTAAACAGGGCCGCTGGGTGGATGCAATAAGAGCGGAGAAATACTGACGTTTCGCCACTCTTACTGCTACAAGGTAGGCCTTAATCACAGCTCTAGCTTGTGTCTGGTCGGGTTCGGTCTTCGTCTTTCTCCAGCGGCGCTCCAGGCGTCTCTTAATCCTCTTCAGAACCCTCAGCTCCTCTGTGAACCACGGGGAGTGTTGGGTTCAATAGGATAAGAGAGGCCACACAGGCACAATCCTGTCCAAGGCCCCAGCTGCCTCCCTATTCCAGGCAGCGGCCACAGCCTCTGCTGGACCATGCAGCAAGTCCTCGGGTATAACCCCAGCTCCCTCTGAAACCCCATTGGGTCCATTAGTCGCCGGGGGCGGACCGATCGAACAGGCCCTGCCTCCCTGCGGAGGGGAGTGGCACAGGAGAAACTCAGGGCCACCAGGGCGTGGTCTGACCATGACAGTGGGGACAGCTGTAACTCTCCCCTCAGATCACATTGGCACCGCTCTGAAAAGAAAACTAAGTCTGGTGTGAGTCCACTGTCTTGAGTCGGGTCCCGAATAATCTGAGTCAGGCCCATGGCCACCATGGGGGCCATGAACTCCCGAGCTGCCTCTGAGGCCCACCCCAGTGATGGCAGATTGAAGTCCCCCAGAACCATAAGCCTGGGGAACTCCACCTCCAACCCTGAGACCGCCTCCAGCAACTCAGGCAGAGAGGTTGCTACGCAGCAGGGAGGCGGGTACAGCAGCAACACTCCCAACTGCTCTCGGGCACCCAACTTGAAAAACAGGGTCTCACAACCAGCTACTTGTGGAGCAGCGCCCCTGAAGGCCACTAGGGACTCTCGGATGACGACTGCCACCCCTCCTCCCCTGCCCCGGCATCTCGGCTGGTGCCTCACCTGAAACCTGACCGGGCACATCTCCGACAAAGCCACTCCCCCTTTAGTGCCGTGACTACTCAGGGTCAGCATGGTTTTGTCAAAAACAGGTACTGTGCGATCAAGCCTATCTTCCTCTTCAACAAGGCACCTACTTTAGTGGACAAGGGAAATGCCATGGATATAATCTATCTAGCCTTCAGCAAAGCTTTTGACAAGGTTCCAGGTGACATTCTCATTGACCAGCTGTTAAAGTATGGCATGGATGGCACTGTAGTAAGGCCCCCCCAACTGCCTAATAACTGCATTGGGGAGCAGTGACCAATGGAGTCCTGTGGGGATCTGTCTTGGGGCCAGCAGCAGTCAACATTCTTATTAATGACCTGGTTGCTTTTGTTATGTGGAGTCCCCGGTGCTCTCTGAGTTTGGTGTTTGCTTGCAGACGTTTCATTACCCGACTAGGTCACATTATCAGTGCGAGGGAGGACTGCAAGGATTCCACAGTTCAACCCTGGCCTGCAAAGATTCTCTTCCATTGTTTTTGTTAGATTGTACATTTCCCAGACACGCACAGTTCTTTTTTCACTTGGTTCTATGGCTCTATTTTAGAGTTGTCAGGAGTTGGGTGGCCTCAAATCTAATAGATAGATAGATAGATAGATAGATAGATAGATAGATAGATAGATAGAGAGATAGAGAGATAGAGAGATAGATAGATAGATAGATAGATAGATAGATAGATACCAATGAGCTGCTTATCAAATATGCAGATGACATAAAATTGGAAGGTCTGGCCAACACCCAGGATGACAGAATGAGATTGCAACCTATTTGGCTAGAAGATTCTCTGCTGTGCAATTCCCTTTTCATTTTCATTGTGATACTCATGAGATTGTGCTACAAACAGGAAGCAGAATGCAAAAGAATTGCCCCCCCTTTACCAGCCTGGCATATAAAAAGCATTTGGGAATGTGGAAAACGACACCCCCAAACACCCCACCCCCTATGTAAGACTGGGAGGCCTTTACCCCGCCCTCTACATGTTACAGCCCTAGAGGGAGGTCTCCTTCCCCAGCGCCAGCCCGCCCCTCTTACTTTTCCAGGAGAGACATGACGATGGGAGGCAGAACCAGGATCGGCATTGGCAGGACCACTCTGGTGAGCGCCGTCTCCATCAGGGCCTGAGGAAAAGACCGTGGGGAGTCGCTTCAGATCCCTCGCTTGCCCTCCTGCCCAGAAACCCCCGGGCTCTGAGGGGTGGGCAGACGCCCGCTCCCTGAACTACACGGAAGGGGCCGTGCGGGGTGTTTCCAGCCTGGGCTGCGTCAGCCCCACACTGAACGCTCACAGAAATGGCTCATGCACTGCATTGTGGCCGGAAGCTGCGCAGTTCACGCTCAGAAGGCCGAGGCGGCTCGCAGCCCAGGGACACGATTCAGAGGACCATCTGCTGGAAGCCCAACTTGGAAGCAGCGCTGACCTGAGAGCAGCGTGATGGTGCAGACTAGCCTTCCTCAGGCTGCTGCCTGCCCTTGTGGCTTTGGCACATGTTGCTGGGCACCTCCCTGTCTACCCGGAACAGGCTTGAAAGGGTACAATTGAGGGTGACCCTGACCTTTGACCCACCATCCCTCTTGATGCCAGTGCTGCAGTTTGCAAAGGTGCCCTCAAAGTACCCACCCCCATTCTGAGCAGCCTCCGCTCCAAAGGCTTCCGGGCTGCCACCTGCACTGTCTCGGGAGGCGTTTTATGTCCTGCCATGGAGCCCAGGTCTGTCTGATCATCTGCCCTGCCCTTGCGGGCTCACAGAGGCTTGGCCTCTCCTGGACTGTAAGGGGACCCCCTTCCGGGTCTCCCACACCTGCCCCCTCTGTCCCAGCACGGAGGAACTGACCGGCCACCCCTCCACGTTCTCTGGAGAGCCAGCAGGGGCAGCTCCATGGTGCAGTGGGTGACTCCAGAGAAGCAAAGCTCAGGTCTTGTGGGTCGGTCGGCTCAAAATAAAAGGCAGCTGAAGCAGCTACCGTTTTGAACAAGGGGGCTGCGGGGGGCAGGCCCGGCCCTGCACTGGAGGCTTTAACTTCTGAAAGGGGGATGGGCTCTGGATGGGCACAGGCGGGCCCACCCTCTTCCCAAGCACGCTCTGCCAGCCGAAACCACGTTCTCTTTTGGACAGTGTGAAATACAACAAAGGCACAGCCGTACCTATCGGTTACGCCATGCGTCGGGTGGGCCTTTGTGCAGGTATTTTGGTAATGAGCTACTCGGAAGAGGGAAGAAACGGAGTGCTGTGCAGACGGGGCAGGTGGCAGGGCTGAAGTGCAGGGAGAACCAGGCAGGTGTTGTTAGTGGGAGTCAGAAAACATCTGGAACGTCTTCCTACAGGCATGGCTGGCAATTGCTAATGAAGTTAAGAAGCCTCCCTGCCTCCCCCCCTTCCTTCCTGTTTGTCACCCCACAATCAGGCACCCCGGCCCTTCCCGCTCTGGGGACAGCTGCGGAGGGAAGCCAAACGCTTCCTGCTCTTGTAGAGCCCCAGAAGCCCCCAGGAGCTTTTGCCCATTTCCCCCATCGCAGAGTTAGGGCGCTCCCAGGTTTGGGGGAGTCCCCCAAACCATGGGCCACCACAAGGGCACTGCCACTACTGTGGCATTAGGCTTCCTCCTCCCTGCCAATGGGGGGGAATCCACAGGGAGGCGGGGGGCATCCTTCCCCCACTCCCTGAGCAGAGAAGACTGAGTCACCCTGGAAAGGGGAAGGGGCTGCTCTGGGAAACCTTGAGGGCTGGCAGCAAAATGGCAGTGCAAGAGGGTCTCTTTTGGGCCAAGGCGGTCTGGCCTCCACATGCCCACCCTGGAGCAGCGCCCAACCCCAGTGGAACCCTCCTCCCCTTGCAGCCCAGGCGGAAGTGGTGAGCCGGGAGCCCCAGGGAGGCCCATACGTGTCTGGCAGCAATCCTGGAAGATCCGACCACGTTCCCCTCCCCGTCCAGGACGTCAATCCCTTCTTCCAGTTCTGTGTGCCTCATCAGGACTACGTTGCAAATGTTGGCGCTCGCTGCAGGGGAAGGAGAGGAGCTGAAAAAGCTGTGCTTAAAGAGCCCCCCAAATGGACTGGGGGCAAACCTTCTGCACCACTGCTTCTGACCCCCCAGAAGGTTGGCAGTGGCAGAACTCAAACTTGGGGTGCTCCAAATCCCCCCCTCTGGGCCAGGTGAAATTGCATTTAATGGGGAGCGGGGGAGGGGGGGAAGGAAGTTGCAGTCTGGCTGAGCCCCCTGCCAGTCCCACGCTGAAGGGACCTTCTGCAGCCACAAAGCCCCTGCGGGAGCCATTGCACCACCCCGCACAGGGAACCTTGTCACCCCCTCTCCCCAAAGGCCGCCCGGATGCCGGAACGCCGAGGCTCTCGGAGAGCTGGTCCTTCCAGGTCTCAGCGCCTCTTCTCCCCCAGAGGAGGCGGTGTCCCGGGCATCCTCAGGCTCTAGGGCAGAGGCCAGTCCTCCAGGGACCTTGGGGCCGAGATCCAGGGCCGCCTACAGCCGAGCCAAGGGTTCTCTCAAAGCAGCAGAGAACGGTACGGGCTGAGGCCTTCCCCCACTGAGCTCCTGCCTCCAGAAGCTGCACGGATCCCATGTCCATAAAGTGGAGGGGAGAATGGGAACTCCTTTCTCTGGACAGAAGAGGGCTGGGTGCAGCCGTGCCCGGCTGTCCCTGCTGGTGGGCCCTGGCTCCATGCCTTTCCTCATGCCCCGTAGAGCTATCTGGGAGAGCCCCAGCCGGAAGCCCAGGGGGCCAGGCTCCGCAAGCTCACGGATAAGCAATGCAGCAGGAAGGGCTGCCTTGATGGACCCTTGCCAACACTCAGGGCAGGGGGCGCAAGGGCACAGCACGCCCTGCATGATTTCAGGGGAATGCCTTCGGTCACGTGGTACCCCTCTGCCAGTGGCACCTTCCACAGGGCTGGGGAGGGATGCCCAGCCCCGCAAGGCAGCAGATCCTTCCCACAGGCAGCTGGCCTGCAACACCCTCCAGCCTGGCGGAAGCCTGGGAGCATCAGTGGCCCCAGAATCACAGCAGCACCAGCCTCCAGGGGAAGGGCAGGGGTCTCACCTACAGCAGGGAATGGCACAAATCTCTGGATCAGGAGCCGGGTGGCTGGTGTAAACTGGTTCGCTCGCTGGATCAGAAGGTTAAGGCCCACCTGCAGGGGGAGCAAGCAGAGAGAGGTCAGGGGCAGAGCCCTCCCAGGCCAGGCACCAATGGGCAGCGCAGTGCGAGCACCTCTCGTAAGAGCAGCCCATGGAACCGGCGACCCCGAGGGGCAGGGGGCTCCGAAGGAGGTGCTTCAATTGGCTTTCTGCGCAGAGCTCAAGGGCCTCTCCAGCCTGGGAGAGCAGGGAAAGTGATGCAGAGCTCTGTCTGTCCGGCCGTGGCCCACCCCAACTCCCTTTCCTCACCCACTTCGAGTTTTGCCAGGATAAAGGAGGCAAAAGGGAGGGGGAGTTGTTAGGGCTGATCAATACTGGAAAAACGAAGCAAGAATCAGGTCCCTGCATTATGAACATAACACAAATTATGTACTGTAGAAAAATTACTCTAAGTAAATACAGTTACAAAAGATAGGCATACATAAATATCCAAATGGAACATAGTCCCCAAATTCCTGAGCTCAACTGAATAATTTTTCTACAGCACGTAATTTGTATTTTGTTCACACTGGAGATAAAAGGAGACAAACCAAACCATCTTCCTGTGTGTGCAAGGAAGGGCACAAGACACGACCGGACATACCAGGATCAATAAAACTGATTTTGGCAAAAGGTTGAGCGCTCTGCACATGCTTATGGTGCGGAAGGTGTTTCTTCACAGGATAAAGGTGGGTCCCTTGACTGAGCACCACCCTGGAGCTCAGTGGTACTTTTGGTCATAACTCAAGGTGGTCTTTTTATCAGTATCAGATTAGAGCTACTGCACTCTGCAGCCTACCCTTTGAGGGGGGGGGGGCAGCAGGGGGGTGGAATCTGGATACCAAGACTGCAAAGGTTACAGAGGGAGAGCTGAGGTTCATCGTTCGTTTCACCTTGGTCCTCCTATGTCTTTTTGTTTTGGGGGCGGGAGGCAGCAAATCTGCAGAATGAGATGCCCGGAGGGACGGAAGCCTTTTCCTTTGCTAACCGATTACCAGCTACTATGCCAATGGGCAGGAGTCCAAGCAAGGGGGCTAGCCTGTACCCTGAAATTTGGAGGAACCCTTTTTTTACCAAACTGGACTGGAAAGCCTCCAAGCTGGCATTTGCTCCGTTTCGCTAGTGCTGACAATCTCCAAATGGTACAAAGTGGAGCCTCATCCCCTTTCTCCCACCTTCGGAGCTGATGCCCAATGGCTGCCCCTTTCTTCTCCCCCAATACCCCCGCCCACCCACTTCCCTCTGCTAGATGCAACTGAATGCAAACTGTCTGCTCATCTCCTTCCTGGCAGGATGCAAGAGCAAAACTAGAAAGCTGCCAGAGCCCCACAAAGCCAGGAAGTGAAAAAGGGCCCTCTTGAGATTCAGTATTGCCTGAGCAATGGGCCAGAGCAAGCGTGCGTCACGGGCACCATGTTTAAACAGACGCCATGGTCTCCAGATCAAAACTCATGTAATTGTGGCCAGGGCTGCCACAGCATACCTAGAGACAAGCCCACTTGGAATGTGAAATTGTGTGGGACCCCTTTCAAGGAACTCGGGCTAGAAAGAGTTTAATTCTGCGCCTCCTCCTGCAAGGCCAGAGTCATTGGCCCTCCCAGAATAGAGGCGGGGAAACAGGTGGGGGCCCAGAAGCCCCCTCCCACTTCCTTTACCAAGGAGGAGGGAAGGACTTAACGGTGTGGCCAAGCCCTGGCCCTGAGCCACAGAGGCACCAAGCGGAAAACAGGACTGCTGCTCCTCCTCGGTTCCACAAGGCCTGAGGCTTGAGGCATGCATCTGCTCACCTGGGCCAGATCTCAAGGTTCCCTGGCGGTGCTAAGTGGTCAACAGAGCAGAGGCCGGTGGGTGGCCTCCTGCTCCATCTCAAACTGCTGATGGGAGATTCGCAGACCATCAACGCAGCTGCAGCAGTTCCTCGCAGACAATTATCAAGGTGGGCAGCAAGCCTAGAGAAAAGCTGCGGGAGCACCTTCGCCAGGCGGGAGGGTGGAAAATGGTGTTGCTGGCAGGGAGGCAGGGCAGGTGATAGTTGGTGGCGGCAGGAAAGGAGTGAAGATGAGGACCCGGCAGGGAATTAACCGGGCAGGAGAGGTGGACACAGGAGCCCCATCCCTGGGACAGATGTGGCTACTCATTGCCAGAGCTCCATAGACTCATTTCCAGCATCTCTGTGGTCAGTCTAGCGCCTCTGTTTGAACCAAGGGCTTGCAGAAGGGTCTCTGGCCATGCTTTCTGGAACAGGAGAGGCAGCCTGCCTAGTTTCCTGAGATCTTATAAATGATCGCCTTCAAAAGGGCCAAGATAAACCAATTAAGTGGGCTCCACCTTTACAGGGTAAGGCTGAAGCTGCAATAACTAAGCTGGCTTACAGAATCCCACAGCGGGAGGGGGAATCCAGTCCAGCTACCTGCTCAGTGAAGGAATCTAAGTTAAAGGTGCTTAGGCAGAACGGCTGTCTGCTTCCTCTTGGCCCCTCCTGTGAAAGGGAGCCTTCCTCTCCTTGGACCGTTGGTGCCCCTCTTGAAGGCTGGACCAGAATCGCCTGTCTTGACTGCTGCCAGGCCTCTCCTGCCCTTTCCCCGCCTGCTGCCATGAGTCCCATTTACCTTTGCTCTGCGTTGATTCAAACCTGCTTTCCTGAAGTCCACAGTGTGTCTGATTGCCTTGGACCGCCCCAGACACCAAGAGCTCCAGCACAGCACTGGCAGTTTCCCTCTCTTCCACGGCCCTGACTAAACCTTCCTCACTGGCTGACGTTGTGGTCAAGGGCAGGGGGTGCTCCTGTCCCTCCCCCGCCAGGAAATGTGCCACAGGGACAGCGCAGGCATCCCCCGGCAGAGCCTTTCTCCCAGCGGCCCGCAGGCTCATCAGAGCCCCCCTGCCACTCCCGCCCTTGCCCTTCGGGAGCCGGCCCCCCCAAAGGCTCAGGGCAGATCTTCCCACCACCGGGGAGCCCCCCGGGGGTCGAAGCCAGCAAGGGGCCTCTTGCCCCCCAAACCCAAGAGGGGAAAGCAGCAGCCAAGGGTTACCCACCGCTATTGAGACGGCACTGACCACTGCTCCCAGGTAGCCCTGGATGAACTTGGAGGTCGGCGACGGCTGGGGAGGAAGGAAGCAGAGCCTCGCATCACAGGCAGGGAAAGCAACGCGGCGGGGGGGGGGGGGGCAAAGGGAGGGAGGGCTGGGAGGAAGCCAGGGTGCTTCTAGGGTGCTGCACTCGACCCCCCAAAGGACGTGGGAGGTGCTTGGGCCCTCCCAGGCAGGAGGGGAGCTATCAGGGGAAAGCAAGCCCCCCAGCCCATCTGCAGCCCCTGAGACCCCCTGCCAAAATGGGCCAACTGTCCACAGCACAACAGGACGCAAATGGAGCAGGAGGCCTCTGGGCAGCGTGAGCTTCTCTTTTCGCCCTCAGGAGCACCCCTCCACCCCACTCTGCAGAAGCCCAGCACTGACACTCGACCATTTTCCTGCTGGGCTTCAACTGTGCAGGAGCTCTGATGGAGCTGTTGCCCTCCCGGGGGCCTCAGACCCCAGTGCCCTGAAGGATGAAAAGGAGAATAAGCCCACCCCGGAAGATCCAGGGGCCCTGATGCCCAGAAAGGCCGGTCAGCTGGCCAGGCCTGGGCAAAGCCCAAACTGCTCGGGTTGCAGGGGACCCAGCACCAGCTGACCCAGTTCCAGATCCATTCAGATGATGGTCCCAACTCTCTCGGCAAGCAGCTCTGGGGCTGGAGCCTCAGCAGATCTGGAGGCCCCAGGCGGGGAAGGCCGGCTGCCACTGCCTCACAAGCCTGTGGCGGGGCTTAAGGACCGGCTCCAATGCCTGGACGGTGGGCCCCCTTCGAGGAGGAGCAGGGCAGGCCCAGGCTGGCAACTCCAGGACAGTGTGGCTGACAAGGTGGCAGGAGGCTGCTGACCTTCCCGGAGGCACAGGCAGAAGCTGTGCCACAGCCCCAAAAGATGGCAGAAGGGCCTGGCAGGAAACCCCAGCCAAGCCCTGTACCTGCCACCCAGGTGTGGGGGTTCAGGGGTGCTGACCAGTCTGGGTCCCCTGGAACTCTCCCCCCATCCCAGGGGGATGAGCCGGGGTGGGGGTGGAATCAAGCCGGAAGCTCTTCTGTTCTGCCAGGGGAACAGCCCTCACCTTCGTTGCGTTTCGGTTTGCATAGTTGACACAGGCATTGTGGCTCTGGTTCAACCACTACGGACAAGAGACAAGAAGCAGGGACAAACTGCTGGTTAAAAGGTGGCATGCAAGGGGGGGCGAGCGCACCGACTGACGGCCCTGTGGCAGAACGGCTGCAAGAGAAGCGCAGAGCAAACGTGCCGGAAGCAGCCCTCCGATTATGCCTCCCTCCAGCAAGGAAAGCATTTTGTCGCCGGTCCAGGCAACGCCGTTTGTATCCGTGAGACACGTGCCCTGCCGAGAGGCACGGATGGCCCAAAGGTCCACTGTTCTCCCTCTCTGGCCACTCGCCTGCACACACATGCACACACGCACGCGCCACGGACGGTCCTCTGGCCTCCCTGCTTTCTGGATCTAACTGGGGCTTGGTGGCAGCGGCTGATGGCTGCGCCTCTCCAGCAGGGTCTGGGCACAGATGCTAAGCAGGGGCGGCCTCGGTTTGCAGCTGGATGGGACACTGCCAGGAAACCCCAGGGCCACAGCTTAGGCCAGTGTTTCCCAACCTTGGCGACTTCAAGATGCGTGGACTTCAGCTCCCAGAATTCCCCAGCCAGCACGCTGACTGAAACTGACAAACGCAAGCTGGCTGGGGAATTCTGGGGGTTGAAGTCCACGCATCTTGAAGTCGCCAAGGTTGGGAAACACTGGCCTAGACTGTCAAAAAGAAGGCGACGGCAAGCACCCTTAGAAGAATCCTGGCTGTGGCCGGGAAGCCCCAGGAGTTCAGCTGAGCTGGAAGGAGGACACCTCCCTGGCTGGGCGCGAGTGCCAGCACCATCCCCACTTGATCTGGCCAGGGCAGAGGGCAGGAGGCAGGTTATGTGCCCAATCCCAGTGGGGGGTGGGGGGTGACTCCAGGGGATCGGCCCAGTGGATTCTTGCCCTGCAGACATATTTCATTCCCATCTAAAGCAGTGGGGGGGGGGCTGCTCTGTGAACTCCTGCTGGGGGGGGCTCTGAGGAGGAAGCTCCCAGGGCAAAACCAGCTTTGGGAGGGGCGTTGATTAAGAGCTTGGGGGTCAGTTCGCTGTTTGCTTTGACCGGTGCCTCTCAAAAGGCAGTGAGGAGGAGGCAAGCTCTGGGGTGGGCCTCCAACCTGGGGCATTGCCTGCCGCACAGCTTTGTCCACATAGCGGTTGCAAGCTCCCCCCACCTGGCTGAGGGGGGCTGGTGACCGGGTGGGGCGCTTCTGTGGAGAGGGGGCGTTCTGCCACCAAGCTAGGGCTGAGCCCCAACGTCCTGGACCCTCTGGGCCTGACCTGGCGAGGCCTCTTCTTGCAAAGCGGGCACTCTACCATTGAACTACCCAGGCGACCCTGCAGGGGGGCCTGAGCACGGGGAGAGAGTGCCAGCCTCTGGGGACTCTCCTCTTGGGTTCACGCTCTGTCTGTCTGCAAAGGGAGAGACAATTCAGCGGCCTCCTCCAGGCCTCCGACCCTGAGTCCCAGGGACCAGCCCGCCTCCCCACCCCCTGCCACGACTGGTGCTGGAAGCAGGGATGGGCACGCTTTGGCCAGGCTGCCTTCCTGCCTTCCTTCCTTCCTTCATGGGAGTTTTCCAGGGAGAGGCTGGGTGCCTGCTGCTCTAGCCATGGCTTCTGGGGACAGAGGCAGGCGGCCCTGATGCGGGGGTAGGGTGAGTTTGTGGAGGGGATGTCCCTGGGCAGGCTGGCGCTGGCCACTGCCCTCCCCAGCTGGCCAGTGCTTTGCTGAGCTGAGCTGAGCTGGGGCGCTTACCTCCACCGGACCCTGACATGACCTTCTACTAAAATTGGCTCTGCCGCGGCTGCTCTGTTCCTCTCCAGCTGCTGGGCAGAACCTGGGAAAGGAGGCCGAGCTAGAGCAGAGAAGGAGGTGAGGAAGAGAGAGAGAGAGAGAGAGAGAAAGAAAGAAGAGTCAGAAAAGAGGGAGGAAAGAGCAGCAGATGCAAGGCGGGGAGGAAGGAAGGTGGCGAGGGAGGCAGGGAAGCCCTGTGCCAGGCCAGGGGGAGAAAGGTGGTCCCGGGGAGCTGGAGGCAAAGGCCCCCGGCAGGCACACTTTTCCAGGCCTTTTGCGGAATGTGAGATGAGGCAGGCACACGGATTTGCCTTTACTTAACTATCTTTACGTAAAGCCGTGTGCCAGACCCCGGGTCCAACCAGGTTCTGCAGCAGAGTAACTCAGTGCCTGCAGGCTGGAAGGAAATGCCTCTCTCTCTCTCACACACGCAGATCAGGTCCCGATCCAGGGGTCCTTTCAGCTTCTGCCCTTCCTAACGAGCCCCGTGGGCTCTTCCGCCCCCTGCTCAGGACTCTGGGCTCAACAGACACCGCCACATCTTTCAGGCACATCCTCACAACCATGAAAGACAGAAGCAACTTGCTTTTGACGCCGACGACAGCACTCACTCGATGGATCTGGCTCTGTTGATGATCTCCGCTTGCTTATCTGGGCCTGGGAACCAGATCTGCCTCGCCTGCACATCTCTTCCTGAACCGCCGGTGGGCACTTCAGCAGGCGGGGGTAGAGATGGAAAGGCTGCCCTGGAGATGGGACCCCTTTCCAGCTGTGGGGCCCTCAGCCTGGCCTGTGATAGGAGCTGGCCCAGCCCCCCAGGCCTGGCTGGCCAAGAAGGGCCGCTGGAGGGCTGGGGAGGGCCGGTGGCAGCTGCAGTCATGCCCCCCCTTTGGATCTCTGGCTTGGAAAGGGCCGACTGCATTGCATCTGGGGGATGGGGTGGGGACCCCTGTGGAACAGATGAGGAATCCCGGGTGGGGAGGGGCTGGATCTGTCCAGGCAACTCCAAGAGGAAGGACCGGATCCAGCCAGGCCCAGGCCACCCCCGTGGGACGCATGAAGCAGAAGGGCGGGCTCTCTCCAGCCTCCACTGGGAAGCTCGGCCCCAAGGCTGGGGCACACCTGGCCTTCAGGGGAGGTGGGTGGACAAGTCGAAGGAAAGGAGAGGGGGGTGCGCTCCCTATCGCTGGGCTGGCTCCTCTGCAAGACGTTCTTAAGGCCCCAACTCCTTTTTCCAGGAAGCCCGGAGCCCTTGGTCTCCAGGAAAAGCCAGCTCTCAGGGTAGAAACCCAGGAGGACGGCTCCGGAAGCGCAGATGTTACTCAAGAAAAGCGCAAGAAGAAGGCCATGTCCCAGGCACCCGGCGAAGCACCCGCCAGCGAAGGTGAACGAGGCTCCCGCCCCAGCAGCCCCAGCAAAGCCGTCTTAAATAATTAACAAAGCTCAAAGCACGGAGACGTCAAGGGCTTTTCCTCCAGGGGACGATGGGCGCAAAATCCTTACCTGCCAGAAGATGGTGGACGCCAGGGTCTGACTGGGCAGCAGAAGACCGACCACCTAAGAGAGGAAAGGGGAGATTTTAGGAGCAAGGAACAGAGCAGCCCCAGGCAGGCCGGGGATCTCCGAATGCTCGCTGGAGCCGCTCCATGCTCCCTGGGCAAAAAACAGAGGTGGGCGAGCATTGGCAGGTGGGAGGCCTTCTCCCCATGCACACCCGCAGCCTCCTCTTTCAGCAAGGGAGATGGCTCTATCTCAGCATCCGTTCAGCCCAGGGCGATGCTGAGCCAAAGACGGGCAGGGGCCCAGGCCAGGAGGACCTTGCGGGACACAGCCTCACCCGGCCGCTGAATTTGGCCCACGCGTGTGACATCCCGCAGCAGCGAAACCATTTCCCCCCTGCCCCCGTGCCATCCTCCACCGGGGATTCCTGCCCAGACTCTCCCCAGGCGGATGCAGAGCGCCTCGTCTCTTCCCGCACTGAGGATGCTGCTCCTTCCAGCACAGCCAAGGAGCCAGGCTGGCACCGAGGAGAGGCCCAACGCCTTTCCTGACCAGCCAGGAGATGCCCGAGAGTCGACCCTGCAAGCCGCCTCTGCTGCAAAAGGAAGTCTGCTCTCACTGAGGTCCCTTTCTGAGGGGCAGGTGGACGCCAGAGGGGGGAGGCAGGGAATGGCTGGAAATGAGTGAGAGGGAGCTGCTTATCCTTTGAGGGGTGGGGGACACACGAGAAGGCTGCCTGCCTGCCTGCAAGAGGCACGTTTAATGCAGGCGCTCCATCTGGGCCAGCGTCTGCCAAGAACGTACAGCTTCCTTTCTCGTTCCTGGCGGAGAGGAAGACGGAAATGAACCGGGTGGGGGGCGGTCTAAAACCCCAGTAACAGATTCACCATGAAATAGTACCAAACTCCTTTGCACGTGCAAAAAGACTTCTTCCAGGGCTTGGGACAGGCAGCAAATTAAGAAACCCCCCACCCTGCCCATCGATCCCACCGGAAGCAAAGACCTGAGCTCCCTTAATGGCCCGGCACAACTGGGCTTTGCCTCAGACGGCCTCCTGCACATGGACGGGACAGGCAGAAATTCAACCAGTGTGGCTTTCCATGTTGCTGACGCACCGTGTGGGCGTGACATATGCCAGAAGTGACCCCCACCCCCCCGAACGGACAATCAGACTGGCGTTCCCAACCTGCTTTGCCAAATGCGCTGGCCCGGAATTCGGGGAGCTGCCCACCTGAACAGGGGGGATGTTGTGCTGGGCTCTTAAGCGTGCGCCAGAGCAGCCAGGCCTGTCTGCTGGTGCTGCTCTGGGAGGACCAGAACTGTGGTGACCGCTCAGCAGGGAGGCCGCCTCAATTGCCAGGTGGCTGAGGACAATCACAATCCTGAAGCTCTATCCAGCCGGCTCTTCTAAATCTCTGGGGAGGCGGCCACAATTCTCCCCCACCAAAGGCAAGACTTCCCTTCTCTGCTGGATGCAATCTGCCCTGGACCCCCACCGGCCTCCTTAGACACCCCTTCCTGCTGCATAAATGAAGACCCTTCCTTTGCCCCAAGTTCAGACTTGCTTCAGCTACAGCCCTAGAGCCTGAAACAAACACAAGGAGAGAGAAGAAGGAAGGAAGGAAGGAAGGAAGGAAGGAAGGAAGGAAGGAAGGAAGGAAGGAAGGAAGGAAGGAAGGAAGGAAGGAAGGAAGGAAGGGAGTTCCCAGCTGATACCCCCCCAACACCCCCGTCTCTTCCTTCCAGTATGCTCAGTTGAAGACTCAGACGGGGATTGAGGGAGCTGCCAATTATGTCACTACATTTCACAGATCAATTGGCATAAATGTTAAAATTAAAATGTAACATTTGAAAATCATTTTTTTCTGCTTTATGGCAAGAGGTTCCAGTTTATCATTTACAGCTTGCGAAACGGAGCTCTGCTGACAGCTCTCAGCTCCTCTGACAGGTCTGGATTTGGGCCGATTCTGGTGTCAACCTGATCGCTAACTCAAATTTCTGTTTAACTTTTTGCAAAGTTAATTACAGATTACCACCCAAATGTTAAACATAAATAAGGACACCTTTCCCCTCTTTACGCTGGGAATCATGCCATTACTTCCTTCAAGAGATCATTACAGGAAGGGCCATATGTCTCCGGCAATGTGGCCAGAACAGCTCCCCAGGCATATTCAGCCTCAGAATAACGAGAGAGAGAGAGCGCTGTGGAGAACGACAGCAGCGGGTGCCAACGCTTCTCCCTGGAAGGCAAGCAGAGGGGCTGGGGCCGTTGCAGACCCAGAGATGGACAGGACTGCCCCAAACTGGTGCCTCCCCAGCCATGCCTTGCCCACTCCTTAAAAAGTCCCAGAACCCCCACTTTTCCCCAACAAAATGGCACCCAAACATTGGCTTAATTCCACTCCTCTGCCTGCAGGTTCCTATTTCCATTCCCGTCCTATAGTGCTGCTTCCATTTGCCTTCAGCTGAGCCGAGCGTCCTGTCTTCCTGGCCCTGAACCCGCCCCAGCAGCCATGCAGACGGCAAAGGGCAGCCAGCCCGCCTTGATCGGGGCCAAGGGGTCAAAGAGAGGGAAGGGGCGCTCTGCAGCTCTGTCATTGAGGCTGACACCCCACAAGCTGCACCAAACTGCCCCAAGGGCCGGTCCATGGACTCCTTTTGGCCCCAGGGAGCAAAGCGGGTGCTCCAGTAAGAGCAAGCAGAAAGGGGCCTCCCAGGAGGGTTCTGGGTACACAGTGACCCCTTCAGCTGGAGCACCGCAAGTCAAAGCCAAAACTGCATCCCTTGTGACGAGGAAGCAGAACGGAGGGGAGGTGCTCTCATACTTACGATGGGAGTTCCGAAAGGAATGTACCCTGGAGAAAGAAGAAAGGCGTCGTTTTAGGACCGAGACACTCTCCCGCCTCCAAGGAAGGGCCACAGCCAGGGCTGCTGGGTTAGGGCCGCAAGACCCCTGACGAATGCTGGAGGGTGGCACAAAGACACCAGAAACTCTACCTCTGGGCTCCCCTCTCATGGCTGCCCAGAGTTTTGCAGCCCAGATCTGAGAGCACCCCCCTCAAATGTGTGTAAACTACAACCCCCAGAATGCCCAACACATGGGGAATTCTGGAGGCTCTAGCCGCAATGCATCTGGAAGTTGCCAGGTCAGGGGAGGAGGGTTGTTATAACTACTCTCTTAGTAACCTACAAGCGTCTGTCCACTTTACTTTCTCCCATGACAGGATTTCACGTGGGGGAACCCAGTGGCAGAGGATGAATTCACAGAAACACGACTCCTGAGTGGAGGAATCTCACGTGTGCTTGTTAACCTGCAACCAACCCAGGTCACCTGAAGGTGATGATCTGAGGCGAATCCTGGAGCTGGAAGGGACTCCTGCGGCCACCGAGTCCAGCCCTGCGCTCGGGGGGGCAGGAACCCGATTTCAAGCGTTCTGGGCAGATGGCTCTCTCTGGCCGAACAACTTCCGCCAGCCAAGGGAAGCCCACCACACCTGACCATCCTCGTCCTCTTTACCCACAGAGGTCTCTTGGTAGTTTACAATGGAATGGCGGCGCCTTGCCCCCAACGGGCAAGGAAGGGGAAGGGGCCCTCAGCTTTGGTGGCCGGTCTGAGCCTGCTATGGCCTTTCCCACTGAAACGGAGGAAGGAAAGCGTTTCTGCAGTTGAGCTGGGGGGGGGAGCGTGGGAACGGCTGGACGGAGCACCGACAGCACAGAGAAGCCACCAAGGTTTGGGAAAGACGAGTGTCTGAACCGCGGCAGATCTCCACAGGGCCATACCTGACATTCGGAAAGGCATGAAAATGGTCTCGTTCGTGTCCGGGTGGATGATGGCCTGCAAAAGAAGGAAATGCAGTGGAAGTGGGGGCAGCTACCTTGGAAATCTGCTTCTTGGCTCAGCAGGGGGGGAGATCAAAGCCAGCCCCCCTCCTCCTCAGCCATCCAGGCTGAAGTAAAGCTAACTGGGGGTGGAGTTAGAGGAGAACAAAATCTGGCCATGGGCCCAACAGCTCCTGGTGGCGTACTTCCTGCTGTCCAATGCTTACTGGGAATGCTGTGCATCTGGGTGGGTGTCTAAACTCCAAATCCCACCCCGATCCCAACCCAGGCTCCGGAACGGCTTGGGCCCCCAAAGGCAGAGCTGCTCCCAGGCAGCCCCGGCCTGCGTCTGACACGGAGCCACTGCCTTCCAAGTCCTCGTGCCGCAGAGAGGCTGACAGCAAACAGAGAAGAAAGGTTTCCCTCCCTGGGAGAAAATGCTTGCTCCCTTCCGCAGTGTCCACGGTGGCTACGTCGGGACCGAGATCGGAGCACTGCGCACAGACCCAGGCTGCCACAGGGGAGCTCTGCTTTTTCCGTCAGGGCCACGGGCAGCTTCAGGAGAAGCACCGGCAGCTGAAAGATGAGGGCGAAGGAGGCGGCCACCACCCGTCATCAAAGAGGGACTCTGAGCAGGTTACCTGTTTTATTTTCTGTGCTCTCCAAAGCTGGAAAAACAAAAGACATTGTTAAGGTTGCTGATTAAAATATGCAGCCAGGTTGCAACAGGAGTGACCCTTAGGCAAAAGGTGGGCCTTTGCATAGGGACAAGGAGATCACATCAAACGAATTCACCGTTCCCGGGTTCTGGCTGCGAGGAGGCTAAGGGAGGAGCTCTGGGCAAGTGAAAGGGGTGACCCCTGCCTCACCCCAAAACCCACAACAGGGGAGGAGGGGCTTAACTAACCCTGCCTTGCAGCAGGAGCCAGAGAGATGCTTGCAGTGGTGTCCACGTGTGTTGCCACTGACTAGATGGGGCAGTTGCAACTTTGCCTCCCTCTTGGGGCAAGAAAGGGGCTCATTCTTCCCTCCCAGGCCCTTGTTATAATGTAAGCCTAACATAAACAGGATTTCCGTGTGAGAGTCTCATTAAAAACCCAAGGATCCAAACTGGAGTAGCATTTTTGTGGTTCAGCGTCTGAGAAGGTAAACAAGGAAGCCGTAGGGAATATCCATCATTTTCAGCTTCCCAGTAAGCTCTTCTGTGTTATGGTTTCCATGCACAAGTGCCCAGATCAAGGGAACCGTTTCTGACCATGACTACAAAACTTAGTGGAATTGCAGTTCATCTTACACCATTCTCAGCTGGTTGACAAGCCCTCCCCAACCTGGTGTCCTCCTAACATGTTGGACCAACTCCTGTCATCCCAGCCAGCATGGTCATTGACGGCCTACCTGGAGGCACCAGGCTGGGCAAGGCTTAGCAGGCATCCTGCTGGCCCGTCACTGACTTCCTAAGGGCAAGAGATGGCCAGCAGGAGGGACCCTCTGAATGACCCTCTCCCCCCTGCAAAGCTCTGGGGCAGTCTCCTCCTTCCGGTCAGCCAAGCTGCAGCCTCTTCCCAAAAGTCCTCTCACAATGAGCAAACCCTGCTGGGTTCAGCCAGGTTCACTCTTGGTGTATTAGACTGTGTTTAAATTGGCTTCCAAAATACTTTTTAGCACCCAAGCTAATCAAGCAATTCCGCCCGATTGGACCTGAGGTGTGTGGCTGACTCGAGAGACATCAGGACTTGAATAGCTGGGGTGGGAAAACCAGCGAGGCGCCTGCCTACCCTCCAGCTGTGCAAATCAAAGGCTCAATCTTCCTCTTAATCACACCAAACTATGCCAAAGAGGAGCTCTGCTGGAACTAGTGGATTTACACAGACATAAAACAGCAAAAGCAACAGCAGAGTCAAGTTCTGGAAGTGTCAAGGTAATAAAAATTCAGAGCACTTAAATAACACTTTACCACTGTTAATTAATTAGTGCTCACAACATCCCCGTCGGAAGTTAGAGAAGCTTTAGGCAGCAAGGAATTATTCAGCTGCAGGTCACTAAAGGGAGCAGATCCCAAACTATCTCCTGGGGGGGGGCTTCTCACACAATTGTGTGGACTGCAGGGGGCATCTGCAGGTGAGAAAAGGTTCTTTCCAATGTTAATTAAGTCAGGAGAGGAAAGGGAACCAGATCTGGGGAGAATTGCTTGGAAAAGAACGTTTGGTGGGCGGGGTAGGGGGGAATCAGCTGCCAGCATTTGGGGGAGGTGGAAGAGGGGCCCTCTACGCCTCCCCTGGGGAGTGGGTAAGTTTCTCAAGGAGCCCTGGACTCAAAGGAGGAGAGCCGTCTTAGTCCATGGTTGCAAATAATCAGGAGTCTGGTAGCCCCCTTTTTGACAAACACATTTGAGGCAAAGGCAGAAGCTTTTGCCAACCACAGCTCCTTCCATCTCTGCCTCCGCCTCTTCATTTGTACCCAGGGCAAAGGAATGCACAGGAGTTCAAAAGCGTGGTGGGTCTGGTTGTTTATGAAGAAAGGCAGAGAATCAGTGAAGGATATGGGGATGGCGAGAGATGCTGGATATGAGGCAGGCCGGTGTTTGGGGGTATCAAGAAGGAATCTTGGGGAAGAATGGATATTCCAGAAGGAAAGGAAAGGTGTGAAAGTAGACCGGTTGCAGGAAGAGGACGTACGAATCCTGGAAAAGAAGTGTCAGAAAATAGGCTGCTCTTCCAACAACAGGAATGGAAAGTGTGCATCAGGAAAGACAAGGGAGCTGAAAAAGTGCTACCAGGCTCCTCCTGGCTTATTGCCCCCACAGACTAATGCAGGTCTCTTACAACGTTTAAATTGCTATCTGAAACAAGCAGACCTTATCGCCGTTTCTGACATATATTGTGGCCTTTTTGTTCATAATTAAACCTCTACCTCACTCCCCTGCCTGTATTCATCAACTCCATTCTATCAGATAAGACCTCTTTGTTGTATCTATTACATTCTTTCCCTTGCTTTCACAGATACCCTCCCTCCCTCCCTCCCTCCCTCCCTCCTTCCTCTCTCTCTCTCTCTCATCTCTCATTTCATGTACTTGTTTGATCTCTTTCCCGATCACTGCTCTCACATTCCAGGTCACAGTCTTGCAGATACCACGTTCATCACCCATGGATCTTGACCTCCACCACCTTTTCACAGAATACTTTTCTAAGCTAGAGAAGATGTGGATGAGGGCACAAGGGTTAGTCAGCCATAGGCAGCCATCCCCGCTAATATTGGCAGTGGTCAGTTTGGCCACATTTTGGCCAGTTTGTCCCAAGTACAACCAAAGCCTGGTTTTACTCTAAACCCACTCTAAACCCATTATCATGTTCATCGTTCCAATGTTACCGCTGCATCTTAACGTTTTGCATGTCATTTGGCTGATGCGTGTTTCGGTTGGGAGGGGAGGAGGATTCCATCTCGTGAGATTGTTATCTGTTTGCAGCCGGATTGGAATGTGTTTGGGTTATCTCGTGTGTTCAAGGTTCCTTTCCCAGGACATCAGCAGAAACGGTTACCAGCACCTGGGGGGGGGGGAGTTTGCAACGGCAGGGCGAGGGGAGGGATTACGTTTGTGCCGAGGGTTTTTAGTTTGTATTTGGCGTGCTTTTGCTCATTCTCAGCTTTCTCTGTATTTGCATACTATTCTTTAATAAATCAGATATCATTAAGTTCCTGCTTGTGAGTCTGAGTCTGTTAGGGTAGGCAATCCTTACACTCATGCTATTCTATGCCGCTTAGGATCTCTGAACTGGAGGACGCCTTGCAGGCCAGCATAATGCTCGTTGCTTGCACCCCACCAATGTGGCACTCTGTGCGGTTTACCGATACTCCGGATGTCCCCACATTAGCCTTACTTGGGTTTCACGAAAGACAAACTTTCATTTTTACTGGTTTAACATCAGTTCAAATACTCAACATTTTCTTTTAACATTTGATCGGAACAGTTATGTTACTTCACTTAATCAGACATTTGCTTTTCAAACACTTACATTTATCCAGAACAGAACAGACGGACTAGCTCCCAAACCAGGGAGCGCTGCTGAGGAGGGTGGATGGGTAAAATCAAGGGTAGTGTTTATTTAAAAAATCTCCAAAAGAAATTCAGGATGTCATTCATTTAAATTAATTTTGCTATTTATACTTTTTCACATATTTCTTAAACAAAGGTGAAAATCTGATCACTAAAATGTGTTCATGCTTGTCACTGTCATTGTTTAGAAAGCTTGTATTAATTTAGGACATAATAATTAATTGCAGCTAATCACAAATATAACAGCTTATTTTGAATGATAAGTAAATCACATGCACAAACGCAGTAGCACATTTTATTAAATGTTAAAATGTTAGATGACTGAATGTTAGATTTTATATTTTCAGTTCCTAGCTGAAGGTTGTTCTCAAAACTCTTTAAAATGTTATCTGTAACAGTTTTTTAAAATATGAGCAATATAATCTTCAGTCCCACCAAACTAAAATATGCATTTTCCTGATTTACCAATTCCTGGATGACTGCTTAGTGTTCAGTGAATAGCCAAACAGTTGCCAGCTATGAAAACTTAGCTTAGCAGCTGAAGAAATTGTGGTGGAAGGTTCTTTACCACTAATTTTCCAAAGGTGCAGGGAGTGACATGTTCAAAATATCAGTAATCAGCATTCTTTAAACCATTCTCTCTCAGCCCTGAAATTTATTTTGGACCTATAATCTGAAAATAATAATAATAATAATAATAATAATAATAATAATAATAATAATAATGACATAGTCACTGAAAGGAAGAAAGTCTGGTTCCTTGGTGTTGCTATACTGAGTGATGCTAGGATTGAGGAAAAGCAATCCGAAAAAATACAAAATACCAGGACTTGCAGATCAAAGTTGAACACTTATGGAAAAAGAAATCTGCTGTTACACCAATCAGTGTGATTGGAGCCCCTGGAGCAATACCTAAAGGACTCCCTCGATATCAGGAAATATTGAATTCCTGACCTGAACACCCTAATTCTATAACATTTTATAAATTTAATAATAATTTTGACAAAAAAAAAACCCTGCTTGGAACTGCTTATATCCTCAGATGCTACCTTAATAATTCTTAGGCACTTGGTTAGGACTTGAATTATTAAGTTTTCACCAGTCTTTGACTGTGAATCTATAATAATGATAATGATAATGGACCCCCTCTGCCCAAAAAAGCTAAGTTTTTAACTTGATTTTACAAAATAAGCACCTGTTTAAGTTTTGAAAATCAGATTAAGGGGGAAAAAGTCCATCCACTTGGCTGTTGGACATTCACTTCTTCTTTCCACCTTTCCCAGCACTGACTTCTCAAAGGAGCTGGGTCTTTGCATCATGTGTTCAAAATATGATAATTTGAGCGTGGCCATTTGTGCCTCAAGTGAGAACTCTGGATTGATGTGTTCAATTATCATTTGTTTCTTTTCTTGGTACCCATGGCCTTCTTAAGAGTCTTCTCCGACACCAAAGTTCAAAAGCATCAATACTCTTTCCATCCTGCTTCTTCAAAGTCCAACTCTCACTTCCATAGAACACCACAGGGAAAATAATTGCTAGCATGATTCTGATCTTTGTAGGTAGAGTCGCATCATAACATTTGAATATTGTTTTTCAAGGCCTTTGTTGCTACTTTACCAGGTGGCAGTCTGGGGTATATTTCTTGCCTGCTCGATCCTTTACCGTTGACAGTCAGTCCTAAAAGGCAGAAGCTCTCCACCACTTCTATATCTCCATTGTCAGTTCTAAGGCTGCTTGCTGAACCTGTTGCCATTACTTCATATTTAATTTTAGTCCCATTTTTTCACTGTGCCCTTTGACTGTTCGTACTAGGGCTTGCAGACCCTTTGCATTTTCAGCTGTCAGGGTAGTGTCATCAGCACAGTGCAGGTGATTGATGTTTCTTCCTCCAATTTTAAAACCACATTCAGCTTCTTCCAGTCCAGCTTCCCTTAATATATATATTCAACATATAGGCTGAATAAATGAGGAGAAAGTATACAGCTTTATCTCTGCCAGCCTGGACCCAGTCAGTTTTGCCATGTTCTGTCCTGACAGTGGCTTCCTGGTTTGTGTTTGGGTTCCACATGAGGGCCATGAGATCTTGTAGGATTCCCATTTTCTAAGCACACTCCACAGTGTGACATGATCAACACGATCAGAGGCCTTGACCTTTTCAACGGTCCAGCGTGCATCAGCAATAAAGTCTCATGTTCCGTGGCCTTCTCTAATGCTATCTTGAACATCTGGCACCTCCTTTTCCATGTAGGGCTCTAATCTGTGTTGGACGATCCGAGGCATTATTTTGCTGGCATGTGAAATGAAATATATCGTACCACAGTTGGCACACTCTGTCAAGTCTCCTTTTTTTGGTTTTGGAACGCAGCTTGACCTCTTCCACTCTTTTGGCCACTGAGTCATTCTTCAGGTCTGCAGGCATAGTTTGGCCAGACCCTTCACTGATCCTTCTTCTGTTGCTTGCCATCTCTCTTGCTTATTCCATCGGTTCATGTAGCCTTCCCACATGGCAACGACTGGAGTGCTGGTGTAACTTCATCTCCTAGCACTGGAGGTTCCTGCAGGCAGGGAATAGCGGTAGCCCTTCAGTATACGCCTTCCATCTTGGTTTGACCTTCCCTGCATCGGTTACTGCCTGTCCGCTGGGGTCCCTTAACACACCACTCTGAGGTTGGGGCCCCCTTCGGAGTCTGGAGACCTTTCGGAAGGCTTTCCTGTACCGCTTTCCATCTTTTGTGTCTTCAGAGGTGGTGTTGTACGGCTGCTTCGAGTCTCCCCCAACAGCCCCTCGCTGCAATTTTCAATTCCTCCCTGACATCTTTGGCTTCTCCTCCTGGCAACTTCCACTCTTTGCTTCTTTCTCTTTCTTGGTCTTTGGGAGCTTCTTCTCACATTCGTCCATTGCAACTTCTTTTATTTCATTCCACAGCTTCTCCAGTTCCCTATCAGAGAGAATCAGGACTGGTGATTCCTGCCGTTTTCCTCGAAAACGGTAGGTGTGAGCTCAAGACCATACCCATGGGAACTGGTTGGCTGACTCGGAGCTTGCCCATGAGCAGTTCGTGATCCGTCCCACAGCCAGCACCCGGCCACGCCTTTGCTGCTCTAACCAGGCTCCTCCACCTCCTCGCTGACACTGTTACAGGCAGCGTGATTTCTGTGTGCTCCATCTAGCGATGCCCGTGGACATAGGCGCTGTTTGAAGACTGGGCGAGCAATGAAGAAATCATTGGACTGGCGGAACTTGATAAGCCATTCTCCTGCTTCGTTTCTGTTTCCTAGCCCA
Source organism: Candoia aspera (assembly GCF_035149785.1). NCBI lineage: Eukaryota > Metazoa > Chordata > Lepidosauria > Squamata > Candoiidae > Candoia > Candoia aspera. Next base: position 77,961,857 of record NC_086160.1, read on the forward strand.
GCTGGTTCAACGACATTTCCTCCTGGGTATTTCCAACTTTGGCAGCCCTGCCTCCAACCACAAGCAGCACATCTTGCTTGCATGTTCTGTCAATTTCAGATTGAACTTGACCCTAAACTCATCAACCTCCTCTTCCTCTGCATCGCTGGTTGAAGCATAAACTTGAAGGATCATAGCATTAAAGGATGGTTCACAAAGTCTAATTGATATTATTTAGTCACTGACTGCGTTGTAGCCAATTATTGTCTGTCACATCCTTCTTGACTATGATAGCTACACCATTTCTTCTTTGTTTTTCATGTTCTGAGTGGTAAACAGCATGATTTTCTGACTCAGAGTGTTCAATTGCAGTCCATCTCAATTCGCTGATGCCTAAGATGTCAATCTGAGGTCATTTCATCTTCCACTGTGTTGAGCTTTCCTGTGTTCATGCTTCTTACTTTCCACGTTCCACTGTAATTCTGTCTTTTCAGCATTGGATTTTCTTTTCCTGCATGGCAACATCAGCAACTACATGTCCCGAAGGCTTTAATCTACCCACCTCATAAACACCATTAGTGCTCCGAAAGATCCTCAGCGCTTCCTCAGTAGCATGTTGAGTGCCACTGGACCTCAGGGGCCCATCATCCTGCACTACATCGTCAGTTGTTTTATATTTTCTATCCATGTGGTTTCTTGGTAAAAATACAGGAGTGGTTTACCATTGTCTTCTCCCACCCAGTATGAATTGATCCCTTTGCCATTGTCACTAAACTGATCATCTGCCTCCGGCATCTGCCTCTATCACTGCTGCCCAATATAGGCGCCTGCTGGCTTTAGCTGGGTAGCTGGGATGACCTTCACGCCTTGGGTGACCCTGCTGGGAATGTATACTCCAGGCACACACTCCCAACATTCTTCGCTCATCCGTCCCAGGAACTTGTACACACGTACACATGCCCCCTGCCACAATGAGCCAGCACAGTCGCACTTGAGAGAGAACAGTTCTCAACTTCTCTTGAGGTCAACTGTGTTTGAGGTCTTGGTTAATGAAGTCATCCGTGGTGATCTGACAAATCTGTTGAGCAAAGGGCCTCTTCTATTCTTTCCTTCAAAATCTTTCAGTTTGCAACAGGCATTGGTCCCCAGGAGCTCACTCCCCATCTGGACATCCCAGGATGGTAAGTTAGAGCTTGCTAATTCCTGAGACTCCCTTTAACGGGCTACAGAGGACAGTACAGTCTAAATCATTTTCTTTACTTATTTACTTAGATTTAGGCTGAGTTCTTGGTGCTCCCTGAGCCTGATTGTTTTCCTGCAGATTTCATGGCCAGACTAGGCAACATCTTCAGTGTGAACAGGGAGAGGGCCTTGCTCTCAGTTTATCTACAGTGGCTTGCCCTGCTTGTGTTGACCCCCACCAACACAAGCAGCCCAAGCCACAGTACATAAGCAGAGAGCAAGGCCCTCTCCCTCTTCGCACTGAAGATGTTGCCTAGTCTGGCCATGAAAAGTCTGTAAGAAAACAACCAGGCTCAGGGAGCACCCAGGACTCCACAGTTCAATCCTGAGCTACGAATATTCACTTTGATTAGATTTAGGTGCTGCCCTACTCCAGGACATCTTCTTCCCATCCTAATGCAGGGAGCAGAGGCCACGTGATACACCCGGAGCCACGGGAGTGGGCATGCTGCTTGATTTTTGATTTTTTGTTTCTATCAGTTGCTCTTACCCGCATTAGGCCCAGTTTTTAAATTTTCTGCTCAGCTTATCACTTGTTTTGTTCAGCCAATACAGGGTATTGTTTCCTGCCTACTGTATTAAGCAGAGACATCAGCATGATGTCTGGAATTGACCATTAGCACTCAGAAGTTGCATCCCAGCCATGAAGACAGCCCAGGCAGTGCTGGCGTCATCCTTCCAGGGACAGCCCACACATTGCGGAGAAACCTTGGCCGCCGCCACGCACAGCCTGCTCCCATCCTCAGCAGAACACAAGGAGGAACATGATTAGCAACCTTCAGCAGAAGAATGGGTAACACCCTTCCAAGGCAAGCTGTTCCCTGGACACTCATGGCTTGTTGCTGGGCTGCTTGTGGTGTTTTTACATTTGTTTTTGCAGTGTAGAAAAAGAATAAATGCACAAGGCCAATCATGGTACCTGGTCCTGCAACTTCAAACCACAACTGGTCTATGTCAAGGACTGTTCCACCATATACTCAAGCCAAGGGCTGTCAGGTTAAGAGCCAGCCCCAAGTATTCTCAGCAACAGCTGAAACAGGATCTAAAGCAAGGAGCAACATGGAAGAGCTAGTACCTGGCCCAGATGAATCTCCATCTGATGCCTGCAGGAAGAACTCAGTGCAGCAATCAGGAGAGCAGCTCATCTGTAGCATCTCATGCCAGGAGACTTCAGGAGAACATGGGAACAACGATCAAATCAGAAGAATGCCCCATGTTCAGCCATAAAAATCACAACTGCTCCTTTCTGGGAATTTTGGCTAATCTCAGCCAGCAAGCCCACATGAAGAAAGAGGGATCAGAAGAGATGACAGGACTCAAGCCCCTTATCTTAGACCCTGATCTTAGATCTTAAACCTTCTCAAGCAACCAGAAAAATCATGGCAATCTGAGTTTATAACTCAGGGCAGGGACTTCTGGGGCAGGTATGGCAAGCTGAAGGCTGCGAAAGCAAAGCCGATGAACGTTGCAAAGACCAAGGAACTGGTGAGCAGACTGGTTTCTCAGAACCTCTCCTGATAAGGAGTGGACAGAAGATCACCCACATGTGCTCCGGATGGCTGCTCCTCACAGGGAGACCGCAGGACAGCGGGTTTCTGTGGGTTTGAGCACCGGGAGATGACGGGATCAGCCATCTTGCTCACAACACCGGTGGGGACTTTTAAAGGACACCAAGTTCGCTAACCTCACTTTCCAATCACTTTCGGAAATTGCTCATTAACTACTTCTAAGCTATTAGAGACCTTTGGACTGGCAAGTTTGAAAACGCCGGGTAAGTCTACCTTCAATCCTGGATGAAAGAAAATTTTAATCATAAGCTTAAGAATTTAACGATTCTGAAATAAACAGCAAAAAACTAAATAAGATTTTGATCTTAGAAAGCTATAAACAGACTAAGGATCCAGATAAAGCTGGAATATTGAAACATTTACAATAAGATTTTGGAATTAATTATAAAGAACAAACAGCTTCTCTTGGGAAATAGGTTTTGTTTTGGTTTTTACAAGACAAAACAAAATAAGCAATTTCATGATTTCAAAAACTGGACACTAGACTGGACTAAAGTTTTTAGGTAGAGGAAAGATTTACAAGCCTGTAAAATGTTACAAAATGTTATAACAATAAAAATACTGAAGGAAACTTTTGAAAAATGGAATCAGAAAATAGCCACAGTATCAACAGTGTCAGTAATGATGCCTGTTTCTGTGGATAGACTATGTCCAAAAGATGTTATTGAAGAAATGACAGATGTAGAACAAATTTTATTTGACAAGATAGAGATGCTATCAAAAGTGGATTTACAACTGACAGGCCAAGAGAATGATTTAGAAAGGGATGTTTCACTGAATCTACAAAAGAAACTGGCCGAGGTTTTAAAATTTAAAAACGAAATACAAATGACAAACCAAGAAAGTGACCTGGATCATTTTTTCCTACTGGATTTACAAAAGAGACTTGTTAAAGCCTTGAAGAACTCTGTGCAATGGGACAAAGGAGAAATGAAGATAAATCAAATCCTACAATGATATTTGAATGAACTAAAGGTTCAGACTTTTAAAAGTAAAAGGAAGGAATATAAAGTTGGGTTATTTGATCAAGGTTAAAACAAAATATATTGTTACTGTGGGCAACCCTTTACATGTTTTCTGCTGACACCAGGACTGAAAAGATGATGTTTTATGGATTTGCCTACAGATGAAGGATGGGATATGGGATGAAGAGATCATTGGTTGTAGCCTTAGAGGGGGTGAAGAGTCACCAAATTTGTTTATACTTGTGATGAAGGCTGGAAGTCACTTCTTTATATATTTCTTTTCTCTTTCTTTATTATATTATTTTCTCTTTCCTTTTTTCTTTTCTCTTGCACTTTTTACTTCTTTCTATTCTCTTTTCTTTCTTTAAATTTAGTTTGTATTAGATCCTACTATTATAATCAAAATTCTTAATAAAAAATAAATATGAAAAGTTTATAACTCAGAGTAGGGGAAAGTGGAAGATGGATCAGTCCAGAGAAGGTTGGGATTCTCAACACAATCATGCAGAGCATCCGGGTGGAACATCTTTGCAAAGAGAGCAGGTGGTACTTTGGCTGGCACACTTTACTTCTAGACTCTTCACACATCTCAAGAGACTAGTACTGGTGTCAAAGGGGAGGGCACACATTCTCGCCTACTTCATGAGCTTCTGGGGAGGGGCGTCTGGTTGGCCACCAATAAAAGGAGGATGAGGGGTTAGACAAGTCTCCATTCCCACCTAGCACAGCTCTTGCCAATTCCTAACTCATGTATTAAAGCCATGCACAGTATGCACAGGTCCTTGGGAGAGGCTGTCAATGAGCATCACTTGTCCTGCTCTGGTTGGGAAATCAAAAATAAAGAAGAGACTCCAAAATGCCTTCTCCGCTGCCAAGGTCTAATCCACCTGGCATTTAGGCACTGAGAGGCCACCACCAGATGGGAACAAACCAAACCAACATCAGGAGCTAATGTTCCAAGGAGCCAAATACACTTCATGGTAGCTTTGTGAACGCATTTGGGGACACAATCTTTTCCACACATCAGATGAATTGTTCTGGTGGCAGTGACTATTTGTGGGAATGACGGTCCCTGTTGCCTTCTTCTCCCAAAACAGCACCCCTCCTCTGAAGCTTTAACCTGTTCCCTGGGTAGATCATACATTACTATTTTTATTAATATTATGGATGTATGGTGAAACCTCCTTGGAACCACTCTTGATTCCTGGGGTGGCTTCTTGCCATGTCCTCAACTTCCCAGGCCAGCTGACAGCTCTAGCAGTTCCTGGTGGTCTCCCGTCCAACTACTAACCAGGCCTGACCCTGTTTAACTTCTGAGCCTAGGCTTGTCGGCCACATGTGAGAAAAGCAAAGGACATCAATTATCCCTCACCAAGGAAGGTACGGAGACGTCATGCAGAGAAACAGCTCTGAAGGAAGGAAGAGGGATGTGCACCACACAGCTGTTGTGCAAGTAGTTCCAAGCACACGAGGTGGCAGGCCGAGGACAGAATCTCTGGAGGGAGCAAGGACGTTTTGGACTTCTCAGTGGAGGGCTGGAACCTCTGGTGGAGAGATACAGAAGGGACCAAGGGCTACCAGGGCAGCCCCCAGATTCAATGCAATGCTGAACTGCCATCCTGAGGACTCACCAAGGTGGCACCAAATTCCACAGGATCTAAATGGAAAATTAATTGTTTTGGATTCCACATACTGACTCTTACTGTGTTTTATTTGGGGGAGATTTTGGAATTCATTTTTAATCCTGCTGGAATCTGAATCCCAGGGAGGGTTTGCCAGAACCTTCCTGCAATTTGCTCCCTCCAAGACGGAAGAAGGTGCTCCTTGCAGAGGGAGGGGCCTTAGACATTCTCACATGAGCATAAAGAGTATTTTGTGCCCTCCCTCCAAAATCCTCTGTAACCCTTGGATCTCCAGACTGGCACACTCCAGATGTGTGGGTTACAGCTCGGTAACTGCCATCCAATGCTCAAAGAGGCCAGATGGGGAAAAACTAGCCAGGGTGGACATTCACAAAGACAATGTAACATCAGCTCCAGAAATGAGGCCAGGACTCAGAATGCAGGAACTGCACAGATAAACAATTGTGTTCCCCAACAACTATACAAGAAGGATCACTCTGTGGGGCTTTGTCTGTGCCAAGTTGGCTCACATGCCTGGACACAACTCTCTAGTTCCCTCTATTTTCCACAGGAGGAATGCTGGGTAGGACTTCCTCCATATCCACCTGCCAGACTTGGGGAAAAGCTGTCCTGCCCCACAAGCCCCCAGGACATGAGGGGGCTGACCCTGGAGGGGACAGGTCAGAGCAAAGCAAAACTTGGCAGAATCTCAAATGTTCCAGAATTCTGCATCTGCCAATCAGATTCTGAATCTGAAATCTCTATTCCAGAATTCAGAACTCAAGTGCTTTAGATCTCTTGGCATCTTTTGATTGCTTTGATTTTGGCATCTGTGAAATATGGAATCTCATCAGCTGTCAAACACTGCCAAAACATTAAATGCCACTGCATGTCAACTATTAAATAATGCCAAATATGGAATTTAAAATATCAAACACTCAAGCCCAGGATCAATGAACATCAAATGGAAATACTCGAAAAACACCTGGCAAATATTTGGTGGCTCTGCTGGGAGCATTCCCTAATGGAGAGCCTTGCTTTGGGCCCCACCAACCCAAGCCTTTTTGATCTACCAAGAGAGCATCCTTCCCACAAAGGCAGCATCCTCCTTTGCAGTACTCCCCAAACCTCACACCCCTGCCACTCTTGAGAAGAGACCGCCGGTGACCGCTCCGTGGCAGTGTGGCAGGGGCAGGGGCTACTGGGACACAGGGCAGAAAGGGGCGTGGCTGATGAACACCTGGCCCCATGTAAGCATGGCTACCTAACATCTGGCCCGAAACTACACCGGTAGGCCTGTAGCTGTCATACAGGAAATGGTCAAGATTAATTAACTCCAATCACCTCTTTGTTGGTGGTTCCTGGTGGCAGAGACCCATGTTTGTAATCTTCCAGCAACTGGACTGCTTCCTTGAGACGACTCTGCAAAGAGACAACAAGCATCATCACTGTCCTTGGTGAAGGAAAGACATCCTGAAAATGCGAGGCAGGATCGCGGGATGTGCAAAAGGCCCTGATGGCTGAGATCTCTGGGCTTCCCATGAGAAGTTGTCTCTTGGAGTCCCAGCTTCTGGGCAATGTTCTCGGCTGGCAGGTCACAAGAGAGGGGAGGCCGGGGGCTCTGCTTGGCTCCAAGGGCTGCAGGTGGAGCAGGGGTGCCCACTGCATAAGAGGCCTGACCCTTGGGGGAGAGGGGGCACCAAGCGACTTCTGGCAAGGCTTGAAGCCATTGACCCATGGCCCAGAGCTCAGCAAGGCATTTCCTGAACTTCTCTTTTTTCAAGGAAGCCGGGTCTGTCTTGCTAGAAAGACCAACCAGCTGGCCATGGCCAGCCATAAATTATTGATGGGTTGTCTAAAGGGCCACTTCTTTTTGCAGACCTCTGCCCCTTGCTCAGGTCACTCAACCGTCAGATGTGCAGATCCTGGCGGCATCCTTCTGGGAGTGGCCAGATTTCAGAACCCCTTGGAGGAGATCCCCTTCCATGTAAAAGGCAGTCCACATCAACATCCCCCTTTCTTTCATGGCCCCAAAGCTGCCCCTCCCGTCCTGTTCTGCTGAACAAAGAGATGTTTCAGCATTGCCTGGAAACAGACAGTCCAGCCAGGGCACTCCTGTAATTCTTCAAATGGCTGAAGAGAAACACAGAACCACAGCTGACCAGAGGAAGCAAGCAGAACCCTAAAAATCCAGAATCTAACTGAGCCAGGAAAGCTCAGTTAGACTGTTGGGCCAATACAAGCTCCTGGACAAATCTTCAAGAAGTGTCCTTCAGTCCTTAAATACATTTGTCTTTCAGGAAACAGAAGGCACATACCCTAAATCACCCCAGACCTACAGAAATCTTCCAGGCCATGGGATCTTCCCAACAGGAAGGAGGAACAAATTAAGGCATACCCTCTCCTCCGTACTTCAAATCAAGATGCTGTACCTCAAGCAGAGATCTAGCAGGGCAGCCATAGCAGGAGAGCAGAGGAATGGCTGAAGCACCAGGCGGGCGGAGATCTTGATGGCTATTCTATCTACAGAGGGAGTGCATGCAGCTGTCTGTGAACAGAACTAGACTGCGTAAAGTGATTGCTGCTAAAAGTTACTACTACTAGGAGCGTGTGTAGTGTCTCATCGGACTACCTTCCTCAGCAGGGCATCCTACAGATTTCTTGGGACTAGGACCCAGCTGAGGATGGTGGAACTGTAGCCGAAGGACCATGCGGGAGACCAGGCTGGGGAAACAGCCCATCCCTACCAAAAGCCTGACAAACAGCAGGAGACGAAGGCAGTGTGGTGGGAGACAGTGGGGAGGAATGGAGAAATCTGGCAGACCCAGGGAAGGGCAGCATCCAATGCCGGACCGCTGCACACGTGACAAGGGGGGTCCCTACACCACCTCGTAAGCTGGACTTTACCCAAAGCTCAGCCAAAGTCAGCATCCTGAACTGCAGCAAGGGTCCCTAAGGCAGGTCACATCCAGCTGTGCAAATGCATTCAACCAGGGAGCAACGGAATAACATCACGAGGCAGAGCGTGGCCGGGTGATCCGAGATCTAGAGAAGGAAAGCGGACTCCCTCCCAGTTCAAGAACTAACCTCCTTCTAGTGCCAGTCATGCCATCCCCAGAGCCAGGCAAGTGAATGGTTACCAAGCAGCCAAGGAAATGACCCAATTTCATGTGAAAAAGACAACCAAGCCAGAATGCTCTGCTTGGCATTCCGGGGACCATTTCTCCTCATTATGAGAATGTTTTTGGACCCCCAAATTGCCTAACACCGGCGCTTCTCTGCAGCCCGTCTATGTGGAACACTCTGCTCCTCTGAATGAAGACTCAGAAAATACATCAGTGAATGGTCTTGTGTTCTATTTTCTCTTGGGAAGAAATCTCGGCATTAGAATAACAACCTTGGCCAAAGCCCATCTTGTTTCCTGGGAGAAATGCCCCAGACAAGCACAAAACATCAATTCTTGCCTGAGATGCTCGTGGGCATCTTTTCACCCTTGTTCTCCTGGGCTGAGAGGAAAGCCTGCTCTGAGGGAACCCGGGGAAGACGGGGGGCCCAAGCAAGGAGAGCTCTCTGCACGGTGGCCTGGGCGCAAGCAGAGACTCACACGGCCAGGAGGAGCAGCCCCCCCCCCCCCAATCTTGAGACCTGGTCCAGGGAGCAGCAAAACAGGAATGAGCCTGGCCCGGCCTGTCCACTTCCTTGGTCCCCTTCCTTCCATTGCTGCTGCTCCCTGGCTGCCAGCCTTTGTAACAGAAGACGGACAGAGGGATGGCCAGGCTTCTGTCTCACCTGTCCTCCAGGTGAAAGTCGTAGCATTCCTCCTCCAACCCCCCCCCCCCCCGCAATAGCACTCCTGTGCGGTGCATGGGGCTGAGAGAGAAGGCTGGCCCCGAACCACCAAGGGGGCTTCAGTGGCTGCAGAGGACTTGAACCTGGTTCTCCCTACTACCGGCCCAACAACTGAAGCTGTGCCCAGAGGGCATTGGGAAGACGGCTGCCCCAGGGTATCGGATCAACGGTCAGTCCTGCGCTGCACCGATGGCCAAAGAGGGCACTCACTGACCCACCCCATTCATTTGCCCTCAGCTGGGGAGAGAAGCACACCCCCATTCCCACAACAGCAGAGAGCTCATCAACAGGCGTACTGAGACCCAGCTTGAGGTCCTATCAGCTGAGGCTGGGCATATGAAATGGGACGGGATTTCATAAAACCATCAACTGTTCTTTTGCCTCAAAGGAAAGGCGACTTTTGGTGATTCTATATTAGAAAAATAAAAAAAAAGACAGGAGGAGCACAAAGATCATCAGCCGGTGGCTTTGGGAATTTCTTTCTCACTGAATCAGAAATGAGCAAGTGACAGCGGGTTCGGTCTCTGCCACAAACAATGCCCTTCCCACCTCAGACGCTGCTGATAAATCTATGGAAAAGGAACAAGGAACTGCCCTCTGCCATTTCTGCTTCCCTTTGATCCAGTTGGGAGGGCTGTTCATCGTTTGCAAAGCACCAGAGGAGGAGATTCACTGCCTTGTTCTGCAACCTCGACCCTCACCAGCGATATTCTTCCAGCAACATCATGCCGACTCTTCTGTGCTGTAAAGCAGAGCTTTCCTACATAGCTCTGGCTTGGAAAGTGCCATCCCAAGAGGAAGGAGACACTGCACAGCAAGGACCGTTTTGTTGGCCAGCCATTCTGTGCATGTTGTGGCCCCCAAATGCAGGAGGGGCCTCCCATAAGGGAACTCCGTAGAAGGGAAGCTCCCCACAGTTGTAGGGGGGCAGCCCCTCTAGGGAGGAGCAGCATGGGCAAGGCAGGAAAAGGGACAACTGCTGGCAACCCCAGGGAGGAGGGTGGTTTTGCCTGTCCTGCCAGTGGGCACAAGTCGGCCACAGTGGAAACAAAGGGCCTGATGAGAGAGGGCCACCCTGATCCGACCCCTTCTCTTTGGAGAAGGAATAACCCACAGAACAGAACTACCAACAGGCGGGAACCACAGCTTGAAGGGCATCAGGGAAGAAGCGGGCCCTTCAAAACTCTGCCAGCGACTTCAGCCACTTCCTGCTTTGGGGGTGGGTGGGGCAGGAGACCCCCCATTGCAGCCTGCCGGTTCCCCAATCCCCTGCTGTGCGTTAGCAGCAAATGTCACATGGACTAAATTAGCTTCACAAAAAATCTGCTCTCTCTTCAGCTAATCCCACACAGTTTCATTACAAGCAATTAAGAGCCTAATTTTAAGCACTGTAGTCTCACACCTGCCAGGAGGAAGGCAGGTCCTCTCCTCACGCATCTCCTTAAGTGTGCCTTGAAAGAGCACGTGACAAGAGGGAACCTTACCCAGCAGTGGATCTGTGGGGATCAGGTCAGAGCCCTAGAGGCAAGGAGATTACCATCTTATCCAGGATATAAGGCTTATTTATTTGTCCTGCCTTTGTTTGTTTGTTTTGGCATCAATTACATGCAATTATTTTTGCAAGATTCAAATTTAATGTGCATAATAAAAATATCATTAAAATGTTGAAAATCGTAAGACGATTCATCTATAAGCACCTGGAAAACAATATGGTGCTAAGACAGCATGGATATTTCAAATCTTGCCAGGCCAACCTGATCTCAGTAGCTTCCTTAACAGATTATAGGAATGCTGTAGACATAATATATCTTGATTTCAGCAAAGCATTTCACAAGGTATGCCACGACATTCTGTTGAGGAAGCCTAGATGGCTGATGGACATGAGCAATGACTGCACTGCTGGCTTGAATTACATCCTCAGGGTGTGCTCATCAGACCTTCCCATCAAACTGGAGAAAGATCTATCTATTCATACACACACACACACACACACCACCTCAGTGGATTCTAGGTGGCTTACAACAGTTACATTAAAATACAAGAAGGATGCAATAATCTGAAATGGTAAAGGTAAAGGTTTCCCTTGACGTAAAGTCCAGTCGTGTCTGACTCTAGGGGGCAGTGCTCATCTCCGTTTCTAAGCCTTAGAGCCGGCGTTGTCCGTAGACACTTTTCCGGGTCATGTGGCCAGCATGACGACACGGAACGCCGTTACTTTCCCGCCGAAGCGGTACCTATTGATCTATTCACATTGGCATGTTTTTGAACTGCTAGGTGAGCAGGAGCTGGGACTAGCAACGGGAGCTCACCCCAGTGCGTGGTTTCGAACCGCCGACCTTCCGATCGGCAGCTCAGCGGTTTAACCCGCAGCGCCACCGCGTCCCATATAATCTGAAATAGAAGCAATATATTTATAATAAAACTAAAACTTCCATTGATGGATCCAGAATCAATCCTAAAGGCTCTTTACAGCTTTCCAGAAAGTTAAGAGTGGGGCCCTAATGGCCTCAAAGGATAAATTGTTCCACAATTTATCAAAGAACACCCACCTGCAGTCCCGCCCGCCCCTGGCCACATCTGTTGACAATCACTTCAATATCGTCATTATCAAGTCTAAGGCTGGTTGTTGTACCCGTTGTCCTTAGTTTGGTCTTCTTTATGTCTAATTTTTGTCCCATTTTTTTTTCAGTGAAAGTGTAATTGCCAGACAATTAAGGAGCACCCTAGGAGGGGATTCTCTGGACCCCTTTCAATTGGGATTCGGGCCTGGGCATGGGATGCACAGGGTATCGTTGCTTTTGCTGAGGACCTTTGTCAGGACTTGGGGGTGGAGGTCGCATACTTCTTTTAGGATCTCTTGTGGCCTTTGATATCACCAGTCATAATATTCTTCTGGACCGTCTGCGATATCCGGAGACTGGAAGCACTGTTTCACAAGGGTTTCCCCACTTCCTCAGCGGACAGTTTCAGTGGTGGTTGCTGAGATCAGTGAGGCAGCGACAGCCACGGAGACAGCTTTAAGGGCGATAGGGGAAAGCTGTTGTGAGAACGAGAAGGGCAGAAGCATTCCCTGAGCTCTGGGAAAGCAGGCAATGCCAGGAAGAGGCTCAGGCTGGCCGCTCAGGGGAGGGGAGGGGAGGGGAGGGGAGGGAGGAAAAACACCATCAAATCACGGGAGCCTCTCTCAATACAGCTTAGATCAAGTCTTCTTGTGAAGTCGGTTTCCTGCTCTGGCAACTGGGGGGTGTCACAGGGCCGCTTTGGGTCTTGGTATCATCAATATGCGGACGATATCCGATTTTCCCCTGCCACACCAAGCCAGAGAAGAACGTCCCTGTCTTGTCCACAACTGGAGCTGTTAGAGCAGTGTTTCTCAACCTGGGCCACTTTAAGACGCGTGGACGTCAACTCCCAAGGTTCCCCAGCATGGCTGGGGAATTCTGGGAGTTGACGTCCACGCGTCTTAATGTGGCCCAGGTTGAGAAACACTGATCTGGGGTGTGGATGGGATGCAACAGGCTGAAGCCGAATCCCAGCAAGACAGAATCACTATTTCTCCATCAAGGCCTTCTAATATCTCTGATACTGAAAACAGAGTTGTTCTAAAGCATTTTTTGCTTTTTGTTTTGGTGTCCTATGATGTTTAAAACTATTACATTCATAACTGTGTTTTATATGCTTATGCATTTTTATCCTGCTTCGTGGATCTTTTGTTTTTATATTTTATTTATTTATTTGTCAAATTTATATAGCCGCCCATCTCACAAAACAAGTGACTCTGGGTGGTGTACAACAAAACTAAAAAACAGTTAGTTAATAAATACCCAAACAATTATTATTACTATTTAAAATCATTAAATACTATAAAAAACAAGGCTAAAAAAGAAGAAATATTGGGTGAAGGGATGGTAATATTATAAAAGCTGTGCAAACGCCCTCCTAGCCTCGACTGTCACCTGCTCCTCGAGCAGGAGCCGTGAGTCCAGCAGGACCCCCAGATTGTCCACAGGGTCTGTCTGGGGCAGTGCGGCCCCATCCAGCACCAAAGATGGCGTAGTCCTAGAACCGGCAGGCCCCAAAACCCAGAGCCGCTCCGTCTTGCCAGGGTCCAGCTGAAGCCTGCTGTTCCCTGTCCAGACCCGCAGAGTCCCCAGGCACCGGGATAAGGTGTCCACAGCATCGCTTAATGCGCCAGGGGCAGAGAAGTATAGTTGGTATCACAGCTTGCTGATGGCGCCTCACCCCACGGTGATCGATGAGCTCGCCCAGCGGCCTCATGTAGATGAATAGGAGCGGACAGCACCAACCGCTGCGGCACCCCATGCAGCAGGGGCCGTGGGCGGGACCGCCCCTGCCCAGTCACCACCGACTGGAATCCACCCCGGAGAAAGGCAGCAAAGCAGCACAACCCCGTTCCAACCCTCCCTCCCAATCCGCCGCGTCGACCCAGAAGGACACCACGGCTGACGGCATCAAAAGCCACCGAGGGGTCCAGTAAGGCAAGGGTGGGTGCACCACCCGTCCTGCCCATGCCAGAGGTCATCCAAACGCACAACCGATGCCGTCTCCAACCCATACCCCAGTCTGAATCCTGACTGAAAAGGGTCCAGATACTCTGCTTCATCCAAGGTCCTCTGAAGCAGCTGTGCAGCCACCTTCTCAACCACCTTCCCCCAAAGGGGGAGGTCAGATACCAGACGAAAACTGCCCAGTCTAACGGGGTCCAGCAATGGCTTTTTTGTTACGATGAAGGGCTGATAATCTTCAGATTCCAATGGAAGAGGGTCTCTGTAGTTCAGGGTTGAACTGTGGAGTCCTTGGTGCTCTCTGGGCCTGGCTGCTTGCTTAAGATTGAGGTGGGTAAAAAAAACCTCTCAATAAATAAGAGTGCCTAACCCTGTAAGACTGAAAAAAAAAGTCGAAACAATCTTGATAGGTTAGAAAATTGAGGTAAGAGTAGCAGAATGAAATCTGACAAAGACAAATGCTAATTTCTTCACTTAGGAAAGAGTACCAAATCCTCAGATACTGGGGAAGCCTGCCTTGGTAACAGTACTTGTGAAAAAGGTCTTGCAAAGAATGCAGTAGCAAAACAGGCAAATGCAACTTTAGGCTGCATCGATGGAAGTACAACATATTTTCCAAACCCCGGGAAGCAATGGTTCCACTGCATTCCGCACGGGTCGGATCCTGCCTCGTGTTCCGGGCTGAGTTCTGGGTGCTAGGCTTTAGGAAGCATTCAACAAAAACTTGGAAGAGGTTCAAAGGAGAGCAGCAAGATGGTAGGAGGGTTAAAAATGAAGTCCTTGTGAAAAGAGGCCGGGGAACTTCTTAGTCTTAAAAGAGAAGGGTGGAGGGAATACAAAAACGCCCTTCACGTGCCTGAAGTGATGTCACACAGGATCTGTTCTCCCTCATCCCAGAATGCAGGACATGGAATAATGATTTATATTACCGGAAGGCGAAACAATCTGATTGAATTGCAGGAAAGATTTCTGAAACAGGAATGCCACCAATGGCCCAGAGAGGTGGTGGGTTCTCCTTCCCTGGATGTGTTCAAGGCTCAGGGATGCTTTAATTTGGAGCCCTGCACACAGCAGGAGTTTGGCTTCAAGAGATCCTTCCAACTCCATGCACCGATGAGCAGACAGGTTCAGTTCAGTTAAGCCCACCTACATGGCGTTGCGTCCCGGGTTCTTTCAGAATGCAAGAGGAGAAGACCTCTGCCCTGAAGTGCTGCTTAACAGACATCGAGACAAGAGGAACAAGCTTCAGGGCACGGTGTCAGTGGGGGAATATGTCCCCCCACCCCGAAATCCAAGATGCAGGTGCAGAAGCCTGTCCACAGCACCAGACCTTCCAGCCCCTCCCCCCGCAGCCCCGCCTTGAGTTTGGGGAGGGGCAAGAGGGGCTACACAGGAGAGGGAATAATGTGTTATTCCCTCCTTTCAGGGTCCTGGGGGGGTGGTGGAATCCCAGGGTTCCACTGTTTGGCTTGCCTGCATTCTGGGATGATGCGAAAGGGATTCTTTCCGAGGGTTCCCACAAAAGAGGGACGCTGGGCAGGAATAAAAAACTCCAGAGAGAAGGAGCAGGCTGCTATTTCTTAAAATATAATCCCCGCTTCTGTCCTAGACAACACTTAATGCCACAAGAGCATTTGCAAGGAGAGCCTCCAGCACTGCCAGCTTTAGTGGCATTTCCACACCTCCCCCAAGGGTGGAAAATGTTAATTTAGGAAAAAATCTCTGGTGTTCTCCTTCACAGGTTAATCACTCTAGAAGGTCTACAAGAAGCTCCATGTTTGGGCTTCGTGGGTACCCACCACTTAGTCATCAATGACTGAAGACGGATACCCACTTGGCGGAAACGTGGGCAGTGACGCGCACGCTTGGATCAGCAGCCAGTGCATAGGCACAGCTTCTGCTCGAGAGAGAGAGATCCTTGGCAAAACCCGGCTTCTTCCTATCTGGATCAGGAAGATCAGGATCCCCATTTGCTTGGGAAGAAGGGAGCGCTGCAGTTTTCTTAGCTCAGACGTAAACCCTGCTGAATTTAACAGGAACTATTAATGGGCAATGCATGCAATGGGTCATCCTTTGCCTTTATTAAACACAATAACCTCTCAACTATGCCTAAAGTTTTTTAGCCCATCTTGCAAACAGCCCATTTGCTCAAAAGATTTGCTTGCCCATCTGCCACAAACCTGTCTTGTTACTGGCATGAATCATGGCTTGAATCATAAGAGCTTCCTACCAGACTGCAGGTGGGAATTAATTTAGCAATGCTCCCATGCTTCATATCTGTTCCTGCCATCCAGAATGGCTACTAGATTCATTTGCGTGCATTTAAACTCTGTCCTTTTTCCGTGTATGGGAATACACAGGAAAGTTTCTTTCATACAACATAATTTTGTGCAGCAGAATACTGTGGAAAGCTTCTGCATAAGCTGGACAGGAGCCAACTGAACAATGCTGCTGCAAAAAAGGCCAAGCCAATCCTCAGCTGCATCAACCGAAGCAAGTGTTGGGACCAAGAAAAGTCATTGCTCCTCTCTCTCCTGCGCTGTTCAGAATGCTCCTAGAATACGGGACCCAATTCTGGTTATCATGTTTCAGGAAGGACACGGACAAACCGGAGCACTTCCAGAGGTCAGCAACCAAGATGGCAAGATGCACAATGGAAAAGCTTACAAGGAATGTTCCTGTAAAAGGAGATACCACAAAACACAACTGCAGACAATTCCAGTAACAGGAAAAAGACAGCGGAAGAAGCCAATGCAGCTGGACAAAAGACTTACTGCACCCATGCACGGTTCCTCCATTCTGCACTGACAGGCAGCAGCCAGAGCGCTGCATCCAATTCTGGTCTCCACGTTTTAGGAAGGAAACTGACAAACTGGGGCATATCCAAGGAAGAGCAATAGAGAGCATGAGGGAAGGAAAGAATAACCCGTGCAGACGGGCGGGAGTTCCTGGGGACGTCCCACCTGGAAAAGATGGTGGGGAGCCACGACAGCCGTCCTCAAGCCTCTGAAGGGCTTCTGGAGGGAAGCTGAGGCAGAGCTGTTCTTCCAGAAGGCCAGGCAAGAAGAAAGGGGGCGAATCCACAAGGAAGGAGATCTCAGTCAGACATCAGGAAAAGTCTGCTAACAGTCACGACCCAGCTTGTCTTGGGAGATGGAGCTGCTTGAACAGACGGTGGTCCTCTCCCTGGGAGGATGCGGCGGCAGACTGCTGCACCGAGCCAGGAGCCGGACGAGAGGGTCTTCGAGGTCCCTTCCAGTTCTCTTGGTCTGTGACTCCACAACCGTAGAAAGATTCTAGTCTTTCAGCTGCTCTGAACCTTGTGGTTGAGGCCCTCCATCAGGACTGCACAAGATTGACAGCAATATTCAGCGAGGTCTGGGCGTGCCTTTTCCCTTGCAGCGCCTGGCCTCTGTAATGATACCCCCCAGAGACGCGGGTGGCTCCCACTGGGATGATGTTCAGGAAGCTGTTAAAGACCTGGCTATTTCCCTTGCTGTGGGGCAGGGTGATGGTTGAACCCCACAGATTTTTTTTTTTTTTGCTTTATATGTTTGTCTTTGCACTGCTCATGACTCCCTCCCCACTTTTTAAATCCTTTTCTGACTTTTTAAATTGTAAGCCACTGAGAGTTGCTGGGAGTCAGGTGGCCTCTAAATTGTATAAATGTGTAAACAAACAAACAAACAAACAAACACTATGTGTTATTTGTCCAAAGAAGTGACATGGAAGGAAAACCAACGTCAATGGAAATATAACATTAATTAAAATTAAACAGAAGCAACTAAATACAGCTACTAGAACGACTCCCTGCATATTATTTTTGGTTGGGTTAAAAGTGCACCAGGAGCAAGTTCTTGAGACACTCTGGAGGCAACATCACGTGGGGGGAGCGCTGCCACCCATGCCCCTCTGCCTCCCAAAGCACCTGGCCGTCGCGACTGCGCACCTGAACGGCAGCAGCATTTCAGCTGGTTTTCTCTGGGGACGTGAGCTCCAGCCCACCAAAAGGCACCCTGGATGCAATCTTATAGACTTTAGGGAGGCCGTTGATCCAACATCACAGATTCTGGAGAAAACTAGCTGCTCCATCAATTGATCGACTGCCAGCTTCTTAAGCCGGCAGTAGCACCGCACCTTGGCGCTACCACTCAAGCACAGGGCAATCCCATCGCTATTCACCTGAAACTATCCTCATCCAAAAGGACATTAAACTAGGATGTACTCCCCCCCCCATTACTGTTGAATTTGTATTTCTATGTTTCAGGGAGGACTTTTGAGGGTTTTGCTAAGCCAGAATTTCATCCCCCATCTCTTGCCTTCGCACCATCTCTATTCTCCTCACGCTGATGGCGCGGCCCTTCTGTCTGTAACTCAGGTGAGCCTGCATACCTGCCTTAAAGCTTTGCCCTTTTGTTGCCCTATGGAGTGCCTTGACATTAGGTAAAGGTAAAGGTTTCCCTTGACGTAAAATCCAGTCGTGTCCGACTCTAGGGGGCGGTGCTCATCTCCGTTTCTAAGCCTTAGAGCCGGCGTTGTCCCTAGGGACACTTCCGGGTCATGTGGCCAGCATGACTCACGGAACGCCGTTACCTTCCCGCCGAAGCGGTACCAATTAATCTACTCACATTTTCATGTTTTCGAACTGCTTGGTGTGCAGGAGCTGGGACTAGCAACGGGAGCTCACCCCGCCGCGCGGTTTCGAACCGCCGACCTTCTGATCGACAGCTCAGCGGTTTAACCCGCAGCGCCACCGCGTCCCGCCACCGCAGCACCTTGACATTAAATGTCCTAAAACTAAGATTTTAGTATTCCCAAGAAGGTGTTTCAAGGCTCCAGCTGGTTGGAAGAATAGTGGGAGATGTATTAGGAGGTCAAAACCTTTAAGTACTTAGGTGTCCATTTTCAACCTTCCACCTGCTGGACTAACCAAGCGAACTCAAAAAAGCATCCCATGTGATTATTAAATGTGCAAGCTAACACGGTAACAACTAGGCCCAGGAAGCAATTAAATTACCTGAAGTTCTGGTCTGATGCTATATGGTGCTCGGTTTTGCATCTATAAAGACACCACAAGCTTCGAAGTCATCCAATTAAAATTCAAAAAGCGGTAACAAGAGTCCCTTAATCAACTCTCAGTGCTCTCATACAGCTAGAATTCGACGGCATGTCCTCTGAGGACCCATCGAGGCTTCGTCACCTGGCCAAAGCAAACCCTTTGAGGGACTCCCTTGGTCCACCTCACCTTGTTAGATGGGTTTGTTTCTTCCCCAGGGAGACAAAGTAATCATGACTTGGCATCTTGCGGCTTTTCTGTTCTGGCAGTATCCACCCTCACTCGGCCTTAATAATTTTGCAAAAAATTGTGCAAATTGAAGCAGAAGACCTGGGACCAAGACAGCTAAACTGATAGAGCCAGAATTTCCCATGTCCACTACACTGCAGGTCCTACCACCATCACCTGGACTATCCCAGGGTTTTTCCTTATGTTTTACATATTTGACAAAGGAGATGTTTTTCCCTGGCCCAAACTGATGTGCTACCATTAGGAGGTCAAGGGACAAGTAGACCATCCTTCCTTGTGTGAGTCGCATTTGTGTAGGCTTCAATATGGAGGGTAAACCTGGATCACATGCGCCGTTAAAATGCCCAGTTGTCAGAAAATCAATCTGTTCCTATGCTCATGATGTGGCCAATTTCCAGATGCCTCCAAGAAGGTTGCAAAATTTCTATCAGGACTGTGGCTTATGAAGCCATTTCGTCCCTTCCTTACATTATTAAGCGTTCAGGTTTGTCTTTTAACCCTCTCTCTAGATGCACACAGACAGACTTTGGTATTTAATGTGATTTTATGATTGGTCTTGGACTGTAAACAAATCAATTAACCAGAATCTCCATCTCCAAAGCAGGCAACAAACAGCTGGAGAGGGCTGGGCCTTTTGTACTCTCTACTGCAGGATTTCTCAACTTGGGCAGCTTTAAGATGTGTGGATGTCAACGCCCAGAATTCCCCAGCTAGCATGCTGGGTGGGGAATTCTGGGAGTTGAAGACCACACATCTTCAAGTTGCCAAAGCTGAAAACACTGCTCCAGAGCAAGTAGCACCTCCCATAGTATGCAATTATAACTGCCTTTCCAGGCCTTCCCTCATGCGCATGACAAAACATTGCCTGGATGGTTGTGACGTTTGAGTCCCGGGTAGCAATAATTCTTTTTTGTTAGGTAATTCCTGGAAGGATACATTAAACCCTGGCACATTTCTGGCTGAATTCATCTGCATAGGTGAATAGAAGGGGTCAGGCAACTGGCTGGCTGGAGAGATGAGGGAAGCCAGCTTCTGCTCTCAGAAACCCAGGGCTGTGGACAGGGGTGGGTCCTGCTGGGGGCATAATCTCAGCAGCGTCTGGTTGGCCTCTGCAGTAACAGGATGCTGCGTTCAGTGGGACAGCTGTCAGATCCAGATCCAGCAGCATGCCCTCTCACACACACACACGCACAAAGAGCTATTTAGTAAACCTCCCCAGGTATTTAGCTTCTTTGCCCTCCCATTCTGTCTCCTCTTCTCTCTCTCAAAAAACATTGGGAAAAAAATAGGATCTCTGACTGGTCCCCAAGTATATCACACTTTTCATCAGGGACTATGAAGTGTGAGAAATTAATGGAGATAAATAAGCTGAAGAGAAGTAACTGATAAGGGAGAACCAAAATTAAGTGTGGTTTGAGTGGGAAATTAACTGCTTGCCATCCCTAAAAAAATGCTAGTAATCAGGTCCAAATTTACACTTATGCATACATTAGTACATTAACATCCTTAGACTTTTAATCCTTCCACAAAATGTTGATATAGCTAATTATTTTGGAACCATCACACACAAACACACATTTTATCCTTCTTAGTTCCTAATCCATTTCATGCCAAACAAGTGAAAATGCATAAAAGTATTTAACAATATTAATATTCTAAAGTGCTAATTGCAGAGTAAGCAGCGGAATTCCTGCAATGCCAAAGGAATCTCTCACCAGCTCCCTCCCCCCTCCCACTAGGGGGTCTTCCTGATCTTGGTTCCATTCTGCATGGCGCATGTCCGGTGTCATGGAAAGCAGGGTGCCTCACTAGGGCAGGCATTCCCTCTGCTGGGCCGCAACAGGTTCCTCCAGGGAAATGCCCCAGGATCAAGGGCTCCTGTGGCAGCCAAGGGGAACGGGGATGTGCAGGGCCGCTGTCCCGGCAGGGTCACTGGCTCTGGCATTGACATGGCTGCAAGTCCCACCACCAGGTTTCGCCCAAGCAGCAAAGGGATCCCCACAGGAGGAAGCGCTCAGCTCCGCCTGTCACGGCTGCCCTGGTCACTGGCAAAGTATGGTCTTTGGGCTATCAGGAACAGGGTCAACCGTGGAGCATTGGTGAGCACCACCTCTGCCCGTGGCAGAGAACCACAGAGAGAGCCACTGGGTGAGGGATGATTTAGAAAAGGCAAGGAACGATTAAAGGGAGCCATGACTAGGTCTGAACAAAAGAAGCCCAAGGGAAAGTATCCCTTGCTGGGGTTGGATCCGCGAGAGAACAGAACAGAACAGCCCAGCGGGATAGAAAAGGCAACGAGCTCCATTTGCAGAGAACTGAACCAGATCCGGCATCAGAGGGAACTCTTTGCAGAGCGAAAGACTGGCGGCTTGAGGCAGCAAAACCCCCTCCCTCTTAGGGAGAGGCACCCGAGACGAGTCTGGCTGCAGAGACATTACCTTCGTGACAAACAGCGTGCGGGGGTCAATGATGTCCAGGAAGTGTCTGAACCTCCCATAAAACGAGCCCTGGGGGAGAGAGAAGCACCAGGGTCAGGACGAGGGTGCTGCCCACCTGCCCGAGCGGCCTTTCCCTTCTGGCCGAGCAGCTCCAACTAGCGCAGGGAGCCAGGGATGCCTGGTGGCTCTCGTGCTTCCCCTGCATCCGAGGCAGCTGTGGCCACCATGAAAAGCGGCCCAGCCCACCAAAGCACCTGGCAGCTCCTCATGCCAATGGGCTGTGGCTACTGGCCCGTCCCCCTCTGCTGCAGGGGCTGGAAGAGCAGGTTGCCTTCTGCTCCCAGCCTTGCTCCCCCCGCCCGCCATGTTACCGCTGACCCAGGGCTCCTGAGGGCGCTTGGAGCAACCACTCCTGGGCCCTCAACATCGGGGATGCGGTTCCCTGAGAACCCTTTCTGCTCCAGAAGGGGAAAGGTGCTCAGCCACATCACTGAGCAGGAAAGGTCAGCTCAGAGGCGGCTCTGGGGGCATTCCTGCCGCTCAAAACCAGGATACCCCTCTGGGGCCCTCAACCCCCGTTTTGAGTCTGAACCTCAGGGGTTTGAGTCTGAACCTTTGCAAACAGCCGTGGCCTCGGTCGAGATGCCCAGGCAGAGCCCCACAAAGGGGATGAGGCCAGTGCCTTCAGGAAGAAAGCAGAAGATTGCCCTGCCACCCAGCATGCCAAATCTCCCCCCATCCCTTTTTCAGAGATAGCCTGAGCAATGGCCGGGTGGGTTAGGTGGTGTTTCTACGGCGCTCCCAAGAAACCCCACCCCTACTCCCACCCCAGCAGAGCAGGCGGTGGCACAGCAGGAGCCGAGGGTGGTTTCTGGCCAAAAGGCTGCTGCCCCCAGCCCCAGCTCTCCTCCTCTACGGCTTCCCCAGGGGGGAACCTTCTGTTCCCTGACCAGGCCACCAAGGGTGGAGTTTGAGCATCATCTGGAGAAGGCTGCTCTGCCCAGGTGGCTCAGACCCATCACAGGCAGGACTCCCGGCGTTCCAGCAGAAATGCTTCTCGGGGCTACGGTCCCTCTTTGTGCTCTAAAGCCAAAGGCAGGAGCACGCGAGCCGCCACCACACAACAATTCTTGCTAGCAGGCAACCAACCACTTTGTGCCACTCCTCAGGGGCACACAGACCAATTCAATGTCTCTGGTCTGATGGCTCCTGCGAAGGGGCATCTGAACTGGCAGGCTGCACTGCCAGTGGGACCCTGCTTCCCTCTGCCAGCCTGTGTGAGTCGCACAGCCCTGGCCTACTGGGAGTTTTGCTCTGAGGCGCTGCAGATGAAGGCCTTCCAAGGGCCCTGCGTACTGTGCCCCCGCCCCCACCCGAGATGCATCCCTCCTGCCACCCCTCCGTGCCGGGCCCTTTCCAGAAGAGAATCCTTGAGCCTCCAGACCCGGGCAGGTGCCAAGGCCATCCTGCAGGCACTTCAAAGCACCACCTCATGGCCATTCACACCCGTCTCTAACGAGGCAACAGCAGCGGAATTCACTCCCTCCCACGCCCTGTCCAAGCCTGAAGAGTTTAAAGAAAAACTTGGTTAATCAAGCGCTGAAAAAAAATTATAATTGGTTCAGAACACCTCCAGCTTCTTCCTCTCACATGGCTTGGCTCACTTACAAAAGAACAAAACTAATTAAGCAAATCTTTTCATAAAATAAATTAGTTCTGGGCAGAGACGCAGCAGAAAACAAAGCCGCCGCTCTCGTTAGCTAACCAAGCCAGACAGCTGGCCGGCTCCCCTTGCCCGGGCCGCTCCTGCCGCCTCTCCCTCCCACCACCCCAACGGCTGGCCTGTCCTTCGGCAGAGATGCCCTTCCTCCGTGCTCTGCCTCGCTCCCTCCCCTCGGGCACCCCGTGCCGCGACCCTCCCTCGCCAGCGGCTGCCGGACATCCAGGATCCGCTCCCGGCTGGGCCCCAGAAGCCACACACCCCTGGTTCAGTCAGGGCTGCACCTGGGCCAAAGCAGCCTCGGGGGGCCACCCAGCTTCACCCGCCCAAAGGAGTCACGGCCCCCGCTCTGCATCTTGGGGGGCTTTAGCAGCTTCCCAGTCTCAAGGCCAGAATAGCCAAAGGCCACCATCCCCGTGGCCTCCATGGCTGGTCAGACAGCCACCACCGCTCGCCACTGTTTCCAGCGCTGGAGCTCCTGCGGGGGATGAGCAGGGCCAGCTTGGCTTGGAGGACCGGCCCATGGAAGGCAGGCTGCTGCCTTCAGAGGAGAGGCGAGGGGGGGGGTCCTGGGCTGGCAGGGACGAGGGGTGGGGGCTGGAGGAGGAAGAGCAGCGATAGGCGCTATTAACCCTAACCCTAACCCAGGGGTGGGGCTGAAGGAAGGGTGAAGCAGAGAGGGGGC
This sequence comes from Candoia aspera, assembly GCF_035149785.1. Taxonomy (NCBI): domain Eukaryota; kingdom Metazoa; phylum Chordata; class Lepidosauria; order Squamata; family Candoiidae; genus Candoia; species Candoia aspera. The sequence goes on from NC_086160.1 coordinate 77,985,756, forward strand.
ACGGAGGAGGCCCTGGCATAAGGACTGGTGGAGAGGAGAGGGGCAGGGGGGCAGCGCAGCCAAGCTTTATTGCTTTGAATGGCCAAATGATCCCACTCGTGTTGTTTTCAGACATCATCTCTCTCTCTCAGATTTATTCCCTGCCCATCTCACTCAGAGAGCGACTCTTGAGCAAAGGCAAAACAACAGGGAAAACCCCACCCAGGTCTAAGTTTGAAGTGGCTGTATGTTCGTGGCAGAGAAGGCACAGACATGAAAAAGAGGCGGGGGGGATGGCAGGGAGCCAAAGAGGGGCAATAAATGCCCAAAGCCTGGGAGGGTAGGTTTCCAGACTGAGCCTTGCCTGGAAGGGCTTCTGATGTCCAACCACCAGGTTTTGACGCTCGGTCCACAGGCCTGCTTTTGAACCTGCTGGGGGTGGGGCGGTGTCTTTAAGCCTGAGGCTGGAAAGGTGCCCCCCACGCCCTGTTCACAACTGTTTGCTGAACCATCATTTTTCCTGACCAAAAGTCAGTCAGTCTCCTGCTTCTGTTCCGTCTAATAGCAGTGTAATTCTTTCAAGGGAGACGGCGCTTGCTGTTTATGCGCGGCTCCTTTGAAATGGATCAGAAAGCACTTTACATGGTGCTGTGCGATCCGTTCAATTACCCCCTGGGGGGCTGGAGAACCCAAGGATCTCCTCCAAGATTGGGGTTCGTGGGGTTCCCACAGCTGTGCTGAAGCCTGTCCGGCAAAGGAAAATCCCTCGTTTCTCAGACTAACAAACTAAGTAGGTTTTCTTCTGCTCCCAAGTAGCAACTCCGTCATCCCCAGAACGGTCATTAGCATTAGACCATCTCCCTGCCCACCCAGGAACCCTACAGGACATTCCCACAATGGTGTCCCTCTACTTCTTCTATCCATTTTACTTCCCCAAATATTTTGAAGGATTTCAAGGTCCAATTCCTGAATTTCTGGCCAAGTATATATTTTTCTCCACACAAAGTGCAACATTCCCATCCTTTCTGTTGAGCCTGTTCCTCTGGAATTAATTGTAGCCTACGTGCCAATCAAATTCCAGTGATGCCTTTCCATCATCTTGGCTTCTGGAGTCAGGCTCTCTAGTTCTCCCTGTTTATTCCCCACACACCATGCACTGAGCAGAGCCATCTGCGGTTTTGGCTACCAACTCACAGCCTCCAGAAAGGCTTTCAGTATCTCTTCTGGGCAGGCCCTTTGCCTGCACACGGGTCAAGAGGAAAGTTGTGAGTTTCGATAATCTTGGAAACTTCTGTCACATTCCCTGTACGGGCAGAAGACCACACCTTTCCCACAGCATCATATCAGGTCTGCACACAGCCTCCTCGGGTCCCTTTACTAAGGAATCATCCACTGTCACAAGGCACCTCTTCTTCCTCGGGGTGGCTCTTGAGTTTCTTCAGTCCTCGTGGCCCACGTGTCTTCTGCGATATCCCACAACATGGCCCACCCAGATGGCTGGCGATCAGCCTCTAAGAGGGAGCGCCCAGTGCCAGTGCCGGAGCTCCCCCTGCACCGAGGGCCTGCCTTGCTCCCTTGGCTCAGATTCCCCCAAATGTTTGCTTCTGCCAAAGAGGTGGGTGGGATGTTCCCGCTCCCTCGGGTTCTCTTTGCTTCTCTGCCCCTCCTAGAAAACATCAGCTGTCCTGTCCAGAAACCTCTCATCTGCCTCAATGCATTTCATAGAATCCTGGGGTTGGAAAGGGTCTTGGAGGTCTTCTAGTCCAACTCCTTGACCAGGGCAAGGACCCTCAGATCATTCCAGACAAGTGACCGTCCAACCTTTGTTTGACGAAGCACCCGCAACTACAGGAGGCAGGCTGTTCCACAATAGCTCTGACGGTCATGAAATTCCTTATTTCAAGTTTGGATCTCTCTCTGTAAAGCTCCTATCTGTTGATTTTGGTCCTGTCCTTGGGCACGACGGAATAAGCCCACAGCCGTTCAAGTATTAAAAGAGTGTTGTCACGTTTCCTGCCAGCCTTCTCTCTTTAGGATAAACATACCCAGTTCTTTCAGCGGTTCTTCATAGGATTGAGCCTCCAAGCCCCGCACCATCTTTGTTGCTCTTCTCTGACACTCTTTCCAGTTCCTCAGTGTCCTTCTTGTATTGTGGAGGCCAAAACTGGATAGGATTCTAGGTGTGGTCTGACCAGAGCAGTGTAGAGCAGAACTGTGGCCTCCTATGACCTTGACCTTGTTGATGCAGTCCAAGACCACACTGGCCCTTCTGGCAGCTGTGGCACACCGCTTGCTAATCTGTGGTCTACCAAGACACCCAGACCCAAGCACAATTTCTGAGCCAGGTACCACTTTTCTTGCACCTGGGCATCTGGCTTTTCCTACCTAATGCAGAACCCCGTATTTCTTGCCATTGAATAGCTTTTTTTTTTTTTTGAAAGGGGCCAATATTTAAGTCAAGATCCCTTTGAACTTTGAGCCTGTCTTCTGAGGCACTGGCAGTTCCTACTAGTTTGCAGTCATCTGCAAATTTTATGAGCATCCCTTTGATCCCCTCATTTAAGTCATTTATAAAAATGTTGAAGAAGAGTGAAGCCAGGAGAGAACTGTAAGATACCCCACTGCATACCTCCCTCCAGGTAGACATAGATCCATTAAGGACCAAGTGTTGGGTATTGATGTTCAACCAAGACTCCATCTGGTAGTGGGACTATCCATCCCACGCTGCTCTATTTTAACAAGGAGGCTATGGTCAATCTTATCAAATGCCTTAGTGAAGTCTTGTAAAACCCAACGCTTTATGATTTTTATAGGATTTTCCCAGATATTGATGTTAAGCTGATTGGTTTATAGTTTCCTGGGTCCCCTTTTTTAAAGACTGGAACGTCAAGTCTTCTCCATTCTTCTGACACTTCCCGTGTACCCCCAGCATTCTCAAAGAGTACAATGGATGCTTCTGGATCATACTTGCTACTTCCTGTCACACCCTAGGAAGTAATCCGTCTGGCCCCGGGGACCTGAATTCATTCAAAGCAGCTAGCTGTTCTCTCACCACTTCCTTGCCTGTTACCCTCCTCTCCTGTTTCCCACAACGACACTTCTGACAAGTCAGACTTTTGCAAAAAGACAGATGCAAAATAGCAATTACGTTGTTCAGCCATTACCCTCTTCTCCAGCCAGTGGACCAACTGCTTCCTTGACTTCTCCCTTGCTCCACACATACCCAAAGAACCCTTTTTTGTTATTCATAGCAAGCCTTACTCATCCTGAGCCTTCCTGACTCCATCCCTGCAAATTCGGGGTAATTGCTGATATTCTGGTTTCTTTGCGTGCCCCTCTTTCCATTTGTTAAGCTTGTCCTTTTCGTCTCTTTACCAGAGAGCTCTTGGTGCAACCATGCCAGTCTCGTCAGGGGTCTCCCATTTTTATTTCTCTTTGGCATTGTGTTTGGGCTTCAATTATCTCATTTGCCAGTTTCCCAACTCTCAAATGTTTTTCCCCTCAGGATTTTCATCCATGGAATCCTTCCTAGTTTTGCCCTTAGCTTGTTGAGATTGGCTCTTTTAAAATCTAGAATGTTGATCTGGCAGTCTCCCGCTCTCCCTGCCTGTGACATGGACTTCAAGCAGAAGACAACATCTCGCAGGTCCTGATGATGCTTCCCTGGCTGCCTGGGGCACCTGGAGCCCTCCCTGCCTCTCCCCTCCCCAAATTTCCATGCAAGCCCCCCCACCATTTGCTGGCTTGGGCTGCAGGGTCCCAAAAGCTGCCACCCTGGATGAGGCCAAGCCTGGGGTGAAAGAAGATGGCAAAAAGAAGGGAAAAGTGGGGGAAGTGTGTCCTCCTTGACTTCTGTGTCTAACTCTACTCACTCTCCCCGTTCATTCGCTCGGTGGGATTAGCGAGCCCAGCAAGACACCAGAATGATTCCACAAGGCCCTCCAAAGGGACCAGCCCCTGTTCAGCAGAGGGACAAAAAAGCCTTGAGGAAGCGGCACAAACTTCACCAGGACCTTCAGGGAGTTCAAGGCCTGGAGGTAACACCCTGATGTTTTCCTTGACTGTTATCACTCAGGAAGGCAGTTTTGCATTCATGAGCAAAGTCCAAGGGTTTAGCGATATATATGCAGGCTGAACTTTGAATACAACCCATCACAAACGTAGCTGTAAAAATGTCTCCCTGCCATGGACCAGGAAGTAAGACAACCGGTATTCCTCCAAAGTGGATCCTGCTGCAAATGCCAGTGTCCGATAGACAGATCAGAAATCAACAGAAAGCGATTCTTTCTGTGTTTCAGAAAGACAGAAATTCACCAAAGGCAGAACGGAGACCCTGCCAAGCCAGCGTGGAACACACAGCAGCCAGGCACCTCCAAGCCCTTTGCTCTAGAAATGCTGGCACCGCCAGGCTTGAAGAACACCAGGCAGGCCCTTTGTCAGGCTGCAGAGGAAGGAGGAAGCCGCCTTTGGCTGATACTCCCCACCCCCGCAACCTTCCAAAGGATTCGGCTGCCCCGGAAGGCCACCCCTTCCTCACCAAGGGTCGCCAGGGGCCCTGGCCGTGAGTTCAGGAGAGGAGAGGAGGGGCCCTTATGGACAAGCACCACTTAGTTCCCCCACAGAGGAAGCCGCTTCAGGGCCCGGCCTTCCTCTTGCAGCAGCGCTTCCAGGGCCCCTCAGCCCGTCCCCGACCCAGAGACCTTGAGGAGGGAGCACCCGCACATGGCCCCGAGATTAAGAGCCGCGGCGCTGTGCAAGCCCCGCCGGACCGGCTTTTGGGGAGAGCAGAGCCCCGGCCAGAGCCGCCCGGTGGGCTCTCCCGCGGGACCCCCGAGCTGCGGAGCCCCCCAGTTCCCGGCAAGGGGCTGAAGGGGCCGGGCCGCCCGCTCCCTCGGGGCTGGGTGGCAGCGCTCTCCCCCTCCGCTCGCCAGCTGCTGCCCTGCGCCGGGGCTGGGGTGCAAGGGCAGCGGGTGGGGGGCTCCCGTGCCCCTCTCCCCCCCACGGGGTCGGGAGAGGAGAAGCCTTTAGCTGCCCGCCAACCTGGCACAGCTGGCACCGGCGCTGCGCGGGTCCCCAGCCACTCCCAGGAGACGGGACCCTGGGCTCCCGCCCGAGAAAGAGCTGTTCCGCCCTCCCCCAGCGCGTTAGGGCTGCAGCGCCCCATTGCGGCGCCCGGGCCTCTGGGGGCGAGCAGCTCCTCCGCCGGAGCGTGCCCCCGATATCCTTCCCTTCCCGCATCGAGACTCGAACTCGCCACCGGCGGAGGAGCCCCGCCCTCGGCGAAAGCAACCGCCAATCAAAAGCCCTTCTCGCAGCCAGAAAAGGGCGGGAATTCCAGAAGGCAAGCGACAGCGGCGGCGCCCAATCAGCAGGCCGCCTCGCGGCGGGTGGGCGGGCTCGCCGCGGCAGGCGCTCTTCCTCGGCGGTGGGGCCCCCGGGCGACGGGACGGCGCAGTGCTCGCCCAGTGCGGCGCCCCCTCCCCCGATGCCAGCCCACGCAGCCGCGCAGCCCACCTGCTCGAAGCGCGGCTTCCCCAGTCGGAAGGCCGGGTACCCCGCGCTCTCCGCCATCCCCTCACGGCGCCACTTTCAGCGTGCGAAGTGTTCCTCGCAGCCTCACCCCGCCCCCTGGCAGCGCCGCCGGCCCCCGATTGGCTGAGGCGCACCGCAGATCCCGCAGAGCCTGCTGGGGCGTGTAGTTTCCTCTGGCGCCGCATGGACAGCGTGGCTCCGCCTCCTCCGCGCGAGGGGCGAGTTGGGAAGCGTAGTTCTCGGGGCGGGGCTGGAGGTCCGCAGCCTTCCCCAAGATCGAGATCCCTTCCAATAGACCAGCCAGCGGGGGATCCTGGGAGCTGAAGTCTGGCACGGCTTGGAGGCACCCGCTTAGAGAAGACGCTAGTCCTCAAGAACTGCAGCGCGCACAGCGAGCCTCTGCGCCTCGAGGGCGGACTTTCGGGGACGGGCGCCGGGCGCCGGACGCGAAGCCTCGTCCCCTCTGCGGACCCTCGGGGGCAGCGGGGAGAACCGGCGGGGCAGGCGGCCCACGAGCGCAGCGCCTCCTCCTGCCCTGCCCGGCGCTGCCCCGCAGAGCTCGGCCCCGCCCGCCCCCGCAGCCAGTTTTGGAAAAAGGACACAGGGCGAGCGGAGAAGCTGCGAGGCAAATCAGCCTGCGCTGCCAGCCCCGGAGCCCCCAAGATTGGGCTGCCTGAGGGGAAGGTCTTAGTGCCCAGGGGAGCGGCCAGCCAGCCCCCACTCTGGTACCACAGGTGCCCCTGGACCCCGCCCCTCCTGCTGCCTCCAAAGGGCATTCCCACCACGAAGACCCCTCAGCTGGGCACCTCCCCAGGCCTAGAGAGAAAATCCGGGGATCCTGGAACTGGGGGACCGCCAGTTGGTAGCCAGGTGCGTGCAAAAGTGAGCACTGAGAAATGCAAAGGAGAAATGTCTAAGCAACAATTCAACCATTTTTATTTTGTCTTTAAAGTGCTTAAAACAGAAAAGAGTGAATCCTTTTTTTTTTTTTTAACAGACATCGTCCAACAGTATTTAACGCAAGAGACCGTCCCTTCCTCCTAGAGGCCACGCGCAGAACGAGATGACCCTACAATGAAAAGTTCCGGGGGTGGGGGAGTGCTGCCAGATGTGTCGCCCCCCCCCCCCCGGAAACTAAGAGTGCTCCTGCCCCTCTCATCAGGGACTGCGTTGGGAGCCTGTCCAACAGCGAAGGCAAGGCAACTTCACCCAAGGGTCTCCAAAATGCTGTCCTGCGGCTGGTGAAAATCTGGGCGGCTGAGGAGGGGTGGCAGTTTTAGGTGGCAGTCGAGAGGTCACCCGCTGCAAGCCCAAGAACGACAGACACAAATGCCCCCCCACCGCAGCCAAGGATCACCAGCCCTCCCCTCCCTTGGAAACCTTCCCGTGGCCCAGGCCTTCAAGAAACACTTGGCAGAAACAGGACAAACAAAAATCTGGGGAGCCTCATTCCCTGGCCGATCTCCCCAATCCTGAGCAGGGGTGGGGGAGGCAAGGGCACCGTCAGAGCAAGAGGCAGTGCTGACTTCCCTCAATGGGGGGCACTGGGTTGCCAACTGGGGGAGAAGAGAGCTGTACGAGCTCCGCGTTCCCTTCCTGGGCAAAGGGGGGGTTTGAACTGCCCCCGCCAGGCTTGCATAAGGCCACCTGCTTCCCGCAGCAACCCTCCCCCCTCCCCTAACCTCTTTGCGAGGGAGCCATGCAGGTCTCATGCAGGCTTTCCAAAAGGGTTAAGCCGGCAAGAACCCACCCATCACACAAAACCTCCAGGTGGCCAAATGGACTGGGATCAATCCCCAAATGTCACCCCCCCTCAGAAGCCAAGACATTCCTGCCCTTCGGAGCAGCAACCGTTGAGCGTTGCGGTGCGTGTGTGCCTTGGAAGCCAGCTCCTCCCTGCCAGCGAGATTCCTGGGGTCACTGTGAACAAGGAGCGTGCCTATTCTTGCATGCAGGCCAGATTTGGGGGTGAGGGCTGCCCTCCTTTGACCAAAAGGCACATTTTTTCTCATTTCCATTTCAGGCAGATGCACTCCCCCCTTCATTAGTCTGGTGCTCCAGGCCAAGTGAAAGACGGAGAGAAGGAACTGTGGATGGTTCCGGCGTGCACAGCCAGCCCTTGGCACCTCTCTGGGGCAAGGCAGTTGTGCCCCAGAGCCTGAGAGATGGTACAATAAAGAACAGGCTGGCTCTCAGGCACTGTCTGCTGGCATAGCCTTGAACATCCATCAAACCGCAGGGAGACGCTAGTCCTCATGGAACATGGGAAAGGACAAAGGGGAGTTCTGCCTGCTCAGAGGGCCTCTCCTGACCAGCCACCTGTGCCTTTCCCCATGACAGCTTCCCCCCAAAAGCAAAGCCCTGGCGGGAGGGGGCATAAGTGGATGTCGAAGACTGTTTAACTGCAGTGTGACCTGGGCAGCTGCCTGGGCGTTTGCGAAGGGCATTCCAGCAGTCTGCAGGGCTGCCCCTTAGCCTGGGGTATGCCCCACTGCGCCAAGAACAGTCTGTAACACACTGCTTGGCGGTCCAGAGCATCCCCTGCCGGGGGGCCTGAGAAAACAGGAGTGCTGGGGGTGGGGGTGCCGGCTGTGGCCAGAGGAAGGGAGCGTTCAGCAGGACCGGCCCAGGCAGGAAAGGGAAGGGCGAGAAAGGGGTTTCCTGCAGGGGGGCTACTGGGCGGCCTTGGCATCCTCCCCGAGGGGGATCTGCAGCAGGGTGGGTGACTGCTCCATGATGCGCACCAGCAGACGGTCAATGTAGTTCTCCAGCTCGTGCACCTGCTCCTCCTTCTTCCCAAGCTCGGCCTCCCGTCGCAACAGCAGATGGACCAGCTCCTCGCGTGTCAGGTGCAGGTACTTCGCCGGCGGGGCCTGGGGGGACAGAAAGAAGGGGGGCTGCCAAAAGAGAAGAACCTTGTGGGGCTACCGAGGGCCCAATGTGGGTTCCCCCCAGGTCTGGGCTTCGTCTTGGCCCCCCACCCCCAGAAGGCCGCTGGGCAGGGCAAGGGGGCCCAGCCTCTCCCCTGCCCGGCTGCCGCTCAAGCACCACGCTCCCTTGAGCCTCCCAGCCCAGCAGCCTTGAAGGGGCTCCACTGCGGTCCCGGCATGGCATTTGCACGGGTGGCTGGAGCCAAAAACCTCAATGCTTTGCCCGAAGCTGGGAGGCCAGGCAGAAACGCCCCCGCAAAGGAACTGCCGGAGTCTTGCAGGGCTGGCGAAAGGGGCAAAAGAGGGGAGCCCAGGGGTGGCCCAGAAGCTCGAAAGGCCATTGGGAATTAGGCCAAGGTGCAAAACCAGACACCCAGAGTCTGAACAACCTGCAGGACAAAGCGCAGCTGCGCCTCACAGATGAAGGGAACAGGAGGGCCTCCTGGCACTGGCACCACGGGTGGGGAGACAGGAACACCTGGAACCTCAACAGCTCAGCGAGGCCCAGCACACTTAGGTGGGACTTCCTCAGGAGCACGCCCATCCTCACCTGCTCAGGCTCCGTCTTGTCCAGCCGCACCACCAAGGCTGCGGGGCTCCGGCTGCTGGAAGGGCTCGGGGCGAGCTGCTCCTGGCCAGTGGCCTGGATGGGGCTCAGGCCGGCAGCCTGGCAGGGCTTCTCCTGGTGTGGGGTCTCTGGGCCTGGCGTGCTTCTCATGGGCTTCACGGGGTGCGGACTGCAAGAAACCAGCAGCATCGTAAGCCCCGCTCCCTGACGGAGGACCGGAGAAAGAAACACCAAAGTTGCAGAGAAAGCCTCCACAAGGACCAAGGAGCTGTACGGAGCACCGAGCAAGCATGGCGGGAGTGAAGAGAGGCCTGGAACCCACTTTCTCCCCAATCTCCCTCCTTCGGCTTGGCCTTGCATAGGGCCCGAGGAACCTTGCCTTTGTGCAAGGTTCGATTCTTCTGATTTCCTCCTGGCAGCCAAAGAATCCTCTCCAGATGCTTTGCCCACCAAGCATGGAAGCCAATCATGAAATTATAAAACCACCACCACCACCACGCCAACTTTAAAGCATAAAAGAGAGGACGAGGTAAATTAGTCCAAGTAAATCTAGCCCACTCAAGACTCCGGCCCCTGCACAAGCCTTCCGCCCTCTTCAGGAGGCATCTCTCAGGCGTAACCACAAGCTGAATTCGAGCTGCAGGCTGGCAGACCTTCATTCTAGGTATCTGCTGAGAATGGCCTTTCCATTCCTGCAGCAAGTTGGGTCTGCCAGAGGCGGCTGCTTCCATGAACACAAGGTAGCAGGTCACGAGGGAGGGCTCATAGCTTAATTGGCAGAGCACCCACTTTGCATGCTGCCCTTGACCATTCCACGTGTGGCTGAAAACACCTGCTGCTACCCCCAGCTTAATTAACAATACAGGCGCTAGATAGACCAAGAGCCTGGTTGACTGGTGGCAGCTTTGTGTTACAAAAGCCAACGAAAATTGGTGAAACTGCCAGGCTTAGAGTACAGCTGAAGGGCTCAAAGCAGAGGCACTAACAGGGAATGCCAGGCTAATTTAGCATTTGCTAATTTGGAAGGAAGACAAGGCACGGCCAATGATCAGGAGAACAGCAGCAACCAAATGGAGATACATGTTGTGGGCCTTGGGATGGGAATGTGGGTGGGGAGAGCCTGATGGCTACAGGAGCAGTGGGTGAATTCCATGGAAAAGGAATTCACTTTAAAAGAAGTGGTTGGGAGACACAGTGTGACTAGCCCTTACAGCAGCCTTTCTCAACCTTCTGACCCTGGAGAAACTGAGATAAAAGAAGGCCACTTCCCAGCCACTTCTCTTCGAAATCTCTCCATCCGGAGCTCAAGGCCTCTCAGGCACCTATTGACAAAACTCACCTGGAAGGCTGTCCCATAGGAGATGAAAGCTGGTGACTTCCAGAGGAAGAAACGGTGGACTGAAGACGGAGCAAAGAACAAACAGCTGGTGAGTACACCATCTCCTCGGATCCTCTCCAGACAAGGAAAGGATGGGAGGTCACCCACATGTGCTCCCAGCAGTTGCTCCTCACAGGGAGACTGCAAGACAGCCATCCCCGGGGGGGGGTTGAGCACTGGGAGATGACAGGAACAGCCATTTTGCTCGCAACCACAGTCGGCACCTTTTAAAGGACACCAAGTTTGCAAACTTCCTTCTCTAATCTTATTTGGAAATTGCTTGTTAACTATTATTAGAGACCTTTGGATTGACAAGCCTGAAAACGCCGGGTGAGTTTTCCTTCAATCCTTCATGAAATAAAATTTTAATTGTAAGTTTAAGAATTTAAAAAGTTTGAAATAAACAGGAAAAAGCTAAGAAAGATTTTGATCCTAGAAACTTATAAACAGATTAAGGGTCCAGATAAATTTGGAACAAGATTTTGGAAATAATCCCATGGGAAATAGATTTGTTTGACCTTTTGCAAGACAAAATAAAGATAAGTAATTTTAAAAATAAACTAAAGATTTTAATGAAGAGAGAAAAATATACAGGTCTGATTAACCACTAACAGGATGTATAAAACTACACAGAATACTTTAACATTGAAAATACTGGACACTTTAGAAGAATGGAATCAGAAGTTAGTAATCAATGTCAATAGTGATGTTTGCTTCTATGGATAGACTGCATCCAAAATATGTTTTGGAAGAAATGGCAGATGAAGAACAAGTTCTATTTGACGAGACTGAGATGGTATCCGAAAGTAATCTACAAATGGACTTCTGGGGAAGAAATGGTGGACCGAGGACAGCCCCGCACAAAGTGGAGCCGACAGTCACAGCAGAATGAAGAGTTGGCAAGTAGGCTGGCTCTTCATAATTTCTCTCCAGACAAGGAGAGGACTTGAGATCACCCACAAGTGCTCCAGACAGCTGCTCCTCACGAGGTGACCACAAGACAGCCGTCTCCGGTGGGTTTAGAGCTCTGGGAGACGAGGGAAGAGCCATCTTGCTCAAACCATGGTTGGCGCCTTTAAAGGGGCACTGGGTTTGCGTACGTCCTTTTCTAATCGCTTTCAGAAATCGCTTGTTAACTGATTTTCACCTATTAGGAACCTTTGGATCAACAAGTTTTACAGCACCAGGTGAGTCTCCTTCAATACTTAGTGAAAGAAGTTTTAAATACAAGTTTATGGACTAAAAAAATCTGGTTTTTTGGAATAAACAGCAAAAGGGTGATTAAAACGTTGATTGCAGAAAGTTACAAATGGACTAAGGGTCAGATAAATTTTAAATAAGATTGTGGAATTAATTATAAGAATCTTTCCTGTGGGAAAATGCTTTTGTTTTGAATTCTTTTTTAAAAACATAGTAGGACTTTAAAAATTGGATACTAGAGGGAACTAGAAAAAACTAAAGATTACAATTAAAAGAGAATACCCAAACTCGACTTACTAATACAGAATGAAGCAAAATATTTTAACATTGGACATATTGAAAGATATTTTTGAACAATGGACTCAGAAGTTAATTTTAAGTGTCTGCCTCTATAGATAAACTGTGTTTAAAAGATGTTATGGAAAAAGAACAAGTTCTAATTGACAAGATTGAGACCGATTTGGGAGTGGATTTAAAAATGACAGGCTACGACATGGAAAAAGATGTTACACTAGACATATAAAATTGTTGTTTGTTTGTTTAGTCGCTTCCGACTCTTCGTGACTTCACGGACCAGCCCACGCCAGAGCTTCCTGTCGGTCGTCAACACCCCCAGCACCCCCAGGGACGAGTCTGTCACCTCTAGAATATCATCCATCCACCTTGCCCTTGGTCGGCCCCTCTTCCTTTTGCCCTCCACTCTCCCTAGCATCAGCATCTTCTCCAGGGTGTCCTGTCTTCTCATTATGTGGCCAAAGTATTTCAGTTTTGCCTTTAATATCATGCCCTCAAGTGAGCAGTCTGGCTTTATTTCCTGGAGGATGGACTGGTTTGATCTTCTTGCAGTCCAAGGCACTCTCAGAATTTTCCTCCAACACCACAGTTCAAGAGCATCGATCTTCCTTCTCTCAGCCTTCCTTATGGTCCAGCTCTCGCAGCCATATGTTACTACGGGGAACACCATTGCTTTAACTATGCGGACCTTTGTTGTCAGTGTGATGTCTCTGCTCTTAACTATTTTATCGAGATTGGTCATTGCTTTTCTCCCAAGGATTAAGCATCTTCTGATTTCCTGACTGCAGTCAGCATGCGCAGTAATCTTCGCACCTAGAAATACAAAGTCTTTCACTGCTTCTACATTTTCTCCCTCTATTTGCCAGTTATCAATCAAGCTGGTTGCCATAATCTTGGTTTTTTTGAGGTTTAGCTGCAAGCCAGCTTTTCCACTTTCTTCTTTCACCTTCATCATAAGGCTCCTCAGTTCCTCTTCGCTTTCAGCCATCAAAGTGGTATCATCTGCATATCTGAGATTGTTAATGGTTCTTCCAGCGATTTTAACTCCAGCCTTGGATTCCTCAAGCCCAGCATGTTGCATGATGTGTTCTGCGTACAAGTTGAATAGGTAGGGTGAGAGGATACAGCCCTGCGGTACTCCTTTCCCAATATTAAACCAGTCTGTTGTTCCGTGGTCTGTTCTTACTGTTGCTACTTGGTCGTTATACAGATTCTTCAGGAGGCAGACAAGATGACTTGGTATCCCCATACCACTAAGAACTTGCCACAATTTGTTATGGTCCACACAGTCAAAGGCTTTAGAATAGTCAATAAAACAGAAATAGATGTTTTTCTGAAACTCCCTGGCTTTTTCCATTATCCAGCGGATATTGGCAATTTGGTCTCTAGTTCCTCTGCCTTTTCTAAACCCAGCTTGTACATCTGGCAATTCTCGCTTCCTGAACTGCTGAAGTCTACCTTGCAGGATCTTGAGCATTACCTTACTGGCATGTGAAATGAGTGCCACTGTTCGATAGTTTGAACATTCTTTAGTGTTTCCCTTTTTTAGTATGGGGATGTAAGTTGATTTTTTCCAATCTGATGGCCATTCTTGTGTTTTCCAAATTTGCTGGCATATAGCATGCATTACCTTGACAGCATCATCTTGCAAGATTTTGAACAGTTCAGCTGGGATGCCATCGTCTCCTGCTGCCTTGTTATTAGCAATGCTTCTTAAGGCCCATTCAACCTCACTCTTCAGGATGTCTGGCTCTAGCTCCCTGACCACACCGTCAAAGCTATCCCCGATATTGTTATCCTTCCTATACAGGTCTTCTGTATATTCTAGCCACCTTTTCTTGATCTCTTCTTCTTCTGTTAGGTCCTTGCCATCTTTGTTTTTGATCATACCCATTTTGGCCTGGAATTTGCCTCCAATGTTTCTAATTTTCTGGAAGAGGTCTCTTGTCCTTCCTATTCTATTGTCTTCTTCCACTTCTGCGCATTGTTTGTTTAAAAACAATTCCTTATCTCTTCTGGCTAACCTCTGGAATTTTGCATGTAATTGGGCATATCTCCCCCTATCACTGTTGCCTTTTGCTTTCCTTCTTTCTTGGGCTACTTCTAGTGTCTCAGCAGACAGCCACTTTGCCTTCTTGGTTTTCTTTTTCTTTGGGATGTATTTTGTTGCCGCCTCCTGAACAATGTTGCGAACTTCTGTCCAGAGTTCTTCCGGGACCCTATCTACTAAGTCCAGTCCCTTAAATCGATTCTTCACCTCCACTGCATATTCTTTAGGAATATTAGTGAGCTCATATCTAGCTGATCTCTGGGTCTTCCCTAATCTCTTTAGTCTGATCCTAAATTGTGCAATAAGAAGTTCGTGATCTGAACTACAGTCAGCTCCAGGTCTTGTTTTTACTGACTGTATAGATGTCCGCCACCTTTGGCTGCAAAGGATGTAGTCAATCTGGTTTCGGTGTTGTCCATCTGGTGAAGTCCATGTATAAAGCCGTCTCTTAGGTTGTTGGAAGAGAGTGTTTGTTATGCAGAGTGAGTTGTCTTGGCAAAATTCTATCAGCCTGTGTCCTGCTTCGTTTTGTTCTCCCAGGCCATGCTTACCTGTAATTCCAGGTGTCATTTGACTGCCCACCTTAGCATTCCAGTCTCCCGTGAGACACATATAAAATAAACTGGCTGGTATCTTAATAATTAAAAGGGATATACAAATAATAAACCAAGAGTGACCTAGGTAATTTTCATATATTGGGTTTACAAAAGAGGCTTGTTAAAGCTTTGAAGAGTTTTGTGAGAAGGGACAAAGAAAAAATGGAAAAAATCAAGTTCTAGGACATTTATTCATTTATTTTCTATCCCACCTTTATTTTTACAAATAACTCAAGGTGACGAACATACCTAATACGCCTTCCTCCTCCTGTTTTCCCCACAACCACCACCCTGTGAGGTGAGTTGGGCTGAGAGAGAGAGATTGGCCCAAGGTCACCCAGCCGGCCATTTATTTGAAAGGACTAAAGATCAAGACTGTTAGAAGTAAAAGGAAGGGATACAAAGTTGGTTTATTTGATCAAGGTTAAAAAAGGTATGTTGTCATCTCTGGTAACCCTTAATGGACTTTCTGCCAACACCAGGACTGAAAAGGTGACACTTTATGGATTTGCCTATGGATAAGAGATGGGATATGGGGTGAAGAGATCATTGGTTGTAGCCTTAGAGGGGGCAAATTGTGACTAATTTTGTTTATACTTCTTGTGAAGGTTGGAAGTCACTTCTTTATATATTTCTTTTTTCTCTCTTCACTATATTCTTGCTTTTCTTCCTTTTTTCTAGTTTCCGTTCTTTTTTCTTCTCTTTTACGCCTTTCACTTTTTTTCTATTTTTTTTTTTTTTTAGTTCCTATTAGATTTTGCCACTGTAATTAAAATCCTTAATACTTATTATATCGCAAGCCAGGCCACGCTTCACAGATCCGTTTCACCTACAGCCGATGGGTGGACTGCATCCCGCCAAAACCCGCCTGGCCCAAGTCAGCCTCCCCCACCTGAAGGTCCACCTGGCCAAGTTGGGAGACTGCAGGGCTGCTGCCCCGTGGGGAAGGCTGGCCTCGGACACGCCTGCAGAAGTGCTGGAGGGCTTCTGCTTAGGGGCCAGCTGGGAGGAGCAATGCCTCTACCAGCAGGCACTGCAGCTCTGCACCCAGGGAGCCTGGGAGCCTCCCTGCTTGCCCCCCCCCCCCCGGCAGATTTCAAAGCCCAGGTGCCAATCTCGGGAGGGCCTGTGCCGGACCAGTCCCAGCCACCCCAGAGCCCGCGGCATGCATGGTGGCCGAGGCAAGCCGAGAGCCGGGGCAGGAGGGGCAGAAGCGCGGCCTGGTGTGCCCAGAGGGAGGCCGACCCCACCTTTTTCAAAACAAGGCGGGGGGGGGGGG
The DNA here is from genome assembly GCF_035149785.1 of Candoia aspera. Classification (NCBI taxonomy): domain Eukaryota; kingdom Metazoa; phylum Chordata; class Lepidosauria; order Squamata; family Candoiidae; genus Candoia; species Candoia aspera. Next base: position 78,001,562 of record NC_086160.1, read on the forward strand.
CTGCCCCTGCCAGCGTTCCCACATATGGTTGGGCAGGCAAGACAGAAGGGCCGATTTTGAAGGGCACGCAAAACAAAAGGCAGTCCAGGAAAGCATTAGCCTCCTCCTAGGTTCCCTGCCTACAAAATGAGCACACAGTCAGTCTGTCCTCTGACCCTGCAGGGCCTTTTCAGCCCTCCCAACCTCCCAGGAGCCCTTTGCAAACCCACCTTCCTGAATAGGTGAACCAGGCCCCGGATTGCTCTCCCCATCCCATCAGCCCAGCCCCAACTGAGCTCCCTGGGAGAATCGGGGGGGGGGGGGCAGCTGCATTGGCATAAGTGAGCCTCCTGTTAAGAGGGAGGGAGCTTCAGTGCTGCATATTCATCAAAGGGGGAGGTCATGCAAGTCTGTCTGAGGTGCCCTGAGGCCTAAATAGTGGCACAGCCCTTCAGCCAGCCTGCAGATTAGGGGTCCCCCCCACAAGATTCACCGCAGGCTTAAGGCTTTTTGTACAGCACCAGCGCCATCTGCTGGCAGTCACGGCAACCTCCCTGCCACCGTCAACAGAGAGAAGTAATTTTAGCTCCCTTCCAAGCAGCTGCGCTAAATTTGTTGCCACAGAATTCGAGACAGTCTTTGGTCGTCTTAAAAGATTAACACATTTGCTATGGCACAAATCCAAGAATGTTTTGAAAACTGTTCACAGATTATCATTAGAGCATACATATTATATTGAAACATCTTTTAACTTTACAGTTTGGGCTGAAATCAGCATTTGGAACTCTTAAAATATCGATATTGCTGGGAAAAAGTTTTGGAGGTTCTCAAATCTCCAGTTAATTTTTAAGTAAAACTGGAAAGTAGTATTCAGTTACACATGGCAAATCTGCAATAACTTGAAATAGAGTTGGACTACCCTGTTTAAATGGGATAGAGATTTAGTATCCTATGGCCCTAAGATGCAACTAATACAACTGTTTTTATTTTTCATGTTTATTGAACACTCCAGCAGATTTGTGGGAAGGGTAGTATGTAAACCGTCACATGTTGGAAGTATATTTTAGAAGTGACACTGGGATGAATGAGGGTTAGGGTTGTACTATTGAGATTTCGGTTTGATACTCAAAGAATTAAGGGTGAAAGGGGTGAATATGTTAAATTATATTCAAAATCTGGAACCCATCAAAATATGAAGAACTTTGGGTTTACTATGCCAGGACTGCAGCTAAAAATAGTTCTATTCTCATGAAAACATTCTATTACACCTGATTTAAAACCCTGGTTGGAAGAAACTTGTTAATTTCTTACATGGGAACCGACCTTCTACAGACCTGAGCTTTTTATTTTACATTTATTTCAACGTATCTTTTTCCCGATTCATTTTTCTTGTTTTAAAATTTCTTTCAGTTTTTGTATCTGGTGATTGTTTTTCTTCTTTCTGTTTATATTAAAAGCATTTTTTTTTTAAGGGGAAAGGACAAATATGTAGAAGATCACTGGATGGCAGCACAGTGATGCCTAAAGCTAACTCTCTCCTGCCATCCAATGGTCACCTGGATCTTTGCAGCCCACGTTTGGTATCTCCAAGCAAGAATCAGGCCCTCAAGGACATCCCAGCTTGGCAGAGATACACAGAACTGGCCACACCAGCTTGGAAGAGCCATGCCAACTGGTTTCCTCAAAGCATGACTTCCTTTGACGAATCCAACCATATCCTCAGAAAGTTGCTAAGGCTCTTGAGTGGGGGGCTGAAGGGAATCCAGGCACTTTTGGAACAGAAGATGACAGCAAACTGAACAGAGTCAGCAGTGTCATGTGGCAGCAAGATGCCATCAACTGAAGTATCATTTCCAAACCAAAGGCAGCAATCACTCCACTTTATTTCTGCACTGGTCAGACCCCACCTTACACATGGGGTCCAGTTCTGGCCACCACGCTTCAAGAGAGAGTCAACATTCAGTGAAAGAGGAATGGGGTCAGAGAACCACAACAAGGATGATGGGAAGAACTGACACAAGGGCCCAGGAAAAACATCTGAAGAGTTGGGAATGTTTAACCTTAAGAAAAACACCTGGGGAAAAACTAAGTACACCTTATGATTCAGTAGCTTGAAGAACCACCTTTAGCAGCAATAACTTGAACTAATCGTTTTCTGGATGACTTGATCAGTCTCTCACATCATTGCAGAGGAATTTTGGCCCACTCTTCTTTACAACATTGCTTCAGTACATTGAGGTTTGCGGGCATTTGTTTATGCACAGCTCTCTTAAGGTCCTGCCACAACAAGTCTTTTTGTTTTGTTTTTTAATTATAATTTTTTCAAGACATAATTAAGACACTTAATGCAGAATATAAGACCGACACGGTGTCATATGTCAAAAAAAAAAAAAAAGCCTGGGGCAGGAAAGGCTGCAACAGTCGCTTCAAGCACCCAAAAAGGAGTCACGGGGGTGGGTGGGTGGGTCAAGACCTGTTTCCTGCTGCCCAAAGGGCAGGATACAGAAAAATGGATTTAAGTTACAGGAAGGTGGAGTCTGCGTTAAGGCTAGAAGACATTTCTTACAGTGGGTGCATTTAAAAGTGGAGCCGGTGACCCAGAGAGGAGCCGGGCTCCTCTTCACAGGACGTGTTCAGGCAGAGGCTGGACAGAGGAGCCTTTAATTTGGACGCTCCACGGGGGGGGGGGCTCAAGCGCCCCTCCCAATTTGGATTCTCATACTGGTCTGGGCCCTTTAAGCACTTTTACTACCATAAAAGGTGTGTTGGCTTCTATTCTCTGCTGCTCAGTGTTGTTCTGCTGTCGCCTGCATTTATCACTGGAATCTTTTCAGACTTTTCCGGCCTTAGCCATCTTCAAACTTGGTTTGAAGGGGGCACAGAGACGTTAATCCCTTAGCAATAAATTAGCCCCACATTCCCCACTGCAGGAGAACACCCAGGGTGACTGTGAGCGCAGAGTCAGCCTCCGCGGACAGAGGTTGAGGAAAGGGGGCCATTCAGGACTTGGGGCCGAATCCCGCCTCCAGGAAGAGATGGTGTCAGAGCCCGGTAGCCGTGGCAGCACCCAGCACGCCTGGGATGGAGGCGAGGGAGGCACCCCTCTTCCCAGCCTGAGAGCAGGAAACACCCACCTTCAGCATCACATCAGCAATCAACAGAGGATTTGCAGAGGTGGAGGGTTCTGCCTGCGCCAGGCTGCCAGCTAGGCAGAAGCCTTTCCCTCTCCCTGGCTGGGCTTTTCCTACAAACCAAACCGTTCTCACCGTTGACTTCAAAGGCACTGTAAGAGCCCAACGCCCTATTTCTGCTTCCCAACCGGCTGGCCTTTAAGAGGGAAGCCCTGGGTGTGGCCCTGGCGCAGCCGGCTTCATTTCATTTTATTATCTTTATTTTTTGCCTAACGTTTGTTAAACGTTTTTAGCCCTCGTCAGCCACCCAGAGTTGCTGGTTAAGCCGTATAAATAGATTAAATAAACAAACACAACATCCAGCATTTAGTGAAAGTGGCTCTCGCAAGGGACCAAAGGAATTAAGGGGGAACGTTAACAATAACCAGGAGGAGGCTAAAATCCTACCCCTCCCTTGACAAGCTGTGCAAGAGAAGAAGCCTTCAACCGCTGCGTGGCAGGAGCGCTTGGGCTCAGGAACTCCCACCGCCCGGCCCAACTGAACAGCCTGGCCGGGGCTCAGCCCTTCCCTCAGATGCAGCCCCAACCAAACGTTTCCCTCCTCCCTTGGATCTGCTGTGCAACTGCGCAACAATATCAGCACCTGCTCTCACAACCCAGTGTGGCTGTGAAAACGGCAAGTGCCAGAACAGAGTGCCCAAAGCACCCTCCCTCTCCTTGCAGGGCAGAGTCCATGCCCCAGGGGTGACGCTCTGCACCCACTCGGAATCTGTTATCCCCCCCAAACTGCTCCGCTGGAGAGACCTGCTCTTAATGCAGCTGCACCTAGGCCATCCTCCAGATGCACTGGGACTACAATTCCCAGGATCCCCGGCCAGCAAAGCAGCCAGTCATCTGGGCTGAGAATTCGGAGCACTGCAGGCCTCCAGGCTTTGCAAGGGCTCCAGCCTCAAAGCTGAATGTGCCGGGCGCCCCTCAGCCGGCACTCAAAGCCCACCGCTGCCCTGGCCCTCGGGCCCTGTGTCACCATTCCAGCGCAGGCGAAGCCTGTTCTTCAGCTCCCCTCTCGCAACCCTTTCCACCTCTTCCATGCCCCTGGCCCCAAGGAGGGCCCGTCTGCTGGGAGATGTGGTGGCATTTACTATGGGAGCTGGGACTGGCCCTTGGCCCACCACGCAGCACGCACCAGGAAGGAAAACTCTGGCTCTGCCCAGCTGCGAAGTGAAGGAGCCTCCCCCCCAGCCATTAAGCCAACTGAAGCAAAAAAAGGAGGGCTGGAAATACACTGCGCACAGGCCCCCAGCACAGAAGAACAGCCTGTCTCAGCCAAAAGGGATCAGCAGAGGGGCAAGCAGGAGTTTGGACCACCAAGCAGAGGGATGGGAAGCAAGGATGCTCCACAAGGAAGCAACGGCACACGCTTGCAGACGAGTTCACGGACAGATGCACACACACACGTGCACACACACGCACGTCAACTGGGTCTTCAGCCTGCCCCCCCTCCTGCTCACCTGACCATCTGCCAGGGTGGGGCGTCTTCAGCTGGCGGCATCTCCACGGGCAGGACCGAGGGGGCCGAGGCGTCCGTGCTGGGTGGCGAGAGCACGGGGAAGGGGGGGGCCGTGGCCAGGCCATCCACGGCAGCCCCCTCGCTGGTGGCCAGATGCCCCAGGGGAGAAGGGGGGCTCAGGACAGCCTGGGAGGAAGGGGTGGAGAAGGCCAGGGGCTGGGGGCCAGGCCGGGAGGGGGCTGCCGGGGGCTGCGCAGAGAAGGGGTGCGAAGGGTCGGCCACTGCAGGAAACTCTCCAAGGCCCCAGGTTTTGACGACGGGGGAGACCTGAAGGATGGCAGCCTGGGCCCAGAGCACATCTGTGGGCACGTCCACAAAGGGATTGTTCTGTGGAGAAGGGTCAGCCCAGGGGGCAAAGGGGTTTCCTGGTGTCGGCACAAGGTCGTCCTGCTCGCTGCCCAGCTCCCCCCTGCCCACCTGCCAGAAAGAAGCCTTCTTGAAATCTGTGACTTGGCTGCTGGGCCCGCCCGAGGGGACCTCCAGCTCCTGCCCTGAACTGCCTTCGTGCCCTGACTGCCCCACCCAGGGCAGCAGAGAGGGGGCAGGCCCCGCAGCCACGTCGCCCTGCCCCGGGCTGGATGGCTGCTCTTTGGTCTTTTCCAGGCTGGCGCTCCCTCCAGGAGGCCCCCGCTGCTCTTCTGCGGGGGACCAGAACAGCAAGGACGGGCTGGGCTCTGCCTGGGAGGCCTCGGGGTGCCGGGGGAGTCTCTCCGAGCTCCGTAACGAGGCTGGGCTGGGGAGCCCTGGCGGCCAGGCGCGCTCCAGCCCCTGAGGAACGGAGCCAGGCTCCCCAGGCCCGCCCTGCCCGGGACTCTCCGGGGGACCGGAGAAGTCTAATCGGCCCAGGGGGAGTTGGGACAGGCAGGTTGCGAACTGCTCGGCCCCGCAGGCCCCCTCGTCTCCTGCCAGCACAGTATCCTCGGGAGAAGCCTCCCCACCCGCCAGCTCGTTATCTTCCAGAGTCTCGTCGCCCGCAGCAGCCGGCCCGAAGCCCTCGGCATCACGGGTGCCCGCTCCAATTATCGCCAAGGAGGCAGTGGCCGCTGGAGGAGAGCTGGCTGCCCCCACAGGAGGAAGGTGCTGATGTGTTTCCACGGCTGGGCCCCCGGGCCACGTGCCCTCCAGCGTGCTCTGGCCGGCCCCAGTCACTTCCTCTGCGAGCATGAGGGAAGAGACCCTCCTCGGGGGCTCCAGGGGAGGGGGCCCTGCTCCCCCCGGCTCCAAGGTCTGTGCCGGCATCCCTCGCTCTTCCTCCACAGGGCGACCGGTGGTCGGGGCGGCGTCCTCAGCCCCCGGGCCGAGCACATCCTCTTCCCTCTCTGGGTCCCACTGAAGCCAAGAGCCATCCCCGCTTTCCACTTCAGGAGCCAGCCGGCTTCTGGGCAGTGCCTGCTCTTGGCTCCACGGGGCTGGCCGGTCCTGCTCCTCCACGAAGGGGTCGGCCGAGGAGGAGATGGCCTGGCCAAGGGCTTCTTCTGGGACAGCCAGGGCAACAGCTGCCGTCTGCTCTGAGGACGCCGGCTGTCCCACAATCAAGGTGCAGGCAGCTTCCCCCTGGGCTCGCTCCTCTTGGAGACCACTCACTTCGGGGGCAGAGCTCCCTCCCTCTCCGAATGACCCCCTCACCAGCAGGGCCCCCCCAGATCCGCTTGAGGCCCGGCCTCTGTCCCCACAGACGAAGTGCGGCCAGTCCGGGCTCTCCCGTGGGGCCCTCACCGGGCCGGGGGGCTCTCCTTCCTGCTGTGGGAGGAGACCGCCCGCCCCCCCTGGCAAACCTGGGGAGTCCACAGTGGGAGAGGGCTCAGGGGGCTCCCCCGGAGCCACTGGCTGGAGCCGGCTGGCAGCAAAGGCGTCGAAGCCGTCGTCCCCTTCCACGGGTGGGCGGGCAGCAGCAGCAGCAGCGGGCGGCGGCTCGAGGCGGCTGGCAGTTGGGGCGAGGGGCTCAGCCTGCAGTTCTCCGACTTGGATGGAGGGAGGGAGGCCCTGATCCTCAGAGACACAGGGGTCCTTGGTGAGCTCTGATGTGGCAGGCAGGCCAGGCTGGGAACTAGGGAGAAAGCGAGCAGGGAAGCAAAGTTTAGTATCCAGTTGACGAGGAGCTAGTCCTCAAGGAAAGGCTTACATGGGGGCAGGGATGGGGGTATTGGCAGGATGGTCCTCCAAGGGATTGCCTTGGCAGCCGGGGGCGGAGAGGAAGGGGCGGGCCACAGCCAAGGCAGCCAGAAGGGCAGAGCAGAGGGGCTTCCCAAGGGGACTGCTGCAGGCCATGGAAGACGACAGGAGGGTTCCCCCAACTGTCCACCACACGTTGGTCCCAGTTCAGTGCCACAAATGATTTGGGTCCACCAACGCCCACACACACACCCTCGCAATACACACAAACACTCACACCAGGAGAATTCCTGCGATGCTTTCATGGAACAAACAAGTCTTTGCAGAAGCCACAAAAATGGAGAACTTAAAAGCAGCACAAACAGGCGGAGATGGAAAAGGAGTCAGTCCTCCCTTCACGGTCAGGGTGGGGGTCCCCCGACTCCGTCAGCCCAGACTACCTCGCAGGGTCATCACAGCAGAAGAACCACAAGGACGGAGCACCATGTAACTCTCACCCTTGAGATCCTGAAGGGAAGCTGGACGTACAGCGTAATAAATAAGGATGTCTGAGCTTGCCCGAGGAGAGGCATTGAGTGCACTCGACTCTCCTTCCACTGCCAGGGGGGACAGTCCCACCTGTGGCAGGCAAGGGGGGAAGAGCAGCCCAGCAAGAAAGGCCAGGGTGCCTGGCCAGAGCCAGCGATTCTCGGTGGGGGGAGGGCGGCCTTCCTGACCCTCCATCCCGCTGCCATTCAGCCTCTGCCGGGCTCCTAAAAGCTGATTTCCAGCCCCCCAGTGCTAGAAGGCATCAGGCTCTCGCACGAGGGTCCCAATTCCCCTGCCCTTCACAGAGGGCCTCCCGGGCGCTTCCTGGGTCCAGGGCCACCTGATGCTGCAGATCCCGGTGGAGGAGCAGAGCCTTTGCTCCATGGGGGTCGGGCCAAGCACCGCTCCTTCCCCAGCCCAGGAAGCCCACCTGGGGTCCAAGTCCCACTCTAACTGGCTGGGACCAAGCGGGGGGTCTTCACTCCTGGACGAGGCCCTAGAAAGCCCCAAACGGAGAAGAGGGAGACGCGCAAGAGCTCAAAAGGGGCCCACCCAACCTGCCACAGGGAGACGGGCAGAGCTGCTGCGGCTTGTCCTCCGAGAAGGGGCAGGCACCGGCTTTTGACACTCGGGGGCTGGTTTACATGGCGTCTGTTGCAGGAGGAGAGCCGAGGAAAACTCAGAAGGGCCTGGGAGCCCCTTTTCCAACTAAAAAGCTTCTGCCTTTTAATTAAACTAATTAAAGTTCTTATTCTGATATTTATCTTGTCTATTTCTAACCCAAGTTACAGGTTCGGGGAATCACACACATCCCAGAGTCATTCCAACGGAGCAGCTCCCAGGTGCCGCAACCAAGGAAGTGAGTAAAGGGCTGGGTGTTTCCAGCTCCATTCGCAGCCTTTCACTGGATCAGGAACTCCAGAGCCTTCCAGAGACGCCCCGGCCATCTCCCCACTGCTGCCAAGGGGCCCCTTGAGGACCGACCGAAGGCAGGGTGGTAGTGGAATCTACTGCCCAGCCCTCTTCCTGGACTAGCAGATGCCTCCCCCAGCCGGACCCACCCCCTCAAATAGGGATCAGTGAATGAACTGCAGGCCATCGGCCACCGAGGAGCTGCCCCGTGGTCCAAGGCAGGCACCAGGGACCCTCTTTCCTCATTCCTGGAACCAGGAAAGGGGCATTCCCGAGATCCTGGCAAGCAGGAGCAGCCCTCTTTTCTCCACTAAGGCAACCTGGCACAAGGCTGGATTTCCCCCAAAGAGCTAAAGACGGCATGGTGCGCACTGGTACACATGGTACCACACTGTTCTTTCTGCCTTAGGATGCCTCCTCGTGTGTTTGTGTCAGCCTGAGCTTCCCCCCAACTCTCTCGCCGCCACTGCTGAAGAGCGGAGGCCCGGGAAGGCAACGGGCAGAGATCGGCCTATCGCGATCCCTTGGCCCGAAGGCTCAGCTGGAGAAGCCGGGAACCGTTGGCCTCCCTGACGTATTCAGACACTGCTGATTCTCTGGGTTATTTTGTCCAAACCCATCACTGTCTTTCTCCTGAGCAGCTGACGTGGCTGCAGTCCCCATCCTTGCGGGGTGAAAGACCAGGAAGATCAAGTCTGCTGGTCCTTCAACATCTTCTCTGGCCATTTGCATTGGACTGGCATGGCCTGGTGGCACAATCTTAGTTTTTTAAAGACTGAGCGGCAAACTGGCTTTCACCACTCTTCAGCAAGAGAGCCCTTCAGCCTTCCTCACTTCCTTCCATCGAAGCTTTCTGAGTTGTTGAAGTTTCTCCAAGTAATTTTGATTCTACATTATGTTTCTACTACTCTGGCATTTCTTATGATGTGTTCAGTAAGTAAAGTGACAGTATACATCTTCGGCACGTTCCTTCCACAATTCTGAACCATTTACTCGCTCCATATTCTGTTCAAATTGTGGTTTTCTGGTCAAAAATTCTTCAATGGGCATATGAGCTAGCCCATTATATTCCATTTGTAACAACTATGCACAAGTCTACACAGATTGTAGATTGTGACCTACACAGTCAAAAGCCATTGTGTCATTACAAACCCAGACATCCTTCTGGAACGCTTTTGCCCTTCCTCAGATGTTAGCGGAGTGAACTGGGTGCCCCCCGCCTCCTCCAAGTGCACCTTGTGCTCTTGTGTTCTCTTTCCAAGCAACCTTGAATGCACGAGACAAATGCATTTGGTGGTTTGAGCGTTCCTCAGCATGGCCAGCTGGGGTATCGTAACACACACACATTTTCTGGGTTGCCTGGCCATCGCAGCGCTTTCCACACCTGCGTACAAACCAAGCAGCACTTCAGCTGCACCGCCTCGCAAAGCGTTCCGCGGTTCCGTGGGTCTGTCTCGAACCGCTGCAGCGTCGCTGTTAGAAACGCCGTCTCAGCCCGCTTAACCTCGCCTTCCGGACTGTCTGGCTCTAGCTCGGCGACGAAGGCTTCGTATGTGTTATTAGCCTGGGGATCTTTTGTCCCACAGTTCTTCAACACGTTTGCCCCATCTCTTCCCTGCAGCTCCTCTTCCTTCGCGCTTTTTTGTCTCTTACCATGCCCATCTCTGCAGGAAAGATTCTCGTGATTTCTGAAATTTTCTTAAATAAAAATCTTGTCCTTCCTCTTCAACTGCTACTTTTGCATCGCTCATATAGCTGCATCTCCTTGCCTCTTTTTGCTGTCTTTGCAACACAGAGTTGAGCTGGGCCTTTTTTCCTCTGCTGCCTTTTGCTTCCTTGAGCTTTTTTTTTTTAATGTGTCAGCAGACAGTCTTTCACCTTCTCTGGCTAATCTGCATTCTGGAGTATTTTTGCTTCCTGACATCATTTCAGTTACTCATCAGATCTAATCCGCTACATCTGTCTTTAGCTCTGTCACATAGCGATGCGGAATCCAGCTGAGGCCACGCCTTGTTGCTTTGTTGTTTTCGTTTTCTGTAGTTTGAGCGCAAGGAGCCTGTGTCAGCACCAGGCCCGGTTTCTGCTGGCTGAACACGGCCGCTGCACCGCCCCTTGCAGAACCCGCACCGTAGCAGCGACGTCCTCGCGCAGAGCAGTCTTTTAGGCCGTCTCTGCCACCAGTGCTGAATTCTTTTGGCTGAACCCTGTCAGGATGTCTCCTCCTCTTGTACACTGAAGCCAAATCTTCCTGTTATTCCAGAAGTTAGTTTGCCCCCAACTTTAGCGCTCCGGTCTCCTATAGTTAGCGCGATGGCTCTTTCTGAGGACGTGCTGCTGCAAATTGCCACCGAACCGTCCTGCTCGCTCTACATTTGTGGTTCACACACCGACTTGGATCTCTGTGATACGGACAGGCTTGGCTCGGAGTTGAACTGAAAACGCTGCGTCATTTGGAGCACTGACTTTGGCATCCTTTTGTTACTGATGGCTACTCCACTGCTTCTCATTTTCTTGACCACAATAGATGATTTGTTGCTCTCCTGCTGCAATGTAAAGTTACCCTCTGGTGGGAGGAAATGGGCAGTGACAAATTTGATAGATCAATAGATAGACAGACAGACAGACACACACCCATTCCAGTCTATTTCAGTTCGCTGATTCCCAGAATATCAGCATTCTGTCTTGACATTTCTGCTCTGAACCGTAATGAACTGTTGCCTTCCGTCACGGTCCTCGTATTCCATCTATCAGTCACATACATCTTGTTACAGCATCAAGCTTTCCGTTTGCCTCTGGGCACATCAGCAGCTGGACGTCCCTTCCACTTCAATCCAGCCCCATCAAACGCATCGGTGCCGCTCCCACCTGACCCCAGCTTTTCTCCAGGAGCTTCTTGGAGACCTTTTGACCAGGGGTTGGGTTCATCTTCCAGTACCAGGTTGACATGGGGCTGGTTGTGAACATCTGCTTGGTTTTCTTGGTCGAAGGGCAGGATCCATTTCCAGTGGACTGTTGTTAGCCTCCATCCTGATCAGTGCAACTCGGCAGGAAAGCTGCAGTGCATGACCCCTCTGGGATGCCCCTCCCTACAAAGCTGCTCCAGGTACCACTGGAACGCGCAGGACCTTTCACCACCACCAGGTAACAAACCACAGGAGCACAGGATCAGACTCTGGCAAAACCCACGCTGCCAAGGCAAACGGGGGCCCAGTGCCACACGGAGGCCGCCAAGTGCCTGCAACGTGCTTATTCCTTGCGATTTTAACCAGGGTTTCCCCACTTAGAGGGGCTTCGGGAGTGACCCCAAAGGTTCCTGAGGACCACAGAAATGACTGCACCTCCATTTTACTGGGTGCCATTTCCAGAGAGAGGTGGAAACGCCCTTTTGGCACTGCCACACAGCCCAGATGGGGCACTCAGACAGTACATGGAGGGAGGAGTTGAGCACCAACAGGTGGGGAGGGCAGTGCTACTGTACCCCCTCCCCCAGCAGCACAACAGCACAACTTCCCGAGACCCCCTTCACCATCGCTCCCCGCCCCAACGCCCAGCAGGCCTGGATCCCGGGACGCCCACCCCTTCACTCTTCTGAGCACGCACAACCTAGCCAAGCGGCATCTCCCGCTCCCCTTTTCCACAACAGACCCCCCGCTGCCTCTCCCCGGCCCCCCCACAGCACCAGCCTGACTCACGTGGAACTGACTCACCTCCCCCCCACACACGAGGGCCCCAGCTCCTCTGAAGGGCCCACGTTGGTTCCCCAAAAGCAAGAAGAAACGAGGTTCCCCCCAGAAAGCAGCGGGGTCCCCACATCCCACCCCACCATCCTGAACAGGCATCTTCTGGGCGGGCGAGGTGGAAGCTCAAGCCAGAGCACAACTGGACTCCAGAAGCCCCGCCAGGTCTGCTGGGGCCACACCGGCCACCGCACCTGGCCCGACCAGCCCAAGCGCCCTCCCCTCGTCAGAAGGCAGCCTGAACGCCCCCCGCTGGGCCCAGCTGCCCCCAGAAGCTCTCGGGCAGGGCCGGTCCCCCTTTCCTTGCTTGACTCTGGACTGCTGGGGTTCAGTTTTTCTCCTGCAGGGGCGAGGACGGGAAAGGGCATTCGGGCCCTCCTGGAAGAAGGTATTCTACTTCGTTTGCGCAGGGCGTTTCATCGGCAAGACTGGAGCGTCCAGCCAGCGGAAGCCAGGCAGCTGGGCCTCAACCCCAACTCTGATTTAAGTGAGTGTGTGAGAGGACTGCACAACTGAAAACTGGTCTCGTTCTGGGGGGGCCGGGAGCTGCGAAAACGGGACTTTCTGGACTGCCGGTGGCCCCAGACCCACAGCACCGGGAATCCCTAGGCCATCTGGAAACGTGACCCACACCCACAGGACTGGTATCCCAGATGTGGGCTTAAGTCCACGGACAGGGACTACAACTGCCCGGCGAACGAGAAACTTCCCCTCTGTCAAAGAGCCGGACATGGCCACCATTCCCACCAGGCGCTTGTCCCAGCGCAGACGGTCCCAGGGCAACGCAGCCCCTCCCCAGCCCAATCCAGGCTGGGGTGAGGCCTCATCCTCAAGGGCCCCCGCGCCCCCGCAGAGCACATGTCTCGAAAGCAGCCAGCCACGGCACCGCAGCCTCTGCCCCCGCAGCCTCTGCCCCCGCAGCCTCTGCCCCCGCAGCCTCGCCCTGGGGCTCCACCCCCACCTGGGCCATCCTTTATGCCAGTCCCCCATCCTGCCCGGCAGCCGATCCATGCCAGCTGGGGATTCCCAAGGCAGCCCCCAGCGCCAGGAAGGCAGAAGGTCAGGGCAGCCCCCAAGCTCAGCAGCCACCCCTGGATCTCCAGCCGGATGCCTCCCGCGCCCAGGGCAGCAGCTCCTCCAGGGGTCCCAGCTCCCATGCAGAGCATCAGGCATGGGGCTGGCCGGACAGAGCAGCTCAGGCACAGCAACCTGACCCTGGAGCCCAGAAATGCTGTCCCCACTCTTGCCCACCCAGCCCTCCCCGTCACCACAGCCGCGGCTCCCCAGCCCTCTTGGACACACCATCGCCCCCCACCCCATGGCTCAGCCCTGTGGACGCCAGCTCACCTCAGCTTTCGGGCCGGCTCTCTGGAATCTCGCAGACCGATCCAGCCGCCACTGCCGCCAGTGCCACTCCCAGGCCCCTCTTCCCCTCTGGCTGCGGCCTCCAGGCTCCATGCAGGCTCAGGGGTCCCCGCCTCCTGGTTCTGGCCGTGGCTTCTGCCATTCCCGCGACGGAAGGTGCCGGCCTCGGCCTGTTCCCGCGCCTCCTGAGGCCTCCCCTTCCCGACTCCCGAGGGGAAAGCCAGGGAAGCAGCCGTCAGACTGGGCTTGCCCTCCGCCCGCAGGCTCTCCTCCATCCTGGCTCGGACCCGGTGCTTGTTCAGGGCAACGGTCTTCACGGAAAGCCTGTCCTCCTCCTGCGCGGCCAAGATGGGGGGCGAGGGGATGAACCGAGGGGGGTCTTTCGGGGGTCCTTTCTGGAAGCCACCAGCAGGCCAGGGCAGCAGGTCCGGCTCAGTGGCCGGTGGTCCGGCCACCGAGCCCCTGCTCTGCTTGCTGGGGTAGCTCTGGGAGGGAGGGAGGGGGGCCAGGGCAAGGAAGGATGGTTTGGGGGAGGGCTCCTCGCAGTAAACATGGCTCCCGTTGATGCAGAGCGAGGACCTGGAGCTGGGATCCTTTGGGGCCTGTGGGCTCTGGACCGACCGGGGTTCCGGCAACAGGTTGATCTGGGAGACCTCATCGCTGAAGGCCCTCTTGTGGGACAGCTTTGGTGACGGCAGAAAGTCTCTCCCTGCAAGGGAGGGAGGGAAGGAAGACACGGTCAGCGTCCCAGCTGCTCTGCCCTACAAAGGTACAGCAGAAGGAGAGCCCCCTCGGCATCGGTCGCCCCTTTTCCGACTAACCCACTTTACTGAAAGGCAGAAGTGAGCGACAGCTTCTGCCTTTCATAAACATTTTAGTTGGAAAAGGTGCTACCAGACTCCTACTGGTTTTTTCCAAGGAAAACAATAACTCACCCAGCTTGAAAGTTGGCATGGGGGGGGGGGTGACTGGCAGACCCTTAGTATGGGGGGGCTCATACCCAATTCCATGCCTCTTGAGGAGCCGTCAACATCTTCCCAGTCCCTCCTCTGCCCAAGCCCCAGAGGCGAAGCCCACTCCCTGCCAGCCAGGACACGGAGGGGGCCACCCAGCCAGACGCTCCAGCTGCAACCAGGCAGCTATTTATTTATTCTGCCTGGATGGCACCAAGGGCAGGAATTCGATCCTTTGACTCTGAAGCTCAATTCACAGCAACATCTGGGCGGGGGGGTGCTGCGGTGTCCTCAGGGAATCCCAGGGTCAGAAGGGAACTTGGGGGTCCCCCCCACGCGATTTCCCAGGCCCAGCCAGCCAACCCCATCCCCGGCCACGTCCTCTCCTCGTACCGGCAGGGTCGGCGGAGAGGCTGCTGGGCCGGCTGGGTGAGGGGGCCCCTGCCTCGGCGCTGGCAGAGGAGATGGTGCTCTCGGAGCCCAGGGACGTGCTGGAGCGGGTCAAGGAGGACCTGCGCAGCTGGCTCTTGAAGAGGAAGCCCTTCGCCTTGTCCTTCCGGCCCCCCAGATCGAAGTCCTCGTCGAGCCCCCCGCTGCTGCTGGGCACGATGGCCGAGGCAGACTCCAGGTCATACTTCCGCTTCCCCTTCACCTTGTCCTTCAGTTTCCGGAAGGGCGAGCGAGGCTTGTCCTTGATGGAGAGGTCAAACATGCTGGCAGTCAGGCTGTGGCGAGTGAACTCGATGGTCAGCTGGACCTCACCCCGCTCCTTCTCCTTCTTGCCGGCCTTGGAATGGAGCTTGTACCACCTGGAGACGCGGGGGAGGGGAGTCACTCCCGGAAACTGCAAGGGGCAGGGGGCATCCCCATGGCGCCTCAATCCCACCTGCCCTTCCCCAAAGCAGCCGGCCTGGCCTCGATGCCCTCCGCTCCCTTGGTAGGGGAGTCTGGGAGCTGCAATCCCGGAAATCCAGCAGGCACCAGGCTGGGGAGCCTAGAGCACCCTGTCCTCTCCCTCTGTCCTGGCACTTGCCCTCATCAGAATTCGCACAGAGGGTCCGCCGTTCTGCTCCTGCGCCTCCCACCCCCCCCAGTGGCCAAGCCAGTTCCTCCCGGGCCGCCGCCCTCACCCTCCACGGTTTGGCACCCTTTGAAAGCCTTTGCACTGATCTCAGCATGACTCCGTATGCAGAAAACACGTGTGGGAGGTGGGGGGCAGAAAGGGACCCCCCTCCAGTGTGTGCCAAGAAAGAGCACATGCACGGCACGCTAAGTGGAAAGACACGGTTCCCCTTTGTCAACATCCAGAGCTTTTGATGGGATTTGGCTATTTCTAAGGTCCAATAAGGTTTCTCAGCCGCCTAAGCACCACTTCGAGTTGGCAGCAACACATTTTAGAATCAAGAACACACTTTTGACCCTCGGGGCAGCCCCCATATGCTGTGTGTGTGTGTGTGTGTGAATCTGCAACCAAGAGTCTCCAGCAGGCTGGCTCTTCTCTGGACGTGAGGCCTGCAACTGGGGTGGCATCAGCCCACCCCCAGGCCCTCTTTCTGCCCCCCTAAGTGAGGGCACCCCGTGAGCTCCTTCAGAGCCGAAACGTGCAGCTGAACGGAGCTGCTGCAGCGGGCTCTGAGCTGGCATGGGGTTCCCACCCAGGGTGGGGGCTCTTCTTCCTGTCCACCAAGAAAAGCCAGCAGCTGCACCATCCACACAGCTCGGTGACCCACAGCTGCAAGGCTGCAATACACCACACGGCCAGGCGACAACACATAAAGTGCACACTCCAAATTAAACTCTGTCCCTCTACCATCCCAAGTTCCTCTATGAGATGGCAGAGAAGCCTGCCTGGCCCCACCTTGCCTGCACACCATTGCCATAAAACGGCCCCTCTGTGCCGCTGAAACAGGGACTAAGGAACTGGATGTAGGTATGTGGAATGACCCTAGGAGACAGGACGAGACGCAACTGAGGGAGCAGTCAGATAAAAGGCAGCTTAGCCCACAGCAGGAATGTGGATGGGCAAGAGGCTCAAAAGGGACCCTCCCCAGTTTGGGGGCTGTAAAGAGGACGGGGAGAAAGGTACTTTCAGACTTGCAAGATTCTGTTAATGTAACCTTGCAATAAAGGGGAATTAGCTCATCTGGCCGTGCTTCCTGTCTGGTCCACCTCGTAAGGCTGACATCAACCTTGCAAGTCTCAAGGTACATTTCTCTGCCTAGTCCAGCATGTCTCCTGCATATCTCCATCAAGGTCATCTTCCTGGCTCTCTACCGCTGGACTGCTCAGGGGCTGCTGATGCTGGAGCTTGGAGGGAGATGCGGGGGAGCTGGTATGGGTCGGATAAGGTCATTGCTCATCAGCTGGCCTGAAGAAGGCAGGCGGCACACATCCCAGGAGAGAATGACGTGGTCGACCAGCTGAATCACGGGACTGGCAGGAAGAAGCGGAGTCAGCTGAGGGTGGAGAGGCACGTGCCAGGAAGGAGAAGCTGCTACGGTTTGAGATACAAGGTGATGCTGATCTCCAGGAGAGAGAGAAGCAGGTGAGCTGGTTGGCTATAAAGCTAAGGAGATGAACTCCGTCCCCGGGTGGGCACTTACAGCTACTTTCAGCAGCCATGTTTCAAAACCAAGCCTGAATTTTCAGGCTCCCCCAAAACTTACCTCTAAACAAAAGTGAAAATAAGGTCAGGCCAATAACAAACATCACCACCACCAAAGACAAGTTTAAATCATAGATTTGACAGGCCCAAGAAAATAAAGTCGCCGTCTTAATTCTTATTCTTGAAAAGTGCTGTGGCTTAGAAGCAGCTGCACATGGACAGTTCCTAGCAGACTCCCTTTTCCACGACAGGCAAACCAGCGAAGAGCCTCTGGGGGATTCTCATGTGGCCAGGATGAACGTGTTAGCACAGCCCTTCTATCCAGCACACAGGGGTGGACTGGTCTGGGAGCTGCATATCTGCACTACACCTGCTTGGACCTTCAAGTGACCTCGCCAAGAAAGATACAATGGGCAGCTCCTGAAGAAAAGGCCCAGATCTCTTTTTAGCCTCAATGACATTTTTATCTTTTCAGGGTTTTTAATCTGTTCCAGGTCTGATCAACTTCATTATGCCATTTGCTGGCTTACTTGTTTTATCGTTTGCCTACTTTTACTGTACGCCATTTTAATTTGCACTCCTCTGTTTTATAAACACCTTGAAGTTCAGTCACTGGACTATACCAGTGTTTTTCATCCTTGGCTGGGGAATTCTGGGAGTTGAAGTCTAGACGTATTAGTCTGCCAAGGGTTGAGAAACACTGGACTACACACAAGGTAGAGAGTTGAATGAACGAAACAGAAGTCTTAACGCATGCTAGGCACTCCATGAAATTAAAAAACCCACATTTTTCAATGAAATATTCCCCAGCTGTGTCTGCCTCTGAGTGCCAAGTGGCTGGAAGGGGCTCTGGCCCTTCCAGGTGAAGCTTCCTGGAAGAGGCACATGGCTGAACGTCCCTCTCCAGAGGCCTGCTCTTATGGAATAAAATAATGGGCAGAATATTATAACAAAAATAGAATCACTTCAAAGAGCTCTGCCAGTTAGCCAACCACTGATTCATTATGTGCCATCAAATCATTTTTGACTCCTAGTGACCACATACTTAGGACGATCTGTCCCCAATGGGGTCCTTCAGCTCTTCCAACAGCAGACTCGTCGCCACTTAACTGAGTCCATCCACCTTTTTGCTGGTTGTCCTCTTCTTCTCTTTAGACAACCATACATTAACCCAAATAAAAGGGGTTCAAAAACCCACCTAGGCCACAGCACAGAATTCACCAGATTTGTTATGGGGGAATAATCCTTTTGGCTCTACCATTTATTAAACACAGGCACAGCTGCACAACGAAAGCCCAACGATCTCAGGAAAGGAACTGCACGGGATGTTCAGGCCGAAAGGGTTGTGACTCAACCCGCTGCACCTTGAACCAGCATCCAAATGAACTGGCATGGCCTGTTCCCTCTAACCAGGAACCAGGGACCAGTCTGGCTGCTGCCTTCCTGTGGCAGCTGGATCATTGCCAAGGGCCACCCTAGAGAAAACAGCAGGAGTCAAGCAGAGCTTGCGCATACCGGACAAGCTGCTCTGTTCCAAACCAGAAGAACACCAACCGCACCTTCCAACTAAGCATCTAGGAACCCAGCCCATAAGAACTCCCATTCAACACACCTGTTTCTATGCTGTCTAAAATGAGCTACAGTTTATTCAGATTCGGTGAATCCATCATTCAGGGACAAGCCGTCACTCCTGGGTCTGGCTGAGCAGAGAAACAGAGCAATGTGCCACCAGCGTACCAAGGGCATCCACCGGTCAGATCCCATCAATATGGAAAATCACAGTGAAGAGATCAAATAGCTTCAGGCCCAGACATGTTAGCTCCAACCGGGGAGTCCCTGCCACCCCCAGCACAGCCACTGCAAAGTGACATCCCAGATCTGTGAGGCTGGTCAAAAACAAGGCACCCTAGTCAGTGGCACCCAAAGCTACCAACCAGTCCAGGAGAATCAACGGGCACGCTCTCCTCCTCCATCTCCTGGGCCACCAGTCAGGGCAACAGAGCAACCCCAGCCCCAGAGACACAGGGATACAACTCTCTGTCCTTCCATCGCTTTGGCAACTCACATACTGAAACTGAAAGAAGGTGCTTTAATGCTTAGCTACAATTGCCCAAGTACTTCTTTAGGAGAAGCCTCAGCCACACTACCTTCAGTCCATCCATTATTATCCAATGACCAAGAGATTTATTTTAAGCTTGTCCTGAACAGCTGAAATAAACCAAAATTGCAAATCATCTTGCACGTGCTGCTGATGTCAATTGTCAACACTTGATTTTCACCACCAGGAGGAGGAATTTATGGTGAGCTCAGCATCATTCAGAACCAACACCGCTGCAAGCAATTTCATCCACAAGGTGGTCTGAAATCATTCCAACGCAGAAGACCCAAGACTTGAAATACAGAGCTTTGGAGTCAAGATGAAAGAGCCCCTAAATGACCACAGCAGCTTAGTAAACCAATGGTGAAAGGGGCAGACCAGACATGCCCTTTCCCACTGGCATCCTCATGAAGGGTGCTTTCAGACCAACTCCTCTTCTTCTGTTCTTCCTTGCGCAAGGCGCCATCCCAGCCTTCTCCAACAAACCGAGGAAAGGAGGTTGGCAGCCCAGGGAGGCTCACAGAACCATGGAAAGTAGAGTTGGAAAGGACCCCCGGGACCACCTAGTCCAAAATGAGGAGGGGCTGTGCAGATCTCGGCCCCATCCTTCAAACAAAGCAGGACACAACTGCAGCAGCCCTCAGCATCTTGGCACCTCCAGATACGTTGGGACTTCCAGGAATGTGGGAGTTGCAGTTGCAACACCACTGGAGGGCTGTTCTGACTCTGCTGGTCATGCCCAGGGAAGCTGAGCCCACCGCCTCTCAAGGGAGGCGTGCATGTGCGTGTGTGTGTTTATTTGTTTGTTTATTTATCAGGTCACTTTGTGTAGCTGCCCATCTCAACAAGTGACTGGGTGGTAAACAATGTTTAAAAGCAAAGGAGAACAGTAAAAGCCATTACAATTGTAACTACAACAACTGAAATTCGTAGCAGCTGAGAGAAATACAGGTCGGGGCCATCCTGATCTCTGGAGGGAGACTGCTCCACAAGCTGGGCGCTATGGCAGAAAAGGCACACCTCCAGCCAGCATTCCCTGGCCGATGGGACCCGGAGCACACCCATCCTGCTGGATCAGGTGGGACGGGTAGAAATAACTGGAGAGAGACAGCCCCGTAAGTAGCCCAGTCCCTTCACGGTGGGCCATGGTGACCACCAGCCTCTTGAACTGCGCCCGGGGGCACACTGGCAATGAGCAGCTGGTGGAACAGCAGAGTTGTGTGCACTGGAATACCAACACCGTTTACTATTGATGAAGCCCTGTTCTGCACCAGCTGAACCTCCCAGATGCTCTTCAAGGACAGCCCCAGGTAGGTTGACCTTGCAACCTGCTTCCATACCTTTATCTTTACAAATAGTTCCTTGCTTTTCTACCTCACCTTTTCTGAGACTCAAGGCAGTGTAGATGGGAAAGGGTTCCCTAATTTTATCCCAGGGACAATACTATGACAAGGCTGGGCTGAGAGACTGTGACCGGCCTGCAGACATCCCAGGGCTTCCCGACCATTCTCATCCTGCCCTCTAGCATCTCATCCCCTTGTTTGTTTTACAGCTGCTGCAGGTTCTTATGTCTAGTAGGTTTTTGTGTCTAGTTTCTCAACCTTGAGATCTTTAAGATTCAACTCCCAGAATTCTCCAACCAGCCATGGTTGAGAAATTCTGGTCTAGTAGGTCACCTCAGCCCTCCAAACTTACGTCATGGAATGGAAAAGGAATTGGTCAGTGCTGGGGTGGGGAGAAGCTCCCAGGGTCAGCTGCTTGGGGCGGGGGCACAGACAGGCAGGTTGACCCCCGTTTGGCATTTCTCTGCACTGTTTCCAAAGGGCCTTCTTGAAACTAGGCAGAAAAGCAGAAGAACCAGCCTGGCTTCCACCACAGAAGGACGAGGGCCTCTCAGCAAAGAAACTGCATGGAGGCCACAGGGCCGTTCTGTGAGAAAGAGCAGCCCCCTGCTGGGGTCGCAGCGGGACGGGGCACTTGGGAAGCCCTCGGTGCACCCAGACTGGCAAGTCAAGACTCAGCATAGTTCAATGGTGCCACTCTACAGTACCAGGCAGAAAAAAGCTGGAAAATCTAGGGGAGGCAATCTGTCTTCTAGAGGAGGAGGAAGCCAATCTCTGCCCCGAAAGTCCCTGGCCAGATCACCCCCTCCCCTGGAGGCCGCCCCCACGAGCCTAAACAAGAACCAAGTCTCCAGAGTAAACAGACTGCCTGAAAATAACCATGTGCTGCACAGGATAGGCTGGGGGCATTTCCTGCCAAGGCACTGAAATGAAACCAATCCCAGCAGCAAAACCGTGCCAACTTGGTGGAACTGCACACTCATCCCACAACCGCCGTTCCTTCCCCCTCTGCAGGGAGGAAACAGAGCTCCAAGGAGCACTCAGCCCACCCACCGGAGCCGAAGGTCCCACCTCTGCCTGGAGAAAGAAGGGGCGGATCGGTGCCCCGCCCTGGCCTCCCACCCACGGATTCCAAGGACGCTTTCCTCAGAATGCGCTTGGCAACACAGCCCAGCTTCCTCACCCCATCCTTGCCAAAACAGAAAAACAGCCCATGTCCAGGGGAAATGTTTATCTGGAGAAGCTTCAGGGAATATGGGGGAAGAACCTCAGAGCCCATGAGATCAGTGGAGGCGCACTTCTTCCAAAACACCCAAGTCCCCAGCAAAGGAGGAAACAGATGCACAGCAATCCATCCTCTGGTTTAGTCACAAATGCTCCAGGGCTGGCAGAGGCCTTTCTCTGAAGCCCAGATGGAGACGGTTGTGGCGCCCGTTCTCCTTCTGCGTTTCCCAGAACACCGGTCTGGCCACGCTGGGACATGGACACACACGCCGGGACATGGCCCTGCGGCAGAACGCTGGAGGGAGCGCTGCCGAGGTGGCAAAAGGGGAAGATCTGGGTCCGCAAACCCGGAAAGGAAGTTTCCAGAGTCACGGCCACCTCCAAGCTTCAGCCCTCACCCCCAGAGAATCCGCCTGCCATTTCTAACGCCTCCCTCCAGGGATGGCCTCCCAGCACTGCCACCGCCCAGCCGGGCACAGCCCCTCCAAAAGCCCCTCTCCAGCAGCCAAGGAAGATGCATGAGAAGAAAGGGAGAGCCGCTCCAGCCGCTCCAGCCGGGGCTGCCGAGGGTCCCCACCCGCGCAGACAAGCAAACCTCAAGCCCCCCCGGTGCACCTCTGTGCAGCAGAGGCAGCTTCCCAAACGCCTGCGCGCCACTCCCAAGGCACCGGTGTTCAAAACTGGTGAGTGAGGGAACTGCATAGTCAGACAAGCAAAGCAGGAATGGGCTACCCCGTTCCTTGTCCAGCCCCGGGGATGGGAGAGGCGCCTGTTCTCCTATGGGTGCCCGCCTTGGGATTGCCAGTGGCTCTGAGTCTGGGGGGCACCTGCTTTGTTTCCACCCAACGCCTCTTTCTGGAACGAGCTTCAGCCCTTGCATCCCAAACAGGCTGCCATGCCCTGGAGACTTCCACGAGACAGATATCCCACGTGGAAGGCTTCCCTCCCATCTCACGCTCCTTTGTCTTCCCACTGGAGGGATACCAGCAGCTGGGCGTACAACGTGTGCCCTGCAGGCAAAGCGAGCAAGCAAGAGCTGGCTCTTCTTCCTCTCTCATGTGTCAACACCTCGGCATCACAGACCTCGGACACAGGTCTTTTCTGGGATTCCAAAATGCCCACATGCGCACGTGCACCCCCCTCAGGTGACTCCCGCTGCCCCAGGGCTTGGTCTGAGCTTAACCTCTCCTTCGTCATTTTGCAGCGGCCACAGAACAAATCTCCCCCCAGCTTCGCAGTATAGACTGCCCCATCCCATCACGTCTCCCAGTGGCTTACAGCCTCCCAATTGAAATCAAAGCAAATATATAAACACAAGTTTCATTAAAACATCAGCAAACCCAAAGTCCGCAAATACAATAATCAGTACCATTCCTTGGCGTCTCAACTCCAGCAACACTTTGAAGGAGTAACAGCTCTACAAAGCAGCTGTCTTCACCGCTTTCCTGAACATCAGGCGAGAGTGCACCCAGCGACTCTCCAGGGGAAAGAGCCCTGAACAAGAAATATTGGTTCCAGGGCTCCCCCAGAATGCCATGGGAAGGGGGGGTCAGTACCCCTGTATGGGATGCATGGGTTGGGTAGGCAGAAGACACCCGAGTGCCAAGCCATGGAGGGCCTCCTGGGACCACACAAGTCCTGGCCTGCAAGGGGTGCCAGCAGCTATGAGCTCTTCCACCCCTCGTCTCCCTCCTGGGCAGCTGCCTGGCCACTGTGGGAACAGACAGCTGGGCAAGGAGCTCTCTGCCCTCACTCAGCTTCAGGAGTCTCCTCCCAGTCTAAGATCCCTCCCCAAGGGAAGCTTTCAAGCCCCGCTTAGGCACCACCAGTTATCCAAGCTCTGGCTTTCTCATCTCTGGCTGGTAAAGGAGTTGGGCGGCCCATAAATTTAATAAATTATTTATTAAATGTCTCTGGCAGACATTTCTCACCTCGGAGCTGCCTGCCAAACGGAAAAAAATGCACTTACGATTTGTGGTTTTGATGATTGGGGGGGGGGAAAGGATAATAGAAAAAAGGGAACTTTTTTATTTTTTTAACCATAGAGTAAGAGTTAATTTTGTAACTGTACTTATATTTGCTGCAAAACAAATCAGAAGCTTCTTCTGTTTCTTTCTATTCTCTCTTTCTGCACTTCTTCTTTCTTCCTTTGTTTCTTTTACTCATTATTAGTTTGTGTTCGTTATTATGTTCTTTGCAAAACTTTTAATAAAATTTATAAAAAGAAGGGAAGCTGCCTGCCAACACCAGATGGCCCCAGATGGTCCCAGTTCAGATGCCCTTCTCTGGGTCAGCCACAGGGGTGTCCGCAAGTGTGCCTTCTGCCTGCCCAATGAGAATTTCCCCCCAGCCTTCTCCGGCAGGGTGCTCTCTGATAGGGGGCTGTGATGACAATACCCATCAGGCTCAACCGGCATAACAAGCAGCAGGTTGTCCGCCAGAGCAGGCTGAAGATGGCTGCTTTCCTGCTTCCTCTCTCTTGCACTGGGTCCAGAACTACCAGCCCTACTGCCCCGTCCTCCACGGGCAGGGGCCATACATGCTTCCAGTGGGTGGAACTCCTGAAGAAACTCTCTTGGGTCCAAGGCAGGCTGATCCCACTGGACCAGAAGCTTTATTTCTATTGAGCCCGTGGCCAGGAGGCCCCTGCCCAGGCAGCAAGGGCCGGGTTTGCCTCCTCCTCCCTAAGAGATGCCTTTTGTCCCGAACATGGCCTTGCCCAAAGGGCTGGGGCTCTTAGTGCCACCCTGGAGGCTCCCCTGCCCCATTACTTCCCGCAGGGAGTACCCTCTCTAGCCCTTCCGCTCAGGCACCGGGTTCCTCCGGCCGCTCAAATCCTCGGCCACAACACAAGCAGCTGCTCCCCCAGGGCTTTGGCCTCAAACAGCCATTCCAAGCCTTGTCTGTGGGCCACCAAGTCCCTCCACCCAAGCTTTGGAGCTCAGCCCAAACACCTCAAATTGCGTGGGAAAACCACTCTGCGGAAGCAAAGCCGGTCAGGAGTGACCGACTGGCTGCTGTCTCAGCAGAAAGCTGGCAGGAGAGAGACAAAGGGCCAGAGGGCAGGAGGTCCATTTGGGGTGGCTGCCCCCACCCCAAATGCCCTTCAAGGCTCTGACTAACAATATCCAGGAATCTGTGACTGATGGTTCCAAAGTCTCCAGAGACAACAGTTGTAGTAGAAAATCCCAATTTCCTTACACAGAGCTTTTATGAAGGAACAATGGCCTGTCGTTGTTGTTAGTTGCTGTTGAGTCATTTACGACTCATGGCGACCCTCTGTATAACAGAACGAAATGCTGTTTGGTCTTGCGCCATATGCCTGGCTGTTCCACTGTTTGCATGCATTGTTGCGGCAATTGTATCTATCCATCACATTGAAGGTCCCCCTCTTTTCCGCTGCCCTCGACTTTACCCAGTGTGGTGTCCTTTCAAGCGATTGGTCTTTCCTGACGATGGGCCCAAAGTATGGGAGTCTCAGCCTAGTCGTCTTCGCCTCTAGGGAACATTCTGGTCGTATTTCTTCTAAAACTGATTTGTCTGTTCTTCTGGCAGTCCACGGTGTCTTCAATGATCTTCGCCAACACCCCAATTCGAATGCACCAATTCTTCTTCTGTCTTCCTTTTTTAATGTCCAGCTTTCACAGGCACGTGTGGCCGTCGAGAAGACCACGGCGTGAGTCAGACGCACCTTTGTTTTTAAACTGACGTCTTTACTTCTGAAAACTTCAGATAGGTCTTTGGTGGCAGATTTTCCCAGCGTGATACGTAGTTTGATTTCTTGATTACTAATTCCCTTGGCATTGATTGTTGATCCGAGTAGACTGAAATTGTTGATGACTTTAATTTCTTCTTCATTGTGACATTGTTTACTGGTCCATATGTGAGTATCTTCGTCTTCTTCACATTCAGGCATGGTCCGTATTGCTGACTACAATCTTCGATCTTCATCAGCAAGTACTTCAAGTCTTCTTCACTTCCAGCAAGCAAAGTTGTATCATCTGCATATCGCAGGTTGTTAATGAGTCTTCCACCAATTCTGATACCCCGCTCTCCTTCGTACATTCCTGCTTCTCAAATTATTTGTTCAGTGTACATATTGAATAAGTAGGGTGAAAGTATACAACCTTGCCACACACCTTTTCCAACTTTGAACCACTCAGTGTCACCGTTTTCTGTTCTAATGACTGCCTCTTAATCCGTGTACTGGTTCCGCATGAGTACAATTAAGTGCTCTGGAATTCCCATTGTTTGTAATATTAGCCATAACTTGTTGTGGTCCACGCAGTCAAACACCTTTGCGTAACCAATGAAACAGAGGTAAACATCTTTCCGGTATTCTTTACTTTCAGCCAAGATCCATCTGACATCAGTAATGGTATCTCTCGTACCACGTCCTCTTCTAAATCCAGCCTGGACTTCTGGTAGTTCTCTATCGATGTAAGGCTGCAATTATTGTTAAATTATTTTCAGGAAAATTTTGCTAGCATGTGAAATCAATGAAATTGTTCGGTAATTTCCACATTCTGTTTGATCTCCTTTCTTTGGAATGGGTATGAATACAGATCTCTTCCAGTCAGTTGGCCAGGTCTTTGTCTTCCAAACTTCTTGACATAGAAGAGTAAGGGCTTCCACTGCTGCATCTGATTGTTGAAATATCTCCATTGGTAATCCATCAATTCCTGGAGCCTTGTTTTTTGCCAGTGCCTTCACTGCAGCTTGAACTTCTTCCTTCGGTACCGGTGGTTCTTGATCATATTCTACCTCCTTAAATAGCTGAACATCGACTAACTCTTTTTTATACAGTGATTCTGTATATTCCTTCCATCTTCTCTTAATACTACCCGCGTCATTTAATGTACTGCCCATAGAATCTTTAAGGATAGCAACTCGGGACTTGACTTTCCTCTTCAGTTCTTTCAGCTTGAGAAATGCTGATCGTGTTCTTCCTCTTTGATTTTCTAGCTCTAGGTCTTTGCATATTTCATCATAATACTTTTCCTTATCTTTTCGAGCTGCCCTTTGAAATCTTCTATTTAGCTCTCTCACTTCATTCTTTCTTCCATTAGCTTTAGCTACTCAGCATTTAAGAGCAAGTTCCAGAGTCTCATCTGACACCCATTTGGATCTTTTCCTTCTTTCCTGCCTTTTTAATGATCTTTCACTTTCTTTGCATACTATGTTCTTAATGTCTTCCCACAACTCCTCTGGTTTTCTGTCATCAGTGTTTAGTGCATCGAATCTACTTTTGAGGTGGTCTCTAAATTCGGGTGGGATGTTCTCTTGATCATACTTTGGCACTCCTGGACTTGCTTTCATTTTCTTCAGCTTCAGCTTGAACTTGCACATCACCCATTGATGATCCGTCCCGCAGTCGGCTCCTGGCTTTGTCTTAACTGATAGTATTGAGCTTCTCCATCTTCTCCTTCCACAAACATAATCAATGTGATTTCTGTGTAATCCATCTGGCGAGGTCCACGTATATAGTCATCGACTGTGTTGTTGGAAAAAAGTATTGCAAATAAATAGACCAGTGGTCTTACAGAATTGTGTCATGTGATCTCCAGCATCGGTTCTGTCACCTAGGCCATATTTTCCAACTGCCGATCCTTCTTCTTCATTTCCAACTTTTGCGTTCCAGTTGCCAATAATTAACAAAGCATCTTGATTGCATGTTTGATCAATTTCAGATTGCAGCATTTGGTAAAAGTTTTCAATTTCTTCATCTACAGCATTGGTGGTTGGTGCATAAATTTGAACAGTAGTAGTATTAACTGGTTTTCCTTGTAGGCATACAGGTATTAGTCTACTACTGGCGGCGTTGTACTTTAGACTTGATCTTGAGATATTCTTCTTAATGATGAATGCTATGCCATTCCTCTTAGATTTTTCATTCCCAGCATAGTATACCATATGATTGTCAGATTCAAAGTGGCCGATGCCAGTCCACATCAGCTCGCTAATACCTAAGATGTTGATCTTTAGGCGTTCCATTTTACTCTTGACAACTTTCAATTTTCCTTGATTCATACTTCATACATTCCATGTCCCAATTATTAACGGATGTTGCAGCTGTTACTTCTCATTTTGAGTCATGCTGCACCAGCACATGCGAGGTCCCAGAGGCTTTACTCCGTCCGCGTCACAAAACTCGGCGCTACTTCGAGAAGGCGGCTCTCCCCCAGCAGCATATTGAGTGCCGACCTGAGGGGCTCAACTTTCAGCACTATATCGCAAAACATTCTGCTGTAATCCGTAAGGCTTTCACTGGCGTGTTTCCGGGAGTGGATTGCCAGGTCTTTCTCCCTAGTCTCTGCTCCCCACACACTACAGACGTCTTTCAGAGAGGTGTGCAAGAGACAACCTATCAGGCCTCAGCCTGCCCGCCTTCCTTTCTTTCTCCAGAGACAGTCCAGCCTGGGCAAAGTTGCGTAAAATTTGCAAGGCGCTGCAACCTATAAACACCACCACCTGCCAAGTGAGTTTGCATTATTCCATGCTTCCTAGATCTTTTGAAAATGCATCTTGGCTGAAGATGTACCCAGAGCACAACTGCAACAAAAGCAGGCCTGTGCTGACTTGGATTCAATGCGCCCCAGAAGCCGGCTAGGGAGGAGACCGCCCTGGACCCCCAGGCCTCTCTGCCTGCCCCCACAACCCTCCCCTCCCCACCCCACCCCTTCAGATGGTGTTTTTCCCAAGCAGTTGCTCAGGGCAGAGCTCCCCATCACATTCAGTCAAAAGCAGGGTTGGAAGAGGCAGAAGCGTTTCCAGCCCACTTGAACAGGCAAGGGGATGCTTACAGAGACTCGCAGAAGGCCAAGCCCACAGGAAACGAGTGCGCGCCCCCCAATCTAGCTCTGGAGGGACTCCTTGGAAGGAGGTGGCTGGGACAAAGACAAAAAACGGGAGGAGGAAAAGAACTGCACCAAGATTAGGGCACAAAGTTTGGGACAGGACAGCAATTTATCGTGAAATCAGAACAGAATACAGCTATGTGAATGTTTGCACTCAGTTTCTCAAAAGTGAACTATGCCTATAAGCAAACTGTGCTTATCCATACAGGGATTTTTCCTAATTGAAGGATAGATCACTTTTAAAGTCAAAAGGGCATTTGCACAACGGGCATTTCACCAGGCCCCAATCACAGTGAGGGCAGCGCAAGAGCACACCAGCATTCCCGACCCCCCTCTTGCACTCACCGAAGGTACAGGTCAGAAAAGGCAAAGCACAACTGCACGCATGGTAGGCCTCCCCTTACGCCTGTGGATTGGGGGTTCTCATCCTCTCCCCAGCCCAGGCCCTAGGCTGTCCTTCCCCAACCTGCACCCTCAGGAGCTGCAGTCCAACAAACTCTGAGAGCGGAAGGCTTGGGAAGGCTGCAGAACGTCAGGATGACCCAGGACCCCCTTCCCTCCATGTGCCCACCCAGGCCGTGGTGCATTCCGGGTTGCGAAAGGAGATTGATAGGCACGGATTCTATTGAGATGGAGACAAATCCATTTTAATTCTCCTGCTTAGCTTGCAGAAGAGAAGGCTGAGAGGGGGCCTGACAGCTGTCTCCAAATACCTGAAGGGCCGTGACATTGTGGAGGGTTCGGACTTCTTCTCACTTGCCCCCGGGGGGAAGACTCGAACTCATGGGATGAAACTTCAAGGACTAGATACAGATGTGACATGAGGGGGAACTTCTGGAACCGATTACCATATGGCGTGGCTTCTTCCCCTTCACCGGAGGTTTTGCAACAGAGGCTGGAGAGCCTTCTAGCGGGGATGGTGTAGGGAATCCTGCAGGGTGCAGGGGGTTGGCCTTGATGACAGGTCCCTTCCAACTCTGATTCCTAAGAATAATAGGCGTGGTTCAGGAAATACATGAATTTCAAGATGCTGAACTTGTTTGTCTTTTTGCTCATGAAGTAAATCAATCAATCACCTGGGCAGTCTATTCCCACCATTCCTTTTGAGCTCCTTGAACAACAATGGTTCTCAGCTTTAACTCCAAAATATCTTTGGCAGCAGCTGCATTAAACTGTAATTTCTTCTGCTGGGTGTGAAGGAGTGTGGAGATAACCCTGATGAAGGAAGGGAAGAGCCATTACCAGAGGAAAAAGGGCAGCTCCGTCCAGGGAAGGTGTGGAAGAGAAACCCCAAATCAAAGAGGGCGGAGAGGAACCCTGGCAGGCTTTCAAGAGGCTGTGATTGCTCCCCACAACAATAAAACAGCATTCCTAGAGTCTTGGCGGAGCCTGTTTCCTGACCTGGCCCACCTCGAAGGGCTGACATGGCTTGTCCTTCACTAATATTCTTCAGATCTCCACAGCAGCTCAGAATTGGGTCTTCCAAGAGAGCCTGGAATCAGACAGGTTGCAATGCCACCAGTGAAGCACTCCACAAAAGCGGGCGAGGGCAGCGGGCACTGCCAAACCGTCTGAAGTCAAGGGGGCTGGCCCCAGGGTCTTTTGGGAGAGGAGGAATGCCTAAGACCTCCGGTTTTTCATCCTTCAGGCTCAGCTTTGCCACTAAAGCCCAACAGATACAGTGCTTCAATGTTTAGACTTGCAAGCCCACTAGCCAAGGACCGTATTCCAGATCTGGCAGGGCGTGCGTGCTCCAGAGGTCCTCTCGGTGAAGCAGAGTTACCTGGTGGGACACAGGATGTGGGCTGTCCTCTCTGTCACGGCGCCTGCCTTAGGGAACCACCTCCCCTGGGATTTGGACGGTCCCGATTCTATCGGCCTTCTGGAGGGCCATGAGGGCCTGGCACAGGAGCCGGGACGTTAAGGAGCCTGGGTAAGTGAGCTTGTTAGATTTTATTGTGGCCTGCAGCTGGTTCTTTTTAGTTATTATTGGGTGCTGCATTTTTATTTTTGCTGCCCAGATCACCACTGGCTAGATGACGGCCATACACATTTGCTAAGTAAGTAAGTAAGTAAGTAAGTAAGTAAGTAAGTAAATAAATAAATAAATAAATAAATAAATGCTTTCCTATTCTGGTTCCCTCCAAGAGTTTTAGATGAATTCCTAGAATTCCCAGGCAGTATGGCAAACGTGAGTAACAGACAGGAATTCTGGCTAATTCTGGCCACTCTCAGAACTTCAGCTTAGTTCTATTTTCCCAGGCCGCTCCAGAAAAACTGATTTGGGATTTCCAACATTCCCAGCCAGCATGACTAACAGGAGGGAAGGCCGGTGTCGGCTGACTGCAGAGGCTCTCCAGGGCTGTGGACAGCAACCATTCCCATGCCTGTGATGGCCAGGGAGTGTTGATTAGTGCCAGATTTCAACACTCCCAGGAAATCCTCCATGCACAGCTAACGCAACGCTCCCCAACGGCACTTTGCCCCAAGATCAGCTTGCAGCCACTTGTGCTGGGCAGCGGGTAGGCCCAGAGGAAGGGGAAGTTGCAGCATCTCGCTCTGGGGCAAGGCCAGCTTGAGAAACTACCCTTTACCACCCTGAGGAAGGGAGCACAGCTGTAGCACAGCCTTCTCTCAGGCCCAGGAAAAGAGCAGGTGGCTTCAGCCAAGAGAACTGAGAGGGACATGTTCTGAATGGGTCGCCAGCCTGATTCCAAACACCCTGAAGTGCTGTTTCCAGCCAAGGCTCTTCAGGGCCCCAAGTGCAGGCAAGGGAGGCCCACCATCGAGAACCATGTTCGTTTTCACCCAGACCAGGCTGGCCAACAGCCCCAGAGCTTCTCTGCTTCTACTTTGTGGCTCCATTTGCTTAAGCCCACAGTTAGTTCCACTTTCTGCAGGACAATCCTTTTCTTGTCCGGGCCCACCTCCTGTGAGCCCTCTTCCTGGACCTGAGCCCCCTCACCATCGCGGCCCCCTTGCGTTCCAGCAGTTGAGGCCTTTGAACTGCAATGCCCAGAGGCCTACCAGATGAGATCTGACCAAAGCAGTGGTAAGGAGCCCCGAGTTTTCTTGTGATCTGCCCAACTCTCTCTCTCTATCTATCTAATTTGTCCCTGCCCATCTCCTCCCATCGGGGGACTCTTTCTTTGGACACTTCATAAGAAGCTGCAGAAATGGCCTCTTCCATCTCAACACTGCTATTTGGAAGTCAGTCCTAGCGCTAACCTAAATTTACCTCCTTGAAATTTGAAATTATTTCCTTATTATACAGGAGAAACAACCCTGTTCTTCTTCCATGTCAGCTTCGTTGCTTCTTAATTTCCAGTGGACTCATGTTGCAATATCAGAAACGGTGGGAGGGACCCAGGAGAGCACACACTCAGGTCCATCCACCGACAGTAGGAGATACCACTTCCTGCAGATCCCGGAGGCGCAGACCATGCTAGGCATGGCCAGAGTCTGACTGTGCTAGGGAAGGCCCAGCTGGGCCAGAGGTGGCTGGAGATCAAACAGCCAGCCTTATCTCAAGCGAACAGCCCAGAGTTCACACAATTGTGTGACATCTGCAACAATCGCTTGTGATCAGGCAGGCCTCCTCCTGCGCAAAAACAGGAAGCAGAAGGGATTTCTGGGCCACGGGGAGACAAAGGAGAGGGGGTGCAGGGAGCTCTCTATGGGGCAAGCCTGTGTGTCACCCCAACTGAGGCTCTGGGCATCTTCCATTCCAGCAGCACCAGGTGTAGGAAGAAGGCCTGGCAGTGCCAGGGCCAGCAGCAGCCCAGCCCTTCCACCTCAGCTTAGCCTTCCTGGCACGCCTCCTCAACGCGCCTTTGGAAAAAATTACCTCCTGGGCAAAGTTGTGCTCCCTGTCCACTCGAGGTGGAATATTCAAGGCAACAAGTGGCCAGACAATTTAAGCATACAGAAACACCGCAGAACAAAAACACAACCTCGGCCAAAGTCAGCTCATGACACATCCTGGATGCAGCCGGTGGGTTCTGTGGTTACAACAACAGACGCATTCAGCAGGCAAAGCCAGCGAGACGCAGCACTGCCGAGCGTGGGTAGACAGACGGGTGAGGCATCAAAGTGAGCTCCTGATGCCCTCAAACAGGGCCTGGTCAGCCCCCCAAGCCGTCCCTGAAATCCAGCCGCAGGAGGAGGCGGCGCCCCACAAGACTGGCTCCCCCACGCCGACATCCCAAACTGCAGAACATTCTCCAGGAGGCCCCAACTATACACCTGCACCAAGTAGCTGAAATGGGGCTAAAGTGGCAGAACCAATCGGCCCAGCTGGGTGGGTTTCAGCGCCAGCCGCTTGGAGTAGCCTTCCCACAAGCAGTCTTCAACTTCAACTTTGGCAATGCTGTCTGGCAACCGTGGGAGTCAAAGACCAGCACGTCTGGAGGGCACCAGGAAGGGAAAGGCGAGAAGTGACCTGTGCAGATGCCTAAACAGTCAAGCGTTTACCTTGGCCCGTGGCAAAAGCGCAAAGGCAGGGAAGGAAGAAGGGAAGGGAAGGGAAGGGAAGGGGAAGGGAAGAGAACCTCTGTAGCTCAGGATTGCGCTGTGGAGTCCCCCGCGCTCTCCGAGCCTGGTTGCTTGCCTGCAGACATTTTGTTACCTGACTCGGTCACATCCTCAGTGCGAGGGGAAGAGAACTGGTGTCCCACCCAACTACCCACTGCTTGCCAGCAGAAGTCTGCCGGGGAGCACATCTCGGGCACCAGGAGTGCCCAGGCCAAAGGCCGTGCCAAGAAAATCCTCTACAATGTGGGCATCTGCTCAGAGCTCAGCAGGTCGAGGGAAGGTGGGAGGGAAACACCAGGATTTGCCAGAGCCCGCAGAATCACCTATGCCACAGGCAACAAGGGAAGACCCTGCCCTGAGGGACAGGCTTTTTGGACTGGAACCAGCTTCACCAAATGGACCCAAGTGGACCGGATGGAAAGGAATCGGTCCACACCCGTCTCTGCCAAGACCCCGCCAGAACTTGCCAGCAACCTGCAGTTAAGAGGGACACAGGAGGCCAAGCCATCCAGCCAGCCAAGACCCCAGGCTGCTCTGCTCCAAGAAGCCACGTTCCCCTTCAGGAACACCCCACCTGACTCCTGGGGCCCCTGCAGGCCCTTCGGAGCATTCCCTCAGGGTGGACGGGTGCCACCTGCCCTGCCCGGATGGGGCACCTGCCACTCCTAAGAGTCCTAGGCCGCGAGATCCACCATCCCCAGCGGATGTCGGAGGCTGCCCTGTCTTGCCCCTTTAGGGGTTCTGCCCCCACCGGCGAGGCGAGGCAGGCCCAGAGGCCTCCTCCCCAGTTCCAGAGGGGCCCCAGGGCAAGGGCGGGCCCGGCGCCACCCTTCCCTGCCTCTACGCCCGCCGGCCGGGGCCCCGAGGAGACGTGGCGGGCTTCTTCGGCGACCAAGAGGCTCCCCTCCGCCAGAGGCGGGCTGCTCCTGGGCCCTCCGGGGGCGAACGAGAGAACGCGGCTTCCGCTTAGAAAGTACCGCCCGCCACGACGCATCCGCGGCCAGCGAGCGAGCCGGGCCGGCAGCCCCCCAGCCGAAGGCTTCATTCCGTCCGGAGGCCTCCCTGGGCCGGCAGACCCCGCGGCCCGCCAGAGGCCAGAGATCCCGGAGCGCCAGCTGTGCCCCCCGCGGTCAAGGAGAGGCCTTCCCTCGCCGCCCCCCATGCACAGAATGCGCCTGGCCCCGAAAAGCCCCGCTGGCTGGGGGGAGGAGGAGGAGGGGAGAGCCCCCCTTCCCGCAAGCAGCAGCCAGGAAAGCACAGCCGCGGGGCTCCCCCGGCCCCCGCCCGCGCGGGCCAGCTGCGACCCCGCCGGAGGGACGGCAAAGCCCCTTCCCCGCCCCAGGGCCCCTTCTGCGGCCCGGAGCGACTCGGCGTTTCGGGGCCGCAGCGCCGGAGGGGAGCCGCGCGCCGCCCCCCCCCCGCCCCCCGCGCTCTGCACGCGCCCAGGAACCCGGCGCGCCGCCACTCACCGGTCCGGGTGGGAGCGCCCGCCCTGCAGCAGCGCGGCCAGCGGGACGGCGGCGCGGCCCAGGAAGCGGTCCGGGCCCACCAGCGCGCGCTGCCAGACCACCAGCTGCAGCAGCAGCGGGTCCGGGTCCGGGTGCGGGTCCGGGCGCGGGGCGGGCGGCGGCGGGGGCAGCTCCAGCGCGCACCGCTCTTCCCAGCGCGGGCAGCCGCCCTTCTGCGTGGCCACCGAGGTGCGGTGCTTCTGCCGGCCCAGCTGCAGCGCCACGAAGGCGTCGCCCGGGCCCCCCTTGGCCCGCAGCCCCCGCGCCTGCACCACCGCCACCTGCACGTGGCTGGGCAGCCAGGGCGGCAGGGGCTCCTCGCCCGGCCGCAGCGCCGACCCCCGCAGCAGGCTCATCCCGCGGGTGGAGGCGCCGCCCGGGCTCCTGCGGCAAAGTTTCTCCGGGCTCCGCGGGCGGCGGCGGCGCTGCTGCTGCTGCGGCCGCTGCAGTTGGATGGCGCCGCCCCCGCCCGGCCCAGCGACCCCCGCCTCCAGAGGGCCCCGCCCCTGCGGACAGGCTCCTCCCCGCGCGCCCGGCCGAAGGGGTGTCCCGTGCAGACCGTCGCCGCGTCGGGTCTCTCCGGGCCTGAGGGTGCCTCGCGCGCCCCCAGACCTTTCGGGGCCGCTTCAGGTTCTGGGGGGCCTTGGACCCGCGCCTTTTGTCTCGGCGCGCCGCCCGCGTTTTGCGCCGCTTCCCCCAAAAAGCCCGCGAAGAGCCGCGTTGCGAGTCTTTGGGCAGCGTCGCGGGCCCCCCCCGGCCGCGCCCCGCCGGGCCTCCCGGCCCCCTCTGTGCCCCGATTTTGCATCGCCTGGAGGCGCCTTCTCGCTCCAGGAGGGAGCCACCATCGGGGGCAGCTCTCCTCCCCCTGCCCCCTCCAAAGGCCCCGGGACCACCGCTCCCATGATTCCCAGCCAGCCTCTGGCCACGTCAGCTAGGAGGGGGGAGCTGCGGCCGCGCCCATCGGCGGGCCGTGTTGGGAAAGGGGGGCTGCCCGTGGCTCCCCCTGAAGTATAGAGCATTCACTGAACCCCAAGCTGCCCTGCGGGTTGAGCCCCTGATTTCAAGCCCCTGGGGATGCCAGCTCAGCGCGGAGGAAGGGGGGGCTCGGTGCGATGCAGAGCTCCCCCCCCTCTTCTCCCAGGCTACCCCCGCCTGCCCGGGCCCTCGGGGGAGCTTGCAGTCTGGGAACTGGGTGATGTTCTCTAAGTACAAGGTCCAGCGTGGAAAAGCAACGGGGGGTGGGGGTCGGGTCTGGAGCATGAGCATGCGCACAGAGGGAAGGAGACGGCTCCCTCTCTTGGGTCAGCTCTAGTTATGGCCCGGGGCTACGGACCCTGGACGGGAGGAGTGCCTTTCCATGCAGGCAAACTTACGTTGCTTTATTTTATTATTTTATTTTATTTTTATTTTTATAGACCACTTGACTCCCAAATGACTGGGTAGCTGACAACTAAAACCCAGCTAACTCAAAGAAAAATACTACTAACTGGAAAAGCAAAGTACAAAGAGCCAAAACAAAGCACAGCAAAGAGGGGGCTCCGCCGTCCCGCGTCCCCGAGGCCGGGAAGGACAACCAGGTCTTCAGCGATCTCCTAAATGAAGTGAGGGTGGGAGCCACATGAATCTCCGGAGGGGGCGTGGGATCCCAGAGGGCTGGTGCTGTAGCAGAGGAGGGGCGCTGCTGTCTCCCACTGGACGGCGTTCTTTAATCGAGGGGACCTGGAGCGCAACACCCTGCTGGACCAAACCGAGGGGCAGAGAAAACAGGAGATTGGCGGCCCCTCAAAGAGCCAGAAGCCAGCTGATACCCAGCGCAGCCCGCAAAGCAGTAAGGCCCCCACACATGTCCCCCCACACATGGTGCCCCCATCACTGTCCCCCCATTCTAGCCAGCTGCGGCTTCCGAATGGTCTTCAAGGGAGCCCTGCGTAGAGCACATTACAGTAATCAAACCTTGGGGGACTCTCTGGAGGGCCTCCCGATCCAGGAAAGGACACAACTGGCACAGAAGATGTGCCCCTGCAAAGGCCCGCTTGGCCACTGCTGCCACCTGCTCTTCAAGCAGGAGTTGTGCTCCAGGGGGACCCCCAGGCCATGTGCCACTCTTGAATGGGGAAGTGCAACCTAGCCAAACTCCGTGGGTCCAAGAGGCCCTCGTCTCCGCCGCCCCTCCGTCTGGGTGGGATTGAATCAGCGTTGGTTCCTCCCCATCACTCAGCCAGCCAGAGGTGGAGGTGCGCAACTGGTCATCTGCCACATATTGCTACCAAACTCCAAACCAGGGGGTGACCTCGCCCAGCACTTTCTGTAGATGTTAAGCAGAAGGGGAAAGAGTGTTGAACCCCGCGGCGCCCCACAAGTGAGGGGCCAGGGTGCAATCTCTCCCCTGTCCCAGCCAGCTCAGATCCCATCCATCCCTCGGTAAAGCCGGGGATTTGAGAGTGTCACTTCTAGCTTCTTTGCACTCAGCTGGGTTTGCCGGTGGGAAGTCCAGCGCCCTGAGCTGGAGGAGGCCCTTCTCCCCACCCCTTTCCGTTTTTGCCAGTTTGGTGCTTCAGCGGCAGCTCCATAAATCTCTTGTGGCTGGCTGACTGCCTAGGAGGGTGTGCTATTTGCAAGGAAACCTGGGCCTGGAAGTGAGCAGGGAGGAGAGGAATCCCAGCTGGTACAGTCCTCTCCTTGGGCCCTTGGGCGGCGGCTTCTCCCCAGCTGCCTCCTTAGGAGGAAGGCAAAGGAAAGATCGGCTCTGGCCTCTGACGGGCCCCAGGAGGCTCCAACGGGCAGCCCGCAAAGGCTGCACTTGAGACCCCCCAAGGGCAGGAGGATGGCCTTACAGGCGGCAGAGCTAAACGGGGCGGCCGAGGGGAGCCTCATGCCCGGCTCCTCCGCAGGGAGGAGCGCCTTTTGGGGGCAGCTGGGAGAAGAAGCAAAGCATCCCCCAAGGCCCCGTTGGTCCTCCTTCCAGCCCTTAGAAGAAGCTGCTCCGGGTCACGAAGGGGGTGTTGCTGCCCCTCAGCAGAGGAGGTACCTCGGGGTTTCCCGCACCATGCTGCAGAGGGCCTCGGTGCTACACAATTTCTCAGAAGCCTTCGGGGCCCAGCTGGGCCTCTGCCAGCCAGGAGCAACTGAGGCCAGTCCCAGGCAGGCAGAAGTCTGGAGCAGCCCTGCCCCTCACTGGCCAGGACACCTCTGCACTCCTGGAGTCCCACGCTGTGGAAGGGGAGCCCTGCTGCCTGGGTCAGGGGTTGTCATGTTCTCATTCTAATGTCTGGTCAACATTGTAACGTTTCACATGTCATTCTCTGTTCCGTATCCTTTCACCCGGGGTTTTTCCATTCTTTCGCCCTCCCTTGTTTTGAGGGCTTGGAATGCATGTTTGGGTTTGCGCTCCTGTTCAAGGTTACTTTCCCAGGCGCGTCTAACGGCTTTCAGCACCTGGGAGGGGGAGCGTCCTGACGGGCGACGGGGCGGGACCGGCCCACAAGCAAGGCTTTTAAGTTTGTATTTGGCGCGCTTTTGCTCATTCTCAGCTTTCTCTGTATTTGCATACTATTCCTTTAATAAATCAGTTATCTTTAAGCCCGAGCTTGTGAGACTGAGTATTTGGGTTTAGGCAATCGTTACATAAAGCTGAGAATCATTTTTCCCATTTTCCGCTAGCCCCATCCAATCATTGGATAAGAGGGAACGCTAGCGATGACAGAAACTCAACCTCAGCTTCGCGCAAGTGAGGGAAGCGAAGAAGAGCGGGAGGCGGTCAAAAGCCGGCCAGTGCTAACTTCGAGAGCGCAAAGAGCAGCCCGTCGAGAGTTGCGAGATATCCAATTGGACGAGCTGCTGATATCCATGCAGGAGAGTCTCAGGAGTGAACATAGAACTGTCATGGAAAGAGCACAGGGGAGGGGGTCTCCACAATTGACTTGGGAGCACGAAGTCCCCTTGTCACCGAGGGTGGTGGTAACCAACCAACCCTCGGAGGAGCCGGTCACTCCGGCCCGTATGAGAGCATTAGAAGATAAAATGGATTTAATTGTGACGATCCTCAAGGATCTACCCAAAGAGGATCTACCCGGAGAGGCAGAGCCCACCCCGGAGGATTGGGAGGAAGAGCCGTCACAGTACCCCAGGCATAGTACCATGGTGACCCGGGGGAGAAGCAAGACTCGATCAGCCCGTCAAGGGGGGGAGCGAGAGGCAAGACCTCCTAGGGATCGACCACCCATGGGGGCTCGGCGCACGCTGACATTAGCGGCACCGCCACAGCCAGCTGAGCCGGCAAGATCCTTCCCACCATTTGGAGTGAAGTTCGATGGGGATCCCACCACGCTCTCCTTCTTTATTACTAATGCCAAGCACTACATAGAAGATTGGGGTCGAAATTTTCGGTCTGAACATGGCAAGGTCAATTTCATTGCCAACAAGCTGAGAGGAAAGGCAGCGGATTGGTATGTGCAACTATGCCAAGCTGAGGCAACTGAGTTAGAGGACTTCGATGACTTTTTGTGGGCACTTAAAGAGCATTTCGAAGACCCCCTAGCTCAAGAAACGGCCAAAAATGACCTGCGGAAACTTTACCAAGGGTCCCTCCCAGTTGCCAAATATGCGTTGGAGTTTAAAGCTTTGGCAGGAAAAGTGGAAGACTGGTCTGAGCCAACAATCATCGAATTGTTCAAGCAGGGGCTTGAACCCGAAATCCTTCGATGGGCTCTGGGTAGAGATGATCCTAAAACGCTATATGGGTGGATTCAGTTGGCGGGAAGCGCAGAAAATGCCCTCCGAACCTACGCCCATACCAAAGAGCTTAGACAAACACGTCTCGCTAGAGGAGCGCGCACATCTGGACTTGCCAGCCGCCCTAAACCAAAAACCTGGGAAGAAGAGAGGGAGCAACGGTTCTCCAAGGGTCAGTGCCTCAGATGTGGGAAAGAAGGACATCGAGCCACTTCGTGCCCAAGACGCCGTCCAGAGGAACGACAGACGAAACCCACAGTAAAGACGCCTGCTCCTGCTCCACCACGAAAACTGAAGGCAGCCCTCGCGGAACTGGACCCCCCAGACCTTCCCTTCGGTGAAGAGGAGGAAGAGTTGCAATTCGAGCAGCCGGCGGGAAAAGCCTACCACCTGCCCTGAAGGGCGCCCTAGGGCAGGTGGAAGAAACCGGGCGTAACCATGATTCGGTGAGTGGAAATTTCCCCACACTGACTGTTAAAGTTAAACTAAGCTCAAAAACCAAAACGGTGGAAGTGTGGGCCATGCTAGACTCGGGTTGCTCCCGTTCCCTGATGCACCCTGATGTCGTAGCGGCTCTGGAACTGCCCACGTTCCCTTTGCCAAGACCCATGATTTTCACCCAATTGGATGGAACTATGGCGGGAGGGAAAGCAGTCAATCTTTCCACGGGACTGGTCGCCTTGCAGATGGGCTCCCATCAGGAAAAGCTGCCATTTGTGGTAGCTCCAGTGGGGGGTCCTCTGGTAATCTTGGGGATGCCTTGGTTTGTGAAGCAAAACCCTTTTATCAACTGGCTGCATAGAACTGTGACGTTTGCAGATGGATTTTACAAAGTACCCGAAAAGGACCTACTGGAGGACATGGAGGGTGGAGGGGTAGCGTATACCACTGTGCAAACGCTTCAACCTCTTGAGGGGCTACCCAATCAGTACCAAGATTTTGCTGAAGTATTTGGGGAAAAAGAAGCAGATCGCTTGCCACCCCACCGAAAAACGGACTGTGCCATTGAGTTTTTACCAAATGTAAAATTGCCTCACCCAAAAATATACCCCATGTCTCCCAAAGAGCTTACCACGCTAAGGGAGTTCATTGACAAAAATCTAGCTAGAGGTTTCATTGAGCCGGCAAATTCCCCGGTAGGAGCGCCTGTCCTATTCAGGCCAAAAAAGGATGGGTCATTAAGGCTTTGTACCGATTTCCGCGGGCTCAATGCGGTCTCAATATTAAATAAATATCCTTTGCCCCTGATCAAAGATATGTTATCACATCTGGCCAGAGGTAAAATTTTTTCTAAACTGGATTTGAGAGAAGCCTACTTTCGCATTCGCATAAGGGAAGGGGATGAGTGGAAGACAGCGTTCAACTGTCCTCTTGGGGCTTTTCAATATAAAGTCTTACCATTCGGGTTATCTGGGGCACCTGGGGTTTTTATGCAACTAATCAATGAGGTCTTGCATGACCACCTATTTAAGGGGGTACTGGTATATTTGGATGATGTATTGATTTATACTGAAACCATGTCAGAACATACCCACCTGGTGCGTCAGGTACTGGCTAAATTGCAAAAAGCACAGCTGTATGCAAAACTGTCAAAATGTGCCTTTCATCAGTCGCAAATTGATTACCTAGGGTACCGGATTTCAGCTCAGGGCATTGAAATGGACCCTGCAAAAGTAGAAGCCATCGTGGCATGGGAACCTCCCCGTACCAGGAGACAATTACAGAGTTTCCTTGGATTCTCTAATTTCTATCGAACATTCGCCCGAAATTTCGCGGAAATCGCCCTCCCCCTTACTGAACTGTTAAAAACTAAAGGACAGGGCGATACGCGACGTTCAAAGAACCCAGGCGCGCTCCTTAAATGGACTCCCGCCTGTCAGCAAGCGTTTGAAGCGCTCAAACAAATCTTTACCACAGAACCGATTTTACAGCATCCAAACCCCTCTAAACCCTTCGTGGTACAAGTCGATGCTTCTGATTTTTCCATAGGAGCAATTCTATTACAAGCTGACCAATCTGGCGCTTTAAAACCCTGTGCCTACCTCTCTCGCAAATTCACGGAAACAGAGAGAAGATGGCATGTTTGGGAAAAGGAGGCTTTTGCTGTAAAGACAGCGTTAGAGACATGGCGACACCTATTGGAAGGCACTTCAAACCCTTTTGAAGTCTGGACTGACCATAAAAATCTGGAAGCTTTAAGCACCAGTCGAAAACTCAGTCCCAAACAGCTGCGCTGGGCTGAGTTTTTCAACCGCTTTGACTTCACCCTTAAATTTATACCAGGCAAGAAAAATTTCTTAGCTGATGCCCTCTCGCGCAGACCCCAAGATGCTGGCCCAGGGCCAACGGTCCAAGGTACCGTCTGGACCGACAAACAATTAGGTTTGGCAGCGGTGACTCGCAGCCAGACCCGAGCGCAATCAACTCCGCCTCCAGCCGCTCCGCCTTCCAGCCGCCCGCCTCTCTTGTCAATTACCTCCGATTTGCAACAACAGTTGCTCTCCCACCTTAAAACAGATACTTGGTTGCAAGCCAATAGACACCTTTTCACTTTCACCGATGAGCTTGCCTGGCGCAACGATCGTCTCTATGTACCCGAACCAATGCGAAAAACCATACTCCAGCGCTGCCACGATGACAAGCTAGCTGGACATTTCGGCTACGTGAAAACTTTGCACCTCGTTCGCCGCCAATTCTGGTGGCCAACTTTACTCAAAGACTTAAAGCAATATGTCACTGCGTGCCCTGTATGTGCGGCGATAAAGCGCAAACCGGGCAAGCCCCAGGGTCTCCTTCAACCCGTGGCCACTCCATCTGTCCCTTGGCAGGATATCTCTATGGATTTTATCGTTGATCTACCCCCTAGTCAACGAAAAACTGTCATTTGGGTCGTCAAAGACTTTTTCTCCAAACAAGCCCACTTTATCCCATGCGCTTCTATCCCCACCGCACAACAGCTGGCACGCCTCTTCCTCATCCACGTGTACCGCCTCCACGGTATCCCCGCCCGTTTGGTGAGTGACAGAGGCACACAATTTACGTCACAATTTTGGCGGGCATTTTTGAAACTTTTGGGTACGAAACAATCACTTTCTACCGCCTGGCATCCGGAAACGGACGGATCTACAGAGGCGGTTAATTCTACATTAGAACAATACCTCAGAGCTTTTGTTAACTACCAGCAAGACAACTGGGTCGATCTCCTCCCATTTGCTGAGGTCGCTTACAACAATTCCATTCATCAAACCACTGGTCAAGTTCCCTTTAAAACAGTTTTTGGGCGTGAATTTGTTCCGATCCCTGAACTTCCTCATCCTCAACCGCTCCCAGCCACCCTCGCTGGCTGGGCAGACTCTCTCAAAGACTCATGGTCTAATATCCTACTCGCTCTCCACCATGCCCAAGCTACCTATAAACGCCATGCCGATGCAAAGCGTTCCCCAGAACCATCCTTTGCGGTCGGAGATCAAGTCTACCTATCAACTAAGTTTATCAAGTCCTCACAACCCTCAAAAAAACTTGGTCCTAAATTTGTCGGTCCTTTTTCAATTGTTGCTCAGATCAACCCTGTTACGTTTAAACTTGATTTACCACACAACCTTAAACGTTTGCATCCTGTTTTCCATTGTAGCTTACTCAAACCCTACCTGTCGTCGGACCGTTGGCATCCACAACCCACTCCTCCACCTCCCCTCATGATTGACAACCAGCAACACTTCGAGGTGACATCTATCCTCGATTCCAGACGCTTGCGCTCCGCTCTACAATACCTCGTCCGCTGGAAACATTTCCCTCATCCTGAATGGGTTGCTGCTCCACACGTACATTCTCCTCGTCTCGTAGCCCAATTTCACTCTGCCTATCCTGACAAACCGGCTCCCTGATTTTTTTTGGGGGGGCAATATGTCATGTTCTCATTCTAATGTCTGGTCAACATTGTAACGTTTCACATGTCATTCTCTGTTCCGTATCCTTTCACCCGGGGTTTTTCCATTCTTTCGCCCTCCCTTGTTTTGAGGGCTTGGAATGCATGTTTGGGTTTGCGCTCCTGTTCAAGGTTACTTTCCCAGGCGCGTCTAACGGCTTTCAGCACCTGGGAGGGGGAGCGTCCTGACGGGCGACGGGGCGGGACCGGCCCACAAGCAAGGCTTTTAAGTTTGTATTTGGCGCGCTTTTGCTCATTCTCAGCTTTCTCTGTATTTGCATACTATTCCTT
This sequence comes from Candoia aspera, assembly GCF_035149785.1. Lineage (NCBI taxonomy): Eukaryota > Metazoa > Chordata > Lepidosauria > Squamata > Candoiidae > Candoia > Candoia aspera. The sequence goes on from NC_086160.1 coordinate 78,044,964, forward strand.
TAATAAATCAGTTATCTTTAAGCCCGAGCTTGTGAGACTGAGTATTTGGGTTTAGGCAATCGTTACAGGGGTGCCCACCCCCTCAGGCCACCCCCAGGTCCTCCTCTTCAGAGGGCATTAGAAGGTCCACAGATGAGAAGACAACGTTGCACTAGGTGCCAAGTGTCTGGAATTTAATGACTGTGCAGAAGTCGGGATTTGTTGCACTTGGATTGTAACTCGAAGGAGCCTCACTGCAATGGAAAGACCGTAACACCCAGTTTTAATTCTTGGACGCGTCAGATCTGTTCACTTACGAGCTTCTTTCATAGTGACACCAATACTTTTCCATTGTTAATCTGTCGATCCATTGATTAACAATGGAGTTATTTGCATACACAAACACACACACACACACCTTAAATTATAATTTAATTCTGTAAATACTTTCTTCCGATCAATAAGTTATTTTGGAAATTTATTTGGGAAAATAGACCAGTAAGGATTTCATTAGCTAGTTTTGAGATTACCGTTTTGATGATGAGGCTTGTAATTTACTGGACTTGCGAAAATACCATTTTGTCAGCCATAAGTGTGTGGAGTGAAAATTTAGTAGAATATCATCCCTTTTGGGGCTTCATTGGAAATTTATTTTTTGTTCCCTTGGCAGCCAGGGCAAGGGCTTGGAATAACTTACAGCAGAAAAGGTGCCTTGTTTCCAAGAGGGCGGGCTGTGAGAAATCTTTGGGCTTTCTTGGTGGATAAATTGGATTTTGATGTTGAGGCTTGTGAATATTCAGCCCTTTGGGGGAGCTGCCCAACAGGGTTGCCACCAAAGGAGGTGGCAAAATGTTTTTTGGGAAAGTGGGTGGAAGCCTGGGGGGTCTGTCAATCGGTGATCACGCAGCAATGGCCTCTGGCACTCCCAGCTGGATGTGGACTCCCCAGCTCCCAGCAGCAGCAGCAGCAGCGCTTTCCACGTACGTGGGCTGTGATGGCCATTGCAGGCCACCGTCTCACCCACTTCCGGGGTACCTGAGGTGTTTTCTCACCTGTGGGAATCCATGAGGAAAGTTAACCTCACTCAGGTGAAAGAACACCTTTGAAGTGGAAACTATTGAGATCTATCAGGGACTAAAGAATGGGAAACTCCAGTAATGCCACATCAATGGTTGCAAGTCTTTAAAAATGTTAAATTGGTATAGATTATTTTGAGACTGAAGTAGATTCACTAAAAAGTCACATTTCGAGTCTATTGGACTTTCCAAAGAATGTATGTGAAGGGGCAGACATCGGATTTTCTTTGTTGGAGGAATAAAACATGGGAGGGGTCACCTACCCATATGATCTGGCCTTGGGAACTACTGGTATCGTTTTGGAATATGGGTATAGATAGTCCTCGCTTAACAATCATTCGTTTAGTGATGGTTCGGACTTACAACGGTGGTGAAAAAACTGACTTATGACCGGCATTGATACGACCATCTTCAGCCAGGGCAGGATTCTCTTAAAGAGCGCAGGGCGCAGAGCTCCCTCCCTGCAGATAGTGCAAGAACAAACAAGGGGAGGTGTTAGATTAGCAGGCAAATTGTCTCCGATTAAGCATGAAAAACATTCCTTACAGTGGAAATAGTTGCTAAAATTAATTAATCCAGTGTCTGCAGCAACCATCTATGCAAGAAGCTCTGGGTGGCAAAGAAAGGGAAAACAAGACATGCCATTCAGCCAAGACAACCCCAAGAAAATGACACCAAGGCCCAGGAAAGAAGCAAAACCACACATCTTGTGCACGCCCCACGCCAGAACCTCCGTAATGGATACCCCAGCCCCAATGCCTGGGAAAAAGGGGGGGAAGGGGCTAAGGGGAGCAAGCCGATTCTTGGCAGAAGGGAAGCAGAACCGATGCTCAATGCTGGAGCAAAACGCCCCAAGGGCGCCCCATGGCTTCAGGCTGAAGAGGAGAAGGGCATCCTCTGGCATGAAGGGCTGAAGGGCGCCCTGCAGGTCCCAGGCACCCCATGCTGTAGCTCCCACAGCCTCCTTCAACATTGCAGCGTGCTTGGGTGGGGCTGCAGAAATCCGGACAATCAGTAGATTACAACAAAGCATAAGAGGTACGTTATTAATTCATTGGTTGCTGCCCCCTAAAGTGTCCAGGTTTCTCCAGCATCAGGTTGGGCCGGTCTGTCCTAAAGAAGCCCGTGCATCCAAGGCATTTCCCATGCCACGTAGGCCACTGGTCATGGGCCACCTGGAGAGGCCCCAGACCGGCCACCCATGGCAAAGGAGCAGAGAATGCTGGGATGTGCTCCAGCTTCCATGGGGGAGCTAGGAGGGCAGGAGGATGTGGGACCCCTAGGAGAGCTGGCTTCCTCCTAGGTCTTTGCTGGCACTCAGAGGAGCAGAAGTGGCCAATGGTCCCCGAAGTGGAGGGAACGCGCACTCCTCCCGCTTCCTGCAGCTCCACCAACTGCCAAAGTGCCGGCTCTCTTGGCGGGAGCAGCAAAATTCTGCCCAGCTGAAGCCCGTCTGCAGAGGCACCATCATCTGTTCTGGGTACCAGAAGAACCTGGTGTTAAGAAACTGAGATACAGGGGGTGAAGGTATGGAAGAACTGTTGGCAGATAACAGAGTCAGTACAAAACAGCCCAGGAGGAGACAGAAAGTCAAAGCCATCCTGTCTTGCTTCTGTATGGTGTAAGAGGGCGGAGAGGAATCTCAGTCGGGCGTTGGGCATTCTGTTACAAGAGCCTGCTGTCATGTCCCCCATTGCGATGTATACATACATCGCAACGGGGAACATGCCTTCCCGGGGAACGGGAGGAAGAAGGAAGGAATCAGTGATAATCTCACAAACACTTAAAGACAAATACAAATAAAGGACAAAGGAGCCATACCTTTGTCCTGACCTGAAAAGCCATCACCCTATCTCCCTGACATCTCTGCATTACCACGGGGGACACACCTGCTTCGGACACAGGAAGAGGACAGAGGCAATCAGCGCTAATCCCCCCGATCGCCCATCGAGACTCCAGAATCGCACCCTGATCACCCATCAAGACTCCGGATCAGGACTTTGGGACAATAGGGGGTGGGGAAGGATCAGGTCCGCACCGCAGGTATTTACCGGATACCTCGCATGCCATGTGCTCATTCCCGTCTTTTTTCATGTATGCATTCTAGTCCCAATAAACCAGAAATCCTTAGCCCTAACTAGTGAGTCTGTGTTTCTTTGGGAATAAGGCAACCATCACATAAAGACGGGAATTGAAAAAAAAAATTTCCACTAGCACCATTCCAGATTTTGTCTGTGAGGGATCAAAGCTGGCGATGGAAAGACTCAACCCATGAAGAAGTGGCTACCAGAGGACCAGCGACGGGACTCCCGACTCCAGGGCATGGGCGATCGGCGAGAACCCTATTCCCAGGCGGTACGAAGTCCAGGAGGGTTCGGGATCAAGCTCGGAGGAGGAGGAGGCCGGAAGAAGCAGGACACTTGAAGCCACCAGAGAGTCGCAGGGTGAGTGGGTCACCATGGACGAAACACCGAGATCCCTGCCAGGGACGCTCGGGGCGTCTAGGAAGCCGTGGGACTTGCTGTCATCATTGATCGCAGGAGCTGAGGGAAGGCGCCAGATCAGATGATCCGAGGAAAGCCCCCAGACAGCCGAGAGGCTGAGGATAATGGAGGCGAGGCTGGAGTCGATTGAACAGCTGTTCCTGAGATGGTGGCATGGGAATCCCGAGGAAGGGGTGAGCTGGAACCAGGCACCAGAAGTTCATCACCCCCCCCCCCATCCCTGAGATGCGACAACCGGGGTGAGGAAGGAGATGGCAGGAGGCTGAGGCAGCGCTGGGCAGAATTCACCTCGTGGAATCCGCCAGGAGGTCATCTTCCCCCCCTCCCACCCTGGGGATGCGACCGCTGGGAAGAGGATGGAGTCAGCACGAAACGGAGGCAACGCCGCCCGGAGTCCGGCTTGAGGAATCCCCACACCGAGACCGGAGAACCCCAGCAGCCCGAGGTACGCCCAGACGACCAGATGTGGTTTGGAGCCCACTGGGAGCGGGGGTGAAAGACTTCGGGGTCAAATTCAACGGGGACCCGGCAACATTATCCTTCTTCCTGACAAACGCAAGGAACTACATGGAAGAATTTGGGCCATATTTCCGCTCAGAAAAGGGCAAAATTAATGCCATTGCGAACAAACTTAAAAGAAGGGCGGCTGACTGGTATGTGCAGCTATGCCAGGCAGATGCCCCAGAGCTCAATAACTTCGATGGGTTCCTCTGGGCACTAGATCTGCACTTCAGAGACCCCTTGGAAAAGGAGAGAGCGAAGAGATCCCTAAGGGGAATCAGCCAAGGGCAACGATCCGTTGCAGATTATGCCATGGACTTTAAAGCACTGGCTGGAAAGGTGGTGGACTGGTCGCAGTCTACCCTAATTGAACGTTTCAAAGAGGGCCTGAACTTGAACGTTCTGGGCATTATGCAGAGACGACCCAAGCACTCTACATGAGTGGATACTGCTGGCCGGTAAGGCGGAAAATGCCCAGGAAACCTTCCTACAAGCCAAGAGGGCGGCGCAACAAGAGGTGACAGTAAAGGGACCCCGAACCACTGCAGGACCGGTGAGGGCAACATCCCAACCCTGGAGAGAGGAGAGGGAGAGATGGTTCACCAGGGGGCAATGCCTTCGATGCGGGAAAGAGGACCACAAAGCAGCGGCGTGCCTGAAAACAAAGGTAGCTGACAGACCAGGAAAAATGCTGGGCAAACCACCCGCAGCGCCCAAAAAGATGCCAGCGGCCAGGGGAGAGATCGGAGCAAAAGAACTACCTTACTCCAGTGACGAGGAGGAGAACGACCAAGTAGAACCAGCGGGAAATGCCAGCCACCTGCCCTAAGAAGCGCCAGAGGGCAGGTGGAGGAGGAGAATGGGCGCAGCGACATCTGGGTGAGTGCCAACTGTCCCACCCTGTACGTAAAAGTTAAGCTAAAGTCCATTGAGAAGTCGATTGAAGTCTGGGCCCTAATAGACTCGGGCTGTTCTAGGTGCCTAATGCACCCGGACGTGGTTGCCGCTTTAAATCTCCGCTGCTGTCCACTTCAGCACCACATAGTGTTCACACAATTGGACGGTTCGGCAGCGGGAGGGGGCCCGGTCACCCAATTCACCGAAGAAGTGGCACTGCAGTTAGGCAATCACCGGGAGAGACTGAAATTTGTCGTAGCACCGGTGGGCCAACCTTTAATCATCTTGGGCATTCTGTGGCTGGTACAAAGGAACCCCTACATAAATTGGGAAACCAGGATGATCACATTTACAGACGGCTTCTACCAAGCACCCACAGGGGACCGAATTCCCCGTGCTGCGGTGGGGAGGGTGGCGTCTACAACCACACACCTGGCTGCAGCGGCCCTGGAAGGCTTGCCAGACAGGTACACGGAGTTTGCAGATGTGTTCAGGGAGAAAGAAGCAGACAAACTCCCACCCCACAGAAAGTCTGACTGTGCGACAGAACTGGTCCCCAACACACCCTTGCCAAAGCCCAAAATTTATGCAATGACCCAGAAAGAACTGGCAGCATTGCGGGAGTTTGTGGACAAGAATTTAGCACGAGGCTTCATCGAGCCTGCAAACTCACCAGTTGGAGCCCCAGTGTTGTTCAGAGAAAAAAAGGATGGGACATTAAGACTCTGTACGGACTACCGTAGATTGAATGCGGCCTCCATATCCAACAAATATCCTTTGCCCCTAATCAAAGACATATTAGCACATCTGGCAAAGGGGAAAATATTCTCTAAACTGGACTTGCGAGAAGCCTATTTTCGCATACACATACGGGAGGGGGATGAGTGGAAGACGGCCTTCAATTGCCCACTGGGATCATTCCAATACAAAGTGTTACCATTCGGTTTGGCAGGGGCACCGGGGGTATTTATGCAATTGATCAACGAGGTCTTGCACGAACACTTGTTCAAGGGGGTCCTTGTGTATTTAGACGATGTATTGATATATTCTGAGACTGAAGAGGAGCACGAACGCTTGGTTAAACAGGTGCTCAAGAAACTCCGCAAAGCCGAGCTATTCGCCAAGCTTTCTAAGTGCGAGTTTCATAAATCTCAGATAGATTATCTGGGCTATAGAATCTCTGAGAGGGGCATTGAAATGGACCCTGGGAAAGTCCAGGCCATCCTGGCATGGGAGTGCCCACGCACCAGGAGGCAACTACAAAGTTTTTTGGGACTTACTAATTTTTACAGGGGGTTCATCAAGGGACTAGTGGAAATCGTTTTGCCCCTAACTAATTTACTCCGCACCAAGGGTTTGGGAGACACGCGCAAAGCACGAAACCCAGGAGCGCTACTTAACTGGACACCTGAATGCCAAAGGGCTTTTGATCACCTCAAAAGCCTGTTTACAGCCGAACCGGTGCTACAACACCCCGACCCCACCAAGCCCTTTGTAGTACAAGTGGATGCTTCCGATTTCTCAATTGGGGCGCTCCTGCTTCAGAGGGATTTAAATGATCAGCTGAAGCCTTGCGTGTACCTCTCCTGCGAGTTCTCCGAAACAGAACGGAGATGGCATGTATGGGAGAAAGAGGCTTTTGCCGTCAAAGCTGCCTTAGAGGCATGGCGACACCTCCTGGAAGGGGCCACTTGCCCCTTTGAGGTCTGGACGGACCACAAAAACCTGGAAGCGCTCAGTACCCCGAAATGCCTCAGCCCCAAGCAGGTTCGCTGGGCTCAGTTTTTCAGCCGCTTTAATTTTAAGCTGAAGTTCATACCAGGAAGAAAGAACTTCTTAGCTGACGCTCTCTCTAGGCGGCCCCAGGATGCCAGTCAGGCATCTGACATTATAGGTACTGTGTGGACTGACACACAGCTAGGTTGCCAAGCTGTCACGCGCAGCCAAAATGGAACGCAGCGGACTCCGGCACAACCGCCCGCAAGGGGAGGGAGACGCAGGTCAATTTCATCGCAATTGCAACAGCAGTTCGTAGAAGCCTTAAAAACGGATACATGGTTGCAAAACAATAAAAACAATGTTTCTTTTGATAACGATTTGGCCTGGAAACAAAATAGCCTGTACGTGCAATTGCGAGCAGAGGTTCTGAGACGCTCTCACGATGACAAAACGGCAGGGCACTTTGGCTTTGTGAAAACGTTACATCTGGTAAGGCGACAATTCTGGTGGCCTACACTTAGGAGGGATGTAAAAGATTATGTCGCTGCTTGCCCTACATGTGCCATGGCCAAGTGAAAAGTGGGGAAGCCCCAGGGACTATTGCAGCCGGTGGCAAGCCCCTCCCGCCCTTGGGAGGAAATCTCGATGGATTTCATCGTAGACCTGCCACCCAGCCAGCGGAAAATGGTCATCTGGGTGGTTAAAGACTACTTTTCGAAACAGGCACATTTTATCCTATGCGCCTCCATTCCCTCCGCTCAACAGCTGGCACGCCTCTTTTTAAATCACATTTACAAATTACACGATACCCTCTCCTGCTTGGTCACAGATAGGGGTACACAATTTACCTCACAATTCTGGAAAGCATTTTTGAAGTTGATTGGCACCAAGCAGGCATTGTCCACTGCTTGGCACCCCCACACGGACGGCTCTACGGAGATCCTTAACTCTACCCTGGAGCAATTTTTGCGCTCCTTCATAAGCTACCAGCAAGATGATTGGGTAGACTTACTCCCTTTTGCTGAGGTGGCATATAACAATGCAGTGCACCAGAGCATGGGCTACACCCCCTTCCGGGTAGTCTATGGTCGAGACTTCGTCCCGATCCCAGAGTTGCCACAGCCAGCAGCCCCGCCTTGTTCCCCAGATGACTGGGCCGCTCAGCTAGCCAACGTTTGGCCAATCATTCAGCTGGCTCTCTCCGAAGCCCAAGCAACCTACAAGCAGTATGCGGACAACCACAGGGCTGCGCAGCCAGACTTCAAAGTGGGAGATAAGGTCTACCTCTCCACTAAGTTCATTAAGTCGCCGCAGCCCTCAAAGAAGTTAGCCCCCAAGTTCATTGGCCCTTTTCCAATAGTGGAAATAATCAACCTGGTAACTTTTAAGTTGGAATTGCCACACAACTTGAAACGCATACACCCAGTGTTCCATTGTGCCTTACTGAAACTGGTTACCTCCTCAAAGTGGCACAACGAAACCCCCCCGCCTCCTCCCATCACGATCGATGGGCAACAGCACTTTGAAATAAAGGAGGTTCTAGATTCCTGAAGGCTACTGTAATGATTGCCCTAGCCCAAATACTCAGACTCACAAGAGGCTGCTGTGAAAAATCTGATTTATTAGGGAACTAAAGACAAATACAGAGAAAGCTGAGAATGAGCAAAAGCGCGCCAAATACAAACTTAAAACTCCTCCAGTGCACACGTATCCCGCCCCGTTACATCAGCCCCGCCCGGTCCAGGTGCTAGCCAACGTCAGACGTGCTAGCCTGGGAAAGGAACCTTGAACATAACAGATAATAGAAAAACATTCCAAAGCAAAGCCAAAAGATAAGCAGTACCATCCTCCCATGAGAGATGAAACACGCAACCCATTAATGACATGAGAAACGTTACGATGGCTCAAAGGCATTGAAACGGCGAGCATGACATACCGCCCCCCCAAAAAAAATTTCAGGGCCCCGGTTTTGTGGGATAAGCAGCGTGAAAACGGGCAACGAGGATAGGAGAAGCCACATCTGGTGCTGCGACCCATTCCGGATGGGGAAAATGCTTCCAACGGACCAAATACTGCAACGCATTGCGAAGGCGTCTGGAATCTAAAATTTCTTTAACTTCAAAGTGTTGTTGTCCATCAATCATGATGGGGGTTGGAGGTGGGGGTTGGTCATGCCAGCGGTCAGAACGAATAGTCGGTTTGAGCAAACTGCAATGAAAAACAGGGTGTAAGCGTTTTAGGTTATGTGGCAAATCAAGTTTAAACGTCACAGGGTTAATTTGAGCAAGAATAGGGAAGGGACCCACAAACTTAGGTGCCAATTTCTTGGAAGGCTGTGATGACTTGATAAACTTAGTGGATAGGTAAACCAAGTCACCAACTTGAAAGTCCGGCGGAGGGGCACGTTTTCTGTCAGCAAACTGTTTGTAATCCAGTTGGGCATCGGCAAGAGCTTTCTGAATCACTGGCCATGAGTCTGACAGTTGCGTGGCCCAATCTCCCGGTGAGGTAGATGTCGTAGAGGATGAGGTAGATCCGGTAGGGGGTTGTGGCAAATCCGGGATGGGTACGAAGTCTCTGCCTTGAGCCACGCGAAATGGGGTTTGGCCCGTGCTTTGGTGGACCGCATTGTTGTAAGCAACTTCAGCGAAGGGGAGAAGGTCAACCCAATTGTCCTGTTGATAATTCACGAAAGCTCGAAGGTATTGCTCCAGAGTAGAATTCAAAATCTCCGTGGCCCCATCCGTCTGGGGGTGCCAAGCCGTGGACAGAGCTTGCTTCGTTCCCAACAATTTGAGGAACGCCCGCCAAAATTGTGAGGTAAATTGTGTGCCCCTATCCGAAATTAAGCGGGAGGGGCATCCGTGTAGCCTGTACACGTGTACCAGAAACAGGCGGGCCAATTGACGTGCCGACGGAATGGACACACAAGGGATGAAGTGGGCTTGTTTTGAGAAATAGTCTTTGACCACCCAAATGACCGTTTTGCGTTGACTGGGTGGTAATTCGACAATAAAGTCCATGGAGATTTCATCCCAGGGGCAAGAAGGGGCAGCCACCGGCTGCAGCAGTCCTTGGGGCTTCCCCACCTTGCGCTTAGACATCGCACAAACAGTGCAGGAAGCAACATAGTCTTTGACATCCTTACGTAATGTTGGCCACCAGAACTGCCTCCTAACAAGGTGCAAGGTTTTTACAAAACCGAAGTGCCCTGCCAGTTTGTCATCGTGTGAACGTAGTAACACCTCTTTTCTGAGGGTTTCAGGGACGTAGAGGCGGCCGGATTTCCAAGCGAAGCCTCGGTCAAAAGTAACATTGTCTTTATTTGCAAGCAACCAAGCATCGGTTTTCAGTTCTTTTAGAAACTTTTGTTGCAACTGGGAAGGAATTGACAAAGCGTTCGGCTGGGCGGCGTCCGCCGCGGGTGGCTGCTGCGCGCGCGTTTGGCTACGCGTCACAGCCTGCATACCCAATTGAGGCGCTGTCCATAGGGTGCTAACCACTTCTGGCGCTGCCCCCGAATCCTGAGGTTGCCTTGACAATGCATCAGCTAGGAAATTCTTTTTCCCCGGAATAAACTTCAAATGAAAATTGAACCGATTAAAAAATTGAGCCCAACGGACTTGTTTCGGGCTCAGTTTTCGAGGGGTGCTGAGAGCCTCCAAATTTTTATGGTCAGTCCACACCTCAAAGGGGTGATTTGCCCCTTCTAACAGATGCCGCCACGCTTCCAACGCAGCTTTTACTGCGAATGCCTCCTTTTCCCATACATGCCACCGTCGCTCAGTCTCGGAGAACTTGCGGGACAAGTAGGCACATGGCTTGAGGCATCCTGTCTCGTCTTGTTGCATCAACAATGCCCCAATGGAATAATCGGAGGCATCCACCTGTACCACAAAAGGTTTGGAGGGATCCGGATGTTGCAAAATGGGCTCTTTGATGAAAGCTGCTTTCAGGCGCTCAAACGCCGTTTGACAAGCAGGCGTCCATCGCAGCAGCGCCCCTGGATTCTTTACTCTCCGAGTATCTCCCACACCTTTAGTTCGGAGCAGTTCCGTCAGTGGCAAGGCAATTTCAGCGAACCCCCTTATGAATGATCTGTAGTAGTTGCTGAACCCCAGGAAACTTTGAAGTTGCCTGCGGGTGCGGGGGCTTTCCCAATCCATGATAGCCTGCACCTTGGCAGGGTCCATTTCTATGCCTTTATCTGAGATTCTATACCCCAAATAGGGACGCGGTGGCGCTGCGGGTTAAACCGCTGAGCTGTCGATCAGAAGGTCGGCGGTTCGAAACCGCGCGGCGGGGTGAGCTCCTGTTGTTAATCCCAGCTCCTGCTCACCTAGCAGTTCGAAAACATGCAAATGTAAGTAGATCAATAGGTACCGCTTCGGCGGGAAGGTAACGGCGTTCCGAGTCGTCATGCTGGCCACATGACCCGGAAGTGTCTATGACAACGCCGGCTCCAAGGCTTAGAAACGGAGATGAGCACCGCCCCCTAGAGTCGGACACGACTGGACTTTACGTCAAGGGAAACCTTTACCTTTACCTTATCTGAGATTCTATACCCCAAATAGTCAATTTGTCTCTGGTGAAAGGCACATTTAGACAGTTTGGCATACAGTTCAGCTGACCTGAGCTTACTCAGCACCTTTTTCACCAGAGACACATGCTCTTCCATGGTTTCAGTATAAATCAATACATCATCCAAATACACCAATACCCCTTTAAACAGATGCTCATGCAGTACTTCATTGATCAGTTGCATAAATACCCCAGGGGCCCCAGCCAAACCAAAAGGTAACACCTTATACTGGAACGCTCCCAACGGGCAGTTGAAAGCAGTTTTCCACTCATCGCCCTCCTTGATTCGTACACGATAGTAGGCTTCTCTTAAATCAAGTTTGGAGAAGATCTTTCCCTTAGCCAGATGTGACAACATGTCCTTGATCAATGGCAAGGGATATTTATTGGAAATTGAGACGGCATTTAATCCGCGGAAATCGGTACAAAGTCTCAATGTCCCATCCTTTTTTGGTCGAAAGAGGACCGGCGCCCCCACTGGTGAATTCGCCGGCTCGATGAATCCGCGCGCCAAATTTTTGTCCACAAAGTCCCGTAACAGAGTCAGTTCCTTTTGGGTCATGGAATAAATCTTTGGCTTGGGCAATTGGGTGTTAGGCACCAGTTCAATGGCGCAGTCCGTCTTTCTATGGGGGGGTAGCTGGTCGGCTTCCTTTTCGCCAAACACATCCGCAAAAGTCCTGTACTCCGTCGGCAAGCCTTCCAGAGGAGGGGCCGGGACATGCGGAGTCGCAGCTGCCGCAATCCCCACCATCTCCTCTAGGGCACCCTTCCCCTCAGTCGCTTGGTAGAACCCATCCCTAAACGTGATAGTCCGGTAAACCCAGTTTATTTGGGGATTTTGCTGAACCAACCAAGGTACCCCCAACACCACCAAAGGACCCCCTACTGGAGCCACGACAAAAGACAAGCCTTCCTGGTGGCTGCCCAGCTGCAGTGACACCCGCCCTGTGAAATGGGTGACCGGTTTGCCCCCTGCCATGGACCCATCCAGCTGTGTAAAGGCGATGGGGCGTTGTAAAGGGAAAGTGGGTAGCTCTAGAGCCGCTACCACATCAGGGTGCATTAGACACCGGGAACACCCCGAATCAATCATGGCCCATACTTCTATAGTCTTGGACTGGGAGCCCAACTGCAACTTCACCGTGAGAATGCGGTAACTGCCACTCACCGATGGAGGCTCGCGCCCTTCTTCTACCACCTGCCCTGCGGCGCCCTTTAAAGCAGGTGGCTGGCGTTTCCCGCCAGTTGCAGGATTTCGGGCTCACCCTCCTCCTCGTAGAACATCGCATCGTCTCCCACGGTTTCAGCCACCGCGGCTTTTTGCTTCCTTGGCAGGGCAGGGGACTTTGTCGGTGGCTTGCCGGGCCGTTCCTCTCCCTTTGCCTTCGGGCACACCGCCACTCAATGCCCCTCCTTACCACATCTCAGACACAGGCCTTTCGCATACCGCTTCTCTCGCTCCTCATCCCAGGGTCGTTGTCCTGTTCTCCCCCCGGTGCTCGATGGGCGGCTGGGCTTCACCTCCCGCCCCGATTTGGCGGTCTTTCGATGGGCGAAGATCTCATGGGCATGCTCAGCCCTCCCTGCCAGTTGGATCCATTCGTAAAGTGTATATGGGTCGTCCCTCCCCAAGGACCAGCGCAGCACCTCGGTATTCAGGCCATCCTTGAATAGCTCGATGATGGTGGCTTGGGACCAGTCATCCACCTTCCCAGCCAGCGCTTTAAACTCCAGTGCATAATCAGCCACGGATCTTGACCCCTGCTTAAGTTCCTTCAGAGCTCTCTTTGCCCTCTCTTTCGCCAAGGGATCCTCAAAGTGTTGTCTCAATGCCCAGAGGAACTCATCGAATTTCTCTAATTCAGGCGCTTCCGACTGGCACATCTGGACATACCAGTCTGCCGCCCTCCCCTTCAGCTTAGTGGCAATGGTGAGGATTTTTGCCTTTTCCGATTGAAAAAGCGCCCCCCATTCCACCATGTAGGCTTTAGCATTCGTCAGGAAAAATGAGAGTTTGGTTGGATCCCCATCAAACTTTACAGGGAAGTCTCTCATCCCGCCCGCCGCCGGGCTGCGCCCCGCCACCGGGGCTGCGGAGGTTGGCACCTCCCGGGCTCGCGGCGGTGCGGGGCTCGGGGACGGCCGCGCCGGCGATGCTGCGATTTCCATCGGGACCGACGGGTCCCCCTCGCGTCTCCGCGCCGGCCGCCGTTGCTCCGGAGACCGCCCTTGGGACGAAGGGGTTGAATGCCGCTGGCTCGATCCCTCCCGGTTGTCTCTCCACGAGGTCACATCTAGGCTCAGCTGCTTCAGTATAGTTTCCAACGAGTCTATTTTTGACTCCAGTACTCGGATCCGATCCGGGGTGGGGGAGCCCTCCGTTGGCTGCACCTGCACCACGGTGGGTGATAATGGGTATCTCTGCCTCCAGGATGGGCCCCCTGCCACCGTTACATCCCCCTGGGTCTCATCCCAGGTGACCATCTCGCCCGGAGAATTTACGGTCGTCTCCGGGGCGGTTTTCAGACCCTCGGCTTCACCCTCCGACTCGGAGCTCGCCTCTTCTAGGATGGCTGACAGCTCTCCCCCCTGGGACGGCCGGTCGGGTCGCCTCACGGTCGAGTCCGGCTCTCCTTCTTCCCTCATCACGATGTCTGGTTCGGTCATCGCTGGCACTCTCCCTCACAGGGCTAGACAACTTGTCTTTTCCTGGACAGGGGCTAGCGGAGTTGGGATCTTAGATTCTCAGCTTTATGTAATGATTGCCCTAGCCCAAATACTCAGACTCACAAGAGGCTGCTGTGAAAAATCTGATTTATTAGGGAACTAAAGACAAATACAGAGAAAGCTGAGAATGAGCAAAAGCGCGCCAAATACAAACTTAAAACTCCTCCAGTGCACACGTATCCCGCCCCGTTACATCAGCCCCGCCCGGTCCAGGTGCTAGCCAACGTCAGACGTGCTAGCCTGGGAAAGGAACCTTGGACATAACAGATAATAGAAAAACATTCCAAAGCAAAGCCAAAAGATAAGCAGTACCATCCTCCCATGAGAGATGAAACACGCAACCCATTAATGACATGAGAAACGTTACGATGGCTCAAAGGCATTGAAATGGCGAGCATGACAGCTACAGGGCACCCTTCAGTACCTGGTCCGCTGGAGACATTTCCCCCACCCTGAGTGGGTGCATGCCCGGGATGTCTCAGCGCAACGGCTTGTCAAACGCTTCCATGCAGCGTATCCTTCCAAACTGGCGCCTTGACGTTTTTTTGGGGGAGGCAGTATGTCATGTCCCCCGTTGTGATGTATACATACATCACAATGGGGAACATGCCTTCCCGGGGAATGGGAGGAAGAAGGAAGGAATCAGTGATAATCTCACAAACACTTAAAGACAAATACAAATAAAGGACAAAGGAGCCATACCTTTGTCCTGACCTGAAAAGCCATCACCCTATCTCCCTGACATCTCTGCATTACCATGGGGGACACACCTGCTCTGGACACATGAAGAGGACAGAGGCAATCAGCGCTAATCCCCCCGATCGCCCATCAAGACTCCGGATCAGGACTTTGGGACAATAGGGGGTGGGGAAGGATCAGGTCCGCACCGCAGGTATTTACCGGATACCTCGCACGCCATGTGCTCATTCCCGTCTTTTTCGTGTATGCATTCTATTCCCAATAAACCAGAAATCCTTAGCCCTAACTAGTGAGTCTGTGTTTCTTTGGGAATAAGGCAACCATCACACCTGCAGTGTCAGCATCGCCTCAGCCCTCGCGATGCCTGGCTCCTGGCCTGTCCTACTTTGGAGGGCTAAAAGCCTGCCTGTTTGCCTGCATCCCCAAACATCGGGAGGCAGTTGCAGCTTTCGGCAAGGAGTGACTTCACCGTCCTGGCTTTATTAATTGTGGGTTTGTGGCATGAAACGCTGTCCGGGAGAAGGCAGACAGTGGGAGAATGGTACGTGGTCTGGTGTGGTAAGAAAAATGTCCACTTAAATAAGGAGTGTGAGCCATCATACATGACAACCCTCCAGAGTGGTAACTAGCAAGGGAGATGTGATGGGAGGCGAGGATAGTCAGCTCTTGGAATGGCCTGTGGGAATGACCTTGGGAGACAGGAGGAAGAGCCACAGATTAGACAATGGTCAGACAAGCGGCAGCTGAGCCCGCAGCAGGAATGGGGGCCTGGCAAACGTCTCAGAAGGGACCCTGCCTTGGACCGTAAAGGCGAGGGGAGAGATGCGCTTTCAGACTTGCACGATTCTGTTAATGTAGCCTTACAACAAGGATAGAGCTAGTACCCCTGGATGTGCTTCGTGTCTGGACTACCTCACAAGACAGATCTGGGCTGCAAAGTTTAATTTGCTGTGTGTGTTTGGTGCCATCTAGTGCTCATCCAGATTTTTGCAGGCAGATCAAGGAGTCCCAGGGGAGGCTGTCACCAGCCCTTGCTGGGAAAGGAGGGGAAGCTGTTGGGGTCTCCATTCCTTTCAGGTTGCAATCTAACCAAGGAAGCCATGGTGACAGTAATGGTGGGCCTTCCAACATAGTTCTGCTGTTTAATGCCAAGTCAGACATCAGTTATTTGGCGTTTAGCCCTGGATGAAAGCACAAACGGGGCATGTATTGCGGCTACCTGGCCAAGAGAGGGGAGGGGAGTTGTGTCTGCTGCGTTGCTTTGTGTTGTAGCTGCCCAGTGCTGGAGGGTAGGGAGGTGGTATGGCCACAGTCTGGAGGAACTCCGACTCATGGACCAGAAGCTCCAGCAATCTGTCCTTATTACATGCAGAGATAATCTGTACCAGTGTTTCTCAACCTTGGCAACTTTAAGATGCATGGACTTCAACTCCCAGAATTCCCCAGCCAGCCACGAGGTCCCCAACTGTTCAGCCTCTGTTGAGCACATCCCATGAAGAGGAGCCCATGACCTCTCTGGGTTGTTGGTTCCATTAGAAACTGTTCTTACTGAAAGACATTTTTCCCAACGTTTAACCAGAATCTGCCTTCCTGGATCTTAAATCCATTATTTCATGTCCTGCACACTTGGATGCTACAGAACAGGTCTCAACTTCTGTGATGTCCTTCCAGCTACTTGAAGAGTACTGTCATGCTTATTTTTGATTACAGATACTTTTCTGTCACTTCAATCAGGCAAATCCAAATGGCTTACAAGTATAATAAAACATAACCTTCCTCAGTCCTCTTTTCTCAACTCTAAACCTGCTCAGCTCCTTCAGGATCTCTTCCTAGTTTCTAATTCCCTGATGCCCTGCACTGAGCCTGTTCTGATTTCTCCGAGTCCCTCTTCAACTGTGATGCCCAAAACTAGATACAGAACTTGAGGTGTGGTCTGGCCAAGGCAGAATAGTGCAGAACTATGACGTCCTGCGATTTGGAAACAGTGCTTCTATGGATACAGCCCAGAAGGGCACCTGCCTTTACTGCCACATCACACTGCTTACCTTCAGTCTGCATCAGCTACTGTTCCAAGATCCAATCTAATTATTATCAGTGTTGTTGGAATTATCAGGGGTCAACTCAGCGTTGTCTCATAAGCATAAGGGGGTCTTTCTAGTAAACGCATCTCTATTGTGCTTGTGGGATGTCACATGGGTCACCTGATTTCCACTTCCCCCTTCTTCTTGGGTTTGGGGATTAACAATCTCTATTTTTACCTTCTGGCACACCTGCAGGTAGGAAGTGCTGCAGAATGCAGCTCTCATCCTCTCATCTCCCTTGCATGCAGACATTTCTATTTCCATAGAAATGTGTTTACAAAGAACCCGTGATGAATAAGTGCTTTCTACTATGAACCTACCTGTATCCAGATCTACTGAATAAAAGTAAGCTATCTCTGTTTTCTTCACCTAACTACAGTGTGAAGACTGAATTCTTTTCTGAACGTAATTAAGCTTAATGTGCGAGTTCTCTTTTTTTGGTTCACGCTTCTACTCTGCGAGATTGTTGTTAGCTGCTTGGAGTTATTTTATTAACCTTTAAAAACTCCATCAAATGTTGTATCTTCTACAGTGTTACCCATCACACCCAACTTTGTGTCCTCTGCAAATTGATAAGCATTTCCTCCACTTCTTCCTCCAATAAATATGTTAAGGAGAACAGATTCCAAGCATGAACTTCAGAGGAGCCTAGAAAGAATGGCCTGCCTAGATGCTCGGCAGTCCGTTTTCAGGCTGGGGCTCAGCACAGGAACTGCCTCGGCTGCACCTTTCGAAGAGCTTGGGGAGACGGGGACCAGGGCGGTGTGGGGGTGCCCCTTGGAGTGGGAGTCGTTGCTCTTCGTGCTCCTCCTCTTTCCTGAGGGTCAGTCCCGCCCGAGCTCCACCAGAGGCCTTTACTCTGTGGGGTGCCCCAGGGCGCCCTACTCTCCCCACACCTCTGAGACCTACAGGAAGCTGCGGGGAGAGGCCACCCACCCACCCACCCATCCATCCATCCATCCGCACAGGGTCAGGCATCACCGATGCGCTGGCTTGGTTCCTGCATGTACCATCGGCGACCCTACGTCGACTGTCTCCCGCTAGCTCCTTTTCCTTGCTTCAGCCTTTCCAAGCATCGGCCTCCTCTCCAATGACTCCGGCCCACGATTGTGTGTTTAAAATGCTTGAACTTTAGCTTCATTATTAGTGCTTTGAGTAAATAATCCAGTTTCACTTCATCTAACCTTGAATTATTTGTTATTCTTATGGCCCAAAGAATTATTAACAATTTCCCCCACCACCCCAGTTGAAGGGCTTTGATTTTTCTCTGTTCTGCCTTTCTTTTCAGAGCTCAGGAGAATGCATAACCATCTGGCCAGACCATCGGTTAATTCCTCCAGTACCCTAGCGTGCAGTTCATCTGGCCCCGGAGATTTAAATTCCTTCCAAGTAATCCTTATATTTCTATTAATCTCAAGATTAAATCCTGCTCTGTCTTCTTCACCGTTGCCTGGTGGAGCACAGTGGTGAATGCTAAGGCCTGCAGCATGAGATGCCAGAGGTCCCCGAAGCCTTCTGAGTCTTCCCACCCTGGTCCCGCCTCTTGCTTCAGGGCAGCAGCTTGATAGTTCCTGCTGTCACCACATCCTTGTCAGGGGACGCCTCACCTGACAGCTTTCCCCAAACCCTGTGCTGCTGTCCTCAAAATGAAAATAGCAAAATGCAACAACTGAAATAATTTCATAGGGCAAAACCTCCAGCTGTGTAGCATGCAGGCATGATAATGTGGTGGCAAAAACCCACCAAAGACCACACCAACAATTGGAGAGAATCCAACGATTATTTTTTTAAAACTAGCAAGTTACAATGAGTCACTGGTCTCTTGCAGCAAGAAGGAAGAGCTTACAGAGATTCAAGACGAGCACACTTGTTTTGCAACTGAGGAGGCGGATGAGAGTCCCTGGTCCAGAAAGAGAAGAGTCCGCAATGCAGGGCACTTGCCTTGGAAAAGTGGGAATACCCGTTGAGCTGATTATGCTAGTAGTTTCACCCTGCATCCCCCTTTGAACACCTATCATCAACCTCCTTGGGAATGCTGGTTTTATGGAAATACACCCTGCAGGAATCTATAAAGGAGTTTAAAGCCCAGAGCCATGGGGGGGCAGGGGGGGAGCGAGCTGCCCAGCCTCTTTCTGTCTTTGTTTTAAGAAGATCAAACCTCTTCCATGATGGAGGGGGCTGCTGTATCTGCTGTGCCAGATGCTTGCAATCCTAAGAACCACCTCTCAGGATTGTGAGTCTGCAGACTGGTGTGCAGGTCACATTCACGAGGCATGTTCTCTTCTTGGAGAAAACAGCCAAAAAAGCCAAAAAAATGGGTGGGTAGCTCTATCTTTCTCTTACTTTGAACAAACCCAAAGAAGCTTTTGTGGGACTTTCATGGCATTTTTTTTCCTGACAGCCGCACCTGCTTCTTGAGAGGGGGCAGAAAGGGGAACCTTTAAGTCTGCAGCCCCGGGAGAGGAGGGGTCCCCGGGACTGGGGGCTCCCCTTCTGCTGGCAGAACGCAGGGCTGCCGCCGGGACAAGACAATAACTATTTTTTAATCAGGACCACTCTGACTTAGGAGGCATCTATCTCTGCCCAGAGAGGCGGGGAACCCGGGGCCCTGCAAACGCTGCCCGCCGGCTGCCTCCGGACCCAGGGAAGGACGCTGTGAGCCGCTTGGGGCTCCGGGCAAAGGGCAGCGCTCGCCGGAGGCAGGAGCTCAGTCGGCGCTTTTCGGGGTCCCTCGCAGGGCAGGGTCCCCTCAGACCCACCCGCGGCTGCGTGGAGGCCTCATCGGGTTGGTCCGGCCAGCTGCCCCCCGGCTTTGTCCCCGCCACTGCGGTCTGTGGGGGCGGCCCGCTTGAGGGAAGTTGGAGGGGGCGGAGACGGCGGCCGTTCCAGCTTTAGCTACCTCCAGCCTGGCCTGTGGCCGAGGACCAAGCGCACAGGCGGCGGCGCCCCAGGAGCTCCTACCGAGAAGGAGGTCGCCCGCTGTTTCTCAGCTCCTCAGCAGTGCACCGCCCTTTCCTCCCCGTCAGTCCCTCGGAAGGACTCGGGTTAACACACACACATTTCTTGGCTCGGGCTCTAACCCGGCCAGACTCTCCGCGGGCTCCCCGTTGGCCTCACACCAAGCCACCTCCCAGCTGGACCTGCCCGCCTGCAGCTTACGCGAGGCTTCTGCCTTTTGCCCGACCTAAGCCAGACCCCTCCGGGATCCCGCTCTGAGCCTGGGCTGGACCCGACGGGCTCTCGGCCCCTGCCAGCCCCGGGAGCTCCCTCGGCACAGAGCTCCAGTTCGAGGGGAACGAACGGTCCCGGACCTGGCTGCCAGAGCCGCAGGAGGGCCGCGAACGAGAAGAGGGCCGCTGTCTCACCCCCCACCCGGGAACCCTGGGGGAGAGCCGGGGGTGCTGCTCCCCCCGCCGCCGGCAGCTGCCTCCGTTTCCCAGGCGGCTGCGGCTTCTCCCAGCGAGGAGCGCCAAGGCCCCCTAGCGGCGGGACCTGGGAAGGGAGCAGGTCTGTCCCTTCCTCCCGGTCCCACCTGGCGGCCTGCGTGGCTTGGGGCCACGTCCCCACTGGGCAAACGACGGTGGGGGGGCTTAACTGCAGCCTCCATCGCTCCCGGGGCCTGGGCGCAGAAAATAGTGGCCTGGGACGACCTGGAGCCCCTTTGCTCTTCTCCAGCCCTTCCCTGCACCGGGCTATCCACGTCTCCACAGTCATCCTGCTCAGCGTAACCAGCACCAGCGCGTGAGCAGCGGAGGCAGAAAGCCGTCCGGTCCCTCTGCAGACCCAGCTGGTGCCCCTTGTGGTGGGAAGGCCCTGCAAGCCTGGGAGAGCGCCCCCCCGCTGGAGGTCGTTTGGGCACACGATGCCCGGTTGCCTTCCGGCGCCCGCCCCCCGTTCTTCCTTCAGGGCTCCGGGGAAGGGAGGCGGGAAAGGCTGGAGGAAGGCACCGGGGCACCTCGTCACGGCGGCTTGCTCACCCCAGCTGGAAACAAGGCCCAGTCACCTAATGGCTGGATGCTGATGCTCCCTCCGCCCATTCCATGTTTGTGCTAAACGGTTACTAAAGTGTAACAAGCAGTAATTGTGGTAGTTAAACAGCTATTAGTCTGCATTCTTCTTTCAGCTCTGGGTGTTTTTATCTTAAATGGCTCAGATATTGTTCTATTTTTAGAGATCATTTTTGTTCCTGGTCTCAGAGCCAGCCTGCCAGGCTCCACTCAGCCTCTGGGGGCGTAAAAGCAGCCGGGTGGGATCCAGGAGCTGTGACGGGCCCCTGATTCCAGGGTCTTCTCAGCCAGCTTTCCAAACAACTTTTTTTTTTAATCCCTTCAATCGTGTCTAATTCTCGGAGACCGCCTGGAAAAGTCCCTGCAGTTTTCTTGGCAAGTTTTTTCAGAAGGGGTTTGCCATTGCCTCCTTCCCAGGGCTGAGAGAGAGCGGCTGGCCAAGCCCCAGCTGGCTTTGTGCCCAAGGATGGACTAGAATTCAGGGTCTCCTGGTCTCTAGCCGGGTGCCTTCACCGCCAGACCAAATAGAGACAGCTAAAGCCACTTAGCTTTTTCCCCAGCCCTAACCATTGGTACAAAGGGCCTTCTTGTCTCCCATCATGGAGGGGCTTAGACTGCAAGGGGCAACAGGCAGTGGGGGCAACAGCACCAGTCGAGGCCAGTCCCCCCTCCCCAGCAGCTGCAGTTGGTGGCCAGGAGTTACAGTCAGGTATGAAGCCTGATAAATGACCGCGGGAGAACTGTTCTCCCTGGCATCCCCGATGGGAGAGAGAGGACCGCTGACCACCTTTAAGAACAGTGTTTCAGGAGCAGGAAAGGTCTGCCCTTCCTCCTCATGCTGTGCCAAAGCCCGGAGAGGCAAGAAGTGGGACACGTGCTTGGCTACTGGCCCTCTGGTGACACACCGTCCCAAGCGAAGGAAGGCCAAGGCGCAGGCAAGAGGAAGGGGCTGAGGCCAGGAGAGCCCAGATGTGCCATCCCTTCAGCCCCCGGCCCTGCCCGGCCCTCCCTCTCCTTCACCCGAGAGATGACTGAGGCTCAGGACTGGTCTGCTGCAGCTCCTCCCCATGGCACCGGCCCTCCCTCAGCCCAGAGACCCTCTGCCGTGGCCCCTTCCCTTCCCAGGTAGGGACCCTGCCTGGCAATGGCAGCGCTCCTGGCGCAGTTTCCAGGTGCCTCCAAGGGCCAACCCCATCCCTGAGCAGCTGCCCCTGGATGTGCCTGAGTGGGCCACCTGCTGTCAGTGCGGAGAAAGAGGATGGTGAAGGACCATGAATGGCCTCCAGGGAGGCTCGCAGAGAATCCCTTGAGCAGGGCTTGGTTCCGGTGGCCAGCCAGGCTACAAGGTCACCGAGAAGCCGATCTCAGTCCTCCCAGCATGCCCCGCTCAGTGAAGGCCCCTCTCCGGCTAATTTGGCATGGGGGCTTCCCCTCCACCCTGCCTTATCTGGGGATCTCTGCTCCATGGAAAAATGGTGCCAGGCCCCGATGGAAGGCAGATAGGGCAGGCTCAGAAAGCATTTCCCTGGGTTGGCCCCAGGAGCCTGCGCTATCTCTTCCATCTCTCCCGGCCCAGCCACGCAGCAGGGCCATTTTCTGCCTAATGTTCCCTGCTGCCTTTTCCTGCACCCGCTGGGCATGGGGGCAGGTGTTCGTCCCACCTGGGAGCCCAAGATAAGCTGGAGATGGGGAGAGGGAGGGGTTCCTTCCTGGGAGGGACTGGCAAGCTCCACCACCACTGCCCCCCGTCCCCCGCCGGACACACACACACACACACACACACAAAGACCTCTTTCAACTTCCTCCTCCCACCAAGCAGGATCCTCCCAGGCTGCAGGGGTCCCACCACACCACCAGGCCCGGAAAAGCCCCCAGAGAGGCTGCTGCTGCCCCCTGCTGGCCTCCTTCAGCCAAAGTGCTTCCCTCCTGCCATTGCCAGACCTGTCTCTTTGGGGGGCCTTCCAGGAGCCCCTGCAGCCCCCACTGGGACAAACCCATAAAACAGCACAAGACTGGGCGTCCAGAAGAAGCGCACCCGGACCCAGGGGCAGACCTTGCAATGCCTGCAATTCACAAATGAGGGGATGGACGGCTGGTGCTAAAGCAGCTGCTCGAAGGCTCAGTCCCCAAGTGCGGCGCCAGTCCCAGGCAGAGGTGGGACTCCGCCAAGGCTGCCTGCGGCTGTCCCATTAAATGACCTCGGCCACCCTGCCCATCACCCTTCTGCATGCTCCCTAGCAGTTGCAAGAGGGCTTTCGGCTGGGGGGGGGGGATCCGCAGTTTCTGGGAGACACTCATGCCCCAGGAGGAGGAGAAGGGGGTGGGGAGCAAGCAGAACTTGGGAAGCTGGAAGTCGCTGCAGGAGCAAACGAAGAGCTGACGGTCAGCAGCTCTGCAAACTCCGTGATGGGATTTCAGCTCCTTAAGGTTAACAGTGACAGTCCTTTGTGGGTGGCTGCCATGGGGGGGGGGGGCAAAAGAAACAAGACCCCTTTGCTATTTCCTGTCAAGTTTGCAATTTATGGGCAATCCTGCTGGCCACCCCGTCCTCCGCCTGGATCTACAAGCAGTTCCATCAGTGCACAAAAGGTCAACCCAAAGAGGCCTAACTGAGCCTGATCTGGCACTCTTTCAGCAGGCTCCTTTCCCTGCAGCTGCCTTCCCCCCGCCAGAGCTGCGGGGCTCTCTGTTTCCCCGCTCCGACCCTCCTTCGCCCCTCGGCCCACTCCCTTCTCGGCTGGGTCCCTCATCCCCGGACACCTTGCACTTGGTGGAGAGCAACTCCCTCCCAGTGGGGTTCCCTGGCAGGTGGCTGTTCTGCTGGTGCAGGGCAGGCTGTTCGTGAGCACGCCCAGAGGAGCAGCAGCCACGGGGGAGTGGCATGGTTGCCGGCAGGTTTCCGGGTCCAATTCAAGGGGCCGGTTATTACTTCTTACCCCTATGGCCTGGGTCCTTGCAACCTTCAGGGCCTTCCAACTGGGGCAAGGTCTGCCTTGCCTGTGCAGGCTGAGAGAAGGGCTGAGAGTAGCCCACCATAAGGAGTCAAGGGGAGGGAGACCTTCCTGGTCAGTGACACTGACGGGTGGCCTTTCTGGATCGGCCTGTGCCCAGGTAAAGACGCCCCTTCTCTGTCAGCCTGTCAAAGACGAGTGAGGGCCACATTTTTTCAATGGAAGCAGCCAATCCAGGGAGGAAGATCCTATAGTTGGGGGTAGGGGTGGTATTTTCTGGGTTTTCATCTGTATGTTTTATGGTGGTCTCTGGTTTTTGTTTTGTTGGGGGCCACTTTGGAGGAGGGAATGCTATGAGGTATTGTCAATAAATCAATCAAGGAGAAGAACCCTCAGCTCAAGCCATCCTGCCACTCCAGAGAGCAAGCTAGCAGGCTGCCAGCCAGCCATCCCACCCCCTCCCATGGCAGGACCATGGCAGGACCAGGGAGAGCGGCTGGCAGCCTCTCCAGGTGGGGGGAGTGAGCAGGAGGGGGTCTTGCACGCCGGGCCCTGTGAAGGAGAGGGCGGGGCCCAGGGAGCGTCCAGGCAGGAGTGACCTCCCATCCTGTCAAGGCCAGCGGGAAGCTCACCCCATGGCTGGGGCGCCAGGGCAAAACAAAGGTGAGCGGCGGGCTGGTCGTCTTCAGGCTCTTGCTGCTAAACCCTCCGCAACGTGCCGGGATTCAAATGCCGGCTGTGGGGGCAGTGCCCTGCTCCGGGGCAGGTGGCCTCACCACTCGGTCCTCCTTTGGACACCTGGTCAGGGGCCTCTCTCAGCGTCCTGCCGCTGCCCCCCCCTCTGCCCCAGCCAGGCTTGAGCGCCAAGTCCCAAGGGAAGAAGCGCGAGGGGCGCAGCCGACGCCCCCGTCCCAGCCCCAGACACAGCCCCAGCCCGCCAATGGGGCCTTGACCGAGCTGCTGCTGGAGCCCCAAAAGCGGCCAGGGAAGCAGAGCAGGCCGTCTGGCTTCAGGCTCTGTGCCGACGGCTCCCTCCAATCGGTGGGCTCTGCGTGCCCGGGACCGGATGACCGAAGCGAACAGGGCCTGATCTGGGGCCCGGCACTCCACTGTCTCCGTTGGCATCCTCCGGGCATGCTCCCTTTGCCTCGTTCAATGGGCGGGGGGGGAGGGGGGAGGGTAGTTCTGGGTGGGAGGGGCCTCCTGCTGCGCCTGGGTCCCGGCGACTCTGAGCCCCGAAGCAGCCCACCTGGCGCCCCCTGAGCTGCCCCGGTTCAGGCCGGGCTGGGCTCCCCCCAGGGGGGAGTGGGAGGGGGCACAGCACTCCTGGCTACCAGCAACAGAGCATCGGGAAAGGGGAGGCTGGGCGAGGTGGGGGGGAGGACACTGCCCGCCCTTTCTGGTCGCATGTGCCTGCCCAGCCTTTGCTCTCCCGTCACTGTCCGGAGGCGCCAGACTCTTGACTCAGGCGAGGCCAGCCCATGCCATCCCACCTCGCTCCCCTGGGAGTGATGGGAGCTCCCTGGCTTCCTTCACAGAGGGGGCTGTTAATATGTTTTCCACTACAGATTAAGGTTACTATGGTAACTAATCATTTTGGCCGGGTGAAGAGGTTGAATTTAATTGTCCTCTTTTCGGATGTTAATTTTTGCACCTGGGGAGAAGAACTTGCCTGGACTTGTTTTAGTTTCAGTTTCCCTTCTGTGTAGGCATGTAGAGAGTTAAGCAGCTCTCACTGAGAGCCTGTGAATATGTTTGCTTTCTGTAAATAAAATTATTTTTATAGAAATGCCTGGTGTGTGACTTTTCTGATCTCTCCTGGGCCAAAGGCTTTCCTAGCAATCTGCTAACAGGTTATGGGCCCAGCAAGCAGCCCAGTAAAACCCCAGAGAGAATAGAGAGATCAGCTCCACACCTCATGCACAATTTAAAGGCAGGTAGCAAAGACCTGTGAAGATTTTCTTTGGAGCCACCTGGAGATTTTCCAGCAACTGCCGGTCTACAGGACAAAGAAGCCGAGGTGACTTGCAAAAGAAGTAAGAAGCCATGGCTACCTCCCAGCCCTCAGCGATGCCTCTGGAGCGCCTATCAGAGACCAACTATTTGAATTGGGCCCTGAAGATGGAGATGTATCTTTGCAGAGAGAATCTTTGGCTGCCAATTGGTGAGCAAACCCCCCAAAATCCCAGTGCTGAATGGCTGAGACAGGATGAGCAGGCTAGAGCCACCATTATCCTGGGAGCTGAGGACAATCAGCTAGTCCATGTGCGAGGCATGCAGTCTGCAAAGCAACTTTGGGACTCTTTGAGAGACTTGTATGTAAAGGCAACAGCAGGGAGTAAAGTTACCCTGACAAAAAAGCTGTACAAAGCCTACCTTGCAGAAGGAGATAGCCTTCCTGAGCACCTGCATTATATTCAGCAGCTGCTTGTTGAGTTGCAGGAGAGAGGAATGGAATTTACACCTCTCACAAAATCCTATATCCTCCTGTCCTCACTGAATGAAACGTGGGACACGCTGATTTGTACGCTGGAGGCTATGCCTGAAGCAGACCTCACCCCATCGTATGTTACACAGCGCTTACTCGCTGAATGGGAGAAGAGAGAAGAAAGATCCCCCCCCCCATCTCTTCTGGAAAGCTGCAAGACCAGAAAATGCAAGAAAAGAAGGGAAAGGAAGCTGAGGCCACAGCACTAGCCAGCCAGCGATGCTTCACTTGTGGTTCAGCTGGACATTTGCAGAAAGACTGTGCCTTGAGACCCAAGAGTAGAAAGACAGAGAAGAAGAACACAAGGGCAACACAGAAGAAGGCTCTTCAGACAACCCAAATCGCACAGGTTGCTGAGAAGGGTAATTCTGATGTATGGGTGTTAGATTCTGGGGCCAATTGTCATTTATGTAATTGTAAAAGCTCTTTTGTGTCACTATCTAAAACAAACAAAGGGTGTCTTTGGCTGATGGGTCTGTGACCAAAATTGTGGGACAAGGTGACTTGTATTTATCCTGCTTGGGAGAAACTGTAAAAGGTGTGTTGTATGTGCCAAATTTACAATCAAACCTTTTAACTGTGGCACAATTGGCTGCAACAGGGTATATCATAACATTTAAGAAAAATGGTTGTGAGATACGTAAACATGGAAAATTGTGTGCTACTGGTATATTAAAAGACTCCTTGTACATTGTGCAAAATGCAAGGAAGCCAAGCTGCAAGGCTGCAGTTGGCAACACTCCATATCATGACCAATGTGTACACCTGATGCACAGGAGATTTGGTCAGGCTAATTGCAGGTATATAGCACAAATGCCAGAGCTGTGTGCTGACCTAAAGATAAAACCCTGTGGCAAATACTTAGATTGTGTAGTTTGCAAAGAGTGCAAAACACTAAAAGCTCCTGTGAGTAAGCACAGTGACAGAGTTACAACTAGACTTCTAGAAGTTGTACACTCTGACATTATTGGTCCTTTTGCTCCAAGTCTTGGACAAGCAAGGTATGCAATGACCATCATTGATGATTTCTCAATATACACATTTATCTACATCTTAAAACATAAAGATGAGGCATTTGAGAAATTCAAAAGTTTTGTGACATGGGCAAATGGAAAACTCCCTAGGCCTGTATCTGCACTCCAATGTGATAGAGGAAGAGAGTACCTTTCTTACAAATTCAAAAGGTTCCTAGTGGAAAAGGGGATAGAACAAATTCTTTCTAACCCTTACACCCCTCAGCAAAATGGTGTTGCTGAAAGAAAGGGCAGAACCTTGCAAAATGCAATGGAATGCATGCTTAAAGATTCACATTTATCTTTTAAGTATTGGGGAGAGGCAATATCTACTGCCTGTTATGTACAAAACAGATTGTATAACTCTGTGATTCAGGACACTCCATTCCATTTGTTTTATGGTGTGAAACCAAAGGTAAACCACCTTAGAGTGTTTGGTAGCACTGCTTGGGTTCATATCCCAAAACAACAGAGAAGGAAAGGAGGCCCCACAACAAAGAAAGCCGTCTTTGTTGGCTATGAACAAAGCCAAAGGAGCTACAGGTTCATAATGGGAGAGAAATTAATAATTAGCAAAAGCACTTCTTTTGCTGAACAAAACTGGGGGAGATTAAACTCTAGCTCTCCAGTTGATCTGACCACCACAAGAGAACAGCAAGGACTTGCTGATGGTGATCTTTTGCCTGATGAGGACATTAAACCAGAAAAGCAAACTGAAGATCTGTCTGATGAGACAGATGCTTCTCAGGAAAGTGATAGGAGTCAGAATTTAAGCCCTGTATTACCTCGCAGATCTCAGAGGAGTAATAAAGGTGTTACTCCATCACGTTTTCGGGCTGAAACAGGCTTTTCACATATTCACAGAACCTGAGTCCTTAGAACAAGTGAATGCTTTACCACCTGAGATTGCACAAAATTGGCATTCTGCCATGCAACAGGAGTTAGCATCCTTGAAAGAAAATAAAACATGGAAACTGGTAAATCTACCTCCCAATGAACACTGTCTAGGTTGCAGGTGGGTTTTCAAACTGAAAAGGGATGCTGATGGCAAAATCCAAAAATATAAAGCAAGGTTAGTTGCAAAAGGGTTCACTCAAAGGAAAGATTTAGACTTTGACAAGACTTTTGCACCAGTTACTAAAGGTGAATCAATTAGATTACTGTTAAAATTGCTGCACTCAAAGGAATGTCAGTTCACCACTATGACATTCAAACTGCATTTCTCTATGGTGATTTAGACCACAAATTATACATGCAGCAACCCCCTGGCTATGAAAAAGGGGAGAATCTGGTCTGTGAACTGCAGAAATCAATCTATGGGTTAAAACAGGCTGCTAGATCCTGGAACCAAAAACTAGATGAAAAACTGCAGAATTTTGGTTTTGAAAAAGGAAAAGCAGATCCATGTGTATATGTGAAGAAAGACAAACAAGGCTGTATGTATCTGTACATTTATGTTGATGATTTGCTGCTGTTCACACCAACAGAAAAACAAAGGCTTGATTTTGAAGCCTTCATGAAAAGCCATTTCACATTAAAAAGCCTTGGAACTGTGACAAATTACCTAGGTTTGGAAATACACAGGGAGAAGGATGATAGCTTTCTGTTAAGCCAACATAGTAAAATTCAAAAGCTCCTAGAGGATTTTAATATGCAAGAGTGTAAACCATTCTCTACTCTGATAACAGATTTTCAGAAAGATATAGGAGAAACTCAATTAACTGAGGCAGAGAAATATAGATCTGCAATTGGAAGTTTACTGTACATTACAAATCTCTCTCGCCCAGATATCTCAAATTCTGTGGCCATTTTAAGTAGACAGGTAGAGAAGCCTACATCTACTGGAAAAGCAGCACTGAAGAGGTTAATGAGGTATTTGCAAGGAACAAAGAATTATTGCCTGAAGCTAAATGCCTCGAACCAAGAAATTGCAGGCTTTTGCTGATTCTGGCTGGGGAGCAGATGTCAGTGACAGGAAATCCACTTCTGGGATTTTAATTCAATTTGCTGGGTCTAGCTTAGGCTGGCATTCTAGAAAGCAAACACTTGTTGCTCTTTCCACTGCAGAAGCAGAGTTTTATTCTCTAACACAAACCTGTAATGAGGTTATATGGTTTAAACATTTGTTAAAAGACATAGGCATGGAAGTGAACCAGCCTATAACTGTTTATGAGGATAATCAAGCTTGCATTGCTATGGCAAAATCTGAAGCCTGCAAAAATAGGACAAAACATATCGATATTAGATATCAATATATCAAAGATATGATAAGCAAAGGAGAAATAATGTTGAAATATTGTGAATCAAAAGACACGTTTGCTGATATTTTAACCAAACCTCTTGCTGTACCAAGACACAAAGAGTTAACAAAGCAAATTGGTTTGCATCTTATTCTGTAGT
Organism: Candoia aspera; assembly: GCF_035149785.1. Taxonomy (NCBI): domain Eukaryota; kingdom Metazoa; phylum Chordata; class Lepidosauria; order Squamata; family Candoiidae; genus Candoia; species Candoia aspera. The sequence goes on from NC_086160.1 coordinate 78,074,590, forward strand.
ATAAAAAGGAGAGTGTTAATATGTTTTTTACTACAGATTAGGGTTACTATGGTAACTAATCATTTTGGCCGGGTGAAGAGGTTGAATTTAATTGTCCTCTTTTCAGATGTTAATTTTTGCACCTGGGGAGAAGAACTTGCCTGGACTTGTTTTAGTTTCAGTTTCCCTTCTGTGTAGGTATGTAGAGAGTTAAGCAGCTCTCACTGAGAGCCTGTAAATATGTTTGCTTTCTGTAAATAAAATTATTTTTATAGAAATGCCTGGTGTGTGACTTTTCTGATCTCTCCTGGGCCAAAGGCTTTCCTAGCAATCTGCTAACAGGGGGAGGGTCTTGTGCTGTGTGGGGGGGGGCCCTAAGGCTTCTCCACCAACTGTCAGAGCACCACAGCCCCCATCCAGCACCTAGGCACCAGGGGAGAAGGCCAGCAGGGCTGGCATAGGCATCCAGGCCCGGCATCCCCCTGGAGAAAAGGGCCTCTGCTGTGCCCCCCACCAGCTTTCCCTAGCAAGGGTGGGATCCCTGCCTCACCAGCTTCTCTGGGCCCTCAGGAGCAGCCCACCTGCAGGAGGGCTTAGAGGTGGGTGGTCCTGCATGGTCAGCAGGGCACAGTGAGTCAGCCGGGCCCATGTGCTCCATTGGGCTGATTCTGCCCTCCCCACCTCTGAAGCTGCAAAGTATTATCCAAGCGGGTTGTTCCCTAATACAGATACTTCCCACCCCTGGCTGCAGTGAGATTTGAATACAAAAGGGGAGATTTCTCTGAAAGAAGGAGACCAGGAAAAGAGCCCGAAAAGGCAAGTCGAGGGGTCCAGGATCCTCGTCCACCTGAGCCCAGGGAGCAGCCTTCTCAGTGTGATTCCTTCTCCTGACAAGGAGAACAGAAACAAACAAAGGAAGGGCTACAGGAGGAGGGTGATAATGCAGAAGGAAACTTGAAGGAAGGAAGGAAGGAAGGAAGGAAGAAGTTTGAGGAGGGCATGGCAAAAGTATCAAGGGAAGTCTTTAAATATATTCAAAACAGAGAACCCATCAGAAAGGCGGCTGGTAGACAACAAATTTAAGAGATTCTTCAGAGGGATATGGAGACTACAGAGAAAATGAATTATTTGCATCTGTCTTTACTACAAAAGATTTACGATAGATACTTGAACTTGGATTGACTTTCTCAGGGTTGCAACTGGAGTATCTAAAGAAACCTGGGCTAACGGAGAAGGACTTCTGAAGAGACTTGATGGATTCTGAAGCATCCACTCCCAGGTTTTTAACCAGTTCAGGGTTGAAACGCCTTTCCTCCTAGTGAAAATGGTCATCCCTCAGAAGAACTTGGGGGTCATAGGGGGGAGCTCAATCAACTCGGGGTGGCAGCTGTAAAAGAATGGCAGGCAGACTCCATGCAAAGGAATTGGGACAGGGATCCAAAATAGCCCTTCCAACCTTGCATGGCCCTTATGGAAACCAGTGCTGTGTCCACAACCAGTCTCCGCCCCCACAAAAGGACGTAACAGAGCCAGAAGAAATGCAAAGAGGGGCATCCAGAATGATCTGAAGGTTCAATGCCACTAACCTGGACCATTGTTAAAGTTGCACCCCTGCCCTCGGGAACAGCAGCGCTCAGACATGGCCTGTCATGTTGCTTTCGTTGTGTTTTTAGTTTATGTCTTGGACATATTGCAAGCTGCCCAGAGGCTTTTTGGAGTTGGGCACCTTAACAAGTCCGATAAATAAATGACTGAGCTGATGAATCAGGGCAGCTGCAGGGGAGCAACAGCTGGAGCTCCCCTGCAGCTGTTGGCTCTCCTTTCCACCCCCGCATGGGAGCACACCAGCAGCAGAGCCACGCAACCTGCCTGGGCTGTGAGCTCTGGCTCTGTAGATCCCGCGGCAGCTGCTCTCCCTTCAGAAAACATAGGACAACTCAGACTCTGCTCAACAAGCCATGTGTGTGTGTGTGCATGTGCGCACACACACTAACTGGACTTCTTGGGTGTCATGGAAATATGGCCAGAAAAAGGGCCCCATGCTTGTAATCTCTCAGCTGGTTTTTAGGCTCCAGTCTTGTGGTTGCTGTTTGGGCATTCATCATCATGAACTGTTTTTTAATGGTTTGCTGATTCATTCCATTTAAATCCTGTTTTTCTACCAAGAAGTCAGTTAATAAAAATTAAAACACAGAATAAGTAGTGTAAAAGCATGAATTATAGTTAATGCACACATTATCAATTACGTTTGGGGAAAGAGGGTGTGTTTTCTCTCTCTAAATGCTGAGCAGAGATCAGCCTCTCTCCTTGTGCCAGACATGCCGCCTCTGCTGGTCAGGGCATCTTTGAAGGCCTGTGCCTGCAGACCCCAGTAACCCTCGGGGTATCAGGCCTAAGCTGTAGCACCTGGCCTTAAATGCACCCCAGGGCAGACCTTGCGGGCAGGCATGGCTGGACCTCTCTAGCCTTTTGCATCAGGGTCAACTTCCAGACCCTCTTTAAAGGGAGCCCTGCGCAGCCCATGCAGCAACGCTGCAGCATGGAGAAATCAGGTTTTTCCCTTGGCATCAAACAGAAGTAGTTTCCATGGTCTTCCTCTGGGGTGATTTTTTTTTTACTTCCAAGTGCAAAATATAGCCTGGGATTTCCTGGTGGTGTCCCATCCAAGTGCTAACTAGACATCACCCTGCTTAGCTTTTCTGAGATTGGCCAAAGCTGGCCAGGAGCTGCTGGAGGGCTAGAGTTGAATAATTGTGCTAGATCCAGCTGGACTCTCTGCTGCCCTTTTCCCACAATCCCCCTGTCTCCTGCTGGGGCCTCTAGAACCCCACTTTTTTTCCAAGGGAGAGCTGTCAATTTTCTAGATCCCTTTGGTCCTGCCACCCTGGCAGCCTTTCTTGGGAAGGAGTTGCCCGATTACCAGTGGGGCCACTTTTGAAGCAACTATATCTACCCTCAGCCTGCAGTCCCTGTTCCCCTCCCACCACCACCACCCTCCTTTATCTGACCATTAGCCCTGCAAAAATGTGTGTTTGGCCAATGCTGAGACAGGCAGAAGTTGGAGAACAGAGGGAAGAAGGAAAGCTTGCAAATGGAAAACTGTGGAAGTCCTAATACTGTCACTGGAAAGCGATCCTTGTGACTGAGCAGTGATAAGGTTGCAAAGGATCCAGGATGTGTGTGTGTGTGTGTAATTTTTGCCTCTGGCCAGGAGGCTGTTTGGGTGCAATTTCCACAAGCGAAATCTAGGTTCCCGAGGAGCCTTGGCTGCCACCTGCTTACCAAAGGACCTGGAGGGGAGGGTGAAGGGGAGTTGAGAACAAATGAAGAGTTCAAATGTGAAACGATTAAAAATAAAATAAACTACATTGAAGGGAGGCAAGATAAGGCGCCTGAGCTCTGTCTCCCTATTTAACATTCATTGGATTGAATAATCAGGCCTCATTATCTCAAATTGGTTGCATATTTGCCCTCAAAATGCTAATTTGAAAGTTGGCTGCAAGCACCGTTCTGCCTATTTTGACTAAAATATTATTTTGTTTTATTGTGCACTGCCAGTAGCTCCAGGGGCTTTTCCAGTTTAAAACAAAACAATAATAAAAAAATTCTATCAAAGTCTGGCCAGGAAGAAAGCACCTCTCAGAGCAGACGGCATTTGTGTGCCTGTTTTGCGTAGAAATGGCATTTCCTGGCCTTGAAGTAAAATTAGGGCCGTTATCAGCTTCTTTTAGGGGATGGACAATTTATCATTAATCTCACAGAAGGAAATGGAGGAAATATTTTTATTATTTCACCAGGGGAACGAGGCTGTGCCGCCTCTCCTGCCAAGAAGCGCAGCTTCTGAACTTTGCTGAGATGGGGGGGGGGCCTCCATTCCTTCTAAGACACCGATTAGCCCTCTGTAAGGCCTCCTTTCCTGGGGGAGATGGGGGGCAGCGCAGCAGGGGGCTGCTATCAGGAACTCCCTGGGGTTCGGGTGAAGGGGAACAAAGTGCAGCTGGGTGGACCCCACCCATCACGCTGTGGGTATGGGAGCCCCCACATCACCAGAGCATCAAGACTGGGGGTCTCCAGGCTGAGGGAGCACAGGCTCCCTTGTCCCCCAGGGAAGCGTGATGGCCCCTGTCCACAGAGCCCCTTATGGCAGATCGATGAGCTGCTGGCTTGGACCACCGGGAGCTGGCGTAGGGCTGCCCCGCCCAGAGAGCCCCACAGTGTCCATCCCTGTTTCAGCTCAGAGGGGTCCCGCCCCGCCCTGGCTAAGAACGGAGGCCAAGCAAGATGCGGGGAGGGAGAGGAAGCATCCAGGAGGGGGACAGGAATGCCTGGGGCTGCTGGGAGGCACCTGGTTCAGGGGCCCCTGGCTGCCACCGGGTCAGGCCTACCATAGATCTCTCTTGAAGGCATGAATACCGCTGTGAATCAGGATCACTAATTCCCTTGCCAACAAGCCATTTTCATTTAAGTTTGGCAATGGGTTTCCAGGCTAACCGTAGCGGCCACCCTGGTTGCTTCCAAGCTTCAGTGCAGAGAGCCACCTGCAGCCTGACCCGAAGAAGCATCCCAGTCACCCCTGAGAGGGATGTGATCCGAGAGATGCTTAGGAGGAGCACCTTAGGGACAGTGCGGGGAGACAGTGGGAGGGGAGTGTGACAGCCCTCCTCAAGGCCCCAAAGGAAGGCACCCAGGAAAAAGAACTGGGGAGGGGGGACTCCAGTGCAGCTTTTGCAGCACCCCGGCTTTTTCTGAGCAGGATCGGGCCCACCTGGAGTTGGGCAGAAGACCGCCTCTGGTGCCAAACCCTCAGCCAGGCTGGGCAGTGGAAAAGGCATCAGCGGACTAGTCCCAGAGCCCTGCTGAGGAAATGACCTGCCCGCCTCATGTCCGTGTAGGCCCAGGAACCGGACTTGGCAGAAAGGAACTGTGTCATTTGAGCACTGCTGAACGTCAGGAGGAGCCTGGTGGTGCTTTTCCGACTGGCACGTTTCAAAAGCCCAGGTCTCGTGGTCAAACAGGTTCTCAGGAAGGGCGCTACCAGGCTGCTCCTGGTTCGGGGCCACCACGACTGATTGGGCCGTCCCCCTGCAATGGCCTGTGGCTGGGCAGGAAGGGGCTCACTGGCTGTCCCACAAGAACTGTCACCGTGTGTCTGGCCATGGTCCGCACCACAGGCTCCTGAACGTTCTTCCAGGACTGCACAGGAGACTTGGCTCAGCAATCGGGATCCTGTCTGGACAAATTCTGCCCAGGCAGGACCCCAGGGGATTTCATGAGTGAGCCTTCCGAGGAGCATTAGGGAAGTTGTTTGCCGTGAGCTTTGGGATTTGGGGGACTTCCCAGTCTGGCCAGTTGCCCTGGGATTTGACTCCTCCATGAAATGACCATGAGGAGCCGTGGTTCATGCGCTCGGCTCCCCTCCCTTTGGTCCAACACTTGTGCCTGGGCTCAGCTGACCCGGGTGTGACCCCTTGTATGACACCTCCAGTTGCCCTGTGCGTAGCTGCCACAGGCCAGAATGCTGCCCAGCTGCCCCTGGATGCTCCACACCCAGGAAGCAGAGGGCATGGGCCCAGGGAGGACCTGGGGGCACCTCAGCTGGCTCAGAGGGCTGCTCAGGTCTGCCCAGGAGGAGAGGTGGGCAGGGAGGAAGACAGACCAGTAAAATGTGGAAGCGGTCAAGGAGCCCCAGGACACGAGGCGCCTTGCCACAGAACCAAGAGGCCTAAGCTGGTTTCGTTTCCAGCCACCACCAAAAGGAGGCCATTCCATCTGTTTCCAGCTCAAGGGCGAATACTTTTAGAACCTTTAATTTGCTACGTGGCTAGTTATGAAAGAGTCAGATGTTGTTGGTAGGAGGGGTATGAGTGGGGATGGGGTTGAGATAACACCGGGTGTCACCCCAATGGAGAATCCAGCTCCCTCATTGCCCTTCTAGCCCAATGTTGGCAACAATGACTGGCAGTGGCTCCTTTGCATGGCGGGCAGAGAGGCAACTCTCTAACTGCCCCGTTATCTCTGAGATGAGGAACTGCCAACCTGCTAGCCTGGTATGGCCAACCAAGCTGACCATCTGGCCAGGATGCTCCCAAGGACACTGACCCTCCACCCCACACAGGCAAGACGTAATGGTATGGCCCCGCCACCCCCCCTTGGCATGCTCCACCTCTCTCCAGCCCCCCCACCGCTTTCACCCAAGGACAGGTGGGGGAGGGGCTGCAGAGCAGCAAGGGCCTTTCCCTGGTTTCAGGAATGTCTGGCTGCTGGCGGGGTGGGAGGCAGAACCTGCCCACTGGGCCAGACCCCGCTCTATGCAACACATTTGTCTTCCTATTTATGTCTGGGGTTTTGCCAAATACAGGTGTCCAGTAATCCAGAGCAGAAAAGTCCAACGGGTCTAACAGGGCTCCACATTGCAGAGACCCCACATTGCTCATGCTCCCACCCTGGGCTGCAGGGGCTCTCCAGGCCCAGTGGTTCCTGCTGGCATGTCCAGCCATGGGGGGAGGGGAGGCCACCGCTTCCCCCAGAGGGTCCTGTGTCCTTCTTGCTGCCTCTACAGGGCTGCCTTCAAACTGCCCCCCCTTGGGACTCCATCGCCCCCCCCCCCCGGCTCCTTGACAAGCAGCTGCCCTGCCCTTGCTTCTCAGCAGCGGGATGCGTGGCCCCTGGCACAGGATGTGGTCTCTTGCAGCAAAGCAATCAGGCCAGACATAATTTTATTTACCCGATTACCCTTTCTAAAAGTCAATCAATAGATAATAATGTTGGAATAATATAGAGGATTAAGGATACTGAAGGGCAATTGCCCCGAAAGTCGCCTCAATCCTGCCTTAGTGATGCAGCGATTCACTTGCCAGATTACCCGACATTCCATGGGGTGGCTCCAAGTGACCTCTTTCAGATGCAGGCACCACAATGCGGGGCTGAAGCTTGTTTGCACAGCAGACTGCAATTGTAGCCAAGATTACACAGGCTGAAGGGGGGGGGGGCTGTTACACATAAACATGGAAATCCCCAACTCTCGATTCCGTGGGCATCTCCTTCTACGTTTGGCAATGACATTCCAGACTGGACAGATGGACATGCCCCTGGCCAGCCCAGATGGCATCCCAGAAGGGCAAGGAACAGAAGCACCCGTGGCTTGCCACGCTGGAGCACAGGGCCACCAGAGGATGAAGCCCAAGGGGGGATCCACAGGCAAATGATGCCGGGGGCCTGGAGGGGTGAGAGGCCCCCACCCATCTTCTGTGGGACTGAGCTACGCTCAGAGGAAGTTCAGAACGAGAGCAGCATGGAAGACCAGGAGCACAGGCAGCAACAGGGCAAGTTCATGGCCTGCTCTTTGGTGCGTCTCTCTAGCCGTGTTTCCTCAGAACGGTGGCTGGTTGAACCTGCACAGGTGGAGGCATGGGGGGGCTGATTTGGGGTGCGGGGAGGGATTTAATGCACACTAAGACTCACCCAGTGAATAGCTGCTTGGCTGTCCATGGCTTGGCCACTTGGCTTGGAGCACAAGCCTGAAAATGGAAAAGCTGGATGTAGATGCACTGTTTCTCCCTCACATGCACTCCCAAGGGTTGTCTGGGTCATATCTGAACCCCACTGAACCTGTCCAGGTAAGGCGGAACTGATGTTACCCCATTGCCCAGCTGCAGGCCCCAAAGCTCCCCCCTGGGGCCAGCGGAAAGTTGCAAAGCCCCCAGAGAGAGCTCTTCGGTAGGGCATTTGGAGGAGGATGTTAGTCATGCAATACTAATGAAAGATTCCGTGTTTACATAAATGATGCTCTGTTTATTGGATTTGTTTCCAAAAAGCTGAGGTTGCAGTTCTTTAGAGGTATGTTGGGTGAATCAATGCATTTAAAAGCCAATGTGCGACCCTGTGCTTTTCATAGTACCGCAGCAAGAAGCAGCTTGAGTGGGCGACCGGGATGGAGGCACAGGTTCTCCTCTGAGTAGGTTCTGTGCTGCCATAATAAAGGTACAAGTGCCAAACTTTACCACTCTGGAGATTTTAAAATGCTGCTAGGATTTACGTCTTAGCATTTGGATTTGCAATAATTGCCTTCCTTGAATTATGAGATAGAAGTTTTTTCCTGGGCCGGGGAAATAGCTCCTTTAAATGAGCATCAGGAATCCCTTGTTTGAATTTGAATTTCCAAGAGGACAGAATCCATGTAACTTTCTGACAAGTCATCCAGATGAGCTTTGCAGCTTCTCTATTTGTGCCAGTTTTACGATAGTGATCAACATGTATTTTTCAAATAAATAAACAGTTCCAGTGAACACTGCCCTGTATTCAGAAGGCAGGATAATGTTTCAGCAAGGCAGTCCATTTTCTTGTCAAGCCTGCCTAGATGTTGTAATCAGGCACTAACAATGGAGCATTGTGACAGGGGTGTTTCCTTTTCTTTTTAAGATCTGAAAAATAGATTGGTTGCACCCTTTTTTCAATTCCCAACACTCAGCAGCCCTCTCTAATTGCAGCTGCGGGCCAAGTGGGCTGCACACGGCTGATTCTGCTTTTAGCAGCTGTGGAAAAGAAGACTGGGACAGGGAAAAGTTGTTTCTGAGGACCAGACGTGGGACAGAAGACTTGACAGGACCAGAGGCGTCCTTTATCAAAATGGTAGTTAACGTTTTCATTTCTTTAATTGAAGTTCTTCTTTAAAAAAACCCAAATCCATAGGTTTGCTTTTACTGGGAGCATGATGCAAACCCGCATCCAAGAAGCCTGAGGTCTTTCTGCTCGGAGGAAGACGGTCTCTGGCTCGCCCGCTCTTCAGGGCACCGGCAAAGCATCTGTAGATAAAGGGAGCCCCCTGCTGGTAGGACCTGGGAACAGATCGGTGGCATTCCACCTTCCCATCTGAGGGAGATTCAAAATTGCATCCAAAATTGAAGAGCTTTCTAGGAAAGGGTCTACCCTACGGCCTGCATTTGCTTTGCCAAGGCAAACCTCCCTGGGCCATGGGCCAAAGGCCTGCTCTCTTTCTGGGGTCTCCAAACTACAGCCTGTTGTCAGAGCCCTTGGCAAGCAGGCACCTGGCGTGCCTCCCTGTACTGGGCAGAAGGGACAACCCCAAGGGACAGGGGGAAGAGCCGCAACCGAGACAAGGGTCAGATAAAAGGAGCCTGAGTCAGGGGCAGACCCGTAACCTAAGGAAGCGCCTCAGATGAGGCCCTCCCTAGTTCTCAGGAAGATGAAGGCGTGGGGAGCGCATTCAGACTTGCAAGGTTCCGTTACTGTAACCCTGTAATAAAAGTAGTACAGGTAGTCCTCACTTAACAACCACAATTGGGATTGGCAACTCCATTGGTAAGTGATGTGGTCGTTAAGCAAGACATCACATGATGGCAACTTGCAATTTCACTATTGGCTTCTCCGTTGACTCTGCTTGTCAGAAGGTGGCTGTGAAGCACACAAATGGGGATCACGTGACCGTGGGATGCTGTGACTGTTGTACATGCTCACTGGTTGCCAAGCGCCCAAATGTCGATCATGTGGCCGTGGGGATGCTGCACAATCATAAGTGTGAGGCCCAATTGCAAAGTTACTTTTTCAGCAGTGTTGTAACTTCAAACAGTCGCTAAACAGTGCAGTCATTAAGCAAGGACTACCTGTATTGGCCTGCGTGACTTTGGTTTCCTAGTCTGATCTACCTTGGAGGGCTGACCCTCCCTGCCAGCTTCTCCACGGTAAGCAGCATTCCCCGCTGCCCTCCCCTGAGAGGCTCTCCCTCTAGCCTGGCCATCCGGCAGGGATGCCGCCATTGCCTGGCGGGTGGGCAGCTGGTGGAGCACAGAAGCACACCTGCCCCCCTCATAGGGCCCTGTGGGGCTCTGCTCTTCCTGACCCACTAGCCGGAAAGCAAAGCATATCCCTCCACTCCCCTGGCACTTCCTCCTGATCACACCAGAGCACGGCCCTCCAGGCCTTGAGCCATCAGAAAAGGATGGTGGCATAAAATGTGCTGTCCCCACAGGCAGTCCCAACTCTGCCTTGGTAGTAAGGTTGGTGAGTTGGGCTGTCCTGACAGTTTTCACAGAGAAGTTAAGGGGAAAAAGGGGATGTCCTCATTTCCCCCCCAACTGCAGGCAGGAAAACCCTCCCTGTATGGTGGGACAAGGATAGTCCCAGGCACACAGCAGGCCCATCGATTGGGGAATCCCTCCCTAAATCAGGGCTCTGTTCAGATGCTGCTTCCCCTCCCCACAATGTGCCATTAACCTCGCTTACATGGCCCAAATAGGGTGTGATCTGTCATGCAGAGTAGGTGCTGAGTCAAGCTCCCCTCTAAGAAGGGTATGAGGACTCCTGCCTTGGGCAGGGGGTTGGACTAGAAGACCTCCAAGACCCCTTCGAACCCTATGATTCTATGATAAGGGGCAACCTTCTACCACTCGGCACCCCGCTCTCTGTTCTCTCCCTGCAGAGAGATGCATGTCATATATGCTTTCTGTTTTTAAGTAAAAATAGCTGTCTTTGTAATCTACTTATGTATGCATAGACTGAAAAATTATTGTAGGGCTGGAGAAGCAGACAAGCAGATTATAGTACCAAAGCATCATCAATTTAGCTACTCAGACCTGTAGCCGACCACCTGCCGGAGCCAGGAAGGAAACAGGTCCAGACTACAGGTAGTGGAGCTCATCCACAAAGACCCCAACCCGTTTATCAGAGATCACAAGCTGAAAAGAATTTCAGTTAACAGTGTGAGTTTTTGTTCTGGTCCCCACTTCGGACTTGCCATGCTCAGGACTGTGGTGAATTGGAAAGGCTTCATCAGAAAAATGTTGAACAAAGGGCCACAGCAACCAGGAGGCAGATATTTTGGTTTGTCCCTTCCTAGCAAGGAATGAGTAACCCTAAACAGGGTCACTGACAACAATCCACAGATGCAGCAAGGACAGATGTAGGCTTGAACTTGAGTTGAATCCATCTTTTTTGCCCTTCTCTGCTCCTGGTGTTTCTGGCATCTTTTCTGCCATTTCATCTCCAAAACATCCCTGACAAAGCAAGGGGCATCAGCTGATGTCAAAAAGGAGCCATTGAGGAGCACTCTCCTCAAGCACTCTGTCGACCCCCACCCAAAAAACTGGCACTGACAGAGCTGCCCACCAGATTTTTGAAACCACCTTCCAAAGCAGCTGAATCCGTAAGGGGCTTGGAGCAGACCATCCAAATCAAAAAAGCTGAAAGCCTCATCTGAACATGATCCTCGATTACCAGGCCATGCAGTGACCACCCTGAAAGAGAAATGAGGCCCAGTGCATGTCCACCTGTGTGAGCCAGGCCTGAGATAACGTGGAACGTGCCCACGATTGCCTTACTCAGGAGGGGCAACCTGGACGGCTTTCACAGCCCAATTCATGTCAGAATGAGTGGTTCCAGACTGCTGCTGATGGGGTGAAGATTCTCCCTTATGGGATTCTGCAGGGGTCAATTCTCTCTCCCCATCGCTTAACATCTATGTGAGGCCACTGGGAGACAGAACCTGTCTGTTCCGGATGATCCCTCGCCCAGTTATAGATCACCACCCACGGACTACGTTCGAAGGCCACGGAGGTCGCAACCAATGTGGAATTCAGCAGCCCCTGCGCCGACAGGTGAGAGCAGTTATAGCACCTGTTTTGCAAGTGCTGCATCCATCAGCTACCAAGTGGCTTCCACGTCCAATTCACAGTGTTGGATTTGACGTTTAAAGCCCCGACTGACTTGGCGTTGAAGTACCTGCCGGACTGCCTTCTCCAGGGAAACCTGATCCGTCCGGATGCTGGTCCCATGCAGGAATGTTGCGGTTCCTATGCCACAGGAAGTGAGATTGGTGGAGGCGCAAGGACGGTGTGTCTTGGCCGTGGCTCCTTTCTTATGGAATAGTGTCCTCCCAAAGGCTGGGCTGGTGGCAGCTCTGGTGTCATCCTAAAAGGCTGTCAAGACAGAATTATTCTGCAGGACTTTTGAAAGCTGAAGTTGCCTGATATTTGCAGATGATCAGGTTTTCCTGAATTTCTAACAGCCAGGAGTCCTTGGATTCGGAAGGATTGATTGATTGATTGATTGATTGAGCAGGGTCTTCACATACTGTGTTCAAAATACAATAATTTGAGCCTAGTCATTGGTGCCTTGAGGGATAACTCTGGATTGATTTGTTATGATATTCTCAGGAGGTGAAAAATACTCTTCCTATCCTGCGTCTTCAAAATCCATCTGGAAGTATAACAATGGTGAAATCAGATAAATAGAAAAATTAAGGCATTTTTCTGGTCCTGTAAGAGGGAAATGAAATCGTCCCTGGTGACCGGGTGGGTCTGCAGGGCAAATGGGTGCAGCACAACCCACCCAGCTCCGACAGAGCCACAGCAGCCCTGTGGCCCTCTCTGACACCCACCCTTTAAGGGGCCCATCAGAAGGCCCTGCCCCCACCTGCCCTGAGAGAAGGAGATGATTGGCCGCAAAGTGGGGGTGGCCCTTTGCCACCCACCGCTTCACCTGCAAGCTGTCAATGCCTCTATGTCTGAGGCCTGGGGGGTGGCTGATGCCCAAAAGAGGATCAACCAGGGGCTGGGTCCGCCGGTCACACGTGCATGCCCAGGGGTCTCCAGAGGCTGAGACGGCGGCTGCTGCGAGGGTACGATCAAAGCTCTGCCTGGTTTTTATGTGGGGGGCATGGACGACAGAGCTCCAGTCACCCCATGCAGCCCCCACCCCTGTGGATGCTCACATGCACCAGAGGAGGGATCAGCCCTGCTGGCAACAGGAGGGACCCGGGTGAGCCAGGGCTGCCAGTCCTGCAGGGGAGATGGCTTGGCCTGTGTGGCCCTATGAACAGCCTCTTGCCACACCCACAGCCTGCTCTCTCCCTGTCCCGCCAAAGCGCCTTTTCAGTAGCCATCCGGAACCCATCCAGGGCCTTTGAGTCTGGAGAGGGCCCCGGAGGCCACCGGGCCAGGCCCTCCGAGTCTGGTTGTCTGCTTCAGCAGGTCACCACGGAGACAAAGGCATCCTTGCTGGCCACCCTTTTTCAGAGGGTTCCCAATGGGGGTGGCCCTCAGCTTCCCATCTCTGCAATTCAGAGCCTGCTGCCGCCTGGCGCTTCTGTGGGGATGCCTTTGGGAGGGTGGAGCTCAGGCAGCAAAGACACCAGCACACTCCCCTCCGGTGCCTGGCACATTCAGGCTTCGGGGCAACTGAGGAAGAGGGCCCCCCTTTCCTGAGCATAAGTGTGCCAAATTAGAGCAAGCTGCACCAGCCATCCAACCCGCCCTTCTGCTGCCACTGCTGGGTGGGACAAGCATGCAGGTCCGTGCCCCTGTGAGGAGAGTGCCGGGCTGCTCAAGGCTGCTTGAATGGGCCCCTCAGACATCATGCTTTCACCTTGCGCTTCTTCCTAGGGCACAACCAAGCACCCACGAGGGGGGCATTCTATGGAGGAATCACCCCACTGGTTTCCATAGAGGTCAGGACTTTTGGCCTGGAGGAGCACAAGATCCCCTTCGCTGCCAGGGACTGCCCAAGGGGGTGTCCACTCCATGCACTGGGCAATGGGGTGGCTTCCCTCTTTCACCAAAGACAAGCTGGCTGTGCCATTAAGTCCACCTGTCCAGTTGGACCCCCCAGCCGAGGAATGCAACTGGCAGATGGGCAGTGCTTTGATCTCTGCAGCTGCAGCTCCTTTTTGGAGTTTTAGGGCAACTTTTTATGGCATCTGTGTGTGTTCACATTCTTTTGTTAAGCAAACACAGCCTGTTGGGTCAGTTGGTGGCTCAGCGTATTGTGCAGGGCCTGCTAATTGGATAGGCAGACTGGGAAAGGTGCTGTGCAAACCCCGGTGTCTGATCCGTTTCACAGGAGTGCTGTGACAGTAAAACAGGAGAAGCAGGAGAGCCCCCCTCCATGTGCCATTTTGAGCTCCAGAGGGAGAGCAGGATATCCACCTGCCCATCCCCTCACATCCAGCTCAGATCATTTGATGCCCACCCCCCCGCCACTCAGCCACACAGCAGATCAAGCTCCCTGGTCTAACTGACCGAGCATTACCGAATCCAGCAGATCCGCTTTTCCTTTTGAGGGGAGGATGGGTGGCCTCTGGCCTGCATCTGAGGCTAAAGCCCGAGGGCTTCCCACCTGCAGAGGGTTCGGCCGCTCGGGGGGGGGGGGATCTCTTCTGCAACAATCAACAGAAGCCACAATAACAGTGGGCTGCAATATGCTAAACCCCATTTATTTTGCAACCAGAATAAGAATTGCCACTCACTTTCTTTTCTATAAACTAGACTTTATTACAGTACAAAAATATCAGGAAAAGGATAATAAATTAAGTTGCAGCTTTACAGTTTCATAAAAAAATACAACTAGTTCTACATAAATAAATACTATATAGAGACACTTTACAACAATACTACCAGAACAGCAACAAAAAGAGGCACCCTGCATTTTCCTGAGATTGCAGAGAAGCACCAAGTCTTGGCCTTCACATGGATGGCAGCTAATGATGGGGAAGGGGCCAGAGACCCCCCCCCCATAGCTTGCTTCCTGACAACAAAGACTCCACATTCTCCCAAAGTGGGCATTTGCTCCACCTAGGTCTTCCTCCAAAGCATTGCCCAGCAGCTGTTCCAGCTGTGCCCAGAGCGCCAGGGGCATTCCAAAGACAAACCTCAGCATGGGTTCCCCCTCCGGACCCTCCTCGGGCTGCCTCCAACTGGGGCCTTGCGCCAAAGGGAGGAAGCAGAAAAGCAGCCACAGACCCCCATCCAGGCAGGGCAGGCGTGGAGGGCCTGGCAGGAAGCACCAGGGCCTAAGGACGCCAACTCATCACAGCTCCTTTTACACCAGAGGCACCACCTGCTCCCACCCCGAAGGCCGGGGTCTGCCCCGGAGCGCAGGTGTCTCAAGCAACAGGGCTGGGAACCTGCAGGGCCCACAAGAGAAACTGCAGAGGAGCTGTCCAGAAGACCTCAGGAAGAAGTCCTCCAGCTCGGGGGGGGGGGGCAGGGGGCGGCACAGGACAGCAGGCCTGGAATCTCCTTCTGTGCTAAAACCCCAACCCTCCCATTGGGGGGCAAGTAAGACATATGCCTGTGCCTGTGTGGTTGGGTGAGAAGCCCCCCCCACAAGGTCCAGGACAGTCCAAACAGTCACAAAGGGGGTTGAGGGGCAGCCCCCCCAAGCAAGTCATTGATGGCGCAGAGCTGTATACAATAACTGGATAGTGGGGGGGGGGGCAAGGGGCCCCACCAAGGAACCCTGTGGATCCATCAGAGCTGCCAACTGCAGCCATTCCGGCTGGACCCAGAGAGCCGGGGGCATCAGTAGAAGAGCACAGCACCCTCTCCAAGGCCCCTGCCCCCCCGTTTCTCATCAGGGTCGAGACACACATTGTGCGCTGAGCCTCATCTTCTGGCCTCAGGGTCGACCGAGGACCTGCTCACATGCAGCACAGCCTCGGCAGTGCCAGTCAGCTGGACCCCAAAGCCCTGGCGATATCAGCTGGTGGGCCCAGCAGTCTTACCTGGAAGAAAGCTCTGCCTCCCCCCTGGATGCTTTTGCACTGGAACCCCAAGAGTGCCTGCTGAGCGCCAGCAGGATTGGCAGATGCCCCTCGTGTAGGGGATCCTGGCCCAGAGGGGACAAGGCCAGGCTGAAGCTTCCTCCCCAAAGCCATGAACGCCCTGCCAAAGTGCTGGACTGCTCCAGCTGGGGGAAGTGCCCAGGCATCTTTGGACTCCTTTCAGGGTGCCCTCTGCAATGCCAGAGGCCTGATGCACGCACATCCTCCGGGTGTGAGGCCCAGCTGTAGCTGTGGTGGCAGAGGCAGTGACACAGGACCAAAGCGGATTGTCAAAAATGCATCTGGCACACCCACAGAAGGGTGATTCTGACTGGACATCCACAGAGCAGAACTGAGCCGCCCTATCTGAAGGCCGATTTCCCTCTGAGGCATTTGCAGCTTCGGGGACAGAGCAGTGGCCAGGCTGGAAACCAGACCGGGGTGGGGAGGGGGGTCAGCGAACCCAGGCAGGCTTTCAGAAAGCAGCCAGCAGACACGGGGCCATGTTCTGCTGCAGCTGGGCAACCAGAGGCACAGACTGTGTCCACCCATCAGAACTGGGCAGGGCCCTTCCGATCCCAGGCCCTGCCCGTTCTGGCCTGCTGGCTTCTTCCAAGGAGGCTGGGGGACTGCGTCCCACCCCGCTGGCCCGGTGTGGAAAAAGCAGCAGGGCAGAAGGAGCCGGAGGCTAGAGGTCCACATTCACGTCCTCCTCCCCGTCACAGTCCTGCCCATCCAACTGGCCAGCGGGGGCCACCTGGGTCGTCCCCAACTGCGAAGAGAGTTTCGCTGCCTTCTGCTCCAGGCTCTGCTTGCGCCATTTGATCCTCCTGTTCTGGAACCAGACCTTCACCTGAAACAGAGACAGATCCCTGAACCACAAACACCTCGCACCCCCGGCTGGGCTGGCACGGGCGGCTGGAGGCCCACATTCCCCCCTTGCTAGAAAGGAGCAGCAAAGTATGTTTCTAGACCTCATTGAGGGAAGGAAGCAAAAGATAGAAAGAGGACATTTGCATCCAGGTCCAGACACATCACCGGGGAGCTCCACAGGTCTTTGCGGGACTTTGGGCACATCTGCAGTGTCATGCCTTGAAACCTTCTGCTGCTCCCTGGGGAGGAAAGAACCCGGCGGCCATCAAAGAGCAGCTACCTTGCCGGGTTCCCCTGCGTCCCTTACCAGGCTGGCCAGAGACAGGGAGGAAATATGCGCTGGTTTGGGTCCTGTGGCAGGTGGATATTGAAGGTCCCACTTGCACAGAATTTAGGCCGGCGCAGTTTCACTTTTCACCTTGGCAGGTGGACTCTGCAGGAAATGCAGTACGAACGGCCTTGTGTGCCCCTTACTTCCAAATACGTTTCTACGATCATATTCCTATGAATATGATCAGAAGCAGAACCAGTTCTTCCATCAACACGAGCTCTGCAGGTTCAATAAATGGGCTTTGTTTGTTCGGCCATTTTTACTATTTACTTCCAGCCTTGGAGAAAGACAAAATCACGCACTGGCCGTCAGCTTCGACAAGCAGTCTTTGGTCTAAAAACGGAGCAGTAAAGCGGGAGCCCTAAATAGCTGTTGAATAGCAGAGCTGGAGGAGCACTTGCTGTGCTGCGTGGAGGGACGGCACAAAGTTCCCGCAGCGGGGCCACAGCCGGCTCAGCCGGGCTTCCAGGCCAGAGCTGGCCTGTTTCCTGCTGCTCCGCCCCAGAGGCTTGAGACCGAGGATGCAGTCAGCTTTCTGGCCACCAGCACATCGTGCAACCCGCTTGCAGCTTCCTCCTGAGGTGAGGAAATGCTGGGAATGCCCCCCCCCAGCACACAGAAACTATTATGCAGCCCTGGGAACACCCCCCAAAGGCCAGGGGAACCCTTCTGCAGGGGAGGCGCCCACCTGGGTCTCTGTGAGCTGCAGGGTTGCTGCCAGGTCCACCCGCTCGGAGCCCACCATGTACTGCTGCTTCAGGAACTCCTTCTCCAGGCGCTCCAGCTGTTCAGGGGTGAAGACTGTGCGGACTCGCTTCATCTTGCAGGCACTTCCAGGTCTCCAGGGAAGGGGAGGCCCTGGGGAGCCAGCGGCTGTGCAGCCGGCAAGGGCCAGTCCTGGAACTGCAAGACCGGAGACTAACCTGGAGGCGGGAGGGGAGACAGCTCCCCGCCCCCCCAGGGACCTTATCTTCAAAGGCAGGGGAGGAGAGGAGAGGGGAGGAGAGGGGAGCCTTCTTCCAGGAGCCACCTGGGACCAGCTCTCCAGCCTTTCCAGGAAAAGCCCCTGGATGGCTTTTTCCCGGGGCCCCTCCGGATCTATGAAGGCAAGATTTAATTCAGCCTCCTTCCATTCTGGACCGCCATCCCGCACCCTTCCCACCACCGCGCTTCAGCCCCACGTGAACCGCAGGAGCCTGCTGGCTGCCCCCGGATCCTCCCCAGAGCGACTCCCCGCCGGGCCACGGGAGAGCCGCGGCTGAGCCCCCGAAGCGCGCGCCTCCAGCGGGGCTGCTCCCACCCCCCACCCCCCGCCTCAGCTCCGATGCTCTTAACGGGCAGGAGAAGCAAGGCCTCTTAGTCCGGCCGTCGAACCTCCAAGCTCACACGCAGCCTACGTCCCGCGTTCAGGAGCCAACTCAAGGGAACGGCTACGCGTCCCCTCCGCGCGCAGATACGGGCTCCCGCGGCGGGCCGCCTTCTCACCTGGCCTCTTGCAGGCGGGCGCGGCGCACCGGCAGGTCGGGCCCGGGAGGAAGGGCTGCGGCGCGGCCAGGTACAGGGCCGGGAAGGGCAGCGCCCCGCCGACGCAGCGGAAGCGCAGCGCGGGCGGAGAAGTGGCGGCGGGCCAGGCGCTGGGCACCGGCGACTCCCTTCGGGGCGGCTCCGACTTCGCCAGCAGCGACTCGATGTCAAAGCGGCTCTTGGCCTTGGAGGGCGAGGGCGGCGGCGGCAACTGCTGGGGGCGGCGGGGAAGCGAGAGCGGCCGGGCAGGGGCGGCGGCGGGGGCCGGCGGAGGGTTGCGCAGCATCCTCGGGAGGGGCGCGCAGCTCTGCGGCGGGTCGGACCACGGGGACCTTGGCCTTATAGGGTGGCGCGGCAGGCACGCGCAGGACCGGAGGGCGTGGCCCGGCCGGACCCCCCCCCCCCGGCAGGGCCACTTCGCTGCGCCGCAGGGAGAGGTGGCGTGCGGCCCTTGGCGCGCTGGCCGTCGGGGAGGGAACGCGGAGTCGCCCCGCCGGCTTCTTTCGGCCGCGGCGGCGGCGTCTCCCCGGGCCAGCCGGAACGTGGGCCTGCCCGAGCGGCGCCTGGGGGGAGAAGGGCGGCGGTGAGCGGCCCTGCTTGCGGGAGCGAGTCCGGAGCTCGCGGTGGAGGAGGGATTGAAGGCGTCGCCCCGAGTCCCCGCCCGCAGCTCCGCCAAACAGCTGGCGCTCCCCAAGGGAGAAGCCGGGCTCCCTCCCTCGTCCCGCCCGCCTTCCCCGGGGCATTTGGCTGGCGGTCTTCGGAACCGGGAAACTCCGCTTGTTGGTGCGGCGCCTAGTGAAACGGGTTTGCCCAAGAAGAGAACTGGCCCGCACCGGCTTGCCAAGTCACTGCTATTTCCGTGACACCCGTTAAAACTCACAGGTAGCAAAATCATCCCATCCACCCATTCATTTACAGTCCCCTGGGTGGATCCGAAATCCTTCCAGATCCACAAAGCCAACGTAACAGAAGTCTAGAATCTGGCCCATCCATCCCTTTAACCAGTGGCAAAAAAGCCACTTTGAAAGTTTCCCTGGAGTCAGGCTGCACCACTGGTGACTTCGTGGCCGTCCCTTTGGCTTTCCATTAATGATATGACAAGAGTTAGTTTTCCTTCTGGCTTCCCAGTCTTACAGCCCTGGGATCTCCTAGTGGTCTCCTGTGCAGGTTCAGCCGGTCCTGCTTAGTTTCTCTGAGAGCAGCCAGGCCCAGGAGTTGCTGTCTGCACAGCACAGAGACAATCCCCTTGCAGCCATTGATGCCAGCAGGGCAGGATTTCCCACAGCCAAGGCCTCCTTCTTCTGGCCGGAGGGAGTCATGGACTCTCGGTCCATGTTCCCAAGCCAGCATGGCCTGGAGGGGATGCCCTCATGAAACAGGGGTTCCATTAGGGCCAGTTCTCTGTCCCCCCAACTACCCAAGGAAGTAAGGTTGTAAGGGGGCCACAGGCCTGTGCTTGAAGTGGGAGACTCTCCTGAGATGTGGGGGCTTTTGGGCTGCAAGGACACAGCCCCCCTGGGGAGGGCAGTGGGAATGTCTTGGCATAGGCTGTCTTTTCACAAACAGCCGGGGGGGGGGGGGGAGTTTGCCTTGCCCCCTGGAAGTGAGATAGAAGTATTGCCAGCCCCTTTCCTTGCAGGGGAGGGAATGCAAGGGGGGCACTCGAGGTGTGAAATTTCTCAGGGTTAAAGAAGTCGAATGAACCTGCAGGATGTCTAGTGCAAACCAGGGGCAGGGGGACATAGAAGGGCCCCCTTTTCTGAAAAGCCTGGCCGGAGAAGGACCAAGGAAAGAGGCCTTTGTGGAGCAGGGACTGTAAAAGGCACCCCCCCAGTAGGGAAGAAGGCCCCGCTCCATCTAATAGTCATTAGCATCAATTAGAAGCGTTTGAAGTGGCCAGGAGCTTTGTCCTGCGGCAGAAAGGGAGCCCTCCTTTCGGTGAGCCCATAATAATCACATCTGGTGGGAGGAGGGGCTGCCGGCTCCCCTCCGCTTTCATCTCTTCTCAAGGTGCTTGGAATGTTAATCGGGGGACCAGGAAATGCTTTTCTCTCCTGGAGACCTGGCGGGGCGGCGGCGCTCTCCCCCCTCCCCCCGCAAGAAGGGCACCGGGAGCCCCGCAAAGGCGCAGCCTGCCTCCCGGTCCGCTCCTCCGGCGGGTGCGAGATCTCCCAGCCCGTCGCCGCCGGGGAGAATCTCCGGCTTCCGGGGCACTCCATTAGCCGCGCGCCGCGTGCTAATGGGGCCAGGAGGGCACCCGCACCGGCCGGCCCGGGCGCCAGGGCCGGCTGCCCTTAGCCCCGGAGCCAGCCGCGGCGGCCGCCAGAACTGCCCCTGGCCCTCCGCCTGCCTGGCCGCGGGTCAGAGGAAGCCTGGCCTGCGGGGTTTCGCGGCGAAGAGGCCCGACGGAAGCCCCGAGCGGGAATCGGGGGCGTCGATAACGCCACGGCGCCTCAGCTACGGAAGCGGTGGTTTGAGCCGGTCATTTTCCCTCCGCTCAGCCTGCCTCACGGGGTGGTTGTTAGGATAAAATTGGAGGGAATGCCACCTGCACCACCTGAGGCTTCTGGAGGCATATCTAACAAACCGCCAAGGAAAATAAAGATCCCCGCTGGCCCTCTCATCGTGGATCCGCTGTTTGACCTGGACTGGATTTGTGATTATTCGGACAGACTTGATCCATGGGATCCAGGGTTGGTTTCATGGAAAAGCCTATTACCCTTACCTCTTTTTTTACGAAGCTGTTTTAACAAGCTGTTAATTAACCACTGCCAATTGAGTTTGCTTTTAAACATGTCTTCTTGTTGTGGTTTGGTTTGGTTTTTAGCTGCCATTTTTGTGTATTGAATTACAGCCATATCATCTCCTGCATATGGTTTTCCTCGTTGCTAAGCCACTTCCCCCCCCTTCTGGCTGTGTTTGGGCAGCTACTTATCCAAGTGGCTTGGCAGCCAGTGCGTGTGTGTGCACGAGGCATGACGGTGGGCTGGCTCTGGCTGGGGAGGGGGATGAGCATGCCAGGATGGCATCTTTCCCGAGGACATTCAAGCCCAGGCAGGAGAGGTTAGGGGGGTTCAGCATCTCCCTCTGTGAGGGGCCGAGCTGGCGGCCCAGCGCATCCTCCCTGCCCTTTTGGTCCACTTGACTCGCATGGAGGTCTAAGCAGAAGGATGCCTTCATGGCCATCCCGGGAGCATTTCTCCCATTGGTGCACGGGGGGCTGAGTGCTGCCTTCTGCATTCAGGCTGGCAGCTCATCTGCCTCGGGGAGAGGGGGGGCCCTGGGGTGGTGCAGAAGGCAAAGCCTCAGCCACGCCACAGGTCCTTGAAAGCCGCGGGGCTGGTCCACGTTCTGCAGCAGCCCACAAGGAGGACTGGTCCACAAGACTCTCAGAGGGTGGTGACCACAAATATGGAGACTTCCGAAGCCGGGGACCCCAAGGCTATAACCGTTGCTCAACCTGCCCCCTGTCAGAAGGAGAGAAAGCAGGTGCTACTCAGAAGAAGCAAGGCTGGGTAAGGCCTTGCCCGCCTGACCCAGCCTAGTCCCCACAGTGGTAGGGTGACCATACATCCTGTTTTCAACGGGACAGTCCAATTTTTTGAACATTTCCAGACCGTCCCGTCATTTTAATATAAATGTCCATTTTGTCCCGTTTTCTTAAAAACCTTACTTAAAGATTTTCAAAGTTCCCGCAAACCTGTCAGAAGGCAGTCTGACTTTGAGCGGAAGGAGAGGGAGCTCAGCAGAAGCGGTGGGGGAAAAGCTGCAGAGCTCAACCCGGCAGGAAACCTAAAAAGAAAAAAACAGGATCAGCTGATAGGTGGTGGTCAAAGGGTGAGCCAACTGGCTCCTGCTTTGAAAGGGCGGGAAGAAAAGAACGTAAAAGCACAGCTAGAGGAGGAACGGCTTGTCGGGGACAACCGTTCACTAGACTCTCCAGCCCAGTCTTGCCTCTCGCAAACGAAGGAATCTGAAGATTCCTGGAGAAGTTCCTGCCTGCTGATCCAGCCCTGCCCCATTTTGCCATCCCAATGTCCTGTTTTTGTCTCAAGGAAATATGGTCAGCCTGCACAGTGGCCATGTGGGGCCTGGGGGCAGCAGCTCCCAGCCTCCAGCATAGAAGGAAGCTGTCTCTGTCTGGACTGGCTGGTGGTCCTCGGGGCTGCAGCAGGAATAGCTGGAGACACCGGACAGGAGGTCCTGGCTCCCCACACCAGGCTGCCCCCCTTCTGGAGCAACCAAGCCAGATGTTTGCTGCACCCCCTGCTCACCTGGCAGCAAAGGCAGCTGGCCAAGCCCCCAGAGGGAACCTCCAGCTGGGGAAGTTCCTCATCCGGGCATGTCAGGAGAGGCCACAGTGTTTGTTAACCCCCGTCCCGCCCCGCGGCTTCCTCTCCTGACCCACGGACGCTGCTGCGCCCCCAGGAGCTTCCCACTGGGGAGGCGGGTTTGGCCCAGCGGAGGGAGCAGCCTCATGGGGGAGGGGAGCAGCCGTTCCAGCAAGGGAGGAGGCAGCGTTAAAACCCCCCAGGAAAGAGCTGCGTGGGAGCGCACTCCGTGGCTGCTGCGCACCTTTAAGGGCGGCGGTCTCGGTCCTGGAAGAGGGCGGGGCAGCCAGCTTCGTATCTCTGCCGAGGGAGGCCTTTCCCGAGCCACCGGCGCTCCGCCTGGGAGCCCCCCGCCTTCCTCCGATCTGGGCTCTGTTTTCACTGTTGCTTGTTTCTGCCTTCCCTGTGAAGGCAGGGGAGGGGAGTCTTCCTTCAGCCCCAGAGGTGGAGTTGCCATACCGATGCTCTATGGAGGTGGATGGGATGCCCTCTTCGTACGTTTTGCACCACTTTGTTTTTTACTTTGTTTTTATCTTTTCACTTAAATTGGTTGTTTTAGTGGTTTTTGTGTATTTTGATTATCTTATTAAGTACTTCGCCCAGAGTCACTTTACAAATGTCATTGAATAAAAAAACAAAAACAAACAAGCTGCTTCTCCCAGGATGTTCCTCCAGCTTGCAAGGAAAACTGAAATTCTACAGGCCGGTCAAAAAGTTGGCCTGGGAGAGAGAGTGTCTGTGTGTGTTTGTGCGTGTGTGTGCGCAAGGGCCTGTGCTTTCCAGCCCCTCAAGGACAGCCATCAGGCTGGACAATGACCTTCCAGGCTATCCCTGGGCAGCAGGCCTGGACCTGTCCAGCTTTGTGGATTGTCATGTCTGGGCCTGCAAGGCTGCAAAGCAATGCCTCCCCTCTCCTGCATAAGGCTGCATCCCCCTCCCCAAAATTTGGCTGCCATTCCTCTGCAGGTCCTGCTTCTGGTGGCTCCTGAGTTGGAGACATTGCAGCCTTGTCCCCAATTCCAGGCCAGAAGCTGGGGGCTTCAGCCGCTCCAGCATTGGGATGGAGTCTGCTGATTCCTTCCCTAGCTGGGGGATGTGTGTGTGGCCTGAGTGGTCACTCCTGGGGATTGCAAAAGGTGCTCCTGAGAAGACTCACTTAGAGATACAGAAGGGAAAATGAAATTGTTTGATCAATGGAAGCTTTTGTTAGAAGATTGGAAGGAAGGGGCTGCATTTGGGTGCTTACCCTTGATCACCGTCACACCCACCCAAGGCTGGCATAGATTGTAATTCAATACACCTTGCTGATGGTCGGCTGCACAATTAGCTAAATAAGCTGTACTCAGCTCCCTGGTTCTTGCGAAGCAGGGAGCCCCCAGCGCTTTCAGGCAGGGCCAGGAGGGGGAGGCAGAACACCCTCCCTGGCATCCTCCTGCATAGCGGAAGCCCTGGGGGGCACCCAGGGTAGGCCGCGGGGAGGCCTGGTCTTGCTCATGGTAACAGGGATGCAACCAGTGTCCAGAAGGCAGAGGACCCAGCGCTGCCCTCTCTCTTCCAGGGAAACTGGACCCTCTGTCCTTGGCAGCCCTGGGCCCCACTGCCAAGGCTGGCTCTCTGCCACGGTGGCTCTTCTGCCCAAGGGAGGGAAATTGCTGGGAAGATGCTCCGCAAGAGAGTCCCCCCTCCAGCCTCCTCCCCAACTGGAATACAGAATACCAAGGAGGCCATTTGAAGGGTCTCTGTGAACAGGCCCAGGAGGCAGCGGCCTGCTGGTTCTTCCCAGCACTGGGCAAGATAGGAAGGGCACAGGGTGGGGGGCACGGGCTGAACTGATCTTTGCCCATGATGGCCCAGGAAGGAGGCTGGAGGGGAGCACTTGTCAGCCTGGTTGCAGCGGTTCAGGTGCCCCATTGGCCTCCAAGCAGGGCCTTTGCCACATTCCAACAGAGATAAGTCCGCTTTTCTGGAACTTGGGCAGAGATTAATCAGGAATTATACACAGTCCTAGGACTGGTTTGGCTATGTTACAGTCAGGAGTAAGCTTAATCCTGGCCTGCCTGCCTTTCTTCTCCCTGTAAGCATCCTCCTCTAATTGGGATGCTAATGACCCAAAGGGTTCCCAGACTCCCCTCGCCTGGGGCAAAGCAGCTGCCAGGTAGGATCACTAACTGCAGCTCAATCCCATCTGCAATGGTGGATTTATCTTTCAGGCCCCAAGGATAACAGCGTGGTCTTAATCGCAGCAGCAAGTGATGTGGCACCACTTCCTCTTCAAAGCTGGATTCCCTTTGTCTGGCCTTCCTTCATTAGCCCAATGCTGTTCCCGCTCTTCCCCAGGTTATTAAATCACTCCACCCCAGGAGGGACGGCAGGATTGCCAGCAGGCCCAATCCTGCCACCGCCCAAGCCACCTGGGGGGACAGAGCAGGGCTAGAATGCGACCCCTGCCTTGCAAGATCCCTGGAAAACCAGATGCCCCTGCAGGGCCAGGAGCCACCTGGGACAGCCTGCCCTGGATGGGCAGAAAGGAAGATGGTCTCCTCCTGCTGGGTGGCTCTTCCCTGGCACAGAGCACACTTGGGGGCTGTGGGCTCCACCTGTGTCTCACCCAAGCTGGAGGCCTGCTGGGAGTCCAAGCTGCCTTGCTAGTAGTACTTTGGCCCCAGCCGCTCCGTCTGAACTCAAGGGCCCCTCACCAAGGGCCTGCCTAGCATCCTGGGCCTATTCTTGGGCCTCCCAGTTCAAAAAGAAAGCAGAGCTGCAGGAGACAAGGAAGGAGGAAGCGGGAAAGGACGGAGCTGTTTGGCCCTAAAACATGTTCTAGCTTAGTGTGGAAACCAGCTTTTGGAACAACTATCACTGAACAAAATGAGGAGGGCAAGCCAAGGCCACCCCGCAAGGACACAGGACCAGCTCTGCTAGTGGTGTAGTAAGACAGAAGCCATGGAGGATGCTTCATTTTACAGATCTGGGACCAAATCTAGGCCTCCTGGAGCACGAAGCAAGCAAGACTGTGACTGGAGCTCTTCTTAAAATATGTTGGGAGTACAGTCTTGTTAGATCAGGCCAAGGATCCTCTGTGTTCAGCATGCTATTTCTCCCAGGGGCCAACGAGACCCCTGAGAGGCTCCCCAGCAGGAGACCAAGACCTTCCACTCTTGCACTTGCACTGCAACTGACATTTGGAGGGTGCTGTCCCCACCCGGATGGAGATACGGAGTCTTTGAAACTAATAGCCTTGGGTACACCTATCCTCCGTGAATTTATCCAATTCTTTTTTGAAGCTGTCCAAGCTAGCGGCCATCATCTCATTTTGTAATAATAAATTCTGTAGGGTACTTCTGTATTGTGACAAGATGCTTCCTTTTGTTTGTTTCAAATTGCCTTGGTGGGTTGTCCCCTCATCCTAGTTCTTGGAGAGAGGGAGAAAAGCTTCTCCTCCACTTTTTCCATGGCATGTATGGTTTATACACCTCAGTTATGTCCCCTCCAATTGCCTTTTTCTCTAACCCAGCTTAAGACCCAAAACATTCTGGCCTTCCTTCCTTGGGAAGGTGTGGAAGCCAGCTGGTCATTCTGGTTGATCTCTTCTGCTTTATTATATCCTTCTAATAATAAGTGTGGAGAATAGAACATAAGGGCATTATAATACTGGCAGTTTTATTTTCAACCCTTTCCCTAACATTGTCTAGCATAGAATTTGCCTTTTTTACAGCAACTGTGCGTCAACGTTTTCAATGAGTTCTCCACTATGACCCCAAGATCTTTCCCCAATTTGTTATAGACAGCTCAGTTCTTGCCAGTGTATAGATGGAGTCAGGTTTTGGCCCACTGCATTTGTGTTGTTTAGGTGGGACTATGTCTGCCATTTGTGCTTCATCAGGCCGGGGAAAGGAGCACCCCACTCTTGCACCCCACTCCTTGGCCAGTTTTCAAGAAAGGTTGGCTTTAATCAGACACAGAGGGGTGTTTGATATTTCTTAGATGTCTTGAAAGGAATTCTGCTTAAACTAGCTGTTTTGTGAATCCAACTATCTCTGCAGGCAGATTCACATTGGTCCAGAAGGAGATGATCTGGCAGGTTTATTTGATCAGTATTTTTGAGTTCCAGTTCTACCAACTACTTATTCCCAGCCAGGCCAATAAGTAAGAGAGGATGGACTGATGAGATCAAGTCCAGCTGCCCAGCTCAAAAGTCTTGCATCTTATTTATCAGTATTATTTGTGCTGTCCTTGGATAATCTCCCAAATCTAGCATTTTTTGGAAGCACTGCAAAACCTTTTAATTGAGGTTGCTTTTGAAGGTCCTGAAAAAGAGGGCTGACATGTTAGGACTGCTACCATTAAGCTGTTTAAATGAATTATATTTTGGATTATTGTGGATATAGATATATACATGAACGGTCAAAGCATGGATTTAAATTGTTGTTTTGGTTGCTTCAGAGTTAATATTTGTTTATTAGGTTCTGATTTAATTTTTTATTGATTTATAATGATTACATTGTTGGGTTTTATTTTGTATCAAGACTTGGTAAAAGCATGTAATACATTATCATCATCATCATCTTCCTCCTCAAAGCTCTGTTCACACAGTGTACTTAACCAGATCGAGACGTAGTGGATGTATTCCCATATGCTAACTTCGTTAAATTTCTTTGGGTCTCTTCATTCCTTCTGTGAACCGAGCCTGTCTGGTCAGTTTATGGGTGAATAAGCTGTGTGGCCCCCCGATACGAGTTACTTTCAGAGCCAGCCAGTGAAGCCCATCTGATATTGCCCGTTCCCTTTTCAGTCCTCCTCCTCATGCCACTGACCCTACAATGCCATCTTCTCCTCCATCCCTATGGTCACTTCCACAACCCCTCACATGAACCCAATCCTTGGAATGATCTTTGGACAAGTGGTGGGAACAGGAGGTGCATCCTTCCAGTTTGTCCAAAACTGGTCCAACTGTCTGAATTCTTCAAGAGAAGGGAATCTTCCTTGCTCAGGGTTGCACTGTGGAGCCCCCGCTCTGAGCCTGGTGCTTTGCCTGCAGACGTTCCACTACCCAACTAGGTCACATCTTCAGTGCGAGGGAGTGATGATGTGAGAGACCATCACACTGATGATGTTCCCTAGTCAGGTAATGAAATGTCTGCAGGCAAACCACCCAGCTCAGAGAGTGCCAAGGACTCCACTGTCTGAATTCTCCCAGGCTGGCCCTCTTTCAAAGAGGGCAAAAGGGGGGTGCTGCAGCCCGGCTCTTCCAGACACTTGGGTGAAGATGCATGCTTTGTTTTTGTATGAACAGCATGAGGCTGTCTATGCTTGGAGTTCCTGTTCTCTTTTCCCCTCTCATTTTTCTTTCTTTCTCTTCTGAATACATTATGGATTTGATTTTATGTTGGAGGAATGAAATGCACTTCAGAGTCTGAGGGCTAGGACAGCGGTTTCAGTACTGCACTGACCACATTCGGAGGCAAAACTGCTGATCCCACTTCAGAAGGAGCAGATGCGATCTGCCTGGCTCCCTCAGTGTAGCGGCATTTTTATTGGATGTTCCAGTCAGGAATTAAGAAGCAGAACGGACTAAGCATTAAACAAGATTACCTGCCAAAGGGATAGCTGAAAGTTGCCTGGATGAGCTCCTTATGTCTCCCTGCAGAAATATTTCCCAGGCTCTTCCTGAATGCTTCTCCCCTGCCCCACTCCTCCCCTCCCCAAGTGGAATGCAAGAAAACCAAGTTCCTGAAACAAATCCAATTGGAGCAGGGGGAGCGGGGAATACCAGATCCTCATATGCACCGGGATGAATCAGACAGGCAAGCCTCACTCTCAGGGAGAAATGAGGTGCAGGAATGCTGAGGAATGAAACCCCAGTGGGTCCCAGCAGGCTGGCTGAGCCTTGTTTTCTCGCCCCCAAGGGGTGAACTTCTAGACCCATGCCCCTCCTGGCTGGTAAAAGCAGCCCGGGAGGTGACATGTGGTTGGGTCTATGCAATGGTTAATACATCCTTGGGAGAGGGGGTGTCCCGGCTACCTTTAAAGAGGCGTTGGTGCACCCCCTCCTCAAGAAGCCATCACTGGACCCTACTGTTCTGGACAATTTTTGTCCAGTCTCCCACCTTCCCTTTTTGGGGAAGGTGGTTGAAAAAGTGGTTGTGTTGCAGCTCCAGAGGATTCTGGAGGAAACGGATTATCTAGACCCCTTTCAGTCAGGATTCAGGCCCGGATATGGGGCAGAAACAGCTTTGGTCATGCTTTTGGATGACCTCTGGTGAGAGCGGGATGGAGGGAGTGCATCCATCCTGGCTCTCCTTGACCTCTCAGCGGCTTTTGATAACATCGACCATGGTATCCTTCTGGGTAAGCTCAGGGAGTTGGGGGTGGGCGGCGTAGTTCTGTGCTGGTTCACCTCCTTCCTCCAGGGCCGGTCCCAATCGGCAGTGATAGGAGAGGATAGATCTGCCCCTTGACCCCTCCTTTGTGGGGTGCCGCAGGGTTCGGTTCTCTCTCCTGTCCTATTCAACATCTACATGAAACCGCTGGGTGAGATCATCCGTCTCCACGGGATGAGGAACCATCAATATGCTGATGATACTCAGTTATACATCTCCATCCTGGGGGAAGTAAGTGATGCTGTGGCTGCCCTCTCCAGGTGCCTGGGGGCTGTGGGGGCCTGGATGGGGAACAACAGGCTTCAACTGAACCCTGGTAAGACCGAGTGGCTGTGGGTTAACAGCCCCTCAGCTCCTAGGCATTTGCCATCTTTATTTCTGGATGGGGCTGCACTGCCCCAGACAGACCCGGTGCGTAACTTGGGGGTCCTCTTGGGACTCACAACTCCTGCTCGAAGAGCAGGTGGCAGCCGTGGCCAGGAGAGCCTTCGCGCAGCTACGTGCTGTGCACCAGCTCCGCCCTTTCCTGGATCGGGAGGCCCTTCGAACAGTCACTCATACCTTTGTTATCTCCCATATAGACTATTGCAATGCGCTCTACATGGGGCTACCCTTGAAAAGTATCAGGAAGCTTCAGCTGGTCCAGAATGCAGCCACGCAAGCTGTTTTTGGTGCCCCTAGAAGGGCACATGTAACACCACTGCTGCGCAAGCTGCATTGGGTACCAGTCTGCTTCCAGGTCCAATTCAAGGTGTTGGTTATCACCTTTAAAGCCCTACATGGCATGGGGCCAGGTTACCTGAGGGACCACCTCTTCCCCATTACATCAACCCGTCCCACCCGATCGTGCAGAGAGGGCATGCTACGGACCCCGTCTGTAAAAGAATTTCATCTGGCCGGGTCCAGGAAGCGGGCCTTCTCTGCAGTGGCACCCGCCCTGTGGAACATGCTGCCCCCGGAGGTGAGATTGGCCCCGTCACTCCTGGCCTTCCGGCGGAGTCTGAAGACCTGGTTCTGCCACCCCACTTGGGGCGGAGAGGGGAATAGATCTACACGGGGATGGCTGCTATAGACCACTCCTCCCACACTTGGACTGCTTTAGATTCTTTTGCCACTTGGACTTTTTATTTTTTACTCTCATTTATATTATTTATTGCTGTAATTTTATATTGTATATTTTATTCATCATATTATTGTTGTTTTAATTGATTACTGTAAACTGCCCAGAGTCCCCCAATGGGAGGAGATGGGCGGGGACAAATTGGATGGACAAACAAACAAACAGACTTGCTGTTATCTCCACGCCATCAGCCTGGGAGTTCCCTGCCACCAGGTGGGGCCAGAGGCTCTTGGGCAATTTCTCCAAGAAGCTGAAGCTACCTCTGCCAGAGTGGCGGGCACAGAGAAAGATATTGGGTGCCTGCCATGCATTTGCTTCCATAGCCTGAAAGCCAAAAATCCCCAAAACTGCCAGCCAGGGATCACCTGCAGCCAATTCAGGATACCAGGACATGCACAGGGAGGAGCGTGTGCCCACCAGTTTCTTGGTCTGGACAAGAAAGAGCTAAAAGACGCAGCAGGAGCATCCGAAACAAAGCCACCAGCGCTGTTCATGCAAGACCAGCTCCCTGATGAATTCGTAGGAGTTGGGCTGACCTGTCCCCAGCCCTCTGTCATCACTCCAAGCAGCCCTCCTAGAGCAGGCTGAACTGCCTGCCATTACGTTCTTGCAGGCCCCCAAAGGAATGCGCGGGGCCAGTTAGTCCCAGCTTGGCTGATCTGGAGGTTCTCACAGGAGGGGCTGCAAAGGAGCGGGCTGTAGATGCAGTCTTAAGAAGCCGAGGATTCTCTTGAAGAAAGAAGAAAGGAGAACTGGAATGGAGGGGCACCTAAAATGAATTACACAACTCTGGATGTTGAAGATCTGTAGTTTTACTTAAAAAAAACTTGAAAATCACTTTTCAACTAAGGCTTCTGAGGAGGAAGTAACATGCGATGGAAACTCAGTTCGCTGCTCGCCCAGTGAGGCTAAGAAAATAAAACTGTTCATGCTTCTCACTTTAACATGATTCTTAATAAAAGGATTATTTAAAAAATCCAAAGAGCAGCCTTTGTGCTGTGTGATTTATCAGATCCCATGAATGGCCCAGAGGCCATTCCAGTTGCAAGCCCATTGCAATGGTCCATGCCTGCCAGTGCTCAAGAACCTCACCTCTGTGAAGGAGGAGCTGGTGGACCAGCCAAACGGGCCTTG
The DNA here is from genome assembly GCF_035149785.1 of Candoia aspera. Lineage (NCBI taxonomy): Eukaryota > Metazoa > Chordata > Lepidosauria > Squamata > Candoiidae > Candoia > Candoia aspera. Next base: position 78,105,815 of record NC_086160.1, read on the forward strand.
GCCCCAGTCTCACCAGGGCTACTCCCAAGCTACAGGCTTGACTGCCTGGGCTGTGGGGTGGGAAGGAGGGAGGGTGATCCCCTTCAAAGACAGTCCTTTTACCCTCCTGTCCACTTGTGGCATCTCGTGGTAAGGTGGCTTAGCAAGGAGGAGGGCAGTTTCTGGATCCTTTCAAGGTGAGGGTTTCTGGCAATGGGAACTAGAGTTCACATCTCTTTGTTTGGTCTCTTACACTATCTTATATACAAGGAGATCTTACACCAACAAGAAGGCATGTGAGAAATTGTTCCTTTCGCAAGGTATTTTATAGCACCCAAAGTTAGAAGCCACACTCCAGAGCTTCAGTGAAGTTCATTTGGTAACCCAGAACTGTGTTCCGGCTTAGCCACTGAAAGCCCATGTGGTGTAATGGGCTGTGAGGATGACCTTGGGAGACAGGAGGAAGAGCCGCAGCCTAGACAACAGTCAGATAAACGAAATCTGAGTCCAGGGCAGGATGGTAACCCAAGAAAGCGTCTCCACAGGGACCCTCCCGAGTTCTCTGGAAAGTAAAGGCAGGGCAGGGGAAGCGCTTTCCAACTTGCAGGATTCTGTTCCTGTCACCTTACAATAAAGGTAGTATTGGTACTCATAATTTGGTTTCCTGTCTGGACTACCTCAAAGGGCTGATACTTGGTCATTTGGGCTCCACAAATCTCCAGCACGTGCCAGATGCTGCTGGTAATTACACAGGGGATACTACTACTGTGGCAGGCTTTCTGCTTGTTCCACTGTGCATGCTGCGTCTTTGAAGAACGTGATTGAGGATCAGAAACTGGACACAATGGTTGCCTGAATGTGTGGAAAAGAGAGACAGAGAAGGAGAGAATTGGGTCCCATTCTGTAATGGTTGCCTAATCCCAAATACTCAGTCTCACAAGCTCGGGCTTAAAGATAACTGATTTATTAAAGGAATAGTATGCAAATACAGAGAAAGCTGAGAATGAGCCAAAGCGCGCCAAATACAAACTTAAAAGCCTTGCCTTCAATTCAGTCCCGCCCCAAGCACTCGTCAGCACGCACCCCCTCCCAGGTGCTAGGATCCGTTATACGCGCCTGGGAAAGTAACCTTGAACAGGAGTGCAAACCCAAACATACATTCCAAAGTTCCAAAACAAAGCAGAGCGCAGGAATGGAAAAAACCCAGCCATGAGCCAGGCGGGTATACACGGGAAAACGGTTTGACATGTGAAACCCACTCACCGAATCATGGTCGCGCCCGGTTTCTTCCACCTGCCCAACGGCGCCCTTCAGGGCAGGTGGAAGGCTTTTCCCGCCGGCTGGTCGAACTGTAATTCCTCTTCCTCTTCCCTGAATGGAAGGTCTGGAGGGTCGAGTTCGGCGCATGCAGCCTTCATCTTGCGCGGGAGGGATGGCGATTTCCCTGGCGCTTTTCCTGGCCGTTCCTCTGGTCGGCGTCTTGGGCACGAAGTGGCACGATGCCCATCTTTCCCGCATCTCAAGCACTGACCTTTTGCAAATCGTCGCTCCCTTTCTTCCTCCCAGGCTTTTGGTTTGGGGCGACTCGAATATCCCGTAGCATGAGCTCCCTTCACAATTCGGGTTTGTCTCAGTTCCTTACTATGGGCATACATTTGCAGAGCATTTTCCGCACTGCCCGCCAACTGAATCCAGCCGTATAAAGTTTTAGGATCGTCCCTACACAAAGCCCAACGGAGGATTTCCGTCTCCAGCCCTTGCTTGAACATCTCTACCAAGGTTGATTGGGACCAGTCCTCCACCTTTCCCGCCAGGGCTTTAAATTCCAAAGCATAGTCTGCGACAGAGAGGGTTCCTTGATAAAGTTTTCTCAGGGAGCTTTTCGCTCTCTCTTGAGCCAATGGGTCTTCAAAGTGCTGTTTAAGTGACCACAGAAACTCATCAAAGTCCTCTAACTCCGTGGCCTCCGCTTGGCACAGCTGTACGTACCAATCGGCTGCCCTCCCCTTCAGCTTGTTGGCAATAAAATTAATCTTGCCCTGTTCTGACCGAAAACTTCGCCCCCAATCCTCCATATAATGTCTAGCATTTGTGATGAAGAAGGAGAGCATGGTAGGATCCCCATCAAACTTCACCCCAAAGGGTGGAAAGGTTCTTACCGGCTCCACCGGCTGTGGTGGCTCTGCAAACAACAGCGTCCGTCGAGCCCCCAGTGGGGGTCGATCTCTGGATGCCCTCAGCTCCCTTCCTCCCAATTGACGGGGAGCCCGAGTCTTACTTCTTCCCCGGAATGATGACAGGGACCTCTGTCTTGGGAAAGCCAGCTGGGAGGGGTCTTCTTCCCAGTCTTCCTGTAGGGACCCCGGGCCCCTGGGGATATCCTTTAATAGGGTCACTATCATATCCATTTTGTCCTCTATTGCTTTCATGCGGGCAGGGGTGACAGGCTCTTCCAAGGGTCTATTGGTCACCACCACCCTCGGTGATAAGGGGATTTCGGGTTCCCAGGATGGTTGTGGAGATCCCCTCCCCGGTGCTGCTTCCACTTCGAGTTGGGGTTCACCCCCTGTGGCGCCCTGCACTGCCAACAATAGCTCATCCAATTGGACCTCTCGCCTCTCCCGACGTGCTGCCCTTTGCGCTCTCGAAGTTGGAGCTAGCAGAGTCTTCGTCGAGTCCGGCTCTTCTTCGCTCCCTTCCTCGCGAAGCGGAGGTTCGATCATCGCTAGCGCTCCTCTTTACCCAAACTTTGGATGGGGCTAGCGGAAATGATATAAATGATTCTCAGCTTTATGTAATGGTTGCCTAATCCCAAATACTCAGTCTCACAAGCTCGGGCTTAAAGATAACTGATTTATTAAAGGAATAGTATGCAAATACAGAGAAAGCTGAGAATAAGCCAAAGCGTGCAAAATACAAACTTAAAAGCCTTGCCTTCAATTCAGTCCCGCCCCAAGCACCCGTCAGCACACACACCCTCCCAGGTGCTAGGATCCGTTATACGCGCCTGGGAAAGTAACCTTGAACAGGAGTGCAAACCCAAACATACATTCCAAAGTTCCAAAACAAAGCAGAGCGCAGGAATGGAAAAAACCCAGCCATGAGCCAGGCGGGTATACACGGGAAAACGGTTTGACATGTGAAATGTTACGATGTTAACAGAACATTGAAATGGGGAACATGACACATTCTCCCATTATCTTGCTCCTTTAAAAAATCACCCTTAAATGTTGCTGGTGGAGAGCCTGAGATATGCTGGGATGGGCAAAAGGATGCACATCCTCCATTGTTTGGACTCTGGAGAGACCAGTGAGGTCAGGGCAAGTAGCCAGGCCTTTGGCTGTCTTTCAAGAGACAGAAGGTTTCCAGAAGTGTGGCTGTGAACCTCCTCCTCATTCGCAGGATGAAGGAGGCAGGGAAGGTTGGTGGGTTACACCGCAACTTTGTAGGTAAGCAAGGGTGGAGGAGCCCCCTTGATGCAGAGCTCTGGGACGGGCCTTTCCACGCAGCCCCAAAGTTTCCCCCACTCAGACATTTGCTGCTGGGGCTATGGCTGGGGCTGAGCCCCGGGTCCAGTCCGGAGCCCCCCCACCCAGCGGCATGTGCATCCCTCAGTGGGTGTAGCATGTAGGGCTCTGCTAATCCTCTCCACTCAACTGGGAGGAAACAGCCAGCCCCGGCGGGACAAAGCCTTGGCATTGTAATCCTCCTCATCAAAGGGGCAGGGAAGGGGACCCACCGGATTAGCCAAGGGAGGGGAGCCCGACTGAGGGGCCGGAGCCCAGCGGCCCTTTGTCCCTCCCTCCCGCCTGCCCGCCTTCCGAGCCGAGCCGGGATTAGCAGTGGCCTGGGAGGACAGAAGTGGTGCCCCCTCTTCTGGGGCTGATGGCACACTGAGAGCCCAGCCCGGGGATGCCTGAAATGGGCTGCATGGCCAGGGGCCAAGGAAGGGCTCAGCAGGTGGCCATAAGGCCCAGCGGGGGCAGGAGGGGCAGGAGGAGGGGCGAGATGTCCGCCCAGGGTTCAGGGAGGGGCAGCAACAGGCCGGCATCTCCCGGGGCCCTGGGCCTGGGGACAAAGCCCCGACGTGCCACTCGCAGCCTGCCGCAACTCAGGAGGCTGCCCGTGGGGAATCCAGAGCAGCTCCTGGATCCGGAACTGGCTGCGGCCCCACCTCCTGGTTGACTGAGTGGAGACCTGCTCCATCCGGAGGGGGTACACCACGCCTCCCTGCGCTGGGCAGGAGTCCTTAGAGCAGCAAGAGAGTCTTTGGGCTCTTCCCCCCGTCCGTTCTGGGGCCCCTTCTCCTCTGCCCAGGCCTGGCTAACCTGCCCTTGTGCCCGTGGAGCCTGTCTTGATCTGGCTCAGACAGACCACTCGGAAACCTCAAAAGCTCAAGCTTCTTTTGCCCATCGTCTGGGGAGAGGCCCCAAACCAGCTCACAGACGCATCCCGGCTTGTCTCAGGAGGAAGTGGAGGAAGTGGCCAGCCTGGCTCGGATCGGGGAGAACAGCTCCTCAGAAAGGCCGGCCCAGCGGCCCTGGGCCGAGGTCCGAAAGAGCCACCTGAAGGCCGGGGAGCAGCTGCAGGCCCCCCCCATCGCTGCTTGCCCCTTTCAAAGGAGTCGGCAGAGGCAGCTCTGCAAATAAGCCCCCCACCCCATAAAGTGGTTAAACATGCTTGTCCAGGGAACAGCTCTCCCAAAGAGTGCCCCCACCCCCCCAGGGAGGGGAAGGCAAACAGATTTGTTTGTCCTAGGATGGGGCCAGCACAGCCCCTCCCCCGGCCTCACACCTATCAAAGGGCCGGAGAGAACCGTTGCCTTCCGTGTGTGCAGGGGTGGGGGGGTGGGGGGTGGCAATTGCTTCCTTCCATCCCAGTTTGTTTGCAGAGGACACTCACATGCCAGCCTCCCCCCCATTTCAGCTGGGGCTGCCAGGGAGGGAGGATGGCCAGCTGCTTCAGAGTTGCCACCCGCCCCCAGGCCCTCCTCCACCGAGCTGAGCAGGGAACCAGACCCTGACCACCTGCTGATGCCCACATCCTGGGCAGAAGGGGGCTGACTAGCCCTGCTCCGGGCTCCCTTGGCCAACTCAGGGCTTCCCCAACCCGTGGGCTGGGCAAGGGCCACAGCTGGGAGGCTGAGAATGCAGGGTGGCAGCCAGAGGAAGGTGGGGTGGCCTGGAGGATGGTGCCAGGGGAGAGCTGCTGGCATTCAGGGCCCCAAGAGTCCTCGCTGGGCATCCTGGGGTAGATGGCATCTGCAGGCACATGGGATGGCCTGGGCCCCGGGGCCTGAATCCAAGGCCACTACCCTGCTCAGCCAGGCAATGGAGCCCGGAAGGTCCCTGGACACACCATTGGTGCAACGGGCAGGCTGCTTCCCGGGCCAGCTCAGCTTCCCCGCTGCTGTTAGCTCGCCAAAGGACCACTGATCAGGTCGAAGCTCTTGCCTTCAGAAGACCACCCACCTCCTGAGTCCTTTTGCAAGCACCTTCCAGCTGCAGAAGACGCGAGGCCCTGCTCTCCTTCCGTCTCAGAGCCCTGGGGGCCTCGGCGGAAGTGGGCCGCATCAGGCATTCTTTGGGGAGGCAAGGGGCCTGCGGTGGGGCTGGGTTCAAGGACAGGTAAGGTGTTTCCTGGCCCTTTTCAGAGCAAAACCATAAATTAGGCCCCAAGGCTATTTGTCTCACAATGCCACAGAAGCACAGAAAATAGCCCTTCCCTCCAGCCCGCCTTGCTCAGGTTTTGTCTCAAGCACATGGTTCACCTGTGTTCACCACAGTTTAAGAAAACTTCTTAGAAATTGGAATAAGTTTGGAAAAAGGCAACAAAACTAATCAGGAAACTGGAAATTAAGTCTTATGAAAAGAGATGGAGGGAGCAGAGAGCATTCAGCTTTGAGAAGAGATGTCTGAGGAAAGGTAAGATGGCATTCTTCACATGCGTGTGCACCTCTCAGCCCCTGCAATTTTCTTGGCAAGATTTTCGGAAAGGGTTTTCCCTGGCCTCCTCCTTCCCAGGGCTGAGAGAATAGGACTGGCCTGGGGATACCCAGCCGGTTTTGTCCCTAAGGTAGGACTAGAACTCTGGGTCTCTGCCTGGTGCCTTTACCTCTGGACCAAACTGGCTGTCATTTGTTGCATACCTGAAAGGGTCTCACCTGATAGCAAGACCAGTCCTCTCTCTTCTCAAGTGCAGGACATGTAATCCTGGATTTGTGTTACAGAAGGCGGAGCCCACTGAATGCCAGTCAACTGTCACCCCGAGGTAATGGGCTCCCTTCACTGGCATGCTCAAGCAGAGGCTGGACAGCCAGTAGACGGCATTTCCACATTGCAAGATGACGTGGGGGAGGCGCTAAATCTGTCCTTGGACCCCTGAGTGGACCAGGCAAGGCCAAGCAGGGGAGCCAACCGGAGGAGCCACTGCAGGCCGCTGTTTTGGGGGGATGTGTCTGGGGACTGGTCCGCGGGCTCCAGGATGCCCCTGGTTTGGCTCAGGCCAGCTGTGGCTTGGCCAAAGAGGGTCTGTCCTCAAATACTGGTGTTCTGATGACACGCAGGATGGACTGCTGCAGAGCCCAGGCGGGGCCCCTTGAAGACAGCTCAGAAACACACCTTCTGCGGAATGAGGCCCCCAATTACCATATCGAGACTAAGGGTTGTGATGACACCCCAGCTCAACGCAGGGATCCTAGTGCTTTTCTATAATTACATTAAAACCAGTAGTCTATCATCTTAAAGACTGTTATGGTACAAGCTTCTCTCAGTCATTCTGTTCTCTTGCATAAGTGAACTGGCCTTTGATCAATAAGGCATAGATAACAAATTTGCTTAAGTCTGAAGGTTCCTTATTGTCTTGCTATTTTGCAAAAGGCCACAGAATCTGCATTGTGCTGTATCATTTTTTTAATCGCTCAGGGTAAATAGAAGCCAGTGTAAAATAAGAAATAATACTGCAACTTATTAAACGCCAGAATTTTATCACAATTTACCTTATTGCTAGAAAAAATGTTTCATGAAATATTTATTTCTTGCCTTGTTCCAATCGGTCATTTGTCTTTCCTGAAGCCATCTGGACAATTACCTACTTTCTGTGAATGGGCTAGGACATTTAAGCATTAATGTGGCCTCCCCAAGAGCTCATCAGACAGGGAATGTGAAGTGCCCTTGATTCTTAGCAGGCCACTAGGTTTCCCCGGGGGGGGCGGGCGGGGGGGGGGCGGAAGCCCATGGAGGCCACATAAGGTGCCCAGAAAGGCTGATTAAGGCCAGGGCCATGGCAAAGGCCTTCCCGCCTTCCCTGGCCAGAGCGATTCTCTCGCTAAAAACGGCCTATTCAAAGTTTTGTCCTGGGGGAATTGAATCAGAAGTTGGCATCCAGCAATGGAGGTCGTTAACAAATGAATCCCATTTGGCTCCCAAATGAAGCCCTCTTGCCTCCCGTGTGGATTCCGAGTCTAGGGAAAATGCACAGCCAGGCAGACTTCCGGAAGGAGGGCTCTCTGGCTGGGGAAAAAGCTGCCTCCTGGGATCTAGCAGGCAGCAATTCTCCCAGCAAGGCTGCAGCTTTCCTTGTGTAAAATGTGTGGTTGATCACCAAGCGAAACCTGCTGGTTCTAAGGCCCCCGGGGGCCCTCCTCCGGGACCCTTGGATCCGAGGATGAAGAGTAACACCTCTAAGTCTCTCAGCACCTGCCAAATGCTTGGGAGCATTCTGATCCCTGATGTTGCTGATGGAAATTTATTTTATTTGCTTAGTTTACAAGGTATTTTTTATTTTATGTTATTTGATATATTTTTGTTATGTTATGTTATGTTATGTTATGTTATGTTATGTTGTTTTGTTTTGTTTTGTTTTGTTTTGTTTTGTTTTGTTTTGTTTTGTTTTGTTTTGTTTAAGACTCCAGTCAAAGCCAAATCTCAGATGTTTCTGTTTTCATCTGAGTCACAAAGGTGGGAACTGTACGCCCCAAAATACACCACATAAACAATAATAGCCCAACAATACAATCCATGGCCCCAAATGAAGCTCCCTTCCTCACTGGAGGGAGTAATCAGAGCATTCTGACCCCCTTGGCCTGACGAAACGCCACGCTTTCACAGAATTCCTAAACCCTGGGAGGGAAGGGGCCATTTGGAAGCCGGGAGGCGCCTTCCAACTGAAAAGCCACCTCGCTTGAAGTCCCTGCGGGCACAAGAGCTGCCAAAGAAGGACCTGCAGTAGGCACATCCTTGTGGGCACTGCCAGAAGAAGGCAGTCCCACAGTACCCAGCTCCCCAATTGTGAGATGGCGGTGCCTGGGAACTGCCCCTGGGAGCCAGCAGGCTGCCAGCTCGGCTCTTGCAGTAGAGGTGGGACTGGCAGAGCCGAGGCGCAGCCCTGTGCAGGGAACAAGAGTCCCACAGGAGGTGGCCTGGGCACGCGTGGCTGTGCACAGAGCCTTGTCCCACAAGATGCAGCTGGGTGTGGGCCCTCCTGTGCTTGTTCCTGACCAGGAAATCTGTGCTCAGCGCTGGCCCGTAACACGGGCCCAGGGAAAGCGTACAGGGCTAGAAGCAGGGAAGGCAGGCAGCAGAGGAAAAGAGATGGGACAGAGGTGGTGAAGAGGTGTCTCTCCCTCCTTTTTCCAAGCAGGAAAAAGACCATGGCTTGTAACGTTCAACTTGGCCCTGATTAAAAATGATGCCAGGTGGATCTAAGAGCAAATCCACTCCATTTCGGCTGTCTGATGGAGACCCAAGGTGACTCCCGTGCTGGCCATTTTTATCAAATGAAGGGTGCAGCTAGTGAAGTAATTAAGAACGGCTGGCTGATTTTGGACGTATTGCTGATTGTTGACTGGTCCTGAACGTTTAGCTTAACTGCTCGCTGGAACAGCATTCCCCCAGAGGTTTGAGAGCCCCGACCCTGCTGCCTTTTTAACCAAGTCTCTCGAACCAGCCCTTCTCCTGGTCCTGATCCCCACTGGGAAGCCGGGAGTGGTTTATTCCTGGGTGCCTGGGAGCCTTCCCAAATCCACAAAGGCAAGGCCCTGCCTGCCTCCAGACTCTTGGCAAGGCACCCTTTCTGGGTTTGGGCCCTCTGCCCTTGGGAGGTGTGGACTGCAAAGTTCAGCTGGTGCACCATGCTCTGAACTCTGTGACAGTCCTCTTCACCCCAGGGAGGCCAGCTACCAAGTCCCCTTGTGCTTTTGGTAACGGTCATGGAAGAAACCCTGAGTCCATGCAATGTATGAAGGCAGCCAATTAGTCTCATGGGAGACTGGCGTAGAGAGATGCAGGCCACAGAGGACATGGCATCATCGTAATGACCATTTCTCAGATCCAAGGCCCATCCAGGGATCCTGAATGGTGCAGCAAGCTAGGCTATGGCAGCAACTGCCCTTGAAACACACTAAAAACAGAGAACATGAGGCTCATGGTCCCCACAGACCAATCCTCCACTGACTGATCTAACCCGCTTTTGTGAGCATCACCACGTTCTGTGGGAATGAATTCCACAGGTTAACAATGGGCTGTGCAAAGAGGTGCTTTTTGGGGTCAGTTCTAAATCATTTTGCAGTTGGCTTTATTGGATGATCTCCATCCCAGGAGCTGGAGAGGTGGAAACAAACCACTTCCTCTCTGCCAGGCACAATGTCATGTCCCCTCCACTGTTCTGATGTCACATGCCAGCAATCCAGTTTGGTTTGGGTTCAAGTGAAGCCGGTCTCTTTCTAGGGGTGGAACAAGCCGCCCAGAGTCACTTGTTGAGATGGGCGGCTATAGAAATCAAACAAACAACCTTCCCACCTGCCACAACCCTTTTCTCTGTCTTTGGACTCGTTTGAGTCAGGTTCCCCTTGGTGACTTCACAGACATTTGTCATGGTCTATCTGCATCACCTTTTCTGGCTGGCAAGGTTTAACTTTCCCAAACCCAGCAAGGCTTCAGGTGCCCACGGACTTCAGCTGTGCGAAGGCCTGCATGGGCTGGAGGGAGGCCTGCTGGTGCAGCCCAGCACATTGCTTCTGACTGGCAAATCCTGCATCTTCTGTGGGGGTGCCCTTCTGCTGTGATAGACCCCCCAGGGCTCCCCATGGTCCTGTGAGGCAGGGGCTCCAGAGTTGAAGCTGGAATGCAAGGGGGCTGCCACCTTCCCTCTGGCCAAGGAGGAGCTTCCACATCCTGGTGCAGGAAGACATCTGCAACAGGCAGGCAAGGAACAGGTAAGCCTCTTCCTGCCCCAGGGGGAAAAGCAGGGACCCCCAAGCACTTTCCCCAGGCAGCGTCTCCTGCTGGAAGGCCCTGCTGCTCCTTCACCTCTCCTACCCATTAACACCTCCTCAGGCTCAGCTCATTAACTCCTCCAGGGCTGCTAATTGCCCGAGACCTTGGGGGAGGGGGTGTTGCTAATGAAGGGAGACCTGTGAAGGAAGGAAGGACACAAACACATCCTGTGGTTTTCACAGCCATGGCTTTGCCAGCTGGCCCGTCCTCTTGGGCTCCTGGCCCTGATCAGCTTTCCACCTTGGATGAGGCTGGCCAGAAGTTGGCTGGGGCAGAGCGGCCAACAGCCTCACTTTTGCCCAAGTCAGGACGCAGAGCAACTTCCAGGCAGGTGCAACATCTTCCATTTCAGGATGGAGCTTTCTGGAGTTCCAGAAGGTTCCGTTTCTCCTCCGGATGAGACCACTCCAGCCATTGGGGCGGCCTGGTGGTTTTCCAGAAGTTAATCTTCTGCATGGCCGTGCCAGAGGTCCATAGACAGACAAAGGCTGGTCGGTCATCTGTCCCAGTGAGTTGTGAGCAGGGACTGGACTGAGGAGATGGAGCACTGAAGGGCTCTGAAGGCAGACCTGAGCCCCTCCTGCCTGAACCCCTCACCAAAGGTCAGTGGTGCCACCTGCTGCCCCAGCACTTCTTCTCTTTCATTTAAGGTCCTGGGGCAGGTCCACAGCTGGCATGCCAACCTCAGTGCTCTGAACCCCTTTGGGAGCTGGCAACCTCAAGGCCAACTTGTGCCTGTGGGCCAGAAGCGAAAGCCCCCACTGGCCGCAGGGGGAGCTGCTCCGGACAGGAGGGGATGCAGGAGAGGCAACACGTCCCCGACGCTCATGGCCTTGATGCAGCGAGGGTGACTTGCCAGAGACCCGGGGAAGTGGCTGCAGCACTTTCCCAAGGATCTGCCAGCCGAGACCCAAGTTCTTGCGCTCCTTGCCTTTCCCCGCAGAATTACTGGAGAAATATTTTGACTTTCTAAGTCACAATATTTCTGCAATGCTGTAACAATAGAGAGCAGGGAGGGAGGTGCAGTGGTGTATACTGGGTCTTTGCACAACTTCCTCAATGCGAGCGATTAAAACCTTCATAGCTGCATCACACAGCACGCTCAGCTCGCCTAGATTCACGTCACTTGGCCCTTTGTAGCTGAGCGCCCATTTGGACCACTGTTTTCCCAACTTGGCGACTTGAAGACGGGTGGACTTCAACTCCCAGAATTCTGGCTGGGGAAGCATAAGCTGGCTGGGGCATTCTGGGAGTTGACAGTTTTTCTCCGTATCAGGTGAACCCCGGGAGTGACGTAATTCCCCGTGACCACGTGCCCACTGAGGGCCGGGGAGGGACGCCCGCAGGAGGCACCCGCCGGGGAAGTGCCAATCCCAACGGTCTCTCGCGGAAGCTGAGAGCCAGCCTGTTCCGGTCGCGGAGCCGGAAGCCGGTGCGCCGCTCCCCCGCCCGGCTCTCTATGGTGCCTCCGCGCCGGGCCTGCTGGGACGGCAATGGCGGTGGCGCTGAAGGGCGTCCGGGCGGCGGCCGCGGCCGCCTCCGCCGGCGGGGTGAGCGGACAGGCGAGCCCCGCTGGGCCGGAGACGACGGGGCGGGTGTGCCGGGGCGGGGGGCACGGCGATCCCGCTCACCGGCCCTCTTCTCTTGCAGCGGGGCCTGGCGACCTCGGCGGCGCGTCTGCAGAGGCCGGGCCAGGTGAGGCTCGCGCCCGCGGCCGCTCGGCGGGAGGGGCGGGGAGGCCTGGCGGCCGGTGGGGGGCGGCCGGGGCCTTCTTCGGGCTCTTCCGCCCCGCGCCTGCCCGGCGGTTAATGCACGGAGGCCCGGCGGCGGCGCGACCCTCCCGCTTCGTTGCAGGCGGAGAGCGCCCGCTCGGAGGGGACGTTCCCGGTGACGATGCTGCCGGGGGACGGCGTGGGCCCGGAGCTGATGCACTCCGTCAAGGAGGTCTTCAAGGTAAGTCGCGGGCGCCTCCTGGAGGGGCCGGGAAGGGGCGCGGCGTCCCACCCGGGCTGCCCTCCGCTCTGCCCTGCAGGTGGCGGGCGTCCCGGTGCAGTTCGACGAGCACCATCTGAGCGAGGTGCAGAACATGGCCTCGGAGGAGATCCTGGACCGGGTGCTGGACTCCATGAGGAAGAGCAAAGTGGCCCTGATAGGTGAGGCTCCCCTCTGCGCCAGGGGACTGGGCTGCCTCCGCCCTCCGGCCCTCCTCATTGCTTGCTTGCGCTCTCTTGGCCTTGCAGGGAAGATTCATACCCCCATGGAGTACAAAGGGGAATTGGCCTCCTACGACATGAGGCTCAGGTACGTCCGTCTCTCAGGGTGAAGCCTTCAGCTCGGTGAGCACAGCTTCCCCGCACCTGGTGTCAACTCTGGAGCGCCTCAGAGGTTCTGGTGGGGCAGCAGCGACGCAGGATGAAACAGCAGTCCTACACCTGACTCCTTATTGCAGGCGCAAGCTTGATCTCTTTGCCAATGTGGTCCGTGTGAGCAGCCTGCCTGGCTATAAAACGCGGCACAACAACTTGGACCTGGTGATCATCCGCGAGCAGACAGAGGGCGAGTATAGTTCCCTGGAACATGAGGTGGGCGCCACGTCCCTCTGACTTGCTGGTCCAGTTGCTTGGCTTCTCTGGGGGTCCGTAAGGCTACACGGGGGAGGGGATGCTGAATGGGGCTACACCAGCACAAAGCCAAAGAAGACCACTGAGGACCTATAGACTGTGGGGCAGTGAGGTTAGCTTTCCAACAGGACAGACGTTTGCCTGCTTAAAAGCATGTGCAACAGGCTGGAGAGAAACTGTTCTCTCAGATCTGCAGGAGACCAGCAGTCCTTCACTCCCATTGTTTGCTTAGCTTAAGCCTTCCTAAGAGCCCAGCGTGGCTTATGTAAGAGCAGTCTAGGGGATGTGATGGGAAAAGATAAACAGATACAAAGGAAGAGGCCAACTCGTGCCAGTACTTAGTGAAAGGGGTGTGGAAGAATTGCCTCTGTTTTTTTTCTGGACCATTTTACGGTTTGGAAGAAAGCAGACCCCTAATCCAGAATGTGGTATCTCTGAATGGTGAGCTTTGCATACAGCTGCTTAATTGCCTGGTTCTCATAGAAATACTGTGATTCAGGGAGGGAGGGGGCAGCCAGGGAGTTTCCATCCCACCCAACTTCAGGGAGGACCTTGGTGGTCTTGGGCTCAGGGATGGCTTCAAGTGGGCTGCACGGCTTGTGCTTCTCTCTGCATTCAGAGTGCAAAGGGTGTCATTGAATGCCTGAAGATCATCACACGGGCCAAGTCACAGCGCATTGCCAAGTTTGCCTTTGATTTTGCCACCAAGAAGGGGCGTTCCAAGGTCACTGCAGTGCACAAGGCCAATATCATGTAAGTGAGCCTGCCTGCCTGCCTGGCTGTCTCAGTGAATTGGGATGGGGGGAGTGCCTTCTGATCTTTCCCTGGATCTCTAGAAGCTTTGGATAGCAGCTGCCCTTCTTACGTGCCGGCCCCTGGTTGTGGGACCTAAGAGCCTGTGGAGATCCTCGCTTTGCAGCAAAATTGATGCAGGTTGAGGAAGTTGGCGTGGAGGACTTCAGTGCAGAATTGGGCACTGGACCGTGCCTCCCTCTCTTTTTCTCTTCCTTGTCAGGGCAGATTCTGGTACTGAAGGGCAGTTGCTCGGTGGCACAGTTTAAAAAACCTTGTCCCGGCTCTCTTGGTTTCGAGCCTGGGGAGAAATATTGGCCATGGCAGAGGGTGATGCACCCAGTCTGAGGCTGCCCTTGTGCTCCTTCTAGTGCTTGTCTGGCAGGACACAGTAAGAGACGCATCTGCCCTCTGCCCAGAGTAGCCACCCCAGCAACTTCCAAGGCCAGACTCCTCCCGCCCTTGGACTTTGCTGCCTGCCGAGAAGCTGCTGCAGCTTTGTGCCCCCTCCCTTACCCAACCCAACCCATTTGTCCCCTTTGATTCAGGCCAAACCTTCTGGGCTGTGGCCGGGTCATTCCTGGGAAGACGGGTTGTCTTTGGCTGCTATGTAGTAGCTGGCATCGTAGGTCAGCAGCCATCTGGGTATGTGCGAGAGCTTGTCTCTCTCTCCCTTCCAGGAAGCTGGGCGATGGGCTCTTCCTCCGCTGCTGTGAGGAGGTGGCTGAGCTGTATCCCAGGATCACATTCGAGACCATGATCATAGACAACTGCTGCATGCAGGTAGGGCTGCCTGCTCGTGCCTGCAGGAGACGCAGAGGGGAGAGGGCACCAGCAGAGGGAGGGGCACTTGGGCATTTCCATGGCAGCCTACCTTGGTAGTTTCCGACAGGCAGCCCGGCAGCCCCTTGGTTTTGGTGCCAGGAGTCAATAGGAGAAGAAAATTGTCAGCGGTGTGGATTCCGCAGACGTGAAGGAGGCCAAAATAGGTTGGATAATTTGTGGTTCGGGTGCCAGCTGTTGCCTGAGTTTGAGCCTGGAGTCAGAGCAAGGCCTCTGCACTGGGCGTGGCAGATTCTGCGGACCTGGCAGTGGTGGCTTATTAGCCTGGGCTCGACGTCAGCCGGTGGTCTGGAGCAGCTCTGGCTCCCCTTTGCTCAGTGGCTTCCAGCAGAGGCAAGACCCCCCCTCTCTGGGAGGCTTCCCCGTGGGTTGGAATCCAAGGGCCCCTCCCAGCTCTAGGATTCTGTGATTTTTGTGACGTGAGCACAGCTAATTTTTCAGAAAGCATGGAAGTGTGGTTGTTTCTCGCTGCTGCAGAAAAGGAACACATCCAATCCCAAGTTGGGATTTCCACATGGGGTCTTGTGAGTTACCTTCTCAGACCTCTAAGTAGCCACTGCAGTTTCACCCTTTAGCTCCACAGTGTGCTGCTTGGAGAGGGGCCTTAAGGCTATGGAGACCACTCCCTGCAATATAGCAGGCTGGATTGGTGCCCCTTCTTTCAGGGAGGTGCCTGTTCTTTGATACCCAGCAGCTATGGAGCCTGGGCCATCACTTTGGGCTGATGATGCTGGCATCGCAAGAAAGCTTCTCAAGTTTTGGGGGGGCTGCTCTCTGGATGACAAGTCCCTTTGCTGTGCCCAGGCCATGTTCAAGTGCTTCTCTGACCCTGTGGCTGAGCGATGTGGATGGCACAGACTGAATCCTCCACAGTTCCCTACAGACGTGAGATCAGAAACTGACAAAAACCTACCAATTTCTGTATTGCTTTGACAGAGTCCAATCCAACCAGTCGTTATGCCTCTGTGGGAAAGGGGCTGGACTTCCAGAGGGCTTAGAGCGGAGCTCTGCCCCTAAGCAATGTTCCCCAGGGGCCCCTAAACTGTTCTGTTCCAGGAGGGCAAGTCAGGCTCTGCCCTGGAAATTTCCCACATGTCAGGAGCACATCCTTGGTGCAGTTGGGTTTATATGGCCCAGCTGCCAAGCAGGAATCTCTGGCCTTTCTTTCATGGAGGGATATGTGTGTGTATTTTTCAGCTGGTGCAAAACCCTTACCAGTTTGACGTCTTGGTCATGCCCAACTTGTATGGCAACATCATTGACAATCTGGCAGCCGGCCTGGTGGGTGGGGCCGGTGTGGTCCCGGGGGAGAGCTACAGCGCTGACTTTGCCGTGTTTGAAATGGTGAGGCTGGGCCTGGTGCTGCCCCTGTCTCCTCCCCACCCATTGGGGAGTTTGGGGCCAGCTGGCATGCTCGATGCTTCTGAAGGTGTTTTTCTGCTCCTCTTCCAGGGTGCCCGTCACCCCTTTGCCCAGGCCGTTGGGAGGAACATTGCCAACCCCACGGCCATGCTGCTTTCCTCAGCCAACATGCTGAGGCATCTGAAGTAGGTTCCCCAAGCTGTGGGCGCTGGGCTGAGCGGACTTGGTAGGGCGAGACCTCCTTGCCATTGGCCTGGCCTACCTCACAGGGTAATTGTGAAGGACAAACCAACCCCCCCCCTTCTAAAATGTATCCCTCCTCTGCTCCTGACCAGCTTGGAGTATCACTCCGCCATGATTTCAGACGCGGTGAAAAAGGTGATCAAAGTTGGCAAGGTGAGTGGCGACAGCTGTCCTTGTGTGTGTGGCGCTGCTCTGGTCTCTGCTTTGCTTTCGCTTTGTTTCCAGTTGGCAGGCTTTTCAGAGGAGGAGGTGTTGGTGGCCCTGGGGGTGGGGGAAGGCTCCAGGCAGGCAGGCAGGACCAGTTTCTCCTTATCAGTTACCACTGTGGGTTCAGCTCTGTGGGTGCGGACGCTGATGAGCTGCTGCCGTTGCTTGCTTCCAGGGGGGTGCTTCTCGCAGTTCACTCCCTGTCGCCACTGAGCGCGCTCTGTCCTGTCCCATTTTCTTTTTGTTCTTTTTGACCCCGTGCTTATGACCATTTTTCTCCCTCCCCCTTCCCTGTGTTGGATTGTAGGTGCGGACACAGGACATGGGCGGTTATTCTACCACCTCGGACTTCATCAAGTCTGTTATTGACCACCTCCACCCCCACTATGGTGTCTAGGCTCAGGCTGCCCCTGCCCCACACCTGCCCCACACCTGCCCCAGCAGGCCCCACCCCAGTAGCCTCTCCGGGCCAGACCCAGATGGAGCTGCCCAGCCCCTGTTGGGGAAGAAACTTCTCCCGCCTCTTGGGGCGCTCAAGGCCCTGCGAAGGCCTAGTCTACTCCAGCTGGAAGGGACAGGAGCCGTGCCAGCCCAGCGGGAACGGCTTCCTTGATTGCTAGCTGGTACTGGCTGTGGCTCCTGTCTTCCGGGGGTGGGGGTCCCTTCTCAGTATAAGCCTTTGGCCCAGGAGAGATCAGAAAAGTCACACACCAGGCATTTCTATAAAAATAATTTTATTTACAGAAAGCAAACATATTCACAGGCTCTCAGTGAGAGCTGCTTAACTCTCTACATGCCTACACAGAAGGGAAACTGAAACTAAAACAAGTCCAGGCAAGTTCTTCTCCCCAGGTGCAAAAATTAACATCCGAAAAGAGGACAATTAAATTCAACCTCTTCACCCGGCCAAAATGATTAGTTACCATAGTAACCTTAATCTGTAGCCATTGTTGGGGGGGCGCTGTCTCCAGGGCCTTCTGCTCTGAGCCATCCCCTTGGGAGCTCCGCCTCCTGTTGCAGCAGGCTGGCGAGAAAGGGTGTGGGGGGGTGTGGGTTACGGGAAGGGAAGCTGCCTCCCGAAGGGCTCTTGAAATAACACCTGGGTGGTGGACGTGGTCCTTGCGGAGGCAGTTGGGCCCCCTAACTGGAGAGCAGCCTTTCAGCCCTGTGGAACACCATCAGGAGGTTTTGCCAGAATCTGCCCGGGGTGCTGGGGAGAGAGTTTGCCATGTGGGCCATCCTGGCTTTGGCGGTGAGTGGGCTTCAGGTGTCCTCAGTGTGACAGCTTTCTGGGGGCTCAGCCCATGTGCGTGATGTGTAATCTATGGCTGCTGTCTAGTCTGCTTGCAAATAAAAGGGATTTTTCATTCTGGCTCTGCTCCTTCTGAGTGTTCCGCCTTAGCTGATTCCTGGCAGGTGACAGGGTTGCGGCAGACCAAAAGGATTCTTTAATGCTGTGGAGGGACTTAAGTGTTTGTGCCCAAAACAACTGGCGCTCCGCACCTGGATCTCCCAAGCAGCCCAGGCAGACAGCGTGGCATCTGTCGTTCCCCTGCCTTAGGAGGGCTGCTTCCTTGATGCCCTTCCCGGTTCGTGATTGCTTCCACCCCCAAAGTGGTCCTTCCTTTGGCTCATTTTTCTGTGGACTGAAAAGACTTGGAGCTGTCACTGAGGCCGGCCCTCTCGCAGAGCCTGCTTTGAGTAGCAGAGGAGCCACTGGAGGTGACACCTTCTGACACCCTCTCAATAATTGGGAACATGATGAGGCTCCATTGGCTTTGCCAGCCATCTCCAATTAGTGCCCCCCTCTGGCCACTGCAGAGAAGATGGCTGAGTAGCACTTTCTTTGGTTCTTGTGTTTCCTTTATTTTGATTCAATTTGGGGGGAAAATATCTGCAGAATAGTCAAATGGTTGGAGTTCTTGCTGATAAATGACAACCATTGAACACATGCAGCACCTCTAAAAGGAGTTTCTGTGTATTGGGAATTGGCCAATAAAGCCATCTGAAAGCGGGCCAGACCGGTGCACGGAGGATTGGGCTTTTGGGGACTGCTCACAGGAATGGCTTTTTCCCCCCTCCCAAGCAAGAGTCAGCTGCACTCAAGTACGAGTTGCTGGAAATGGGGTGGGGGGGTCTCGGCCATTGTCCTCCCATCTCGCCTCAAGAACTTGGCAGAGGCATCTGGTTGGCCGCTGGCCCTGTAGAAGGCTGGACCATGGACCTGATGCAGCAAGTGAATGCTTAGGCTCTTAATGCAATACTGATTTGATTTTGCTTAGGCTGCAGGACTGAGCCATTTACTTTGGAGTAAATCCCATTAAAATTAATGGATTTATTTCTGAGAAGCCGGGGGAAGATTTCCCTGATAATCTGCATGTTCCAACTAAATTGATGGAAATCAAGGTAGAAAATACAAAGCGGTCAGCCCTGTGCCAGGGGAAGTCCTGCCTCAGTCGCCCTTGGGAATTCCCAGTATCAGTCAGGGTGAGATGCTCTAGGGCGCTGTTAGACTTCCTCAAAACATTTGGCAGCATTCCCCATAGGTGTTAATCCTTGGGTGCGGTCAACATCAAAGAGAAGCAAATGGGGGTCTTGTGTTACGGAAAGGAAGTTGAGACTGGCTCTGGTTCGTGACTGCCCTGGAGTCAGAGGTGGGTGGCCACTCTTGCAGCAGACAGGGTGGTGAAAGGATGAGTTGACTGCATGGAGCGCCAGCTCCCAACGGGGTGGATGGGCCCCGGTGGCTCACTGTAAGCAAGTGTGAAGTGACGGGCATTGTGCAAAAGCCATGTCTTCCCCACGGGGGCCAAGGCCTGGTGCTGTTGGGGTTGTGCGGAAGAGCATAGAAAGAAGAGTCCAAGGGAGAAAACAGCTGATAAATTGCAGGCTGGGATAGAACATGGAAGGCTGTGGGCTGATTACTGCATCTTAGAGAGAGACTGTGGAGCTAAAAAGAGTTGCCCCTGAAGGCAAGCACGGGTAAGGATTTGGCAGGCTCTCCTTAAAAGGAAGTCCGGCTGGGGGCTTTGAGGGTTGGGAAAAATGCAAGCCAAGTGGGCAAAGGTGGGCATGGGCACCCTCCCTGTGCCTCTTGGCTGTTCCTTTTAAGCTGTGCCAAGGAAAGCTGTAGGCAGGGCCCTGTCTGCTATGGGCCTGACAACTGTACACCTGTGTGCAGTTGAGCATGGAAGGTGGGGGGACAACTCTCACAGACTGGTGTTTCCCCAGTGACATTGGTGGGCAGCAGACTTAGAACTTTCTAGAGGTTTTTGTCATAGTACAAGAATGGGAATTACCACAAGAAGTGATGCCCACTAATCTGAAGGGCTTGATAGAGGAAGAGGCTGCCAGATACATTCCACCTCTTGGGACAGACCGGGCACCAATACAAAAGGCAAGGTTTTGACAGATCTCATTTCCCTGAACGTCCTTTTCCATTCTGGGCAAAGCTGATGGTATGTGCCATCAGTACTTTCTTCCTAATGCATTGCCCCTTTTAAGCCTACCAGTCCCTAAACTAGCACTGTAGCTATATTGTACAATGACTTGTGGTACACACGTGTGTACACTGAAATGCTATGGTCAGTCAGTGTGCTCACCAGGAGAAAGTTACTGCCCTCCTGTCCTGCTTGGGGAGCCTTCCCAGAGGCATCTGGGTGACCTCCCTGGAATAGATGGTGCTGTTGGACTCCTCCAGGGCTCTGGAACTAAGGACATTTGCCACACTTCATCTCCTTTAATTCAAGTTTATGTTGTCTTAACCAATTTTAAAAATGGGTTTTCTTAGCTCATGGAAGCTTGCAACACTCATTAAACAATAATTCTGCTTTGGAAAAGCACAAATGTGATTGGGCAAAAGTATTTTCAGCTCTGCCTCCCAGTTTTGCAAAAAGTGAGCCATTTTTCTCTGCTGAAATCTTGGCAGTCACCCCTTTAGCTGCAGGAAGATTCCTCTAGTTGCACCCAGCTCATATTGGCCACCGTATGTGCCCTGCTGAGACTGGTCCCTGGTCAGGCAGGCTGTGCAGGAGCCAAAAGTGATTTGGAAGCGCTCTGGATCTCCTAGGAGCACAGCCCCCGACTGCTGGGCAAGGCTCCCAAGGGACAGGCATTTAAGGTAACTGAAACACCAGAGTCTGGATACCAGATGTTAGCCAAGTGTTGCCTCTCTACTGCTCTTTTGGCAGGTGCGAACTGCAGACATGGGAGGCTATGCCACATCAGATGACTTCACTCATGCAGTGATTGCAGCGCTGACTGAGTAGACACAAGAAACTCCACTGGAGTGGCAATTCCGGGCTGCCCGCTTTTCGTCCCTTTATTTATTGTGACTTCATGTTGGCCAGATGCATGTAATAAAAGGAGCTGTTGGCTCTGTGCTATGAGATACTTGGCCTTGGGGTGTCTGGGAGTTGGTTGAGGGGGAAAAGGAGCAGTAGTAATGCCAGCTTTCCAGGTTTGTCAGGCTCAGGATCCAAGCTGACTGCAAGTAGGTGCACCTTGTGAGAGACCAGCTACCAGAAGCGAGGTAGCAGAGGAGGCATTTTCTGGGTTGGTTGGACCGACCATGCCCAAGGCTGCATGAGCGGTGACAAGTTGCAGCCCAGTGTATTTGCTGGGGCAGCAAGTGGCTGAGAAACTCCCATGAGCTCCAAGGTGAAGGAATTGGCCTGGATTGAGCCCTGCACTTCAGAGAGTGAGGGGTGTGCACCTTGCAGATATTTGGAGTAGGAAGGGGTGAAGGGAGGACCAACTGGATTGAGTGGGGGCAGCACTGGCAGACACAAGTCAGCTCAACAACCTAGTTGGGGGAGGCTGCATGGGGTCACTGGAAGGTGCCTCATGGCACCTGCAGCAGAGCAAATGGAAGCCAAACATAGCCGGTGAGTGACAGAATGGACACCTGGCTCCCCCAAAAGCAGCCGCCCACAGTGCCACCATCTCTTTCTCAGGAGTCTCTGCTCTGATCATGCCCCAAACCAGAGTGCTCAGTGCAGCAGTTGAAAGGCAGTGGGAGCCAGTTCCTTCAATGCCAGCTTCAACTCTGGGATGAGCCATCATGAAGCAGCCATCACGAGGCAGCCACTGGCAGCAGAACAGGGCAACAGCTGGACTTCAATGCTCCTGGCAAAGAGCCCAGTGCCAGTCCCCAGGAAGCTGAAAACAGCATTTTTCACTTGGGGTTTTATCTTGGAGCTGGGTGGAATTATGACCAGGGGGCTGGGTGTCTTTCCCTACAGCAGACCTGCATGAGCATCGGTGCCAGTACCGTTGCCTGTGAGCCAGCCATCTGCATGGCCCTCTCCGCTCAACCGAGCGGCATTTCCAGTCGCTGCAGAAACGAGACAAACTATGGCTGCTTGGGATGAGCTAAGAACTACCAATCAAAGTATTTGTAGCTCAGGGTTGAACTCTGGCATCCTTGGTGCTCTCAGAGCCTTTTCTTCTTCATGCAGACATTTCACTGCCAGGCTAGGCAACATCTTCAGTGCAAACAGAACTACCAATTCACATGCGCAGCCCCCAATTTCAAGCCTAATTGAAACTGTGCTTTCGTAGCCACAGCTTTCAGTTACGACAGCCTGAAAAAGCTGAACCTTCTAGTGCCTCCCTACCCTCCCTTGCTTTCCCCAAAGAGGATGAGGACAAGGGGGGAACTGCCATATAGAAAAGCAGTACATTTTATTATTCCTGGCAAGTTAAGGACAGCTCAGGTTTATAGTCCAGCTTCTGCAGCAGAAGTGGCTTCTGCTAACCCCCACCCCACTGATGGGGCAGCACAGGGGTCACTTGGGCGGGCATGGCCTGACCCGCTTCTCCTCCAAAGAACCTCTGATAGAAGCTGCTGAGCTTCCCTCTGCCTTTCAGAAGCAGCACAGCGCGTTAATGGCTGCCTTTCCCCTCTTGGAGCAACGAAGCCCTGGTGCCGACACCAAACATCTTGCACCAGATCTCCGTTTGCTGCTCTGCCCGCTGGGCCTCTGGTCTTGTTGCCTCGAGAGCGCTGGGCTGTGGAAAAGCATGCCGCAGAGCTGTGTTCAAACAAGCAAAACTGAATGGCCTCGCCATCAGGCTGGGCTCCTCCACGCTGTGTGCTAGTCTTCCTCCCCTTCCATCCCCGATTTTTTCTTTTTCGTCCTCTTCCCCTTGGCTGCAGGCTCCACTGCCGCAGCCAGCTGCAGCTGCTGCACCTTCTTCTTCTTCGGCAAAGGCGCTTTGTCCGCCAAACCATTGTCGATGGGCTCCTCCTCCTGGGGCTTCCGTTTCTTCTTCTTGGGCTCAACCTTGTTTTCCTGAGAAGCAAGAACACATGTCAGCAGTGCAACCCTTTGGCAGGACCACAAGGAAACAACTCTACTCACAACCTGCCTGCTGACAGCCACGCAAAATAGAAACTGATGATGTTTAGGGCAGTCTGAGAACCTCCCCCTTGAGGTTTCCCTGGCCTCTTTGTTGTTTCAAGGTTGGCAGCAACTGCAGTTCCCGAACCACCGAGGAGGGATAAAAGCACCCAACCTCTCCTGGAGACTCAAGGACGGGGTTCTCCATCTCTGCTGCTGCTGCAGCTGCTGCCAAAGCCTCCAGGCGCTTCTTCTCCTGCTTCAGCTTCTTCTTCTGCTTCTTCTCCAGCTTCCTTTTGATTTCGGCTGCTGCTTCTGATGCCTGTAAAGGGGGAGGGCTGTCGTTAGGGCTCAACTCCGCCCCCACACG
Organism: Candoia aspera; assembly: GCF_035149785.1. NCBI lineage: Eukaryota > Metazoa > Chordata > Lepidosauria > Squamata > Candoiidae > Candoia > Candoia aspera. Next base: position 78,128,850 of record NC_086160.1, read on the forward strand.
AGCTGAGTTTCTGACCAGCACACATTGGATCAGACTCATTAAATCAGCTTTGGCCTCCACCATCATTGGTCAGGCTCAGAGTTTCATCACGCCCAACAACGTAGCCGGGCACGGGCCTCCTCGGTATTCACCTCCACAGCAGCCTCTTTCATGACGTCCAGGTTCTTGCGAGGGGTCTCCCCGGTTTCGTAGAAGGCCAGGCGTTCCTCCACCTGTTCTCGCAACTTGTCTCCAAAGACGGGGGTTGGGACTTCTGCAAAGGAATGGAGGGCAGCAAAGCTGAAGCCGCTCACGCTGCCGTGCCCGAAACGGCCACCAGTAAAAGGGGAACAGCAAGCCGCCCAGAGGTTATCCCTCCCTCTTCCTTCTTTAAGCTGCTGGCCTTGCTCAGATATTTTAATGTCACCATTCACCGTGTGTGAAATGCTGCTGACGAAAAATGTAACCATCACGGCAAAGCCACAAAGCATCTTGGCAAGTCTTGCCCGCTTCTGCTCCCTTCCTCCCTTGGGCAAAGGGGAGAAAGTGGAGGCACCGGCAGCTTCTGCGGCCCACCTGAGAAGCAGTCAATGCGGGACGCAATGGTGCACTTGTTGGCCAAGTAGCGGGAGATGCGCCCCTTGTTCTTGGCTGCTGCTCGCCCAATAAAGGTAGAGTGAAATATCAAGCCGTATTTGGGAGTGTTTCCCCGGGTCTTCAGGGCCCTGCGGGGCAGGAAACAATCAGACAAACAACCCTCCTTGGCACCGGTTTGGCCATCCCCACGGGAGAGGGGTAGGCTGGCTGCAGGCTGAGAGGACATGGCCAGCAGTGCCTGGCCAGCATCAAGGAGCTCAACTGCCAGGGGTTTGCCTGCCATCGCTCCAGTGCCCCCAGAGGGTTACCTGAAGAGGGCCTTCTCTGCCCCCAAAATCTGGACTGTTGAGGCTGGATACTTGGCCAGGTTGGTCAGACTGCCTGCATGGGAGATAAGACGGGCACCCACCTGCGGAGAGAGAGCAGACTGGTTTATTTTATTTCCTTAGCGCTGACTTGTACAGCTGCCCATCTTGGCGTACTGATGCTAGGTGGCTGACAACAAATAAAAGCAAAATTAAAATCCAGTCAAAACAAATACAGAAAGCCCATAAAGACAGCAAAGATTAAAAAAAAACCAGTCAGCAATAACTCCGACCACAGCCACACAGGCTCTAACTACTTGACCCCCGAGCCTTCTCAGCCCTGTGGTTTGGTAAACCCCAAATAAATCCACCCTACTCCTGTCCACCCAGTGTGCCTGAAACCGCTCAGCTTAAAGCAGAAATGAGTCTTGTTCCTCCTGCTCATCTGGCTGTCTCTCAATACCAAGGAGCAGCCAGAAGCAAAACGTGCTCAAGCCCTTCCCCTGGCACAGATCAGCATTGGTAGGTTTCAGCACTGAGATTCAGTGGATTGACAGATTCCAAATGCACATCACATCTGCAGCCAGGGAGCCCTTTGGGAGATCCTATCCACACACATGTGCACAAAACCAACTCACCACTTCTCCGATTAAGGCTGAGAGACTAGGAGCCACCTGGTTCATTTTGGAGCGAAGGTACTCCTGCAAACCTTTGCGATATTCAGAAAGGGAGATAACCCGGCTGGAGAAGCTCTCAATGTTAATGAGATCAATAGGAGAAATGTCCATTCCTGTACCAAACCAGAGTCAGAGGAGAGGAGTAAGGACACTGGCCAGGGGTGAGGGGGTCTCCTGTTGGCTTTTAATCAGGACGCGGCACGCAACCCGCAAAGGACCTGGTCACTCATCTCATATTAACGCTGAAGCGGGAAATTGCCACAGGCAACTCTGGCTCTTTGAGTCAGGCAGTTTCAAATAGGCAAGCAATTCAGCCTCCCCTCCTACGTTCCTCCTTTACGGTACAAGCCGCACAAGCTTTCTGCAAAGAGCACACAGCCTTTAAAGTCCACTTCGCCGTGTGCTGGCCAGCCGCACTCACAGAGATCATGTCAGTTGCTAACCACTCATCAACAGGACGTGTTTGCTCTGGAATGCCCTCACCCTGACAAACCGCAGTAAAACGCCTCCAGCCTTTTTTCTCCCCCACGCACTGACCCATCGAAGAGCGGGAGGCGTCCAGGATGGCCTGAGCCTTGGCGCTGTCCATGACAATTTCCTCCAGCCCCTCCAGACTCTCCTCGCTCAGCTCCTTGCGATTACCGATCAGCTTGGCCAAGCGGCAGTAGGTATAGCTGTCGCTCACGATCTTGATCAGCTCTGGAAAGTGGTAGCCGTACCATTCCCTGTACCAGAAAGAGTCAAGCACATGGCAGAAAGGGAACCCGCCCTAACCCTCAAGGGTCAGAGCCTTCCATGGCGCCAAACGCCAGACTTCCTCCTCCGTTCCACAAAGAAAGCCTGTACCCCTACAAACCAAACAGCTTAGGCAACAGGTGGCCTGGCTGGAATGCATGGAGGGACCCTTGCTGTAGCTCCCGTTTCTATACAAGCACTGGTGGTAGCCAAGCTGCCTGTGGTAAGCTGAAGGAGACGGGGAAGCCTCTCCCCCCACAGCCCGGGGCACAGTGACTAAGGTGCCCACCAGGCCTGGGAGAAGCCGGGTTCAAGACCAGCCAGACCCGCTCTGGCCACCCATTCTCTCGCCCTAGCCTTCCTCACACAGCTGTTGTGCAGGGAGGATGGTGGAGGGAGTGCTGGCTCCCCCCCCCAAATAGGAGCCAAAGGAAGGGCCACTCGCTCACCTGACCCGCATGGAGAAGGTGTTGATGTCCTTGTCCAGCTGGTCCAAGAGACTGATAGACTGGATGATCATGTTGTCCACCCGGTTCACGTTAAACTTCACCTTGGCGCGGGAGTAGCTGTGCCCCAGCCCCAGCTGAGCCTTGGAGGCGGCCTGGGCAGTCAGGCCCTTGATCAGGCTGTGGAAGTGCAGCCGGATCCCTGCGGGGCGGCCGGGCGTTAGGGCTCCGCCGGCCGCCCTGCCCCTGCCCCGCCCCGCCCCGCCCGCCCGGCCCCCCTCACCTCGCGTGAGCTCGGCCACGACGCCGCCCGCCTGGCACGCGTAGCCCAGCTCCTCCTGGATGGCCGCGCCGATCTTGGGGTCGCCGACGCCCAACAGTACCTTCTTCTTCTTGGCCGGCAGGCTGGTCTCGAGCAGCAACCGCAGGTCCTCGTGCAGGAGCCCTGGGCGGGGCGGGAGCCGGTCAGCCCGGGGCGCCACCGAGACCCCCGCCCGCCCCGCCCGCCCCGCCCGGCCCGCGCTCACCCTCCGAGACGGCGTTCATGTTCTCCAGCGCGGCCTGGGCCGAGCGGAAGGGCGAGAAGGCCTCGAGGCGCACCAGGGCCCGGAACCGCCCGAGGTCCAGCGCGCTCTGCTCGACCTGCGGCAGCAGCAGCCCCACCTCCTCCGTCGGCCGCGCCGCGAACAGCGCGTAGCCCGCCGCGTGCTCGAACAGCACGTGCAGCTGCACCTGCGGGACACGGCGCGAAGCGTCAACCGGGGGGCACGACCCCGCCACCCGGCCCCCGCGCTCTGCGGCCCACTCACCATGGCTGCTCCCGACGAAATGGCCGCACGCGCCCTCACCACGCAGCCGGAAACGCTCCCTGCGGACGACCGCCCCTTCCGCCCTCTCGGCCGCCGCCAATGGCAAGCCGATGGGGCGGGAGCGAGGCTGCCTGTCCCCCTCGCCAGCCAATGGCGCGCCGGGCCGGCTCCGGGCGCGCGCGGCGCCTGCCGGGAAGACCCGTGCTGGGCCGCGCGAGGGAGACTCTTTCCCGCGGCCTGTTTGCGCGTCCGCCGGGAATCGGCTCCGCTGCGCCTCGGCCGGCAGGCCCGCACGGGAGTCGCTCCTTCTACGCGTGGAGAGCTGGGGTTACGGGGTGGGGTCGCCCGGAAAGCCTTGGGGCGGGGCAGACGCAAGGGGCGGCCTTGGGGGAAGGCTGAAGCCGGGGAGGGGAGCCACGGAGGCAGAAGGGGCTGGGGGCCGTCCCGCTCCACGCCTGGGTTGCCGTGGGAGCCCCGGCCGCCCTTCCTGGATGAGGGGCTGAGACTCTGAGGTTTCACCCAGAACTGGAAGGGGGATCTGGCGGTGTAGATGGAGGCCACTGGCTGAAATGAACAGGAAGGGATTTAACGGAAATGCCAAGTCCTGCTTCGGAATAAGCAAGCTAGGCCCCTGTTCTGATGCAAACACTATGGAATATTGTTATTTGAAGATGAAATAACACTGTTGCATGAAGATGGGATACCATGGAGAAAAGGAAACAATTTGCCCCAACACCACCTTTCCAAAACAGTAACGTTCAAACCAGTGCCCGGATATGGAGGAAAAAGGCTATTTACTTCAACTCTTCCACTAACTCCATACTCAGCTTTCTTTCTGATGACACCATGCGTTGTTGTTTATTCGTTTAGTCGCTTCCGACTCTTCGTGACTTCATGGACCAGCCCACGCCAGAGCTTCCTGTCGGTCAACACCCCCAGCTCCCCCAGGGACGAGTCCGTCACCTCTAGAATGTCAACCGTCCACCTTGCCCTTGGTCGGCCCCTCTTCCTTTTGCCCTCCACTCTCCCTAGCATCAGCATCTTCTCCAGGGTGTCCTGTCTTCTCATGATGTGGCCAAAGTATTTCAGTTTTGCCTTTAATATCAGTCCCTCAAGTGAGCAGTCTGGCTTTATTTCTTGGAGGATGGACTGGTTTGATCTTCTTGCAGTCCAAGGCACTCTCAGAATTTTCCTCCAACACCACAGTTCAAAAGCATCGAACTTCCTTCTCTCAGCGTTCCTTATGGTCCAGCTCTCGCAGCCATAGGTTACTACGGGGAACACCACTGCTTTGACTATGCGGACCTTTGTTGTCAGTGTGATATCTCTGCTCTTAACTATTTGATCGAGATTGGTCATTGCTCTTCTCCCAAGGATTAAGCGTCTTCTGATTTCCTGACTGCAGTCAGCATCTGCAGTAATCTTTGCACCTAGGAATACAAACTCTTTCACTGCTTCTACATTTTCTCCCTCTATTTGCCAGTTATCAATCAAGGTGGTTGCCATAAACTTGGTTTTTTTGAGGTTTAGCTGCAAGCCAGCTTTTGCACTTTCTTCTTTCACCATCATAAGGCTCCTCAGTTCCTCTTCGCTTTCAGCCATCAAAGTGGTATCATCTGCATATCTGAGATTGTTAATGGTTCTTCCAGCGATTTTAACTCCAGCCTTGGATTCCTCAAGCCCAGCATGTCGCATGATGTGTTCTGCGCACAAGTTGAATAGGTAGGGTGAGAGTATACAGCCCTGCCGTACTCCTTTCCCAATCTTAAACCAGTCCGTTGTTCCCTGGTCTGTTCTTACTGTTGCTACTTGGTCGTTATACAGATTCTTTGGGCGGCATACAAGATGACTTGGTATGCCCATACCACTAAGAATTTGCCACAATTTCTTCTGGTCCACACAGTCAAAGGCTTTAGAATAGTCAATAAAACAGAAATAGATTTTTTTCTGAAACTCCCTGGCTTTTTCCATTATCCAGCGGATATTGGCAATTTGGTCCCTAGTTCCTCTGCCTTTTCTAAACCCAGCTTGTACCTCTGGCAATTCTTGCTCCATGAATTGCTGAAGTCTACCTTGCAGGATCTTGAGCATTACCTTACTGGCATGTGAAATGAGTGCCACTGTTTGATAGTTTGAACATTCTTTAGTGTTTCCCTTTTTTGGTATGGGGATATAAGTTGATTTTTTCCAATCTGATGGCCATTCTTGTGTTTTCCAAATTTGCTGGCATATAGCATGCATTACCTTGACAGCATCATCTTGCAAGATTTTGAACAGTTCAGCTGGGATGCCGTCGTCTCCTGCTGCCTTGTTATTAGCAATGCTTCTTAAGGCCCATTCAACCTCACTCTTCAGGATGTCTGGCTCTAGCTCCCTGACCACACCGTCAAAGCTATCCCCGATATTGTTATCCTTCCTATACAGGTCTTCTGTATATTCTAGCCACCTTTTCTTGATCTCTTCTTCTGTTAGGTCCTTGCCATCTTTGTTTTTGATCATACCCATTTTGGCCTGGAATTTGCCTCCAATGTTTCTAATTTTCTGGAAGAGGTCTCTTGTCCTTCCTATTCTATTGTCTTCTTCCACTTCCGCGCATTGCTTGTTTAAAAATAATTCCTTATCTCTTCTGGCTAACCTCTGGAATTTTGCATGTAATTGGGCATATCTCCCCCTATCGTTGTTGCCTTTTGCTTTCCTTCTTGGGCTAGTGTCTCAGCAGACAGCCACTTTGCCTTCTTGGTTTTCTCTTTCTTTGGGATGTATTTTGTTGCCGCCTCCTGAACAATGTTGCGAACTTCTGTCCATAGTTCTTCCGGGACCCTATCTACTAAGTCCAGTCCCTTAAATCCATTCTTCACCTCCATTGCATATTCCTTAGGAATATTAGTGAGCTCATATCTAGCTGATCTGTGGGTCTTCCCTAATCTCTTTAGTCTGATCCTAAATTGTGCAAGAAGAAGTTCGTGATCGAACTACAGTCAGCTCCAGGTCTTGTTTTTACCGACTGTACAGATGTCCGCCACCTTTGGCTGCAAAGGATGTAGTCAATCTGATTTCGGTGTTGTCCATCTGGTGAAGTCCATGTATAAAGCCGTCTCTTAGGTTGTTGGAAGAGAGTGTTTGTTATGCAGAGTGAGTTGTCTTGGCAAAATTCTATCAGCCTATGTCCTGCTTCGTTTTGTTCTCCCAGGCCATGCTTACCTGTAATTCCAGGTGTCATTTGACTGCCCACCTTAGCATTCCAGTCTCCCGTGATGAAAATGACATATCTTTTAGGCGTGTTGTCCAGTAGGTGCTGCAGATCCTCACAGAACTGCTCTACTTCAGCTTCTTCAGCATCTGTGGTTGGGGCGTATATTTGGATCACTGTGATGTTAGATGGCTTGCCCTGAATTCAAATTGAGATCATTCTATTGTTTTTTGGATTGTATCCAAGCACTGCTTTAGCCACTTTACTATTAATTATGAAGGCTACTCCATTTCTTCTGTGGTCCTCTTGTCCACAGTAGTAGATCTGGTGGTCATTTGATGTGAAGTGGCCCATTCCAGTCCATTTCAGTTCACTGACGCCCAAAATGTCTATCTTTCATCTTGACATCTCACCAATAACCACATCCAATTTGCCCTGGCTCATAGATCTTACATTCCAGGTTCCAATGGTGTGTTGATCCTTAGAACATCGGATTCGCCGTTCACCACCAGCACCGTCGGCCGCTAGCCGTCCTTTCGGCTTTGAGCTAGCTGCGTCATCACGTCTGGGGCTAGTTGAGCTCATCCTCTGTTCCTCCCCAGTAGCATTTTGACCATCTTCCGACCTGGGGGTCTCATCTTCCGATGGTATACCGACATATCTCTGGTTGTACTGATCCATTTAGTTTTCACGGCAAGAATACTGGGTGGGTTGCCATTACCTTCCCCAGGGATCGCATTTAGTCTGACCTCTCTGTCATGACCTTCCCATCTTGGGTGGCCCTTCACGGTTTAGCTCATGGCATCATTGAGTTGCTCAAGCTCCAGCACCACGACAAGGTAACGATCCTTTGAAGGACGCCATGCTATCTTTTACCATTTTCCCATCCATTCTACATGACCACTCAATTTTGGGGGAAATTATAACTATTTTATTCATTCTTGTGTAAGAACAATTGCTCAGGACATTCAGGATTGTAAGTGCAATACCCAATATATAACAGTTGCAAAGGGAAAGTGGCTACTCTTGTGTCTTGCTTGTGTGAGCCGTGCACAAAAGTGTTCACATAAGGGCAAATGACTCAGACGGGCGCTGGGGGTCAGAATCCAAAGAGCAAGCGAGCAGAGTAAAAGGACTTGGGGGGGCTTGGGGTGCAGGATCTACAGTTCTTCTCATGTGTTGGTGGGATCTGGCTTGTCCCAGTTCCACACTTGGTGATCCAGGGACAAGGGTGGTCTTGCCTCCCTCCAGGGGCAAACTGCATTCACCCAAGCACCATGGGGATAGGAACACTCAGGGTGGGCGGGGAGTTGGTGAGGGAGAATAAGCAAGCCTGTTCCCTTCTGAATTCTATAGGGCATTGTGAGGGGTGCAGAGAAGGGACAGCTGGTGAAAAGAGCTGAATGCTGGCTCACCTCTGGTACTAACCTATACTGTAATCACTTGAGGGCACAGCAGACTGGTTCCCAGTGGCCTTAATGAGGGCCCTGATGCTTCAATGCCCCCCCGCAAGGAAGTGAGATACCTGGGGGTCTCAGGGGCAGCTCATGCTGGAATTGAGGCGGGCATTTGGCTGCCTCTTGTGGTTGGCATAACCACTGGGGACTGAGATCCTAAATGGGCTTAAGGTTAGTCCAGCCCCGCCCCCCAAACCAGCCGTTCTGTATAAAGAATGGTCCATTTGCAAGTCCCTACCCTGAAGGCAAAGCACTGTAACACACTGGCCTGGCCCACAAACTGGGCTAGGCTGTAGTTTGCCACCACGCCTGCAGCCAGCAAGTCCCACTGAATGCAGGGCAGCCCTCCTTTTAAGCCCAGTGCTTGCTGCATCCCCAGCAGAAGTCTGGAGCGCAGCTGGCCCTTCCCAAAGCAATCGTGCCTCCTCTTGGTGGGGGAGGCTTGCCTGGGTGAAGGGAGCCCAGCTCTGGAGAGCAGCAGCAGCAGCAAAGGGAGAGGTGTTGGGCACCTGCACTCGAGCCCCCGGTAAGCCCCTGAATGATGGCCCCAGCTCGGGTTGCGTTTCAGAGAGATTTATTTGTGTGTATCTCCAGTCCTCCAAGGAAGTCAACATGCACAAAGATGTCTGCCTCACAGAGCTTGCAGGTTTCTGGGCTCCTCCCACCAAGACACCTGTTCAGGGTCCTTAACAAAAACAGTGGAGGAAAAGAAAAGAGGCCAGAGGCCGCTGGGCTGTGAGGAGGGGTGCAAAACAAGCGCCTGGCCTTAATGGAAGCAAGCGCCCCCCTTGGCCAAGCACCCCCAGGGCCACCAGAAAGACCGCCCCACCCCGACTCCTACCCAAGGGCAGCCTCCGGCTAATGAGGCTGGCACCTGGGGGGGGGGGCGAGGCAGGAAGCTGGCAGGGCGTGCGAGCCAGAGGCGGGGCAGGTGGGCATGCCTAAGAGATGAGGCGGGCGTGGAGCTTGTGCAGCTGCTCTGGCGTCAACACCAGCTTGTGCACCTGCCCATGGCCTGGCTGGCAGGGGAAGGTCACTCGGCCGATGTAGACAGTGTTGTCTTTCTGTTCTTCTTTGGCCTGGGGAGAAGAGGGAGAAGAGAAGAGCAGGCAGGGATGCAAAATGGGGTCGTAGCGAGTTCCCCCTGCCACCTCCCTTTCTGACTCCAGGAAAAATCCCTCACCTTCAGGAAGGGCACCGATGGGAATGTGCCAAAGTCTGTAGGAATACTGGCTCCAGGGTGTTGCACGATCGTCTCCTTCCTGACTTCATCCTGGAGCAGGAGAGAAACACAGCCATCAGTCCTGTAGTAGAGATGGAGATCCACTAAGATCTAACAACGCCTGAGGGCTTCCCACGGGGGACCCAGGGCAGCTCTGGCCACAAGACGGAGAGAGAGGTGCTGCCCCCCATCTCTCTGGGCACTCCTTGGGAAGAGCTGCGCCCTCAGAGCCCCCGGGGATTACCTTCAGCTTCTCGATGGCTTCGCTCAGCGATGCCAGGCGGGCCGTCTGCTCCAGGAGCTGAGCTGCCGGACTGCCTGCTGCCGGAGGAAGGGGGGAGAGGTGAGGGAGTGGGGGGGGGGAGGGCGCCTTTTGGCCGCTGCTCCTCCTGTGCCCCGGCGCACCTGCCTTCCGCCGCGTGATATCCACTACCCGGGCATTTGCACTCATCTGAAAGAGGGTCTCCAGCAGCCGGCTTGTCTTGCGATACAGCGAACTGGACACCACTTCATCCCCTTGCCTGTCCTTGGGCAGCGAGAGCTTAGGAACGTGCAGGGGGGGCAGCGACGTCAGCTCCCTCCTCATCTGGGCGCCCTGAGGAAGGAGGTCAGGCAGGAGCAGCTGAGAGCAGCCCAGGCGACTCAGCGGCCCTCCCATCCCAGCGCCTCCGAGCACGAGGGATGGGGCGGGGGTCCAAACTCAAGCAGAAAGGAGCGCGAAGCAGCCGCTCCCAAAGGCCCGGGCCACTGGGGAAAGGCTCTTGCTGCGGCCTCTCCTTGGCACCAGGGGACCTTCTGCCTCTCACCTTCAGCCGGTTATTCTCGTTTTTTAGGTGTTTAATGGACAGCTGCAGGGCATCAATCTGCCGGAGGAGGAGAGGGGAATCCTTCACTTGCACGGGGCCAGAACCCCCCACCATCGCCTGGCCGGCACCCACGCCTGCAGGGAGAGGAGCAGACAGGCAAGGCTGTCAGCAGGGGGTCTCCCTGGAGATGCCGCGGTGCTTTGTTCCGGAGGAAGTGGTGAAACCTCTCTGGTGCAAGGTCCCACCATGGGCGCTGCTGGCTGGATGAGGCCCCGGCCATCGGGAGGACGCTTGGCACCCAACGTGCGGTCAGAGGTCAGGGAACAGCCTGGGCAGCTACTTCCACCAACCACTTGCCACACACACATCCTGGCATTTGGGGGGCCAAACATCCAGCTTTAGCCCTCGTTGGGCATCCACTTCCTGGGGGAGCGTCCAGGCCAGATTTCTCACATCCCGAGAACACGTTGTAGGGATGGGGGGAATGTCGGCAAACGGGGGAGGGAGGGTGATTTAACATGCTTCAAGCCCTGGGCTGGGGCAGGGGGAGCTTCCGCCTCCCCATTCAGCACTGCTCCTGCTGTGACAAGGCCAGGGGGACTGACAGCCCCACCCAGCCCCTCTCCAGAGGCCCCTTCTTCCCTGCAGCCCCACCCTGCTCTCCCCTCCCCGCCGAGCACCGCTCCCAGGGGTGTACCTCTCTGCTGTTCCTCTGCAGCAGGTGCGTGAAAGAGACAAGGAGGAGCCAGTTAAAGAACAGCCCAGAATGGCAGCCACTCTACCCCCCTTTCCCCCACCGGCCCTGGAAGTAGGAAGGTGGGATACAGGCAGCGGGGGGGGCACCTCCTTTTATGGGCATGTTTATGTGGTGTGTTTCCCTGCCGGGTGGGGGGGATCCTGCCCATTCTCTGGAAGCTTTGCGGCTGCGTTACGCATGGATGAGCCAGGACAGATCCCAAGCGCTACGGTGGGTGGAGCTGCACCAACTCCTCAGGGCTGGGCTGCACCCACAGAGGTCCAGCACCTTGGCACCCTGAAGCCCAACCCAGCAGCTCGCCACAGCAGCCTTTCCAGCTGGTGCGCCTCGTCCACCCCCTGCTGCTGAAATCTGTCCTCTGGCCCCCAGCCCCCAGTCCAGCGCTTGAAGCAGTGGCTCCCCTTGCCCCGTGGCCCACTGCCCCCTGCCCCGCCTGCCCACACTGCCCACCCCATGGCCTGAACAAGCAAAGCAGCCGACTGGAGGCTGCCTGGCCCAGGCCCTTGCCCAGCGCCGAGGGCCCCGGGGCCCATTGCAGCTCCCCCTGCCTCGCCATCCAAGGACCCACCTCCTGCGATGCTGGAGATGACTGAGGCAATGCCCGAGGGAGGGGCCCCGCGCAGGCCCTCGATGGTGCGCTTGGACTGGCTGCTGAGTCGCTGCTTCAGCTCCAGCTTCTCCGACTCCAGCTGGTCGATGTCTGCTTGGAGGGCGTCCATTGTCTCCTCAAACTCCCTGCATGGAGAAGGAGACGCAGCACCGGCACTGAGTCTGGCTGGCATCCCTGGAGGATCGCTCTTCCTCTGGGCCTTGGTTTTGAGGGGAGGGGGCAAAACCGTTTGCACGGAAACACTTCGAGAGCTTCACACTCAAAGCAAAACACGCCCTTTGTTCTAGCCTCATGTGCCAAAGTTCTGGACCACATCAGAGGACTACTTCTTTTGACTGAGGTTAGGTGGGCTGCTTGGGTACTGGAGGAGCAGAGTGTGCAGTCCGCTGAGGAGTTGCTCTGGATCTGACCCTGCTGGCAGGAAGAGGCAGAGAGGACCAGGGCTGTGCTGGACCTTCAGCTGGACTACCCCATCCCAATTTAGTTCAAAGGTGGTGCTGCTGCTTTGCATTTTAGTTTTAAAGCAGTGTCGCAAGGAGAAGGTTCTAGGCTGGTTTGCTGAGGCTTGGATCTGTACATACTCTTCATGCTTCCATGCTTTGATCTCAAGCTCACGGTGCATTAAGTAAGCAAATTCCTGGGTTCCATTTAATTAAATGCTGATATTCTTGGCAGAGCTGGTGTTGCTGTTTTCTTTTGCTTTGCTTTGGTCCTGTAACATTAATGACTACTGTTCATGCAATTAAGCAGCACAAGTCCCTTTTTGCAGCCTACCAGGCATCCCTAGGCAAGGTTGGAAACATCTTTTTAAAAACCTGTAGCATGGACATGCAGTTGTGCCTGCCTGGCAGGGACAGAGCAGTTCCAGCTGAGAGGTGCTAAGCAGCCGCTAACTGCAGGATGCCGAGATTAGCTCTGTGTCTTACCTGTTTGAGGGTACAAACAGAGTTTTCTATTCTGCCAGTCAGAGCTGCCTGCAATATTTTGGCTGTGTTTTTAGATTTTGTTTTGTTTTAATCATCCCTTTCACCAATCTTTCTGCAATTTGACTAGTTGGTAGCAGTCACTACAGACTAACATCTCACCAAGCAGCAGTTAGCTTACTATTCTAATTGCAACTAATTCCAGGATTTTCCTTCCCTCGCCGTTTGGAGTTTGTACTTGCAGAACGTTGGACTTTTGGTCTGAGGGTTTTTTGGTGAGGGTTATAGCGGGAGAGTTGTCTTCTAGGGTACTGTTATGGTTTGTCCCCCAGGTGAGGGACGGGTGGCAAGGACAGACCCCCAGATCACTCCTGCTGTGCGTGGCTCTTCCCCCTGCCCACTCGGGTGAAAGCAGAATGGGGTGGATTGTAGGGAGTGGATAAATGGTGGATGTTTGGTTGAGGAAGGGGGGGGGTGTAGCCGGTGCCTGAGCCAAGGGATGCGGGGGCACGAGCGCTTCCAAGGCTGGTGCCAGCTTCCTGGTGATGTGGTTGGCTGGCTGGATTCCTGGGTTTGAGCCAGGAGTTGGGCTGCTGAGATCAGAAGGGACCCCACTTGTGTACCAGTCTCCCTGCTGCATAGCAACCTCCCTCCCTCCCTCCCTGAGCTGCCTGCATCCGTGGCCCACATGGCGGTGGAGTTCCCCAGGCAGATGGTTCTGGGGCACTTCCACCTACCGTCCCTGGGTACGGATCAGAGGCGGCTCATGAGTTCACAGATGCCGTGGCAACCCTAACCCTAACCCAGCTTCCCTTTTGAGGGAAGGTGGTTGGTCTACAGCTCCAGAGGACCCTGGACCCACTTCGGTCAGGATTCAGCTCTGGTCACATACTGAGACAGCACTGATCGCACCTGTGGATGACCTCCGGCAGGCTTGGGATGGGGGTACAGATCTGGTTGCGTTACAAGTCTGGACTGATATTCCAGGCCACTACGACACACACATGTTAAACCTCAGTTTCTGACTACTCCGTGTTTCCTTTCTCCCTGTGGTTTTTGTAGGCAGTTAGGCCTGAAATCAGGGGCCATCTCACTTCAGTGATCAATAAGTGGCTCTGAGACCCTTTCCACTGGAGGAGGTAAAGGGCCTCAAAAAGCACTGTGCTGGGTCCCCTCGCTTACTTCTCTTTCTTCTTCAGCAACGCCTGGGTGTCGTTGAGCTTGGTCTGAATCTTCTCCACCCGGTCATCAGCATCTTTAGAGGCACTGTCCAACTTCTTCTCCAGGAGGCTCAAACGCACGTTGGCTTCACTGAGCTCTTCACCCTGGGGCATAGAGGGGAAAGATGGGCGTGTGGCCAAGGGGCCTGAGTCTAGTGCAGGATGTTCTCCATGGATGCCCCACTGGCTCTGTAGAGTTAGGCAGCAATCCTGGCCTACCTCCCTTTCACAAGCTGAATGATGCAAACAGTTTGCCAAACGTACCTTGATTTTAAGAGACTTCTTGAGCTCTTTGATGACGGTCTCTCGATCTTCCAGCTTGAGTCCCAGGCCCTCAGCATCGGTGATCTCAGCCCGAAGTGCAGCTGCCCGCAGCTCAACTGGAGGAAGGGGCTGCAAGAAGAATTGGCTATCATTTGCTCAGAATCTGGCAATAAACTTCCAAACTCAGAGCTGCCAGTTACCTGCCTACTCAAGCTAAGTCAGTCCTTAGCTGGGGAGGCGAATCCAGGAGCTGCCTGCAGATGCTCTGTAGCCAGTGGGGAGCTCACCTTGGTCTGGGGCTTGTCTGCATCATATTCCCCCTCCTGCATGGCAGTGGCCATCTTGTTCATGGTGGCAATGAGGATATTGCAGGACTGTCGCAGGCACTCGTATGGGCTGATGCCTTGCACTCCGTAGATCTGGAAAGGAATCTGAAAGCTAGTCCTTGCCTGGATCGGCACCTCCCAGAGAGTCTGCAGCCATGAAAGAGGAAAGTGCCATGCCCACATTTCAAGAGGCTTCAGAAATGTGGCCTTCCAAGCACACCCTGCTTGGTCAGGAGGGACATGAACTGAAGTAGCCCCGGCCAGTCCAGACCACTGACGCGACTGGCAGCCCTTCCCCTCATCACCGTCTGGGTGCCAGAGAAGGTCAGCGTCCTCTCCTCGTGAGAGGCAGGAATCACCTCCCTGCCAGATACTCCGCAGAGGATCCCCGGCACAAGCAGACAATCAGTTCTGGCATGGCCCGGGGTGCTGAGATCGCCATCAGGCTCTTACCTTGAAGTCTGTGCTGAAATCGGGAAAACCAGCTTCACCAGAAGGAACGCCGATCTTCAGTTGTAGAGGAACGCGCAGTGCGGAGGAAGGGAAAGGAAGGGGCAACCTGGGATCGGACCCCTCCAAAGGAAGCAGAGCATCCTCACCTGCTCGCTGGCCTTGAAGGCCAAATCCTCCAATTTCACGGCCTGCAGGCCCTCATTCTCGGTCAAGGGAGCAATCATCTGAGCCCCTGCCGCCGCCACCTCCTGCAACACGGCCACCACCCAGGTCAGGTGTTTGCGGCAGTCCAGCAGTGTGTCCGAGACCTGTAAGATTAAAGAATGTGGCACAGGGTCAACAGGCAACTCAGTCTCTGCAGGGGGCTCTTTGCTGGAAGGGGAGTGCTTAATCCTGCCAGCGGGGCAGGGCTGGGCTAGGCAGACCACCCACCTGTTGTCCAAAGCCAAGGGCTGCAGGAATGCCAGGAGCGTCAGTGCCAGGCATGCGTCGCCGGATCTTCTTGCAGAACTGTCGGATGTCGCTGCATGAGGTCTCCAGGTCCCTCAGGAGGATGGCGAAGTCTGACACCTCCTGCCCAGTCTGCAGATGAGAAGGGACAAGTCAGCCAGGTTCGGGCCCAAGCAGCCTCGAGGGCCAGGTGAGGCAGGTGTCTTACCTGGAGGAAGGAACGCAGCCTGCACACTTCCACGCCCATGCAGTCCAAGGCACTCTGGGTGAACTGCAAGGAAGCACAGCACTCTCAGCTTGGAGCAGAGCCAGCACCACCAGGAGGCTTTGGGAGCCTCCCCCACCAATGGAGCACTGTTCTTTCTGCCCCCAAGGGGGCAAACAGGAGCAGCAAGGCCTGAGCCCCCCGACAGGAGCCCTTTGTGCAGGGGCCCAGCTTCCCTTACCTTGATGTGGTCAGCCAACTGCATAGTGCAATCCTCAGCCTGGTCAGCCAGGTGGATGCTGTACAGATGCTGGGGGGGGAAGCAAAGGTTTTCACTCCCATGGAACCCAAAGCTGCCAGCATCGCCCTTCTTGGACCCTGCCACCCCCAGCCATCGGGCCTGCAGGGGGAGGAGCCAAACTAAGGCACCAGGGCCCTCCTTGTGGTCCGGATTCTGGGAGGCTGGTGCTGCCAACACTCACCTGGTAGTACTTGATGGCTTTGGTCAGGGGCTCTACATTGACCGTCTCGTCCAGCTCGTCCTTGTGCAGCAGCTCAATCAGGAAATCCAAGGATCTCTCGTGCACACTCATCTCCGGATAAAGCATCCCCACTTTTTTGTAGACTTCCACACTGCACTTACTTAAGGCCCTGGAACGGCATGAGCACAGACCATTGGGCCAAGCCCAGGGGCCTCTCGGCCCCCTTCCAGACCCCCCTGCCAGGCCTGGCATGTGCCCACTCACTGCTCGTATCTGTGGAGTGTTGCTTGCAGAAGGAGCAGGGAATAGACCAGCCCAGCAGCGAAGCTCAGCTGCTCTCCCGGTGCCCCCCGAAGACCGGCTCGCTCGGTACAGTCCTCGCTCAGCTCAAATTTCTCCTGCGCTTGTCTGCTGATCAGTTCGGCCTGTTTCAGGGAGGCAGAAGCTGTTGAGCCCTCCACAGACAGGACCCCTATTTCCACACCCTACCCAAGACCACGGAGGCGGGAGGGCAAGAGAGGCCCCTGCCCTCCTGGAAGCCCCGTTTTCACCTGCAGATCTCTGTGCTGCTGCAGCTGGTGGCTAGAATCCTGGGCACTTACGGGAAACATGGTCTGGCTCCCTTCTCTTTTGGGGCGCAGGGCACCCCTAGACAACTCAGCAGTGCTTCACACCAGGCCCCTCTGATCTAGCCCTGCCCAGAAGGCTTCCTCTGACTGGGGGGCTTCTCCAAGAACTGGGGTCAGCCCCGAATCACAACTAAAAGAAATTACCGAGCATAGTTTGCTACTAGATCACCTATAATTTTCTTCAGCTTTCTAAAATCTACTGTTTTGTTGAAAAATAGGAAAATATTAATTTGCCTCTTCAAAGCAGGTTGAAAAATGACTCGTAATTTAAAAAACAAGGTTCCTCCATAAACAGAATTGGAGTTGTTGCGCATCCCGAGTATGCATGATTAAACAAGCTAACCTCATAAAAACAGGAGAAGGAAGACCAGCAACACGTTTATCCAAAGCAGAGCATTTTTAATGCTACTGACACGTCACAAGTCAGTTCAAGGTCTTTTTCAACCACAGATACTAAGGGGAATGTCTGAATGAAAAAGGCAACCCATAATGCAGCCCAAGCCAAGAAGGGAGCATCGGGACCTACGAGAAAGATGGGGGGGAGATTCTAGCAGCCGCTGCCAGCGCCCTCGAGTACCTTGCCCACCAGCCGTGGGAGGAGCAGCAGCACCAGGACGCAGTCGTGGTCCCCGCCGTGCCGCAGGAAGCTGTCAGGCAGGAAGGACGTGAGCAGGGAGACGTGCCGGTTGGCCTGCTGCACCTCCATCTGGCGCAGCTCCATTTCAATGGCCTGCAATGTGTGCATGCGCAAGGAAAATGGATGAATCAAAAGGCACGACGGATTGCGTACGGAGGTCTTGGGAAAAAAAGGACACTGAAGAAAAGGAGGGGAGGAGTGTGGCTAGCATGGCTGCAAAAGGAGGACGTTCACGGCCTGTATTAAGGAGCGTTAAAGGGTTAACGGGGGGTACTCGGTGCTCTCTGAGCCTGGCGGTTTCGTGCCCAACTAGGTCACATCGTCAGTGCGAGGGAGGGTGGGGCTTGCACTGTGGTTACACGCACTGACGACGTTGCCGAGTCAGCTAGTGAAGCATCTGCAGGCCAACAGCCGAGCTCAGAGAGCACCGAGGACTCCACAGTTCAACCCTGCATCGCGGGGATTCTCTTCTATTAATCCCCAACAGAGTAAGTGGAAAATAGATGTAAGGAGAGGAGAGGAAGAAGCTGCTTGGAGCAAGGTGAAAGGAACCCTGTTGCTGGTGGGGGTGAGAGGTCGAGCCAGAGGCCCCTACTTTGCGCCCCCTCCCTTAACATCTGCCACTGGGCGAGGTCATTTGCCTGCAACCGCACAAGGGAACACGGACTGGCCGACGGACTACCCAGCCTCTCCCACCTGCGCGCCTCCTGCAGAAGCCGCCAGAGCCATAGCCAGGGCCAGCCATCCAGGCAGAGGCTACCCGTACCTTGGCGTGAGCTTTTGTCTCGGCAAACTTGATCTTGAAATCAAACATTTCCGGGGGAGGCTGCTGCTGTCGCTCCGCAGATGCCTCTTGCTGGCTCATCAGGTCTCGGTTAACATCCTGTAGGGAGGAGGGTCAGTGTCACCAAGGCTCGTCTTCTCATCCAGCCTCTGCCCCGGGCAGGAATTCTCAGACCGTCCCGGACAAGTGGCTAATGAACCCTGGCTTGAAAACCTCCAGGAGCGGCGCCCCAGCAAGATGGGGCTTTAAAACTGGTGTTTTAAATACATACTGTAAATGCGTATTATTCTGGGTGTTGTATTGTCAACTTCCTTATTTTTGTTAGCCATTTCATACAGGTGGGGTTAAAATATTTCAAACAGCTAACAAATGTATCCATATAAATTACAATACAGAGAGGAAGTCTCTGGTTGGGTTTCCAACTCCTGCTCCACACAGATCCTCAAGCACTTTTCCTTCTGCTCACGCCTCTCTCGCTCCATCCATCCATCCATCCATCCATCCCACTCTGACCTGCCTCTCTCTGCACCCACCTCTGAAGCCCGTCAGTACCTGCAAGTGGGCCGTCA
Organism: Candoia aspera; assembly: GCF_035149785.1. Taxonomy (NCBI): domain Eukaryota; kingdom Metazoa; phylum Chordata; class Lepidosauria; order Squamata; family Candoiidae; genus Candoia; species Candoia aspera. The sequence goes on from NC_086160.1 coordinate 78,147,382, forward strand.
GCTCTCGGTATTTCTTAATGGTCTGCTGGTAGTCAGCCACCGTCTCCTGCGCGGCCTCCACCCGCTTCTCCGACTCGCGGACTCGAGCCGTTGCCATGTCCAGCTGCTCCCGCAGCTCCAGCTCAGTCTCCCTCGCGTTCTCCTGCAGTTCATCGTTCATCTCGTTCATGGCTTCCTAAAGGAGGGGCCAGGAAAAAGCTGATCTCTCGGGCATCCCAAGCGAGCCCCCCCTGCGTTCAGTGTGGGAGAGGAAACGCGGCACACTCTCCCCTGCCTCAGCGGTGGCTCCGAGCCAGCTGGCCAGATCAGACGGTCCGCCCACCTCAAGCAAGGCTCCCGTCTGCCTGCTCTCACCAGATCTCCAACTGTCTCACGGAGCTCTCGGACCTTCTCCTCCAAATCGAGGTTCCTCTCTGTCAGCGTCTCCACCATCTCCTCGGCCCCCAGAGCAGCATCCACCTGAGATGGGAGTATGAATTAAGGGGACCAGGTAAACAGCTGCTGGCTCCAGGGCAGAGTTTCCAGAGCAAAATGGTGCCAGGCGTGGCCTGAAGGCTCCGGGGCCGACTTGCCTGCTCCTTCAGCTCATCGATGGTCCCTTCTGCCTGCTTCAGCTCCTCCTGCAGCTTGTCCTTCTGCTGACGAAGGGACTCCAGCTCTGCGTTCTTCTTCTCCATGTGCTTCTGAACTTTCACGTGCTCCTGCTTCTCCGAGGCAGACAGGTCCCGCATCCTTCCATGGCAAAAAGGTGCTGGGAGTCACACACAGGACAGGGAGGGAAGTGGCCTCTGCCTCCCCCAAAACCAGGGGAGGAGGGAGCTTCTTGCCCTGACCGAGAAAGGCGCCTGGGCAGAAGTCTGCCTCTCCCCATCCCCGCACCCAGCCTTCTCCAGCTTCTCTGGCCCTGTCCTGTCCCTCCTGTGACATCCAGGGTGAGCTAGAGCTTGGCTCCTCAGAACAGAGCAGATGGACTGCGACTGGGATTGAGAAGAAAACTGACTTTGAAATAGAGTTATGTACAAACGATGATCATTTAATAGCTAAAATGTAGAAACTATTATTAAGGTTTGAAACAAAGGAGGCACAGGTTAAAGACTCTATGGTAAAATGGGCTGCAAACTTTGGTTATAATATAAATATGGATATATGGGAGAAAATGTGGGGAATGGGTGTTAAATATACATTGTGTCATAATTTTGTTTTTTCTTTTTTTTTCTTATTTCCTATCTTTTTTCTTTTTCATTGTTTTCATTTTTTATACTTACTGTGCCGTAAAATTCTAATAAAAATATTTCAAAAGGAAGAAAAAAGGAGCAGAGGGATCTGTCTAAGGGCTGCTGCAATGTCATCGCCAAGCACACGTGCCGTACCTCACAAGGGCCTCCTTCAGTCGGCCGTTCTGCTCTTCAAGCTGCTTGACGTGGTAACTGGAGGCAGCCCCTTCGGAACCTGCAGAGTTGGGAATCACACACAAGAGCTGGGTTCACACAGCGCACTAAATGTGGCTACCGAAACACAACTGCTGCACTCACATTTGAATGTCTATTTAAGTTTCACTGAGCAGCTCATAACGTAAAGATGATACATACAAAAATGAAGAAGATCAAATGCCGTCTTAAGTTAAATAAAACTAAGCTAACTAACTAAAAGGGCTACACAACCACCTTATCCCAAGGCCTGGGAAAATGATGTGGTTTTTACTAACTTCTGGAATGTCATAAGGGTGGGAATGACCCGAATAACCGATCTCCAAACAAATCAACCTTTTATGGTTGATTCCCACAATGCACTGAACCCCCTTGTAGCCCAGCTTAACTCTTCAGGGCTCACCAGCAAACTGATGGAGTTTTTAAAGGTTAATAAAAGAACTCCAAGCAGCTCACAGCAATCTTGCAGAGTAGACGCGTGAACCAAATAAGAGAACTTGCACATCAAGCTTAATTACATTCAGAAATAAATTCAGTCTTCACACTGTAGTTAGATGAAGAAAAATGGAGATAGCTTACTTTTATTCAGTATATCTGGATACAAGTAGATTCGTAGTAGAAAGCACTTAATCATCACTGGTTCTTTGTAGACACTTTCCATGTGGAATAGCAAGGGTGAGGAGCTGCATTCTGCAGCCCCCCTGCTTGCATGTCTGCCCACGAGGCAATGGAGACTGTTAATCCCCAAGCCCAAGGAGGAGGAGGAAGAGGAAGTCAGGTGACCCATGTGACATCACACAAGCACAATAGAGATGCGATTTGCTAGGGCGACCCCCCTATGCTTATGAGACAATGCTGAGTTGATCCCTGATAATTCCAACACCACTTCTCAAGTTAGCATGTCTCAGAGTTCACAAGGTTCAGCTTCTTCCGCAGTTCTTGATAACTGCTCCTCGGCAACAGCTTCGTGAGAATGTCCGCAGTCATGTTCCTTGTGGGACAATAGTTTAGTCTGACTATACCTTGCTCTTGCAAGTCCTTTACTACATGATACTTAACATCAGTGTGTTTAGTTCTCCCATTAATCTTTTCTGACTGTGAGAGTCTAATACAACTTTGGTTGTCTTTGTAGACCTGAATAGGGGTAGATTCCTCTATTCCCGTGTCTTCAAGCAGTAGCTTGAGCCATGAAACCTCTTCGCATGCTTCTGCTGCTGACACATACTCCACCTCTGTGGATGAATGTGCCATTGTAGCTTGCTTAGTGCTCCACCCCCATAGAAAAATACATGCCCACTAGTGGATTTATGTGTCTTGGGATTGGTGAAGCCTGGAGGTTGCAGCATGTACAGTTCTTCCTCTATCTCTCCATGTAGAAATGCAGTCTTTACATCTAGGTGTTCAACACTCACGTTCCTGGAAGCTGCAAGACTCAGGAGCATTCTGATTGTGGTATGTTTTACAACGGGAGCAAAACATTCATCGTAATCAAGTCCATATTTTTGTGAACTGCAACTAGTCTAGCTTTGTATCTTTGTACTTCTCCATTTTCATCTTGTTTGGCTTTGAAAACCCATTTGCATCCGGTGGCTTTCTTGCCTGTTGGTAGTTTTGTCAAAGTCCATGTTTTGTTCTTGTGCAGAGCCTCTAGCTTTTCTTGTGCTTGCTTCAACTGGTGGTATTTGCTGCACTTCGTTCCATGATGCAGGTTCTTTGGGTAACGATGACCTTGTGAGGTAGGTGAGTCTCTTGGCTGGAACTCCTTTGTTGGGTCGTGATGCGTGTCTTGGAGCAGGTTCAGGAGTGGCGCTTGGTGGTTCAACCCCTTCTGCATCTGTGGCCTCATCATCTGACTCTAGTGGAGTTTCTTCCTGGGCTTTTATTTCCCCCTGGGTCGGCGTGGTGGTTGTGTCTTCGAACGTTGGGCTAAACATCTCAAGCTGCTAACTGCCACTGTTGGTTTCTGCAGTCATCATCAGCACGACTATGGTAGCCTCTCTCGCGCCCATCTAAGTACACCACTCTGCATGTGCTTACTTTTCCTGTCTTTGGGTTCAGGATTCTGTATCCCTTGCTTCCTGGAGCATACCCAATCATGATGCCTTCTTCAGCTCTGGGGTCTAGTTTGGATCTCTTCTCCTTTGGTATGTGTGCATAAGCCTTGGATCCAAACACTCTCAGATGCTTTACGCTTGGTTTGCATTCATGCCATAGCTCAAAAGGTGTTACCTTGTTGGCTTTGGTTGGCAGTCTATTCTGTAAGTATGTAGCTGTTAAAACAGCATCTGCCCAGTATTTGTCAGGCAGATCTGCTTCTAAAAGCAAATCTTACCATGTCCATCAGTGAGCAATTTTTCCTTTCTGCAACTCCATTTTGTTCAGGTGTGTATGGAGTGGTTAGTCTGTGTTCTACACCTAGCTGTGTTAGGTATATTTGCATGGTTTGTGAAATAAACTCACCTCCGTGGTCCCTTGGGCTTGAGGGGTTCTGTTGAACTTGTTAGTCACCATGGCTACATATGTTTTCAGCATGTCCTCTGTTTGGGATTTCTCCTTCATTAGGTAGGTCACATAGTATCTGGAAAACTCATCTATAAAGCATAAGACATATTTATTTCCACCCACTGATGCTTGAAGAGGTCCACACAAATCAGTGTGGATAAGTTCGAGTGGCTTGGTTGCCTGCCTTCCCCTTTGTTTGGGTATGGCTGGTCTTGTTGCCTTTCCTTTGATGCATATCACACATTTTGATTGGCATTTATCATGGTTGCTTATTTCAAAGTCTCTTACCATGCCTTCAGTTTTTATTCTTTAAATTGGGTTAAAATCACGGTGCGCAAAATGTCTGTGCCAGGTGGTGGCACTGTTGTCCTCCTTTTGCTGCTGACAGGCGAGGCTGACATCTGGTGGCAGTTGTTTGCAGTGCACCTGGTAGACGCCATCCTTTTGAAAGCCTGTAACATAAATCTTTTCTCCACTGGTGACTTTACATTCACCGTTAGCATTAAAAATCACCATCAAAGCCTTTGTTATTCAATGTTAAAACACTTAGTAAATTAACTTCTAAGTCTGGCACATAGAAAACATCTTCTGCTATGAGATCTTTGTATTAATTTCCATTGATGCATTGCAATGGCACACTTCCTTTTCCTTGAATCAAAGTTGAATTGCCATCTGCTAATGTTATGCTTCCTCCTGTGGTTTCATTTAGCTCACAAAAGTCACTTTTATTCCCACATAGATGCTTGCCAGCCCCTAAATTGATTACCCATCGTCTAGGACACTTATTGGTATCAGCTTTATAAACAGTGTGTAAAGCCTTTTCACCTTTAAAAGATTTTTCCTTGAATTTATCCTTGAAAAAATCCTTGTTTCTGCAGAACCTTGCAATATGTCCTTGCTTTTTACATGAATCACATACAATCGCTCTCTTTTCTTTCCTTTTGTTTCTCTGATGTGTCACTGATTGCTCTGGCTCATGTTTACCCTTCGTTGCTTGGTAACCAATGTCTCTGCCAGCCTCTCTATTGTTATGCAAATTTTGTCGAGTTTCTGATCTTATCATTCCAAAAATTTGAGAGAGATTTTTCCCTTCTATATTCAGACCAGCACAAATGGAAAAAAATTATTTGGTAAAGTACTCAGCACAAAAGACATCTTAAGTTTTTCATTCATTAGATTCTGGACTGTGCTCAGCTGGTCAAAGACTGTAGCTGGATCAGGTGGTCATTTACATTTACATTGTCTTCCAAATTGCATGCATGCAGTTCTCGTACCAAAGAGGTCACTTTCTGATCATCAGCTTCTGAGTACAGGGTGCATAAACAATCATTTCCTTAGCAGTAGCAGTATCTTTAATCTCTGCTAATCTGTGATCTGGAAGTCATCTGGCAATAAGAATTTTCGCTCTCTTATCCTTTTTCTTCCATTGGTTTTTGGCTTCCTCCCCATCCTCTGGTTTAGGTTCAGGTAAATCCAGAGCATCCAAACTATCTTCAAAATCTAGCTGCATCCTTCATCTGAATAGCCACGCTGAATAATTATCCTCAGTCAATCTTGGTATGGGGGGAACTCCCTCCTCTCTCTCCATTGTTCAGAGAGAAGAAAAAAACTTTCTGAACTTTGCCTTTTTAAATGTGCAAGAGGCTTTCTTTTTGGCTGTGAGGCCAAAGCCTTTTCAAAAATCGGTTCTTGGTCAGTATATTGGACTCTGCTGGGTTGCACTGGTCTGAACTGGGCCCATAACCCTTGATGGAGTTTTTAAAGGTTAATAAAAGAACTCCAAGCAGCTCACAGCAATCTTGCAGAGTAGAAGCGTGAACCAAATAAGAGAACTTGCACATTAAGCTTAATTACGTTTAGAAATAAATTCAGTCTTCACACTGTAGTTAGATGAAGAAAAATAGAGATAGCTTACTTTTATTCAGTAAGCACTTACTGAAGCACTTAATCATCACTGGTTCTTTGTAGACACTTTCTATGTGGAATAGCAAGGGTGATTTCCTAGGGCGATCCCCCTTATGCTTATGGGACAATGCTGAGTTGATCCCTGATAATTCCAACAAAAACTATATGGTGAATGAGAAGGCAGGCTGGCCTCTGATGTAGTAGCAGCACCCCCTCCCTTGCATCCACAGGCCCACCAACACTTCCACCCCTCCAAATTCCTGCTGCATGGTCACACAACTTCAGGGGGATCCAGGGTCTATCTGGGCAGGACGCCCCTCATCCCTGCCACCAACAGGAGGAGGGGGAGAAAGGTCAGGGACGCTTCCATGGCCGATCCCAAAGACAGCATTAGCGCACTACCCAGGTGGATGCCCCCACTGATTGCATCCCCAAATGTAACATCAGGGCAACAGGACTCTTGCGCTGCCTTTCCTCAGTAGGAAGGCCTACTGATCTCTTGGTGGCTTTGCTACCATGAACTGGAGAGAGCTGGGCATCCATTCGTAGGGGCTTTGCTCTTCTGAACTGTTGCTGATGCCAGGGCTGGACGGAAATGCCTCTTCTGGATGGAGCTGCCTACAAAGGCATCTTGGGGGAGGATAGTACCCTGTGTTTATCTGCATCTTCTAGAACGTCCCACGGGATGTCCCACAAGGACCGTCAGGTCCTTCCTAAGGGCTTTCTTCACACCATGCATAATTTTATATAACTCTGGAAAATCCCCACCCATCTTTCTTCTAAGTTAAAAACCCAGAAGGATTTTAACTTTTCTACACAGCGAGGTTGCTCTAGTCTGTTGTTTTGGTGGCCCACTGTTTCCCTGTCTCCAGCTCAAGAATACTCTTTTTCAAGGATCAAACTGGGTAGAATCCTCATCCCACAGATTGGTGTAAAGGCTTCATGATTTTGGCATTTTCTTTTCAAGCTTTGGTGCTTTTATCAAACTATCCACCATGACCCTTAGATCCCTTCCTAGTTAGTCAGGGGCAGGTGATCCAGAGCAACCAGGACTCAGGGCCTTGGCGGCTGCCTTCATTTCCAACAATAATTTATATGCTTCCAGGTGGCTCTCCCAAAGCAGGGGAGAGAAGCCCACTGAACGGCCCATTTGGAAAAGGAGATTTATCTCCTAGAGGCAAAACAGAGAAGGGGTGACCATTTTTGAAGCTTGTTCATTGGACAGTCACGTCTCTTCTGTGAGTTGCTTTCATTGCAGCTGAGAGGCTCAAGTTCCTAGGAGCACACAATGCTCAAAGGCAGTGTAGTGGTCTAAACAGACAGTCTAAACAGAGGCCCTCGTGATAGCGCCCTCCTTCCTTGCTGCCCACACCCACGCCTGTCTGAGGCCCCACTGTGCTCACCCTTCTCTTCAATCTCATGCTTCAGGATCTCCAGGTCCATGGTGAGATCCTCCACCTTCTCCTTCAGGGAATCCACCTCTTGCTGCAGAGACTCTGCCCGCTCCTCTGCCATCTCCTTGTCCAGCGTAGCCATCTCAATGGCATCTGCTGTGTCAGCCATCTCTTCCATGTAGCGCTCTTTGGCCTCCAGGGCCTCTTTGGCTTCCTGGAAGGAAAGGGAGGAAGCCACGGGGCTCATGAATCACAGGCACAGCAGTCTTGTAATCCGATCGATATCCCGGGGCCTGATCCCTTATCAGTAGCTGTCCATCAAGTCAATGCAACTTCAGGGAAACCCTTTCTGTGAGGTGGGGAGAGATGTGTCTCTCAGGTGCTGCCAAGCTGCACTGTGCTGAGAATAAAAGCAGAACTATTGCCGGCAAGCGGGTCCAAAGGTGGGTCAGTTAACTGACTGGCCCACAGAAATCGGCCTCTCCATCCCTGCTTCCACCACCCGATTCTCTCCTCCAGGGGAGCCTTCCCAGAAGCTGAATAACCCACCTTCTTGGCCTCCTTCAAGCGCTTCTGGAGCTCTGCCTGCTGCTCCTGCATTTTGCTCTTCCACTCCTGGACCTGCTCCAGCTGGATCTTGTATTTCTCCAGCTCCTTCAGCTTGGCCTTGTCTTCGTTCCGCTTCATCTTGAGGGTCTCCAGTTTCTCCTCCAAATCTCTCACCTGACCACGCAAAGCCTCCTCCTCCTGCACAGCAGAGAGAGAGAGACACCCTCATGCCCGAGCCCCCCTCGGTAGCCCAGCCTGTGGCCTCGGGAAGTACCCCCCCACCCCCCTTTGCAAGGGGCAAGGCAGCCAGAGGCAGGCGGGCACCCAGATGCCCACTCAGCTAATGGAGGCAGTGGCAACAGATTATCTGTTCCTGACAAATTCCAGTTCAGAAAACTAGTTCTAATGAGGAGTGGGATCTTTTCTTAAATAAAACTAGTATCTTCTGTCATGTGCAATACAGATCACAAATAAAAATACTTTCTTTTCAACAAGGGCTCCCTAAGTATAACGGCACGCTTCTTTTTGTGGTGGAAAGAGCAAAGTGTTAATTGCTTTAAGGGAAAAAAGGGGGAATGTCATTCTATATCCCGAGTTGCCACATTGACACGGTCACTAACATGAGCAACAGACCTGCCAACATATGCAACCATCTTTATTTGCAGATGACACAGGTTTCGTTTTCACCAGCAAACTCATATGTCTACTTGCTGTCGATGTAGGCCATGTTAAGTGCCCGGTTTGGTGTGCCCTCTGTACTGGAGGGAGGTCGAGACCCAAATTGAGGAGGAGGAATCTAAGCTGGAAAGTGAAATAATCACGCAGTGTCCACTGAGCAGAACCCAGAGTTGGGCTCTGAGGAAGCCTATGGGATGAAGCGCCATCCTGCCACCGCCTTCCTACGGGGCAGGGCTCCTTCTGCTTCCAGGACCCTCAGAGGTGCTGACGCTGGGATCTATGGATTTTACTGGAAAGTTCCATCCTGACAGCCAAAGCCTTGGATTTTACAGTGAGAAAGTCTGTCTGTGAGACTCTTGGCCCTGGCACATTCCAGGAAGGGGCCACAGAGGCCGCCACCTCAGTGGGCAGAACATTCTTCCCAGCCCTTGGCCACATATGCAAAGCTGGTCTCTGAGGCTACCACTCAGCGCCTGGCTTGACTCAGAGCACGGGTGCTCCTGCTTACAAACGGACAGCCGAGACCGAGGGCCTGGACTGAGCCAACTGGCCTGAGGAAGGAGAGCCAGTTCCAGCAACGCCAAGCCTCGGTCCAGGTTCTCGGTCTCGGCTGTCCGTTTGCAAGCAAGCGCACCTGTGCTGGACTCCAGAGGAAAGGGGGAGATGGAGCAGCCCTTCCACATCCAGGGCTCAGCAGCTCCAGCCGGGCAAGCCAATGTCTGGGTGCCCTCTTTGCTTCCCACATTCTTGCCTCGCCAGCAATACCCAAAAGGTGCGCACGGAGCATTCCGAGGCCATCGCATGTCCCAGGGCTCCAAAGAGGCAAAGGATCCCCACAGCCACATAGGAGAAAAGCGTCCCTTCACCTTTGTTGGAGATAGGATTGCCGGAGGAGCCACCGGAGATGCCAGGGATGGGACCGGGACCACAGGGGCGGCCAAAGGAGTCTGCGCAGGTGTGCTTGGCTCGCTGCTGCTCATTTCACCGGCTGAGGCCGAACCAGAGAGCCCTGCAGTGCTGCTGGATGTGGCTGAGCCGCCGGTCCGGGTGGGCTGCAAGACCACCGTTGAGAGGAAGGGAAGAGAAAGGGTGAGAAAAACGTTTTCCCTGGAAGAGATCTGCCAGGCAAAGGATCTGCCTCTGCCTTTGCAAGTGGCATCACACAGATGTACACAACCCAGAGCTTCTGTAAGAAATGCCAAGAAACTGAGTCCAGTTATCTGCAAAAGCCAAAACTCTTAGATTTCACCGTCAGCTAATTAAAAGTATGCAGCAGAGTAGTCTGCAGAAAGAACCGTCTGAGCACTGGTGGCTGGCAAAATATCTATGAATTCCGGAGACAGCCAGCGCCCCACTGCTCTGAAACACCACCTCACCCCGAATTGCGGGGACCACTCCAGTGGGCAAGAGGGTCCTCTTTCGCATTCTGGGACGTTCTCCTCTTCCATCATTTTCTGTGTTTCAGGGGCAAAATCCACGAGGGAGGGCTTAACCCGAGGCTTTGGGCCAGTCTTTCCGCTGAACCAGCTCAGGGCTCTTATCTCCCAAGAAAGCCTCAGAAAGACCCAGGGCCCCAATGCCTCCCCCAGAGTTGCCACCGTATCAAGTCGAGCATGGCAGGAGAAAATTATAAAATACAGAGAGAGTAATTATATTAATTGTATTAAATAACTGCATAAACACTAAATCAAACGTTAATGTTCTCTTCTGTATCTTTACTAATGACTTGGAGGAAGAGATGAAGGAAGACTCAGGTGATACAGAACTGGGTGGGATAGTTAACACCAAGAAAACAATAACATTCACACTGATCTTTACGGTTATAAAAATAGACTGAAAGTAATACAACAGAAAGTGATAGAGACAAATTAGAATATTTCACTTAGAAAAAAGAAATGCACAGGAAAATGAAGACCAGCTGGATCAATAACAGTACTAGGGGAAAAGATGCCACAAGGCTCATTGTCTGCAAACTGGATTATGAGGCCGCAGTAGGACAGGGTTGCAAAAAAAAGAGGGCAAACTTTTAGGCGGTCTCAGTGGAGGGATATTTCCAAATCAGGGCAGTTAACTGTTCTAAGTTTCTTTGCTTTGCTCAGACCCCACCTCAGGTGCTGCCTCCAGATCAGGGCGTCACCCTGAACAACTAGAGAGAAAGAACAGGTTCAGGGAATGCCAACAGGGACTGGAAACCAGGTACTACAAAGAGGGACTGAAGGCCCTGGACATGATCAGCCCGGAGGAAAGATGACTGAGTGGGACATGGCAGGACTCTTCAGATTGGAAAGGATGCACAAAGGAGGGGATCAGGACCAAACATGGAACAAGGGTCTTAAGTAACAGATCCCAACTGAGTGTTAGGACAAAAACGTCCCAACAGAAAGAGCAATTTGACTGCAATTACTCAGATTATGGGCTCTTGTTCCTGAGGATGTTGGAGTGCAGGGTAGATGCCCACCTGCCTAGGATGCTTGAATCTGGGTTCCTGCAGCAAGCAGGGTGCTGGACTTGACTGCTCCAACCAACTGCATGATTCAAATGTGATTTATTTTCCTCCTTTCCCCAAAATCATATAAACTTCTAAGAATGCTGCCTTACATAAACTGCAGAGAAAAGGCCACCAAACACCCAACACCAGCACATATAGTGTTTGTGCCCACAGCAGATGGCAGATCAACGAACAGTCAGATTCTCTGCAAGCAGACGCTTCCAGTCTCATGGAGTTCTCCTTTTCAGATGCCTCAGGTCACTCAGTCTCTCTCATCAACCCAATTCCCAAGCAGATCCCCATCCCCATCCTTTGCACAAGCCTTGTGCCCCTTTCCATGGACATGCCTGGCTAGTAGGGAATATCAGGAAGGCTGCAGTGAGGGATGCCAGGCTAGACTGGAATATTCTCAGGGTGCCTCCTGGTTTCCCAGAAACAGGGCACTTTATATTCCCAGTTGTGCATGAGAAAAGGCAGGAGGTGCAAGTGAGCCCCTTATTTGCCAAGCTACGCACCCATCAAGACTCCTGGGCATTTGAAGGCCACACGTGGAAGAAACAGCACATAGCCAGATGGTTTGATTCTTTCTGTTGTGGGCTGGACTGTAATCCTATGCATAAGCTCTTTCCAGATAGTCGCTCCCAGCCACACCTGGCAAGGGGCTCCTGGCATTGAAGGCCATTCAAAAATTACAAGGGCTGCCTGCTTAGCAGGGAAGAAATGGTGAACTGAAGACGGCTCCACTAAAAGCAGAGCCGATGACCGCAGCAGAAAGAAGAGCCGACAAATAGACCGGCTCTTCGAAACCTCTCTGGACAGGGAGGACTTGAGATTGCCCACAAGTGCTCCAGACAGCTGCTCCTCATGAGCAAGACAGCCGTCTCGTCTCCAGTGGGTTTACAGCTCTGGGAGACTACAGTTGGCACCTTTGAAAGGACACTTTGAAAGTAAGTTCGCACACTTTCTTTCCTCATCACTTTTGGAAATTGCTTGTTAACAGCTTTTCAGCTATTAGGAAGCTTTGGATCGACACGTTTGACAGCACCAGATGAGTTTCCTTCAATCCCTAGTGAATGAAACTACAAGTTCAAGAACTAAAATTTTTTGGGGGGGGAATAAACAGCAAAAGGGTGATTGAAACTTTGATTTTAGAAAGTTACAACTGGACTAAGGGTCCAGATAAATTTGAAATAAGATTTTGGAATTAATTATAAAAACTCCTTCTCATGGGAAAATGCTTTTGTTTTGAATTAAAAAAAAACATAGTAAGATTTTAAAAATCAGACACTAGAGGGAACTAAAGATTACAATTAAAGTAAAAGAACACATAAACTGGAGTTACAATTACATAATGAAGCAAAATATTCTAACATTGGACATACTGAAGGATATTTTTGAACAGTGGACTCAGGAGTTAATTTTAAGGGTGTCGACAGAGACGTCTACCTCTATGGAAAGACTGTGACTAAAAGATGTTATGGAAGAGGAACAACTGTTACTGACAAGATCAAGACTGAGCTGAAAATGGATTTACAAATGACAGGTTACAAGAATGACACGGAAAAGATGTTACACTGGACATACAAAAGAAACCAGCTGACATTTTAATAATTAAAAGGGACATACAAACAATAAACCAAGAGAGCGACCTGGATCATTTTCCTATATTGGACTTACAAAAGAGGCTTGCTAAAGCTTTGAAGAATCTTGTGAGAAGAGACAAAGAAAAAATGGAAAGAAGTCCAATTCTACAACATTATTTGAAGGAACAACAATCAAGATTGTTAAAAGTAAAAGGAAGGAATATAAAGTTGGTTTATTTGATCGAGGTTAAAATAGATATGTTGTTATCTCTGGTAACACTTAATGGACTTTTGCTGTCATCAGAACTGAAATGACGAGGCTTTAAGGATTTGTTTATAAATAAGAGATGGGATATGGGAAGAACAGATCACCTGTTGTATTTTAAGAGAAGATAAGTTACTAAAATTGTTTATACTTGTTACGATGAAGGGGGAAGTAATTTCTTTCTTTTTCTTTATTCTTTTTTTTTCTTTTTCTATTTTTATTTTTTTTAGTTTGTATTAGTTTTTATCTTTGTAAGTGTAATCTTTAATAAAATTACTATTAAAAAAAAGAAAATCACAAGGGCCGCCCAACACCCCCCGTTCTCACCTTGGGTCTCCTAGCTGTGGTCTGGAGGCCAGCAGGAGCAGAAAGCAGAGAGGAGAGACAGTCACACGGGGGAGACAGGAACAGAGAGATACAGGTGGCAACATCAGCAGTGGCAGAAGAGTATAAAGTGAGGGGATGACAAGAGAGACAGGAGTGTGATTAGTGTGCGCAGCATCAGCCCACAAACCTCTGCCCTTGGTGCTCTCCCTGCCCCAGTGGCAGTTGACAGGCCATCCACAAAAAACTCCTGGCCCACCAAAGTGCCATAGCAGAACCTGAGGCAGGGGCACTGAAACACTGCCTTGCCAGACTTAACAGTAGACTGTGAATCCTGCACCCCATCCACAGATCACAATGTGTGTGATGAAGTAAGCCTGCTCCTGAGGTGGAGAGAGCCAGAAATGCCAGGTTGACTTCACTGCCTCTCCCTAAGACCAGCTCTGAAGTGTCGGCTCCTTGGATGCACCGCAGGACATCTAAGGTGCCTTTGTCTCCCTAGAGCAGTTGCTGCCCACATGGGCCCTGGGTGCACACAAAGGGAGTTGGTCTCTTCTGCCCAGCTCTGGGTCTCCTGGGCTATCTGGCACAACAACATGGGGCTCAAGGACTGACCAGGTCACTGCTCACCGCCCAGAACCCAGAGAACCAGCAGACCATGCTACTGCAGAGGGTGCTCTTCCAGTGGGAGAAGGGTCTAAGGACCCAGGCCACCTATAAGGAGATGGCATTTCTCCATGAGTGCAGACAGAAGGTTCTCCTCACCTGGGCATTCCACCATCTGAACTTGGAACCTTTGGTAAGCAACCTGAAGGATGGATCACCCCTCCCAAGCAGAACCTGGCATTTATGACAAGATCCCAATCCAGAGCCTGCTGCCAAGATTAGGAAAGGCCCTTCTCTTGCAAAAGCTTCAAAGATCAGCTTAGGAGTCTGAATCAGTACACGGTGCCTGGATTCACAAACTGAGCTAAGCCAGACTGCGGTTTATCTGGTTTTGGCTCAATGTATTGTGTGAACCCAGCCAGTGAAACAAGGCTATTTCTAAGGGCTTTCTAGCACTCTGCTCCCCATGGCCATAACCCCACAGAAAGCAGCTGGAGTCTGCAGGACTGGAGGAACGGGAGAGCGTTAGGGACAACAGTGGAGTCAAAAGACTGTTTTGGGCCTGAAAGGGCGGATGCTGTACCTGGCACGCCCAGAAGGCAAGGGCTGTGGCTCACTCACTTGTGCTGACTGCCCTAGGAGCTGCCTGATGGTCGTCTCTTTGGGGAAGGGCTTTGATCTCACCCACCCACCTGCCAGGTATGCCCCCAGGCTTTGTCCTCTTTGATAAGAAAGAAGGTTGCTTTCCTGGACTGCTCTCCTCTGGAGGGAGTCCAGGCCATCCACAGAAATATCAACTTCTAAGACAGCCCCCCCCCCCCCCAGCAGCACATAGAGATAAGAAGGGCAGACCCTGGAGAATGTCTCACTGAGGCTCCAGGACAGCACCAGATGCCTGGATCAGAAAACCATCCGCAGCCCCATTTTTAGAGGGAGGCCCAACTCCAGGGCTGGGGGGGTGTCCTTGGCAGCAGCAACTTTTCCACGGGTGATTGGCATTTGCTATCCAATCCGCATAGTTAAAGCAATGGTGTTCCCTGTAGTAACATATGGCTGCGAGAGCTGGACCATAAGGAAGGCTGAGAGAAGGAAGATCGATGCTTTTGAACTGTGGTGTTGGAGGAAAATTCTGAGAGTGCCTTGGACTGCAAGAAGATCAAACCAGTCCATCCTCCAGGAAATAAAGCCAGACTGCTCACTTGAGGGAATGATATTAAAGGCAAAACTGAAATACTTTGGCCACATCATGAGAAGACAGGACACCCTGGAGAAGATGCTGATGCTAGGGAGAGTGGAAGGCAAAAGGAAGAGGGGCCGACCAAGGGCAAGATGGATGGATGATATTCAAGAGGTGACAGACTCGTCCCTGGGGGAGCTGGGGGTGTTGACGACTGACAGGAAGCTCTGGTGTGGGCTGGTCCATGAAGTCACGAAGAGTCGGAGGCAACTAAACGAATAAACAACATCCAATCCAGAATTCAGCCTACAGATGTTCTAAGCTTTATTTTCTTCCGAAAACATCGATTTCTAGTTGTTGATGCTGACAAACTAACTGAGCAGTTTGTGATAAAACCTCAAACGCTATGGGAAAAGGAGAGAGCCATTTCCCTGCATTCAGTGCTCTCTCTCCTGCTCCAAATGGCTGTGTTGCCCCCCACCTGCTGCTCCTCTTCCTTCCTTGCCACCAAAGATGTCCCTGCTGCCTGTTACACATGGATATGGGGGGAGGGGCCGAGTCCAGGGGAAAGCACCTCTTCTGCCTCTTGAAGGCCATACTGAGCACCCAAGGGCGTCTGCAGGTACAATCAAAGCTCTGCCTGGTTTTTATGGGCATCACAGCATCGTGGCTGATCTTGACTTTTCTGACCACATCCTGCAGTTGCAGCCTCTGCCTACAACACAAGCTGTTCTGTAGGATACGACGTGATGGCTCCGGCCTCAACCTCAGCGTATTTCAACAGGGACCCTCTGGCCTCATGGCAGCTAAGAAGCTAGGTAAAATGTGTGGTTTATTTATGGTAGGTAGAAGGTGCTTTCCAATGAATCTGTATCACGCAAGGTAGTTTACTACTGTAAAAACTAACAGCACAAAACAGGAAAAGGCTAAGCAGAGAAAAACATGTTAGAGGGACACCTACAAAAAGTAGTTTGCCTGGCAAGACAACGCTTGCTGGAACAAGAACTTTTAGACCAGCAGGCGAAAATGGAGAGGAGGGGGTCACAAGAGCGAATCTCATCCAGTACGATGTGCTGCCAGAGAGCCTTTTCCTCACACCTGAGCCTCCAGCAAAGATCTAGAGGAAGACCCTTCCGAGAGGTCTCAGACCAGCCCTCGGGGCACCCTGGACCCAAGCAGTCTGGGACTCGCCACAACAGCGGCAACATTTCAAATTGTTCCCAGAAACTCTCTGACAACCAATGTCACAAACTGTAAAGTCAATGGAGACACCTTATCTGGATTAAGCTTTCATTCAGTATTCCATCTCCGGCATCGGAGGATCAATGGCTGCCCTGACGGGATAAAAAGCAACAGCTGCACGCTCTCTGATGCAGGTGAGAATGTGCTCCAATCCCCTGGACGCTTTCTAAACCCAAAGGCTCTAGGCACTCAGTAAACAACACTCAGAGCAGAACTAGATCACAAAGCAAGTCTGTAAGAAAGAAAACTGATCCGGTGTCCTCGGTTCAGTTTGTAGCATAGGCTGCCTCCCAAGGAAGTAACTTAGTTTAGTCCGAAACTAAACTGGCATCTTGACTGATGTGGGCCTAGATTATCTGCCGCAGCCAGAATCCCCCAAAGCCAGAAAGCAGCATGTTCTCTGAACACTCCATATGCCAGAAATGATTCGGCACGTGAAGGAGTTTTCAGCAAGAAAAAAAACGCCTGAAGGCCACATCTTCCCTTAAGGGACAAATGGTGACGGTCTGTGTGCTGACCAGTTCCTTCCTCGCTGAGCCAAGCCTCCTCTGCCGCTTTAAAAAAGGGCCACGCATTCCGACCTTGCTTCCATCCTTGGGCCATATATTCTGAAACACACCTCTCATTTCAGGACGAGTGATGCTGAAATCAAGATGCCTAAGTTAAAAGAAGTTAAACAATGCAACTGGCTTTCCACACAATTTGCCAACAGTTTAATGCACCAGACCTACTCAGAGCAACTTTGTTGGATAATTCCATGTGAATATAATGATGGCAAAAAAGGCCCCATTAAAACAGGTTCTCTGTTTCTGCCCTAAGAAGTCAGACTGAATCAAGAAAGAGTATCACAAATACCCAACCTCAGGTCAACTCAGTGGTCGGTCTTGCCTTCCTGCCGATTTAGGGCTATTCCAGCTGAAGGATGAACAGGAGCTGGGCCTCAAGGACCTCTGGATCTGGAAGCAAGACGGAGGGAAGCCTAGGGCAGCCACTCTCCTCGTGACACCCAAAGGAAAGGAAGGCAGCTACGCAGTTTGAGCCTCAACACGGTCATTGCCAGATGGGTGGATCAAATCTGGCCTCACGCTCAGCACACGTTACAAGTCCCAGATCTAATCCAGAGCAAGCAGGTGGGCAGGCAGGGCAGGGCAGGGCAGGGAGTAACTCAAACACACACAAAGGATGCTACAACCGTCCACTAACATCTGAAGTGAGCAGGCATAATTCAACATACGAGTCATGGTGTTTGAGAAAAAGCAATAAAACAACCCAGATGTTTCTTTTTGGTACTACAAGCTAGACAATTTGCCTCTGCAGACAGCTTCAAGAAAATAATCCACAACACAGGGCTTTCTGTGGATCATGGCCTGCTGCAATCCAGGGTGCCGCAAAGAAGCCACTTTCTGGACTTCATTCTGAATCCCGTTACTTCCTTTCCCAAGGCAAGGCTGCGGGGCATCTCCCATCACTTCAACCGGGCTTGAAAGAGGAGTGTAAAATGCTTTAAAAGGGCAAGTGCTTTGACAGGCAGTTCAGTGGAGACTCTGGACTCTGGTGGTTTTAGAGGTCAGGTAAGGATTACAAGCCCAGAAAGCTACCAGATCCTAGAATCCAACAGGCTAGGAAGAGGCCAGGGGATCCCAGAAGACCCTGGCTGCAGGATCCACAGCAACTGGCAGCAGCTGTGAAGCCTTCACAGGATCCAAGGCAGTCTTTATGAACTGAAATGAATACAGAACATGGGCTTCAGCCTCCTCACAAGACAACCGTTGTTCAGGAGAGGATCAGGTCCTGTAGCTGCTAGAGTGTTTAAAGCTTTCGTCTGCCATCCAAGCCAAGATCAGTCATAATCCCCAAAATCTGTTGCTATGTCTTGAACAGCTGATTTCCATGGCATCTTCTGCTGCAGAATGAGGGTCCCTCAGTGGTTTAGACTGCTGTGTCCATGTTTTCCACCCAAGGACTCACACAGTCAGAGCCCAGAAGGCAACTCACAGGAATGCCCGAGCTTTTCCCTTCACAGGAAGAACAGCACACAGGCTAAGGTGACTCTCCTTTCCCTCCTAAAGCCAAGGACAGCCATGCTTGGTTTTAAAACTATAATCAGAAATTTGGGACAGCACTGGAAAAAAAATTGTTCCATTATTTTATTCTCTTTTGTATTGAATAAAATGCTTTTGAGGATCTGCTTTTGCTCATTAAAATTCACCAAGGGTTCATTTCTCTCCTGTCTGTGATATGTTTCGGAATCCAGAGGATCCTTGCCCACTGATAGAAGATCATTCATCTGGGGCAGGCAGCCAGTGAGTGGCCCTTTGCCTTTTTTTGGTGGTTTCTGACTTCATGGAGATGCTGGAAGGAAGGACTGGATGCCTCCCTCTCTCTGGCCTCATCCTTTCTTTATGCCCAACCCATCAAATGTGCCCTGAAATCACTGCCACAGACAGCTGTTCCCAACTGGGGAACAAACACTGGTTGTCCTGCCTTGCTGGAAAATAACAAATCAGAAGCAGGTAGGGAAGTCACTGCAAGAGACTTGTGGGCATCGAAGTCTTGGGTGAAAATAAAGGTCCCACTAAGGAATGAATCTTCAGCAAAGGATTGTTACCTTGTCGTGGTGCTGGAGCTTGAGCACCTCAATGATGCCATGAGCTAAACTGTGAAGGGCCACCCAAGACGGGAAGGTCATGACAGAGAGGTCAGACTAAATGCGATCCCTGGGGAAGGTAATGGCAACCCACCCCAGTATTCTTGCCGTGAAAACTAAATGGATCAGTACAACCAGAGATATGTCGGTATACCATCGGAAGATGAGACCCCCAGGTTGGAAGATGGTCAAAATGCTACTGGGGAGGAACGAGGATGAGTTCAACTAGCCCCAGACGTGATGACACAGCTAGCTCAAAGCCGAAAGGACGGCTAGCGGCCGACGGTGCTGGTGGTGAACAGCGAATCCAATGTTCTAAGGATCAACACACCATTGGAACCTGGAATGTAAGATCTATGAGCCAGGGCAAATTGGATGTGGTTATTGGTGAGATGTCAAGATTAAAGATAGACATTCTGGGTGTCAGTGAACTGAAATGGACTGGAATGGGCCACTTCACATCAAATGACCACCAGATCTACTACTGTGGACAAGAGGACCACAGAAGAAATGGAGTAGCCTTCATAATTAATAGTAAAGTGGCTAAAGCAGTGCTTGGATACAATCCAAAAAATGACAGAATGATCTCAATTCGAATTCAGGGCAAGCCATCTAACATCACAGTGATCCAAATATACACCCCAACCACAGATGCTGAAGAAGCTGAAGTAGAGCAGTTCTGTGAGGATCTGCAGCACCTACTGGACAACACGCCTAAAAGATATGTTATTTTCATCACGGGAGACTGGAATGCTAAGGTGGGCAGTCAAATGACACCTGGAATTACAGGTAAGCATGGCCTGGGAGAACAAAACGAAGCAGGACATAGGCTGATAGAATTTTGCCAAGACAACTCACTCTGCATAACAAACACTCTCTTCCAACAACCTAAGAGACGGCTTTATACATGGACTTCACCAGATGGACAACACCGAAATCAGATTGACTACATCCTTTGCAGCCAAAGGTGGCGGACATCTATAGAGTCGGTAAAAACAAGTCCTGGAGCTGACTGTAGTTCAGATCACGAACTTCTTCTTGCACAATTTAGGATCAGACTAAAGAGATTAGGGAAGACCCAGAGATCAGCTAGATATGAGCTCACTAATATTCCTAAGGAATATGCAGTGGAGGTGAAGAATCGATTTAAGGGACAGGACTTAGTAGATAGGGTCCCAGAAGAACTATGGACAGAAGTTCGCAACATTGTTCAGGAGGCGGCAACAAAATACATCCCAAAGAAAGAGAAAACCAAGAAGGCAAAGTGGCTGTCTGCTGAGACACTAGCCCAAGAAGGAAAGCAAAAGGCAACAGCGATAGGGGGAGATATGCCCAATTACATGCAAAATTCCAGAGGTTAGCTAGAAGAGATAAGGAATTATTTTTAAACAAGCAATGCGCGGAAGTGGAAGAAGACAATAGAATAGGAATGACAAGAGACCTCTTCCAGAAAATTAGAAACATCGGAGGTAAATTCCAGGCCAAAATGGGCATGATCAAAAACAAAGATGGCAAGGACCTAACAGAAGAAGCACAGATCAAGAAAAGGTGGCAAGAATATACGGAAGACCTGTATAGGAAGGATAACAATATCGGGGATAGCTTTGACAGTGTGGTCAGGGAGCTAGAGCCAGACATCCTGAAAAGTGAGGCTGAATGGGCCTTAAGAAGCATTGCTAATAACAAGGCAGCAGGAGACGACGGCATCCCAGCTGAACTGTTCAAAATCTTGCAAGATGATGCTGTCAAGGTAATGCATGCTATATGCCAGCAAATTTGGAAAACACAAGAATGGCCATCAGACCGGAAAAAATCAACTTATATCCCCATACCAAAAAAGGGAAACACTAAAGAATGTTCAAACTATTGAACAGTAGCACTCATTTCACATGCCAGTAAGGTAATGCTCAAGTTCCTGCAAGGTAGACTTCAGCAATTCATGGAGCGAGAATTGCCAGAGGTACAAGCTGGGTTTAGAAAAGGCAGAGGAACTAGGGACCAAATTGCCAATATCCACTGGATAACAGAAAAAGCCAGGGAGTTTCAGAAAAACATCTATTTCTGTTTTATTGACTATTCTAAAGCCTTTGACTGTGTGGACCAGAACAAATTGTGGCAAGTTCTTAGTGGTATGGGGATACCAAGTTATCTTGTCTGCCTCCTGAAGAATCTGTATAACGACCAAGTAGCAACAGTAAGAACAGACCAGGGAACAACGGACTGGTTTAAGATTGGGAAAGGAGTACGGCAGGGCTGTATACTCTCACCCTACCTATTCAACTTGTACACAGAACACATCATGCGACATGCTGGGCTTGAGGAATCCAAGGCTGGAGTTAAAATCGCTGGAAGAAACATTAACAATCTCAGATATGCAGATGATACCACTTTGATGGCTGAAAGCAAAGAGGAACTGAGAAGCCTTATGATGAAGGTGAAAGAAGAAAGTGCAAAAGCTGGCTTGCAGCTAAACCTCAAAAAAACCAAGATGATGGCAACCAGCTTGATTGATAACTGACAAATAGAGGGAGAAAATGTAGAAGCAGTGAAAGACTTTGTATTCCTAGGTTCAAAGATTACTGCAGATGCTGACTGCAGTCAGGAAATCAGAAGATGCTTAATCCTTGGGAGAAGAGCAATGACCAATCTCGATCAAATAGTTAAGAGCAGAGACATCACACTGACAACAAAGGTCCGCATAGTCAAAGCAATGGTGTTCCCCGTAGTAACATATGGCTGTGAGAGCTGGACCATAGGGAAGGCTGAGAGAAGGAAGATCGATGCTTTTGAACTGTGGTGTTGGAGGAAAATTCTGAGAGTGCCTTGGACTGCAAGAAGATCAAACCAGTCCATCCTCCAGGAAATAAAGCCAGACTGCTCACTTGAGGGAATGATATTAAAGGCAAAACTGAAATACTTTGGCCACATCATGAGAAGACAGGACACCCTGGAGAAGATGCTGATGCTAGGGAGAGTGGAGGGCAAAAGGAAGAGGGGCTGACCAAGGGCAAGATGGATGGATGATATTCTAGAGGTGACGGACTCGTCCCTGGGGGAGCTGGGGGTGTTGACGACCGACAGGAAGCTCTGGCGTGGGCTGGTCCATGAAGTCACGAAGAGTCGGAAGCGACTAAACGAATAAACAACAAAGGAATGAATAATCTGTAGCTGGGAGTAAATACCATGTGCAGGATTGCACTGCAAATGTAAATGACAAACAAGACAATTGTATATGTCCCAAAGTTTAGACCTGATAAATGTATTTCATATATAGAGTATTCAATTTTCCTCAAATTTCTGCTTCTTCTGAAGAGGCATGGGAAGCCCCCACTACCAAATTTCTTCCAGAGTTTCAACATTTCTAAAACTGGCTGCATCTTTAGGGGTCCACCTAACAACAAAAGCACAGAGAAGACCTCTCCAGACAAAGATTTGTTATCATCTCTGATTTCAAAAATTGTGGAGCTGATCTCCATTTTATTCCTTAACAGATTCTGGGGGAAAGAAAATAAATGGAAGTAGCAGTGAAAATCACAGGACGATTTAAGTAGAAGAGCCTGTGTTCTGGACTTCCATAAAATTCTGTGAAGGAGGCCATGGGGCTACACCAAACAAACTGTCTCTGGAAGCCCCTGGAGTGACTTCCTCAAGGCCACAGTGAGGTGACTCCTCTCCAGTGATGGATCGTGATGTTTCCTGAAATGCCAGGCATTCTCCATTCTGGTTGCCCATGCCAAGGTAGACTTCTGCACCCCAGCCTAAGTCAGCTCCTAGACAACAATCTTAGCTTGTTTCTGGAAGGTTCTCATTTGCTGTAGAGGTGAGAGCAAGGAGCAGATGTGGGCAGCCTGCATTTGCTCACTTTTTTATAGCAAGTTCACTGAAAGTCTAATTCAGGGACAATTTCAAGCACACAGAAGTTTCTCCACTACAAAAGCTGAATTCCCTAAATTCTAGGAGACAATCCCAGACGTAACTTTCCTCGAGTGAGGGACAGACTGAATCAGTACCCAAAGCAAGAACTTTCTGGCAGTAACAAGGCGCTGCTCTCAGCATAAGCCTTCTGGGACTGAAGAGAAAGTGACAACAGACAGCCATAATGCAGTTAGAGCTGTTACCCTGTGGAATAGGTTGACTCTTGAAGTAAAAGTCTTCAACAGAGGGTGGAGGGCATCTGTCCAAAACAAACTAACAGATTCTGCATTGAGCAGGGGATTGGTTTAGATAGCCTTTGACGTCCCTTCCAACTCTATGATTCTATGGTTCCTTTGCAGCATGCAAGATGCATATATTAGAAGCAAACTTAATTCTGGACCATTGCCTCGCCATCACCATCACTCTCAAATTAGTTCTTCTCTGCCATGTTACTGCTTGCCACAGCTCTGGGCCACCTTCAGGTCTGCAGGTGGTTAAACCTGCTAAGCATGGCATCTGTGCTCCTTTTCCTATAGCTGAACTGACCCCTTCATCTTAAAGTTGCTACCATCAGCCACCAATCCACCATTTTGTGCCCTGTTTATAACTTTCCATCAGTGGAAGCCAAACCATTTTGATCCATTCCACCTGCTGGGGGGAGGGTACAAAAGGCCCCTCAAAAGCCCTTAGCAGGACATGGTTACAGCAGAAGCCACCCAGTGCAGCTCTCCAGAAGGGCTCTAAGGGACCCAAGAGCATCTGAAGAGTTAGCTTCCAGGAAGACCTTTCCCTTCAGACCAAATCCAAGACAAACAGCCACACAGAGCCCCAAATCCTCAAATCCAGCAACAAGCACTTCAGCGACTTCGTCAAGGCAATGCAGGAAAAAAGGTGCACTTTGCCTCTGAACCTCACACTCTCAACCCACCCGCTGGATCTGCAACTCGAGGTGGGCACAAAAGTGCAGGCAGGCAGGCTGTCAAGCAAAACACCTCTTGGAAAAAAGAAAGCACCTTGGAGCAAAGACCACCATCTGGCCAAAGAGGTCAGAAGTAAAGGAAAATGGCTGATGGGGGAGCCTGGCTGAAGAAGAGAGGAAGAGGACAATTCCCGTTCAGCTTTCCCAGAATGGCCCACTCGTGCCCACCCTGTCCTTGGCAGCAACACTACTGCCCCGCCTGCTGCTTGGTGCTGCAGGCAACAACAACGGGAGGGGGAGGGGAAGGGAGCACCAACCCCCACCCGAAGGACAGGCAGTGAAAAGCAAACCCGGTGCCTCAGAGTCCAGCACCCCCCCGCCCCCGCCCCACCCCACCCCCCTGCCTCAGCTCAGCTAGGCAGAAGGCTCAGCCGCCGCCGCCGCAGCATCAGCAGCAGACGCCTTAGACTGTACCTTCCGTGTGGTCGCAGCCTGTTTCATGGTTGCAGAAGGCAAGGAAGGAGCAAACAGAGAAGAGAAAAGAGAAGAGAAGAGCAGACAGAATGTTAGACCATTCAGTCAATCACAACAGCGCGGCGCTCCCCAGCACGGCCGGTCCCGGAGATCCTGCAAATGGCTGCAGCTCGCTCGGTCGTCGCTTCTCTGCTGCCTCTCGGCCGGAGCGGCTCCTGGATCCCAGACCGGTTGCCGGGGCTCGGCAGCCGGGGAGCATCCTAGCAGCAGCCGGAGACGCGGGCGGGGGGCGGGCCGCACAGCCCTTCCACCGGCAGCCTCCAACCACCGCCCCGGCTGCCGATTACATCACCACTCCAGAGTCCTCCCCCCTTCCTCGGCCCCTGCAGGTGCTCCCGGGCCCAGAGCTGCAGCTGCTGCACCAGGGATGGACGGACGCCTCCCCCCAGAGAGAGGGGCGCGCTCGGGGGCCTCGGCGGCCCCTTGAGTTCGGCTGCCTCCCTGGCTAATCAGCGCCCCACCACCGCCTCTGCCGGGCTTGACCCGAATGCTTCAAAGAGCCCCTACGGCCTCCCTGCCAGAGGCTCGAGGAGCAAGCTGGCTCTTCCTCCTCTGCAGGGTATGTGCAAAAATGCCCCCAGTGTTATCTCAAGTTCCTTCCTTAACATGCATGAAATCTCAGTTCAACGCGGCATGTGCAACACCAAGGCTGCGGCGGTGCCGCATCTCCACGGAGGAGTTCTGGGGGTGGTTCCCCCCAACGGGCGAGAGGCCCGGCTTTCTGGGAAGGAGAAGAATAGCCAGAGCTTGCAAGGTGCCTATCAAGAGCTGTCGTCGTATCGGCTGGCGGGGAAACATATGGACGTTACAGCACTCTTACTACCTTGAGTATTAACCATCTCTTGTTAAGAATATCAAGGGCCGGTGGAAAACCACACACACACCGCTTTCCATCATCATGGCATACAGCAACTTTACCCTAACTCCTCCTTCCTCTGGAAACGCCATCTCTTCCTGATGCAGGAAATTCCACCCCACCGGGGGCCGCTTGCAGACACAGGCTCACGCCCTGTGCACGCAGCGAGGCTGCACCGCCCACTTTCTGGGAGAAGGTCACGGCAAACAGGCAGAGCACCCCAGCCAAAGGAGAGCGTTTGGGGGGGAGGGGGTTACTCGGTTCCTCCTCCCTGCCGGCTCTTTATACAATGGGATTCACGGTAGACCCTGGCTTTCGGGTGCTCTGGCCTCCTCAACAGCTTGGCCACCGGCCAAAGCAAGAGGACCCCCAGTGGCAGGGCAGCTCCAGAAAGGTCATTCCAGCCTGGCCTGCACACCACTGGCACCTCCTACTCACCCTTCTTTCTGGCCTGGAAGAACTGACCTCCCTCCTCTCCCTTCCCTTTCCTCCCCATTCCTTGCAGTTTTGTCCGTTTCATAACTGAAGTGAGCTGCTTTAGGAGACAATAATTGTTTGAATGTAGTAAATAAATAATGCTGAGCATGGTGAAATGAATTAAATAACAAGAGGTGTTACAAGTTTCAGGCACAGGAGCATCAGATTCTGCTCCATTTCAATCTTTTAGCATGTTTGCTAGTTTGAAGACATCTTCTGAGTCTGGGAAAGGGAGGGGGAAGGAAGAGCCCTGCCCTCCCGCCTTGCCCCTCAACCAAAACCACAACTGCACAAAGTCCTGGGCGGGCACTTCAGTCGCAGGGCTCCCCTTGCCACCTTCAGAGCCTCAAGGAGAAGCCAACGAGAATCGCCAAGTCCTCCAAGAGGAAACAAGCTGGCGTCGGCCACGGAGATGGGACCTCCCAGGTTCTATCCCAGAGATCCTTCTGGACTTGTCTGGAGGCCACGCACTTCCACACCTCCGTGTGTTTACAGTGTGCACTGGCGCTGCATTCTGTGTCTACTAAGGGCTCTATGAATAATAATAATAATTTTAAAAAAGGTGGGGGGAGAGCAAGATAGCTCCTAAGCAGTGAGACCAGAAGCCCTAAGAAAGGGTCCCAACTGCAAGCCTCACGGAGCTGGATGTTCCTGAAGAAGGCACATTGCAGGTCTGTGCCAGGAGAAACTGAATCTGATAGCCATATACATATACTTTCTGCTTCCACAGGCTCCTTCTCCAAATTCTCCTTGGCACTTTCAAGCTTATCTTCTGAGCCTCAAGTCGTTAACAACTGGCCATTGGGCTGAAAATAAAAAGCGGACAGCTTCTTTAATTTTGCTCCCAAAATAAAAATGCTTACAGAGAATTGAAAGAGACCTCTCAGGAGCCACAATTAAAGATATTATACTTGGTTTGGCTTGCAGAATGTTCACCTTCTCCTCAGAAAGGAAAGCATTTGACCGAAGTGTACTCCCTTTTGCATAATGTGCCCTGACTGTAATTGGCTGAAGGCAAAACAGCACCAAGCGCTCGTGTGCACAACATCAGGTATATGGATTGCCTGCATTTTAATTTTATTAATCAGCTTGGTCAAAAAAACAACAACCCATAGCTCCTTAACGTTTTAAGCACTAATAACTGCACACACCCTTCTGCAGAAGGAAGAAAATTCAGAAGCATTTGAATTGAGATCAACATTATGAACAATAAAATCATCTTTCACTTGAAAAAGAAAACACCCAGTTTGGACTCCTGGAAATGAACTGAGGCAGGGCCAGCCACACCCCGAACCTTCTCAGCTGCTCTGACTGTCCTGTCGCACAAGGCAGCTGGAACAGCAACGGCGAAGGCTGAGTGACAAACAGGGCCACGGGTGAGAGGGACGCCAGGCCCCAGGGAGGCTGCTGCTTAGAAACAAGGCCCATTCTTTGGGGGGGAGGGGTTTGTGTGAACAGGAATACATTATTCCATACTAGGGGGGGGGAAGCTGGGGGAAGCAACATCCACATCAGACCACAAACCATTGTCAAGGCCCTTTGCCCGTCTACTCCAATATAGTTTATTCTTAAAGAGCCTCCCTTCCTAGCAAATCCTGTTATTAGCTGTGAAGGGCAAACAACCTCTACCCTCCCAGACAAATAAGCAAAGAAACAAACCGAAAAACATGCATCTTTCCCTGCACAGACTTGTTGGATTTCTCCTAAGGGATCTGATTACTGTAAATTATAGGGAAGAGCAAAGAATCCCACAGGAACCACCGGAGCATACAACGGAGCATCCTTCCCTGGCCTCCAAGTTCTATCCATTTCAAAATAAGAGACTGTGAGCATTATTTGGAAACAAACTTCCCTGCAGCATAATGTCTACTTTCTGTGATTCCTCTGAAGATGGCATCTATAGATTAAATAAAAATTAATATACAGGTAGTCCTCGCTTAACAATCATTTGTTTAATGATGGTCCGAAGTTACAACAGCCTTGGAAAAAGTGCTTTACAATCTGTACTCACACTTATGACTGTCACAAACTCTCGCACCACCCCCGCGGTCATGT
This sequence comes from Candoia aspera, assembly GCF_035149785.1. Classification (NCBI taxonomy): domain Eukaryota; kingdom Metazoa; phylum Chordata; class Lepidosauria; order Squamata; family Candoiidae; genus Candoia; species Candoia aspera. The sequence continues at coordinate 78,174,925 of NC_086160.1, forward strand.
GATTGCAATTCAGGCACTTGGCAGCTGGCTCGCATTTACGAACAGTTGCAGTGTCCTGCAGTCATGTGATCACAATTTGTGACCTTTTTTGGCAGTTTCTGGAAAAAACATCCATTGGGCAAGCTGGATTTGCTTAAGGTCCAGTCACGTGGTGACTTGCTTAACGACAGCACCGCTTAACAACCAATTTTCCGATCCCTATTGTGGTCGCATACTTTGGGCACATCGTCAGGAAAGACCAATCGCTTGAAAGGACATCACATTTGGTAAAGTCGAGGGCAGTGGAAAAGAGGAGGACCTTCAATGCGATGGATGGATACAATTACCGCAACAATGCATGCAAACATTGGAACAGCCAGGCATATGGCTCAAGACCGAACAGCATTTTGTTCTGTTATAGAGAGGGTTGCCATGAGTCATAAATGACTCAACGGCAACTAACAACAACAACAACAAATTGTGGTCGTTAAGTAAGGACTACCGGTACTTCATATAATTAAATGGCTGAAATTTTGTAAGATCACCAAATATCTCTTAAGATTTTGGTTTTCTTACCAAAGGAACATAAAAGTTGTGATCGTGTGCAAAGACAGCCACCTAAAAGCATCCGTGTTTACTTTAGCACTCATACCAGGAGCTATCAGTGGTCCCTTTGCAGGCCAGAAGCAGTCCCCAGACCCCCTTCAGCCTCCCCCAATAAGCCACGGGCAATTGGGTCGGGGCTGGCAGAAGACAAAAGGGCACCCGCAAGAGCAAGGGCACTGGCTGGCCCAGGGCCTCAACCAGGAAACCTGGCCTTGGCAAGGGAACAAGCAAGGAGAGGGCGGGACCTTCGGCCTCGCAACACCTGTGCGGACTCCTGGCTGCCCAGGCCCACCTTGGAGCAACCCTAGCAGGCACCAGGGCCTTGTCAGCTCCAGTCTGAAAGTAGAGGCTTAGCACCCTGCCCCCCTTCCAGACCAGAAGACAGATGGCAGGCCAAGGGTAGGGAGGGCTAATGGGCTGGGGCAAGGAGGAGGGGAGGGGGGCCATCTGTCACCAGGAGGACAGCTGGAGGGAGCAACTAACCCAATCAGCAGCTTGCCTGGGCCAGAGCACCAGGCTGCCGAGAGCCCCCAGCCCCCTCCCGAGGGGTGCTGGACTCTGCTCGGCTTCGATAACACAGGGGGGCTGCACTGAGGCGCAGGAGGAAGACCCCGGAAAGCCCGCCCCAGCCTCATCATTGCTACCTGGGCCGCCAGGACTGCCCTGGAAACCTCCAGGGTACAAACCGTCCGACCAGCAGCAGCTAGACAAGCCGAGACCTGCTGTCAGAAGCCAAACACAGGAGACGTCGCTGCACATGGGGGGTGGGGGGCGGCTGTTGGGTGCCTGTCAAGGCAGGGGAAGGAGAGAGCCGGGGCGAGAGCCAGGCCTCATGCAAAGCCAAGGGGAGAGCAGTGCTGCAGGCAGCGGGGCACAAGCAAGAGCGGGCATGCAGGCCAAGGCCTCAGGCACATGCAGCGGGGAGGCAGAGCTGGAGGACGGCTGCTGTTCTCCCTGGCCCACTGAGCTCAGGGCTGCGCATCTCGGACGCACTGCTAGATCTCGGGTGCCAGGAAGAAACACCCCACCTCGCCTGGAAAAGGTAGGACCTCTCCGACTCGAGCCGTTTATGGCACAACTGAGGGCCAGAACCAGGGGGAGGGGAGGGGAGTCGGGACTCAACCACCTGGCTTTTTCAGCCTTGCCTTCCTGCGGGCGTGGGGCCTCCCCGCCTGATGGGCTTAGCGGCCTCACCTTTTCCCTCAAGCCTGATTTCAGCCTCTCCTGCTCCTTCGCCACCTGAAACAGCCACTTGCTTCACAGCAGGGACAAGCAAAGAGCTCCTTTTCTTACTGGTGCAGCCCCAACAAATGCTTCGGGTTTCTTTGCAGAATTCCCCTCTGATACCTTGCAGCGTCTTCACAGCATCCCCAGCCATCACTGAAGCGATAGAAAGCCTGTCCTGTTGTTTTGGCAGAACGATGGCTGGAAGATGCTAGAATACGGTTAAGGGGCCAGAGGGGAAGCGACCTTGGTCCTCAGCCGGCTTTGGCAGACGAGATTCTTCCGCAGTCCAACATCCCTTCCTTGGGAAATCCACCCCTGCCTGAGGACCAGGGACTAGGCAGGGCCCCCACAACCGCAGAGTGAGGCGAGAGATACTGATTGCTGCTGCTCTCCCAAACCTGCTGCTGTGATGAGCACCACAGAGGGTCGGGGGGAGTTGGGCCTGGAGGAGGGGGCTGAAAGCTTTTTTTATGGCTGCCAGAAGCCCACATGGGGTCAAGATTGAAAGGTAAGCAGCAGGGACAGTTTGGGCCTGGCCAGAAAGTCCCAAAGTCAGACTGGCAGGTTGAAAGTCAATTGGCAGCCCCTTTAAGGGCACTGCTGAGCTTGTGATGTGGATGTCCCCAAGTGTTCCAGGAAGCGAGGAGCCCTCAGACAGTCAGAAACCCCTCAAGATCACTCTGGTGCCGGTAACGGGAATTGCCATGCAAGGGAAACACATGCGTGTATGCAGCAGCTGAGGCTGAAGCCACGACAGCCATGAGCATGGCCTTTTGCACAACTGTTTCATGCGCATAAGAAAGAATAGGCACCACCTTTTTAGGTTTCACTCCACGCTGCATAGAAAGAGGACAAAAGGACAGGTTAGATCAGCTGTGGCCATGCCGAGGGAGCTTGCAAACCAATGGCTCCAAATTGAAAGACATTCCACTTTTTCCTGTTTATGGATTTTTTGTGGAAAGCAAAAAGAAAAACCCATGTCCCACCACCTGCTTCCCCATCATCCAGACTAAGCGCAGGATTAAAGCCTTGTCTGGAAGCACAGCAGGGAAAGGCTTGAAGCCGAAGCCCTTTTTAGTGACCGCAGTTCACCAGCTCTTTCCAGGAGTTTCATTCACACACACACACACACCAGAGAAAACTTCGGAGGACATTCTGCGACATCTCTGAGGCTGTAGTTTGCAGGGCAGGAAAGAGTCCAATTTGTCCCTGGACATGACATTCAGAAATGATGCTCCTCCCACATTAAGCAGGGCTAGAAATGCTCATTCATTCATTCATTCATTCATTCATTCATTGTCTTTAGCCACCCATCTCAACAAGTGACTCTGGGCAGCTTATTTATTCAGACGCTGCCATGTGATGGGCAGAGGCCTCCAAAAGTCATCCGAACCACCCCCACCCCCAATCATGAATACAGCCTAGAGCCCAGCAGAGCAACATCATCTGTGCAAAAATGTAAGAGCATTACATGTCTGTGGATTCATTTAAAATACAATTTATCACCCATCCCTTTCCCAACCTGAAATGCTGCTCCAATTCCAATTTTGCTCCAAAAACAAAGAAACCCCTAGGGATGCAAAAGACGACAGCAAACCCCAGAAATCCTGATCATTTTATGGAAAATTATTTCAATTTTTCATTTGTATGGGCTCAGTAAATACATTTTGCAAAGCACCATCTGACTAAGCAATATCCAGTTTTTCTGCTTGTCACCTCTATGCCAAGTTCATACAGGAAAATAACATGCAAGAAATAGACAATACTGTTGCCCCATTTGCATTTTTGATTTCTGATCTGTAACCATAGAATTACAAGCGCCTGCCCATGACACGCAGCCCATCCCAGAGGGCCACAAGCCACATGCTTAACTCTGCAGCCATTCGGCTTTCGGGGAGATTTTGCCTTCAGCCGAGCTGCTCTCTGAGGAGCACGAGGGATACCAAGGCAGCACAGCTGGTGAAAAGAGGGAATTTTGTTCCCACAGGAAACCAGAAAACAAAATGAAACCCAAACAGCCCAGGTTCCAAACTATCTACAGGCCTTTGCTCTGCATGCTGCTCTGAGCATGAGACAGTTGGACAGCCCTGGCTGCAATCCTTCCTTCTTTAACCCTTTCTGGAAAACCCACAAAAGTTTCCGAGCTCCCCGCTCTCCTGACACCAAGCAGAGCAACTTGCAACTTCTGGCCGGAGCTCCCAATTCAGGCCGTTACAGCCACTGCTGCCGCCATCCTGGTTCAGGGCAGGGGAAAGAAACACCTGGCCCGAATCCTCCCATTGTGCGTAAGATGCCAAAGGCCCCAAGGGAGCTCCTGAGGAGTGGCATCTCTTATGGACACGGGGGTGGGGGGCGGGGCGGGCAGGCTGGCTGCCCGGGATGAAGGGATGCTCCAGTCTGGACAGGCCCCGATGTTGGCTGTGGCTCTGACCGTCAACTGAAGAGCCAGGACAGTATGCAGCAGTCTGCATCAAAGAGGTCTCAACAATATTTCAACACGCCTGCAGGCAAGACAGGAAGCAGAGTCGCTTTTTGTGAGATGGGTGGCCATATAGATATGATTAATAAATACATAGAATGAAATAAATAAAGCAGGGCCCCTTCCCTGTCCTTTAGCTGCCCTGATCTGGGCTCAGTTAATCCAGAGGGGGAGAAGTAGGAGCGGGGGGGAGGGGGATACTCCTTGCAACAGTTTTGGGACTGAGGGACCCCGAAGCGAGGGGGCAGGGGGCAGGGGTTGAAGGAAGGGCACAGGAATGCCACAACAGAGAGGACAAAGTGGACCTTATCGGCAGAGGACCTGACTGACCACAGAGGAAGGACTGAAGGAGTCCAGTGGGGAGGAGCAGATCTGGAGAAAGCAGATAGGAACAGCTGCATTTCTGCAGCACGAAATGGAGAGAAGCAGCTTGGCTTGGCAACAGATTGGACGATGGACTGAATGGAAAGGACAAAGACAAAGCTTGGAAGTTTGATGGACAGAAAGAGCGAATTAACAAAGGAAACGGTGGGACCTTCTGGCTGAGTCCTAGAGAAAGTGGGTTCCAGTTACCTATTTCGTTACATACAATCTTATTCCATGAACCGTTTACAAGGATGGATAAAGCCATAAAAATATAAAAGCAAATGAAGCATTAACACCCCCAAAGTCAGAACTCTTTCAGGTCTCCCAGGAATCACAAAAGATTAGCAGGGAACAGGCCCGAGATGGTAATGAAACATTCAAGTCAAGCCATGAAGCACACAGTTGAAGAGGTGGACTGGAGGGAGGGAGGGAGGATGCCATTCTAGGGCAGGAAAGCCAGGCCTCCGGGCTGGCACAAGTTACTCTCCAGAAGAAGATGGACAAGCAAATGCAAGACAGCACGTAACGGTTTAGTTGCAATTGGGCAACCTGAGTTAATGTGAAATAAAATGGTGGAACAATTACCTGTGAATTTCTTTCCAGACCTTCCAAATTCTCATGTTTTCCAGTTTGGCAACCATACAGTCATTTACATCAATGGCTGAGGGGGAACCAGCTGCCTCTTTTGAGCTGAGCAGCATGTGGCAGAGGGAATTTCCCCCCAAGCCCAGGTCCTTACACACACACATGCGCGACAGCATTCTCTGCATCTCAATTTGGACACTGCAACCAGTACGTTCCTGATCAGAAATGTAGTCTAATGCAAAGAATTTCAAGGACAAGGAAAATCTGAGGCATTGGTGCCACAGTTTGGCCTGGGTCAAAGTGCCACGGTGTGTTTCAAGTGCCATGGTGGTTAAGTCGGGGTCAGGGTTAAGGCTGTAAGGCAGACACCCTCCCCCTCGCTGAACGCAGGGAGGCCAGTCGCAAAACATCCATGGGAAGTCTCAGGAGTCTGGTCAGACTTTTCTCTTGCTACCAACATTAGACAGACATAGATGACATCCAATGATGATATGGCCAGAAATAGACTACTCACCAGTTTGCTGGCTTTGGGACCTTCTGAGGAATCTGGAGGGGAAAATCAAAACAAAGACATTTTTGAAAATGATTTTAGTGAGGGGCAATGCATTTCCTAATAAAAAGCTACACACAAGCCAAGTCTACATTTTATGAGCTTCTGGAGACTCATTTGGAAAGAAGAGCTTTGAAGCAGGAAGTCCACAAAGTCCAGTCCTGCAGATTTTCCCCTGAACCAGTCCATGCTGTTTGTCCCTAGAAAACAGCAATTAGATCACTGGCAACTGGCACAGAATCACAGAGGGCTTAAACCAAAATGTGTGCAATTCTGTTTGTAGCTCACAGTTCTATGATGCTTTTTGTTCCACCACTGTCCTGTTGGTAATGTTTCCTTTAATAATCATACTTTTTGCTTATTGTTTCTTTGATTTGTTACGACTGTTAGTTAGGGTTAGGGTTTGGCTGGTCCATAGTGCTCCCTCCTCCACCTTTTCCCCACAACTACCCTGTGAGGTAGGCTGGCCAAGAGGAAGGGACTGGCCCAAAGCACCCGCAGCTTGGAGTGGGCCAGGGCCTGGGTCTCCCTTGTGCCAGTCCCTCACCTGGACCACTGCTCCACCCTGACTCTCGGGCTAGAGAGGGAGCCCCTCAATGCCCCCAAGGCCCCAGGGGGCTTCTGGGGCTGAGGGGGACCCTGAGCATGGCCCTCCCCAGCCTAGTCCAGCCCTTTGCACCGTGCAGGCTCCCGCGCCAACTCGCATCACTAGCCTGCAGGACAGCAACCTGTCCATATGCAGGGCAGATACTTGCAGGGTGGTTGTGATGAGCATCGTCACTGCCTTTAACTGAATCTGGCCTGGATGGAATGCTCTGGAGGCAACATGGTCAAACCACGGAGAGAACCAGAGCAGCGCCTTGGCAGGGCCCACCGAAGAGCAGAAAAAGGGAGGCTGCTGCCCAACGCTACTCTCTTCGCCTCCGGCTCAGAGCCACGGGGGGACAGGGGCAGGAGGCTCTTGTTCCAACCGCTCAGGGAGACCACAGGGACCAAAGAGACAGCCAGGGCTGGTGGGTGGCTTCTTTGATCGACCCTTTTACCGGCTCCCCTTCTCCCGTTGTTTGGGTCGTGGGGCAGCTAAAGGTCCCTCTGCAGCCCCCCTGCCACTATCGGGAGCTGTAGCAGCCACAGCTAGAAAACAAGACATCCGCAGAGCTGCAACAACTGCCAGCTCGTCTAGGCCTATATGGTACGTGGCAGGTTTCTAGGGAAACCTTCCGGCAAAAAGCAGTACCACGTGGGGCTCTGTGGGGCTAAAACTCCTGCAAAATCCAACGCTTTGATGCCTCTTCCCTGCCGACATCTTTCTTGCATGCCAGCTCCTATCTCCTCACCCTCCTTAAATAGGTCATCTCACGTTCTGCTCCACCCCTGAAAATCACCTGCATTTCTGTGCCTGAAGTGGACACCTCCCTTTCCTTGGCTCTGCTTTCCCAGTCCAGTGGGTGGGCCCCTTAGGAGCCCAGCTCCACCAGCCCACGTTCTGGCACCACTGAGCCGATCGGTAGAGTGCCCTCTCCTCTGCATCTAGCCCTGGCTAGCAGGGATAACGTGAACCATGATCCACGAGCATCTGGAGAGCTTCTAGAATGACCACCACAAGCAGCACGAAGGGTGGCCACTTACAGCCAGAGCTTTGGTGAGATCTCTTCCTCCCTTCTGCTGCTCCTCTTCAAAGGCTCCTCTTGCGGATAAAGGAAGGCACCGTGCTTGGCGGCTGCTGGGAGAGGCAAAGGGCCTCCTTCTCTGGCCCCAATTCACAAGGACTTAGCTTTGTCATCTCCACTGGCATTCTATTTTATCATTATGGAAATCGCTTTGAGCGGCAATGCTCAGAGTTACGATGTACAAGATGGGCAGCCACCCAGGCTTTCTAAATAAGTAAATAAGCTGGGGCAGTAGAGACATTTTTCATAATAAATAACAAATATAAATAGGCAGGGAATGTTATCAGGTCAATCACAGCTGCCACGGGGGGAACTCCCTCCGGAGAAGGCAGGGATGGCAAAGGTCAGAAGGACCCTACCTCTCTTGGGGACCCTTGCAGCTGAAGCCTCCGGAGTTTCTGGGGAGGTGGTGTCTGCGCCATCCTCAAAAACCTGGATCTAGAGAGAAAGGAAAGGAGTGCTGTAACAAGGGAACAAAACGGCCCCCTCCTTTGTCTTTACTCCCGCAGCATCCTGCCCCAATGGAGCAAACAGGCTTTGTCTGCGTGGCGCTGACTCCGCCCGCAAGGCAGGTGTTCTCAGAACTGCCCCTTGCCCTTGACTGACACAGAGTTTCAAAGTTGAGCCACAGGAGCTGGTGAGGGAGGATGGCGCCACCGGGGCTCATGCTTGGGCTGCACTTCTTGGGGCCCTGGAAGATCCCTGAGGGCTTGTTTAGGTAGCCAAGGCACAATGGGTAATCCCGGATTTCCACTGGCACCTGGCAACTCCTAGAAGTAAAACTGGCTGTGTTTTACAAATGCCATCTGCAGTCAATGAGATTAGACTTACAGGGGCAAGTCATCTTCTAAAAGCCACTGCTTACTTACCTGTGGCTGCAGTTCTTTGAGTAGTCATGTGAATTCCTCATGGGTTATACACCTGCACGCAGCCTCATTTGGAACCTTTTAGAGCCTACAGCCCACCCTCCATGCATGCCATGCAACTTGGCAGAGCTGCCGCCAAACCGATTCCTTAGGCCAAGAGGGCAGATGCAAAGAACAGGAAAGCCACATGAAACCCACAGCAGTAGAGGCAGGAAGGTGGTGGTACGATTCACAGATGACCGCTTGAGGACTTGAAGCAACCAGTTCTTCACTCTGGTTTCTGTGATCCACACCCACAGGATACCCATTCCAAAACTCGCTTATTTTCGGACCCAGTCTAGAGCACTGGGTGAAGGGGAAGAGGAGCCCACACAGCTGCCTGGTACAGCTCCAGCAGGAAAAGGGTTTGGAGGAAAGCTGCCATTATTGCATTGGGACAGATGATCATCCAGAGTAGCCCTGGGGGCATAATGGAGGTCTCCTAGGATCGTTTTGGACAAACTGCAGAGGAGAAGCCGCACAAAAGTAACAGGGGACTGAACTCCATGGGCTGGATGGCATTTGGGTCTTCCATATTAAGCACCAGAATGTTTGGGACTGAAATGAACCAGGATCAGAGTCAGGGAGGACACCGAAGAGAAACCACAGACAGTTAATCCAGCACTCTTTGTAGGAATGCAGCAGCCAAGTCTTTGAAGGAATTGAATTAAAAATAATGTTATATGTTTCCATTTGGTTTAATGACTGATACTTTTATTTTAGATTGCTAGCTGTCTTGAATGTATATGGAAAGCATAAAAATCAAAATCCTGAACAATTCAGAGTCCCAGCAAGCATCAGATCATGCCAATTTGTGCCTGACCAGGATGTCAGAAGTTCATGAAACATGATTGAGATTCTATGGCAGGAAATCTGAGAGTGCAATTATGCAGCTAGCTTTCAGCAGCACATTTCAAGGCAAGAGCCCTGGAATGAGAAAAGAAAGGTGTTTCTTGGGGAAACTGGAGCTCTGCCACGACCCCCTGCTTCCTCAAGGCAAGAGAAGAACACGAGGGGATTCTCCTGCACTCCTGCCCTCTTCCTTCTTGACCTGGACGCTGCTGTTACATAAGGTGAGAAAGCACATGCTCCATGCTCAAGGGTCACATGAGGGGAAGCTCACCTGCGACTGCCTCACAAAGATGCCATGGTTCTCCTCGCAAGTGAAGTATCTTCTCCCCTGCACCGTTCCATCATTTTTGCCTTTTGCTTCATCCAGGATGACGCCCACCCATTTCCCTGTGGCAAACAGGGTAGCGCCCACGTACGCCACTGTCCCACGGTGCCCCTTCCCAATCACTTCCACTCGGGTGCCCACTTTTAGGGGCTTGCCGCTCACTTCTGCACTCATCCTGGCACTGGTGCTTGAGACCTAGAAGAGCCAGCAAAAGAGGAAAAATGGGTTGGCCACTTACATATGTATTTGTGGCTAGCAGACTTCTATACCATCTTTCCTATGGGAGCTCAAGGCAACATATACAGTGATCCCTCCTATTTCCCCCAACAACAATCCTGTGAGGTAGACTGGGCTGAGGGAGAGTGACCGGCCCCAAGTCACCAGTGAACCACAGTGGCTTGGGGGGGGGGGGGCTAGAACCTGGGCCTCCCCAGCACCAGTCCCGACCTTAACCGCTGACTCAGGCAGTGGCAATAATGAAGCACTTCCAGCCACTCTGAGACCAAAAGCCACATTCAGCGCCAGAGGAGAAAGCAGGAACTCACCCTTTCAAGAAAGACACGAAAATGAGCAATTTCCCATTAAATTGAAGGCAAAAGTTCTGCTTATCCTTCTGACATATCTGGCAGCCCGGAGCTTCTCTGGACCTCTTTGGTTGAGAATTCCCAAAACAACTGCTCATCCTTGACACTGATTTGGCCCTTTAGGACTCTAGTTTTTCCTCTCCCCGTCGGGCACCTACAGGAAGCCTCAGTGGAAACGCCCTTTGGAGTCTGGTAGCTGGAGCTCATCAACAGGCACTCGCTCAGTTTTGACTGGTACCAAGGAGGTCAGGGCTCCTGAGGGTGGCCAAATGCTGCCAGGAAGGGAATAAACCAGGGTTCACTCCAAACAAAATAGAGGTTCTGTTGGCGAAATCCAATTCAGTTTGAAAACCCAACTGGTCCTCGTTCAGGAGTGGCCCAGCTCAGACTAGAGGTTAGAAGCCCCTGGCGTAAGAAGGAACCTGGGCGTCTCAGCCAGTGTGGAGCTTCAGTTGCCCAGCAAAGGGGATATGGAGAACGATGGCTTTCCAGCACCCCCAAAAGGTCTGTGTAATCAGAGATACAGAGATGAATTGTGCAGAGAACCTTCCCCCAGCTGGTTCCCTAGGCTAAGTTAGTTACGGCGTTGAAATGATGCCTTCTCATGGAAAGGATTGTAGATTTGAAAAGAAGACCAATTTCTCTATGGAAACATCAGTGGGCAGCAAAATGCCCCCCCCCAAACATGCCTGCCACTGCCTGGTGCTTGGGAACAGCTTTGTCATAGGCTTGCTCTCTCTCCAGGCCCCACACATACAAATGCTGTTGTTTTCAACACTGAAATCCTTTCAGATGAGTTTGTGCCCAGCAGCAAACACGTGGTTCTCCCCGCCCGATTTTTATTTCATACAGTGATCACAGACCTACATGACCCCAGTCAAAATGCCCCAGCCCAGCCTAGAAGCCCCACAAAGAGAGCAGGAGAAGCACAATTCACATTAATCCATTTATGCCATGGCCTACTCTTCCTCCCCCCAAAGATCTCAAGGCAGCAGGCATCTAAATCCAAATCCAAATTGATGAAACATTAAAGGGGCCCAAAGTCAACCACTCAGGTGGTGTGGCTATCTCCAGGCCATCCAGTCAGATTTGAGAGGGAGAGGATGCGACAGGAGGCCCCACCTCTCTGGAGCAGCTGAACCCCGTCCTCTTAGCATACTGGAGGCCTTGCAGGACAGAATGGGTGGGTGATTTAGGGTGAATGAGGTGGAAAGGAGGTGCCAGTTGGACTGACAGTTAAGGTTATTATCTTTATTTTGTTCTTATTGATTTCATTATTTATGAATTTAAAAGACTTATATGGCCACTCGTATGAAACACAACTCTGGGCGGCTCACAACAGCCATAAAACCCAAAGACAGTAAGACCAAAACCCTGGTCCCTGACCAACCACCTCCAGTCCCTCCAACAGTGTAATGCTCAGGCTCCAACCTCACCTTCTCCCAGCGCCTGGGGGAAAGACCAGCACTTTGCACCTTTCCACAAGGCGGGGGGGGGGGAGCTGGATGGGGGGGGTGTTCCACAGGACAGGGCTGCTATGGGAAAGGTACACTTCCTAGGTCCCACTAAGTGGCAGCATTTAAAGGATGGCACCTGGAGTGTGCCCACCCTATCCAACCCGGTGGGGTGGGCAGATACCCTCACAGAGAGGCACAGCAAATAACCTGGCCCCAGGCCACACAGGGCTTTAACGGTAGCAACCACACCTTGAATTGCACCTGGAAAGAAACTGCAAGCCAATGTAGCTCAGGCAACCGTGGTGTGATATGGGCAAACCGAGGGGCACCCAACACTGTGTGCACCACCACACTCTGTACCAGTTTTAACTTGTGGGTGGTCTTCAAGGGCAGCCCCGTGTACTGTGCATTCTAGCAGTCCAACAGGGAAATGACCAAGACCTCCCAGACCAGGAATGGGCACAACTGGTGCAAAGGCCCCCTTAGCTACAGCTGCCACCTGCTCCTCAAGCAGGAGCTGCGAGTCCAGGAGGACCCCCAAATTGTTACCCTGTCGAGAGTCAGAGATAATGCACCACCAGACTCAGAGAAGCCCCAAAAAGCAAAGCCACTCCGTCTTGCTAGGGTTGGGTTGGAGCAGGTTTCTCCCCAACCAGACTCTCACAACCTCCAGGCACTGGGTCCACACCAAAACAGCATCACCTGCCCAGTCAGGGGTGGAGATGTATAAGCACACTGAAGATACCCCACCCCTTGCTGTCAAGTAACCTCACCCAGCTGTTTCATGCAGATGTTAAACAGGAGCAGCGAGAGACCCCACTGCAGGGGCCTGGGGCTGGACCTCTCGCCACCACCACCTGGAACCACCTCAAAGATGACACACCCCAAAGCTTTGGGTGATATGTCAGCGTTTTCACCAACACTGGACAACAAGAGGTGTTTCTTTGCAAGAAGGGGCATGAAGGGGCACCTTTGAGCGAAGGGGCGTGCTTTTGCTGGCTTCACGCAAAGCCAGTTCCTGCAGAGCGGCTTCTGCAGGAACCGGCTTTCGCGAAGGGGCAATAATAGCCTCCAGCTCACCTTGCGGTCTTCTTGCTCCCTCTTGCACAAGGTGAGCTGGGGGCTATTATTACCCCTTCGCGAAAGCCGGTTCCTGCAGAAGCCGCTGGCAAATTGCCAGGTGAGCTGGGGCAGCAGAGGCAGGGCAGGGCAACGGGGATCTCAGAGGTGGCGAGGGCGGCTGCGGCTTCCTGGGGCATGGCAAGCAGCCCCAGAGTTGCATGGTTCTGGGACTGCTTGCTGCCCCTCAAGGCAGGGTGCAAGTGGAAGGCGAGCAAGCAGCAGTCCCAGCTGATCCCGATGGCCAGCCTCACAAAGAGGGTCTCACGTCCGGTCATGTCTGGGCAGGGACCCAAAAGGCCACCCGAGACTCCCGGATAATAACAGCTGCTCCCCTACCCCAGAGTGCCACACCTGTAACCCGTCTCAGAGAAGCAGAACCCTACTCTGCCCCATTATAGTATGTTTGAGTTTCATTATTGTTTTATGACTTACTATGTTTTAAATTTAAGTATTGGAAGTGGGAATTTTCTTTCTTTCTTTCTTTTTCTCCAGCAGCACTCTAGGCATCTCTTATGCCACCATTTCCTGGAGTCGCTCTTAGAGCCAGGGCCGCTCCTGGGATCCAGCCCCATGGAGAGTCTGCCTAGGCGCAACCCCATCCAAGGCTGTTGCCACTTGCTCGTTCCAAGCTGCGACTAGGCTTCGACTGAACTGTGCACCAGAGCTTCAGGAACTACCCCAAGTTCCCTCTGGAACTCAACTGGGTCCATCAGGTACCAGGGGTGGACCAACAGGTGCTTCCTCCCTGTGGCAAGGGGCAGCCCTGGGAAACTCCAAGGTCAGCAGGCAGGGATCTGTCCATAAGAAGGGACTGATGACAATGTCCCCAATTCCAGATCACATTGCCAGTGTCCTGAGACAAAAACCAGATCTGATGTGCAACCAGTCCGACAATCACCACATACGCTAGGCAGATCTTCCAGCCCATCCTTCCCTAATGAGGCTGAGGTGCTCTAACGGTGACATTCCACAGGTGCAATAAGTGCTTTGCCACTTTTACAGCCAGTGTAGGCTTGAATTTGAGCTTACACACACATCTGGTCACACTCACACATTTTCTGGCAGCATCACTCCAGGCGTTTCTTCACCCACTTCACCTTCCAGAACTCCTCAGAATATCCACACCCACTCGCCCAGCCTGGGATCAGCAAACAAGGAGAAGCTTACAGCATCAGAATTATTAAAAAAATCAACGTAACATAACACCCAATAAAACCCATCATAAAAACATCCACAAAAACTAATTTCCCAGTAAAATCAACTAAGCAACTGGAAAAGTGAACCTCCTGGTCTTGAATGCATAAAAGAAATCATGGCAACCGCCACTCAGGTCTACCAGTGCAGAGCCCTTTTTCAGTATGCAAGTAACCTTCATTCTTCTGAAGCAGAAATGCTTTTGTCTCTACTGCTGAAAGCCCCCTTGTGCAGAAGGCAGGAGGAAGCCATTGCTTTTCAGGCCAGTAGAGTCAGCCTGCTTCACCTGGAAGCCATATGCTGTTGCAGCCTTTGATCAGTCTCATAAACATCTCTTCTTACACCCCAAGACTAGAATTTGTGTCTGAAGCCACAAAAACCCAAACTGCAGCAATAGTAGAGGAGAAGATGGTATATCTCGCCAAACGCCAGAGCAAACTGACATCTCATGGGAGTACTGACTGCAGATTAAACACACCTTGACCCTCCAACCGAAGTCATGGATAGGCTGGAAGACAAGGCAAAGGAAAAAGAAAGCTCCCCTGCCCCGTCACCAGCCCTCCAGGACCACAAGACTGCTGTGTTCCCTCTTCCCTTTCCAGAAAGAAAAGGACTCAATGATTAACAGATGACAGGATGGGGAGGGCTGCCGTCTCACCCAAGCATGATCCAAAGTGTGAGAAGGAGCCCTTGCTTCTGCTGCTGCAGCAAGGCTTCAGGGAAGAGGAGCCGAAGTGGGGCTCAAAGGCAACCAATGCGGAAGTGTAGATAAAGGGATCAAAGCTGGTATCTCCAGCCTCCAAACTGAGGGACAAACGCTCAAAGCCATCCGAAAAAGGAGCCGCCAAGGCGCCCACAGATTCTAGAAGGAAGCCGAGGAGCTCCTGGGGCAGGCCAGGGAACACGGACTGTGCCTGGGTTACGTTGATTTCACCACTGCACAAGGAGCGGCACCTACCGCAGCAGTGGAGGTCTACGCTGCCTACCACTTCTTTCCCGGGCGCAACTGAAGCGGTCAGTTCAAACCCCTCAGTCCCAGCGGCTGGGGGCCTGCCTACCACAGCAGGCACCTCTCTGGGTATCCAGGACAGAGGAGCTGCCCTCATTTTCATAGGTCCAGTTTTGGGCCTTCTCCTGAGTGAATGTGCAGCCTCAGGAGTTGCACTCAAGACCCCAATCTTTCCCCCTTCAGGGAAAGAGCCAAGACCTTCATCTTCAGTCAGGCATTTTCAGCGTGAGTTAACGGAAGAATGATTTTGCTGTTCTAATGAGATTTTAAGTGACTGTTTTATTTTCTACTGTGAGAAGCCGAACAAAGAACAAAAAGCGAAGTATGAATAAGTGTACGAATGTGGGGTAAGCAAGCAAGCGTGTTGGTACAAACTACATTTAGTTGCATTTCCTTTTCTTTTCCCATAACCCCTGCCTTGAATTTCTTTAGCTAACTAGTTCTCACTCATTTTCTGTGCGTTATATAGCACGGTTTACCCCAAAAGGGAATGGCCTGATGGGTATGTATGTGATCAGAAAGGCAGGATATAAATTGTGAAAGTAAACCAAACAAGTCAGTCTTACCTCCTCCCAAGGACATATGCCAATTCTGTAACAGACTAACTGGTACCAACCACAAACGGAGAATCTCAGTTACTGTGTTAGCCAGGCCAAGCCAGGAAGTTCAATCACTTTGCCTTGGGAGGGCCCAAACGAAGGAGCTACGGCTACTGGCATTACTATCTGTGCTGACTTTTCCAAATCCAAACGCAAGCAAACCATCCAAATGCTGTTCAGTATCACGTGTCTAGTCGCACAGCCTCATCCTATTCTAAGAGAAATCGAAAGGAAAACCACAATGGAGAGGAAGCACCACATCAAGATACCCTTCACTTTTCCAGTTGCCCATCTCTTCCAGGACACCATACCTGAAAACACCACCTGTCTACATGTTCTAAAATCATCTGCAAAGGCATATGCTTTGCTGAAAGGTTTCCTTACCCTGAATCAAACTATTGGCACACCACAGCTCAGTACTGGCCAGCGATGGTTGTCTGGTGTCATTTGCCATCCTATTTGGTGATGAGGCCAAGGACTGAAATTGGGACCTTCTGCATGAGAAACCTCTCTTCACCTCTAAGCTAAGGCCTTTGGTGCACAGCCAACAGGGAGGCCACCTTCAGACCTGGACAATGGCAAAAGGGAGGAATACGCTGAGGCAGATAGGAGGGGAGGGAAAGGACCACATCTGTGAAGCTGACTTCTCAGAGACCCATTTTGCATTCTAACGGTCAGATAACTTATTCTGACCTCAATTAATCAGGCTCTGTAACCACAGGAAAACCGAAGAACAATTGGCCTGGCTACCAGTGAAGCCACACTGAGCAGCCGTGGCAAGAAGGGCATAGCTGGAAAGTCTGGGAATGGTTCAGTCCTCTTCGAGCCACCTCTCCTTCCAGGGTTTGCAAAAGAGGAGGGAGAGAGAGCTATTCACTACTCCCAAGTCACCAGCAGCTCAAATCACATTGCCAAGCTAGCCCCTTTGACTGCCTCTGGAGGTGGGTGGAGAAAGAGAGTCAGAACAAAATGGCAAAAACCCTCAAGAGAAAGGCCCCACCGAGGTCAGTTCTGAGTTTGCAGGGGATGCCCAGACTGCAGTGGGGTGGCAGTCTGGGTCCCCAAGGACCATCCACAGCCCATCTCAGTCTCAGGGGAGAGGAAGACCAGGGAGAAAGAACTCAGAATGTGAAGGGTGAAGCACAGTCACCAGATGCTCAGATGACTCCTCATATAAGCAGCAACTGCTGAGAAAACTGGAGGCAAATCCCAGCTGCAACGGCTTTTCCAGCAAAGATCATTAGCCCAACCAGCCAACTCCACATCCCTGATCTGGACACACAATGCATGGCAAGGGACGAGCAAAGAAAACATGGTTTCTTTCTCCTCAGTCACCCACCCAACTGCTGGCAGTCCTCCCCAACCTGGAGAGCCGCAGCAGCACCGAGCAGGAGCTCAGGGCCGAGTGGTCACAGGCCCCTTCTTGTCACTCACCTGGCCATACGCGTGTCGCTTGACCTGGGCCATGCTGATGTTTTTTCCTCCTAATTTTCTCTGGAAAGGACAGGCTCAGCTCATCGCCAGGGGCCAGTCTAGGGGGAATCCTGCCTGCTCTTATGTCAGAGAAGCAGCAGCCATCCCTGGGCTCTGAGTGCACACCCGGGGGAGGCCGAGGGAAAGAAGCCTTTTCGTGGGAGAGGTCGCTGAGCCTCCACACACAAAAATCCTGCCCAGCTGAGGGAGACTCACTCTGCGCTAGAGCTGCTCCAGACTCTTGTCACAGAACCTGTCAGCCCGCTGGGTCCTAATGCTAGACCATTCTGCCCTGAAACCCAGAAAGGCAAGGCGAGACGCTTGGCAAGACAGAGCAGGAACACAGACCCACCAAATCATACAGCACAGCCCTGGAAGCAACCCAAACGCCAGCATGGTGCAGGAAATAGCAGCCCTGGTTCAGCTGCAGGAAGCTCCATTCACACCCGGAAGGTTCCAGAGAACCGCCAGGATGACAAAAACGTCCTGCCCGGATCTCAGTTCTGAGCTCCTCTCCTCATGGGCACAGCACACACCCAGCCCCGGCCTCCCTTTTGACCAGCAGGGTATTCGAGCTACCACCCCAGAGTTGTTCTCTGCCAGGTTTTCTGGGAGATGGGCTTCTCCCAGCAGATTAAAAGGGAATATCCAACTGGAGAATGCTCAGGCTCCACAGAAAATGTGCCTTATTCTGAAGACATGCGGTACCAGACGGGCCTGTCAAGGCATCCCCAGCAGGCCTCCTGCAAGACACTAGAAGCCTGTGAAGTGCATCTACCACTGCTGCACACAGCAACGATGGCATGATGGGGGGCACCAGAGATAAGACCTCCATGCCCCTCTGGGAAACAACCAGCAGGACTAGAGTTTTAAGACGGCTCCGCTCCTCCCCCTGCTCAATTAAGCAAGGCTATCTCAGAGGTCCTCCAGGCAAAGCCAACAGTGAACAGATTCCACTAGCTCTCACATCTGCTTGCTGGGATGCTTCTTAGACTCTCTCCAGCATAAGGTCTTGAGGTGGGACTATTCTGAGATCATCCAGATAAAACCTTCTAAAGGCCATGCTCTACATCAGGCAACTGCTATTCTTTGCCACCTTTCCGTGTTCCACCTCTAGATCTTCTGTCAAGCTGTTCTTGGGGTTTACAACATCATCCCATTGCAGCATCCATGCCCTTAGCCTGGCAGGCTGCCCTCCTTTCTTCCTTTAAAGCTGTTATGCTCTCTCTCTCTCACACACACACACACCTGAATCACTCCAGCTCACTGGATCTCTCTCTCTCCCACAACTGATTCTCTGTGTTTTCTGATAAATCCAAGCTCCTTCCCCAGCCATTCTCAAAAAAATGTAGCATCAGTTTTAAAAAAATATTAAAGAGTTCCCTTACTCACACGTCCTTCCTCAGTGGAGGGTCTGCCATGTAGGAATCACTGCATTAGGCCCAACTGAATACTGTGCCCACCTTGTGTACCTCTATCAATGGAGAACCTGCACCTCTGAATGCTGAGTCAAAATCTACTTCTCTGTAATTTCCAGCCACTGGTTCCAGTCTACCCCAGAAAAAGTCTGGAAAACAATGAGCCAGTGTGCATTTTTCTGTCACCTATTAGCATTTCACTATCTTCCCTAAGCAACAAGCCAACCTTGACAGATCTCAGAAAACCAAACGGGATCTGTTTAGTATTTGGATAGGAGACTGCTAGCAACCTTGTGGCTGTAGATTTGACTGTTAAGTTTTAAAACAAATCCAGGGGGAAAGCAATGGCAAGGAAACCACACCAACACATCCATTAAGTCACACGGACTGGTGTTCAAACTTCACTTTTGATCTTCCCTAAGCAACAGGCCCACCCTTCTTGCTTCTAATGTGACTCAGTAGTTGGTCCACCTCTCTTGTCCACCGACTGTTTGAGTAGGCAACATCCTTCCTCAATAGCTCACGGGCAGCCAATGCGATTGCTTCCACAGAGCTATGGCAATGGCAACAGCTACTGTAGGTTGTTCCTGTCCAACAAGGGCAGGGTTTGACATACCAACCCTGCAAGAAAGGAAGGAACTAGTTCAATTGAATAAAAAATTATGGAGAGATCAAGCAGAATCAACAAGATCACACTCCCTCTGTCTCTTACACAGGAATTAATGTATCACCACTGATGACTCTGTCCAAAACTAGGTTGAATTCAGATTTAAAATGCTGACATAATTTGTCTTCTCCAAAATGTCTGCACTGTACACCACTTTCTCAAGCACTTGGTAGAAAAATGAGCATTTGTGAGAGAGGCAGGGGATCCACTGAGTGTTTTTTCAGGCATGGATGGCCACTGCCTCTTTTAAGACCAACAGGAGTATTCTATCACAAAAGGACACATTTTCTATTCCTTGGATCCTCCTGGTCAACCTCCAGATGGGCAGGGGTCAGGAGAGCATATCATAGGTCAGACAGCCATAAGTATTTTGTCCATGTTCTCAGGCCTTACAAACCAAAAGCTACTCCGTTCCATTAGAACAGACAGTACGCTGGACACTCAGCATGGCCCATATGAAAAGTAACATTCATGCCAGCAAAAGGCTACACAATTTTCATCCTCAAAATGCCTTGCAAATCCATTACATGGATCATTCAGGGTACCAAGTAGATTATAAGGCGGCCTTGATGAGCCAGAAGAGTCTAGCTAGGTATATAACTGAACATGCAAGGATGGGAGGCCACAAAGCAAGCCTTCATTGCTGCCTTTGTTGCTACACAGCAAAACTGAGTCTATGTACTGATGGGAGCCTGCCAAGGTTTATACCGCCATGCTCCAGACTACTCAAAAGATAGACAAGCTTTTGCAACACTTAGCAGAATGGCATATTTAAAGGAAAAAGGAGGCAGAACTTGGTAACAGCAAAGAGATAAAATTTGGCAAAGCTTAGCAGAATCAATATATTTGAACAGAGAAAAAATGTAGGATTCAGTCCTAGTTAATACAACCATTTTGGCAAAGTAAAGAACAAATCTTTGCACAGGAAAGGAGACAATGGAGACTGTAAGCAGAATTAGGCCACATCCACTTATTTACATTTACACTGATAGAGTCCTCCTCCTCCTCCTTCTTCCCGGTTCTACAAAATATCTCTAAGTAAAGCCACCTTCTAATATTAGCAGGTCCGCAGTCTCTTTGGGAGACCACTCTTGTAGAGGTCTGGGACTGCAACTGCTGCGAAAGACAGCAGCCAAGCTCCTCAGAGACACATGATGTGAGGGTCGCATGATGCCCTACCGAAGGCCTATGTAATGATGCTCTCCAGACATACTGCTGTATCAGCACCCCCCAACTGCCACTGCAGATGGACTCAGCTAATGTTCGGAATCAAAGTGACCAAATCTCAATGATGCCATTTGGGGCCATGCCCACCTTATCAAAAAAATAAAAAAAAACTCTGAAAAAAATCAGTCTGTTCAGTGACACACTATTCAGTGACATCACAGCCCAGGGTGACCTCCAAGGGATCGGGAGGTCCACTTATAGCCCCCCCACAATTTGTTCACCTCTGCACTAGGTAAACACGAGAATGGCCAGATGCAACTAGGAAGGTGCCTTGAATTTCCCCAGCATTTTTTCCTTGGCCTTTAATGCCAAGAAAGGAGGCAGCAGGAACTGGGATCATTTCACAGCATACTGCAGGGAAAACAGTAGCCTCGCATCCCTCATCTAAGACCCAAGTGGTCTTATCAGCAATAACAGCACCACTGGGAAAATTGGCCTTTGATGATCATTGGGTTTGGGGCGCTGGTTATTCTTTACTTTTAAACGCTTGTTTTACTTCTGTGGTACTGCATGTTGCTCACAGTCTTTTTAAAATTGAGCAGCATATAAATTGCAAAAATAAATACTATGGAAGAGCCTCCTTCCAAAAGCTAGATTAGCCTTGACATTATTGTCCTTCTGGAAGCTTTTAAAATTAAATTTTATTGAGAGAATACTGTTGACATATTAATATTCCTGTAAGTTATTGTTTTCAATTTTTGTAATTGATGTATTGTTTGTAATTATCATAATGCACCACTGAGAGTTGTTGGACTGCAGCAGTTTAGAAAACGAATACATAAATGACCCACCTCCACACCCTTAAGTCAAGAGAGAAGTCAGGATGAAACAATCCTGTGTCCAGAGTCCACCCAGAAAGGGCATTACAGCATATTTACAGGAAGGGCAGCATATGACTTGGCTTCCATTTCATTTGCAGACGCGTTTTTTAGAATTTTCTTTTTCAGAATTATGGCTTCAGAGACTGGGGAGGGATTTAATAGTACAATGGACATGGATGTGAATAATTTTGTACCATGTTACCCAAGAAGCCATGAAACCTTACAGGAAACCTTCAGGGCTAATCCTTCTGGATTCAATTAAGTCTTCCTCACAGAATAGCCAGCTACTCCAAGAGACTTCTACAATTTTATTTAATATTCTCCTTTCCTTAGCATGACATTATCCATCTAAACCAAAGGTGATCAATAACAGTCCCAGGATGAGAAAGGAATCATTGCACATAATTTAACTGAACCAGAATATCAATAAATCAAATACAAAAGATTTTCAAGAAAAAGCATCGTACAGGCAAAAGAAGGGCAGAAAAGGCTTCTGGGAAGAAGCTGACAGCTAATTTGAAAGAAAGCATCCTCTGTTCCTTTGTTTGACTGGAATCCATCACTGAGATCAGAGCCAGGAAAAAGCAGAGCATACGGCCTGCCCAAGCCACACACCCCTTGAGCACACCGTCTCAGATAGGCAGACTTCCAGGAAACGGCAGAGGATGTGAAAAACTACCCTACAAGAGTGCTTCAGACAGTGGAAGTAGGCTTTTACCTAGATGTATCTCAGGTCTGGATACATTAGGAAAGATACTTGACTTGACTTCCGGGGAAGAAATGGTAGACTGAAGACAGCTCTGAAAAGCAGAGCCGATCACGGCAGAATGAAGAGCTGGCAAGTAGACCGGCTCTTCGAAACCTCTCTAGACAGAGGGAGGACTTGAGATTGCCCACAAGTGCTCCAGACAGTTGCTCCTCACGAGCAGACCACAAGACAGGTTTACGGCTCTGGGAGACAAGGGAAGAGCCATCTTGCTCAAACCGCGGTTGGCGCCTTTGAAAGGACACTAAGTTCACATACTTCCTTTTCTAATCACTTTTGGAAATCGCTTGTTAACTGCTTTTCAGCTATTAGGAAGCTTTGGATCAACAAGTCTGACAGCACGAGATGAGTTTCCCTCAATCCTTAGTGAAAGAAAGTCTTAACTACAAGTTGAAGAACTAAAAAACACCTTTTTTTGGAATAAACAGAAAAAGGATGATTAAAACTGTGATTTTAGAAAGTTACAACTGGACTAAGGGTCCAGATAAATTTGAAATAAGATTTTGGAATTAATTATAAAGAATCCTTCCCATGGGAAAATGCTTTTGTTTTGAATTTTTTTTTGAAAAACATAATATGATTTTAAAAATTAAGACACTAGAGGGAACTAGAGGGAACTAAAGATTACAATTAATGGAAAAGAACACATAAACTCAACTTATAATTACAGAATGAAACAAAATATTCTTACAGTGGACTCCGAAGTTAATTTTAAGAATGTCAACAGAGACATCTGCCTCTATGGAGAGACTGTGTCTATAAAGTGTTGTGAAAGAGAAACAAGTTTTACCTGACAAGATTGAGACTGATTTGGAAGTGGATTTAAAAATGAGAGGCTGCAAGAATGACATGGAAAAGATGTTACACTGGACATACAAAAGAAACCGACTGATGTTTTAATAATTAAAAGGAATATACAAACAATAAACCGAGAGTGACCTGGATCATTTTCCTATATTGGACTTACAAAAGAGGCTTGCTAAAGCTTTGAAGAATCTTGTGAGAAGGGGCAAAGGAAAAATGGAAAGAAGTTCTACAACATCATTTGAATGGACTAAAGATAAAGATTGTTAGAAGTAAAAGGAAAGAATGTAAAGTTGGTTTATTTGATCCGTTACAGCCCCAGCTCTTTCCAACCTAGCAAATCGAAAGCATGCAAATGCGAGTAAATAGGTACCGCTTTGGCAGGAAGGTAACAGCGTTCCATGCCCATCATGCCAGCCACAACCACAGAAGCGTCTTCTGACGCCGCTGGCTCTTCAGCTAAGAAACAGAAATGATCACCACCCCCTAGAGTCGGATACAACTGTGCAGGAGAAACCTTTACCTTTGAAATAGATATGTTGTTATTTCTGGTAACTCTTAGTGGACTCTTGCTGACACCAGGACTGGAATAACAATGTTTATGGATTTAGATAAGATATGGGATATGAGAAGAAGAGATCATTTGCTGTATTTCAAGAGGAGGTGATGTTACTAAAATTGTTTATACTTGTGATGAAGGTGGGAAATCACATCTTTATATAGTTTTTTTTCTTTTTCTTTACTATATTCTTACTTTTCTTTTCTTTTTTTTGCACCTTCTAGTTTTTTATTCTTTTTTTAGTTTGTATTAGTTTTTACTGTTGTAATTATCTTTAATAGAATTACTATATAAAAAAGAAAGACACTTAAGAATATTTTACAATCTGAGAAACTGTCATATATCTAACATGGAATGGTACAAAAGGAAATGCTGATGCTGAAATCATCTAGGTTCTCTTAGGTGGAAAGCTCAGCTGCCTCAGATTATTGTGGAGTTCACAGACCAGAAAATAATTAAGTCTCCAACAGAAGAGACTATATGTAGCTCAGGGTTGAACTGTGCAGTCCTTGGTGCTCTCTCAGCTTGGTTAAGCCTTGAGGAAGAAACACTAATGATTTCTTTGGACAAACACTACAGCATATGACACTGATCTAACTCTGCAATCTTTTGAAACCATTTCTGTGTATTTTAACCTTACTTAAACAGATCTGCACTTTAGTAAAAACAGAAGTGGGTATTTTTTAATTCAGAGTATCATTTAAATATAAAAATATTGTACAGGTAGCATTCAAGAACCATTCCAGCCTACTGAACTCCAGGCACTCCTAGCAGCTGGTGCCTCTTCCAGCCAGGCTCTTCCTAAAAGGGGAAGGGGAACCTACTTGGCACTAGGACCTGGTGGGAGTTAAAGCATGTGCATCTGCGCACTGACAAATGCCACCATTTCACCATTTCAGAAGCAGGTGAAGCTACCTTCTCAACAACAGCTACTGCAACTGCACAAAGGGACATTTGTAATTCTTTGTGTAATCCTTCTCACGTTTTTCTGTCTGTTTTTTCAGCTACAACTAGAGCAACTGAATCTGCCAACGGAGATATCCGACATGCTTCATTGAAGGGGTGACCATAGCAACCCAGAGAGGCACTGAGGAGGATGCTGGCTGGTGAAAAGGTCAGTTCATTTTGGTGCAGGATTGTTCCGTCCAAGTCAGTCAGCCCACCTCCTTCCCATGGGCATCCGTTGCTCCCTCAGCTTTTCGTACAGGCAGGGGCATTTCACCTTCACAGAAAAACCCAAACCTGCTCCGTAACCATATGATTACCTCCTGTCTTTCAGAACTTTAAACAGTGGCGCTGCCATCTTCTGCTTAAGCTGTTCTCCATTCATCTACACCTGCAGGAGAATCTGAGGGTTATACTTCTCTCACTCCATGACTCTTAACCAAAGAGTTACGCAGCTGGATCAGCCCAAAGGAAACAGTCTCTCCCCATTTTCCAGTTCAGGCTTTGCAAGTCTAGAAGCCTCCACTATGGCTACTTGAGATGCTGGAAGCCACCAAGCATATCTGCAGGGCTCCAGACTGGGGAAGGCCACTTCCGGGTCACAGTGCAGGATGGCAGCCTGGGCTAATTCGGGAACGGTTGCTCCCAGTTCAGGTCTGACCAACAGAGGGGCTTTCTGGATTAGAGTCAGTCTCCTTTTGACTAGATATCCTAAGAAGAAGCCTGCAGCAGGGCATCAAAGCAGCCTTTTATGCTGCTTCCAGCTGTATCCCCATAAATGGGACACCAAAGATCTCTTCTGGACCAGAAGGCCCCAGTCCGTTCCCGTGGCCAGCACCCTCAGGGATAAGGCCCCTCTTCCCACCTGAAAGCCATCACATCTTCTGTGATGTATCACTGGCAATGCATTTAGGCCAAGAAAAGGAAGGATGACTTTAGGGCACCCATTCAAGTTCATGAAGTCATCCTCCCATTTCTTGGCCTAAATATACTGCCAGTCAATGTCGCTGTGGTTCCTACAGCACAGTTCATGATTTACCATGTTGTAGGAATCCACAGCCACTGAGGCTTATCCAGCAAACCCTGATTAAACAAGCCACACCTCAACACATGATGTCTGGACCGGAACTGAGAGAAATGCTATGGTAAGACTGTCTTCAAATCCCACTGAAATTAATTAATATTAATATCTATCTATCTATCTCCAAGCGAGATTGTTCCATGTGGTATAATTTGGGATTAGGGTGCATTGAAGATTAGGATACAACCATTGCAATCACCAACCAGAGTTGGGGGGGCAGGGGTATGAAGCCCATTTGTCTTTCCCAAGGAATCAGGACAGTACCTGCAGGTGCCTTCTAGGGAAGGAAAATGGCTATTTTTACATTATGTTAGTGTATGTTTGCCCTGTGATTGACCTGCATCTTCAATTAACACCTGGAAGAGAGGCTGTGTCATGAGTGAGGATGGCGAGCAGGGGGCTCCCATCCAGGCTGTAAAGTGCATGCGTAGCACTGAGGAATTAGGTAGCCATTCCAAGAGACACAGATCGGGCCCGCCTTAGTCTTTGGGGTTTATCTGTCTGGGTTTTCCCACACTTCTTCAGTTTGTTAGGATTGATGTCCTAACAGCCAGGAACCACGCTGAGACAAGGAGTAGGTCTCTAGTGTTGTATTACTGCTACATAACAAAGAATCCTAACAAACTGAAGAAGCGTGGGAAAACCCAGACAGATAAACCCCGAAGACTAAGGCGGGCCCGATCTGTGTCTCTTGGAATGGCTACCTAATTCCTCAGTGCTACGCATGCGCTTTACAGCCTGGATGGGAGCCCCCTGCTCGCCATCCTCACTCATGGCAGGCTGCTTAGACAAGCTAGCTCTTCCTGTTTACCCTTGCGAGCTGTGAGATAACGAACTTCCAGCTCTAACCCTAGTTGGACAGTTCTTTTGAGGGAGGTGGCGAGGTGGCGAAATTTGAAGTATAAACAAACAAACAAACAAACATTTCCCTCTTTTGTTGTAGCAGGCGCCAATACCTGCCAGATGCTTCATCCTCATTAACATGGAGCCTCCCCTTGCTGCTGCCTAAACTAAACAACGCCGGGAGTGGAGGAATGTTGCTGTGTTTGCAATGTTTGAAGGCACTGCAACTGTGAGTAAAGCCTTAGATGTACACAGTCCAATTTCTTTACCTCCCACTATGCTACCAGAAAGATTCGATCAGATTTTTGCAATACATCCCTGGCTTAAAATAAATTCTAGGGCAAATTGCTTTACAACCTAACAGCAGCAAACCTGATGTTTAGCAACAAAGAGCTTCTTTAGGCCATACATCCCAATTTGTGCATCACAGAAAGGGGGCCAGAATCTGGTTGAATTTTCCTACCAGTGGGAGGGAGAAGGAAGACAGGAACATACAGGTAGCCCTCAGTTAATGAAGGTAACTGGGACCAGAAACTCTGTCGCTAAGCAATGTGGTTGTAAAGCGCAACATCACGTGACCATGCTGACTTACAACAGCAGTTCCGGCAGTTCTAGTTGCGGTTGTTAGGTGAATCCCGCGTAATCATTAGGCACGATGTTACATGATCACCATTTGCGACCTCCTGCCAGCTTCCCCATTGACTTTGCTTGTTGGAAGCTGGCAGCAAAGGTTGCAAATGGTGATCACGTGACCGTGGGATGCTGCAACCGTTATAAGTGCAAGATGGTTGCCAAGCACCTAAATCGCGTAACCATGGGGATGCTGCAATGGCTGCAACTTCAAGGACCGGCCTTAAGTCTCCTCATTCAGCACCATCATAACTTCAAATGGTCTCTGAACAAATGGTTGTTAACCAAGGACTACCTGTAACGTGACATCCTGAAGGTTCCCTTCGGATGATAAAAGCCTGGCCCCATGGCACTTAAATTTTGATGTAATATCATTAATAATACTACTACTTTATTAACTTTGTATGTGCCCAACTCCCAGCAACTCTGACTTAAACTTGTAAGTGAACCAGCCATTACGTTTCATCAGGTACTGCCTCAGTACATGACATGCCAAGGCCTACCTCTCACACTCTTCTATCCCTTCAAGTAAGCTGAAACAGTATATAAATCTTGGGGTAGATCAACTGGAGCACAGAGTCCAGAGCACAGGAAGTAAATGTTCCCCTCTACCCTGACCCTGATAAACCCCATTTGCATTCCCAAGTCCAGTTCTGGGACCCACAGTTCAAAAAACACAGGGACAAATTGGACCAAGTTCAGAGGACGGCTACCAAGAAGGCGAAAGGTCTGGAAACCAATCCTTATC
This sequence comes from Candoia aspera, assembly GCF_035149785.1. Classification (NCBI taxonomy): domain Eukaryota; kingdom Metazoa; phylum Chordata; class Lepidosauria; order Squamata; family Candoiidae; genus Candoia; species Candoia aspera. The sequence goes on from NC_086160.1 coordinate 78,202,416, forward strand.
AAGAAGAGCTAAAGAATTGGTTATGTTTAACTACAGAAAAGACAACTGAGGGAAGACACGATAGCAGTCTTCAAACACAGAAGAGGGAGTGGAGTTATTCCCTAATTCCTCTCTAATTCCTTCCCCTCCTAGTTACTCTCTAATCCCAAAGGCAGGACCAGAACCACTGTATTAAAACTAAACAGAAGGAAGCCCCTGAGTGCATGAACTGTACATCAGACAGTGGAGTGATGTTCTTTAAGTTCGCTTCCAACTCTATGATTCTAAGATTATTTATTAGGCGAGACTTCCAGGGAAGCAATGGTGGACCAAAGATGGCTCCGTGAAAGTGGAACCGATGACCACAGTGGAATGAGGAGCAGCGAATGGATCCAGAATTCCCTTCCAGAGCAAGGAGAGGACCAGGATTGCCCACAAGTGCTCCATGCGGTGGCTCCCCATGAGTGTAAGACAGCAGTCTCCAGTGAGTTTTAGAGCCCTGGGAGCCGAGGGAAAGTCATCTCTGCCCAAGCTGTGGTCTGGAGCCTTCAAAAGGACACTGGGTTCGCACATTTCCATTCTTAATCGCTTTTGGAAAGGGCTTGTTAATGGCTTTTTGGACATTAAGAACCTTCAGAAAGGCAAGTTTCATTACACCAGGTGAGTTTCCTTCAATACTTGGCAAAAGAAGTTTAAGGACTTTAAAAAATTCTTATTTTTGAATAAACAGCAAAAGGATTATTAGAATGTTGATTTTGGAAAGTTATAAACAGACTAAGGGGTCAGAGGGACTTGAAATAAGATTCTGAAATTAAATTACAAGAATTCTTCCTGTGGATTGTTTAAAATTTTATAAAAATATACTGTATATATGAAGATTTTGAAACTTAAGAAATCTTCCCATCAGAAAGCAGTGTTGATTAGGAAAAAAACATGGTTAAATGGGACTTTGAACACTAGAGGAAACCAGAAAGAACTGAAGATTATAATTAAAGGAGAAGAGACCCATTAATACAGAATGGAGCAAAAATATCTGACTTTGGAAGAAGTCAAGGATATTTGGGAACAATGAACTCAGGAATTATTCTTAACATTGTCTCCTATTATAAAAATGGATTCAAAAGACATTAGAGAAGACGAACAAATTTTACTGGACAGAGACTGTGGATGATTCGAATGTGGATCTGAAAGTGGATTTAAAAACGTTGTTGTTGTTTATTCATTTAGTCGCTTCTGACTCTTCGTGACTTCATGGACCAGCCCACACCAGAACCTCCTGTCGGTCGTCAACACCCCCAGCTCCCCCAGGGACGAGTCCGTCACCTCTAGAATATCATCTATCCATCTTGCCCTTGGTCGGCCCCTCTTCCTTTTCCCTTCCACTCTCCCTAGCATCAGCATCTTCTCCAGGGTGTCCTGTCTTCTCATGATGTGGCCAAAGTATTTCAGTTTTGCCTTTAATATCATGCCCTCAAGTGAGCAGTCTGGCTTTATTTCCTGGAGGATGGACTGGTTTGATCTTCTTGCAGTCCAAGGCACTCTCAGAATTTTCCTCCAACACCACAGTTCAAGAGCATCGATCTTCCTTCTCTCAGCCTTCCTTATGGTCCAGCTCTCACAGCCATATGTTACTACGGGGAACACCATTGCTTTGACTATGCGGACCTTTGTTGTCAGTGTGATGTCTCTGCTCTTAACTATTTGATCGAGATTGGTCATTGCTCTTCTCCCAAGGATTAAGCGTCTTCTGATTTCCTGACTGCAGTCAGCATCTGCAGTAATCTTCGAACCTAGAAATACAAAGTCTTTCACTGCTTCTACATTTTCTCCCTCTATTTGCCAGTTATCAATCAAGCTGGTTGCCATAATCTTGGTTTTTTTGAGGTTTAGCTGCAAGCCAGCTTTTGCACTTTCTTCTTTCACATTCATCATAAGGCTCCTCAGTTCCTCTTCACTTTCAGCCATCAAAGTGGTATCATCTGCATATCTGAGATTGTTAATGGTTCTTCCAGTGATTTTAACTCCAGCCTTGGATTCCTCAAGCCCAGCATGTCGCATGATGTGTTCTGCGTACAAGTTGAATAGGTAGGGTGAGAGTATACAGCCCTGCCGTACTCCTTTCCCAATCTTAAACCAGTCCGTTGTTCCCTGGTCTGTTCTTACTGTTGCTACTTGGTCGTTATACAGATTCTTCAGGAGGCAGACAAGATAACTTGGTATCCCCATACCACTAAGAACTTGCCACAATTTGTTCTGGTCCACATAGTCAAAGGCTTTAGAATAGTCAATAAAACAGAAATAGATGTTTTTCTGAAACTCCCTGGCTTTTTCCGTTATCCAGTGGATATTGGCAATTTGGTCCCTAGTTCCTCTGCCTTTTCTAAACCCAGCTTGTACCTCTGGCAATTCTCGCTCCATGAATTGCTGAAGTCTACCTTGCAGGAACTTGAGCATTACCTTACTGGCATGTGAAATGAGTGCTACTGTTCAATAGTTTGAACATTCTTTAGTGTTTCCCTTTTTTGGTATGGGGATATAAGTTGATTTTTTCTGGTCTGATGGCCATTCTTGTGTTTTCCAAATTTGCTGGCATATAGCATGCATTACCTTGACAGCATCATCTTGCAAGATTTTGAACAGTTCAGCTGGGATGCTGTCGTCTCCTGCTGCCTTGTTATTAGCAATGCTTCTTAAGGCCCATTCAGCCTCACTTTTCAGGATGTCTGGCTCTAGCTCCCTGACCACACTGTCAAAGCTATCCCCGATATTGTTATCCTTCCTATACAGGTCTTCCGTATATTCTTGCCACCTTTTCTTGATCTGTGCTTCTTCTGTTAGGTCCTTGCCATCTTTGTTTTTGATCATGCCCATTTTGGCCTGGAATTTACCTCCAATGTTTCTAATTTTCTGGAAGAGGTCTCTTGTCCTTCCTATTCTATTGTCTTCTTCCACTTCCGCGCATTGCTTGTTTAAAAATAATTCCTTATCTCTTCTAGCTAACCTCTGGAATTTTGCATGTAATTGGGCATATCTCCCCCTATCGCTGTTGCCTTTTGCTTTCCTTCTTTCTTGGGCTACTTCTAGTGTCTCAGCAGACAGCCATTTTGCCTTCTTGGTTTTCTCTTTCTTTGGGATATATTTTGTTGCTGCCTCCTGAACAATGTTGCGAACTTCTGTCCATAGTTCTTCCAGGACCCTATCTATTAAGTCCAGTCCCTTAAATCGATTCTTCACCTCCACTGCATATTCCTTAGGAATATTAGCGAGCTCATATCTAGCTGATCTGTGGGTCTTCCCTAATCTCTTTAGTCTGATCCTAAATTGTGCAAGAAGTTCGTGATCGGAACTACAGTCAGCTCCGGGTCTTGTTTTTACCGACTGTACAGATGTCCGCCACCTTTGGCTGCAAAGGATGTAGTCAATCTGGTTTCGGTGTTGTCCATCTGGTGAAGTCCATGTATAAAGCCATCTCTTAGGTTGTTGGAAGAGAGTGTTTGTTATGCAGAGTGAATTGTCTTGGCAAAATTCTATCAGCCTATGTCCTGCTTCGTTTTGTTCTCCCAGGCCATGCTTACCTGTAATTCCAGGTGTCATTTGACTGCCCACCTTAGCATTCCAGTCTCCCGTGATGAAAATAACATATCTTTTAGGCGTGTTGTCCAGTAGGTGCTGCAGATCCTCACAGAACTGCTCTACTTCAGCTTCTTCAGCATCTGTGGTTGGGGTGTATATTTGGATCACTGTGATGTTAGATGGCTTGCCCTGAATTCGAATTGAGATCATTCTATTGTTTTTTGGATTGTATCCAAGCACTGCTTTAGCCACTTTACTATTAATTATGAAGGCTACTCCATTTCTTCTGTGGTCCTCTTGTCCACAGTAGTAGATCTGGTGGTCATTTGATGTGAAGTGGCCCATTCCAGTCCATTTCAGTTCACTGACGCCCAAAATGTCTATCTTTCATCTTGACATCTCACCAATAACCACATCCAGTTTGCCCTGGCTCATAGATCTTACATTCCAGGTTCCAATGGTGTGTTGATCCTTAGAACATCGGATTCGCTGTTCACCACCAGCACTGTCGGCCGCTAGCCACCCTTTCGGCTTTGAGCTAGCTGCGTCATCACGTCTGGGGCTAGTTGAACTCATCCTCTGTTCCTCACCAGTAGCATTTTGACCATCTTCTGACCTGGGGGTCTCATGTTCCAATGGTATACCGACATATCTCTGGTTGTACTGATCCATTTAGTTTTCACGGCAAGAATACTGGGTGGGTTGCCATTACCTTCCCCAGGGATCGCATTTAGTCTGACCTCTCTGTCATGACGTTCCCATCTTGGGTGGCCCTTCACGGTTTAGCTCATGGCATCATTGAGGTACTCAAGCTCCAGCACCACGACAAGGCAACAATCCTTTGCTGAAGTTAAAAACGTTAGGCTACAAGAATTATCTGGAAAAAGATGTTATACTGGATTTACAAATGAAAGTGGCTGACGTCTCAATAATTAAGAGGGACGTACAAATAATAAATCAGAAGAGTAACTTGGACAACTTTATGTTTACAAAAGAGACGTGTTAAACTTATGAAGGAGTTTCTGAGATGAGACAAAGAGAAAATTATAGGACATCAACTTATGGAACACTATTTAACATGATTAAAGATCAAGATTCTTAAAATTAAACGGAATACAAAGTTGCTTTATTTGATCAAGCTTAAATTATGTATGTTGTTGTTTCCGGTAGCTCTTAATGGATTTTCTTGACTAGGACCAACTGAGGAGGCTTTAATTATTTTATAGAGAAGAGATAAGATATGGGAACAAGGGATCTTTTGACATACTTTTAGAGAAAGTGATAAGGTATTGTATTAAAAGTAAAGGTATATAAAACTGGTTTATTTGATTAAGGTTAAAATATACTGTATATGTTGTTATTTCTGGTAAATCTTAATGGACTTTTGCTGAGTAGGACTGAATGATGAGGCTTTACAATTTGTTTATAGATATGAGATGAGATATGGAAAGAAGAGACCTTTTGTTGAAATATCAGAGGTCATAAGTTACTGAAATTGTTTGTACTTGTCTTGATGAAGGGGGAAGTCATTCCTTTATATATCTTTTTTCTTTTTTTTTCCTTCTTCGTTGCACTTTTTATTTTTATATTTTTCCTGGTTTGCATTGGTTTTTTCATCTTTGAATCTATAAACTTCAGTAAAAATTATTACTAAAAATGATTTATTAGGTTTATATCCCACCTTCTTTCAGAGCCTCCAGGCAGGTTCCATGGGGCTCTCCCTTCACTTTATCCCCTCAGCAACAGCCTGGTGAGGTAGGCTGGACCGAGTGAGGGCCACTGGCCCATGAAAGTGGAACCGAGCCTGGGCCTCCAACGATGGAAAGGCAGGACAGAATTCTGACCACGGAGCCAAGGACAGAAGGCCTCGCCCCCGTCATAGGGGACCAGCGGTAGGCCGCCTTCCCCAGCCCGGCTCCCTTTACTTGCCTCTCCAACGCCGGGCAAGTCCAGCGGGACCCAGCCGGACCCCGTCCCGACGCCCGGCGGAGCACCAGGAGGGCCGTTCCTCTAGCCGAGCGTTTCGCCGCGGCTATGGGGGAGCAGGGAAGAAGGGCCCCTCCCTCCCAGCCCTAGCAGGGCATCTGCCCCGACCAGCTGGAGGGACCAGGCCCCGGTCCGCTCGGGCGCCCCCGCACCCGGCGCCCCGCCGCTTCTCCGAGGGCGACGGGGCCGGGCTGCTCCGCGGAGCTTTCCGGAGCTGCCCGGCTCTCGTCCCCGCCGCCGCGCGGCCCGCCGAGCCCTGCCGCCCCGAGCTCCTGGCCCTGAGGCCGGGGAGAGGGGAGGAGGATCCGCCGGGGCCGTTGGGCGGCGGTTGCTCCAAGCCCCCGGCTACACACCCCTCCAAGGTAGGCCCCTCGGGCCGCCGGGGTCTCCCGGCGACTCTCGCCTACCGGCCGCCAACGCCGCTGCTTCCCACCGCGGGATCCGCCGCCGAGCAACGGCCGCGCTCGCCCGCCGCGTCAAGCAAAGCCCCAGGCAGCAGCTGCCCCTCTGCCGCCGGTCACGCGAATCTACGCTGGGCAGCGGCAGCAGCTCCTCAGGCACGGCCAGGCCGCCCCGAGCGAGGACCCCTCGACGGCGCAGGCGCGGGCGGGGAGCGCCGAGACTTCCGGCGTGCGCCGTCTGGCGGCCGGAAGTGCATCAAAGCGCGCTGGTCCAGGAGCTGGTTCGCGGCCGCTCGCCGGCAGCGGTCGGCCGCGCCAGCAGCGCCATGCCCCGGAGGAAGGCCGTCAAGCCGCTGCGGGCGCTCTGCCTGGAGAACGTGGCCGCGAACGTGCAGCTCCTCTGGGCCAAGGACTACGCCGAGCGCTCCCTAGACGAGTACCGCTTCCGCTACCTGCTGGGGCCCTTCAGCGAGCTGGGTGAGGAGGAGGAGGAGGAGGAGGAGGAGCCAGAGCGCGACCGGCCCTGGCGGGGGGGGGGGGGCGCCCCGTTCCCGGGGTTCTGCGGAAGGCGTGCGCTCGGGGGCCAGCCGAGGGGCGGCTCCCTGCCGCCCTGCCCTGCCCTGCCCGTCCTGCCCCCGGGCTGCCGGCAGTGGGCGTGGGGAGCGGCCCTCGCGTGCCCCTTGCCGCCCCCGGCCCTTGCGCCCGCCCGACGGGTCAAGCGCCACTGCCCGGGTGGGGGGTGGGGCGGCGTTCTTAGGGAGGCCTGCGAGGCCGAACTGGACGAGAGGAGAGGCGCGCTGGAGCGTGAAAGGGAAGCCGGCTGCTCCTCGGCTTGGCTTCTCCGCTCTGTCCCCTCCGTCTCACCGCTCGGCCTTTCTTCTCCGTCGCTCCAGCTGGCTGCCTCGTCCGGGAGTTGATTGACCTAATGGGGACCCACCGGCGCGTGACCCGGCCCGTGCTGCACTTGCTGCTGGTGCCCCAGTTGACGGAACTTGACCTCAGCAAATGCTCAAAGCTGGTTACCAGGACCATCACTCAGATGATTACCAGCCGCTGCAAGGTGGGTGGCAGGGGTTGCATTAGGATCAGGGGGGCGGGCAGGATATGGGGCAGGCTGGGACAGTGCCTAGGTTGGGGGTCCTATTGTTACATTCTCTACCCCTGACTTCCCACATCGCCTGATGCTTCATGGCAGTGATCTGGCCTTCCTCCTCTGGCTTGGCTGCCTTATTTAATTCACCCAAATAAGTATTGTTTGTTTTTGTTTGTTGTTGTTTTGGTCATGCCTCCTGTGTAGTTCTGGTGCCTCTTGGACTAAGTAAATCTGATGTGGAATATGGCAGAAATGGTATATTTTAGCCACATAGTTTTGGTGAGGCATTCAGCTCTCCCTTGTTTCTGTCTGCAATAGGAACTCCAAATGCCTAATAATCATTGAGCCAATCAAAGCAAAGAGGATTCAGAATAAGAGAGCCAGTTTGGTCTAGTAGTTTAGGCTCCAGGCTAGAAACCAGGAGTCTGTGAGTTCTAGTCCCACCTTGGGCATGGAAGCTGGCTGGGTGACCTTGGGCCAGTTGCTCTTTCAGCCCAACCCACCTCACAGGGTTGTTGTTGTCGGGAAAATAGGAGTAAGGAGTATGAGGTATGTTCCCTGCCTTGAGTTATTTGTAAAAATAATAAAGGCAGGATAAATAAAGTGAGGACTTATTTACTGATGTATATGATTTACATGGCTGCCCATCTCACACTGGTGACCTGTGTGTACAGGGGCTTGTACAGCACACGCTGTACAAGGATTAAAATACAAAATACCAACATACAACCACCCAGCACCCAAGACTTACAACCTGATTGGGAGGGAATGGGGGAGGGTTACCCCAAGCCAGCCTACTCTCACCTCAAATACCAGCCTGCTGGATCTGAGTAGGATGAAGCAGGGAGATCTAAAAGCTGCCCTGCCTCTGTCAGAGTCACTTAAGCTGCTTCAGGGTTGTTTCTGAGAAGAAAAAGCAGCTTTTCCTTTCAGATGTGGCCGCACTGTAGTTGTAATCTGATTTCTTTGCGACCCGATAGGAACCCAAGGCTGTTGGACCATAAAGTTCTGTCCTGCCTTAGCTTTGTTCGAACTGTGGCCACTGAAAAATGGAGACAGAACAAGCTTCGGGGCAAGGAGTCACTGAAGGCAAAATACACAGTAGGCAGATGATTATTTAAGGCTTTACATACTACCTTTCAAAACAAATTTTTCAGTGCTGCGTACAGCTAGTATCATAAAAGCATTTGAAAAGCAGTATCTACAGGTTTAAATTTAAAACGGTAGTAAGATCAGTGAAAGACATAAAAGACATATAATTTTAAAATCTATTACTCTTTAACAGGACAGCACCAAAATTAAAATTAATTAGGAAACAGGTACAGCAGTAATATGAAGAATTAAATGTCCAAGGAGAATTAAAGTCTAGAAAAGAAAAACAGGTTAGGCAGGGGACGTCCCACATGACGAGCCAGGTATGATTGTTTCCTTACTTACAGACTTGCCTTTTCTTTTTCCTCCCTGGGACAGAACCTGTCCCTGCTGTATCTCCAGGGCTGCAGCCGGGTCCCTAGCGATGCTCTGGTTGACCTGGTAGAAAGCTTGCCTCATCTCAAAAAGCTGGACTTGTCGGCAACCCAGTGCAACACCCAGGTCTTGTCAGCCGTGGGCTCCACCTGCCAGCATCTTTGTGAGCTGGAGGTTTCTGACTGCAAGCGACTGTCTCCGGATTCCCTCTTCCACCTGGCTTACGATGTCACGACCAGCTCCTTCTGCTGCCAGGCACTGCAGGTACTTTCAGTCGATGGGCTGGAGCCCGGTGCTAAAAGTCAGAATCTGGTCTGGGCCTTGGCCTTTGTTCTGCTGGCCCTTCCCAGTCTCAGGTTCATGGAGAACGAATTTGTTTCCGAGGCGGTGTGTGAGATCTCCCGCCAGCAGTTCAAGGGGGCCCGGATTGCCCCTGGGCTTCCCTCGCTGGAGGAGCTGGTTCAGCGCAGGATGGCCACGCACACGGATGAGGTGAGCTCCAGACTTACGCTGCCTCTCAAGGAGTTGTTGGAGGTAGATGAATCTTCCTTGCCCGTAGTTTGCAGGGTGTGCCCACACTTAACAAAAGTGACTGTACTTCTGGATGACAGTTCTGCGCTGAGCCCTGTCTTCTCTTCCTGGCGTGCCCTCACCCACCTGACATTAGACTGCGAGAGACCCAGGCAGCTCAGGCAGCTGCTGCCCGTGACGGCCGTTGTTGGCGCCCAGATGCAGTCCCTCTCCATTGATGGCTTCGTGGTCAAGGATGAATCGTCCTTCCACATACTGCTTGGTCACTGCTCAAATCTCCGGAAATTCAGTGCCAGCATCTTCCTTTCCCTGAGATGCCAGAGCCAGAAGGCTGCTGTGGGGGATGCTGCTTCTACCCTGCCCAGGTTCTCCCACCTTGCTGAATTCACCTTGAGCCTCTCCGATTTGCATGCTTCCGCACCTCCCCAGCCTGCAGCAGGGTTGAGAGCAAACCTTACGTCTGTCCTCGAGAACTCCCCAGGCCTGGAGAGTTTGGAGCTGTTCTATCTGCCCTTTTGCCTGGATGGGGTGTTCAAGAAAGTGCTGGAGCCCCCGGGCACTGCTCTGGTGCACCTCCGCCACCTTTCTCTGCTCCAGTGCAAGGTGTCCAGTAGCACCATCCACCTTCTGTTGGCCACAGACAACCAGCTGGATTCCATCCATTTGGACAAATGCCCAGAGATCTACCGGAGGGACTATGATGAGTTCCTCCAAAGAGTCAGCAGAGAAGGCCTTGACCTGCACATTGAGTGGCAGTGAAAGCGTGGAAGGTCAGCTTTGTTTCTGTTGAGGCCAAGGCAGAAGAGCACCTGTTAATAAAGTTTGTATTCTCTATCACATTCTCTCTGGCTTCTGTGGACACCGGGGCACAGACAAGGGTGGCCTTACCGGCACAGCTCAGGTGTGTGTGTGGGTCAGAAAGTGGATGGCTTAGCAACAGTAGGGCCACTTCCTTGCATCCTCCCTCCTAGAAGCCAGACCAGGCCGAGGCATTTCCGGTCCAGCCCCTGCGTTCTCGCGTGGTAGACGCACTGCAGGGAGGGCTGCCTCCAGTATTCTCACGCGTTGGCAGAGCTCTCTGCATGTTAGCAATGCTCTTGCCAGTTTCCTTGACTGGGAGCAGGCAGCAAATAGGGAGCTTGCCCGGTTGCTTCTGACGAGAGTGCAGTTAGGCATGCCCAGTGATCCAGAAAAGCCTTCAGACTGAGGCCTGAGGGTGATGGTGGTGGTTTCCTCCCAAGGGTGGCTTAAACTGGAGACCAGGACCCAACACACTGGAATGTAATTGCCTTGTTGACAGTTACAGTTCCAAGGCTATTAAGCAGAGTGTCTGAAGAGAGATACAGTTACAAGCCCTCTTTGTCAACTTATGCCAGTCATCACTTCCATGTTATTGGTTACTTTATAATTACAGTTAATTAGCCATTTAATAGGACATTATCTCTGTAATTGATAAGGTTAGCTTGCTGATTGGTTTAATTTCATATGCATATTGAAAATTAGAGGTGGTACAATATAGGTGTACAATATAGAACTGCGACCCATCTACTATTTTTACTCTGGCATTATGTGGGCAGTCTTGATTCCAGCTGCCTAACACCCCGAGCGGCTGGCCTGTGGCCCTGCCATTCACACTTTCACTTCTCAGCACTTCCTTACTTCAGGTGCGGATGTGGATTCCAGGCACCTGATTGTTTTTTGCTGAATTGGTAACTCGGTTTGTTGAATCATTTTCTTAAATTTACAAGACTTGTTCATTAAAACATCTAAAAATTGAGGTCCAGATTAAATCCCCAAATTTTTCCCACAAGAGAGAACAAGAGAGACATCGCTGACTCAACAGGCAACCTCATGCTAGCTTGAGATGATGACTATTGTGAAGGACTTCTGAGAACTTGAGCTGTCCCCGATCAGGACGTTCAGAATCACAAAAGAATGAGGGATGAGCGCAGGGGAAAGCTGGCTTCCAGCCAAGAAGAGCTGCATTGTTTCCAGCAAGAGTCACTCAAAATCGCGGTGGGTCGCCCCGCCAAGTTGCTCTCTTCCTTGCGATGCTTAGAAGTTCTTCCCCAGGAGTGGGGAGTTCCTTTCCCCAGACCAGCCTTTCTCAACTTTTTGACCCTGGAGGAACCCTTTAAATATTTTTCAGGCCTCAGAACCCCGCACGTTCAGGCTCAAATAGGGGCCAGAAGTTACAGAATTACTGTATTTGTTTCATGCGTAGGCCTGTATATAGGCATTAACAGTGTTCTTAAACTGAAAATAAGGAAACTTACCTCTTCGATGTGAAGTTGTCCAAACTTGAAATAATTTTTTGAATAAATCGTGATCTCCCAGGGACTCCTAGGGACCTCTTGTGGAACCCGGGGGTGCCACGGGACCCTGGTTAAGAGACTGCCCCAGAAGGCCTCCAAAAGTTGGTTCTGCTCCGTCCTGCGACGCACCGGAGGATTCCTGCCGCCCAGCTGGCTTCCGGCCTTCATGGGTTTCTTACTAACAATAGGCCTGTGTGCTACCAAAGGTGACCTGCCAAGTCCTCTCAAACTCCAAGGACCCGGGTGTTTTAAGGAGGCTGTTGCTGCACACATTTATTTTCAAACTGCATGGACCTCCCAGTGTGAGCCAAAGCAATAGGAAGAACTGCCATGGCATCTGCTCACAAAAGGGTTGCCGTTATGGGGCAGATCTTGCAGCCCCCCACTTCTCCCTCCATCTTTTGCAACGCTCACCATGGGCAGGGGAAGATTAACCCAAAGGAAATTGGGCTCTAGATGTACTCCATCACTAAAGACAAGGAAAAGGGCATGCAGGCAAACCATGGGGAATACACACAGAAAAATGGACAGCGCAAGCGATTTGCTTGCTACGCTGTTCAGCAGTGAGGTGCAAGCCATGCAGGAGCTGAAAGGAAACGTTCATTAACGTGCAGTATTATGGTAAAAAGGGAGCTTGTTGATTCGCAGCTTGCACTTGATGAACGAGTGGTACGTTGCTTAGGAAGAGCTAGCTTGTTTAAGCAGCCTCTCTTCCTGGGGTCAATCACGGGACAGCTACTTTTCTGGATTGGTGAGAAGCTCAGTGATGACCTGCCAGAGCACGGGATGCGGCCTTGTTGAGGTGGAGCATTTGGGGCACTATCATGGGTGCTACTGTGAAGTGGTTCCCGTGAAGAGCATGCTGCATCCCAGAACACCCACAGCAAGCTGGCCACGTGTGTTCCCACCACACCTCCAGACCTTGGGATCCTTTCGCTTGGATTTTTCTGGACAGGGGCACATTTCTGAGGGAGGTTCTGGGTTGCTGCGAACACTTTTTTAATTTTTTAAGAGGCTTTGCCTTGCAGAGGCCAGCTTTCCATTTTACTTTGTTACAGCAATCTTTAAAAAGAGAAATTAAGCCATGTAGGACACGGAGCTGCATCCATCAAGAGACACCCCAGGACCCAGGCAGCCTGCGCTCTCTACCCAGTCCTTGGGCTTGGGAATCAGAAGACAGCTTGGTCCATTTGTTACAAACATGAGTCTCCCCTCATGGGTGCCTGCACTTCATCCACTGCAACCCGCTAAGGGGCCAATGTGAATTCACACATTCAAAGGACTTGGGGCCACCTTGGAGACTAAGTGGTCCCTCGGTGTTCATGAAGAGGGACCCACCTGGGGAATCTCTGCAGGCAGACTGTTCTCTCTGGTCTGGTCCATCTGCCTCAGAAGTGCATTCCCTCCAACGCTGAGCTCCTCTCGTCCCCAAACAATTTGGGCTGTTCATAGGGTGTGCTGAGTGCAACCAGCACCCCCCCCCGATCAGTAGTTCAAATCAGGCAAACGTGATATAAAAATGATCTCCACCAGATAATAACACTGACCCATCCCCACCAGCCCCAATCCTGCTGCTGGTGTTTTCACCGTGAGGGCAATCCTCCTAGCCTATGGGCGTTGCTTTCCTATCAAGAGATGTTGTATTTCTACTTGGAAAGGGCAGCGGTCCTAATAAAGCCCAGTGTGACACCCCGGCAGAGGCTGTGGTGTTTGATGCTTCACATCATGAAACCCACCAGGGCTCCTGGACCCTCCTGTGTGACCTTCCATTAGAAGGGTCTGCTGCTGCTATGCCTTCCCATGCCCAGTTCTGAGGATTCTCTGGCCTGTGATTCCAAGACGGCTGGCATCCTTGGGTGCTACAAAAGCACACACCGAACGCATGTACGTCCATCGTGTACCAGCTCAAGAACCACAAGTCCTGCTGGTTGTCAAGTCCCTCATTAGGTTTATTGACTCGCACTCGGGGGGGGGCTGTCAGGTAAGCAGATTTTCCATTCAGATCATAGAGCCTTGCACTCGATTAGAGTGCAATACAAACTTGGTTATTCCATTTCATTAAGAAGATGCCTAATTCACCCACTGTAATTGGAATATTCAGGCTTTAAACTTCAATATTTATGGTGTAACCATACAGTAGAACTACAGCAGAGAAAAGGACTGGCACAGCAAAATCTGGCATGCTGCAAAGGCATCGCTGGAAACTCCTGTGCGGGATCATGCTGAAGCTGAGAGAGGAGCATCATCTCTAGATAAAAACAATTACAGGTAGTCCTCGCTTAACAACTATTCATTTGGTGACTATTCGGACTTATGACAGTATTGTAAAAACCGGCTTGTGACTAGTCCTCACGCTTACAACCATCACAGTGTGTTTTCCCCCCGGTCACATGATCACAATTTGGGTGCTTGGCAGCTAGTTCACATTTGTGACCATCGCAGCATCTCATGGTCACATTATTGCCATTTTCAACCTTCCTGGCCAGCTTCTGGCAAGCAAAATCAATGGGGAACCACGTGATTCGCTTACTGACCACATGGTTTGCTTAACTACCACTGCAAAAAAGATCATAAAATCGGGTCAGATTCACTTAATGACCACTTCGCTTAGAAACCGAAATTATGATAGTTAAGCAATTATGATAGTTAAGCAAGGCTACCTGTAGGAGATGGGAGAGGTTCTGACAGACTTACCAAGAAACATATTCTCAATACGTCATACAAACAGCCTGGGGCAAAGAGATTCAGAGCCTCCAAACAGACCCTGTTGCAAGAAACTCTCGAATAGAGGGCTGGAGGGCTCCCATCTAGTTCTCGGCCTTAAAGAAAATACAGGGTGAATTTTGCTTTCCTGATGGTAGTTTGCAGTTACAGGGCTCGGCAAGGCCTGTGCTTCCTCTCCAAACCTCTGCAGGGAGCAGTCTTAGAAAGCGAGTCAGGGGTCAGTGTTGCTGGAGGGCAACTGTCCCCCTCTCCCTTGCCAGAAAGGACAGAGCCTTGTTTCCACTTTGCAGGTGGCCTGGGGTCACGCGCTGCCTGCACGCTGGCTTCCTTATGTCCTTTCTGAGGCCTGTCGCCTTCTCCAGGGCATCCCAAAGTCTGTGGCCCATGCTTGGTTCTTGTGCAAGGGCTTGAGGCAGCCTCAGTGTGCAATTGCTGTCAAAATACTTGCCGGAAATTCCGTCCACTTCTTTGGCAACTGCGCAGTAGAGGGTGCTGATGGCTCCCTCCTGGGCACTCTGGGGAGACAGAAGCAGGGGCTGCTCAGAGCAGGCTTCAACTGGCATGGAGGTTTGCAGGGGAGGGAAAGCAGCAACTGACGTTAGAGGTCCAGCAGCAGAAAGGCTACTAGAGAGCTAGAAAATCCCTCCAGGTTAGCAAAATAAAACAAGAGGTGCTCTGTAACTGTGTTTTTCAACCTGGGCAACTTGAAGGTGGGTGGACTTCAACTCCCAGAATTCCCCAGCCAGCAGTGCTGCTGTCCTTGTTGCAGGGAGGTCTGATGCCCTTCCCCGAGCTATTTAATTCCCCTACCCCCTCATCCCCATGTTCCTTCTCCCTTCTCCCCCTTGCTAACTCTTAAGCGCAAGACCTGTTCCTGAAACTACGTTCACTGGTGCTTCGGAGACCAAAGTGGGGAGGAGGGGCTGAGCCCTGACCCTCACCTTCAGGAAGATGCCGCACAGGCTGTAGAGCAGGCGAGTTCCCCAGCCGAAGTGGCGCATGATCTCCGTCTTGACAATGCCCGGGCTAAGCACGTTGGCAGACACCCCTGCAGGAGAAGACACCCTGCCTGAGCGGACCCGCGAGGACAGCTCAGGAGAAGGGCTGGTCTGTGCCTGGCAGGGCTCACCAAAGAAAGACGAACCTCTGGCAGAGCCCCTCAAAGTCGATGGGCGCAGAATGCAAGCTCTCTTTCTTCATCTAGCCCAGGAGGGGAAACGTCCAATGGGTAAAGAACCATCAACCAGGCCCTCCGAGAGGAGCAATGAGCCGTGGGCATGGCTGGTGAGAGCATCTCTGGAGCCTGGATGTTAAACTGGAAACAGACCCCTCCCTGGAGGTTCAGTGTGGGATAGGAAGTCCTCAGGCAGCCACTTTCCACAGAATTATAGCAAGGATGGCTTGCAAGGACAGAAGGCATGGAGCAGCAGAGGGAATGGGACTGATATAAACTACATTTAGATATGATTTCTTTTTCTTATATCCTGCCTGTACTTTCTTCAGTTTGCTGCTACTTATTCCATTTCTGTGATTTTGCCTAATGATGCTTATCCCAAAGGGAACACCACAGATGGCCATGTATGTATCAGGTGATGCCTCCATGTTTGCTTTACAATTTGGGCCTTCTCCCTTCCCATCATATCCTTGATTGCCTGTTTATCTCCTGTCTTTTAAATAACTTTCACTGACTCTCCAAGAAGCCCCCAAATAAAGGAAGAGCCTGGAGGGTCAGCTCAAAGGCCCTGTCAAGAACGAAGGCTCACCTGTGCCTTGCAGCCTCCGGGCCAGCTCCATGGTGAAGATGACGTTCATGAGCTTAGTGCAGTCGTAGGCCTGGCTGGAATTCCTGGGCTGTTCCTCCCCTGTCAGGAACTGGACATTCACTGCTCTGGCATAGTAGTGCCGGAAAGAGGAGACGTTCACGATGCGTGCTGGAGCAGAGGCAATCATGGCACCTGCGTGACGGGGCAGTGAGGAGCAGCTTGAGGCGCAAGGTGAGGGTCGAAGCCCTCTCCGAGGCAAGGCTCCCACGATCTGGGGGTCTCGTCTCATGCCCTACGGCCTTACCTTTCCGCCAGCGTCTGTCCCTCCTGTGGCTGCTTCGTGACGCCACAGGCAAGCAATACTGGGATTCCTGGTCATTCCCCAACCCATCTTCTTAGTACCCCTTTTTTAGACAGTTGCCAGGTGCAACTATGCTACAGCTTTAAATAATGGCTGACAGTCAAGTCCAGTCTTCTTTGAGACCCAGCTATCCATTTATTTTAATATTGATTAATTGATTTAAAACTTTTCTATAGCCGCTTACCTTTAAAAAAACCCTCAGCTTACAACCAATAAAACAGTATAAAACAATATACTGTAGAACAGTATAAAACCAACAACAATACAACTAGCAATAGAAAACCTGGTGCCGCAGCGCCTCTTCTCTAGCGCACCCACATTCGCATCCCATCCTGATCTCACCCATCCCAACCCCTGGGGGAAGAGCCAGGTTTTAAGTGCTCTCTGGAAGAAGGGTGGGGGCCTGTCAGATCTTGGGGGAGAGGATGTTCCATAGGGTAGGGGCTGTAACAGAAAAGGCCGGCTTCCAAGGGCCCACAGGATGGCAACATTTAAGGGAAGAGACCTGGAGCATGCCCACCCTGTCTGCTCTGGTGGGACGGACAGATGTCCTCAGGGAGAGGCGGTCCAGCAGGCAACCTGGTCAGGTGCTTCATAAAGTTTTAAGCACCTTGAATTGCACCTGGAAGAAAACTGGGGGCCAGCACAGCTCACAGCACAGGGCATAATAGGGGTGAACCTAGGGATGCCCAGCACTATACATGTTGCTATGCTCTGGACCAGTTGTAACTTCTGGGTGGCCTTCAAGGGCCGCCCCATGTAGAGCACAATACAGAAGGATTTGCTGTGACCTTATTTGGGGTTGTGTTTTCAGCTCCGCGGTCCATTCTGCAGCTCTGAGATTTCCTATGATCTCCCATCTAAGTACTGGCCAGGGCCTGGTTCTTTTTCTAGGTCTGCCAAGGCAGATAAATGCTACTGCCTGGCTGTGCACAGATGACGGTAACATTCTTTTTGTTTCCTTTCCTAATTATCCTCACAACGTTGCCTTTTACCACACTGGTTCCAAGTAAATTGACTTTTCTTTGACTCACCCACCTTGCTTAGTTCCCTGCTCAGAAATGACCTATTGGGGTTCTTTGTTCCAATGTACATTTCTTTGCACTTCATTGAATCCTATTTGCATTCCAACATCCACCTCTCCAGACAGATCCTTGCCAGCTCTTGATCTTTCATGACCCCCACCAATGCTATTTTCCCAGTCTCCTCCAGGAACGGGCACCACCCATAATTGGAGATAGTTTTGGAGATCCCGTCTTTAGAACGGCCTGGTCCCTCCTCAGCTGTTCCTCAACACCTGGCACTGAGAGAGGAGCTGCCTGATTTATAGTGCTTCAGGCTATGGAACTGTGGGATCAACCTGAATGCAGGAAGAGAGGCCTGTCCTTACCAAGCAGGAGGTTGGTGAGAAGGAAGGCACCAGAGACGTTGGTGGCAAAGGTGAGCTCCAGGCCCTCTGCAGTGACTGTAAATGGCAAGCCTGCAGAGGAGACAAGATGGAGGGCAGCTTAACGTGGGGGTGAGGTTGGGGAGGCTTGGGCTTCAAAGGGGGCTGCCTGTCTTTGGGAAGGGCCTTCTCTTTCCGGGCTTCTGGGCCCTGGGGTTGCATTCTTGCCCAATGGGCTCGGCCACAGGATCAGTCAGGACCATTCCACTGGAGCAGGCAGCTGAGTTATCCACATGAGAGACACACTGGCTTTTCCAGCAGATGTTGAGAAATGCCAGGGCAACCCAGCTGCCTGCCCCCTTCCTTCCTCTGGTCTGTGGCGATCCCTTACAAGCCCAGGGTCCTGCTTCAGAATTAAAGGGCCTGATCCCCCACTGGCCGACCCGGAGGAAGCATTTGGAACCATCTGCTCCAGGAGGCGATGCAGCAGCCTCAGGCAAGAGGGGCCATGGGGACGGGAGGAGGTAACTGCAGACCAGGGCGACAGAAGACATCTGAGCAGCGGAACCTGGGACCTGGGGCCTGGTGGTAGGAGGGCAACGGGTGCCCCTCAGGTGAGCGTGCCTGGCGTGCGTGTGGAAGAGAGAGCTGGAACCCATGTGGGGTTGTGTTCTGGCCCTGGGAAGGGACGGGGCCAGCTTTGCTTTGAAGCAGCAGCAGCTAATGCAGAGTTCATTCAGCAGGAAGTGATTTGGGGCAGCAGAATCTGGATGGACAGTGGATTTGCCGCAGATGGACTAGGAAATGGCATTGGTGATTTGGGATGATCACGCCGCAGCAAATTGTTTAGAAGCAAAGTGGGAAAATTAATGTGCTCCTCCTCTTCACTAAAATGGGCCTTCTGCAGGAGGAGAAGGCTTTTTGCCCTCAACCTCCAGCCGGTCCCGACTCACCCTTCACCCCAATTCTTGGTCAGCTTACTCAGTTCTGAAAATGGCCAGCCTTCCTGCCTACCTCAAAAGGGCAGCAAAGGGGGAAGGCAGGGAAGGCTGCCTTCGAGCAGGCTTTTCCTTAACTCAGCCCAGCCCGCCAAAGTTTCTCTTTCCTCAGCGTAGCCAGCGTGCCCCCTCCCGCCTCTGCTCAGGCTGCGGATTCCAGCAAGGCGCCTGGGGCCTCGCAGGCTGGGAACTCTGGGGCTGTGGTCTGGGACGCTGGAGGGGGGAACCAGCTGCAGAAGGCTGCTTGGCTGGCATAAGCTCTCGTGCTGGGTGGACATTGCACCTGACTGGCTTGTTGGGCTCTCTGGGCAGCTGTTTCCTCTTGCAGAGCAAGGCCTGCAGAGGGGGCCACTCTCCTGCTCGGCCCTCCCTGACAGGGCAGCGCAGGGAGGGGGGCTGGCCCAGGGAGACACATCCTGCCACGTAGAGGACCATCGCAGTTTCCCAAGAGGTGAAAGCAGGCAAGGATATTTGGGGCTGCCGCTGGGCTTGTGCAGACACTGTCCCAGAGCAGAGGACATCCTCCTCCAGGCCAGCATGGGCGGAGGCTGCTTGCTCTGGCGCGACCATCAGGAAGCAACTGAGCCGGCCCTTGCTTATCCGCCCCAGCTCGTCCCTCTGGGACACAGTCATGAGCCCCCAAACTCACCTGCTGCCTCGGGGCATGGGGCTGTGCGGAGGCTGGGGCCGCTGCCCGGGAGGCCTCTTTCTCAGCCTCGGCCCGGGGGGCTGGGTGGAAGCAAGAGCACGAGCCCCGTCTGCCTTCCTGGCCCGCTTGCCTGCTGGCTCCTGGCCCAGACCAGCCGGAAGGCACAGCCTCCAGGGCCCGTTACCTGTGACCCCCACGTTGTTCACCAGGATGTGCAGCTGCCCCTCCTCCTCCAGGAACTGCCTGGCAAAGTTGTGGACAGATGCCATGGAGCTGATGTCCAGCAGACGGAGCTGCACCTGTGGGTTCCCTGTGGCTCTGCAGATCTCCTCCACCGCGGCCTGGCCTTTCTCTGGGCTGCGGCAGGCCAGGATCATGCGCGCGTTCCTACGTGCCAGGTCGAGAGCCACGGCCTTGCCAATCCCTGCAAAAGGCACGGGAGTCAAGAGCAGCCACCCCAGGACCCCAGCGGGGCACCCTGCCCGCCCACTTCCCATGGGCCAGCAACCTGGAGTGGCTGTTCCCACACACAGAAAGGCTGCTGGGCTCTTGCCAGCACGAGGGTCAAGGTGTGTCTGGTAAACTTCCTTTGGGAACTGCTGGACCAGCTGTGCAGTTTGTCTCTGCCACAGGCCTTTCAGCACCTGGATAGTCCAAAGGGATTGGCACAAACCAGACCGGGCACCATCCAACAGCTAGGCCCCCTTGCCAGTCTGGTTCAGTCAGGAACCCCACACAATTCTGCCCCAAGCCCTGACCTCCATGCCAGATCGAAGCCAGATGGCTCCTGAGGAGCACCCAGGGAGATGTGCCTCCCCAGCCTAAAGTGCTCCATGGGTGCTGGGGTGGCCAGGCTAGGCCTCAGAAGCTCAGGGAAGCACAGTGGGGTATATCGATGGCAAAGCCCATGGTGGGGAAAGAAGGAAAACACGACTGTCCCTTGGGGAGACTGCAGCAGGGTAAGCTGGCAACCGGCTGAAGGACAATGCAGGAGAGGCTCTGATGGAATTGTGATTTTAGGGTTAATTTGAAGAAGCAGCAAAAACATTATGTACTACATGGCCACAGAACTGGCCTTGGCCAGCTGCTGGGACCAGAGCAGATAATTAAGTTGCAAACGACATCCAAATTCCTCCGCAGGCCTTATCAGCACGAGCTATTAGTAAAAGTAAGTAGCAGGACGCAGGGAAAGCCCTCCCTGGGAGGCAGGGGGAAGCACTTGCAACCAGGATGGATAAGGAGCCAGTCAGCTCCTACTTCCCATAGCAACAACCATGCCCACCTTTTTCAGGCAACAGTGCCCACTTTTAGGAGTGTTTTAACTGTGTTTACCAATGAAGTTTTATTCATTTATGATGTAATGATTTTTCTGATTGTAGAGGTTTAAATTCCAATGCTTTAGATCGGTGTTAACCTTGGCAATGTTAAGATATGTGGATTTCAGCTCCCAGCTGGCTAGGGAATTTTGGGAGCTGAAGTCGACATATCTTAACATTGCCATGGTTGAGAAATGCTGCTTTAGATGGAGCACTTGCACTTGTTTTGAAAGCTGATTTCCAAGAGCCCTTCAATCTGCGGAGTAAAGCTATTAAAAAGACATTTCCGCCTTGCGTGTTAATTGGCATGCCCGCCAGGTTCAGCAAACCCAGGGTTTCCTGGGACAACAGCTCCAACAGAGAGAAAGACACCATCTGCCTAGAGTGGGCCAATGAATAATGGCCTGGATCAAAGTTGGCATGGATGGGAAATTCAGGTATTTTCTGCCAAAGAAAACCCTCCCTCTGAAGGAGAGAAACATGGTCTGACACCCCTCCCCAAAAAAGCCTGTAGAGTTCCAAAACTTGTAATCAAATTATAATTGTCGGTGTTATAAAACAGGAAGCTTATGAAATATCAGAGAGCAGTAATATTATATATATCTAATTTTAATTGTGGGTAAATGGTACAAACCTTGTCTTGGTCCCCCTTATTAGTTAGTCCCTGGAGTGCAACTCCTGGCACACCTCCCATAAGGTGGGATGTGGCCCTCAACCTGAAAGAAGGGGGCACTCATAGGGGGGAGGAAAAGGTGACTTTCTCATAATAAGGCTCTCCCTCCAGGTACCCTTGGCATTTTAGTGGTCCTCTGGCAGCAGGAGGACAAGGCACACTGTCCATTCTTTCCACCTGAGAGGTCCATTCTTCACCTCTCCCCCTCATCTCCCCCAAAGGAGTTCTCAGCGGGACGGGAGAAGATGAGAAGAGCCACCACCTGGAGTGGGGTAGAGGGGTGTGATGGTCAAACCAGGTAACCCCGAAGTTTCTTGTTGCTTCCTCTGGGACTTCCCTGCTCAAGCCCACCTCAGTGACTGAAAGAGCCATCGGGATGTTCAGTCCCACAACCCAAGCCTGTGTTTCTCAACTTGGCAACTTGAAGATGTATGGATTTCAACAACCAGAATTCTCCAGCCAGCATGGCTGGCTGGGGAATTCTGGAAGTTGAAGTCCACACATCTTCAAGTTGCCAAGGTTAAGAAACACTGTCCCAAACGCTTGGCATCGTCTTGTTTTCCTATCAACCATCTGCATCTTAGGCAGTCCTGAGACAAACTGGCTGGAGCAGCAAGTTTCCTCTCTGGCCTTCAACAAGGCAAGGTTCCAATACTGCACTGAGCCAAGCATGGAACAATCAGGGAGGGGAGCACTTTGGGGGCAGCCATTCTTCAGCAGAGGTGGCCAAACTGCGAGAGGAAGGACGAACAGATGGGCTGCTTAAACTGTCCACTCACACCAACATCAAGATTGCTACCCCCAGGAATAGCTGGGGCTGCTGGTCTCAGAGATGGCCTTTCTTCCCCAATAAGTCATCGGTGGGTGGGAGGGGGGCATTTTTCTTTCCAAACCCAGCAGCTACTCGCAGGCAACATGTCCAGACACACCTAATCCAACCAACCCATTTTCTGGGTCTGTATAATACTGTATGTCAAACCGAATACCAACCAGGTGAATAGGGTTCACGCCACACACCGAATTAGCAAGGGAAAAACTAAAAAGCCAGACTAATTGAGATGGTGTAAATGCATCTGGAAAGGCTTGGGCTGACCTGGCCAATCATGTCGGGGAGCACAACCACAGACTCACCACTGCTGGCTCCAGTGACAAGGGCTGTTTTGCCACTCAGGTCCACAGGACAAGCTTCGGGTCTCCAGCCACACCTTCTCCTCGCCCAGAGCATCCCCAAGAGGGCCAAGGAACAGATGAACCAGAAGGGGTGAGAAAAGAGAGTGCCACCCTCCATCGCAGGCGATCTTCCTAGGAGCAGCCTGGCAGATGGTGCCGATTCAGAGTTCCTGTCTGGTGGGTTGTGATAGACTCCTGGCTTCCCTGCTGTTAGAAACAGCAAAGGCTGCCAGAGGGACAGCTGGTGATCTCTGGGCAGAGTCCACTTTTGCTGAATGATCTGCCCACTTCTTGGACAGAAGCCACGCAGCAGAACTTCGGGAAGGCCAACGGGACACTGACAGTGGGTGTCAGCAAAGGGGAGGAGGAAAAGAAGGCGGTGGCAGAGTTTTGGCGAGAAACCTGCTGTCCACTGGCTCATGCTTAAGACGTGCGGTAAAGATGTCTTCCAAGGAGACGGTTATGTTGCCAGGACCTTCAGCTAGCAAAGGCAGCATTTCTCAGTTTTGCTGTGAAGAACTGCAAGATGGTGAGAAAAGCCTCTAGGAAGAAGGGTGAGTTGGGGCAGAGAAACAGACAGACTCTGAGGATCTCAGAGAGACTCTTGCGGAAAATCAGGGCTGGGCAACTTCCAGCCTGTGTCCCCACGGCCCCCCATTATGGTCCTACAACATCACTCCACCAACATTCTTGCTAGGCTGAATACATTTATTGGGAGTAAAAAGAAAATATTGGGTCTGTTCCAGACTTTTTTAACAGACAAAATGCAGTCCCTGGCGAAAACCTTTACAGAAGGAATCAATATGGTGATGAGCGCACACCTGTTTGCTGAAGGCTCCTAAAAAAAAATTATTTCAATTTTTAATATTTTCTTTGTTTCTGTTTTTGGAAGCCGTATGTTGAGGGTTGCGGGGGGAGGCTGTTTCACGAGACAGGCACCGTGGCGGAGGGGGCTCAGATTTGGATGCCATGGATCACAAGAACTGCTTCAAACAAGGGAAGGGGGCTTTGGGCAAGCCGTGATGTACTCCCTTTCTCAGCCCTTGTGTGGCCAACCTATAATCGTGACTGTGTGGCTCCCAATTCCTATGAATTTAAAATAAGTGTCCTCAGCTTCAGTTCCCCCACTTTACCTTTGATCATTCTTAGAACGGAAGATTTGTGGAAGGGCTTTCAAATCATCCCTGCCTGGGTCTTTGAAGAAGAGTATATCTGTCCCTCACCCCAGTTAGAAAGCTGCAGTGCACAGATGGGGGAGAAGCTTGCGAGCAAGAAGGGCAGTGCCTGCCAGGCTCAGCCTTCTCCAAGGATCAGTGATAAGAGGCCCAGCAGCCCTGAAGAGAAAAGGGAAGGGCACAGCATAGCATAGCACAGCAGCAGAGGAAGAACCCGGGAGGGAAAGGACTCGATGCTCCCCCAGTAGAGCAAAAGGGGATCCTTCATCGGTGGGCGTGAAATGCTAAAAAATGTACTGTGACTGCCATTTCCGCCCTGAAGCACTTCACCCTCGCAAAAATGGATTAGATCTGGAAGAGGCAGAGCAAACGCAAGGTCGGCCATGAAGGCTCAGAGGCCTGTAGCTCAAGGTATGGGGAACAGATAGGGAAACTTATATCCTGGTACCTGAGGCAGGCATGATATTGCTGGTATTACCAAAACTTGGTGGGGTGAAACCTGTGACTGGAATGTACTACTGGATGTGATTTGTTCAGAAAAAACAGGCCCAACCACAGAGGAGGAGGAGTTATGTTACACGCAAAGGATGACCACACCTCTGTTGGTATATTGTTTTCTGCTACAGAAATTAATGTTACTGTGGTAATTGAGTACTTCCTTAAGTATCGGCAGGGTGAAGAGGTCGAATTTAATTGACCTCAGTTTGGGTGTTAAAAGCTGCATTGCCTGGGGGAGGAACTTTGCCTGGACTTGTTTCAGTTTCTGTTTCCTTTCTACACGCAGCCTCTCAGCTCAGTCCTCTCTGAGCACGTGTGAATGCACAGCTTGTAAAATATGTTTTTGTGCTTTCTGTAAATAAATTTATTTTTATAGAAATGCCTGGTGTGTGATTTTTCTGATCTCTCCGGCCAAACGCTTTCCAGCACTCTGCCACAACCTCCACAGAAATACAGGGACCTTGGAAGCATCTGGGGGAATGCTAGGGGCAAAAGAAATGACCCTGCCATCGGGTTGCCCCACAGGCTGCCCAACCAGCAGAGGAAAGAGGCTAACGCCATGCAGGCCGCTGAGCTGGGGGGGTCCAGGGCAGGTGGCATGCTGGCAATGGGGGCTCCAACTACTGACACTGACTGGGAAACAAACCCAGCAGCAAGCGGGAGGTCAGGCAGGGTCCTGGCATGCCCAGCTGACAGCCTTACATCCGAGCAGCAGGAGAGGGAGCGGTGGGTCAGCCGGGCTGGACTCAGCACTGAGTACGAGGGACAGGACGGCGGCCGAGGGAGCGGCAGCGGCAGGGGCTTCGGGAGACCGCAACCCACCAACCGGGTCCTACTAGGGCTCACCGTAATGCACGCCAGGGTACCTGCACTGAGCGAGCTGGTGTCTGAGAGAGCTGGCTTCGGCAGGCTAAGAGGGAGGATAGGAGGGATTCCGTGGCTGGAGACCCTGGAAAGGAAAACAGCTCAGGGTGCTTGGGAAATTCCAGAAAACAAGGTAACCGGGGCCCAAACAAAGACAACCCCATGGAGAAAGAAGAACAAGAGACACCTGGCTGGGCCAGCACCGCTGCACAAAGAGCCCTCGGACAAGCCGAGGGAGGCAATGGACAAGTGTAGCAAATGGACCGGGGGGTTCCTAACAAGAGCAGAACCCCAGCAAATAGCCCAAATCTGCAGGGACGGAGTCAGGAAGGCCAAGGCTCAGAATGAGATAAGGCTTGCAACAAATGCCAAAAACAACAGCAACAAGTTCCTTTGATATGTGAGGAAAGTCAGGGAAATGGCTGGTCCACTAGTGGGAGAAGATGGCAAGAAGGTGACAGGCAGCAGGGAGGTGGAACTGCTTAATTCCTTTTTGGCATCTGTCTTTAAGGAAAAAATAGTCCAACCTGTCAAAAGCAGCACCGCGGGAATGCAGGTCAAAAGAGGCGAGGAATCAGTAGGAGAACACCAGCTGCTTTGAACAAGTTCAGGTCTCCTGGACCGGATGGCTTACATCTCAGGGTGCTGAAGGAGCTCGTGGGTGTGATCTTGGAGCCACCAAACGAAATCTTTGAGAGCTCCTAGAACACGGGGGAGCTGCCAGAGGACTGGGAAAGAGCAGAGGTGGTTCCAGTCTTTAAAAAGGGGGGGAAAGTGGATCCAGGAAACTATGGACCAATCAGTTTGACCTCAATACCTTGGAAAATCCTGGAAAAGGTAATCAAGCAGCGGGTTTGTGAGCACCTAGAACTGAACAAGGTGATTACTAGAAGCCAGCATGGATTTGTTAAGAACAGGTGATGCCAAACAAAGCTTATTGCCTTCTTTGGTACATTTATTTATTTGGATTTTTTTTTATCCCTTTATGATTTTTATAAATAACTCAAGGTGGGGAACATACCTCATACTCCTTCCTCCTATTTTCCCCACAACAACAACCCTATGAGGTGAGTTGGGCTGAGAGAGAGTGACTGGCCCAAGGTTACCCAGCTGGCTTTCATGCCTAAGGCGGAACTAGAACTCACAGCCTCCTGGTTTCTAGCCTGGAGCTTAAACTACTTAACCAAGTAGACACTAGATTTAGTGTGCTGTAAAGCTTTTGACTGTGTGGACCAGAACAAATTGTGGCAAGTTCTTAGCGGTATGGGGATACCAAGTCATCTTGTCTGCCTCCTGAAGAATCTGTGTAACGACCAAGTAGCAACAGTAAGAACAGACCAGGGAACAACGGACTGGTTTAAGATTGGGAAAGGAGTACGGCAGGGCTGTATACTCTCACCCTACCTATTCAACTTGTGCGCAGAACACATCATGCGATGTGCTGGGCTGGATGAATCCAAGGCTGGGGTTAAAATCACTGGAAGAAACACTAACAATCTCAGATATGCAGATGATACCATTTTGATGGCTGAAAGCGAAGAGGAACTGAGGAGCCTTATGATGAATGTGAAAGAAGAAAGTGCAAAAGCTGGCTTGCAGCTAAACCTCAAAAAAACCAAGATTATGGCAACCAGCTTGATTGATAACTGGCAAATAGAGGGAGAAAACATAGAGGCAGTGAAAGACTTTGTATTTCTAGGTTCGAAGATTACTGCGGATGCTGACTGCAGTCAGGAAATCAGAAGACGCTTAATCCTTGGGAGAAGAGCAATGACCAATCTCGATCAAATAGTTAAGAGCAGAGACATCACACTGACAACAAAGGTCCGCATAGTTAAAGCAATGGTGTTCCCCGTAGTAACATATGGCTGCGAGAGCTGGACCATAAGGAAGGCTGAGAGAAGGAAGATCGATGCTTTTGAACTGTGGTGTTGGAGGAAAATTCTGAGAGTGCCTTGGACTGCAAGAAGATCAAACCAGTCCATCCTCCAGGAAATAAAGCCAGACTGCTCACTTGAGGGCATGATATTAAAGGCAAAACTGAAATACTTTGGCCGCATAATGAGAAGACAGGACACCCTGGAGAAGATGCTGATGCTAGGGAGAGTGGAGGGCAAAAGGAAGAGGGGCTGACCAAGGGCAAGATGGATGGATGATATTTTAGAGGTGACAGACTCGACCTTGGGGGAGCTGGGGGTTGTGACAACTGACAGGAAGCTCTGGCGTGGGGTGATCCATGAAGTCACAAAGAGTTGGAAACGACTGGATGAATAAACAACAACACTTCATTAACTTCCTAAAAAGACTTCAGAGTTCTGGATCCCAAATCTTTCCTTTGCTGCACCTTTTCTTGCCCAGGCAGAACAACCTATCTTGCATCTGGCTCCTTTCCAAACCCCACTGACCACTGCCACCATACGTTGGAGGGTGGGAAAAGGGACAGCACCTTTCTAGACATATACAGCACAAACACAACACCAGCCACCTCCTCCATTGCTATTTGTTCCTTATGTATCTATCTATCTTCTATATACTACTAAAACTCTCGTGTCTGTTTGATACTTTGTAACCTTTAACTGGGTGGAACGGTGCATTGTAGGGTAACAATTTTTGAACCAAGGTATCTCAAATGGACTAACTTACAGAATGTGTCCAAAATCTGGGACCCATGACTTCCATGGAATAGAAATTTGGCAACCTTTTAAGACATAAACATTATCATAAAACATTTTATGACAACTTCCAGTGGGAACATGGCAGACTGAACAGCTGTGCTCACAGGCTTAGCAGGCAAAACAGACAACGCAGCATTTTTTTTCAGGCTCAGGCAGGTTTTTCCTGAACCCCAGGAGTGTTTTCCCAGGAAAGAAAAACACTTGGAATCACCTCATTTGTCCTCTGGATGGTGGCTTGCACCCAGATCACAAATGGAGTTCACGCTTAACTGAGTAGCTGGGAGGCTGGGATGTTACCATTTTCCAAGCTGCGCTGTAGCCTTAAAGTCACATAAAGACTGGCCACCCCATTTCTAAATCACCCAATTTATATATTTTTTAAGTATATGTACCCTAAGAGAGAGCCTTTTCATGGAATTTTCTTGGCAAAACCATTTGAGAATGGAAGAATTCACCTTTTTAGGATCACTGGTCAATTAAAATGGTGAATGCAGCCAAGAAATTAAATGCCGAATCATGCTGGGTCGCACAGCAATGATGAGTATAAATCAGATTTCGAAAAACAAGGATGTCCGCTTGACGACTAAGTGTAGACTAGTCCGCGCTATCATGTTTCCCATAACTACATATGGCTGTGAAAGTTGGATGATGAAAAAGTTGGATAGAAGGAAAATTGATTCGTTGAACTATGGTGTTGGAGGAGGCTCTTGCGCATCCCTTGGACTGCAAAGATAACAAATAAAGACGTGTTGAAGCGCATAAAACCAGTTGTGTCACTAGAAGGAAAAATAACAAAACTTAGACTTAGTTACTTTGGTCATGTCTTGAGATCAACATCGTTGGAGAAAGACGTTATGCTTGGAATGGTCAGTGGCAAAAGACAAGGAGGATGCCAAAAAACAAGCTGGTTGGATGTAATCAAAGCAGACACAGGCCAAAATATAAAGCAACTGAAAGAAGCTGTACAAGATCGGAAATCATGGAGAGAGCTGGCTTATGGAATCGCCAAGGGTCGGATATGACTGAATGGGTAATTCAGTTCAACCCTAAGAGAGGCTTTCTACAGCAAGGAGAAGCGGTTGTCTTGGTGCTTA
The DNA here is from genome assembly GCF_035149785.1 of Candoia aspera. Taxonomy (NCBI): domain Eukaryota; kingdom Metazoa; phylum Chordata; class Lepidosauria; order Squamata; family Candoiidae; genus Candoia; species Candoia aspera. The sequence goes on from NC_086160.1 coordinate 78,231,108, forward strand.
TCATTATTTTTGGGATTTTTAAAAAATTCTTTTTAAGTTTTGGCTTGTTTTCCATCCAAATATTAAGAAGGATTGAGAGTAAATAATTGTCTCCCTGTTTTTGTACTAAATTTGAAGATATTAGCATTTTCCTACATGCTGAATCATCAGTTTTCAACTTTCAGTTTTCTGCTTCTACTTACCCTGGGGAACTGTCTTATTACTTTCACTTGTGTAAACATATTTTGTAACTCCTTCAGATCCTCAACTTTTGCTAGTTAAGCTCCTAGGGGGCGCCATAACCTACTGCTTGAGGCACAGAGTATCTTAAACTTTCTCTGACTTCCACTGAGATTTCACATTCTTTCTGATTCGTACCAAGTTTTTATGCAAGGCATTCAGGACATTGTGGAAAACATGAGCTTTAAAATTGTCACTTGGATGGGGTTGTTGTGGATGGAACTGAAAATGTCCCCTTTTGGGGACATGTAAATGCTTTGTTCTATTTTGAAGTGGGATAAAGGTTTAAGAATATCTATTTGAATTGCTTTTAGAGTTTGGCTGATTTCATTTATCTTTAATGATTTGGATTAAGTTGACTAAAGTATAAAAAATATTATTTGGTTTTGGGTTTAATGATTATTAAAATTGTTGTATTATCAAGTATAAGGGTAGACAATTTACGTATACTTTTTTTAGTTTGATCTTTATTATAGTAGACAGGAATGTGTAGAATAGTAGTAGGAAGGAAATAAATAAATGTTATCCTTGAGGGCGGTAGTTGATAAGGCACTCTTTCTATATATATATATTTTTTTTCTTTTAATGTAAGGGGATGGAGCGACTGTATTTAGTGATTTTTATAATGTGCCAATGGAATGATTTATAGAAATAATGTGATTTTGGTTTAATATAGAGTAAGGAATTGATTCTGGAAAATTGTTGTATTTCCTTGCTGTTAAGTTGGAAGTCATCTCTTTTTGTAACTCTAAAAAAACCCCACGTTTTCACACTTTAGTTCTTTTCTTTGTAGTTTCTTGTTTTTCAACAGCTCTGCCACTGTTGAAGGCATTGAGGAATCTGGTAAGGAAATCTCTCTGAAATGGTGACCCAACAGGTCATGGGTTGTCTAGTCTTCATTAAAAGGCAGGTGGGACTGTTCATAGATGTTTAGTTAGGCGAGAAGCTTCTAGCTGCCTACATGACTGGATGCATAGCGCTGGCACAGAGAGAATAACCTTCAGACCACCTGCAATTCCCTGTGCCCATCAGGGCAGTTTTCCTTGCCACCCTCGCCAGTTAATTTCCTGGGGTTTCAGCGATGGTCTGCTCATCAGGAAAGGCAGAAAATAAAGGGAGGAAAACCAAGGAAAAGGCTTGGGAAAAACAAAGCCTCCACCACTGAAGCTCTCCAAGAACACAGAGTGGCACTCTGAGATCGAAGCAAATATTTGTAGCTCAGGGTTGAACTGTGGAGTCCTTGGTGCTCTCTGAGCCTTGCTGTTTTCTTGCAGAGGTTTCACTGCCAGGCTAGGCAATGAACACTGAAGATGTTGCCTAGTCTGGCAATGAAATGTCTGTAAGAAAACAAAAAGGCTCAAAGAGCACCAAGGACCCCACTCTGAGATGTTCCAACTGTTCTACCAGCTAATCTGAGGAAGAGGAGGAAGCCGGGGAGGCGCCGCTTGGTTTGGGCCACCCAGTGCCTCAGCTGAGGCTGCCTCCGTGCTCCTCACGGCCCTCCTCTGCAGGGGCCTGCTGAACAGATGGGCCACTGGCTTCCTCTGCACAGTGGGCTACCACCAGGCTAGCCAATCCCTCCCTATCTTCCTACAGCAATGAGAGCCAGAAAAGCAAAGTGCTTCAGGTGTTGATCTGAGATGGGGGCAACTCCAATTCGGGGCTACCCTCAGCCTACAGAAGCTCCCTGGAAGATTTGGCCCTGCCCAGCCCATGGCTTTCTCGTGACCAAACACCACGCGTATTGACTTATGTGGCCAAAGAAAATAAAAATATGTACATCTAGCAAATAAATACCTGTGTAAGTTCTTTCTCTTGTGCCCTTTATGTTTCACTGTTATTTTCAGGCTATCTTTCCAACAAAAATTGCAGCACCCCACTCTGCCTCTCTCACCCACCCCAGTAAGAGGGGAGAAGTGCTCTTCTGTTGCTGTCATGGCCTTGGTGGCCCCGTCTAATAGTTGCACAACCCAACCAACCCTTAAGAACTTTCTAACTGGAACGTCATGGGGCACCTTTCGAGTAGAAAGCATCTCCAGGGGTTTCAGCTCAGTTACAACTATATGCCAGTAGATGCCTATACTGCTAAGGGAGGTGCCACTGATCCCATGCAGAACATTTCTCTTCTACAGGGTAACTTCAAAAGCACAAAAGGGTCAGGGAGGGGGGATTCTCTCCCCAGATCCCTTCCTTTGATTATCAGCCACTTGATTCACAGGTTTGTAGAAAAGCCAAAGGTAAGAGTGCACCATGCCCAAGGCTTCATTTTATTTTATGACAGTATGGTGCTGGGATGTGGCTGGTGAGCAGCCCCACCCTCATCACAACATGGCTCCAGGGCACAAGTGTGGCAGATACTGTGGCTCCCGAAGGAACAGCTCTGTAGCCCTGCTGGAAAAGGACCCCTGAGGGCTCAAGGGCCGAAGGGCCCCATGCATCTCCTTGACGTCCTCCGGACTGACAGCAGGTGGCAGGTGCGGACTCGGATTTCTACCACGACCACGGAGGGTCACTCCTGGGGCTAGGTCAACAGTCTCCACCAGCAAGGCGGGCTTGACAAAGACAAAGCCGGTGGGCTCAAGGGTCCTTCCTGGCAGAAGAGGATGGGCTGCCTGCTCCGGGAGGCTCTTCTGCATCACCTTTAAGGGATCCTCCCACAGCAGCCCTGGGGGTCCTCCATGAGCCTGGAGGCTGCTTCGATCCACAGGGGCCTGCTTGACCAGGGCAGGGCCTTTAGAGGGATGGCGCTGTTTGCAGCGCCCCGAGACCGTCTTCAGTGCTTCCTGGCACCTGGACTCAGCGTCGGGGTCCACCACTTCCACCATTGGCTTGATCCACCGCTTCGGCAGGCGAGCTGGCTCCAGGTGAGGCACCAGCGTGATGTTCCCGGTCTCATCGTAGAAAACGTCCTTGATGTTGGGGGGGCGGCCCATCTGGATCCGGAGGAGGTTGCTGCACGAGGAAGGCAGCAGGGGCTGGGCAGAGCCCAGCAAGTGCAGAGAGCTCACCTCCAGGGGGCCCTGGGAGAGTTTCCGCAAAAGGAGCTCCTTCTCAGAGCCATCTGGGGGCTTCGCAACATAATCAAACCTGGCCGACTGGGGGGCCACCAGGAGTGGCTGGGAAGACAGCTTCCCTTTGTGGGACAGCCTGGGAGCAACTGCTGCGGCGACGGGCATGGACTGCGACTGGGCCTTCAGCAGCACCCTGCTGCTCTGTGGCCTGGGAGGCTTGGGTTCCGGCATGGTGTCTCGCTGGGGCAATCCCTCCTCCCACCGGAGAGACACCGGGGGCAGCTCAGCCATGGTGGCTTCCTCACCAGGCAGCTTCTCGACAGCAGGTGCTTCCTCTGGCAGTTTCGCTGGAGAAACCTGGAGGAAAGGGATCAAAGCAGAATCCTGGGCTGAACTATCCTGGGCGTGACTGTCTCCTAGCAAGAGAGTTCAAGGTTAGTTTAGCATTGTTTATTGTAAACCGCTGAGTGGAGTCGCTCTTTGAGTGAGATGGGTGGTGACAAAATTAGAAATATATATACGTACATATATATATATATAAAGGAATGAATGAATGAACGAAGGAAGGAAGGAAAGGGTCAGGAAAAGGAGAACCAAAGAAACAGCACCTCTTAATCTGTAAGCTTTTTCCATGAACTGTAAAGAGTTAAGCTGGTTTTTCCTGCCAGTGACCTTATATATAAATGCTTTTTTATCTGGATATGATGTAACAAAAGGCAGCTTAAATAAAAGGGTAAGAAATTATAAACATTCGCTAAAAGTGCAGGTTACACCAACACTGATGGCTGATTTCCAGGACTTCCTAAACTGGACCACTTAACTATCAGGCTGGTTTAACAGGTTTGGCTCAGCTGTGCCACCGAGGGAAGGAGGCTGGAGAGCCACTAGCCCACCGTCTGAAGCTCCTGGCGTATTATTTTACAGTGAGAAAAGCCTCATACTTCCCCTCGCTTCTGAAGCCAGGGCATTTGCCGTGTGTGTACAGAACAGAGGAACTTGCACAACCCGAGTCCTCCCTGTATTTGATAGGCTGGACCACCCTTGGGCTGCACGGTGGGCATCCCATGCGCTCTGGCCAATGTGCTCTCTGCTCTGTCCTCTTCAAAACTAACTCTGCCCAGCTTCGCTGTATCCTACCTCTCCTTCATCAGGGCTTGGCACAGTCTGCAGCACAGGCACAGATCCCTGGGCCCAGGAATCTGTGATGCAGGCCACCGGCTCCTCGTCCTCCTGCCAGGTGGGGTCCGCTGGCACATCGCTTTCCCCTTCATCTCGTCCCAGAAAGCGCCACTCAATGATTTGCAGCATGGCCTCCCGCGCCTGGTTAATGACGTAGGGGACGCACTGGAAAGAGCAGGTAGACGCTGGGCCCTTGCAAATGGGGGTGGGCAAGAGAGTCCAGAGAATGCAGGGTTTGGGAGCTGGGGGGCCCTGCTTCCACCCACCCTGGAAAACTGACATGCCCCAGGCATTGGCCTGTCGACACAAGCCTCTGGACATTCGCAGATGCAGGGCACCACGGTGCACAGATCGGGCGCTTTCAGGAACGTCTCCTAATGTTGCCTCCCGCCCAGCCCCATCCCACCCCCACGGCACAGCGGTTCAGGCGCTGGACTAGAAATCCGGGACCACGAGTTCCAGTCTCCTTCAGGCACAGAAGCAGGCCGGGGACCTTGGCTCAACCTACCTCGGGGATGGCGCAGTGGGGAAAACGGGAGGCGGTGCGGTTGACTCACACTGCCTTGACCTGAGAGAGGAGGGGAGGCCCTTTCCTGCCCGCCCTCCTCCGCTTGGCCGCTGGCGCCCCGCCGGCCTGCCCGGGGCCCGGCTCCGGCCCCGCGTTCGTGACCCTTTGCCCTCGGGGGGCTCCTGGGAAAGCCGCCCGGCCGCCTCCGCGGCAGGAGCGTCCCTCCCGGGGCTCGGTGGCGGCTCACCTGCTGGGCCAGGTAGACCTTGTAGCAGTCCTCCAGCACCTGGTCCAGCAGCGCCGCCAGCACGTCGCCCACCACGTCCTCCGCTTCCTCGAAGGCCAGCAGCGAGAGCCACTCGCTCTCCGACAGGCGCCCCGGGACGATCTCCACCTGCGGGACGGGCACCGTGGGCGGGCGGGACCGCTCCGCGCGGGACTTGGCCTGGGCCACGCGGTCGCGGGACGCCATCTCCGGCTGCCGGTCGAGCGGGGGGCTCGCGGGCGGGCGGGCCCGGGCCTCCTGCTGCCCCGCCTGCCCAGGGCCTGCGCCTGCCGAACGGCCCTCCCGCGGCGCCGTCGCCGGGCAACCGCCCCGCCCGCGTTGCCGGGGCAACGGGCAGCGCCACCCTCTCCGCGCCTGCGCCTGCGCCTGCGCCGTCTGCGGGGCGGGGGACGCCGGGATGTACCGGCGGGAGCGCAGCGTGGCCCTGAAGGGCAGCAGCCTGGCGCTCTACAATAACCTGAGCGTCCTGCCGCTGCCCGCCAAGCGGCTCACCTACTTCGCCAGCGTGCACGGCGCCACCGTCAGCCTGGTCAGCGCCGCGGGGGACGGGACGGGCTGCGCGCACCGCCAGCTGCAGGCCCGCGAGGGCGGCCTCGGGCCCTCCGTCGTCACCCAGGCAGGTCCCGCGGGGCGGAGGGACGGCAGGGGAGGCCGGGGGCGGCTCGGGGGGGCGGGCGAGCGCGCGCGCGCCCCCGGCGCCCCGCGAGAAACGCTCCCCTCTTGCAGGCGGCCTGGTGCGTCCTCCCCTCCCGGGCGCTGCTGGTGCTGGCTTCGTGGAAGGGCATCCAGGTGAGGCCGCGAGTGGGGCGGGGCGGGGCGGCCCGGGCGGCGCGTGCCGGGGCGGGGGGGGCGGCGCCGGGGTGCCCGCCGAGCCCCAGCGCCGCCCCCCGCCCTCCGCCTCCTTCTGTCCCCTGCAGATGTACGAGTCTGACGGGTCTGCCCTGGTGTATTGGCACGCGCTGGACGGCACCGAGGCCTCGGCAGGTACCCTTTCCCGGGAGGGGAGGAAAGGGGAGGGGTGGGGCTCACATGAACACACCAATCACCCGGCATCCCCCCCCCCCGCCTTTATTGCCTCGCAACAGGCTAGTAGGATTGGGGCCGTTCGAATCTCCCTGGGGGGCTGCTGTTCCTTCCCCACCCCCCACCCCCCCGTGGCTCCTCTGCCTGGGAGGCTCCTGCCCTTCTCTGGGTTGGAAGCAAGGGCTTTGGAATCCTCCTCACCCTCTTTTCCGGTTCAGCGGCCTTGTTTTTAGCCATCTGAGCCCAGAACGGCCAGGTCTCCTTTGGGCCTTTGGCGTTCTTCACCCAACCAGGGTGGTGTGGCGTTGGGTAGAGAAGAACCACGTTCCCTTGTGTGATCCTCTTCCATGACTGCTCTGCTGCCACAAGCATGTCCCAGCCAGCCTGATGAGGGGTAGGGGGCGGCACAGGACCCGGGCTTCAACTTTTCGGAGTGGCCATCCCTGTTTACTCCTCTGCCCAACAAGCCGGAGCAGGCAGCGGCTCTCTGGCCCAGGTCTGCTGCATCTTTGGCGAGGGATGCCCCAGTTTTTCATGGGTGGGCTGGGCACTGGGGCTCAGTCAAAACCACACAACCGGTTGCACTCAAAGGAAGCCCCCATGTAAGCAGAGGGGACCTGGGGCTCACAGCTTTTCTACCTCATCTGTGCCCTCTCACCCACCAGGGATGGTGCTGTTTGCTCGTGGGATTGCAGCGACAGGACAACGCTTTGTTTGTGTGGGTGAGCGAGCAGGGAGATGCGAGGGGCCCTGGGCTGAGGGCCTCTCACCACTGGGATGGTGGGAGATGGCCACAGGGTGAGGTGAGGCCCGTTTGGGGGAGGCACGGAAAAGGAGAGTTGGCGCTGCAGCCTCCTCGCAGTGGCGGATTGGGCCACCAGCTGGTTTCAGCAAGCTGCCGCCGGGACAGATTCCTCTGGGAGCAGCACAGAGGGGATCGTGGCCAGGAGGATCGCTCGTTGGTTTCAGGGAAGGCGGGTGTCTGATTCTCCCCAAGAGAGCGGAGAGGTAGACCTTAGGCCTGATCCCCTCTCTGCTGCAGGGACATCCTCCGGTTCAGTCCTCGTCTTTGACGTCCCCTCCAAAGGCACCGACATCATGTTGAGCGAAGTCCTCGAGCAGCACAGCAGCGCCATCACTGACATTGGCGCAGAGCTCTGCGAGCAGCCGGTAAGGCCGGACCAGGCCAGCCCGAGCCCCCGAGGGCAGTTGCAGGCTCCCCCTGTGCTCTTTCGGGCCGCCCTTACTGGGGTGCCGGCTACGGCTGCCTCTCCTGGGCCGGGGTCATCTTCAAGCTGACGGGAGAGTGGCGCTCAGCCCTCCAGCCCTCCTGCCTTTTTGTCTGTGTCCCTCTAGCCAAGAGGCAGCCGTTAAGACAGGCCTTTGGAAAGTCCAAACACCCGTTGCCCGCTGCAGGACTTCTGTTCTTTCTCATGTCACAGGAGGGAGCCGCAGATCTGGTGACTGCAGACGACTCTGGAGCATTGTGCGTTTGGCGGTCTGGGGAGACGTTCAGCCTGATCACCAAAATCCCAGCTTCTGAGTAAGACGGGGAGGCAGGCTGGTCCTGAGGCAGGAGCGGGGGCAATTGGATCTCTTACAAACTGCACAGCAAGAAGACTCCTATAGCAGTTTGTGCCTCCCCTGCTCCTCTGCAGCAGCTGAGAAACAGAGCTTGGGGTGGCTGGTGGGGACGGGGGGGAGTCCTCCTCTTCTCACATCGGAACTGGCCTGTGCTCTGGGCTGCAAGAGCAAGGCTGTGACATCTCACCTGCTGCAGGGTTTTGCTCAGTTAGAGTTAGGGTGGGAAGCTGCCCTCTCTCCTTTGCAGCCCTCTGGCAGGATGTGCTCTGCCTTCAGGCTCCTGCACAAGCCGAGCAGGGCCTGATTCCTTCCCCCCTTCATGCGCCAGGTCCGCCTGCTCCTCTGTGAAGCTGTGGAACGGGGTCATTGCTGCAGGTTATGGGAATGGGGAGATCCGCTTGTATGAAGCGGCGCATGGAACCTTGAGAGCTGGAGTCAGCGCTCACGCACGCTGGATCTATGCCCTGGACCTGGCACCGCTCTCTGGGAAGGTGAGCCTGTTGCTTGCTGGGAGGTTTGGATATGATTGGGGGGCAGGGGGCGGGCAAGAGCTTGGTAGGATGCCTCTGTTGGCAGGCACAAGTCCCGATCAACTTCCCCGGTTCTGGACAGCAAAGTCTGAGACATGTACGCCGAGGCTGCAGTGTGCGCAGACCTGGGGAACTCCTTGGTGCAGGAGACAGAGAGGCTCTGAAGAGCTGGTGGAGGTGGCCCCCCAGTAGGCAAATGGCTGTGTGCAGTCACCACGACCACAACCTGCCTGGGGGTGGTGGGGCTGCTCTTGGTCCAGCTAGAACCCCCCCCCCTGCAGGCAGCTTTGGCACTCTCGCTCCCCTGCAAAGGGTCCCCTTTTTTGGGAGGGCTCTCCAATGCCAGGGCTGCAAAACCAGGGATGTGGCCCGCCTTGAGGCTTTGCCTTCTCTGCCTTTTTTCTGCCCAGCTGCTATCTGCCGCCGAGGACTCTTTTGTGCAGGTCTGGGGACTGAGCCACAATGCAGACACGGAGAGCATTGAGGTACGGGAAGTGGGCAGGAGCAGAGAGTTGGCCTAAGGGCCACTCTGCCGAGGACGTGGGGAAATCTCATCTTTCCAGAAGCTCACTCCAGATTCCTGGGCTTCTCTTGCTTCATCCTCCTGGGTATCCCAGATGGTGCCAGGGAAAGTCTGATAGTCCCCTTACTCAACTGGAACGTGCCCACGTTACTCTGAGCCTAGCTGGGATGTTAAGAACGCCCGCTAAAAGCATCTGGGCCCTGGGGCTGCCTTGGCAAGTCACAGCCAGAAACCTGCTTGGGAGCATCAGGGCAGACTCTCTCTGGCCAGACCCCCCTTTGCTTCCCAGCCGTGACAGCTCTCGCAGGGGGTGGGAGTGCCCAAATGGTGCCTATTTTCCTGCAGATCAAGCATTGCCATACAGAGTGTGTGACCGACACCCTGATTTGTGGTGCCCGCTTCTGCAATCCTGAAGGCACTGCCTTCGCCATCACCGGCTTCGAGCTCAGCGAGATCATCCGCTACCTCCAGGTGTAGCCCTTCTGGTTGCAGGTAGTTGCTGGAAGCAGAGAAAGGGCTGATCCAGTCAGCTTGCAGTGTCTGTGCGAGCTTGGCCTAGGAGCGGGGCAGGGTGACACACGAAGAGAGCAGCTGTTCCCAGCTCCTACCCTCCCCAGGCCTGCCTCCCTCCCAAGTCAGCAAACGACCCCCCCCAGAAAGGCCCTTTATTCTTTTGCCCCAAGCAGGCTTCTCCTCGGATTCCCATGTATCCAGCGCCTGGGTGTCTTCTTCTGCCCAATAGCTCAAGGTGCCCCCTCTGCCAGAGAATCCTGCCATGGAGGTTGAGCAGGGGAGGCCTGTCCTTGTCTCCCACTGGTCCAGCTCTTCAGCAGGGAGCCTGTGTCACGTGGCTGTGCAGCCAAGGGGAGCTCGGTTGGGTCCTGCAGCAGCACCCTTGCCAGGCTCCCTAAGCTGAGCCCTTGAAGAAATGCCTGTGCAGCCCAGGAGCTTGGCAGCTTCAGAGATTCTGGCCAGAAGAGTCCTCCCACCCTGCCCAAGGTTTGTTTAGACTGCAAATGCTTCCTCGCACACTGGATTGCTTTTTTAGCATCTCAGAGCAAGCAGCCACGCTGTCTATTTTCCTAAAGAATAAAATATAGTTACGATAGTTATGTTTGGCTGAGAAGGTAGAAAGTTTGGTGCCGTTGCCTGTTTTTTTTATTTTTAACTATGTGAGTGGTCCCCACCCCCATCAGGGCCAGCATGCATGAGCTGAGAGCGCCTGGCTTCTGCAGCGCCTCAGCTGATGGGCAGCATGCTCAGGAAGCCCCTTGCCGAATCACATCCTGATTTCTCTGCCATTACCTTTAGCTGTGTGCCCTTTCTCCAACTGTCTCATCCTCCATGGGCTTCTTTGGTCCCCTTCGAAGTCCTAGAGAGCACATTAGGAAGGTGCGCTACCCCAAATCCATAATCTTGCCTCCAAGTGCAGGGGTGGGGTACAGGGAGAGCCGCAGGAGTGCACAAATTGTGGCTCATTTGCTGTGTAATCTCTGATTTATGGAACTGGGCAGGTCACCTGGCATCCCCTTCCCTCCCCCATCTGTCATAGCGCTGTTAGCAGAAAGTAAGGCCCTCTGCTTTCACCTGCAGACCAGAGAGTCACCCCCGCCAGGTCAGGTATTAGCAGACTCACACAGGGATGCACAATACAAAAGGCTCTTTATTAAAGGTTCCAAACAATCCAATACTGAAGTGTGTAAGAAACGGGGGCTAGCCCAGCTCACAGTGGTTATGCAGATGCACGCAGGCCACAAAGGACCTGCAGACATCACAGCCCTTCGGTCCGGGGAAGGTCACGCTGGCCCACCCTCGGGTCTGTTTGTGCTTGGCTGAGGTCTTGAGATAGAATGGAACAGGTAGAAAAAAGTGAAAAAGGGTTTAAAAACTGCAGTTTAGCAGGGGCCCCTCCTTTTGCTAAAATACATTTCCCTTAATGCACCAGGCAGGCGGGGGCAAGAGGGAAGAGTAGGTGCCTCCTGCCCCTTTACGCCACCCCAAGAAAGGGCTGATTCTGGGAGAGGCTTGTCTTGTGTCCAAGGCACAGCCGCAAAGCCTCTCCACGCTGCCCCCTCACACAGGCATGGAAGAGGAAGCCCTTTCTGCAGCTAGTTGCCCCCCAGCAGGGCCTGTGGCTCTCCCCTCATGCACCCACCCCACCTCCTGAAGTCCTCCCACCGGTCCCCTTCCACGGCACATAGTCACACTACAACCCCCCCTCCTTTTCCTCGGTCACCTGCGCAGCCACCTCTCCCCCCTCCCCCCTCCCCAGAATACTGCCAAGGTCTGAGGTAGCAACTGAGAGTGCGCTGGCTTGGCCCCCTGCCCCCCAGGTAAAGGCATGGCAGCAATGGCAAGAGGCACAGAGCTGGGGGTGGGAAGGCAGCCTGTAAACAAGGCAGAGGCACCCACTCCCCAGCAAAGGCACCAGCAGGGTGGCCCCCTCCCTCCTGGCGGGCAGGGCGCAACTGTCAGCTCAGGAGATGTGGCTGGCCTGATGGCGCCAGAAGCACCACTTGCTGCGCGGGTGCTGCTTGCGGAGGGCCTCCTCCTCTTGTGCCCGCTCCTTCTGCATGCGCAGGTAGCGGTCCTCCTCCTTCAGGTACCAGACTGGCGGCCAGCGGTGGCCCTCAAAGTGGGCCTTGTTCTCTGGGGAGGAGTGGGATGAGGCCATCATCAAGCATGCGTGCCCACAGAGCTAGGCACGCTTTCCCACCCCCACACACCCCGCCCACAGGTGGCTGGAGCAGGAGCCCTCCTCCCGCAGAGGAGTCAGAGCAGCCAGGCGGTCCTTGGTGGGGCAGGGGGCTGCTCTGGACGCTGTCTCCCCACCCTGATTCCTGCCTGGGGTACAGACCGGTCCAGGCTGGTGGCGGCAGAAAACAGGTCAAAGCAAAAAGGGGCCCAAGTGAACAACAACAGGCACCTCTGTCCCCACCAGAGTCCTGGGAGCGCCCCCCGCCTCGGCCCGCAGGCTTACCGGGAGACATGGCCTTCATCTCACGGGGAAACCGGCGGCAGACGCTGTTGTAGTTGGTGCAGATATAGTGAAGGCACCAGGCGGCCAGCTGAAGCGCATTGTGGAACTGGGGGGAGGCAGGAAGGTGAGATGACTGAATCCCACTCTGCTGCCTCCCTGGACCACTGCCCCGCCTGGAGGAATTCACAGCCACAAGAGCCATGGGGGGGGGGGAGTTGGCACACGCTACCCCTAAGCCCACTTGCAGGGAACACTCCTCCGCTTGGGCATCCTGGGGCTGAGACCAAGGCAGCCCCCGCACAACAGAGGCGAATCCAAGGAGAAGGGGGCTGGGCAGGTGAGGCTGCATCGCACCTGCGTCATTTCCAGGTAGAGGATCACCTGGGCATCGATTTCCACCTGCTGCAGGCTGGCATGCACCAGCTCATCCACCGCATGCTGCTCTGGAAAGAAAAGGGAGAAATGCCTCAGGGCAGAGCCATCTTCCTGCAGCCCTAGGGGAGCACCTGTGGCTCTCCCCCTGCTTGGCTGCTGCTCCTCATTGGTGCCCACAGAGGGGCTGGCAAGGGAGCCCCAGGAAGGACTTACCAGTCAGGGCCTGCAGGCGGGTCAGACAGAGGCGGTTGGTGAGTACCAGCAGCTCCATGGCGTCCAGGTCTGGGCTGGGGACAAAGAGGTCCGTGTACAGGAACTCCAGCACAGCCCGAAGGCAGGCGCAGTTGGTGCCTGGCAGGGAGACCTAGGGATTGCAGAGGGGGCACTCAGGGAGCCCTGTGCCAAGCCTCTGCCCCCACCAACCCCAGCCCCCACGCTTTGGCCTCCTGCAACCATTCCCAGCAATTTGGGAGGAACTTTGTTCATGGCACACGTAGAATCACACAGCTGTAGGCTCTGCAGGTCCTGGGCAAGGGAGCAGCAGGCTGGGGAGACATGTGGCCTTGGTGGCAGCAGAAGCCCCGTGACCCTCTTTCCCAGAGGTCCCAGGCAGGGCTGCTGGGGCTGGCCATCCCTCCCCTCAGAAGCCAGTGGGACATCCTCCCCACAAAGGTTTTCATAGGCAAAAAGCTTCGGGGCAGGGGGAGCTCTAGAGCAGGAAGGCTGCTGCAGCTCAGCCCAGGTGGGGTGGCTAGTAGGGCATCTGCTCCTCTGGCTGGCACCGGGGTCAGCTGCCAAGCCAGGAAGCCTCACACACAGGAAGGATCTTCTTCCAGCGCACTCTGGGCAATGATCCTCAATTATCCCCAGGAAAGAAACTAGCCTGTAACTCCTACGGGGTGGCGGTGGGGGTGGGCCCTGTACTCTTATGCCACCCTGGAGCCCACTTATCCCAACCCCCGGACTAGGGTCTCTGGGGGCCAAGTTGGGGTTTCGCAGCACCCAGGGAGGGGAGGCATTCCTCCCAGAAGCCACCCAGGAAGAGGCAGCCTGCCCCCCTGCTGGGGAGCCCCCCCCAACATGCATAGCAGCTCAGGCTGCCCTGCAGCCCCCCAACCATAGCAGGGGGGACCCCCTGCACAACTCCACTTCCCTGGAGCTGGCAGCAGGGCAACCTGCCTCACCTCAGCCGCACAGCTCTCCCGGAAGGTGCCCCCAAACATGGCCACCATGAAGTCGCAGCCTGCAAGCAGGAGGGGCTTGTGTGCCGGCACTGAGCCGTCGTCCACTACGAACACCACATCTGCCGGAGGGGGGAGAACAGAGCCATGGTCTGTCACTGAGAAGGGGGCCGCCTGCCTGAGCCGCTCTCTCTTGCAGAGCCTGCTCTGCCCCCCACCCCCCCCACCTGCAAAGGAGCCTTTGCTGAGGCACTCCTTGATCCGGTTGGCCCGGCGCACATGGAAGGCCTTGGTAATCTCGTGGTTCATGAAGCTCTCCTTGTTGAGGACGTTGGCCACCATCATGCGCAAGTCAAACACCTCCAGCAGCTCGGCAATGGCGGCCACCTGCATGAGGCCAGCCTGGTGTTGTCCTAGGCTCCCAGTGTACAGGTATTCCAGCACCACCTTGAAAGGGCCCAGCTGCACCAGCTCGTCCAGGTACACGGCCGTCATCGGCTTCTCCTGCTGGCTGACTGGGTCCCGCACCACCTCCTGCCGCACGTCGGCAAAGCCCCGGCCCCAGCCAGAGACCGGGCAGGGTCTCTGGGCGGGGCACAGTGGCTCATCGCTCTGTGAGGGCCGCAGCGGCACAACCTGCACAGCCACGGCCAGGCGTCCCCGGTCAGCCGCATCCAAGCTCTTCGTCCGGCTGGCCGGCTCCTTCCCGCTGGCCAGCTCGCCCCCCAAGTCCAGCGCGAAGAGGTCATAGAACCGGGAGCAGGATGTGGCCAGGTAGACCCTGTGGGCAAAGAGCTGGTGGCCTCCTGGCAGGCGGAAAACAACATCAGCGCAAAGCGGCTCGTGGAAAAGCGCACTGGGCCCACGGCCTTCTCCGGTGGCTGGCTCAGGGATGTGAATGATGGGCGGGGGGGGCTTGGGGGGCAAGAAGGGGGCTTGCAGCAGAGGCCGCTGCGTCTTCTTGAGGTGAGATTTCCAGAACTGGAGGTGGCGACGGGAGATGAGGGCGGCCCGAATTGCATTGTCAAAGACATCCTTGATGCCAAACTGAGCCACCACGCTTGTCTCGTAATACGGGATGCCCAGCTCCTTGGCTACCTCGTGCCCGCACTCGGGGGGCAGAATGTCCGATGGTTTGATGGGCCTGAAATAAAGCAAGAAGAGGGACACCAATTAGCAAGAAATGCCCAGGGAGCCCCCTCAAATGGCAGACTAACCCAGCTGTGGCAAAGGGAAGGCACCCCCTTGAAACAGGCAGGAACCAGTTCAGTAGGGGGGCTAACTATTCCTGCCAGCCCACCAAGAACAAGTGGCCTCATGCAGTGGGACGGGCGGGGCCCTACTTGGCCAAGGGACGACGCGCCCGGTTCACTGCCTCAAGGTCTGCATAGCGCAGGTCCAGCTGGCAGCCCACCAGCACGATGGGAGTACGCGGGCAGAAGTGCTTGATTTCTGGGTACCACATGGTCTTCACGTGCCGCAGGGAGTTGGGGTTGGCCAAGGAGAAGCAGAGCACCACCACATCGGATCTGCCAAGAAAAAGATGGGGAAGGAAGGAATCAGGCAGAGCAACCCCCCCCCACACTGCTGCAGAGAAGATTGCTGTGCCCATCGGCCCTTGGGGGAGCCAGCCCTGAGCCCCACACGCGCAGCCACCACACACAGAGGGCTATATGGTCCATCCTTGGCTGCCCCGCCTCAAATCCTGACCACCTATGGAGAAATCCTGAATGGTCCAGGATACAAGCAGCTAAGCCCTTCCCGGATGTCTACCTAGGCGGCCAGGGGCCACAGAGCCCCCCTCCCAGCTGCCGCTGCCTTCACCACCACCAAGCTCCAGGTTTTGCAGCAGAGAACAGAGAAGCACCTGCAGATGCAGGAAGGGCTCGGCGCCACCTAGGACCTCTCTCCAGGACAGAGGCTTCCAGAAAACAGGCTGTGCAAGGGGATAGCAGTGCCCAGGGCTGAGGCATTGAAGGGAGCCAACAGTTCCTCCAGGAGAGCTCCCTTGCAGCCTGCCTGCCTGGCCTGGGACTGTCTGGCTGGGACTGAGGCCGGAGCAGCCGCCGCCTCCACCGGCCGGGTCAGGGCCAATAAAGGAAGTGGGGGCAGGAAGAAGGAACTTTCCTGGCCTGGCTGAAGATGAGGAGATGGGCCGGGGGCCCTGCAGCCAGTCCCACTCCGTGCCCCTCACCTGCCGTAGGCGAAGCGCCGGTCTTTGTGGTGATCCCCGAAGGTGTCCCACAGGCGCAGGGAAATGCTGACCTCGTCCACCACGTCGCGGGAGCGCTCCAGCACCTGGGGAGCGCCGAGGCGTCAGGAAGGAGGGGCCCGGCCGGCTGAGCGCGCCCCCTTCCCTCGCGCCGCTCACCTCCTGGCAGACGCGGTACTGGTCGATGGCCCAGACGGTGGGCACGTGGGTGGCCAGCAGCTGGTACTGGGTGAGCGTGGCGTTGCAGGCCCGCGCGCAGATGAGCCGCGTCTTGCCCACCGCGTTGTCGCCCACCACCACGCACTTGATGGTCTCGACGTTGGGACGCTCGTAGTCCAGGTCAATATCCATGGAGCTGCTGCCGCCGCTGCGAGAGAGGCCCGCGATCAGGCGGCCGCCGCCGCCGCCGAGGAAGCAGCGGCCCCCTCAATGCTCGCCGGCCCCGCCCTGGGAAGTCGCTCCTTTACGGGCCCCGGGGGGCCGGCCGCGGCCCTTTCCCCCGCCGGCCTGCGGCGGCGTCCCGGGAGCTGCATCCCATCGCCCCCGCAAGCCTCTCCGCCGGCAGCCGCCGCCGCGCACCCAGCGCCCGGCCCCCCGCTGCCGCGCCCATCGCCGCCGCCGCCGCCCGTCCAGCTGCCTCGCGGCACCGCCCTGCCAATGGGCGCCCGGCCACGCCCCCTCCGCCCGAACAAAGGAGGCGGCGGGGGGCCCGAAGCGTCGCAGCGCCACCAGCCCCGCCCCCGAACCACCCCCCACGTGACGGCCCCCGCGGGCGGGGCTAGGAGGGGCCGCGAAAGCAGCGCGGCGGCGGCGGCGGCGGCGGCGGCCGGAAGGTCGAAGCGCGTACCTTGCCCGGGGCAGGCTCACTTTGCAGCCAAGCGGCGGGAGCGGCGGGAGCGGCGGGAGAGGCGGGGGAGGGGAGAGGCGGGAGGGCGCGTCGAACGGAAGGCGCTCTGCACATGCTCTTGGGCACGCTGGTCGTCCGCAGCTCTTCCCCGCGAAAGCTTGGCCGGCGGAGTGCCCCAACGCGGCTCCGCTGCCTCATTCCACTTCAGTCGAGCCGGGCTCCGGCTGGAACGGAGAGCGCCCGCCCTCAGGGGACGGGCTACCCTCCTCTCTGACCCCGCCGGACCGGCGCCAAGGAAGGCGTTTCGACCCCCGCGCAGCGTCGAGTTCGCTGCACCCCGCGCCCCGTTCACCTTTGCCACGGCCCGGCCCAGGGGCTGGGCGAGTCCGCCTCGCTGGGTTCGTCGCGGCCCCTCCGCTTCCACTTTGGCGGCGTTCCGCGGTATCTCGGGGCGGAGGCAGCGCCGCGGCCGACCCCTCCAGGCGGGCCTTCCGACAGGCGGGGCGCAAAGCTAGCCCTGGCCACGCTCCGGCTGCCGAGGAGCTGCGCGGCCGGCGGGGGGGCGCGGCCTGGGCGAGCGGCCGCGGTTACTTCGTTTCTATCCCGCGCAGCCCTCGCGACTTTCGCGTTTCCTTTTCTTGCCCGGGCTGGCCGGAGCCGCGCAACTTCTCCGCGGATCCTGTCAGCTTCCCTGGCGCTGCCGGGCCCCCTCGATGAGCTCTGCCAGCTCCGGAGCTAGCGGGGCCGCGGATTCGGGCGCCTATTCGGATCGGGGGCCCTGAGCCGGCGGGGGGTCAGCCACAGGGAGACTTGGTGGTGGAGCTCCGCGCGCGCCTGGCGCCCCTCGAAGGGGAGTGCGGCGGGCAAGGTTGCCCGCGGCGCTCCGCATGGGAGAGCGCGCAGCTGGCTGCCCCCCCCCCCCCGCGAACAGGCTGCTTGGCTAGATGGGCCGGCGTCCAACCCAAGCGCGTCGTACGCCCTGAAAATGACGGCGCTGGGGATTCTTCAAGTGCGGCGAGAACAGGGTTCTCGGGGTGGTTAACAAAAAAAAAAAATCCCCCTTTCTGAGGAGCAGAAGGGCTTTTAGTGTTAAGAGCAGAGGGCCACGTCGAGCCCCCCTCAACAAAAATCTGCCAAAGCAAACAGCCAGGCCCCCAAAGGGGGGCCCAACAGAGGGGGACTTTGGGCGGGGCCGGGCTTTGTAGTCCTCGCACTGCCACCGCCTCTGCCGGCTTTGTGGAAGCCTCTCTCGGATCTGTGGCAAGGGCCATTCCCTGAGGTTGCGGGGCGGGTCAGGCCCAGCTGTGGGGCCAAACCCTGGGGCCCCTGGCTGGCCCATGAGGCAGCCTGAGCTACGGGGCAAACAGGATCCTCCCTTCCGTGCATTCTTGCTTGTTTAAAAAACCCGGGTTTTGTGAAGGCCACCAGCCAACCAAGCTGGATTACAGTTGTCTCGTTCTAATTGGTTTGCTTCGAAAACAGCTGCTCTTCACCCCAGCCCAGGGATGCTTGGGGCACCTCTTTTCTGCACCGTGGGCACTCCAGGCTCTTGTGTGTCCCGGGATTCCTTTTGGAAGGCTTTGAAAACGTGGTTTTTAAACGCCTTAGGCTTGGGGTGTTAACAGAGTCCAGTCAGTGTTCGGTCTGCTTGATTTAAGGTTTTGCATGGGGCTGCCCCACCAGTTTCAGGGCTTCCCTTTGCAGAGCTTAGCTGGTCATGTGGCCAGGGCCAGCTCTCCTCTCTCCCCTAGTTTTAACTTGGGAGGTGCCGAGCTCAAGTGGGCTCCCACCCAAGTGGGCAGGAGGAGGAGCCGCAGCAGCCAGCCCAGCCCAGCCCAGTGGAGGCCAGGCAGAATCCTGGTGCCAGACCTGCCTGTGTCCTGCTGCAGCGCCCTGATGGTGGGAGGGTGTGGAGGGGGGGGGCAGCGAAGCTGGAGCAGCAACCCAATCCCCTGCCAGGATGACTGGCACACTCAGGTTGGCAGGGACTTGGAGCCACAGCAGGCAGAGTGGCAGGAGAGGGGCTGGCAGCAGGGCTGGCATGGCTTTGTGCTGACAAGGACAGATGAAGAGAGTGTTAGTGGGAAGGACTTTCAATGGATGAATGCCTGAAGCATGCACCACCATCGGGAAGGGCGGTCCAGCCGGCCACATGGGGCAGGAAGGGGGCAGTGCCTGCCCTCTGCTCCTGGTGTCAGCTGGGGTGCAGCCCCAAGGCCTTTCCCCACTTGCCCCAGCCATGCCCAATGTGCCCCAGCAACCTCTTTTGCTCCTGCTGTACCCCACATCCTTCCTTCACCTTGTCCCCTCCCCAGCCCACCCCACCCCTGCAGCCACCTAAAGGCAACCTGAGCTCTTCTGGTGCTGAAGTTCTCCCTCTTAGGCCAACAGTTTTTGCTACGAATCCAACCTGGCACTCTTCGCTGTTTGCTGCTGAGGCACTTGGGATAAAAATTTGGTTGGGGTACAAGGTGGATCAGACTCCTATGTTCTGAAGCAGGGTCTGTCCAAATAATGCCTGGCTGGCGCTTTCCATAGGCTTGTCAAGTCTTCGATGGTCTCCTTATAAATACAGGTTTAGCGCTCTTCTGAAAAAAAGCTAGATCTGTCCTGCCAGAAGATGGATTTCAGCTGGGGAAGCAAATCAAGTCCTGCCAGCTGTGGACAGCTAGTTCTGTCACCCCTGGGGGCGTTGCAGTTTTCCACTGCTGCTGCTGACACGGGGTTCCGCAGGGCCATATTTCCAAGTATTTTTACTATTTTTATTATTTCTGAGAACGTGTAGAAGAGCACCAGATGTCAACCCCGCAGGAAGGCTACTTTTATTGAAACCAGTTATAATAACAGATTGCAAGTCTGACTGTGTTACCCTTCCTCCTTCTCGTTCAGTGAATTAGGGAGGCATCTCTCTGAGCTGCTTCTGATGTTATCTGAACATTTGGATTTAAGTGTTTGGGCCCCTGTTGCATTGGCAGTGGAGTCTGTATCTCTGTCAAGGTCGTCTTCCTTACTCTCTGCATTAGAAAAAGCCAGCGGTCCTGCAACCAGACTCATTAAATGTGCCGTGGCCAGTTACATCCCCCCTGGGGGGGCAAGGGGCTATTTTGCCCACTCAGCAGCACCAAATGCCACGGTGGTGGTGGTGGTGGTGGTGGTGACAACGACCATAGCTGAGCCAACTGCAATTCAGTCTGTATGGACCTCCTCCCTTCTCCCTGGTTCTTCTCTGCTGTTCAGAGCATATTGCTCAGTGCCACAACACAGTTGTTATTTCAGCCTAGGAGGGAGAGAAGCTGGACTGCACGTGGCCGGGGTCATTCTGCCCAGAAGCTGACACATCTGTGTTGTGCTGGTGGGGTGCGAAACCAGGCCCTCCCTGGGCTGGCCTCCAGCTGCTTTTAGGGGCCTTTTGTCACCCCTCCCACCAGCCATTTGCAGGGCCTAATGGGGAAGGGATGGGGAGCCTGCCTTCCCTTGCACTCCCAGCTACCTAACAGACACATAATAAGGCTGCACTCCATGGGCAATGACATCATTTTGGCCATCATGGACACTGAGGCACCATATACCAACATCCTCCACAAATGCTGAATGGCTTTGAGCCATCAAGAACATCATCACTGATGCTGAAGCAGGCTGCCTGGCCACCAGACAGTGTGACTGTGTACTAACCCATAACTATTTTACCTTTGGTAATAAAATGTTCCTGCAAATTGGGCACAGCCTCTTTGATGGCTCCTCAATACATCAACATCTTCATGGTTGACCTAGAACAACACCTTCATAACTCTTACTCCCTGGAGCCCCCCTCTTGTACTTGAGTTCATGGATGACATTTTCATCACCTGAACCCATGGAAATGAATCATCGAATTCCAATAATACTTCAACAATTTCCACCCCACCATCAACTTCAGTGTTTCTCAACCTTGGCAACGTCAAGATATGTGGAATCTGGCTGGAGAATTCTGGGACTTGAATTGTGTGTGTCTTGAAACTGCCTAGGTTGAGAAACACTTATCTAGACCTATCTGCAGAACAAATCCACTTCTTTGATGCACTGTAAAACTACACAATAGACACATAAACCCCATGTTATGTAGAAAACCCACAGATCACCATGCCTTCCAGCTTCCACCCAGCGCACACCACCAAATCTATCACCCACAGCCAGGCTCTGCTACAACTGCATTTGTTCTGACCCACTTGACAGAGATGCTCAACTGATGGAATTAAACCAGGCATTGAGGAGATTGATTGCCCACCCAACAAGATCAATAGACAAATCAATAGAGCCAGATCAATTCCCAGGAAGGACATTAAAAGACATTCCATGGCCAACCTCAGAATGACTGTTTTGGAAGAACTCTGCTATCGAGCGAAAGGTTGCTGAACTCACAATCTCAGAAGATCCCGACAAACACAGTGGGGTTTTCTTCTGCCTTCCCTTGGGCTCTTGCTTAGCAGGAATGCCCAAGTGCCCAAGCAGGAGAAGGAGATGCTCCCCTCTCCTGCTGTACTTCCCCAGAAACAGGAATGTGGGGGTAAGCTGCCCCCTGCCCCATAGCTCCTGTCCTCCTTTAAAGGCCACCAGGCCAGTGACCATCCGCATGTTGTCTCACAGAGTTCATGGCTCTACCAGACTGAGGCCTATTTTACTTCTGAGTGGGTTTCCATGTGTGGTAAACCCTGCTTTGTCAAAGAAGCTAGCACTGGCTGGGGTCACACATACAACATGGTGAGACATAAAGCCTGGTCTGCAAACTCTGCAGAAGGGATTCATACATCACACACTCTGCATCAGGCAGAAAGTTGGATGAGCCAGTCATGAAAGGATTTTGTATGGAATACGTGGTGGCCTTATTTCTGCCACATTGCGGGGTATGTGGTGGTTGTCTTCTGTTCTCATGATTTTAACGTATCTAAGGCCATCCAGAGTTGCTGTTTGCCCTATAAAAATTTAAATAAGTAAAGAGCCACATGCCAATCTTCTCATGCTTTGGCACAGCAGACAAGAAATGGGTTTACCATCCTGGACTTCTGCAGCCCAGCCTTGATGGAGGTGCCTCTTCCTGGAGGAGCTGGAGCCTCAGCCTGTCTCTAGCAAGTCTTCTTCCCCGCCTCCAAGACACAAGTCCTCCCCAAGATGGCCACCCCAGGCTCCTGCAGAGCAGGGCAGCTGCCATGGTCTGGGGACTACAGGAGCTCCAGCAGGAGAGAGGTCAGCCAGGATGGGGACTACAGGGTCACGCGTGGCCCTCCCTCTGGCAACACGAGGAAAGGCAGGGGGTGCAAGGCTGGTCATGGCGGGCTTCTCCCTCAGTCACCCCCCACCGGCTTCTGAAGGGGCTTCCTGTGGCTTCGGGGTGTCTCGGGACTTAAGCAGCAGCTGCCCCTGCCCCACCCGGGCAGAGGAGCTGTTGTCTGGGTTTCTGCCACGCCACCAGGGAACAATGGTGGTACCAGGCTTCTCTCCCCTTCTCCTTGGCAGACAGGCCAATCTCACATGAGATTTAAGAAGAGAAGTACAAAAAGGGGAGAGGATAGAAAAACGCCTCTTAATTTTCACTACTTATAAAAATTGGAATAGTCAGTGTCGGTCTAGAAAAATGACAGAATTGTTCCAAGCCAGGATAGTGATTTAAAGGAGAACCGAAAAGCAACGTCAATGCTCCGGGCAGAGCCCAAGACGTGCCCCAGCCAGGAATTGGGGAATCGCTGTTGCCAGTTTTGCAAAAGAGGCCAGAGAGAAGTGGCCTGGCTTCATGCACACAGCCTGGAAGGGTGGATACAGGTCAAGGTTTCTATAATGGATACAGAGAAATAGACAGCATCACATAGAAAAACAAGCCAATTATCTAGCACAGAATATTAATAATTTAATAGTAATAATAATTTATTAAACTTGTATGCCACCCAACTCTCAACAACTCTGGGTGGCTCACAATGTTTTAACCAGATTTTCCTTTTCCTCCCATTTCCCTGGAGCTCCCCACAAATGCCTGGATATTCCAGTTGCATCTCAGAGGAGCTGGCGACCCCCCTCATTTCCCAGCCTCCACCTAGCAACTGAAAAGGTCTGAAAATGCCCTGGATTTTTCTGCCTCCAGCAGAGAGGAAGGGTCCTGTCTGGGCATCCACGGATCATCTCTCCCAGGCTAAGATGGAGAGAAACAGGTGCATAGTCCCCCTGTTGGGGAGAGATGGGCAGTGAATAAATTTATAAATAAATAAAAAATAAAAAAAATATATTCCTTGTCTGGGCCGCGAATGCACCCAGTCCACGTGAGGCTCCCTTCCAACCTCTCCAGGTCTCCCATCCCAGGAAGCAGATCCCGCCCTCCCCTGATCTTCCCAATGTCTGCCCTAAATCTACGTGCCTCTCATCTCTTTTCTGGAGGGAGGCAGACGATCCCACCCTCTGTTCCTTGAGATTGTAAATCAGTCGATGCGCCCCTGCCTTACCAACCATTCCTGGCCCCTGTCTGGTAGAAGCGGTGCCGGGATCCAACCTTTTCATTGGATTTTCTCTCCCGTCCAGTGGTGGGGAAAAACCCGAGGAGCAGAAGCGGGGGCCAACGGTCGGAGGCAGCATTGGGAGCTGGGGGAACCTGCGTCGACTCCCTTTGGCCTGTAGGGGGCGCTCCCAACCTAGAGAAAGAAACAGGCGCCACAACTTCCCAGCCCCCCTTCCATCCCTTTTATGGGGCTGTGCAGGCATTTGTGGCCCGTTGCCAGCACGCCCGCAGGACCAAGGGGCGCAGGAGGCAGAGCCTGGATTTGGCAGGGCCGATGTGTGGCAGGCTGGGGAGGACCACCCCTGGGGACAGGCAGAGTCCTGTGCTAGCCGAGGCATCCTGCCAGAGGGGCCTTTCTTCTTCCCAAGGCAGTGAGGGTGCTAGCCAGAGGAGGTTGGCTGGGAGCTCTGAGGGAGGGGCTGAGGGAGCCCCAGAGGACGGGCGAATGCCAAAAGACGCCCTGCGGGTACCAGGGGCTTCACTGGCTCTCGTAAGTGGCCCAGTGCAGAATCAGGAGGAATCTTCCCAGGCTCTCCGGGTCCAGCTTGGGAAGCAAACATGATGGATTGGACAGGCGTGAGCTCAGAATACCAATGCAGGTGTGACTTGAGCAGCTAAAGGATAAGGTCTCATCAAGAGGAAGGGAGAGAGAGCGGAGCTGCACTCTGTCCTCCACACCTGCTCAGAAATCCAGGTGAATGACCTGTTGTGCATCTGGGCTCAGATAAATGGAAGAACAAATAACAGCAATATGGTTGTTGATGTCTGATATCAGCTGTCCAACCCAAGAGAAGGTGTAGTTTCTTGGGAAGAACTCGATGCAAATGAAGGCCAACACCAGCTACAGAACTGGCAGTTGTGATTTCAAGTTGTTTTGTATAGAAGAAGGAGAAGAAGGAGGAGGAGGAGGAGGAGAGGAAGAAGAAGAAGAAGAAGAAGAAGAAGAAGAAGAAGAAGAAGAAGAAGAAGAAGAAGAAGAAGAAGAAGAAGAAGAAGAAGAAGAAGAAGTCTTAAATATAAACTTTAATAGGGAAAAATGTAAAGTTCACCAAATACATAGAGAATGGGGGATGCCTGACTTGGAAATACCATTTGTGGAAAAGATCTTAGGATTACAGTAATAAATCTATATACTACTAAAACTCTTGTGTCTGTTTGATACCTTGTAACCTTTAACTGGGCAAAACAGTGCATTGTAGGGCAACAATTTTTGAACCAAGGTCCTCAAATGGCTTCAGCAAAGGATCGTTACCTTGTCGTGGTACTGGAGCTTGAGCACCTCAATGATGCCATGAGCTAAACTGTGAAGGGCCACCCAAGATGGGAAGGTCATGACAGAGAGGTCAGACTAAATGCGATCCCTGGGGAAGGTAATGGCAACCCACCCCAGTATTCTTGCCGTGAAAACTAAATGGATCAGTACAACCAGAGATATGTCGGTATACCATCAGAACATGAGACCCCCAGGTCGGAAGATGGTCAAAATGCTACTGGAGAGGAACAGAGGATGAGCTCAACTAGCCCCAGACGTGACGACGCAGCTAGCTCAAAGCCGAAAGGACGGCTAGTGGCCAACGGTACTGGTGGTGAACGGCAAATCCGATGTTCTAAGGATCAACACACCGTTCAAACCTGGAATGTAAGATCTACGAGCCAGGGCAAATTGAATGTGGTTATTGGTGAGATGTCAAGATTAAAGATAGACATACTGGGTGTCAGTGAACTGAAATGGACTGGAATGGGACACTTCACATCAGATGACCACCAGATCTACTACTGTGGACAAGAGGACCACAGAAGAAATGGAGTAGCCTTCATAATTAATAGTAAAGTGGCTAAAGCAGTGCTTGGATACAATCCAAAAAATGATAGAATGATCTCAATTCGAATTCAGGGCAAGCCATCTAACATCACAGTGATCCAAATATACGCCCCAACCACAGATGCTGGAGAAGCTGAAGTAGAGCAGTTCTGTGAGGATCTGCAGCACCTACTGGACAACACGCCTAAAAGATATGTCATTTTCATCACGGGAGACTGGAATGCTAAGGTGGGCAGTCAAATGACACCTGGAATTACAGGTAAGCATGTCCTGGGAGAACAAAACGAAGCAGGACATAGGCTGATAGAATTTTGCCAAGACATTTCACTCCGCATAACAAACACTCTCTTCCAACAACCTAAGAGACGGCTTTATACATGGACTTCACCAGATGGACAACACCGAAATCAGATTGACTACATCCTTTGCAGCCAAAGGTAGCGGACATCTGTACAGTCGGTAAAAACAAGGCCTGGAGCTGACTGTAGTTCAGATCACGAACTTCTTCTTGCACAATTTAGGATCAGACTAAAGAGATTAGGGAAGACCCACAGATCAGCTAGATATGAGCTCACTAATATCCCTAAGGAATATGCAGTGGAGGTGAAGAATCGATTTAAGGGACTGGGCTTAGTAGATAGGGTCCCGGAAGAACTCTGGACAGAAGTTCGCAACATTGTTCAGGAGGCGGCAACAAAATACATCCCAAAGAAAGAGAAAACCAAGAAGGCAAAATGGCTGTCTGCTGAGACACTAGAAGTAGCCCAAGAAAGAAGGAAAGCAAAAGGCAAGAGTGATAGGGGGAGATATGCCCAATTAAATGCAAAATTCCAGAGGTTAGCCAGAAGAGATAAGGAATTATTTTTAAACAAGCAATGCGCGTGTCATGATCGCCGTTGCGATGTTTGCGACATCGTAACGGCTCGCATGACAAAGCGCGGAGGCGTGTCAATGACTGGAGAGGTGTGGGCGATAAACTGGACAAAGAAGGTAATGGGTTTGGGAGATCTATTGAACAACAAGGTCTCATCGCCCGGTAATCAACCATTGACACCATTGTCAAAGAAATGATCAGGGCGAGGTTCGGAAGGGCGCATCCAGGCTTTTGAGGTCTAATCGCCTGGTAATGGACCATTACCTCTCAGGAAGATAAACAGGGCGATGCCCGGGGCAAATGGGGCTGGACGACCTCTCACCTATCAAATCTTGATGACCTGTCACTCCGTGGAACTCGTGGGGCACACCCGGGGAGTGTGGGGGTGGAGCACTGTTTGGCGCGAGACTATTTAATTCAACTTTTGGCGCACTTCCCTCACTCTCAGCTTTTTACT
This sequence comes from Candoia aspera, assembly GCF_035149785.1. Lineage (NCBI taxonomy): Eukaryota > Metazoa > Chordata > Lepidosauria > Squamata > Candoiidae > Candoia > Candoia aspera. Next base: position 78,257,236 of record NC_086160.1, read on the forward strand.
GGTGTGCATTCTATTCCAAATAAAAGCCAGAGCTTAAACTTGATTTAGAGACAGAGTCTTTTATTTGGTCTTAGGCATTCCTTACAGCGCGGAAGTGGAAGAAGACAATAGAATAGGAAGGACAAGAGACCTCTTCCAGAAAATTAGAAACATCGGAGGTAAATTCCAGGCCAAAATGGGTATGATCAAAGACAAAGATGGCAAGGACCTAACAGAAGAAGAAGAGATCAAGAAAAGGTGGCAAGAATATACGGAAGACCTGTATAGGAAGGATAACAATATCGGGGATAGCTTTGACAGTGTGGTCAGGGAGCTAGAGCCAGACATACTGAAGAGTAGGTTGAATGGGCCTTAAGAAGCTTTGCTAATAACAAGGCAGCAGGAGACAACCGCATCTCAGCTGTTCAAAATCTTGCGAGATGATGCTGTCAAGGTAATGCATGCTATATGCCAGCAAATTTGGAAAACTCAAGAATGGCCATCAGACTGGAAAAAATCAACTTATATCCCCTTTCCAGATTGGGAAAGGAGTATGGCAGGGCCGTATACTCTCACCCTACCTATTCAACTTGTATGCAGAACACATCATGCGACATGCTGGGCTTGAGGAATCCAAGGCTGGAGTTAAAATCGCTGGAGGAAACATTAACAATCTCAGATATGCAGATGATACCACTTTGATGGCTGAAAGCGAAGAGGAACTGAGGAGCCTTATGATGAAGGTGAAAGAAGAAAGTGCAAAAGCTGGCTTGCAGCTAAACCTCAAAAAAACCAAGATTATGGCAACCAGCTTGATTGATAACTGACAAATAGAGGGAGAAAATGTAGAAGCAGTGAAAGACTTTGTATTTCTAGGTGCGAAGATTACTGCAGGTGCTGACTGCAGTCCGGAAATCAGAAGACGCTTAATCCTTGGGAGAAGAGCAATGACAAATCTCGATACAATAGTTAAGAGCAGAGACATCACACTGACAACAAAGATCCGCATAGTTAAAGCAATGGTGTTCCCCATAGTAACCTATGGCTGCGAGAGCTGGACCATAAGGAAGGCTGAGAGAAGGAAGATCGATGCTTTTGAACTGTGGTGTTGGAGGAAACTTCTGAGAATGCCTTGGACTGCCAGAAGATCAAACCAGTCCATACTCCAGGAAATAAAGCCAAACTGCTCACTTGAGGGCATGTGTCATGCGCTGCCTGCCTCTGAATAATGCTCAGACACTGGTTCGATGGATCAGGCTCTGGTTTATTCACAGCGCAGTTACAGCGTCGGAAGAAAAAAGCTGAGAGTGACAGGAGCCCGCCGGTGCGGGGTTTAAATACCCCGCGCCGGTCAGCGCCCCCTCACTCGCGGTCACGTCACCCCCCCTTTGTCCAATACGTTGCCCTGCCGGTGGGTGAGGGGTTGTGAGGCCCCGCTGGCGTTCCGGGATCGCCCATCATCGGGTTTTCTATTCATCCGGTGATTGCTGTCAGCTGGGCGATCTCCGTTGTATTGGCGCTGATGGCTTGGGTGTGCTCCGTGATCCGTTTAGTTATTGTCTGTTGGCCGTTAGTCGTTGTGAGTTGATGGCTACTTATCTTGAGCCCCTTCTCCTGTTTCCTTGCTATTGTCATGTGTGCCATTGCGCTGATGACTTCAGCTCAACGGCACTCATGACAGCATGATATTAAAGGCAAAACTGAAATACTTTGGCCACATAACGAGAAGACAGGACACCCTGGAGAAGATGCTGATGCTAGGGAGAGTGGAGGGCAAAAGGAAGAGGGGCCGACCAAGGGCAAGGTGGATGGATGATATTCTAGAGGTGACGGACTCGTCCCTGGGGGAGCTGGGGGTGTTGACGACCGGCAGGAAGCTCTGGCGTGGGCTGGTCCATGAAGTCACGAAGAGTTGGAAGCGACTGAATGAAGAAACAACAACAACACCTCAAATGGGCTAACTTACAGAATGTGCCCAAAATCTGGGACCCATGACTCCTGTAGAATAGAAATTTGGCAAATTTTATAAAACATTTTTATATAAAAATTATCATAAAACATTTTATAATACAAAATATCATAAAACATTTCCTGTGGTCAGCTCCTGATCTTTGATTGGGCCATACAGTTCAATATGAGTGACATGGGCTACTTTCAGGGCAGATACATCTCTGAATATCTCCCCGAATTTTTAAGAACTTTTCCAGTTAAGGCAGGACATCAGAAGCTCTGCCATTGTTGAAGGCATTGAGAAATCTGGTAAGGAAATCTCTCTGAAACAATGACCCAATTGGTCAAGGGTTGTCTAGTTACAAACTAAGTATGAATCAGCAATGAGATGTAGTTGTAAAAAAGGCACATGAAATTAAAGCTGAATTGACCATTTCCAAATCGTAGGAACAGCTCCACTCTGAGACTCACTTGGAGCCCCGTGTCCAGTTCAAAGCACCACCTTCAAAAAGGAATCCAGATTGGTGTAGAGAAAGGCAACCAGAACGATGGGCAAAAGAGAAATGGAAGGAGCCGGGCACGTCATCTTCGGAAAGACGGCTGCAGTGGCAGGGGTGTGTGTGTGGAACATGATAGCCCTCACCGGAGACCTGAATGGACGTTGCACCACAGAAGGGCAAGACCTGTTCTCTCATCCCAGAGCAGAGGACATGCAATAATGGGTTTAAGTTACAGGAAGGCGGATTGAATGTCAGGAAAGCGTTTTAGTTTAAAAAGAAGAAAGAATCAGTGCTGTGCAGCTGTACATACTGTGGGTTCAGTTTGAGAGTGGGGATGGGGTGCAGGAAGAGGGGCCCATACTGACCCCTGGCCTTGGGCCAGCAGGGCCTTGACCTGGCCTCCTTGCCCAGGATGGGGGAGGGCTTCTCTGTCCCAGCCAGGCTCAGGAAGCTGAGGGCCCGGTGCTGCTGGACAGCTGCATTGGTTGGTCTTGGCAGGCCAAGGGGAAACAGCAACCCGCTGTGCCAGTGACGCTGCCCCGTGGCAAGGGGGATCCCTGTGGGCATCTGACCTGCCTGCCCTTGGTTCAAGCCACCCACAGGACTGGCCCAGGGCAGCAGCCACTCCCTGGCAGCAGAGGCTGAGGCCATGGAGAAGGGAACGGCGGGCGTACAGCCACAACCCGTCCCCCTCAGGGCGCTGTCCCTGGGCCAACACTTAGAGGCCGGCTGCGGCTGCCGCTTCTCTGTCATTCTAGGCAGGGAAGCGTCTTGAGGAAGGCTGGGCCCGGCTGCGGAGGAGAACCAACCACCCAGCGGTATTTCCATGAGGCAGGACTGGCTTCGCTGGGAGTGCTGGAGGAAGCCCCCCGCTGCCAGGCCCCGCCCCCCCAGAAAGTGGCTCCAAGAGACCCGAAGTAGCTGGGGCTGAGAAGAGAGACGACCCCCCGCCTGGTCTTGGCAGTAGGCTCTGCTCTCCCTCTTTGCAGCCCACCCAACCCCATTGGCCATCAGGAGTGCCACCAGTGTAGTCAGGAGTCCAGAGGGTTGGCCTTTGGGCCAGTAACTGAATTGTGGCAGGTGCAGAGTCGTCCGGGAATTGTTGCAAAACCCGGCCGATGAGTGGCTGACTTGGATCAATACCTTCTTCCTGCTTGAAAGGCCCCCGTGCCCAAGTGCGGCTGTGCCTGGGGCCTTTGGCCTGGGATAGGCAGACAGGTTCTGTGATCCTGCCAACAGAGGTATGATCTGGTAAGCCTTCCCAGGTGCTCCCTGCCCCCTCTGACAATGACACGGATCCCCAGTCTGGAGATGTGCAGACAGGCACATCCCTGAACCCCAGAGGGGGTTCTCTTGCATCACCACAGAGCTCAGCTGCGGGAAGAAAAGGCTTGTGGGAGGGAGTGCTGAGAGCATCATCCGTGTGTTGGCTGGATGTCCCCAGTTGCCTTGGTCTGCTTCTGCATTCAGGGCAGGGGTCTGCCTTCACAAGGGTCGGGATGGCGCTGGAGCAGAGCTGAGACAGCTGGAAGTTCTTTCCTCTCCACTCCCCCACCTGATGAAGAAGATGCCCAGGGCCTACCTAGAGCCAGACCTTCCCTGGGTCACCGTGTGTGGCCTCCCATCCACAGAGCAGCTCTTCCTTTTTGTGGTCCCCAGCACGGACCTGGGAGGTAACTGGAATCAGACAGTGGCTGTCCCCTCTGGGGCTTGGTAACCCAAAGCTGCCCCCCACCCAAGGAAGGGAGGCTCCAATCTAGCAGGCCCTTCGAGGAGGACCTCGAGCCTGGCCTTCGGATTGTCCTCCAGTCCAGGGGAGAGGTGGGCTCTCCCAGCACAACACCAGCGGCAAGGTGTCTGCAAAGGACCCTGCCGTTGGGCTGCGTGCGAAAGAGCATTCTGCTGGGGAGATACTTTAACTGACCAAATAAGGGAATGGGAAGGAGCCGTGCAGCTGACTCCTGGTTCCTCGCCAGGTCTGCCGGAGGACCGAGGGACGGTCCCAAGGGGGGGCCTTGCAGAATGCCCTGAACATTTCCTAATGGAGGATTCTTGGGGTGGGTGGGAGGCGCTGCATGAGCCACAGGGATGTGTCCTGCCCAGCAGAAAGAGGGAAAAAGAGTACGCCCCTCTCCCCAAAGCTGAAATGCGGCTCACCTGAAGAAAACACAGGTCCTGCTCAGGGCAGATGAGCCATGGGAGAAGACAGGCTGTCCCCCTGGGGAGTGGGCTCAGTCCCAGACCCCTCCTTTTCCAAAGCCACTGGGATGCTACAGGGGGTTGGCTGCCCTTGCGGGGGGCGGGGGGCAGCAGTCCAAAGCCTGGCCAGGGCCTGGGCTTTTCTACTCCTGAAAAGGGGCTCCGGAATGTCTTCCCTCCCGTCCCCCAGACACCCACCGGCAAGATACCCAGAGGAGGGTCCAGCCCAGGGCTCATTTCGCCTCTCTGTCCTTCCTGGAAAGCCCTGCCTCAGCTCAGCCCCTGGCTCAGGGTGCTCCTGGGACCTCACCAACCCCATCCACGTGCAGAACTGGGCAATGAAAGTCCACTGCAGCGTCCCTGGAATTTCCCAGGCCAGAGGGGTTGAGTGCAGAGATTTAATTTCAGGAATGTGTGGCCGCTTCCTTTCAGGATGCGCGCACCCCCCCCCCCCGCATACGCCCAATCCTGGCATTCACAAAAGCCCTTGCCCTGCGCGTGTGTCCAGCTCCAGAGGGCACCCCCCTCGAGACCCGCGCGCAAGGCGACCGGGCAAACCAGTAAGTTCACCGCGGCGGCGGGCGGCGGGGCCCAAGTCGGCTCGGGCTTGGCTTTGCACCACGTGGTCCGCTGCCCCGCCCCGCGGCGATCTTCGCTATCCCGCCGGTCCCTCCCCGCGGTGTGCTGGGGCGGAGGCGGGGAGGGCAGGGGCGCGCTCTTCCCGGCCCGCCGCCACCTCGGAGCCGCGGTCCGTTCGCCGTCGGGGGTCTCGCGATGGGCAGCAGCGCCGTGGACCTGGACAAGCATAGCCTGGCGCTGCTGGCCGCCAAGAGCGACGTGGTGAGCGGCCGAGCGGCCGCCAGCTGGTGAGTGGCGCGGCTGCCCTTCCCGGACGGGGGCCGAGGGGCTCCGGTGCCCGCCCTCCTCCCAGCAGCCAGGCTCCGGTGCTGCAGCCTCCCGGACGCGGTGGGGCGCGGGCCTGCCGGGCGTCGGAGGTGGTCCTTGTGGGGCCGGAGCTCGGGCGCCCACGGAGCGGGCAGCGCGACGCCGCTCTTGGCTGTGACTTTGGCAACCGGGGCGGGAAGGAGCCGCGTGGCGTGGCGTGGCTCGCGAGCGAAGTTGCGCCGCGCAAAGCGGTCAGCGGGCCAGCTGGGTCTCCTGGGGGGCGGGGGCGGCAGGTCGCCTTTCCCCCAGTCGCCTCGCCTCAGTGCCCGCAGTGGCTTCTGCTCTTTGCCTCCTGGAAGGCAGCCCAGCCCCGGAGCCACTTCGCCCCCGCCCCCCGGGAAGTCCCTGGGGAGAACTCGGGGAAGCCAAGCGGCGCTCCTTCGGAGAGTCGAAGGGGAGGGGAGCCGCGCTGGGAGGGAGGCCCGACCAACCCACCTCCGCCTCCCAAGTCCTCTGCTGGACGGCAGAAGTGCTCTCCTGGGACATACCCCCCAGGCAGGGCCCGGCTGGGCCCGGCCTACTGCTCGGCCTCCCCTCCTTCAGCTGCTGTCCCTCACCATTCTCAGCCTGCTGCAGGGAGCTGCTTAGGTGGGGCGCTAAATGCCGATCTCTCCTGGGACCACCTGGGACCACCGTGGGCTGCCGGAGGGCACTTGCCCTTCAGCAACCCCACGGGCACAGGAGCTGCTGGTGCTGGTGCTGGTGCTGTTCTGCTTCACCAGCCTCTCTCTCCCAGGGAGTGCCAGGAGCTTCTGGCTGGGGTTGCAAAGTGCTGTGTACAGGGGCATACTGGTGGATGACAGTTCAGCTGTTGGCAGATCACCCCCCCCCCCCAGCCTCTCCCTGCCACCTTCCCTGCGACAGAGCAGCAGGTCAGGGAGAGGGGCAGCCCAGAGCTTAGGCCCTTCTGCGCACCCTGTTTCTACTGTGTGCCAGCTTCAGGATGACGGAGCCCAGGCCTCTGCCCCTGAACTTGGTGTGTGGAGGGGGGAACGAAAAGTGAGGACTTGCCCCCTTTCTGCTGGTCAGATGGTGCAGCTGAAGTTCTGGGTGCCGGAAGCTGGGCCTGCCAGCCCCTGTAGGGCCAGGTTTGGATTCCCATGGGCCTCATCCTTGAAGACTCCACCTTGCCTGGCTTGTATGGATGGATGGAGCTCGTATGGAGCCCAACCAGCCTCTTTGGCACTTGCAGAAGGTCTCTTTCGCCAGCAGAAGCTGAAGGACCTGCACCTTCAACTCTGTCTTGGAGAGTGAGGAGCCGTCAGTGGGAAGGGTGGGGAGATCTCAGTGGGCCCCTCTGGTGGGCCTGCCCCCCCCCCCCGCGCGCTTGCCCCAGAGGAGGCCAGAGGCCAGGCCAAGGGAAAGGAAGCTGGCCATGCTGGGTCCAGTGGACCGATCCTGCCACAGATCCTGCCCATCCAGGTCGCTGTAAGAAGGGTGTGGCTGAGATGGCTGCTGAAGCCGAACCATTAGCAGCAGCTGCAAAAGGGGAGTGCCCCAGCTGCTCTGGTGGTCCTTGCGTCCCTGTCCTCTGGCCAGGCGCTGAAGGGAGGTATGCACGCGCAACCCTTCCCTGTGCAAGCAGTCTGGGTGCACAGGTGTGTGGGTAGGGGTCAAGGGTCAGGCATCAGCAGAGGCTGCTACAGCTTGTATCTGTTTCAGAACAAGGCCAGAGGGTGAGACTGTCCCATGCAGGGAGGAAGGGGACAAGGTGGGTTGGGGGTTGCCCTCCCTCCTGCTGGCTGAGGCCAGGGAGGGGCAGGGAGGCCTGGGGGGGCAAAGCTGCTGCTGGCCTTGTGCAGCGGGCTAGCCCTTTTCCTGGGAATGCCACCTGGGTGCTTGGCACCACCTGGGCCTCCTTCAGCCAAGAGTAGCCCCTCCTGCGTCTGTCATTCCTGCTCAGCAACACAGCCCAGCCCCAGGAAAGCAAGATGTGCGCTGCCACACATGTCCCTCCCTCCCTCCCCACCTCTCTTGGAGGATCCGCAAGGGAAAGGGAATGGGGGGGGGTGGAGGGCGCTGGGGGCTTGGCTTCCCCAGAAGGAAGGGAAGGAGCCAGCTGTGCTTTCTTCAGATCCCAGTGCCGTTGCCCCACCTGGAATGCCCAGAAGGGAGGCTGTCCTGCACTGGTGCAACTGCTGTGGCCACTGGGAGCACAGCAGGAGCTGCATGCAGGGAGGAAATGAAGCACCTCCTTCTGAGGGGCTGGGGGAGGGCTTGGCCCCACATCTCCCAGCAGGGCCCCTTCCCTTGGATCCCCCCGCCGTGCCCCCCTCCGTGCCCTCCTCCAGCCTCCATTGTCTGAGAGCGGATGCACTTCCTCCTGCTCAAAAGACGGAATGGGGAGGGGGTAGCAACTGCTGGGGGGGGGGATTCCACCTGCCTAAGGAGCCCAGCTTGGCAGGCATCTTGTTTCCAAGGGCAACCAGCCTGGCAGGGGCGAAGGTGGCAGCCTCCTCTGCCCTGAAAACCAGACAGACCCTCTGAAGCTTCTCTGGTGCCTTTCTCCCCCTCAGACCCAGTAACAGAATGATGGGGGTGCTGGTGGGGAAATAGGTCTTGGGGGTGACTTGAGAGGCAGGTGACTCTCTGCTGTGTGGCCAGGACTGCCACCATCCAAGGCCTGGCCCTGGCCAGTCGTTGGGGTGGTCATCATTCCAGCTCCACGGTGGCAGCAGCGTCTCTTCCCTTTGTCTGGCCGGGAATGGGGGCGGTGGGGTGCCTGGCTCCCAGAATCAAGGTGGGGCTATGGGATCTTCCTGGCTTGTACCATCTGGTGCCCAGACTGAGAGCATGGTGTTGGGGAATGGGCTGCATGTGTGAGGCTGGAACTCACATATTCTCTGCAGGTGGGCCGGAAACACATAGGCTGTGGCATGTTTTGCAGCAGGTGGCCAGCATGTGGTCACTTGGGGAAGGCAGCCATGGCCACACAGCCTGCAAGAAAAGGAAGCCAAAATGCACAGAGACCGTGCCCTAACTGGGCCACCTGAAGCTCTTCAGCAGAGCTACAGGCTTTGCCCTTCGGTGTTCAGAGGCCATTAAAAAGGGAGCGGCAGGAGGGGGAAGGAGAAAGGGCCTCCGCTTCCAGCCAGGGCACCTATTGAGAAGCAAAGGCCTGGCTGTGCTGGGCTTGGGCTGCCGCTGATCCTCCTGTTCAGGGCCACAGTGGATGATGGGGCCTGCAAACCCCCATGCCTGGCTCCTAATGCTGACCCCTCTCTGCCATCCAGGGCTCTCTTTGGCTATGAAAAGTCCAACGAGCTGAAGCTCCTTGACTCGGGAGGTAAGATGGGAAGCCTGGCCACACTCTCTCTCTGTCGTATCTACCATAGTGGGGCCTGGGATGCCCCAGAGATATGGGGGGAGGCGGCCAGGGCCCCCTCGGCCTGATCCACAGGGCTCTGCTCTGCCCATTCCTCCCCACTCTGCTTCCTCTCTCCTTCTGTGGCTCCCAGCTGCTGGGATGATGCTCCTGGGAGGGAGAAGGGGCATCTGTGGCAGAGAAAACAGGTAGCTCCCTGGGAATGGGGTTCAGCTGCTTGCAAAGGGTGGGGTGGGACAGGCTATATTCGGAGGATCTGGAGGTCAGGGGCATGGCGCCTAGGAGCCCCATCTGCCTAACCGGGCCTCCCTCTGCAGGTGGGGGTCCGGATGAACTTGCCAAGCGCTTCCAAAACGGGCGCATCATGTATGGGTTGTGCCGCCTGTCTGAATCCGCTGCAGGGATGCCACACATTGTCCTGATCCGTTGGGTGAGTGTGCAGGAGTGGGATCTGGGTCTGTAGCTGTGGTGGGGGGGAGCAGAGAGGTCATGTGGCTGGAAGACAGTGGCCACACAAGTCAGATCCAGCTGCTGTACAGGCTGTCCTCGAGTAACAACTGTTCCTTCAGCAACCTTTTGAAGTTACAGCTGCGCTGAACGAAGGGACTTATGATTGGTCCTCAAAGTTCTGGCCGTTGCAGTGCCCCCGCGGTCACATGAACAAAATTTGAGCTCTTGACAACCAGCTTGCACATAGAACTCGTTGCAGCACCCTGTCATCACGTGGTTGCCATTTGCGACCTTCCCTGCCAGCTTCCCACAAGCAAAGTCAATGGGAAAGCCGGCAGGGAAGGTCGCAGGTCGCTCCGGCAAGTCTCCCCCACCCCCAGCCTTTCTTCACTCGCACGCTCCATGCCCTCCTTCCCCCTTCGCCTGCACGCATCCTGCATGTTCTTTTCCTGGCCTTCCTGAGCACCCCCTCCCGCAACTCATGTGTGGCCTGCGCTGGGCCTCCCAGGGCCTCCCCCACCCCTGCAGCACCCCCGCACTCTCTACCCTGGATTCTCTCCACTTCTCATTTAACGACCCACCCACGTGTCTGGAGTTACAACAACTGGGACTGCCTGGATTGTCGTTAAGTGATACAGTCACATGACATCGCTTCCAACCACATCACTCAGCGATGGCAACGCTGGTCCCAACTGCGGACGTAACTCAACTACCTGTATTCGTCCTGCTCCTGACCTCCCCAAGGCATTGCAGCCCACCCTCTGCCAAGGTGGAGGCTCCTGGTTGCAGCAGCTCTCCAGGGCCGCCCTCTTCTCCACCTTCCTCCTCCAGAAGAGCCGACTGCTAGTCCCTGCCACCCATCCTTCCCTTGGGTAGGCCACAGCCGTGTCGGGTGCGTTGGGCTGAGCGAAAGAGAGGTGGGCCCCAGCTGCCTCCGAGGGCCTCCCCAGCAGAGGGGGATGTGAACCTGGCTCGCCCGGTGCCAATCCCAGCCAGGATTCCCCCCCCCCCGGCTTCAGGAGCTGCGCTCAGGCCCCCCCTTCCCAGTGTCGGGAAAAGCATCCAGACCCTCCTCTTTAGCCTTTGCCATTTTGGATACGTTAACAATAGTCTCTGCTTATTGCGATCTCTTTTTTTTCCATTGTTCGCCACCTTGAGTGGGTAGAAAGGTGGAAGAGTAAATCTCGGGGTGGGCCAGCCATTGGCAGGGTGGGAGCAGAGCACGTGCCTTCCAGTGGCCTGGGGGAGCCCCCCTCCAGGAGGGCTGGCCCTACGAGGACACTGATTAATTTGTAGCTCCTGTTTCTAAGGCTGCCCAACTCAGACAACTCTGGGCTCAGCGGGGCAGCAGCTGGAGGGAAGGAAAGCAAGTGGCAAGGGGCTGGGGCTTCTGGCTGGCCAGCGCTGCCCCTTCATGGAAGTGAACCCCTGAAATCATGGGCTGGGGGAGGCCAGAGGTGCGTTTCCAAGTGGCCGAGCAGCCATTGGAAATGGCAGGGCCTCCCTTTGGAAGAGCCAGAGAGGAGGCAGTTGTAAGGAGCACATACAGGGTGCAGTTCTTCACAGCCTCCAGATGGAGGACGGAGCGCTGGCCCTGAAGTGGATCTCCCATTTGAAGGCCCATCTCTTCCACTACCCTGTCCCCCCCCCCCCCCGCAGTCTCTCTTCCTCCAGAGGTTAAGCCCTAGAAAGGACTGGGGGTTTCTGTGGCAGAATGGGGATGCGGCAATGCAGGGAGAGGGAATCTCTGCAGCTCTGGTGTATCTAGAACAGGGTTTCTCAAGCTCAGCAACTTTAAGTTGTGTGGACTTCAACTCCCAGAATTCCCTAGCCAGAAACGCTGCTCTCGAACAGGGATACTGTGCCTAATTCTCCAAATCATGTGCTCCTTGCTGTGGAGGAGGTGGGTCCTCGTAGCCGGGATCGCTGCGTTGATCTGAGTGGGGGGACGGCTGTATTCTCACGGCCAAAAGGACAGGAAGGCAACAGTTGGGGGCTTCTGGAGGGGCCTGCCTCGTCTTAAATTGTGCAGTTGCTGCAAGAGCCTTTGAGAAAAGGGGGTTGGAAAGGAGAAGACCACCTGGTTCCTTCTTTGGTACTAGGTTGGCGAGAAAGTCCTGGACTCGCAGCAAGAAGCATGTGCTGGGCACCTGCCAGCCATCCGGGCCTTCTTTAAGGTGGGTGCTGTAGGCTGTAGGAAGAAAGGAAGGACCTTCCCCTCCTGCAGGGTGTCCTGGGTACGCCAGAGTCTTCCCCGGGGCTGCGGTGCCTTTGTGCCTGGAGCGCCTTGCTTTCTGCTACTCTTGGAGGAGCCGCTACCCCCCCCCACCTGGCAGCAAGGAGCCGCTTCTTTGCATCCCCCACGGCCCTTCAGGGGCTCCGAAAGAGACCACAAAGGCCAGGATCCAGCTCCAGGACGGGCACCCTTTCCCCGCTGGCCGCCGTGCCTCCCTTGCCCTGCTGATGGCCTAGCCCCGGCTGTGGGAGGCTGGGTGGGTCACCTAAAGGAGTCGGAAAGGGTTCTCTGCGGCCTCTGCCCAGCACCTTGCAGGAACTGCCTGAATATTCCCAGGAGCAGGACTTCTGGGCCGGGTTGAAGGGGGGTCCCTGCACTGCTGCCACCTCTCCTCCTCTGCAGGAAGTCCACCTGGTGTTGAAGGCGAGCCGGGCTGAGGAGGTGACCCGGGAAGGGCTGGTGCACCGGCTGTCCCTGGCGGCCCCCCCAGGAGCCACCTTCCCCAAGAAGGACCTGCCTGAGAGCCACCCTGCCACTTGCCTTTGGCAGCCATGCCCGGGGGTGGTGGAGGCACCTGAGGGATGTCCCCTGGGTCGAGGGAGGCTGTTTTCAGGGCCCCCCTTGTTTGCCTCCTCAGGGCACCAACTACCAGAAGACCAACCCGCTCCTGGAGATCCTGCACACCAGGAGAAGCTCCTTCTGGGTGCAGGCAGAGGTGAGGGGTATGTGCTGGGCTGCTGGAGGACGGGCTGCAGCGCGCTGGGTCGGCGGTGCCATTCTGCTCTCCCTGACTCCCTGCAGCGGGAAGAGGAGCAGCGGCGAGCCCTGGAGGAGCAGAGGCGCTGGGAGCACCAGCGCATGGAGGAGGAGTGCCGGGAGGCAGCCGAGCGGGAGCGCCGGGTGCAAGAGAAGGAGCAGCTTGTCCAGGAGCAGAGGTGGGCTGGGCTTGCTTGCCGCATGGACCGCCGGCCCCTTTCTGCGGCCCGTGGATCTGCCCTCTGGGTCCGAGGGTCTGCTGCTGCTTCCAGATGCATTGCCCTGCTCCCACACACATTTGCCTGGGTCAGTCAGGGGAATAATGTGCAACCCCCCCAAAAAGGTCCGTTTATCACTGACTTAAATTTAGCCCTAAATGGGCCAGTTTTAGCATTTACAGTGTTAGGCACTGCAGCAATATCTACAGGTAGTCCTCAACTTAGGACCATAATAGGGACCCAAAAATTCATGGTTAAGTGGCGCAGTCGTTAAGCAAGGCATCGTGTGACCACACCCGATTTTACATTTTTTGTGGTGGTCATTAAGTGAATCATGGGGTTCCCCATTGATTTTGCTGGTTGGAAGCCAGCTGGGAAGGTCGCAAATGGCAATCACGTGACCCCGGGACGCTGTAACCGTCCTAAATACATGCTGGTTGTCAAGCGTCCCCCACTCCATTCTAGAACTCATTGCCATAGTCTGGAGGCACAGGACATGCTTCCCAGATTGGCTGCAGTGGCCAAGTCACGCCTCCTGCTGCCTACCTAGCCAATGGGAAAGGGCTAGTGATGCAATGAAGCCTTGCCTGAACACTTCTGCTCCAGCAAGGGCTCATGGGATATCAGGCGCTTCCTGGAGAAAGTGGGTGACTTTTGAGCTGGGTGCTCTGATTGCACATTGCAAGACGTTTTTGTAAGACGCGACTTGGTCAGTAGTCAACAAGGCTGCCATTGGGAAAATAATAATCTTCTGGCCCAAACAATGTTTTCTAAACCTATGTTTCTCAGGCTTGCTTAAGGAAAGTGCCCAGACATCCCCTTCCTTAGCCCCTCTGGTCCCACTGGACGGCCCACGCGATCTTCCTGGGCTGGCTCTGCTGGCCAGGGAAAACAGATCCCCTTACTTCCCCTGCTGTGGCCATGTGCCCTGTCCACCCAGAAGGGTCAGAGCCGAGCAGATGGTGGGAGGTGGGCGCCTGGCTGATGTGGGAGCAGAGTGGTGAGGATGGGTTTGGGCTGGAGCCCGGCCAGCCCCGCCCTGGATCCCCACCATCCTGACGGGGACAATTACTCTTTCTTTTACTTCCCTCAGGAAAGGTTTAATGAGCTGCCGGGCCACAGGGCAGCAGACCAATTAAGGCACACAGAATGAGGTAGTAATAAACTGCCATGTCCTCAATTATGCTAGAAGAGTGAGTGTCCGGCCTTTTCTGGGAGCCCACTGGAAACCGAGTCCAGAACCCCGATCTCACCAGAGGGTCTGCTCTGGCCCCAGAAAACTAGGGGGAATGACCCACCCAGAACAGGCCTCAAAGGTTTGGGGACACCCCCCTCCCCAGCTTTCTGGGAGGTGCCCTTATCAGGGGTGTGTGTGTGGGCAGCATGCCCACAGGGGGATGCCTGCAGGAAGCTCATGAGCTGCTGCCAGCGCAGGACTGCTGGATGCTTGGCAAGGCGACTCCAGAAACGCACATTGACCCTGGAAGGCCAGCGCTGCCCTGGACCGGCGCTCTTCGGCAGGACCTGCCCCAGGATCAGCCTCACTGGGAGTGCTGGGGACTTGCCCTCACCCTGTCTGTCTGGGCGGAAAGGCTGGTGGGCAAGATAGGTCTTATCTGCCCCCTTGAGCAGCACCGGATGGGGAGAGGGACCCCCTGTGCCCAGGGCAGGGCCCCATCAGCTGTAGACAGCCAGGGCTTGACTTAGCACAGACCAGGCTTCTTGTCCATGAAGAGATTTTGTTTACCTCTTGATTTCCTTTGCACGTCACCCTGAAAACCCTGGCTGTTGGCAGCCAATAGACTGTAAAGAGAAACGATGGAAGCAATGTTTTAAATCAGACGGGCTTGACCTAAGGCCCAGAACCCCACAAAAGCCCCCACAAAAGTGCAGCTTCCACAAGAGTGTTATCATGCTGGTTCTGTGGGGCATGTTTCTGGGCATGCATCAGTGCAAATGGAGCACCTCCCATAACTCTTTAAAGCAGCCACCTCTTTTCTCAGAAGTACAAGCAATCCAAGGAAAAGGTGGAGTTGCTTTAAAAGACCACAGATGGGTGCTACTTGCAGGCCCCCACTGGCTCGGGAACACCTCTTTGGAGTCAAATGAGGTGCTGCATGACTCTATTAACCACTCACACATTACATTTAAAGGATAAATGTGAAATGAAAGGTAGCTTTTGCCCTGCCTCCCTCCACTTTTTGCCTGGAAGAGAGACACACTAAACAGGACGGGAAAGGAAGCCAAAGGGGATTCTCCTGCCCCCCCAGCTGGTGGGATGGGCATTGCCTTCTCTCCCTGCTCCCACCAGACCCCTTCAGACAAAGCAGCACATCCACAACCCTTGGTTTCCCCACATGCGGTGCCACAAGGGGAAGATCCACCTTTGCCACCCGCAGGAGCGAGCTAGGGAGTGCCATCTCCTGAGCAGCTCTGCCACCTCCTCCCACAGGAAGCAGCAGGCCCAGCGGGAGGCAGAGGAGCATTGCTGGGAAGAGGCCCGTCGGGTGAGTGCCCCTGCAGAGGCCTGTGGGAGCTTTACCCTCTCCCCCACCCCAGGTCTGAGGACAAGCTGGGCGGGGCGGGGCAGGGCAGGGGGCCCTTGGTTGATCATGGGATGGGGAAAGGCGTGTTGGCAGAGTGCTAGGAAAGCATTTGGCCCAGGAGAGATCAAGAAAGTCACACACCAGGCATTTCTATAAAAATAATTTTATTTACAGAAAACAAACATATTTAAAGGCTGTTTGCTGAGAGGAGAGATTTCTCTCAGCTGCATATTCTCTGCAAGCCTACACAGAAGGGAAACTGAAACTAAAACAAGTTCAGGCAAGTTCCTCCCTTGGGCAATGCAACCATTAACATGTGAAAAGGGGACAAATTCAACCTCTTCACCCTGCCAAAATGATTAGTTACCATAGTAACCTTAATCTGTAGTAGAAAACCTTAATCTGTAGTAGAAAACAATATATTAACAAGGCATGGCCCCCCCCAGAAGCCCAGGTGGCTGCAGGGGTTCCATGTGTAGGGTTTAAGGAGGCTTGGCAGGCTGAAGTCCAGCAAGTGACTCTCCTCAGCATAGGAGGCAGGTGCTTTACCTGTTGAATTGATGCCTGCCATCCAGCTCCCTAGAAATCGGTATCCCAGCTCCTACCCCCTGACTGTGGCTTTCTCTCTCCTCTTGGCTGGCAGCGGGAGCAAGCAAAGGCGATTTCTCGGACGAGTCCTTGGAGCCAGGCAGGAAAGAGCGCCCTGGTGAGCAAGGGGTTGCTGGTGGTGACTCCTTGGCCACCGTGGGCACTGCTTGGGGCACTGGGGTGCCAGTGGGCCATGGGCACGATTGGTGCAGCTGGGCCTGCTGGCCAGGCATAACATGTGTTTGGCAGGAGGTCCCAGCCCAAGCCACGTCTTGCTGGAGGGCTGCACCCTTTCCCTGGAGCTGCTGCAGCACATCCAAGCCTTCCGCTGCTTTCCCCAAGCCCACTGAAGCCCTTCACCCTCCCTCGGGCTCCACTTTGAGGAAGCTCTGGCAGCACCAGAGGCTGTTGCCCATCGGGTGTGAATGGGCTCGCTTGCAGAGAGGCATGAATCAGCCCCTGCTTGGGGAGGAAAGGGGACAGTGGAGGGAGAAGCCCCTGGGCCGCACGCATCCTGTCAGCAGCTTCTGTTGTCTTTGGCAGCAGGATCCTGCGGCTGGGCCGGGTTCGCAGCAGCCCCACCACCCATGGGACTCCTTCCAGCAGAGAGACCGGCCAGGCTGGGCTTCGGGGGACCCAGGGCCAGGTGAGCACCACCAGCTTCTCCCAGGCCGGCCCTGCCGGGGACCAAAGAACCTCCTGCGGGCCGGGACTGCTGGGCTGGCTGGGGAGCTCCCTTTTCCAGGCGGGAGCAACACGGGGATCTGGGGGGGCAGCTACTTTGGCAAGGGCGCCATGTCTCCCCCCTGCCCGCATCCTTTTGACATCCGAGCAATTTGGGGTGTTGTTGCTTTACTTCCAAACTGGAGATACGGCCAAGTTTGGTTTGGACGTGTGCGTGACCGCTTTTCTTCCCTGGCCTTGAACACCCCAATTTTCTCAGGGAGATTTTCAGGAAAGGCCACTGCAGGCTGGCTCATGACACATCTCCTCTCTGTTCTCCCCCACCGCGGCACCTGGATCAGGAATGCCACGGCGCTGTTTTCTCCGCTACCAGCGCAGCCTCACGGAATCCGCTTACATCTTCCGTCTTCCAGATCCAGATCTCTCCGGCAGCTTCCAGGCCTCACCCCCTGCCATCGGCCCCAAGCCCGGCACTCCCACCTCTGACCCCGAGGGGAGGCTTCCCAGCACCGGCAGCCTGCCTCAGCCAGCTTTGCCATCCACCAGCAGCCTGCTGGCTCTTGCTCACTGCGAAACAGAGGCAGCGCCCCCACGCAGTACCCCCTGCCCGGCACCCCCAGCCCTTGCGTGTGCTTTGAATGGTGCTGAAGCTGAGCCTGCCTCCCCCCCTCTGCCGCCCGGCCCCTCCCCCTCCCCCAAGAACGAATTCGAACCCCCTCGGGGGCAGGGGTGCTCTCCCCTTGCTGCCCCCTGCGGGGAAGCCCTGTCCCCCAGCCCAGCCACCTCTGGAAGGGCAGCAGGCTGGGCAGAGCTGCCCGGCGACAGTGGCGGCCGCCCCAGAGCAAACCCTCCCCCAAGCGCTCTTCCAGGGGGGACGGTCCCCACAAAAGGTAAGCCCGCCTCCCTGCGCCTTGCTCGAGGGGCAGGGTGGGCATCCGAAGGCCGGTAGCAGAGGCCGCACCACGTGCACGGCCAGCTTGGGAGAAGGGCAGGTGGCTGGGTTCATGTGGCGGGTTCAGGTTTAGTAGTGCTGGAGGGTGCAAACAGCCAGAATATGGGGGGCAGCCCCTGCTTGGGCTTTGCGGCTCTCAGTGCCCTCCCGCTGGCACCCTTCTGCCACAGCTGGGGATCCTGCCTCCTGGGAAGTGGGGGGCCCTGCAAGCGGACCGCCTCCAGTTCGGTCGTGTGATGCAAACCCTGCCCTGGAGAACCCTCCATTTCTCTTGCTTGTTTACGAATTACTGGGCTTGGCCTGTGGCTAACAAAATGTGCCTCCTTTGGTTCAGGGATCGGGCCTCAGGTGTGGAGGATGCCCATAAGATCAGGCCCTGCCCCCCCCCCTCCTTCCCTAGGTGCTGCTCCAGGCTGTGCCGGGTCCGTCCTGCCTTCTGTGCGCAATGGGACAGGAGGAGAGAGATGGCGTGGAGAGCAGGTGGTTTATGTGTATTTCTAATCCCCACCTTTCCTCACAGTGTTTACATGGGACTCTCCCTTCCTTTTATTCCAACAACAGAGCTGCAAGGTAGGCTGGGCTGAGAGTGGGGCAGGTCCAGAATCACCCAGGGTGCTGTGGCTGAGGCAGCCTCAGGCTCTAGCATGTGGTGGTGTGTGTGTCTTTCGCCATGAAAGCGTGGTACGATCTCACCAGCTCCCTCCCTTTCCCCCGGTCAGCTCACAATCGCTGGCACCCACTTCTGATTCTCCTGCCTTCCGTCCGACACCCCTTCCTGCCAATCAGCTAACAGCCACTTTATTTCCGCAGGGGGCCCAGCCCCACCCAACAGCCAGGCTCCCTGACGGAAGGCTGGCCTGACTGCCCGGCTGCTGCCCACTCAGCGAAGCCAGCGATTCTGCTTGGAGAAGGCGCTCCCCCCTGCGCCTGGCCGCCTGCAGCTAGCCTTTGCCCAGTCAAGCCATAGGAGGTGCTCGTTGCACATCTGCACAAGCTAAACCCGGGTCAGCCTGCTAGCCATGCTGTGGTCACATAAACACGCAATGTCCAAGCAAATAAACCACCTTTTGGCTTAACGGAAGACCCTGGTTTACGGAAGGTCTTGTCACGCCACAGACAACCTGCAAGCGCAGAATGGACACAGCTGGGCCTCTCCCTGAGATGGTGCTTGTCCTTCAAAGTGTGGCTGTAACCTCACCCACCTCCCCAGTGCTGGAGCAAGCCCTGCAGAGCTTTAGGGGAGATGCCAAAGCCTTCCCCCATGCCAGGGGTCTTCTACCAGCCTCCTCCCACAGACCCAGCTTGCATCACAGAGGGCATTGCAACACATTTTAATGCATATTCACAGGAAGGGGGGCTGTTGCCCTCCACACAAACCAGGATGGAAGGGCTCCATGGCGGCCCAGGGCCACCCCCACCCCCATTTCCCCCTCAGTGCAAATCCTTGCAGCTCAAGGGGGTCGGGAAGAGGCCTGGCTGAAGTCAGATGGGGACACTCTGACCCTGGCAGGGAAAGGTCAGGCACCTCTTCCATTCCAACAGCAAAGATTCCAGTTTCTTGCAAGGGGGGGACGGGAAGGTGCTTTTCTCCTGAAAACAGGTCTGGCTGGGGGCCCTTGCCCCAACTTGCTGCTTGTCTAGCCAGGGCCACCTCCCCATTGTGGGGGGAACGCTGGGGGTGTGGCCCAGGCCAGTCTGGGCCCGGCTGTCTCTGCAGCGGGAAAGCTGCTGTCCGGTGCCAAAAGGCACCTCACTCTGGGTCAGACCTGGGACTGCGGCCACAAGCGGGGGTCAAACCAGGGCCGGGCGGGGGTCTGCAGGCTCCGCTCTGAGTCCGGAGTTGAGCTGCGGCTGCCAGAGGACCCCGAGCTGGAGCAGGAGGGGCCGCAGGCCTTGGGAGAAGGGGAGGGCGGCAGGCACCCTGTGCGCCCCTTCAGCCTGCTGAGCTTGGCATCCAGCGAGAAAGTGCGAGGCCGGCCCCAGGGGGGCTGCCGGGGGCACGGGCTGGTGCTAGAACCACCACTGTTGTTGCAGCTGGAAGCGATGCCAGGGGAGGAGCCCTCGAAGAGAGAGAGCCACATGGGGTCACCCAGGTCAGAGACCCTCCGGGCCAGGATCTCAGTCACGGCCTCGATGTCATCCGCAGGTTCAATAGCTGCAGGGAAGCAGGGATCCGTTAGATGCAACCCGGTCAGATTTCTCTTCCTGTTCCTCCACGACCCTGCAGGGATACCCCCCACACTGTGCCCCCCAGGGAGGGCTGCCCTTCAGCATGAAAGCCCTTGGGGAAGTGGCCGGTAGGTTGGATGGGCCCGGAGGGCATTCAGCCACACAGCCGCTTCTCCCAGACACCCCCGCCCTCCTGCAGGATTCCCCACCACCACAGCCCTCTTCCCTGCGGCAGGGGGCTGCTTAGCCCAGCCCTGCCAGTCCCCCGCCCTGGGTGCAGTTACTTCACCTGTCACTGTAATAGGTGGACAGAAGTGCCCGAATCTCTGCAGAGACAGCGTTGTCCTGCAACAGAAGCCCCTCGCAGTCGGAGGGTGGCCCCCCAGCGCCAGGGAGAGCTGGGGGAAGGACGGGACAGACAGGAGGAGGCCAAAGAGGGACATGCAGAGAGGAGAGCAGGAGGAGAGCCGAGAGTTACAGACACACAGTGGACTGGGGGCAAGGGAGACCCCGAGAGACACATAGCCGGAAAGGGGGGCAGAAAAGACAGAGACCCTCCCCTTCCAGACACGGGGGGCACAAGTGCCTTGGAGACCTGACAGACTCGGAGCCCGTTGCCTCTGCCACAGCACTGCCCGGCTCCCCAGTCTTACCCATCTCGTGGTACAGAGACCCCTGCTTGGGCAGCAGCGCGGGAGGGCGACGTGGTGAGGGCACCTCCACTTTCATGACCTCGTCGCAGCAGTGCTTCCACTGGCCTGGGGAGGAGCGCATAGAGTTGCTGGAGATCGGGGCAGGCGGGTGCCACCTCTCCCCAGGTCACCCTTGCTGGGGCAGGTCTGGCAGCATCAGAAAAGCAAAGGAAGGTCCTGAAAGCGCCCTAGCCAGGGGGAGCTGCCCTGGATCCAGCCGGAGGCCGAATGTGGGTGCACGAAGGGGGCCTGCCCTTCCAGATGGCCCCGAGGACCCCGCCCCCCTTGCCCACTCACTCATGTTGTAGAAGTGCTGCCAGAAGGCCTCCATCCAGCGCTGGGCCTCTGCGTGAGACTCGGCCTGCAGTGTGTGCGTCACTTCCTCGCCTCCGTAGCAGTTGGTGACTGACATGCAACGAACAGGGCCCTGGGGGCTCTTCTCGGTGGCCCGGATGCGCGTCTCCTGTGTGGGGAAAGAGGCCTAGAGGTCACAGGGACTGCAGGGCCCACTCCTGCCACTGCCCGCTCCAAGCCTTGCGCGGAAGGCTGGGAAATGGGCCTTGGGGTGGCCCAAACAGGCTGCCCACCTCCCTGAGCAATGGAAGATGGTGCCCCCCCCTCCGGTTCCACACAGGAAATTAGTAATGAAGTGAAGCTCCGAAACGGGAAAGACTCTGACAACCGATTTCTGAAAGGAGGCATTGAAAGGCGCACGGAAAATTGGATATAAAAGAAAACCGGAGCTTAAGAATGAGAATGCGTTTAATTGTCTGAAGCAGGACAAAGGAGGCATCAGCCTGGCAGCAAAGAGGCTCCATGGGAGCGGGCAAGGGTGGTCGGCCTCCACCCCTCCCGCCTTCTCTGGGAAGGGCGAGCCTTGGCCAACGCTGGAGTTGCCTTGCTTTTCCCGTGGCACCCAGCTGTGCCCCATTGCCCTTTACGTGCTTGTCTGCCTATGGGTGGGCGGGCAGGCAGGCATGTGTGAGAGAAGGACAGGCAAGGTGGAGGAGCAGCAGCTCAGTGGACAAGGACGCCAGTGCTGGGCCTCCCCGCGAGCTGTGCAGTTCCCAACCCCTGCGTACCTTGTTGATAGCAATCGTGAAGGCTGCTTCCTCCTGGGCCTCAGCATCCCGGGGGTGCCTGTAGCAGAGGAGGTTGGTGCCCCGCAGGAGGCAGAAGAGCCTTGGCCAGTCCAGCTGCTCCCCCTGCAGCACAGATGGTGGGATTCGGCCAGGCTGGCAAGTCCCCTGGCCCCTTTCTCCTTCCCTGGGGTCGACTGCCTCTGACCTGGCTACAGTAGGTGCCCCATGTCAGCCCCTCCTGATCAGCTCAGGTGTGGGGTAGGGGCACTGCATGTCCCTGGCCACAAGGGAGACCTGGGGGAGGTGTGCTGAGAGACCACGGTCCCAAACAACCAGGCCTGCTTCCCTCCGCAGCTCAAGCCCTTACCTGCACCTTGAGGAAGCCGGCCATCACCTGGTCCACCATGCAGCTGGGCTGGGCCGCCAGGCGGCAGCAGAGGCTGCCATACAGGGGCAGCCAGAAGGAGCTTTCCTCTGGGGGAGAAGGGGGCATCAGGCGGGGCCATCACTGGGGGCTCAGCAAGATGTCTCCGGCCACTGGCTCCAGCACGCCAGGAGCTCATGAGACTCCCCAAGAGCTCAAGCTGCTCCGAGGGAGGGCCCTGGCCCTGGGTGGTGGTGGTGCCCACAGCCCCCTCCCCGCGTCTCCTGCTGTGCCTACCGTTGCCAGTGACAAGGAGGTCATGGGTGCGAAAAGCATCCTGGATGTGTGCCAGGCCAAGGTGGGCACAGGCCAGCATCTGATACTTGGGCCCTCTGGAAGAGAAGGGACGCCCTACTGGTGAGGCGGCTGGGGGAGACCTGCAGGCACCCCCAAGCAGGCAGAGGGATGGTACTCACGCCGCAGCAGGGGCTGGGGGCAGCAGCAGCGGGCTGCACCCCCCGTTGTCCCCTGAGCTGCTCCCATCCATGGCAGCCCGCATCTGCTTCCCGGAGGAGCGCCCCAGGGAGCTGCTTAGGCGGCTGGCCAGCTTCTTGGGGGTGCCGCCCAGGGCTGAGTCCTCCTCCAGGGCTGCGCTGTAGAGCTCAATTTTCAGCTCAAAGTCTGGGCCAGCCTCGGTGCTGGGGGAGAATGAGAAGCCAGAGACAGCCCCATGCCGGGTCTGAGCACCCACAAACAGGGATCTGGCTGGCCTCCCAGGAGTGCCACCTGGAAGCCAGTCAGAACAAGGTGCCAGGCAGGGTTTCAGGGCCAACCTGCCTGTAGCATTGCCTTTGGGCTCAGACACCTGCCTGCAGGCACCCACCCACCCCGTTCCCTTTGGTAAGCCTTGGGGGTTTCTTCTGGCCTCTCCCTCCCTGGCACACCAACTTTACCATTCCCACCAAGCCCCAAAAAGGCCCAATTCCACCCAAAATGTGAAATGCCAGGGACGTGATCAGGTCTTGAGGAGGTGGGGCACATATCTGCCCTTCTCCCATTCCCTGCCTGTGGCTGATACGGGATTCCCAAATCGTCAGAAAGCGGAATAGAGGCAGAGACTCACAAGAGCACGGTGTTCTCAAAGCAGATGTCGGCCAGTGTCCTGTCCACCAGCACCATCTCTGTGTCATAGATTTCCGTGCCAATCTGCAGCAGGCAGAACACCGCACAGCGATGCAAGTCTAGTCAGGAAAAAGGCAGCATTTAGTGCCCAAGCTACAAGTCCCACAGCTCCAAGGCCACTGCGCACCCCCCACCCCACTTGGTCAGCTTCCTTCACGCTGGATCCACGGGGGCTGGAAGACGCAGAGAGGCCTCTCCAAAGTGTGAGGGGCCTTGCCAGGACTGCAGATTCCCCGGAAGGGAAGGCAGGCTCATCTGGCTGCAACGCTGCAGAAGGGCAGGGGCTTTTTTAACCCTGAGGACGAAGCCCTGAGCAGGACCAGAACAATCTGGCCAGGGCCTGGAATTGCTCTTTGCTTCAGGCTGGCCTGTCTTACTTGGTATGTTTCATTTCTTTCTATTGTACTCCATTCCATTCCATTCTTACTCAATTTTTTACACTGCTCCATTTCAAACTGAGTGGCATAGAAGAAAAAAATAACAGTGCATGAAAAGCAAAAGCAACAAAAAAAACCCCACTAATAGTGCCAGCCATCAGGGGGCCAAAGTGACACACAAATGCATGTGCACATGCATGCACGCATGCACACACACAGAGGGACCATCAAATAGTCATGCTTTTTTTGCCCAGTAAAAATCTAGCCGGGAGGACACTGTCTGGACACGGGAGGGCGAGGTCTCCCACAAAAGGGGTCCATCAGTGAAAAGCCCAATTCCTGGATCCCTGCAGATGAAAATCCCTCAGCAATGGGACCCACAATGTACTGAGCTCTTCAGGAGGAGGAGAACCACACAAAAGGTGCCTCCCCCACCCCTTCAGTGGTCCAGAATGATTGAGATCAGCCTTCCCAGCCTGAAGTCCTCCAGATGTCTGCAGCAAGAGTTCAATCATCCTGTCATCATGGAATAATGGGAGCTGAGGTCCACAGTATCTGAAGGACCCTGATTGGGAAGGGCCAGGAGTATTTATTTATTTATTTCTCAAATTTCTAATACTGCCCATCTCCCCCCAAAAAGGGGGACTCTAATTTCTATGCACCATCTTTTAAAAATACAATACAAAGAAAGCTAAATGCAGTGGACAGAGCAGGGCAATTGTGTGTTTGCAGCATTACAGGTATTGGCCAAACGCCACTATCCTTTCTTTTGCAAAAGGAGGTTTCAGTTAAACTCAGCCTTGGAAGTAGCTTGCGTATGTTCCAAGTGCAAACCCATCATGCACAGGTGTTAAGTCCGTACGCAGCTGTTGGGGTCATGCAGGAAACAAATGGAAGGGATAATGTAGGGACCACCAGCAAGGGAACCTACCCCCCTTGTTCTTGAAATATTCTGTGTCCTTCCACATCAAGGGAATCCGGAGATCTGGAAAATGGGAAGAGAGTTACAGACCTCCATCCCCTTATTAATACCACACGCACTATTAATAGCATCCATGCATGACTTGTTTACTATCACAAACCTCAGTCCATGTACTTAAACAAATAAGAACTGGAATGAAATCATAGCTGATCACGATCGCCCGTTTGCTCTGCTTCTGCCACGTGTGTCCTTCTGGTCCATCTCAACCTCTGGCAAATGCTTCTGAACCGGAGGTACTCTCTCAACTCCAGCTGCTGCCGCTCAGAAGCCCTCACTTCCAGCCGGACAGTGGAGAATGTGCTGAAACCTCCCACTTGATCTCAGCAGCATCAACGTTACGGCAACGGCCATCTTATCTAGGTACTTCCCTAGGAGCAAGTCTTGGTGGATCCTTTTTGAGCAGTATCCTGCACTGGGAGGACTGGACTCTGTGGCTCCCAGCTGCAGAGGTCTGCAACTTCGCCCACAGGGGAGGAAGGACCGCTGCATCGTGCCAGGCCTGCTGTACACAGGCTGTGCTCTGGGTCTGGGGAAACCTGATCTCCCCCCGACCTCTAGTCCAAAGGGTCTAAGGGAGCTGTGCTTCTACAATACTGTCAAAGCTGGGTGAGATGGGAGCATCTGGAAAAAGTTCCAGGACTAATTCCTTCACTCTGAAGACATTTAGTTACATATCCATGGAGCCCGTGTCAGTTTTATACAATGTTTTAATGGTATCACCCATCTCTAATTTGTACCCGTAGAAAAAGATTACACAGCATAGCTAGAAACCGTCTTCTGTGGCGGCAAGACATCTTTTCCCAGCTTCCCTTCCTTTGAAGCTCTATTTCTCTCTCCAGCCCAGATCAGGTGAAATATCATTGGGATAGCAGACTTTGTATGCAAAGGTACTCGATGTCTCAAAAACTATCTTCCTTCAGTGTGATTCTTCTATTATTTCTATCAAAACTTTCCTGATTAGCAAATACTGACAAAAAAAAGAAAACAACCATTCGACTCTGAGGTTCCCCTTCTTTGAGATGGTAAAATGTGAATTAAAAATGGATTTCCTTTACTCTTGATTCAGACGATGGCTCCGGGGTAGATCTCTTGGAATGGACACTGCTCCCTCTTGGTGAATGGTTAGCACTCTCTCCAGGGAGAGCGAAGCATTCTGCAATACTGCTTCCATGGAAGTCACCCGGGCTTCTAGCCCTTCCAGTCTTTCAGGTGTACTCCCTCTCTCCTCCTCCGTCCCTTGGGAACTGGTTCTCCTACTCTCCGGGCGTACATCCGTCAACTGGCAGGGCCCCGTTCTGGATTCTCCCTCTCCTCCAACAGGCCATCCAGGTGCTCTTTCTTCCTGATCTCTGCGTGGCATCCACTCCACCTCTCGGGGATCAGGATGACTCTGTTGCTGTATCCACAATGCTGTCGCTCTGGACCCCTGGGTCACACCCCAGGTAATTAGCTCAGTATCTATCTCTGTAGCACCTTCCGGCAGAGCCATGGAGATTCCACCTGCTCCTTCACATTCCTAATCTCCTCCCAACTCAGCTAACACATCGGCCACCACCTCTGTCATTTTGGGGAACATCGAAGACTCCTCAGCTTCCCCCGACTGCGATGATTCACCCAATGCCACTTTGACATTTTGTGGAAATTTTCTTGGACTCTCAGCTGGGTACAAACGTCTCCAGGTAGAGTCAAATTTTGAGATTCGAAACTTTACGTGATGACTGGAATACTCAGCTTTCCATCACATCTGACTCATAAGTAATTACTTAGAATTCTCTTCAATGGTGGTAGCATTCAGTACAGAAGAAAAAGTTGCAATGGAAAAGCCTGCGCTTTTCCCCATAAAACATCTTCAGTGACTTCAATTTCCATCCCCCCACTCCCGTCTCAGGTACACCCCCTCCCTCTTGTGCCAGTTAGTGAAAGCACGTGCAGCTGCCTCCAGCATTCTTTGCAGGTGACCTTGGCATTTCACAACAGTCCAAACAAAATGGTCCACATTCCAAGATGTTCCCCCCTCCCTTCCTTTCAACTCGCAAGAAGAAGACACGTGTTGCCTGCAACATGCATGCGAGTCCAATCAAGTGTTCTGCAAACATTTGATGTGAGAGCATGACATTAACTAATATTAAACGATTGGAGGCTTGACCCAGAGGCTCAGCGGTTCCTTACCTGAGACACAGATGCGGCCCCGACATGGTGAGCGGCCATCTGTTGGTCCAGCCTCAGAAGGGCTGAGTTGTGGGACAGGATGTAGATGAGAAAGATGGTGAAACAAAGCGTTATTAAAACCACAACTACAGTTATCAAAACACCCCCAATACAAGCACATGTATGGCTCTGGCTGTTACAAGAAAGACAGTATTTCTTACTAGCAACTGAGAAAAATTAAGCAACTGAGTGAACAGAGAAACAAGTTTGCTGGGGCAGGTGGGGGACTAACTTTAGTGGGGACTAACATGAACAGTGAGTCCCTAACACGTTTTCCCTCTAAGTAAGGAGCTTGTCCTTGGCTAACCTGAGAGGGAAGCAAGAAATAAAATTATTTTCTGTTGGTAATGCCTGGATCAGAAGGCGAATAGACAGGAGTCTGTACTTGGGACCTGCAGTGCTTGCAGCAAGTTTGTGTGCCTGTCCGAAAATAGCCCGGCGTGTCTCTGCAGGAGATGTGAGCTTGTAGCAGTCCTTGAAGAAGCATCCAAAGGATTGGGGCAGGGAGTGGCCCTTCCTCAGCTGATGAGAAGGGATAAATATGCATCAGGTGCAAAAAGAGGACCTTCACACAGACACTGGCAAAGGAAGCAACGCTCCATATGAAAGGGAGTCACACACACAAATGCAGGCCAAGCAGATCAGAGCGACCCGCAGAAGAAAATGTTTTAGAAGTCACCAGGCGTCATTGGAATGTGGAAGTGTTTTCAGCTCCCCCCCCCGCCCCAGAAGACACAGGCGCTGTGTCTTCAGGGAAAGCAAAAGAGTCAAAGTGAGACCAGAGCAGGGGGGCAACCCCTGAAGGGCAGAGGAGGTGCAACTGTGCCTGTGAGGAGACAAGCAGAGGTGGGAGTTGGGGGCTCACTAAGCCACTGAGCCAAATAGGTGCTAACCAGACCCACGAAGCATGCAAGATTTGGCAGATCCACTGACAACAATCCCTTTCTGCTAATTCACATGAGGACAAATTATTCTGCAAAAGACAGAGACACCCCATCAACCGAGGTATCTGAAGGTCAGGGAAGGAAGCTCAAGACAGAGGCTGGGCCGTGTTCCCCTCCATCCTTCCGGTCCAGGGGAAATGACTGGGAAGACGAAGAGGGATGCTGCATGTGGCACGACCCTTTCCCTGGGTTCTTCAAAATGAAGAGCCACCCGTCCAACATGCTTTAGCAGATCCTGTGCCAAGCAGGAGGTTGGACTAGACAACCTCCTATAACCCTGGCTCCGTAAGCACTGGCACAGGCTCTATGGTTCTATACTTGCAAATGGTGTTGGCAGGAGAGAGATGGTTTCTGGGGCTGTGGCCTGATTTATTTATTTATTTATTCGATTTCTATAGCCACCCATCTCAGCAAGTGACTCTGAGCGTCTGGACGATTGGCTGCTGGCGGGAGATGGGCTGTGCCTCACAAGGATAAGTAAAAAAACTCTTTGAAGAAATGTGGCAAGCTTGATCAGGCAGCTTTAAACTGACCCTTGGGGGGGCGGGGGATGCCAAAGCCTTGTCTAGGCCCAGGGCAGTGGGAGCGGAACATCTGAGAGGACCCTGACTCACAAGGCTTGTGCTCCAGAATGGCCAATAAGCAGAAGGAGCCTGAACGTTCTAGCAGAGAAGGGCAAATGGGACTTAACAAACGTAACAGAGACTCGGGCGATTCCTGTGCTTTGCAGACAGCAACTGTAGGGCAGAATTTGCTCAGAAGGGGCAGCAGCAACAGAAGAGGGGAGGAGTGGCACCGGGAGGGCCCATGTCTCTCAGAAACATGAAGGGCATCTGGCACACCTGGATGAAAATGAACGAGGGGTGGCTCAAAGTGGGGCTGGTCTCCTCCACCGTCTGCCCAGCTATGGGGAAAGCAAGGGGGAGGCCACTAAAAGCAGACTGCAGACCTTTCAAGGAAGCCCAAAGCTGTCCCCATGAGAGGCTTTAATTACGCCCTGCCCACATTCCCATCTTCTGCTACTCGTTCGTGTGGCGGAGGGAGAACCAAAGACCCTTGACCTGCTACCAATCCCTATGGAAGGAAGGAAAGGGAACAGCGGTGAGGGGACGGGAAACGCGGCCTTCTTCGCTTGGAGGGAGGCAACTGCACGCCCCGAGGTTAGGAAAGCGGGTGACGAACAGGTTTCCATGGCAAGAGGAACGCACCGGCCTGGCTGGAGAGGGGGTGCTCCTGAAAGGAGATGGACACACACATTTGCACACTGGCTTAACAATAAGCATGCATGGAGAGCCTCGCCAGGAGCTCCTCCCGAAAGTGGAGCACTGGGGGGACAGCACAAGGTTGGGGTTAACCCTGGAAAAGCTGCCCCAACTTACTTTCTGTGGGCATCAGCCAGAAGCTGAGCTCATGCCCTGTCTGACCCCTTCCAACCTTGGATTGGGTGTGAGAGTGCAAATTATTTAAAAGGTTTACATCCACATTAGAATAGCACTGCTTCAAACATAAAAACAGGGACACCAACTTAGTAGCAGAGGAGCAGCAGCAGCATCCTGCTGTGGAAAGGAGGGGGGAACCCTCAGCCGCCCCACCGGAGCACAGGCCCTCTGGCCAAAGAGGAGCTGAACTGCCACTGCGGCTCCTGGAGGGCTGTGGAAAGAGACCCCACCCCAGCCCAGAGGCTGTCTCAGGAAAGGGCCAACCTCTGCATCTGCCCCCAGAATGCCTCCCAAGATGATGCAGCAGGCAACAGAAGGCTGCCGGGTGGAACAGGGAGGTTTGGGGCTGCCACGCCTGGCCAAGAAGCCCCCTCTCTCCCTCCAGATGAGCTGCAGGGGACGGGGGGTGGGGGAGGCAGGTGAGAAACAGGAGGCCCCCTTTCTCTCCCTCCTTGACCGGAGGGCCCTCTGCACACGCCTCCAAGCACACGTGCACCCTGACCTGGCATGGACTTCCAGCTAGCCCCTCCCCTCCCCCCCACAGAGGCCAACTCACCGTCGAGCCATGCGCTGCATCACTTGCGCCTCCTTCATGCGCTGCAGCTCAGCCATGTAGGCCAGGATGCGGCTGTTGCAGACAAGGAGGCTTTTGGTGACCTCCAGTGCCTGCTGCCGCTGAGTGCAGGCCACCAGCAGCTTGCAGGCCCCCTCCCGCATGCGGATCTCATGGTCAATTTTCTTCTGGAGGTCCGTGCCCTGGGGGGGAAGGGGACAGGCTTGAAGGAGCGTGGGGGGGTGGGGGGGTGGGGCAGGGCCTGCAGAGAAAGCTCTGGGAGGGCAGGCGGGGGGACTGGTGAGCTGGAATGGCTTTAGGGGTCAGTGGGGAGAGAAGGACCCCCCCAAGTCCTCCCCCAACTACTTACAGAGATTTCAAGAAAAGGAGACCCAGAGAACAGAAGCACCTTGCGAGACGGGTGTGCCGGCCAAGAACTGTAACAGTTGCAATCCAATGCATGGTGGGGCACCAGGGTCCCCACTGTTCCCCCTCCTCCCCTTTTCCTCCCATTTATGAAAATCTTTTAGTACCTTCGAACTAGGAAGCTCAAAGAGAGCTTGCTCTGAAAGGAGGCATTTCACTGCAGGGGGAACAGGGAGACGACCCCCTCCTTAAATGTTGGGAAGGGCCAGTGCCGGAAGACATGGAGAGGGATCAAGCTGCCGACCCTCCCAGGTGGAAATCCTTTAGCCCTCCCTAGCCCCGGGGAACAGGCCCTTCTCCATCCCAGCTTAGACACACACACCCCCAGCTGCCGCCTCAGTCCCACTCCCAGCCTCCTTCAGACTGCGGAAGGCCACCAGGCTGGCAATGGGAGGGCAGCTTGGGGAGAGGCCCACCACCCTCTGGCCCCTGGGAATGCTGCAGGGTGGGGGAAGGAGGTCAGCTCTTCTCGGGGTGCTCCGGAGGCTCTGCAGCCCCCTGGCCCGGAGGCCAACTCAGGCGGGCTCTGCTGCAGGCCTTTGGGCTGGGGGGCAGGCTGCTTGTGGCCCCCTGTGCAGAGGAGAGCCCCAGGCATCCACCCATCAGGGCCGTCATCGGGACGGGGGGGCGCTCACCCGGAAGGCCCTCCACCGCCCCCTCCACCCAGCGCCGGCTGTTCCGGCCGCCCCCCCCCCGACCCCTCCCCGTGCTCACCCTGGCTGGCTTCCCATTCTCCATGCTGCGGGCTCAGAGCCCGGGGCACGCTCCGCCTGGCTCGCTCCTCTGCAGCGAGGTTGTCTTGCGGGCAGCAGCTGAGCGGGAGGGGAGGGGGCGCCTGGGCAGGGTCTGCGGGGGGGGGGCTGTGACATCACCACTGCCTAAAAATAGCCTGGCTGAGGATCTGCTGAGCTGGAATGGCCTCGCTCGTGGGGAGGGGACAGCTGTGGAGGGGAGGGGACAGCTGCGGAGGGGACCCCCGCCCAAAGCCGGTGCTCCGTTACCGCGGGGGGGGCGGGTGAAGGGAGCAAGGGAAGGGGATGCGTTCCCTTCAGAGCGGAGAAGAGGGCACCCATGGTGGGGGGAGCTGGCCTGGCGGTCCACCTTGGCTCCTGAGCCTGTCTGGGGGAGGGGCCGATCCTGCTGAGTGGGTCTCTGGGCCAGCACTTCCTGAAGGCTGAGGAGGCAGATGGGGAGGGGTCACCGCAGGCCATTCTGGGTCTTCCTCTCTGCCAATGTGCAAGAGTTAGCAAGAGTTTCTCCAACACAGAGCAAAGAGCTCCAAAGGAAAGGCGCCCTTCCTGCCCAAAGGGGCCACTTCTTTTCTCCCCTTTCATCATTTGCCCCCATTCACCGCCTGACCAGCTCTCCCCCCTCCCCTGCCAGGGTCCCGGCCTTCTGGACAAAGGGAAAGCCAATGGGGAGTGGGACCCTCCTCCCCTCCAGCAGGAAGCGCCACCTTCTCCCCCAGCTCCCCCCCCCCGTGTCACAGGGGGGGTCTCCTTGCTGCCTCCTTGTTGCTCCAATGGCACGTAGGACGGCCCCTTGGAGCAGGGGGAAGTCTTAGAAAAGCAGCGGGGAGACAGAGGCCCAGGCCAGGGCAGAGGAGCCGCCCCCGGCGGCAGACCATGGACTACCTGGCTGGCTTGAGGGGTGGCAGTTACCCCGGGCTCCTGGGCCCTTCTCTGGCTCGTCTGTCCAACAGAGAGGGACTTGCCACAACAGGGGCAATTCCGCCCCAAGTCTGCCGGGGTGACCTGCCACCCTTTCAGGGGTCCCAGGCAAGGAGTTTCCTGACAACCGTTTCCCCCGCCCCCCCAGGATCAGGAGGGCAAGCCACCCCTCCTGGACAGTGAAGCAGAGACAGCGCCAAGTCCGTGTTCCAGCCATTCCAGGGCCCCAGGCCCCTGAAGGACAAACACGCCGAGGAGTCAGGGCAGCACCCCCAGGCCCGGAGCAGTGGTCACCTGGGAAGCGGAGGGGCAAAACGCCCCCTCCCAGCCCAACTGCCCAAGCCTGCTTGCTCCATGGGGTTTCAGGAGCAGCAGGAGATCCAACAGGTGGAGCTCACAAGATGCAGCCATGTCACCAAGGGAGCCACAGGAGAAGCGCACGGCAGCCATGGCCAAGGGACTTCAGCACAGGGAGCCCTTCTGTGGCACGCTGCCCGCCTTTCAAGCACCTGGGCCGAGGCAAAAGGTCAAGCGACGAGGTGACACGGCCGCCCTCTCAGAACCAGCCGAGCAGACGAAGCAAAAGCACCCATTTGAGGTCGCCGGATCCTGCAGGCTGAAAGCAGGGCTAGATGTTCCTCGGGGGGTGGGGGAGGTGGGCCGGGAGGACCCTAGCCCAAATGGGGAAATCAAAAGCGTTTCCTAGGAGAAGGACATACGGTGGCCACGCACACTGCAGGGAGGCCTCCGTGAAGTCCCCGCAGTTGCGTTCAACTCAGGGAGGCCGCCCAGAGTCCACCACCCCCTTGACCAAGTTCTGCGCAACGGGAAAACAAGCATCACCCCATCTACAGTAAGATTCCTCTCCGGCCCTCCTGGGCCACAGCGTAGCACAGACGCCCAGGGCGTTGGTGAAATGGGCAATCACGTTAATCAAGATAAGTAAATGCATACATGCCTGCATGCGGGACCCACACACACAAACGTTCTCCACCCCCACCCCTTGAGAGGAGCCACTTCCAGCTCCTGCTGGCCGCCCCGCACAAGCACAGGCCACCGGGCTGCCCCCAGTGCAGTACCTCCAGGCTGAGGGCGATCTGCCGGATGTAGAGCATGTTCAGATCCTCCAGGATGTGCAGCTTGTCCTGCATCGCCCCTGAGGCACCCCCCAGAGGCTTCCCAGGGCCCCCTAGAGGTGCAGGTCCAGAGCAGGGACCACCGAGCCAGGCTTCCCACAGAGCACGACCCAGTAGACTCTCGGGCTGCTTCCGAGGCAAGGCGGCAGGGGAGGCTGGGCACGGGGGAGGGGGAGGGGGCAGCGGGCTCACAGCCTCTGCCCCGGTGCTCCGGCCCTCTGCCAGTAGATGCCGCACCCCTGACCCAGCTGTGGAGAGAATAGGCCCTTTCTTTGCACCAGCCCCGCCACTCTGACGCCCACCCCGAGAACAAGGAGCCACTATGCCTGAAAGGGCAGGGCTGGGGGCCCCAGAGGCTGCCCCCAGCTGCCAGGCAGGGCACGCCCCTCCCCATCTGACTCCAGGCTCTGCAGTGCCCACAGCTCTCCACCAGCCAGCGGCCTCCCGGGGGGGGGGGGGCTCCCTGTGCCCAGGGACCAGCTTCCCAAAAGGGCCTATTCAGACAGCGACGGGTAGGAGCGTCAGGGCGCCCTGTGCAGGGGGATGTTGCTGCCCCCTGCCGACAAGCCAGGGAACTCTCCTTGGCCTCTCCCAGCTGAGAGCAGAGCAGAGGCCGGCCCGCCCCACTGGCCCTCACCGGCCCTCACTTCCTGCACCTCCTGCGCCGATGGATGGCCGGTTTGTGGCTTGCCCGAGTCGCCCTGCCCTTCCCTCCCAGGTCTCAGGCTCCCTCCTGTACAGGAAATCTGCCTGGCTTCCACCCCCTACCAGCCTTCCTGTTCCAGCTCATCTTACAAGGGCCGCCCCTTGGAGCTGACCGGCTCCAGCGAGCCTCCCCTTCAGGCGTGCTTGTCCCTCCCACCCGTGAGATGGAAGGAAGGAAGGAAGTGGCCAGCCCTTTGCCCCAGGCCCCCAGCGCTCTCAGCAGGGAGAGGGCAGCAGTTTTGCTCACCAAGCCCAGTCCTAAGCCGTTTTGCTCACCAAGCCCAGCCCTAAGCCCAGGAGGCAGCCAGAGACAGACAGGAGCACATGGCGAGAGGGGGCCAAGGGCCCAGATGGGCACAATCTCGGCTCCTGCCCAGAAACTCCTCTGCCCCCGAGGTCCAACCCTCCAACCCAAGAGGCCCTTGCGGTTGGGCCAGCCCTCAGCCACCTGGGGCAGCCAACAGCCACCAACGGGCCAAGAGACGTGGGGCTCCTGCACCACCACCTTTGGCACCAACCAATTCCCTTTGGGTCACCGGTACAGGCCCAAGTCGAAGGCTGCCAGGGATGGGCCCAGGCCTGGCTTGGCTCAGGCGAGTCAGCCACTCTTCTGTCGGGAACAAGGCCGAAGGTCCCCTTTTCTGGACCCTCCTGGTGCACAGTGAGAGGTCCCAGCAACCACCCAGTCTCGTGCGGGGGGCAAGTGCCAGACTGCTCTGACTGAGGATAGGCTTCTGGGGGGAGGGGGTGCCTCTTCCCCCCAGGGATCTTGGGCTGAGGAGGGGCACCCTCTCCTGTAACACGTGCTCCACTTCTCTGCTTCAGTTGTGAAGGGCTCCTCCAGGACCCCGCAGATGATAAGCTCTCGGGGAGAAATGCCACCGGTGCTCCTGTTCCTGAGCTGCCTCTGCGGTATTTCTTTCTTAGAAAGGGTTAAAGGACCTTTTTTCAACAAGCGCCACATCTGGTGGCACCAGCAGCTGATCAAAACAAGTCAGAGAGCTACAACACATGGCCACGCTCCCACCAAATGGCCCACAGGTGGAGCAGGTCCATGCCAGGAACTGCTGCTGAAAGGGAGCCAGCCAAGTCATGAGAAATGACAGGAGCCCTGAGCCGAGCACCAGGAGCAGCGCCCGGCAGGGCCCACTTTGCTAGAGCTGCCCTGGCCGGTCCACAGCAGGCCATGGAATCACATGGCAGCCCAGAAGGACACCGCCCCCCCCCCCCTAAAGCCACTTCAGATGCCTCTCCCTGGAATGCCATCCTCTGCGAGGCGCTGTGGAAAAAATATGCTGCAGCCAGGTAAGTAGGACAGTGGAGGGCTCCCGCGAACAACGACTGCCCTGATGGCCTGGCTGAGGCCCTCAGGGCAGGCCTTTCCCTTTTCCCTGGGGCCGAGCAGATGCCACCGTCTGGGAGATGCCTGGCCAGAGGGAACATGGAGTCTCCCCAAGCCGGTCCTTGGAGAACCGTCTTCGTGTAATTTAACCCCTTTTAAAGCTATCCAAATTTATGGCCACCCATACTATCTCGAGGCAGTGAATTCCCCAGGCTAGCGATACGCTGCGTGAGGCTTTCCTTTGTCTGTTCCAATTGCCTTCAGTCAGCTTAAAGGTTGGCTCCAGTCCTAGAATTTGAAGAAAGGGGAGATAAAGGTGGCCTCCTTGCCTACCTTCTCCAGGCCACCCTATTTACCTTGATCAACCCCCCACCATTAAAGAGTCCTTTCTCACAGTGGTCAGAAGGTTTCCCCCCACCTCCACAATTTCCTCTTGATTGCCCCACTCTGCATTTTCCCAGCTCTATTACTATAGCGGTAATTAAATTTGAATAATAAATAAAATAAATATATACCCTGCTTCAAAGGGCATGCGCTACCCCAGATACAGACTGCAGCGTCTGGTAGTTTTATCTTCGATTGCTTTCCTAAAGCTCCATCGCATAGAATTTGCTTTCTTCACAGCTTCTGGTCCCTGGGCTGATTCTCCGCTGACCCTGCCATCCCTTCCCTGGTTAGTGGGAGACGGCTCAGATCCCGACAGTTTGCCTCCACTTGGCTTTTTCTGAGTTTGGATTGCGTATGCCATGTGGCTGACCACATGGAGCATTTCACAGCCATTCTTGGCTTTGGCCACCCCAAGTGATTTGGTATCAAAGGCCAACCTGGCCAACTCACTGCCTGCCTCTCAGCAACATAATCAGTTAACCGTGGTCCCCTGAGATCTTGTGGGGGGGCGGTCCTTACTTTCCTCCCCTGAGAAAACTGCCCTTGTCCCCCTCCTCCCTGCCTTCTGGCTCCAACCGGCTGGCAGTCCATAAAGGAAGGGGCCCGTTACTTCGCAGCCTGTCTCGAGGGACTTTTGTTTGAGAGCAGCACCAGCCACGCCACTTCCACTGGGGCCTGCTGGGATCCTCCGGACGGTTGGCAAGGCAGCATTTCCCTTTCTGGGATCCAGATGGACTTCCCTTCGGCAGGGCTTGCTCACTGTCCTTTCAGCCGGGCCCTCTATGCGCATTGCTATAAGAAGAGGCATTGGGCTGGATGATCTCTCAGGACCCTTCTGCCTCAAGCACTTCTTGAGTCCAATATTATTATCGTACACCTGCACATCTCTTGCTAACTTCCCCTTTGGGTAGGGGAATAATCACATCATTCTTCCAGTCATCAAGATGCCATCTTTACACACACCTTAAACAAGTTACACAACCGCTCCCTAAGGAAACCCTACCCATATCTTAACATTTTTCCAGTTACCTGCAGCCTTACTATTTTTCACAGCATTTATGACTTCATTATTTTTTCTAACATATAAGCATTTGCGAGTTCCACTCTTTGACATACCATTACCCTTCCCATATGAAACTCAAATACACTTCTTTCAGAATTCCCTCACTTAAGTTTCATCTCAAATCATTTATTTTTAATTCCGTTTCCTCTGCCGGAAGCTTCTTGTTCAGCCTTTTTGCCCACTTCCAAAACCATCCCTTATGTCCATCAAAACTGCTCTGCATTTTCTCTACTTCTTTTAACTGCCCCTTGCTCACCTGACCTCATTTTTTGCAATTATCCTTTTCATTCTGTACACATTGTGAAAGGTGAAAGGTCCTCTGTGCAAGCACCAAGTCCTGTCTGACCCTTTGGAGGGACGTTGCTTTTGTGACATTTTTCTTGGCAGACTATAGAGTGGGGTGCTTTGCCATTGCCTTCCCCAGTTGTCACTTTCCCCAGCAAGCAAGCTGGATCCTCATTTTACCGACCTCGGAAGGACGGAAGGCCGAGTCGACCTGAGCCGGCTGCCCGAGAGAGAATCCGGCTTCCGCTGGGATCGAACTCGGGTCGCGGGGAGTATTTCGGTCGCAATACTGCCGCCTGCCACTCTGCACCACACGAGGCTCTCCTGTACACATTATTCAGTATCTTTCTCTGATCCTCATTTTTTGACTCTCATCTCCCTTCCATCCGTCCCCTTAGCTCGCCTTGCACAATTTTTTTTTTTTTTAAATGCAGTTTTCCCCCCAATTCATCCCTGGTTATTTCCTTATAACCATTTACTGGGGTAAATGCAAGTATCACCACCATATAGATTCCTAGGTTTATACATACCCATAACAATCTAGGTTATACTTTTTTAGCCCTTCCCTGCATGGGCTCATCAACTCTACTCACCAATATCAGACAGCCCACTTCAGATCTATTGCACTGATCCTCTTCCTCCTAGTTCTGCAGACAGACAACAGAGCTATGCTTCTTTCTTTCGTTTCCTTAGCTAATGCATGCTTTAGTGTTTACTCCAAGTCCCAGCATTCCATGTGCCACAGCGACGACTGGACCAACCATAGTGGCACTGGGTAATTGAGGCTTTCACATCAACTTTGTAGGAAATGGGAAAAGATGCAGAGCAGGTTACTGGTCTTAGTTGCAGCTGTGGCGCATCATGCATGGCTTCCTACTAACAGAAAGGATAATATCCACCAGGTCTTGAACTATCTGACCAATAGGGCACAAGTGTGACCAAAGTCCACTTCTATCCCAAGCACACACTGATGCTGTTTGAGGCAAGCTAGATTCTCTAGTCTAGAGCAGTGTTTCTCAGCCTTGGCAACATGAAGACGTGTAGACTTCAACTCCCAGAATTCCCCAGCCAGCCAGTTGAAGTCCACACATCTTCATGTTGCCAAGGCTGAGAAACACTGGTCTAGAGACTACCTTGCAAACCAAGTCACGATTGCCTGCATTGTACCAACTGGCACCAACTGGGCCTGCTTGCTTCCTCAGCTGTTAATCTACAAAAAAATCTGCCTGACCAACCCTGGACCTCAAGGAGTGGGAATAGTTGCTGCCAACCTTAAGGAAAACATGGCTGGCTCCTACAAAATCCAGACACTGCCCAATTACCTGGGCCTTATAGAAACTGCAGGAAAATGCTAGGCCTGCCCTGGTGCCACTCTGCAGCTCTCCGGCGTGCCTCTGATCCCATGATGATTTTCTGCCCAAGGACAACAAGCCTGATGGGATCAAACAAGGAGACCAAGAGGTGCGACATGCTCCTCAGTGGTCAAGCTCCTCATGCTGGACTACAGCAGGTCCTTCTCCAACAGTGTCGCATGGAGCCATCTGTGGGTATCTCACACACTCTAAGGAAGAAAGGTGGTGGTTGAGCCGTGCCTAAACGTTTTGGGTAATCGTGCTTCTAGAAAACCCTCAATTTATCTCCCACTGCCTCCCCAGGCCACACTTTGGGGAGGGGTCTGTGCCTCTCCCTCTCTCCCCCCCCATCCCAGGTTACATTAATCCTGCAAAAAAGATGGTGCCATGCTGGACACATAAGCCCTCATCACCTGCACCCTGGTACTGGAGGAAACCATCATTTCCAGGAGAAATGTGTTTGGCCTGGGATCCAAATTTAAGAAATGTGTTAACTTTATAGAATACTGGAGCTCTAGATCAGGGAAGCTTCTGTACAAGTTGGTTTTCACACAGTCAGAAGTGAACAACCTGAGATTAGATTATATTGTTTCCAACAGATGGAAATGGTTTCCAAAAGAGAATTGCTTTAGCCTCTTACATAGAGCAGGTGAGAGAAAGAGGTGCAAGAAATTTGAACGCTGATTAAAGAGAGCTCACATTTGACACACTGTGCTCGCTAGACTTCTTTTATAACGGCTTCATGGTTTTACTACAGTAAATCTGCTTATCTGAGCCTTCAAGTTGGGGAAATATATTCTCACAGAATTTCGTCCTGCCAACCAAGTGACGAGCAGTGCAAGGAAAACCAAGAGACAGAGGGCCAAGCTGGGCCTGTGGGGCCACAAAGCAACCTCATGACTTCCCACATTGCTGTTCAATGGGCCCCAAAAGGTCTGGGAACCTCAGGGGTTGGGAACCTCAGGGGTTGGGAGCCTCCCCACCCCTGAACATGAAAGGTGGCAATTCCCTCTGAAGGCCCACGTCACAGGAGTTGTCTTCTGCTACACCAGATTCAGCCCCCTCTGGCCGCAGCTCCTCAGGCCCTTAGCTGGGAGCCCCTGCAGCCCTGCTCCCCTTGGAGCCAGAGGGATCAGGATTCTGGGGACTGCCCCAGATGTGGCAGGGAAGGTCTGGGGAGGGGGAGAGTCCGCTCAAAAGGCCTGAGTCACGTTCTGTCCTGATGCCACCCGCCCAGGTGGGAAGCTGATGGTCCATTTCATCTGCCAGCAACACACCAAGCTCCTCCCTCCCCGAAAAATCACCGGGCCCAGGACTGAGATTTCAAGCCATGGGGGCGGGGGGGGGGGGAGCTCTCGGAGGCCAGGGCTACAAGCTGCCTTGGTTTACCCCACTTACCGGCCCAGCGGCCCCACTTTGACCGGCAGGGCCTGGACGGCAGCGGCGGGCAGCCGGAGAGGCTTTTCAAAAAGGGGGTCGCGAAGGGCCGCAGCGAGCAGGATGCTCCCTCCGGGGTATTTCAAAGGTTTGGGGGATGGGGGCCTCCGAAACCGCATCTCCGTTTCTGAGTTTGCCGCGGAGTTAAGGGAAGGGCAGAGGTGGAAGGGCCGGGGCCGACCTCCCTTCCCGGCCCCGCACCGCCTCCTCCGGCCAGCCCCTTCCCTCGGGACGTCTGCCTGGCCCCTGGAGGAACGTGCGCAGGCTCAAGCAGCCCAGGCGGGGTCCCGGCCGGCCAGCCTCGCGGCTCTGCCCGTCTCCTAACCCTCCCTGGCGCAGCCGCCCCGGGCGAAGCGGCTGGGCACTCCGGCGCATCCTGCTCCCACCGCGCAGGTTCCGCGCAACGCTTGAAGGAGCGAACGCACTTCCCGGCCAGGCCGGCCGAGTTCTTCCCTACCTGCTCGGGCTCCCCCAGGAGGCTGAGGCGGAACCGGCCCCGTCGGATCTCCATCTCCAGCGCGGAGCCGCGCGCGACCGTCACCCTGCTCCGGTGGTGCCGCTGGAACATCGTCCGGCCGCGGGGCGCTCCTGGCGCTGAGCCAGGAGCAGACGGAACTGCCGGAGATCGCCGGGGCGGTGGCGCGCCGGCCTTCGCGACCGAGAAAAGAACTTTGGCTCTGGGGTGGCTCCTCGCTGCGCCGGCCGGCCCACCTGGGAGACGTCGTGGCTCCTGCCCCCGCGACCCGGGAGACGGGCGCCGCCCATGCTTGACGTCCGGGGCGCAGGAGCGGAGCGCAGACTGGTCACGCGGACCGCGCCCCCGCCCCTCCCTCCGCGCAGCGACCCGGAGCAGGCGCCTCGGGACTCCCAGCCGAGGAGCCCTGCTGCCGAGAGGAGTTGTTGGGGGCGCCTGCGGCGGCTGGACCAAGCAAGGCCGAGGGTGCCTCCGATCCGAGTCCTACCCCCGACCCCGATGGGCAAAGAGCCTTCCTCGGCTGAGTTGGTGGCTGAGTTCCCACAACCTGCTAACCTGGGCAAGCCCAGTCCTTTGGGAAATGGCTGGTTCACCATTTCGTGCAAACCCTGAAAGGGCAACCAGGTTAAGCATGTTGGGTGGGCAGCTGGCAGGTGCCCGGCAAAGCCTCCTCTCTCTGCTGGCCTGCTTTGGGCCTCTGGCTTTTTAACCCCTTTCTTGCAGCATGGCCTGGCAGCCTGGGAAAGGAGAGGCTTCCTCCTGCGCTGCCTGCCTGTGTTCGGAGGGCTGGGTTGCCCACTCACTCGTGTGCCCTTGAGGAAGAAGTTGCCTGGCTGGCTGACCCAAGCAGTTGAGGCCATGGCCCCAAGTAAAGACAAGGGCACCAGGTGGAGTGTGCGGTTCCTGCCTTATGTCTGAAGGTCTCTCCAGATTTTTTAAAAGGCTGATTTGGCTGCAGTAGTTAATATGCAAGCAAAGGATCCGGGTTCATATAAATGTCCTGGCTGCCAGCAACAGTGGCTTAAGAGTTGCAACTGTGGCTCTAAAACCTTGGGAGTGGCATTAACTTCAAAACTTAGGAGTGATTTGCTGTATGGGACCCATTCGTGGGACAAGCCGTCCTGGACCAATAGTGATGCGGAAATCTGCAGACTAAGGCAGGGTCAAGATTGCACCCAGTTCTCACCACAAACTCCTGAGCCAGCAGTTGGGGACTCCTCACCTGGCACCCATCATGTCCAAACCTAGGAGAGGGTTGTGCTGAAGTTCGCCTCTTCTGGCCTCTGGACACCAAGAGGAGAGGCTTGAGGTCCCCTGCAAAAGAGGCCGGCTTGTCTCAGTAAGGACTGAAGGGCAAGACAGGAAAAGCACAATCCAGGGAAGAAAGAAAAAGCTGGGTCAGGGAAGGCTGTGTGGAGTTCTTGATCGGCCCTCGGTTTATTTGTTCGCCTGGTGACAGATGGTCCAACTCCCTCACCTGCCTGGTGTGAATAGAGCTGCCGAGTGAACAGCCTCTCAGAGCTGCAGCGTGGCCTGTGCAGTGTAATGTACTGCACAAACCCAGCCAACAGGGCTGGTCCTGCGGTACCACCATCCTTCAGAGACAGAGCCTCCCACCCCATCCTGCCCGGCCTTCCAGGTACCAGGCAAGGGAGGAAAGTACCTGCGGGGTGCTGGGCAGGGCTGGCCTTGCCCACCCCGAGCTCCCTCCTGGCAGTGCACGGAGCGTGGCTGCCCCTTCCCCCGCAGGCCTGTGCTGCCAGCCTCGAGAGGGACAATAGCCAGGCCCAGGTCTTTGGGGGGTCCTGGTGGCAGCTTGACCATGGCTACCTCATGCCAAAGGAGAGACGGGAAAGAGCTGGAAGAAGCCGCAAGGAACAAGGCCTGGTGTTTTTCTGGGCAGGTTCCTCTCAGTTAAGAGTGGCTTAACTCCTCCACAGTGGGCAAGCCCCCACCCCCCCAGGTGGGAGGGGGCTAAGGGCTTCTTGTTCCTCTCCGGTGGGGAAATGGAGCCAGGATGGCCAGGGCTGACGTTCTCAGGGCAGCTCTGGTGGGCCTTTGGTGCCCAATCTGATTTTTAAACAAGACTCTTTCAGTTTAAAAAATGAAATGGGAAGCTGACACACTCCAGAACCAAGGGCCAACCTCCAGCAGAACCCTTGTTTCCCAGAATGCTCCCAGGACCTGTATCCAGCCCAGCAGAGGACGCTCACTTTCCCAGGCCAAGGAGAGAATGGTCAGCTGAGGGGGCAGAGGGCCTCCCAAGACCCCAGAGGGGTGAGGGAGACAACCTTGCTCCTTCACCTCTGAGAAATGAAGCTTTGTGCAGGACAGCCATTTTGGAACAGGCCTATTACAAGCTCTTCAAACTCCAGATGAGTTTTTCAGTCCCCCACGGTGGACTCTGGAGCAATTCCTGTGCTTCTCCCCTTTATCCTGATGAGAGCCCTGCTAGTCGGTTAGGCTGAGGAGCCAAGACCCCCTTGTGGCCCAGTAGGTCAGATCTGAAAGGGCAGCATGCTAACCCGTTGTCCTCCTCTCGCCCAAAGAGCTTTCTAGCGATGCCAGGCTCAGGGCCGAAACACCAGGCCTTTGTCAGAGCAGCAGAGGGAACTGCCTTCTCTTAAACCAGATTGTTGATTCATGTGACTGTCCACAAGGACAGCTGTCAGGGCTTGGAACTCTCTTGGCCAAGAATCCTCACCCAGGGCCTTTCATCCCCACTGCATCTCCTCCCTGTCACTTACGTCTTTCTGCATTACATTGACCCATTGTGTGGTTCATAATACATCTGCTTTGTGTTCTAGGATGTCAAGCTCAGATGATCTAGCTGGTCAATTACTTCACCAACTGGGGAATGGGGGTTGCTTCAGAACAGAGTGCAATCTTCAGGAATCTGGAATTCTACTTGTTTTAACATGTTTTTTCACCTGGCACTGAAATGGCTCTGGGGCTTTGTCTTTTTCATCAGGGTGTGTTGCAAATAAATATTTAAGTAAAAACGGATTGCAAAACCTCCCCCCACTTTCCCATGCTTCCCCTTCTAGCCAGACTAATTATTCTAGAACTGTACCCCACTCAGACATTTTTGTAGCCATGTAAGCAAGAGAAGCTCCCTAGTGGCCCTTTGAGCATTCTTGCCTCAGCAGCGCCCAAGGAGAAGGTGGTGGTGGTTCTTTGCAACGTAGGGCCAGAATCTGCTACACATTGTCAAGCCCTACCACTGAGTGAATGGATGGATGAATGAGTGGCCTTTATTGCAGTCACTGACCAACAAAACATAACGTACAACATAAAAATACAAAAAGAATTTCTATAAAATGATAGAACATTCAAGTACGACAGTCATTCAACAGGCAGTCTTTCCTTATGAGGGATCATCTTTTATCTACCCTCAAGGACTGCTGGTGGGAGAATGTCAAAATGAGCAAGAGCGAAAACTCGGGAGAGCCAGCTTGAGATGCCCAGCTGCTTCTGGGGTAAGCCCTCGGTTACTAGCTCCCACACTTGCAAAAAGTCTGCTTTGATCTTGGTATCTAAAGTGGAAAATTCCACTTTAGCCAGACATTATGTGTCCTCACCCAGACGCTGGCATTTACCTTGGGCAGACCAGCCTCCAGGCAGTGCCTCATTAGCTGCCTTCTCAATAGGCTCAAGCAGAGATGTTGGACTTCCTGGCCCCAATTCCTTTTCATAAAGAAGTTGGGATAGAGGTTTGGCCATGAAAAGCTTGAGGGCAGCTGGACTATATTGTGCTCCTCTTGTATTGGAAATTGACAGAAGGGTGTACCGCTTCTTTGCACCTTCTGAGAAGTATATAAAAAGTGAGGTGTCTGATTCTCATTTGACAGGAAGAGCATCTCAATGTAGCTAAAACAAGCCACTGGTCAAAGTCCTGCCCACTGATAGTTCAGAGCGCCATAATCCTTCACTTGTATATGGTGATCGAAACAGAAAAGAGAACGAAACACCCTCTTTGGTGCTCTAGGAGACGGTGATAAAATCACTGTTGTTTGGTGGGTGGTGTTCTGCTTTTGTCAGATAATTGGTGATAGAATTTAAAAAAAAAAAGTAATAAGGAGGCAATAATGCAGCCTCTGACGCTTCTCCTAAGAGGGACAGGGTCAGAAAGATGCCGTGCTGCATTTTTTCATACGGTGTCTTCAGTCTGCTATTTTCATGCATTTGGTAAGTGCAATAAAGCAGTCATTGGTCAACTGATGTGTCTCTGAGCTTTTCTCATAATTTTTTTCTGGAGATGCTACCAAGGTCAGTACAGTAAATGCAGCATGTAGGGCAGATCTTGGTTTGCTATATATTGGTCTACTACATTGCTCATTAACAGTCCCTGCTCTGAACCAAGAATATCTTCTGTATCCTTCCAACCTGTAAGTTTCCAGTATACAGTAGATCCTCTGCACGTACTGTACTTACAATGCTTCATGAACTAATTGTGCAAAAAAAGGTGGTGCTCTCCTTCAAAACTGGCACTATTGTGGCCAAACCCATTTGGGGATTCTTGGTGGTTTGGTCCATACAAGCATTGAGGCTAGGATTGGCATCTGTCATTTCTAATTGTTTTTTTTATCAACTCTGCAGGAATCAAATTTATTCCTGGGTTTTAGCTGATTGATCAGATTAGCCAATTCTTAGCCCAAGACTTGGGGCCAGCATGAGAGA
Organism: Candoia aspera; assembly: GCF_035149785.1. Taxonomy (NCBI): domain Eukaryota; kingdom Metazoa; phylum Chordata; class Lepidosauria; order Squamata; family Candoiidae; genus Candoia; species Candoia aspera. The sequence goes on from NC_086160.1 coordinate 78,301,514, forward strand.
GGTCCAAAATTCTTCTCTAATGGGGAAGGCTTATCAGCTTCCTCTGGCTAGAGTTCAAAGAAGAATACCCACAGCTTTTGATGGAAATAGAGCCCAAGTGTGTAGGCTCCGAGCATCTGCAAGCAGGCACTGGTCCCCAAAGAGGAGAAGTGTCATTTGATTTCTCTGCTGCCATCAGCTGGTTCCACCAGCTCATAGAACATCTCTTTTGAAGCACTAGCCATTTAAAAGCCTTTGTATTTTAAGACTAGCTGGAAGGCCACCTGCAAGGGGGTTGCCTTGTAAGAATGAGAAACAGCGACCAGCTCTCTTTGGCTTAAGGCAATCCTGATCAAACCAGGAATTGTTACTGGGGCAACGCGGCTCATGTTTTTCTTTTCCTGAATTGTCTGGCAAGCTTGGAAGGCACAGAACCAGAGCCTCGTAATGTGCCAACATGTTCAGACCAGGTTGTTTGTCTATAATAACCTAATCAGAGTGAGGTGTTGTGAATTCACACCCTTCCTTGCTGATGTGCCCAGACACCTGATGTCTGGAGACGAGATTCCAGTTCCTTTTGTCCTGGGGAGGAAAGCTGCAGGAAACATTGTTAATGGCAGTCCTACAGCAGCAAAGAGGAAGGCTCCCCATCCCGTCTCATCCACATTTGGACTTGAGAAATGGGGTGGGGGTGGGAGTCCTGCAGCTGCTAACCAGAAAGCTGAGGAGGGAGCCAGGCTCCCAAGGCTTCACTGCCCGAGAATCCAAGGGCGGCTCTTTCTGGGACAGCAGCCGCTTAGAGCTGTGAAATCACAGGGAGGATGGAGATGCAAGGGAGTCCACCACTAGGTCTTTGGGGATTGGCGCTTTTTAACCACCTTGACGGGAGTCTGGATTTCTCCCAAAGTTTGCAAAAGTCTCCAGTCTTGCCCTGCCTCTCTCCCGTCCGCTCGTGGCACGGAAAGAGCCCGGCCTCCATTTCTGCCAGCGGCCCAGGGGATTCACTACCAAACCGGTGCTTCACCGCCGCTGGCGGAGGCTGCATTTGCGCGGGAGCGCTCGCTTTGGCCCGCAGTGGCCGCCACCTCGATCGGTGCTCCCCAACCTGGGCCACGGTAGGCTGCGTGGACCAACTCCCACGGTGGCTCTTGCGTTCTGGGAGTTGATATCCACGGGCTTAAAGCGGCCGAGGTCGGGGAGCGCCGGCCGAGTCTCCCTGCCCGCTTTGTCGCGCGCCGCGCAGAACGGCACATTCTCCTTCCGGCCTCGCCCCCGAAGACCGCAGCGGCGGCGGCAACCGTCCTCCTGCAGGCGGCCTTCAGCCTCTCCGGTACTTGGAGGCCAGAAGCCGAAACGGGGCGGCCTGGCCTGGCCACTCGAGAACAGGGCGCGCGTTACAAGAAGGAGAGGCGGCCTTCAACGCGCAGGAGCCGCGGGGGCGCCTGAGACTCCGCCGCCGTTGCGCTCCGGGCTTCCGCCCTGGCCTGGGAGGGGGGCGGCGTCCGCCAGGGAAGCTCTTCCGCTTCGCACCTCCTTCCGGCCGCCCACTTCCGGCCTGGAGGGGAAGTGCGTCACGGCGCTCCGGTAGCGGCGGCGGCGGCGGAGCATGAGCAAGGCGTGGCGCCGCGCGGAGGGCCTGGGCGGCAGGATGGAGGGCGCCCGGCGGGGTAAGCGGCGCCCGGCGGGGGGGCGGGGGGCGTTGGGCGCGCTCCGTGGCGGAGCACTGAGCGGCCCGTTTCTTCCCTCCCTCCCTCCCTCCGCTTCTCTTCGCGGCGCCCAGGCGAGGAGGAGGACTCGAGCGGGCACGGGGCCCACAAGAAGAAGCACAAGAAGCACAAGAAGAAGCACAAGAAGAGGCACCACCGGGAGGAGGCCGGCCTGCCCCCCGCCGACCCGGCGGCCGCGCTCCCCAAGCCGCAGCTGAAGCTCAAAATCAAGCTGGGCGGGCAGATCCTGGGCACGAAGAGGTACGGGCGCTCGGCTCCGCGAGGCAGGGACGGAGGCGCGGAGGGTCGGCCCGCCGCGCTGGGGGTGGCTTCCCAGCGGCCGGGCAAGGGGAAGGAAGCGCGGGCCCTCGCCTTTTTCCTGAGGGCTGAAGATTTATTTGTTTGTTTGTTTAATTGTCCCCGCATCGCTGTCAGGCGCCAGTGGGAGACGGGGTGATTCGGTGGCACCCCGGCCCCAGGGGCAGGCACCTATTCGCAGCCCAATGCTTCCCACCCCCCGGGGTTCGGCTAGCCTGGAGCTTCTCTCATGACTGGCTTTCACCGCCCTGCTCTTGTCCCTCCAGCGTCCCTACTTTTACAGTGATCCCCGAGAGGCCGCGGTCCCCCTCCCCACTGATGGTGGGAGATGACGAAGAGGAGCCCATGGAAGGCGTGCCCATTGAGCAGTACCGCGCGTGGCTCGGTGAGTGGTGCTGGCTCTGGAAATGCTCCTTGTGGCCTGGGGAAGAGTACAGGCCTTGGCCTTCTGGTCCCTCCTTCCCACCCCCCACCCACCCCGGCTTTGGGCTGCCCACTCAGAGAGGTGCTGGGAATAGGGGTTTTCTCAGCCTTCTCTGCCCGGGTCGCACAGGGCTGGGTGGTGAGCAACGATGAAGCCATACCGAAGACCTTCCCTCTGTGGTGGGCTGTGGTCCCTCTGTGTCAAAATCTGTCTTTAAGGCTGCCCTGGGATCCACCTGCCTCAGCTGGCAGAGAGGCTGCTTAGGCAAGCCAGCTCTTCCCATTTACTCTTGCCAGCAGTGAGATAACAAACTTCCAGGCCTAACCCCAGTCGGGTAACTATTTCCCTCTTTTGTCAGAGCAGGTGCCCAGTGCCTGCTAGACGCTTAATCCTCACAAACACGTAGCGTTTGCTTGCTGATAGCTGAAACAAAGCAACTCGGGGGGTGGAGGGGGAGAGAGAGGCCGAAGGGCCATAAAACTTGCCCAATGAAAGCAACCCCCTGGGGACTTGAGTTCTAGAGATGCTCAGGTTCACTGCAGCTGATAGAGGAAGGACCCGCTTGCCTCTCTTGAGTATATTTGGGGATATTTTCGTAATAAACTTCCTCAAAAGTTTGTTGTCATCCTGGCGCCTCCCTTAGTGTTCTTGTTCTTTGGAACCCGTCCTGCAAATTTGCATCCTGAAAGGAGAAGTTCCCGCTAACAGCAAACCCTCCCCTGCAGATGAAGACAGTAACCTGGAGCCTTCCCCCTTGCCGGAGCTTGACCCGGAAATGGGCTTCCCTGCACGGGAGGAAGAGGAGGAGCAGCGATGGCTGGATGCCCTGGAGCGGGGGGAGCTGGATGACAACGGGGAGCTGAAGAAAGAGGTGGACGAGTCCCTGCTCACCGCCCGGCAGGTGAGGGATGAGGGCCTGATGTCGGGAAGACCGCTGGGTGGCGGGTGGACCTTTCACCCATGGCAGCATCAGGGAGCCCAGCTAGGGGAAGGGAAGGGGCTGGGGGGTCCACAGCCACTCTACTCTGCTGCATGGCTCTTCTGCCTCCCGGGCTCCAGGCAGGTGGCTCTTCTCCAGCCAAGCCCACCTAAATGAGGTGGGAAGGCAGCCTCTTTCCTTTTGCACATGGACGGGGTCGTCTTCCTGTCCATATTGGATCTCTGCCCCCTGTCAGCCTCATGAACCGAGTTGCCAGTTCTGAGGGCGGGGGGGCATCAAATCTGGATTAGGCCTGCAGAGGCGAGGCTGTAGAGTACGCAGCTGAGGAGGACACCCACCGCCTCAAGGCTGCTTCAGGGGAGGGACCTTTGTGGTGATGGCACAGTTTCTCCAGCACCTCCCGGCTGCTGCTGCTGGTGCCTTGAGGCCCTCAGGCCTTCTCCTTTCCTCTGGATCTGTACGGGTGTCAATCGGCTGACCCCTCCCCTCCCCTCCCCTCCCCACTCTCTGCCCACAGAAAGCCCTACTGCACAAGCAACAGAGCCAGCCATTGCTGGAGCTACCAATGGGGTACAAAGCCAAGGCACTGACAGAGGAGATGCTGGTGAAGCGAGAAGAGCGGGCTCGTAAGCGGCGGCTCCAGGCTGCCAAAAAGGCCGAGGAGAACAAGAACCAGACCATCGAACGCCTCACCAAGACCAGCAAGGCCAAAGTGAAGACACTGCGGGAGCGCAAGGCCAAAGGCGCAGCCGTCCCCACGGTGTGCTACCGCAGTGCTGCCCACAGGATCACCATCTCCTTCCCTCCCGGGGCCGCCCTGCCCATCTCGCCTTCCCCCCCTGCAGTTGTGCCTCCGACCATCCCCTGTGGGGTTCTTGGCTGCACCAACCTCAGGCGGTACTCCTGTTCCCGCACTGGGGTCCCCCTTTGCAGCCTGGACTGTTACAAAAAGAACTTGCTCCTCCAGGAGATGCCAGCGTAGCCCCATCACCCTTTGGCGGAGGAGGATGGTGGTGCCTGGCAGGTGCCCAGGAGGGCCTCTGGTCTGGAAGAGGGGTGCCCGCGCTTTGGCTTGGCCAGCCCTGTTCCAAGGTGCCCATGGGCAGGGAGGCAGCGAGCGGAGGTACAGACATCCAAACCCCACTGAGGCTGAGCCTTTGATGGCCTTGGGACTTCTAGGGCAGCAGCTGGTTCAGCAACCAGCCTGTACCTTGCTGTGCACAGGCAGGAGCCCCTGGGGGCAGCTCGCCTTGCTGCAGCGACTTTGGGAATGTGCCAGAAGTTACAACAGGGAGGAGAGGACAGGGCCCTGGCATTTGCATGGGCTGGGGAAAAGGCAGCAGCAGTGGCAGGCATTTTAACTTGCCTTTTTGGAGGCTGCATCTTCCGAAGACAGACTGAAGTGGGAGCTGCCCTGTTCTTTCCTATTTGCACAGACTGCGGGAAAAGGTGACCAATGGCTTGTGGCTCTGCGCTAAGTCAGCAGCCTGCAGGAAAGTGATCTGTTGTCAACATTAAAGATACCCTGAACTAACTTGAGAAGCCCAAGATGGCCTCCTTGTTCCTTCCTCAGCTTTTCCTACCGACAGGGAGCTCTCCGAGGACAAACTAGGAGCGTTCAGGGGTGGCCTTGGCAAGCGGCTTAAGAGGAGCCGCTGGTGGCAGTGGCTGCAGGGGAGGCCGCGTTCCCCCCGCCCTCGTTATTGCCCGATCCCGTAGCCTAAGACCCCGTGACTGGTCTGAATCTCCGTGTGTCCCAGTGCTGGCTTCCCTCTTGTGGGTGGCCCTGGGTGAGGGGACCCTCAGCCGTTCGGATGCTGTTGACTCGTGTCCTCCTGGGTTGTCTGTGAAGACTCCAAAGAGTGGTTATGGGGAAGGAACCGTAGAGCCCTGCACACCCTGTGTATTGATTCTCTCCCCAAACTGTTGCCAAAGCTAGGGGAGCATGAGGTAATCCATTGGTTTGGTGTGAGGGATCATCGGGATGCTGACGGTGCCTGGTTATGCATTCCAGACCAAGGGGGAGATGCGCTGCCCAGATGGGGGAAAACAAGCTCAGACTTAAAACCACACAAGGTGGAAGGACTGTCAGTTGTGCCATCACAGACATTCTGTGTCTGTGATGGCACAACTTTGCCTCAACCCGGGGCCCACCTGGCCTTGTGGCTTCTGCTGGCGGAGTAATTAGATGCCCTGGCCAGGAAGGCCTTTGCCTGGCTTTGGCTGTGTGCTGATTGCAGCCATTCCTGGAATAGGAGCCCACGTCACCTGCAATGTTGCTGCTGTGATTTGCTCTTGAAGATGGCACTCAACCCCACCTGGAATCTTTGCTGCAGCAATGGGGACCTGCTTTGTCTTGCCCCACTACTGGCCTATTGCCAGCTGGTTTCCAAGGGCGATTCAAGGCACTGCTGATTCCCCATAATGCCCTGTGTGACTTGAGGCCTATTCTGGGTAGAAGCTGCCTGCTGAGCCGCCGCCGCCCCCCCCCCCATCATGAAGGTGGGCAGGAGGAGGAAAGGGGTGTGGAGCAGGCATTCTTCGGGGAGGGAATCTACCCCTTCCTGAACAGCAAGGTCTCAACATCTCTTGGAAATGCTGAGGGAAGAGGTCCCTCCTCCCATGAGTAAGCCTGGCCCACAGGGGAGAGGGACCTCTTCCCTCAGCATTTCCAAGAGATGTTGAGACCTTGCTGTTCAGGAAGAGGTAGGTTTTTTTTTTAAGGTAAGTCACAGGTGGTAAAGGACAAAGCTGCTTTGCTTGGATTGGCTTGCTGACAAATCCATCAGCTGTTTTCCAAAACACCTTCTAAGGTACCCCTGTCCATCTAGTATGCAGTCTGTTCATTGTTGAGGCCCTATTATGAGAGCAAGTACTCGTTATAAAGCAGGATTCAAGTGCAAACCCAGAATACCTAACTTGGAGTTTTAATTCTATATGCGACCAAAAGTATTGGTACCCCTCGACTTTTCCCCAACGAATCCCTATTTGCCCTGATGTAAGTTGACTGACACAGGACAATAGCATCCGCTTTCTTAATTCCGTAATTCATACAGCAGACACTACTTTTGATGTATGACAACATGTAAGGATGTTGTCATCAGTACAACAAATGAAAATGGCATGGACGTAATTACTGGTACCCCTTAGAAGTTAAAAGGCATTAATGGAATTTAGTGATTGGTTGAGCAGAGTATTTGCTTTAATTAGCATCATTGGTGTCTTTAATCTCGGTCAGCTTATTTGAATGGAAAAACTACTCAGGCATTTTGTGTGCAGCACCGTGAAGATGGACAAGAGAAAGAAAGGCAGAGAATTGTCTGAGGAGGAAAGGAAGAAGGTAGCCAAGCATGTTAAAGGCAAAGGCTACAAAGCCAACTCCAAAGAGCTTCATGTTCCTGTGACCAAAGGCGCTGCTATTATCAACAAGCTTAAGGTCCCCGAGACTACCCTGGATGTGGCCGCAAGCAGAAAACTGACAGATTGAACAGGAGGATAGTTTGGCTGAGTGCGAACTGAGGAAAACTTCAAGAGATGAAGTTTTGAGATGAAAGTGACCTCTGTGGTAGAAGACTCTGCTTCTGAAAGCCAGAATACAAAAAGGCCAGACTGGAGTTTGCTAAAATAATGTTGGCAAGCCACAGTCCTTCTAGGAGAATGTCCTTTGGGCGTATAAAACAAAAAAGCTCTGAAGAAACAGAGATGCCCCCCCCCCATAAAAGTGGGGGGCAAATTGGGATTCCTTGGGGGAGAGCATACTTTTGGACGCATCAGTACACGTTGATTAAATGCTTCAGGTCCTGACCAAGTGCCCGGAGGCTGCAAGGGGGCCTGGTCGGGGAGAAACCGGCTCCGGCCCAACCCAGGCAAGACAGGGCGGCTTTGGGCTTTTGGTCCTCTGGTGATGCTCCATCTCTGACTCTTGACGGGACAGCAATTTGGGGGTCCTCCCGGACTGCTGAAGGGGCAGGTGGCAGCCGTGGCTAGGAGGACCTGGGCCCAGATACGGCTTGTGTGCCAACTGCCCCGTTCCTGGGAGGGAGGCCTTGCCCAAGACCAGCCCCGGCCGGACTACGGCCCTGCACTGGACAGGCGACGGGCCTCGAACAGCCGCTGCGCGGGACGGGTGGCGAGGAGCCCTGCAAGGGAGAAAGTAAAAGCTGCAGGCGCGATCCAAGGGCCGATCCAAAGCCGCGCAGTGCACCGGGGCCGTCCCGAGGAGGGCGCTGCACCCCTGGCCCGCAAGACGCGCAAACCTCCCTTCCCAGGGCGCCGGGCCGAGGCAGCCCGGACGCGCCCTTCCCTCGTGGCCAGAGGGACGCCCTGGATGCCCGCAGAGAAGTCGACGGAGCCTTGGCTGAAAGGCCCGCAGCGCCTCCCGGGCCGGAGCAGCTGCCGCAGCGAGGTTCCCGACCCCTCGACCGTGAGCAGCCTCCAGGCAAGAAGCAATCCACCGCGCCGCGAGCCGGGGGCGGGGCCACAGAGGGCTGCTGCTGCGCGTGCGCGACGGCGGGCGGGCGGAAGGCCTTCGGAGGCGGCAGCGAGAGCGGCCCGCAAGGCTGTTGTCGGAAGTCTTGCCTTCTTCCCCCCGTCACGTGGCCGCCTTCGCACCCGTCCCTTCCTATTGGTCCGCCGGCGGGGGCCCCCTCGGTGCACGCGTCAATCCTCCTAGCTAAGGCCAGTCAGCGGCGTCGAAGGGCGGGGCCAGTTCTGACTGGCGCAGGGTGTCAGCCGTCCGCGGGGCGGGCCCTCCGGTCGCCTTTGTCTGCTGTTGTTAGGGGAGAACACGGCGCCTGATTGGGTCGCGGGCGCGGCGGCCGCGCAGCTGATTGGGGACGCGCCGCGCGGAAGAAGCCCATTGGCGGGCAGGGAGCGCCAGGGCGGGAGCCGCGTTGGGAGCCATGGCGGTGGCGGCGGTGGCGGCGGCCCGGGCGATAAGGGGAGTGGTGGCGCGGGTGGGCCGGCAGGCCGGGCTGGGAGCGGCGGCGGCGGCGCAGCGCCCGGGCCGACCGTAGGCGCGCCATGGAACCGCCGCGGTCGCGGCCGCCCCCGCCGGGCAGGGAGGCGCAGTCCGGGTGGGGCGCGGCCGCGCTGCTGGGCCGGGAGCGGCAGGTGAGGTGCGGGGCGGGGGCGCCGGGGGCGCCGGGGCCGGGTCCGCGCGGCGGGGCTGACGGCGCTGCTGTGCTCCCTGGCAGGCCCGCGAGCTGTGCCCCGGCGTGAGGAGCCAGCCGTACGTCTGCGAGACGGGCCACTGCTGCGGCGAGACCGGCTGCTGCATCTACTACTACGAGCTCTGGTGTAAGAGGCGGCGGCGCGGGCGGGGAGGGGGCGGGCTGGCTGCGTCTCCGCGCCCCGCTCATCCGCGGCTCCTCCCTACAGGGTTCTGGCTGCTCTGGACCGTCCTGATCCTGTTCAGCTGCTGCTGCGCGTACCGGCACCGCCGCGCCAAGCTGCGCCTGCAGCAGCAGCAGCGGCAGCGCGAGATCAACCTCATTGCCTACCACGGTGCCTGCAACTACCCCCCCTCCGCGGTGGATCTCAGTGAGTGGCTCTGCGCGCGCGGAGGGAGGTGCAGCCACCTGTTTCCTGCCCCCCACGCCCCGAGTCTGATGCCTGTCCTCCCTTGCAGGGATGTTGGCCTCCTTCAAGCTGCCAGCCTACGAGGAGGTGGCCCAGTGCCCCGCCACTCCCCCGCCCCCCTACAGCGCCGTCCTCCTGGGGGGCGCCGTCGGCCGCCTTGGCTCCAGCACGTTGACCCTCACGGGCAGCTCTGAACACTCCACCAGCTGCTCCTGCGAGTCCAGCTGCCTGACCTCTCCCAGCAGCACCTCCCTGTCGGCCACCGAGGTCAGCAGCCCCAGCGAAGGGGAGGCCGAGGGGGATGAGGTTTGCAGCAGCCACGCAGGGGGCAGCTGGGAGCCGGATGCCCCATCAGATGCCCCCCTGGCAGCCTCCCACAAGCACGCACTCTTCTCCTCCAACGTGGAGCTTTTTGAAAGTGACCTGCGGCGCCTCTCCGATGGTGAGGAGGGGCCAGATGCTGGGGAGGAAAGCGGCCACCTGCGGCACCGGCGCCTGACTGGGGACTCAGGGATCGAGGTGGGCCGAGGCCAAGACGACGAGGACGCTGCAGGCGTGGACAGCGAAGAGGAGGCCGCTCACCTGCTTGGCAAAGGGGCTGCCTGCAGTCAGCACAGGGAGTGCTCCGAGGGGGGGGCAGAAGAACTGGCTCCCTCACCAACGTTGCCTGTCTGAAGCAGGGCTGTTGTGCTCTGCTGACCTGGCACCACCTCCGGGACTGAGTGCTGCCGCCTCCCTCGTGGCCGGGGAGCAAGGCGGGCGGCTTCTGCCTGCTGTTCACTGGAGAATTACCGCCTTACCCTCACGAGCTCTCACACTCCGCCTCTTATCTGCCTGAGCCATGCAGCCATCTCCTTGGTCCTCCCTGCTGCCCTGCCACCAACACTCCGGTCCCTGCTTAGTGCTGGCTCAGGAGCCTCCTGGGGACAGGATCCCAGAGCCCACATGGTAGCCGTTGGGGCAGAGTTGAGCTACTTGCTGGATTGTAACTATAGTAACAGCTCTATGTACGCGCAGTTCCTGCTGTGCTCCAGCTTTGATGTAAGGTGTGGGGGGGGGGCTGAGGACTTAGTCCCTCCCCATTTCTACTTTGCAGCGGGGTTTGCTGGTTGCATGAAGAGATGGCTGTTGCTGACCCCTGCTCCATGATCCATCCAGACTGGCCTGGGAGCGGGGAGCTGGCCTTCTCCCTTCAAGCTGCTAGAAGCAGCTTTGTCTGTCTGCATCATACCAGTGCCTGGTAGTCTTTAGTGTGGGCAGCAGTACGTGCTTCTTATTAAATGTGGAAAATCCTGACTTGGAAGCCTTGTCTATTATGTGGCACTGAGTAGGGACTGGCTGTTCTGCATGTTGGAATGGGAGCACTGTAATGTCAAGCCTTTTCTGGGGGTCTTTGGGAGGTCTCAAGTGCCAGGGTTGTTCATCAAATGAAGCTGCTCTAAACTCGGCCTGGAACAGGTTCCCTTCGTGTGCCAGATGAAGCAGGCCATCTTGTCATGCATTGTAAACCAGCCATTAAGTTTGATTCAATGCATTGATTGGTACAAGCTTACGCCTCACCCAGATTAAATTTTTTTTTTAGTGTGTGGAATCAACAAACTTTCTATACAGTGGGGTCAGTTTAAACGTTTCCTTCTCTATGGTTGCAGCCCTCTCGCAAGCCTTCCCTTCCCAGCTCTTGCTGAATCACTGCAGAACGTGAAGTGCTGGCTGTTGTGTGGATCAGTGAGCTGTAATTTATGGGCTTCAGGGAACTCTGCAACAGCTTCTGCTCTTAAGCTGTTTTTTTCCTTTTATCACATGTGGAGCTGCCTTGCCACCACCAACCACGTCAAACCATTAAAGAGCTGCTGCTGCCTGTGCTTCCAAAGGAGGCACCCAAGAACGTTATACTGCACAGCTTTATTTCAGTGTGAAATTGGAAGCCAACCCCTGAAGCAGGTCAGCAGCAGACGCCAGACCCTGCACCCCTTTGCCCAAGTCCTGCATCTGCCACTCCAGCTGAGCCACCCCGGGAGAATGGGGCAACCATTCCGGCCAGCCTGCTCATCAGTACTCTTCTGCCATCATGAGCAGAACAAGAGCTGACCAGCCTGTGAAGGGATAACACCCCTGCCCCTGTCCTGTCCTGTCATTGTACTGCTCCCAAACGTAGCCAGAGTCCAGGTACTGCTGGAGGACGTTGCCGATGACATTGGTGCGCAGCTCATGGTATAGTCTGGCAGCCGCCTCCTGGTAGGGCCCCTTCAGCTGGCTATAGTGATGCAAGGCCTGCACCGCAAGGTAGTTGATGTTGATCCAGATGGCCCCCCTCCAGTACGGGGGGTCATGCTCTGTGTTGCGCTTGAGGTAGAAAGGGCTACTGCGTGACAGTGAACGCAAGCCAAAAGGTGTCCACAGCTTCTGCTCGTTCTTCATGTCCACCAGGAGGCTGCCCAGATGTGGGGAATCGGGGTTCAGGAGCTGCAGCAGCAGGGGGAAAAGGCTGACGTAGCCAAGGGCCCCTCCCACAAACTGCAGCCTGGGTGGTTTGCGTACCACCCGCACCAGTCTTGGGATGGGTGGGGGCTGGCCAGGAGGAGAGGGCTGAAGACGCTCACGCTCCAGGGCCACGGCCTGGGTATGGTTGCCATAGTCAGCAAAAGTGCCCAGCGCCTCTGCCCAGTGGTGCCGCTCAAGCAGCTCATTGTCCGCCAGCCCCTCGGCCATGCGTGCATAGTCACTTGCTGGCTCTCCCACCTGCGTTGCCACCTCGGCCATGACAGCTGACGCTACTGCCATCCAACAGCGCAAATCTAGGTGGCGTTCGTCCAGAGAGGGGTGGGAGGCCCTAGGATAGTCATCTAGCCCAGAGGTCAGGGTTTTGGGATTAAGAAAAAGCTGAGTGTCCTGGTCCCGGCCACGCCATCGGAATGTGTAGGGCAAGGGCCCCGCCTGTGTATGATTGTACCAGCTGTACCAGCTCTGCAGGCGAGGATAGAGGCGCTGGAGGTAACCCCGTTCCACCACTCCCTGCTTGAGCAGTTGCTGCAGCACCAAGAAGAAAGTGGGAGGGTTGCCCGCCTGGCTGTGCTGCACCACAAACTCCGGGGGCACCTTTGCCAGGGCTTCGTCGCCCAGGATCTGCTCACGTGGGATCCAGCCCTCGGTGTTCATGAGATCAAACCAGTGAGCCAGCACCTCCTGGCTAAGCGCTGGGTCCCAGCGGGCCAACAGGAGCTGGTGGAAGCCTTCATCCCACAGGAAGCCCCGGGGAAAGAAGGAGCGGGAGGGCACTGCCGTGAAGAGAGACCCCGCGGGGTAAGGCTGAGGGGCCTCCGTGTGCGGGGACTGCACCAGCGAGTGCCCATGGAAGTAGCCCATCCCGCCCAGCATGTTGCTGAGGAGGGCCCGTGCGAAGTACTGCTCTGGCGGAGAGAAGCCCTTGCTGGCAAGCCCAAAGGTCTCCTCAAAGCGCAGCTCAAAGGCGGCCATGTACCTGTCCAGCTCTCGCGTCAGCACCTCTGCCAGGAGCCGTTCTGGGCGGTTGACCACGCTGCCTGATTCAAAAGCCACTTCCACGCGGCAGGGCACGGGCACCGTCACCTGATGAACCAGGAGCTGGCTGCGTAGCTCTCTGTCCCCTGCTGGGCTGTGGGACACATCCACGCCAAAGTAGCGGCGCTTGGGGAGCCCCGGCGGAGCATAGGAGAACCGCGGAGTGAGGCTTGCTTTCACCACGTCGGTCAGGCGATGCAGCCCTTCTGCCTTCGCCTGCAGGTAATTATACCTAGCGGGAGAGAGGATGGAGTAGGAAATAGCCGTGAGAGACCTTGGGTGCCCCTCGCTTCCTGAGCCACAATATTCTGTACCTGGCATAAAGGGGTGTGCCGGCCTCAGTGGTAGGCTGCTGAAAGGTGACGGTAAAGTTCCCCAGTTCCTCCGTCTGTCCTCTTAGCGACACCAGCCGAGTCTTCTCCTCTATCACAGGCTGCAGCGTTCCCTGCCCGTCGGTGGCCACGTAGAAAAGGAGGGAGATGAAAAGGGGCTTGGGGCTAGTCCTCTAAATGCACAAGAACAACACGTGAAAATTATTAGAGAAGCAAAGCAAAGAAGATTTTCATTTCTTGCTCCCCGGCAGCTGCTGCTTAGTTGGACCCTTGGGAAAAAACCAGGGCATATATTTGTTCCCTTAGGTAAGGCCTGGAAAATGTCAGAGACAGAAAACATTTGCCATAAACTGGGGAAATTAAAAGCGAAGTCTGTCTACTTGGGACATGGTGAAACCCCTTCTACCAAGACGAGGCTGCAAGTAGAACCCCCAAACCAGGACCTGGTAGGGCAGCTAAGCGCAGCCGCATTGCTTGGTCAAGCAGCCCTGGCAAGCAGCTGCAACACCAGGCACATCACCCTAGTTCCAGAAGTAAGAAAGGTGAAACATTTTGCTAAGAAAATCCACACAAGCAAAACAGCTCTCTTTCTCTCCACTCACTTCTGGACGAACTGTAACTCTCCAGCTCCAGTCTCCGCCATGCTGGCCGCCAGGACACTTCACAAACTCCGTCTGAAGGCTGAAACCGAGGTCTTTGATCTCCTGCACCCCAAAATGGATGCCGTCATGAAGTAGCCAGCCGTAGCGAGGGAGGCCATCACTCTGTTCACAAGTGTGGCGCAACCGGATATCCCCCTCCAGCTGGTGCATCCACATCAAGCCTGCCAAACAAACAAAGCGCTGACATACGGCAGCAGCAATCTTGCCAAGGGCTAGTGTGCGGCAACACGAAGCCTGCCTGGGGCAAAGTGGTAAACCTTGGCTTTCTGAGCAGCCCCCAATTCAGGAGCTGGCAGACGGCTCTCCGACACGGATTAGACTATTTCCTTTTCCTGCAGAGGGGAACGGGCCCCCTCCCCACGCAGGGCCACGGGCTGAAGGGGTTCCAGTTCTAGCCTTTTCTTCCCGGTCAGAGCCGGCGATTCCCGCGGGCCTCGGTGCGCCTGATCTCCGCTCCTCTCAGGGTTCTCTCCGGCCCGGGAGCAGCCAGCTCCTGCCTCGCCCACCTCATCCCCGGGGCACGGAGGTGCTGCGGCCTGCGCGACCCCTTCCTTCCTCAGCCAACCCGCAACCCGCCCGGAGGCAGCAAGGCTGCGGCCTCCCCCCGCCCCCCCCGCTCACAAGCGACGGGCCCGGAAGCCGCTGCGGCTCCACGAGCGACGGCCCTCCCTTCAGGCCCCGGGCCCCCTCCAGAAGAGAGGCCCCGGGCGGCCCAGGCTCACCTGCGACCGGCGAGCGTGGGCTGCGCGTCTTCATGCCGAAATAGACGTGGGGCCGGTAGGAGCCCCAGAAGCGGGCGGGCGCGGCGTCGGGCCCGGTGCTGCCGGGCAGCAGGGCGCGGGGCGCGGCGTGCGGGGCGACCAGGCTTGCGGCGGGCCCCCAACGGGCGTAGAGGCCGCAGGCCAAGGCGGCGCAGCCCAGCGCCAGCAGCGCCAGCCCCGCGCCCGCGTGCCCGCGCGCCCGCCGGCCGGCCGCGCGCGGGACCCTCTCCTGCGGCCGCGCGCCCTCGGTGCCCCCCCGCCGCCGCCGCCGCTCCCGTGCCATCGGTGCCCCGCGGTCTCCGGCGGCGGCGCCTCGCGACTGACGTGTCCCTGCGCCTCTCCCGGCAGGCACCGCGCCTTCCCGCCCCGGGGCACGCTGGGAAGGCGAGTTCCCACCGCTCCGGCGCGGCCTCGCTCCCCCAGCATCCGGGGCCAGGCTTGAGGGGCGCAGCGGCAGCGGGACGGGCTCCGGCGCCCTCGCGCCAGCAGGACCAGACCTGGCCTGCTCGGCTCCCGCGCCCAGAGGTTCAGCCGGCGCTGCCACCGGCGACAGGGAGGCCCGTCTGGGACAGCAGCAAGGGAAAGCCAACCATTTGGGGCAGGGGGCGGCTTCGCAGCGCCCAGTAGCCCACCTTAAGCGGGGGCAGCTTGAGGAAGCCAATGCCGAGTTTGGCTCTCCCAGACGCGGCCTAACAGCAAGGCATTCGCGGGCAGGGCTGCGTCTCTCTTCCCACCCCCTCCCTCCCGGTCAAAACGTCGGGCCCATTACCTAGAAGGGGCCTGCGCAAAGGACGGTCTTCTTCCAGAGCAGCCAGTCCTCAGCTTTCCCGTTGTTTTTGCTTTTCCCCGCCATATAAATCCAGAATTTGAGTTAACTGCGCATTTCACATGAAAACAGCCATTAGGTTGGGCCTATTCAGTGAGTAACATGCAAGTTCCAACTGCACTTGGAATACCATACATTTGGAGTTATTTTTCCTTGTGAAAGCCCTCTCTCCATACTTGGTCTTTCGGCTACATTCACTGAACGACCTCCCCACGAGCTCTCCCCTCCTGCTATTCCCCTTGCAGCAAGAGACAAGACACCTGAGGCCTTTGGGTACACAGTTTATTTTGATTTCCCATTAGACTCACCCATCCCTACCACCTTTGCCTGCAAGACCATTAAGCAGTTTGGTGCAACTCCCTCCCACGCGGGTGTCCCACTTGCTCCACTTCTCCACCCCTCTGCCAACCGTGGATAGCGCCAAGCAGAAGCAATTCCCCATTAACCTGAGACGCCCGAAGGGGCACGGGCAAAGTTGGCCCCGCTGTGCTCGGCTGCTCTCCTCGACCCTCAACCCAGCCGGGCCGCCCCTGTGCACCTGTGGGTGGCAAGAGGGCTTCGAGGTGTCCTCTGAATAGAAGGTTCTTTGGCTGCGGGGAGGCCACCCGGCTTCTGCCTGCCCTTCCCCACAATGCCTTGGAACCAGCTGTCAAAGGCAGGGACCAACCGCACTGCGCTAGCCAGAGGCTGCAGGGGAAGGATGCCTCTGCCTTCTCCAGCCTTCCTGAGATGCATCTGCTGGTGGCAGCAGCACCATGGGGGGTGCGTATGCACATGTGGAAATGCCCTGCAAGAAAACAAGCCTTTCTCATTCTCCTTCCTCTACCACCCCCACCCCCGTCCCCACTGGTCAAGACAGAACTGTGGTTCACCCAGCTCACTCCCGATAGACCTCTACTGCCTGCTGGACGCTGCTCGGGGGTGGAGGCGATGGTGGGTTTTCAGCAAAGGCTTCCTGGCCCCTCTGATAAGACTGGTAGGACTGGCTGGGTTGAAGGCATTGCTGGGGAGGGGAAAGGGGTGCTGAAAGCTTCCAGTTACTGCTTGATTTGGCCGCCGTCTCCTTCACTGACAAAGCGCTTCCGGCCCCTGAAAAGAGGAAGGGCAGTTAGAGGCTGGGGCAGAGTGACCATGCTGCTCCTTGGGCTGTTTGCAAGCCACCTGATCCTCTCATGTGTCTCCTGTTTCAACCAGACCCCCATCCTGCTGTCTCCTGCGCCCACAAGCAGCAGGAACAGCCCTTAAAGAGGAACACCTAGGGAACAAAACTTTTCTAAAATGGGCCAAGCAGCCATTCTGCAGATTGGGGGGTCAGTCCATCCAGAAGCCGACGCGGTTTCCGAAGCAGGTGGAAAGAGTTTGGTGGGACCTACCGGGCAGGGCAGGTCTCTCTCAGCTGCCTGGTAATCACACCCTCCTCAAAGCAGAGATCCACCATCCGCTCAAGGATGCTGTGGGCCAGCGGCACATCCAGACTGATGTCTCCAAGCTCATTGTAGACCCGCTGGAAACCCTGAGAGGGAGAGGGAGAGAGGCTTGCAGCACGCAGGGTGACAGGAACTACAGCCTTTTTGAGGGACTGCAGGTGGCACAAAGGCTGGTGTCCCATGGGCAACTAGGCCTTGGGGTACATGAGGCAGCTGGAGCATCTCCAGGGTCTTACTCGGTTCATCTGATCCAGGGTCACCAGCCCAGTCTGCCACAGCACGTTCAGCAGCTTCACCATCATGGCAACGGCTGTGTCTCCTGAAGACTCCATCACCATCACCACGGCCTGGCACGAATGTAGGGAGGAAACTGCCATGAGTGCACATGGATAGGAGGCAAGGCAGTAATTGCTGACCATCAGACCAGAGGCCAGCAGACAGATGTTTGCCCAAGCAGATCTTGGTAGGCACCAGCATGGAGAGAGGGCCCAGAGCGCCTTGTGCTGCGCTTGGTGAGCTGAATCATGGCCTGCCCCCACTCCCTGGCTCCAGAAAGGTTCATTTGCTGCCTCCCTTCTTTACCTCATAGACAAGCTCATGGTGGAAGTGGGGCACCTCGAGTTGGCGTAGACAGCGTTCAGCCTCAGACACCTCTCCTGACAGCAGGTATTCGCGTAGGAGGAGGTTCATCTGGGGTGGAGTAAGAAAGGAAGGAGTCAGGGGCAGCAGTCCAGCCCAGGCCTCCGGTGCACCTTCTTGAGACCTTTTGGCAGGCAGAAAGGCACCCCAGGACACGAGGGCCGTGCCTCTTCCCAGACCACGCATGCTTCCACACACGTTCCCAGCACCTGCTGAGGTGCCCGTGGCCCCTTTGGCTGCTCCGTCTCCTTTGTTCTTTTTATTTGGGCATGACTTCCTGGGCGGGGAGCCGCTCTGTGTTTCAACAGTACATTTTAATGAGGCTTTTGAACTAGGTATGTCACTTGCCAGTTTAGCTATTTTCAGTACAAGCCTGAATTCATTAACTGATAAAAACTGCTCCTGAATTGGTTCCTTATTCTCTCTCATTCCCTGATTAGCCAGGGAGACCCACTAAGACCCCTGCCTTGCTCACATATCCTCCAGCCCAGAAGGTGAGTTCCAGCCAGAGACCGCTCTGGTTCGTAAGATCTGCATGGACGCTCAGCCTTGCAACTTCACTGCCTTCACCTCCCTGAGGTGTGCAGGACTTTGCTTCCTTCCTTGAGCAAGGAAGGCATGGATTCCCTCAATGCACCTGGCCCCAAACGCATTCCTCTGTCAATCACCCCACCACAAACCCCATGCAGCTGGCAGAGGGCTAAGCATGCAAGGGCCACCCAAGGACCACTGGAGAGGCAGGTAAGGGCAGACCTGAGCATCCCCACTCCCAGCTCTTCACCTCCTTGATCAGATGCTTGACGGGTCTCTGGCCACCCCCAACGCCCCACACATTGTCCAACCGATTGACATCTCGCTTGATACGCAGGAGGACGGCAGCGCGATCCAGGGCGGCCCTGTAAGGGAAACATTCAGCAACAGACTGGAGGGCCAGCAGCAGCAGATCAACCAGGGTGTGTGCTTGTGTGGGTCTCACACATATTCCCTCGGGGTGTTAGCACAGAGGGCCCCTCCCTTCACCAGGCCAGTAAATCCAATGCTTGCATCACATGCATAAGATAGGCCCTCTCACCGTGCGTGCTCACAGTCGACACGCCCCTTATAGCGCTCGAGAAAATCAAGAGGGAGCGCGTGGTCGGCCACAGCCCGGGCGATGAACTGACCCAGCATCTGCACGGCAAGACAGGGACCACAGGGTCAGAGGCCAAGGGGCCCAGAAGAAGGAAGCCCCCTGCTTCCCTTTCCTGGGCAGGACTGACCTGTGGCGCCTCTGGTGTGTCAAGAATGAGGTCTGGGAGATCATGCAGCATCCCGTCAAAAGCAGCAGCGATGTCCTCGGGACTTAACACCTTCCCCACCAGGTCAGAGAGCAGGCGCGAGGTCAGCTCCCGATGGCTGGCCTTCCCCTCCAGAGAAAGCACCACGGCCAGTGAGGACACGGCTGCCTTGTGCCCCCCCAAGTTCAGATTCCGAAGTAGCTCCTGCCAAAGGAGGGAAGAGGTGCTGGGTGAAGGGAGCGCCTCTGCCCACTGGGCCTGTTTGACAGAGCCAGGTTTGGCCTGGCCAGGGCCCCGGGGCCCATCCCGTGCTTTCCAAAGCCCTCTGCAAACAGCAGGGACACTGTGCTTACTTCTCGACAAAAAAGGTTTTATTCAGGTCACAGGAGTTGTGCTGGCAATTAAGGCAAGATTATCTTCCAGGATAATCACATTATTTAAAAAGCATCTCACAAATATTAACACAGAGACAGAAGTTGTTATGATTTCTCCAAAAAGCTAAAATACACAGCAGTTCAAACTGCTTCAAGTAAGTCAAACCGATTATTATAAAGGGACTCTCTATGTTAAAAATCCTATCAACTTTTCAATCTATACAAGAACTTGACTTTTAAAAGCAAACCCATCAGGTTTTTATGAAGCTTTGGCTTCAGCACAAGGGATTCTAATACCAGCCACCCAAAAAGCTCTCAGGACCTAGAGGATTGCAACTCAGCTACTTAATTTCCAAGGCTCAAGGTCCTGTTTCCACCAGCCCTTCTGCTGGGATACCCGTCTGTCACCAAGCAGACTTCCAAGGTGGCTGCACACAAGCCAGGAGAAATAGGGCCGAGGAGGAAATAGAAATAGGCTTGGGAAATAGGCTTAGAGGAAAACAGAAGGGAAATGGCAGGGCAGATCCCTGCTCCAGCCCGAAAGAGTCCATCGGTGTTTCTGAAGCTGGCCTTCCCTCACCCTCTCCCTTTTACGAAGGCAGCATCTTCCCTTCCGTGCTTTTTCTTTCAATGTCTCAACTGGCTTTCCAACAGAGCTTTCTGGACCCAGGGGCTTACCAAGTAACCCTGTGCATGGTTATCTAACCTGGGGAAAAGGACCCTAATCAGAGTGTCTGCTGGGGTGGGCATGGGTGGCCCAGGGCTCCCTCCTCTGCTACAGCTCCCTGCCCGGAAGAGGCTTTGGAGAGTCCTCTCCTCCTCGCACTCACCACCACTTCCAGGGTGTCTCCGTGCTCAAAGTACTCCAGCACCATTGGCTGCACGGTCTTCTCCAGCTCCTCCTCCTCCAGCTCGGGCACCACCGTGGCATAGACAGTCTTCCCCTAGAAGAGTCCCAACGTAAAAGGCAACTCCTGGGCCTCCTGCAGAGCTGCTTCCTGGCCAAATAGCATCAGCCCCGCCTCCTCTGAGCCAGACCCCTCAGGGAGGAGGAGGAGGAAGAGGAGGCGGCCGCATCAGCAGCTTCTTTCTTTGTTTCACCCCCTTCAGCTGCAGCTCCCCAGCCCTGCTGCATGGAAGCAGCTTTGCCTCAGGTGCTTCCATGCCTTTAAATCCAGACTCCCTGTGGATGGCAGCACGCTAAACCTGCACTCACACCCAGCTTCGAGCAGTACCTGTGCGGCCTCATCATAGTTGGGGTCCCGGGCATCCGGCTCCTGGTAGCTGTAGACGACCCCAGGTGCTCCCCATACGCCTTTGCCCCCTGCCCCACCTAGAAAGACAGCATGCTGTCAGGCATCCTCCCTCTGCAGAATCACCCAAGCCCCACAGCTGTTTGAGCAAAGGGGGCTTGGCCAGGCGAGCTTCTGGGCCGGCAGACAGGATACCTTTCTTGGGCAGGCCTCGGCCCTTCCCCATGCGGGACTTGCGGTCGTGGTTTCTGCCCTTTGGGCTGCTGGGGTCGGGTTCCTGCTCCCCCTTTTCGGGGAGGGCCTCCCTATGAGAATCGCGGGAGGAAGTCCGTCGCACCCTCCGCTTCCCCTTTGCCTTCAGCCTGGCCTCGTGCAAGGCCTTCTCCTGCAGGCTCCACGGCTGGGCCTCCCCTTCGCCCCCGTCCAGCTCCTCCGCCAGGGCATCGTCCACCTCGCGGCCCGCCTGGTCCGGGACCTGGGTGCCGCGCGGGAAGGGCAAGCAAGAACAAGACAAGGGTTCACGCTGCTGGGGAGGGCGCGGATGCGCCGCCGCCTCGGGGTATTCTTCCCCCAGGATCGGGGTGGGTGGGGAGCGGCAAAGCAGCTCAGATCGGCGAGGAGGCTGCCACGTCCGGAGGGAGCCACAGAAGAGAGGATGGCTCCGTTACGCGAGCGCTTTGCTTCGTTAACGCTGGCGAGCGACCGCCTGCTGCGGAAACCTGGCCCCGGAGCGGGCCGAGGGTAGGCACGACTCACGGGCAGGGCGGCGCGGGAGGTTCCGCACCGCGGGCCCTCCAGGCAGGGGAGCTGCTGCGCTCTCTCCGCCGCGCGCCCGCAGGGCAGGGCACGACAGGGGCGCCGCGTGGCTCCGGCCTGGCTCCGCGCCCCGTCGGCCTGCGGGAGGGCGGCCAATGGCAGTGCCGGAGCGGGGACCCGCCCCCGCCCGGGCAGGGGGCCAAGCGCGCGGGGCGGCGCGGGGTACTTGCCGGCGGGAAGGGGGCGCGGTCGCTCCGCAGCAGCTCGCCCGAGCTGGCCGGGATGGCCGAGGCCGACATGAGGCGCGCGAGAGAGGGCCGCCCAGCGCAGCGCAGCGCACCGCCGCCGCCGCCCCTCCCAGGCTCCGCAGGGGCGCCGCGCAGGAAGCGCACCCGGAAGAGGCAAGGCCGGGCGCGCCGTGGCTGCCGGGACTTGTAGTTCGGCCAGCGCGGTGCCCCCCGGCGGGGTCTCTCCGCTCGTACTCGCGGGTCCGGGGAGACCCGCCCCCGCCGCCCGAGCCGCGGGTCACACTGAGGAGCCGCTCTTGCTGTTGGGAAGCTTTAGTAACATCAGGCCCCAAATGGGAGGCTCTCCTTCGGCGCCTTCCGTTACCGAAGGAGAGAGGGGCTCTCGCCCTCTTTGCGGCACAGCCTGCTAGTGCTGAAAAGGCTCCTGGCACAGATCCTGGCTGGCTGGGGGGATTCTGGGAGTTGAAGTTCACCCATCTTCGAGCCGCCAAGGCTGGAAAAGCTGAGTCTATTCAAGTATAGTGGACAGCTCTGAAGACCTCCATGTGCCCCCTCCAAAGGCAGCTTCTGTCTGTCTCTGGGGCAGTCAGGAAAGCCCTCCTGGGCCCAGCCGAATCCTCCTGCTGGATCTTGCCTTGGCCGGCTCCCTCCTCTGCAGTGTCGGAGGACTGCTGCCCAGCGTCCCTGGGTCTCCTCTTTTGCAAGCTGGGCTCCTCCAGTTTAGCTTCTGCCCTTGGGGCGGACCTCTGAGCCGACCTGTTTGGCCTTTTTGAGCTGGACATGGGAATCCACATGGGGCCTGACCAGCTGCTCCTTGAAGGGGTGTCTCAAAGCAGCAGTTGCCCTGCCTCAGGCTGTTGGGTCTGGCTGACTTACACACCTACTAGGAGAACACTCAGATCATTTAAATCTACCCTACACCTTTGTCCAGCAACCATCCTCACCCTGTATTTGTGTCTGTCTGTCTTTTTTCCCTCCCCAGATGCAGGACTTTTTGTCCTTTCTTGTTAAATTTCATCCTGTTTGTGGGTTTCTGAGCCTTTCTAATTCTTGCCAAATATTTTTCTTTCCCAAAATGTTAGCCTTCTTAGGTTCATGGGACCCACAGACTCCATAATCATCCCCTTAACTCAGTGTTTCTCAACCTTGGCAGCATGAAGATGTGTGGACTTCAATTCCCAGAATTCCCCAGCCAATTATGGCTGGCTGGGGAATTCTGGGAGTGAAGTCCACACATCTTCAAGCTGCCAAGGTTGAGAAACGCTGCCCTAACACTTTCAGGCAGGTCATTAGACCGCGTTGAACAGCACCCTTGAGAGTCCTGGGGCATTTTGTGCAGTACCGCCTCCCAGCTGATGGGGAGCCCCCAGTGAGTCCTCCCTGGGTGTGGTCATTCAGCCCATCATGAATCCATCTCAGGGTTGTATCATCCACCCCTGTTTTTTACTACTATAACAAGAAGTGCTGTTGAATGCTTTGTGCAGGTCAAGGTACCCTGGGCCTGTAATGTACCCAATGTATGAAGTTAGTAACTCTGTCAGAAAATGTGAGATCAGTCTGGTATGACTTCTCTCTGGCAGACCTATGTTGGCTCTGCCTAACCAAGTGTTCACAAATGCTTGTGGGCTTTTCCCAGCATGGATGTGAAACTGACTGGTCTGTATGTCGATGAAGATTCTCAGTCATCCAGGTGGAATTGTCTGTAGGTTGAGTCATGGCAACTGGATCTCTTTCTTTTTGGTTGAAACGTTTCGCTGTTTGTCCAAGCATCTTCTTCAGTCTGGGCAAGGTTGGTGAGGGGGCCCCATTTATGTCTTCCAGGGTGGATGCATTGTCCCTGCCCCTGAATGGCTGTTGATTGGGCCATGGAGGTGTGGATTGCCTTTGGGATGTCTTACTCCTAAATCCCTTGTTCATCCCCAAGTGGATCCTTAAGAGTGGCCTTCCTGGTGAACTTGTGATGTGGTCTTAATCTTCCTGGGGACTGATGACTGGTCTGTAATTTCCCAGATCACTTTCTGTGAGCTCTGGGTACATGAAGGCTTTCAGGACTAGAGAAAACCACAGCATACCAGAACCAGCTAAATGTTTTTATTTGCAACATTGCCAGATACAGACCATCCAAGAGCGACTCTAATGCAGTTTCTGTCCCATGCTAGGTCTGAACCTGACCAAAACACTTCTCTAGGGCAGTCTGTAGTGGGAGCTCCACCATTCCCAAAAGGGAACTTTGGCAAAAGTTGCCAAGAATTGCTGGATTTTGGATGAACTTTTTCAGAAGGTGGCCCCCACCCTTTCAAGATGGAAGGCAGGACCCCACCCACAGAGTGGTGTCAATCATCTGAATCCATCTCCTCACTTCATCCTGACTTCTGAGGAGCCAGGTGGGACACAGGTACACAACTCATCCTGGAAATTACCTGATCTGCTTCCTTAGAGACCATGCCCATCAACTGCTCCTGACACAGAATTCTACTTATCATTGCTCAGAATGTAAAACCCTTTTTCTCTTCAGATTCAAAGTATGTGTTTGGCCGGATATTTTGTTCCCCTTAAAATCAGGAAGCCCGGTGCTCCACGGTTGGGCTGGTCAAGAACAGCAACTCTGGAGCCCTTGGCCTTTGCAGGGTACACAGGCCAGGGTGGCATCACATGGGCTGAAAGGGACAGCCTGTTGCGCTCAGTGCTTGTGCTTCTCGCAGGATCACCTCTTGCATAAACAGTATTTAGGAACTCTTGGGAGGTCGAAACTCAGAGATTGAATTTGGCTGCATTTGCAGACCATACTTAGCAAATTAACCCATGTTCTGGGTCCACATACTGTGCCAAACCCTAAACTAACCAGAGGCTGAGTTCACACAGCAAAGTCAGCCAGGAAAAACAAACCAAGGATGACACCAGCAAGCATCACATAACAGAGTGAATCTCTTTGACTGACTGACCTGGTTAAGCACATTGTATGAACAGCGCAGCCTTGCCCAGAGAGGTTGATCTGCGGCATTGCACAGCTGAGGAGTCTGCCTGCCATAGCCCAGCCCCCAAGGTCCTTGTGTGCGACAACATTCTGGGGTTGCTGTGTGTTAACAACAGTCCTGGTCAGACCCTTTTTAACTGGAAATGGGGGGGGCAGGTTCTCCCTCGAGAAAGAGATGCTACCTGTAGAACAAACCACCTTGGGAGCTGCGAGGTATATAATAGCCTTTATTTCTTTCATTTTAGCCATTTGTTTTTCACACAAGAGGAAATAGATGTGAAGATCAGTAATCCACTTCTGCCTAGCCCAAACCTCCAAGTATATCGTTCACAACCAGCCTCCAGAGGCCATCAGGCCAAGAAGGGGCTTCTCAAAGGCCCATTGGCAATCGGACACCTGCCTGGACCGGCCCCTGGCCTGATCCACCTCCTTTGGCAGCCCCATGTCAGTGTCCAGATGAACCACCAAAAGCTTCAAAAAAGCTGTTGCAGCAACCCACAAGAGCTTTATTGTGTCGAGAGATAACAACTTTTGTTAAGGCACAGAGGTTGGATGTCTAGAACGACACCCCCCATGGTCATACGCAGATGGGTCAGAGGGGAAAAGGATACTGAACCTACAGGGCACCGCCTTCTGCCAGTCAAGCCTGGGGGGAGGAAGTGAGGCCTCATAAAAGGCACAGCCAGGGCCAACAAGCTGCACATTAAGAGGCCATAAGATCTGTGCCTTTCCTGCAATGGCAGGCAGGGGAGGCCATTGAGGTGGCTATGTTTTCGCATCACCTGGAACAGGCCTCCTCCCCCTCCCAAACGCCCCAAGAAACACCCCAACTGAGTTTATTAGTGCCCCAGATGCCCCCTAAGGGATGCTGGCAGCGGAGCTAACAGGGAGGGGGTTCCTGCAGGACCGAGCCCTTCACCGGCTCCTTGCTCTTTCGAGCAGAAAGTTTGGAGCCAGTCCAGTTGCCCCAACCTGTGCCAAGGTCCAGCTGCAGCCTCCCTCAATCTGCCAAATGCCCACCCCCAGGAGGAGGGCTCTAAGGCCCTGGGGTTGGAGCACAAGGCTTGTTCTTGCGGATTTATTCCTATTCCAAAATCAGGGGTTGCCGATTACCACGTTGCAGAAAGTACAGGCAGAGAAGGGAACCAGGTGGGCTGCCCCAGGGCGAGAAAGGCCTCCATGGGAAGGGCTGGGTTCCTCTCCACACCTCTGGCTCCTGCTGGAAAGGCTCCAGCAGAGCAGAGGCCCTGAGGACTGCTTCATGCACGGCATGCAGAGTCCCGGTGCCGAAGCCACAGCTGGATCCAAGGCTGCTCAAGGCTCTGAAGGTTTGTTCATGCAGGAGAAGGCAGGCATCCTCCAGCGGCGGCCCCCGTGCAGCCGCAGCGCCAGCCACTCCTGCTGGGCCAGGCTGAGGTAGGTCTCGGAGCTGCTGGCCCCCCCGGGTGCATGGCTCAGCAAGTCAGCTGCCCAACTCTCTGGCGCAGCTCGGGCATGGACGGGCAGCCCTTCCAGGTGCTCCAGGCTGCTCAAGCTGCCTGGGCTGCCGTCCCATGACCGCATCCCGTCACGGGGGCCTGTGGAGTGGGGAGGAGGAGGAAAGGGACTCAGCTCAGAGAAAGCAGGCAAAGGCCACCAAGCAGGAGAGCCAGCCACAGTGCGGCTGAGGCGTCAGGACCCCTGGGCAGCATGGAGTCATGGGCGCGTGAAGGATTCCCACCCATTAGAGTGGAAGCACCAGGCCCCCTGGCCTGCCCTGAAGGCGGCTCTTTCCCAGCCATTTGAGGCCTTGGCGTGCCAGGCACATCCTCTGGGCTGGGACCCTTCCCTGGCCCAAGGCTCCAAACCCCGGCCCTGAGAACACCACGCAACGAGAAGACGCTCTTGCCACTGACCACCCCCCTTCCGCAGGGCTGTACGGATGAGAGGATGGGTACCCATCCTCCTGCCGGCTCTGCCTCCCACCCCCAGGTGCACTCACAGCACTTGTGTAGGGCATCCCAGCGGTGCAAGGGCAAGGCTGCTTTGCTGGGCTGCTGTACGAGGCACGCGATGGCATTGTCCACTTGCTGGAAGGCCCGGAGAGAGAAAACCAGCTGCTTCATCTCTGCAGACAGTT
The DNA here is from genome assembly GCF_035149785.1 of Candoia aspera. Lineage (NCBI taxonomy): Eukaryota > Metazoa > Chordata > Lepidosauria > Squamata > Candoiidae > Candoia > Candoia aspera. The sequence goes on from NC_086160.1 coordinate 78,327,646, forward strand.
CGTAATCGTCCAATTGCACCACATCCCGTACCACGTCGAAGTCCCGCTTCAACTGCAGGGCTCCCTGGAGGCTGAAAGGATCAGTTGGACAGGGGAGCCTGTCTGCTGGACCAGCCCGGCCACAGCCCGCTCCCCCGGGCCAACTCACCTGAACTTGATTTTCTGGGCCAGTATATGATCCATCCAGACGTCCAAGAAAGCAGTTGTGACCTGGCTGAGGACTAGTGCCTGGGCATCACGGGATAGCCACTGGAGGCCCTGCAAGACTGGAGCCAGGATGGTTTGGGCTGCAGCCTGGGCATACTCGCTGGGAGCGGAGGGCGCCTCTGCAGGGGCAAGGCCAGGAGGGGGCAGGGGCAGTCAGAGCAAGGAAGCCAGAGGCTGGCGACTGCTGCTGTCCCTCTTCACCACCCTGCCTCCACCACCCTCTTCCCCCAGGCTCCCTTGGGACAGTGTGCGAATCTGCCACATACCACTACACATGCAAAGATGTGCAAAGCATCCTGCTGGTCTGAGGAATGGGGGTTTGGCTGGCCTGAACTAGCCACCGTTACAGCCTTGCAAAGGGAACACAGCTCCCACCTGCTTGGAGGGCGAGACGCCAGTATTTGCCAAGTGGCATAGACTGTCTGAAGACCCCCGCTGACACTTGTCTGCAGTCCAAAGAAAACAACTCCAACACGTCGTTTGCAAAAAGCTGTGGGTGAGAAAGGGTGGGCATGTGCAACCCAGGACTGCCTGATGCCCCTGACCCAGCCTACCCCCAAGTCCCATGTCAGGAACAAAAAGGGACTGCTGTGGGGCCTGGGGCTCTCTTTCATCTACTTCATCCTCCTCCATGCCCAAGAAGTCACCGAGGTCTTCAGAGTCACCCTTTGCCCAGCGCAGAAAAGAGGTTCAAGCCATCCAGTCTCTGCCTGAGCCCGCCAGTCAAGAGAGCCCACCTCCTCAAGCTGTCAGACCGCTCGGATCGGGACTTTTTTTGTGACATTCGGTTGGAATTGCCCTTCCTGCAGCCTGCAGTTTGGTGCAGCCGGGAGACGGCGAGGTCAGGCCAGCTGGGTGACTTTGGGCCAGTCCCTCCCTCTCAACCCAATCCACCTCACAGGGTAGTTGGGGGGAAAAGGGAGGGGGGAAAGTGTAGAAAGTGAGAAATATAAACTAAATACTGTAAATAAATCCACACTTCCGTATCCTGCTCTCTGGGGTGGCTGACAACAATTGTGAGCCGTTTCCATGGCCTCTTCTCCGGTGTCTGAAGAGCGCTTTGGCACGCCCTGCTCTTCCCAACCCCAGATCTGGCTTCTAGTCCTTTGCATTTCCTTATTGCCTTTCTCTGACCCAGTGTCTTTGCCTGACCCTCCTCAGGCGTTCCAAGCCAGAGTTCTCCCAGCAAAGGGTCACCCAGGAGCTCGGGGCCAGAGCAAGTGGGGAAGTCCGGGAAACGGGAGCAGGCGAGACCTCAGCCCATGTGGACGGAGAAGAAAGCCTCACGGTGATCTCCAAAGCACATACTACGCGCGTTCTCCTGTCTGGAGACACCCCAAACTGCAACTGCTGGAAGCGCTATTTGGCCACAAAAGGGCTCAAGGGGGAGCCCCCCCGAGAGACACCTGGGGAGGCTGAGAAACTCGGGCAGGAAAAGGCAGGCTCCTTGGGAGGGAAACCAATGGCAGAGCACCGTAAGAGGAGGAGAAGCGGGAGCCTGTGCCTGGAGGCGCAAGAGGACCAAGGTCAGCGGCTGGTAGCTGGCTCTCACTCTTGAAGACTGTCCACAGCCAGGGACAAGCCCAGCTTCACAGGGCAGGAGACCCTTGTGCCCCGATGGATCACAGAAGCTCAAGAATGACCCAGGAAGAAGGGGCTGCCCCTTTAAACCCAGCCACCCCCGACTCTTCCTAACAATCCATGTGGGAGAGGACAATGCTGTTGTAAGACACTGAATGGCTCTCCAGAGACTATCAGGCCTAGGACAGGAAGGGGGAGAACCTGGGAAAGCCACTGATGTTTTTGTCGATTCTTCCACTTGAGGGTCATGGAGTAAAGAGATAGGAGGATGTGGAAAGTGACCAGCTGGCTACCTAGATGGTGCCACTGAGACAGGTTTGTGTTCCTTGGCCGTGGACCATGCTGCCCAACAGAAGGAGTCTAGATGGCTACTTCTCATAAAGGCACACGTTCTGCAGGTGCCTCATCAATTCCATCAAGAGGACACTGAACTAGAGAAAAAGGGGGAGGGCTGGAAAAGCCTAGAAATAAATGTCAAGACAGGACCACCAACGCAGTAGAGAAAGGGACAAGCATGGTAGTGGATGCTAAACAGGACACTGAAGGGGCAAATCGGAAAGTGTTCTTCTTAAAAGGAAACGTGGGAGATATCTACACTCACCAGACACTGTAGAGAACGTGCCAGGAATAAAGAGCTGACCTTTGGGCATTCTTATGGGTCTGCTAGGACCAAGGTTCCTGCACAACAGGGGGTGGGAAGCCTGTGGCAACATCTCCTGACATCGCTAGACTCAACTTCTCATCAGCCTCAGATGACTTGGCCAACAATAGTTGGAGTCCAGCAACTCTTGTGCACCACAGGCTGCTCACTTCAGCTCTCAAGAGCCCTGGGCTTACTTGGATGCTGGTAGCTGCTGAGTGGACTTGCAGGCTCAGCTCCCGCTCCCAATGAGAGGCCAAGGGGCTCTGCTTCCACCTGTCCCCCAGGAAGGCCGTGCTCACCAGCACCAACATCTTCCTTGCTTCAGTCTTCAGCAGCTGCAAGAAAAAGTTTCTGTCCTTGTGGACTACAACAGGGGGTGGCCTTCAGGGTTCCCAGGTCAGGGCTCTCCTCAGCAACCCGTATCTTGGAGCTCTAGAAGGCATTTCCTCCAGGTTCAACTGGATGCAACGCAACCAAGGAAAACTGGTGCCTTCTTCTGTCAGCCCAGGGTCGGGAGGACTCAGGTTGGGTTCAGCTGCTCACCTGCAAATCTCCTTGTGTCACAAGAAGAAACTGGCTGAGGGACCAGGAAGCCAAGTACTGGTAGGCCTTGCTCATGGCCCAGTAGGAAGAGGCATGGCTGGTAGCTACCACCAGGGAGAGCAGCTGCTGGTGGAGGCTGGCAGGTGCAAGGCGACCCCCTGCGAGAAGAGAAACCAGCTCAGCCAGCACAGCAGTGTGGTAAGGAGCCCTCCCTGCTTGCCCCCTCTCCCCAGTACTGGGGTATAGAGCCAGCTGAAGGACCCACCTGGGTCACTGTGGAAGGGCTGGGCATCCAGGCATCTCATCCTGGAGGCCAGGAGCAGGAAGAGGCTCTGCAAACACCGCCCCGTCTGGCTGCAGGCCACAGTGGTGGGCTTGGGCAAGCATTTGTCCACAAGGCTGGTGCCCAGGGCGCGGCAGAATCCTGGGCAAAGAGGGATCAGAATACAGTTGTGGTGCCCCCTGAATATTCTCTGCAGCAGAAACCCCGGCAGCTCACGAACAGGGTGGGAATTAGCCCCTCCTGAGCCATCACAATGCCAGGCTACCCACAGCTCCCCTCCTGACTCCCTGGCCCAGCAAGGCTGCAATGGGGGCCCTACCTGGGTCCCATTGCCAGAGGGCATCACGCTTAAGCAGACAAAGGGCCACGTCCTTCAGTTCCTCCGCAGCCACTGGAGGCAGGCAAGCTGGAAGCAGAAATGGGTGTTTGTGGTGGTTTCAGCCTGGCAGGCAGGCAGACCCTTTGCTCTCCCTGGAAAAGGTGATAGAAGCCAGAGCTTCAAGGGGGCAGGCAGAGTCTCTGAGAGCAGGCGGGCGGGTGTCTGAGAGTGGGCGGGTGTCTGAGAGCGAGCGGGTGGGTAAGTGGGTCCCCTCTCCTGGGGTTGGGGACTCCAGAGAAGTCCTCCTCTGGCATCTGGGAGGTTGAGGCAGGAGGTTGAGGGGGTCCACCAAGAAGCAATTGCAAGATCCAGAGGTTCATCAAAGCGATGAAAGCGTATAGCTATGCAAACTCCACCCTGTACATAATTGCGTGCAACGTCACGAAGCACACACAAAAGGGGCCAGGTTGATGTCACGACGCACAATGCCATCACTGCTCCCGGTTGCAAAGCTGCCTCAGACACACGAGAACAAAGCAGGCACTCCAAGCAGAGAATGTTCCTGGAAGTGACCCCACCACGCCCCAAATGGAAAAACCCCAGTCAAGGGACAAGGCCAAGAATAAGTCCCATCGCGAGCAGCAGCATTCGCTCAGGGTGAGATGGCAACATTTTTTGCTGGGGACCACCCTGAATGTCGCATGCTGCCCCCTGAGCAAGACCAAAGTCCACTGAGGAGAATGAATCCCACAGAATATTTCCCTGGCAAGAGACACTGGGAGAGGCAGCCGCTGCTGCTCTCGCTGAACTTCTCGGGTCGCCTTAATCCGGACAAGGCATTCTGACCTTCTGCTGTGAGCATTTGTCTGGCCTGAGCAGCCCCTCTGGCAGGCAGAGCCCAGGGCCAAGGAAGACAGAGGGCACGCCAGCCTCGCCTCAAGTTCCCACTGAACCTGATGCCCTGTGGGGACCAGCCGGAGCTGCCTGCAACCACGCAGAACCTGGCCAGCCACCTGCTTGGGGAAGGGCTTCCTCATCCTGCCTGTCACCAGCTTACCATCTTCCAGGGCGTGGGTCAACCGCCGGCCCAGGGCAGCCCCAGCCCCCTCCTGAAACTGGGCCAGGGGCGAACAGAGCTCCAGCTGGCGCACCAAAGAGGTTGATGCAGCTCTCCAGAAGAAGGGCCGGTACTCAGCGTAGAGAAGTGCAGCCGCCTCAGCCAAGGAGGCATCCTGCCAGTCCGGAGACTTCCAGCTGGGCAGCGGGGTAGGGCCTGGGCCCTGTGCTGCATCAGGAGGCCCTGGGGGCTTCTCCTGCTTGGGCCGCTGCAGGAGGTGATGTCCCAGGCCGCCAGCAGACGCCAGCAGTTCTCGCAGCAGCACCGTGACCGCCACTTCCTCCTCTTGGCACAAAGCCTGCAGGTGCGCGGGGAGGCTGTCGCCTGCCCCGGACGGACCATCAGCCGTTGGCTCCAGATCACTGGTCCACACCTGCTGCCCAGGGAGGAGCAGCGACAGTCTCTCACCCGCCAGGCGTCCTCTTTCGGCTGCCAGGATGGCCAGCACCCTCTCCACAGAGAAGGCACGTGCCCGCTGCAGCCCTTGCTGTCCCAGCGCCCTGGGCTCCAGCTCGGCCCCGTGCAGTGTCCACTCACTCAGCCCCTGGTTGTAGCTCTCCAGTCCCTGGAACACCTCTGAGAGAAAGGCAGGGGGGCCACAGGCCCAGTTTTGCAACAAGGCCACCAGGCAGCTCTCCAGCAGGCGAAGCGCATGCAGGGCCAGCAGGAAAAAGGACTGCTTCATGCACTGTGCCGCCTCAGGCTGCCGAAGGAGCAGAGGTCCCAGCCAGGGGTCCCTGCGCATGTGGCACTGCAGGCGGTCCCAGTGAGAGGTGTGGACCACCAGCTCCTGGCAGAGTTCCTTCAGCAGGCGGCCCCCACCAGCAGTCTGCCCACCGATTGGCAGCAAAAGGCAGCACTCAGCTGCCATCAAGCGGCACACAAAGTCAGAAGCTGCTTTAAGGCGGCAGCTGTAGTGGCGAGCCAGGCGCAAGCAATGCTGGTGTCGCAGCAGGCCGTGCAGTGTGTGGTGCTGACGGGCCACGCCATTCCACCCTGCCCAGTAGGAGAAAGCCCCTCGGGCTGGATCTGGGGCCACTGGACGCACAAGGCCCCAGAAGAGGGCTGGCGTGCACAGGCAGCAGCTCATGCCCAGGTACGCCTTGTCCACTTGGGCCAAGTGGGCCAGGCCTCCAGGCAGGTCCTCCTCCTCCTTGTCCTCCTGAGCTGCGCTGCCAGGGTGGGCCAGAACCAGGCGGGACCGGCTGGAACAGACATGGGAGGGCAAAGGCTCTTCTACTTTGGGGAAGGGCCTGGTGATCCTTTTCCACAAGCCTGACCCTGCAGGGATACAAGGGGTGCTCTCAGCCCCTTATGAGAGGGCCCCCGAGGTTTCTCACCCCCTGCCCACCGCACAAGGGCTGCCCAAAGGCGATAGGGGGACCTGGGCTGCTGCCATTAAAGACTCGGGGAGAAGCTGGTGAAAGCACCTCCTCGCTGCCCCCCCCCCCCCGCCCTGCCCTTCAGCCTCGAAGGCCTCCCTGGACCAGGAGCCGTTTCCTTCCTGGCGGGGGTTGCAGGGAAAGTCTTGCAGGGGGGAACAGTGGGGCGGGGAGCCCCAGCAGAGGGCAGGCCCCAGCCCGCTTCCTCCCGGCGGACGCCCAAGACGACGTGAGGGGAGACCCGCCCCCAGGCTCTTTCTATGCCGGGAGCCGAAGAACCGCCCCGTCCAGCCCCACCACCCCGCCGCGCTTCGGCCGGCCGGTCCCGGTCGGGCGCGGGGACCAGCGGGGAACGAAGCGCCGCCCTCCCGCTTCCCCCTTGACTTACCAGGGTCGGCGGACGCCGCCGGCGAGGCCCCATGACCCGGCGGCCCTTTCCGCGGGGCGCCCCGGGCGGAGAGCGGCGGGAAGACGGCCCCGAGGGGCTGGGGGGCGCGGGACATGAGGACCCGCGGGGGCCGCAAGGGAAACGGCGGGCCGAGGAGCTTGAGCGCGCCCCCCGCCGCTTCTTCGGCCGGACCGAGGCTGCGGCCGGAGCCGGGAGCCCCCTAGGAACCGGACTCTGCTCCCGGGAGCGCCGTTGCCGTGCGGCTCGGCTCGAGGGGCGGGGCAGGCGGCCGTCACGTGGCCCGGGGGCTGGGCCCTCGCGCGACGGCCTGGTTCCCGCGGGACCGGTTTTTCCGGACGTTTCAGGGTTGCTTTACAGCAGCTGATTGTGGCATTTTGTACGCTGTCCTGAAAATCTGAAAAATGAAGGAATGAAGTCGCGGGCTGCGCAGGTGGGCGGCTGCGAGGTCTCCGGGCCGGGGAGGCTGAGAACAGGCGGATGTCCAGCTGCTGGCCGGAGTGCAGGACGGGGAAGGGGGCGGTGCGGACGCTCCCGGGCCCACTCCCCCCACCCCGCTGAAAGCTGCAGTCCCACCTTCAGAACCTCTCCTACACCAATTCAACCAAGTCAGTCGCTCCCGTGGTGTCTACCTGCAGTCACCATTCTATTTATTTAATTTATAACCCGCCTTATTTTTCAAAGCACGGTACATACTGCTTCTTCCTCCTATTCCCCCACCCCCACCCTACGCGGTGGATCGGGCTGAGAGTGGCAGCCCCAAAGTCCTCCCCCTGCCGGCCTCTGTATGTGTATGTGGGGGGGGGGGCAGAACTCAGTCTCTCGGTTTCTAGTCCAGCACCTGAACCGCTTCACCAAACTGGCCGTCAGGTTCCCATGCCTTCTTGGGCCCCAAACGGCCCCGTTTTTTCTGCAGGCTCCTCCGGCTTCCACCATCCAGTTATCCCACCCAGCAGGATAATTTCCTTCTCCGGATTTGGTTTCACGTGGAATGTTACGTTTTTTAAAAATCCAAAGTCATTGCTGTTTCTTTCACTACGCTTGCTAGATTTGCATCCCACCTTTCCTTCTGGAACTGAAAATGGTTCTGGCTCTTTCTTGCTGCAAGACACAATCTTCCCCACCACTGCCAGGGGAGCAGGATCCCAAAATAGACACTGTGCTGGAGGGCCCAAAATATGGTACAAATCGCACAATGTAACTTTGCCATTGCATCAGGGAAACTCTAGAGCAGCTTGTACAGAGGAGGCATGAAAGGTCAAGGATGTGGGCAGGACACCCTCCAAGCAGACACAGCAGCTACATCAACGCCACGTTCCGAGTTGGCGAGTGCTTCCCTTGTTTCTTCCGTGTTTGTGGCTGAGTGTGCTACCTAAACTCTCCATCTGCTGAGTGTGTGATCCGGTTTGTGATGCAGACCCAGAAAATGGGTTAAATTAGGTTAGGCCCCAATCCTCCCTCCTACGTTATCAATTTCAGAGCCTAAATCTGAAAGCACACCTAGAACCCGGTGGGAAGCCAGAGCCCAGCCCCCCCCTTGCGCCTTGAAGGGCGTCCTTTCGGAGCCCCCCTCCAACCAGTGCCTTGGCCAGGTAACAGGTGCCTGACATCGTGCGAAGGCAAGAACTCTGGGGTTGCTAGCCAGTGAGGTAGGAAAGAAAAGGGCTGCCTGGTTTCCCCGAAACTGGCTTTAATGGCGGGGAGGGGGAGAGAGGATGCTCCTCCAAGTCCTTCCCCCCAGCACAGCTGCTCCTGTTCCTTTGGCTACCTGGCTCAGTTGTTTCATTACATTTGATTGCTTTGATTTTGATCCTTCAGAGCGCCAGTTTCACCTTAATATTTACTCTGCTCTCATTGTAGATCAGTACTTTTATAGGGTTTTTAGGATCGCTTGGCTCTTCTCCCTGCGATCCAGACAGGCGCCCGGAACCAAGATGGCGCTCACTCCCCGCCGGAAGGAGACCGCCCCTTCCGGTTCCGGGGGAAGGGCCGCGGCTGCCTGCGCCTCTTCCTCTCCGCCGGAGGGACGCTCGACAGAGGCCGATGGAGCTGCGGCCCGGCGCCCTCCTGCCCGGCGTGATCATGGCGCGGCTCGCGGTCGAGGAGGAGGAGGAGGAGGAGGAGGATGAGGAGGGGGCCGCCACCGCCTATGCCCGGCAGTGGACGCACGCGGAGCTGAGCCAGCGGTGCCCCGGTGAGCGGGGAGCCTCGGCAGATCCCCGGCGTGGGCACCGGGGGCGTCGTGGGGTGGCCCGCGAGCCCGGGAGAAGCCGGCCAGAGCGATGGAGGCGGCGGGGAGTCGGGCGCGGAGAGGCCGGCTGAGCCGCGCCAGAGCTTGGGCAAACGCGCTGCTGGAGAGGGCGAGGCTTCTTGCGGACGCCTGGTGTAAGGGTGGAGCACCCAGTCGCAATTAGCCATTAATTAGCAATTAACCCTATCATTGTACTGATCTACAATGTTGTTGTTGTTTATTCGTTTAGTCGCTTCCGACTCTTCGTGACTTCGTGGACCAGCCCACGCCAGAGCTTCCTGTCGGTCGTCAACACCCCCAGCTCCCCCAGGGACGAGTCCGTCACCTCTAGAATATCATCCATCCATCTTGCCTTTGGTCGGCCCCTCTTCCTTTTGGCTCCACTCTCCCTAGCATCAGCACCTTCTCCAGGGTGTCCTGTCTTCTCATTATGTGGCCAAAGTATTTCAGTTTTGCCTTTAATATCATTCCCTCAAGTGAGCAGTCTGGCTTTATTTCCTGGAGGATGGACTGGCTTGATCTTCTTGCAGTCCAAGGCACTCTCAGAATTTTCCTCCAACACCACAGTTCAAAAGCATCGATCTTCCTTCTCTCAGCCTTCCTTGTGGTCCAGCTCTCGCAGCCATATGTTACTATGGGGAACACCATTGCTTTAACTATGCGGACCTTTGTTGTCAGTGTGATGTCTCTGCTCTTAACTATTTGATCGAGATTGGTCATTGCTCTTCTCCCAAGGATTAAACGTCTTCTGATTTCCTGACTGCAGTCAGCATCTGCAGTAATCTTTGCACCTAGGAATACAAAGTCTTTCACTGCTTCTACATTTTCTCCCTCTATTTGCCAGTTATCAATCAAGCTGGTTGCCATCATCTTGGTTTTTTTGAGGTTTAGCTGCAAGCCAGCTTTTGCACTTTCTTCTTTCACCTTCATCATAAGGCTCCTCAGTTCCTCTTTGCTTTCAGCCATCAAAGTGGTATCATCTGCATATCTGAGATTGTTAATGTTTCCTCCAGCGATTTTAACTCCAGCCTTGGATTCCTCAAGCCCAGCATGTTGCATGATGTGTTCTGCGTACAAGTTGAATAGGTAGGGTGAGAGTATACAGCCCTGCCGTACTCCTTTCCCAATCTTAAACCAGTCTGTTGTTCCATGGTCTGTTCTTACTGTTGCTACTTGGTCGTTATACAGATTCTTCAGGAGGCAGCCAAGATGACTTGGTATCCCCATACCACTAAGAACTTGCCACACTTTGTTCTGGTCCACACAGTCAAAGGCTTTAGAATAGTCAATAAAACAGAAATAGATGTTTTTCTGAAACTCCCTGGCTTTTTCCATTATCCAGCGGATATTGGCAATTTGGTCTCTAGTTCCTCTGCCTTTTCTAAACCCAGCTTGTACATCTGGCAATTCTCGCTTCCTGAACTGCTGAAGTCTACCTTGCAGGATCTTGAGCATTACCTTACTGGCATGTGAAATGAGTGCCACTGTTCGATAGTTTGAACATTCTTTAGTGTTTCCCTTTTTTGGTATGGGGATATAAGTTGATTTTTTCCAATCTGATGGCCATTCTTGTGTTTTCCAAATTTGCTGGCATATAGCATGCATTACCTTGACAGCATCATCTTGTAAGATTTTGAACAGCTCAGCTGGGATGCCATCATCTTCTGCTGCCTTGTTATTAGCAATGCTTCTTAAGGCCCACTCAACCTCACTCTTCAGAATGTCTGGCTCTAGCTCACTGACCACACCGTCAAAGCTATCCCCGATATTGTTATCCTTCCTATACAGGTCTTCTGTATATTCTTGCCACCTTTTCTTGATCTCTTCTTCTTCTGTTAGGTCCTTGCCATCTTTGTTTTTGATCATACCCATTTTGGCCTGGAATTTACCTCCGATGTTTCTAATTTTCTGGAAGAGGTCTCTTGTCCTTCCTATTCTATTATCTTCTTCCACTTCCGCGCATTGCTTGTTTAAAAATAATTCCTTATCTCTTCTGGCTAACCTCTGGAATTTTGCATTTAATTGGGCATATCTCCCCCTATCACTGTTGCCTTTTGCTTTCCTTCTTTCTTGGGCTACTTCTAGTGTCTCAGCAGACAGCCACTTTGCCTTCTTGGTTTTCTCTTTCTTTGGGATGTATTTTGTTGCCGCCTCCTGAACAATGTTGCGAACTTCTGTCCATAGTTCTTCTGGGACCCTATCTACTAAGTCCTGTCCCTTAAATCGATTCTTCACCTCCACTGCATATTCCTTAGGAATATTAGTGAGCTCATATCTAGCTGATCTGTGGGTCTTCCCTAATCTCTTTAGTCTGATCCTAAATTGTGCAAGAAGAAGTTCGTGATCGAACTACAGTCAGCTCCAGGTCTTGTTTTTACCGACTGTACAGATGTCCGCCACCTTTGGCTGCAAAGGATGTAGTCAATATGATTTCGGTGTTGTCCATCTGGTGAAGTCCATGTATAAAGCCGTCTCTTAGGTTGTTGGAAGAGAGTGTTTGTTATGCAGAGTGAATTGTCTTGGCAAAATTCTATCAGCCTGTGTCCTGCTTCGTTTTGTTCTCCCAGGCCATACTTACCTGTAATTCCAGGTGTCATTTGACTGCCCACCTTAGCATTCCAGTCTCCCGTGATGAAAATAACATCTCTTTTAGGCGTGCTGTCCAGTAGGTGCTGCAGATCCTCACAGAACTGCTCTACTTCAGCTTCTTCAGCGTCTGTGGTTGGGGCGTATATTTGGATCACTGTGATGTTAGATGGCTTGCCCTGAATTCGAATTGAGATCATTCTGTCATTTTTTGGATTGTATCCAAGCACTGCTTTAGCCACTTTACTATTAATTATGAAGGCTACTCCATTTCTTCTGTGGTCCTCTTGTCCACAGTAGTAGATCTGGTGGTCATCTGATGTGAAGTGGCCCATTCCAGTCCATTTCAGTTCACTGACGCCCAAAATGTCTATCTTTAATCTTGACATCTCACCAATAACCACATTCAATTTTCCCTGGTTCATAGATCTTACATTCCAGGTTTGAACGGTGTGTTGATCCTTAGAACATCGGATTTGCCATTCACCACCAGTACCGTTGGCCGCTAGCCGTCCTTTCGGCTTTGAGCTAGCTGCGTCATCACGTCTGGGGCTAGTTGAGCTCATCCTCTGTTCCTCCCCAGTAGCATTTTGACCATCTTCTGACCTGGGGGTCTCATCTTCCGATGGTATACCAACATATCTCTGGTTGTACTGATCCATTTAGTTTTCACGGCAAGAATATTGGGGTGGGTTGCCATTACCTTCCCCAGGGATCGCATTTAGTCTGACCTCTCTGTCATGACCTTCCCGTCTTGGGTGGCCCTTCACGGTTTAGCTCATGGCATCATTGAGGTGCTCAAGCTCCAGCACCACGACAAGGTAACGATCCTTTGCTGAAGGATCTACAATGAGAGCAGAGTAAATATTAAGGTGAAACTGGTGCTCTGAAGGATCAAAATCAAAGCAATCAAATGTAATGAAACAACTGAGCCAGGTAGCCAAAGGAACAGGAGCAGCTGTGCTGGGGGGAAGGACTTGGAGGAGCATCCTCTCTCCCCCTCCCCGCCATTAAAGCCAGTTTCAGGGAAACCAGGCAGCCCTTTTCTTTCCTACCTCACTGGCTAGCAACCCCAGAGTTCTTGCCTTCGCACGATGTCAGGCACCTGTTACCTGGCCAAGGCACTGGTTGGAGGGGGGCTCCGAAAGGACGCCCTTCAAGGCGCAAGGGGGGGGCTGGGCTCTGGCTTCCCACCGGGTTTTCCATCTTGACACCTGGGCAGGGAGTTGACAGGACGACTGAAGCCGGAGCGTCCGGGCGAGGGTTTTAGCAGAGGGGGGAGGTCGGTGAATCGAAGGTGGCTAGCAGCTGGGCTAGGAATGTCGGGACCATGTCCCTGGGGAGAAAGTGCAGAATGAGCCAAAGAATAACTTGGATAGTCCCTGCATTGGGGTGTAAGCTCAGAGCACTTTAAGGTGAAAACTGTCTTCAGATGTCCTCGGACGTACGCAAAGAAGAACATTTGACTGCCAGTCTTGGGAACAGCCCTGCTTAGTTTGTTTCAGCGACCCGAGGTAATCAGCGGAAACTCCACAGAATGAATTCTTGTTGCCACAGACAGATCCTTTCTGTGTTTCCGTGCAACTTTATGAACAAGAGTTTGAATGTTCCACCAGTGCAGTCAGGTGCACACAGACTCTCAAGGTTGACGTCTGCCCCTGAAGGAAGGCCAGGTCAAGAAGCAGAAACTGCGGGATTCCAGGAATGCTCTTTATGGTTGTAAGATAGAATCACTGAACCTTGAAGCCTGTCTGAATTTCCTCCTGTCTCCCATCGTAGACTAAATAAAATAAAGGCGTTATTTTGACTGGCTTCCTTTCTCATGCTTTCCACTTTTGTGGGACTGCGTGGTCTTTTTCGCAGGTCTCTCTTAAATGGCTTGCTTGTTCCTTCCCTATTCCCAAGATCCGATCTACCATCCTTGTGCTCAGTAACGCTGGATTTCTGAGCCTTGTTTTCAGTCAGATGCATTTCCATCTCGCTTACTTAAGCCTCCTTCTGATCCCTTTTCAGATATGAATGGAGAGCCCTGCTGGTATTGGGGGGATGATTACTCCTGGTATGAGAACTGGGAAGACTGCAGCGAGGAAGCAGAAGAGGAGGAGGATGACAACAATGACAAGGAAGTTCAAAATACCAGTCATACCACATTCTGCGGCTTTCGGAGATCCTTTCTTTGTCAGCCTTCTGCACTGCTCCCCCCTCAAAGCAGCAGCCAGGACTTTGCACTACTGGACCTTGCTCTGCCCCAGAAACAGCAACTCACAGCTGAGGTGAGTCCCTGCTTACTTGCATCCTCTTCCCCTCTTCCAGCTCCAAGGCATCCCTTCCGTTTCCATGACTTCTTGCACAGGGCTCCACACTCCATGCTCAGACTTCTTTCTCGGCCTGGATTTTTGAGGAGCTGTGCCTTCCCCCATTCTTGGCCACCTGGACTGTCAGCCTTCTCTTTGTGGCTGCCCCATATGCCTGAAGCTCCTGGCTCTGATTTGGCAGATTCCCTAAAGCTGTTGATTTAAATAAGGCCATGTGTGACTTCCCAGAGGGCTCCAGAAGCTGCTGCTGAGTCATCATCATTAATGTGTCAAATATCACTTTCGCTGTACTGATTTCTTTTTAATGAAACTAGATTCTGTTTCTGTGCTGCTGCTGCTTGCTTACTGGAATGGTATCCTTGGTGCCAACCAACGGCCAGACATAGCCCTTGGCCCATGAGTGCCCCCCGGATTTCTGTTTGCTTCCTGCTCAGCTGCTCCTGGGAGAGAGGAGTGTGGTGTAACGGCGGCTTGGTGGTTGAGGAGGCTGGTCTGTGCTCTCTTTCAGGAGGCTGAGCGGAATGCAGAACTGCTGGTTGCTGAGGAGGAACGCCTCAAGAAGAAGGCTGAGAAGAAAAGAGTGAAGAAGAAGGTAGCCCTGCTCGTGCAGCCTGTTGGTAATGAGGCTGGGAGCCAAGTGGCTGGGAAACCTGATGCTTCCTGTTTTATCTGCAGAGGCAGAAGGATCGGAAGAGGCAGGAGAGGCGTAACCTGGAGTTAAAGGCAAAGGGCGAGGCGGTGAGTGGATCGCCTGGCTGTGTTTGCACGTGTGCCCAATGGCCCTTGGGCCTGCAGCAGGAGTTGGGTGGAGCTCAGCCTTACTCAGAGACTAGCCTCATCGGGAAATCTCTCCAGGTGCCAGCGCTGTGGCAAGTGCGCTCCAGCAACCAGCTCCACTTGAACAGAGATCTGTCTGGGAGTGGATTGTGCTAGATTCCAGCTCTGCAAATATTCCTGTGGATTTGTTCAGATGGCAGGTTGATTTCTAGTTCCTTCAAGGTCATATTTCTCTCTTCATAGAGTAAGTCTTCAGATGGGCAAGACGAGGGCACTTTGGCGGCTGTTCCAAGCATGTTGGAGGAGGGTCCCCCTGATTCGGACGGGGCTTCCACTGAGGCCTCCCCAGGCAGGAGCTGCAGCAGGAGTATGGAGGAGGAGGAGGAGGAGGAGGAAGCTGAGGTGAGCCCAGGGGGGCTGGAAAAAAAGTCCTGCGTGCCCAGCCCCGTCATCCGCAAGGAGCCTGACAGCCTCTGAGGAGGAGCCGCAACTCCAGGGCTGCTTCAGTTCAGGTGTTCCCCGCAGCCAGTGTGGGTTCCTTGGTGCTGAACTGGGCAAAGAGTATCCATCTTGCACTCTGGGTTCAGTGTTTGTTTTCTTACATGTTTTGGACAATTTCTTTGCAAAAGGTAATTTTGTATTGTTAAATGTTGCTCACAGTCTTTGTTCATTCACAAAGCTGCATTTTTTTTTTGGTAAGTCTTACTCCTAGCACCTTTCTTCCTGAGAATATATCCCCGTGCTCCAAATGCTCTTGGTCTGTGAAAGTGGGGTTATAGCAAGACTGAAGTTTAATGCAGTGGTTTTTCACGGGGAACCGAATATGGGAAGAGGAAATGCAGGATTCCCCCTTTTGTCCCTCAGCCTTAATCTGGATCCCTTCCCCTGAATCCTTTTTTCAAGGCCATGGACAGACAGACACAAGGTTAACAGTCTGTTCCGGCTTTCAACTGATACAGAAAGCAGACTTTTGTAGGGGGTGAAGGTATCTGGTCCTTCTGGCTTCTCTTTGTTTTCAGAGGGCAGGAGGAGATGTTTATTCTTCACTAGCCACTACCACAACCTACATAAGACCATTAAAACGGCGATGCAATGGCATTTGCCACATCAGTACCAGGTTTTGGTACCGTACAAGGTGGCAGCAGGCACTTCCTTATGGTGGGAGGGAATTCCTTGTGCAGGTGGCTAAAATGCTCCCATTCAGCGCTTAGCTGCTGCTTTCCATCTCCTACCCACAGGAGGAGCTGGATTTGTCCAGCACGTTTGTCTCCAAAGCTCGCCTCAAGGTGGGCACCCAGCCCCCACTTCCGAGAAAGGAGAAGGGAGGCAGGCTCTCCAGGGGGAGGAAGGCAGAGACAGAGCAGAAGCCAGAGGTGAGGACTCTTCTTCCCGTGCTGGGCCAGGTGCCTCTCCGGGCCAACACCTGTTCTGAGGGTAGCCAGCCTGACATGGGTGAGATGCCCCCAGAGCAGGACAAGACCCCCTGCTTCCTATTTCCCACATGCTGATCCCAGAGGGAGCACCTCTGACTGGCAGCCATCAATGTTTGTTTTTCCATGATCAGATTTTCTATGAAAGCTGGCACTCCATCTCTGGGAAGTGAAGTTCTGTAGTTGCTGTAAGATTTCCCTATTAGCTCACTACTTGGTCATGTGCTCTGGTCTATGGGACACGGGGGAAATTGCTTCTAATTTCTCCATGCCGTGTATAAATTGATCAGCCACCTTCTTGCCAAAGCTAAGAATCTAAAAGGTGGGAGCCTTTCCCAATGGTGGTGCTTCTCCTGCCCCTGAAGCCCTTCGCTTGCTCTTTTCTGTACCTTCTTCAGTGTTGCAGGATCCTTGCACAATCTTCCATGTGGCATTGCCATGGATTTCTACAAGGCGTCAGTACCTTTCTCAGTAGTGCTGAGTGTGGATCTCACCTTCTGTGCTGCCATGCAGAGCAGGGCGATGGTTTTGGTCTGCCATGAAGCCTGGGTTTCTTTCTTTTGTCAGCTTACATGATTTGAAGGAAACCCATTTCTGGGAAAAGGCTGGCTGTGGCTGAAGAAACATAGAGTTTTGAGTATTTTGATCCCTGTTGCTTTATGACTGACACTCGCTCCCCCCTCAGGTCTGCAGCGGGTTGGCACAATTCATGGTGGAGCTGAAGGAGTGGTTGGGGATGTGGGTGTTCCCCCGTTGTCCCCGAGGGCTGTTTCATAGGCTTTTCACTTATCTCTTGATTCCCAGTAGCGGCATAACTGATATTTCAAATTTTGGAAAGCAGAGAACAAAAAGCAACTCCCCCAATGTTTGGTGAGTTGTCCTTTCTTATTCTGGAAACCAGCCTTCATAATCTCACGGCCTCTGAATGTGTCTGGAATACTAGGCTGCCAACCCAGCGTGAAGATACTTGGTCATCCTTTCCTTTTAGAGGTGCCTCCTGTGGGAGTTCTGGGAATGTAAAAAACCTGCAGCAGTGACTTTGCAGTGTTGGGAATTGGGTTTGTGGCTGTTTTCCAAGTTCTGTTCGGTAGAATTGCAGAAATGTATGATTTCACGGGTCCTTCCTGCCTGCCTGCCTGCCTGCCTTCCATCCTTTTATAAATTTGTAGGCCGGTCATCTCATATACATAACTCTGGGTGGCTCAGTTAAAACAGGATAGAAACAGTAAAAAACTACCAAAAACAACAAAAACAACATAAAAATAGCAGCTGGTAAAACTCAAAACCACTCAAGTCAACCACGACCCAGACTGGATGGCAAAGCCAGGTGCCAGGTTTCCTCCTCTTCCTCCTCTTCCAGCTTCAGAGGCCTGAACTCCAGCCGACTCCTGTGGCGCAGAGCATGGTGCTGGCAGGTGAGCGGGCAAAGGCAGAGAGGGATGATGCTTCTTTTCACATTTTCTCCCACCAAATGTGATGTTCTCCGGCCTCTCCATGCCTGTATAAACCAGACTAAGTAGGTCATTTTCCTGATTTGGTGAAGAAATTGGGGTGCCGCAAAGTTCACCCCTGGGTCCAATATTTAATAGGATGAAGTGATATGGAATGTTTATCGCATGTTCAGATGACATAAGATGGAGGGGGGATAGCTAATTCCGTAGAAGACAGAAATGAAATTTGAAAATTACCTAGATAGGTTAGAGAAATGTGCTGAAATTAACAGAATGAAATCCCAGAAAGGTATTGCTCCACTGATTCTGCCTGGGTCAGACTTCAGCTCAGCTACCGTGTCCAGTTCTGGGCACCACGCTTTAAGGAAGATTCAGAGAAATGGAAAAGGTCCAGAGGAAGCCAGTGAGGATGACTGGGGAACTCAAAACTAAGTTCTGTGAAAAGAGATTGAAGTAGCCTTGAGAACAGATGGCTGGGGTGGGGCAGTAATGGCACTCCTGCAAATGGAGCTGGAGAGCGACTTGTGTCAAGATTCCAGATTCCTGTGCTTGGGTTAGATTTCGGGGCCCTGGCACCCCCTTCCTGCTGGTCCTAGGTTTGCTGAAGGGATGCACGCTCATGCGTCCCCCAGGGTGGCGGGTCCCTGACTAGGGGTCTTTCGGAGGATCGTTTGGCTTGCAGAGTGTGACGTGTTGGTCTAGGTCAAAGGTTGGTAATTTTAGAAAGTTGGGGGTGCGTATAATGTTGTGTGGGGAAGAGCCATTACGGGCAGGGTTATGATGCAAAGAGGGTAGACAGAATGGGAAGTTAATTTTTTGTGGGAGCCTGATTGTCTTTTTAAAAAGTGTCTTAAGTCCAGATTAAGCATCTACTATGATGTGGTTTTGCTGTATTTCCTGCCTTAAGAATCTGGGCAGAGCATTCCAAGGGCCATGGAGGCTATGCCAATGCATTTGGGGAACTGTAAGTTGCCTGGCTTTCACCTAGATGGTCAGAAATTTTCCTCATTTTATATGATCCTTTTCTCCTGCTCCAGATTGTGGGAATGAAACTGCAAAGCAGGGGCGCTATCACGAGGCTGTGCTGCTGTTTACCGAAGCCATTAAGTTGAACCCGCAGGAACACAGGTGAGGTCTGGTGGTTGGAGGGTCTGGCCCGCCTTGCTCCCGCTTGGCTTTGAATCCCAGGAGCCTTGTCCCCCTTGCTTGGGGTCATCAGGATGGAATCGGTGCATCTTGTCACACCACACCGATCGCAGGGACATCCAGGCACTTGCTGCAAATCGATCTGCCTGTCTCCCCCGATGCATGCCGTCGTTCAGGCTGAATTTAGCCTCATGGCGTTTCTGGGCGCTTTTGGGTGTTTCCTAAAGAGATTAGGAGCTTTGGCTCTGAAGCAGTTGATTCAAGGCATGTGAATCTTTCAGTCTTGCAAAATTCTGTTAATGTAACCTTACAATAGAATGGGATTAGTTCATCTGGCTGTGCTGCTTGTCTGGACTACCTTGCGAGGCTGACATCAATCTTGCAAGAGTGAAAGAACATTTCTTCCCTCCTCCCTTTTAAGTCTCCAGAAAACTAGGGAGGGTCCCTTCTGAAACGCTTCCCACGCTTTTCCCCCGCCTGCAGACTGAGCTGCCTATTATCAGACCGTTGCCTAGGCTGCCGGCCTTCGTTCCTGTCTCCTGAGGTCATTCCCACATACTGTTACAGATACTTTCCTATTGTACAAGTGAGGTTGTTCTTGGTGAGGTGAGGTCCCTGCTAACAGCCAGGTGATGGTGGTGGCTGTGGCGGCGGCAAAGTCGTCCTTAGAGGAATCCAGTTATCTTCTAAGAAAGTGGTTGTGCTGCTTCTTAAACATAAGTGCCCTTCTTGACACAATTCAATAAAAACTGCCCACTTCCTTCAAACTTCTCATATCTTGGGAAGTGTCTCTGAGCACTGGTAGGACACCATTATTTCATTTAGAGCTCAGTTCCTGGACCACAACTACAAGGAAGGTGAAATCTACTTTACTTCCTGCTACAAGGCGAGTAGGAAGGGACGCGGTGGCGCTGCGGGTTAAACCGCTGAGCTGCCGATCGGAAGGTCGGCGGTTCGAAACCGCGCGGCGGGGTGAGCTCCCGTTGTTAATCCCAGCTCCTGCTCACCTAGCAGTTCGAAAACATGCCAATGTGAGTAGATCAATAGGTACCGCTTCGGCGGGAAGGTAACGGCGTTCCGTGTCGTCATGCTGGCCACATGACCCGGAAGTGTCTGTGACAACGCCGGCTCCAAGGCTTAGAAACGGAGATGAGCACCGCCCCCTAGAGTCGGATTCGACTGGACTTTACGTCAAGGGAAACCTTTACCTTTACTTTTTACAAGGCGAGTCTCTGAAAAGGAGAGAAGAAAAAGAAGAAAAGAAGGAAGAACTGCAGCCTGGAGGGGGCGCTGGTGGGCTGCTCTTCGCTCCTGCTCTGCGTCCCGGATGGATCCCAGGGACCTCTCAGGCCTCCCTCGATCACAAACCCGCTGTTCAGAGGAGATTGTTTGGGGGCTAAGCTTTAAGAAGCTTGTGGCAGGGCTTGGCCGAAGTGCTGGAAGTCCAAAAGGCTCAGGAAACAGTCTTTCCTTCCCCCTCTCTGGGCTGAAAGCAAGCCCAGAAGTGAAAATGCTGAGACAGTTAAGAGACTACAATATGTCTAGAAATGTATAGATAAAAGTGCATATAGTTTGTTAAGCAAGCTAGAGTTAACTCTATAGTAGAAATCAGTACAACTTGTTTATTTGGAAAGCACTTTAACCGTAAGCAGTGCTGTAATTTAGAGAGGAGCAGTGTGTGTGTGTGTGTCCGAAGTTCCCCATCCCTTTCCCCACCCCCTGACAAAGCTATGGCAAGGCTGCCTAAATTCTAAAGGGCATGGAGAGGAGGAAGTGGAAGTCTTGTGCAGATAACAGGGTGGGTTGGAGTTTCTGATCATTCAGGAGGAGCAGCCCCCGATTCTGAAGGAATTGGGTTCCTGCCCCCTCCCCACTTATAGTGAGGCCTGCCTCTTAGGCTAGCATCCCAGCTCTGTCCTTTCCTGGAGAAGGAGGTGGTGGGCAGGGGGCTTTGCAGCAGGGTGAACAGCCTTTCAAGATGTAAGGATTTGCACTGAGTGCTGTGGACGACAGTGCCCGTTATGCAAATGTGAGGGCTACAGCTTGCCAACGGTTTCTCCTCTACATGCTCACCACGTCTGTTTCATCGCTCATCTGCACCTTCCTTCCGTTTTCAGGATAGTCATAAAGACAAAATAAAGCTTGCCTTCCCCTCAGTTTCCTCCAGCAGCTGAAGAAGGACATGGCAGCCCAGTCTAGGATTCAGCCAAGCAAGCCAAGTGAACGTCCACAGCCAGGAGAAGGTCAGCATGATACTAACAGGAGGTTTCCAACAAGTCATTTGGAAGAGCAGAGGGCGAGTAGGACAGGCACTGGTGCTCACAGTGTGGTTGGATTAACTCCCGAAGGGTGCCCAGCTGCTGTTGAGAGGCAAAAAGAAACATTGACACTGTGGATATGCATAACCTTGCTGCGTGGAAGGTAGGAACCATCAGCCAAAAGAAATTTAATGTTCTCGGAGCAGATAGGTCAAGACTGAACATTGACCTTTTGGAACCAGCTAACTGAAATAACCTGGAATGGGTCCCTTCACGTGACAGGAGCATCAGATCTACTTCACCGAAGAAAATTACAGAAGAAATCAGCTAGCCATGATTATTGACAAAAAAATGCCAAATGTATACTTGAATACAACCCTCAAAAGGGGAGAATGAAGTCCAAACCAAGCCTATCCACATTAGAGTGATCTGTGTCAATGTTTCCATCACAGAGACTGAGGAAGTAGAAGCTGAACAGTTCTGTGGTGTCTTGGAATGCTTTGTTGATATAAAGCGTCACATTAATTGTAGGAGAGTGAAATACTAAAGCTAGACATAGAATAATATCTGGAATAACAGGAATTTGGGTCTCATGCAAAACAAGGGAGAAGACAAAGCTTGTCCAAGGAAATTCAATACTTAGAGCCAGTGTCTTCCAGCAATTTAAAAGATGGCACTGCAACACTGAAATCCAGTTGACTGTGTGCTCTTCCAGCAAAGATGGAGAAGCTGTATTCAGTCAGCAAAAACAAGGTCTGGTACTGACTGCAGCTCAGATCGTAATGGTGGGTATATACAGAAGAATTATACAAAAAAATGCTCCCCAAGTCTAAGACTTGACCTCTAAACTGGGCCCAGACATTCTGGAAAGGGGGGTTAAAGGGGTCTAGAGAATATTGCTGACAGCAGAGCTGTAGGCGCTGATGAATTATCAGCCAAACTGTTTCAGGTCTTGCAACATAATGTGGTTAAAATGCTGTTTGCGGTTTGCAAGCAATTATGCAGTGGTCAAGGGACTGGAAAAAGTCCATTTATATTCCAGTATGAAAAGGGGGCAGCGCTAAGGAATGAATGGCATTTATCTCACATTTTCCAATCCATGGTACGCGGAAGCAGAATTGCCAGAAGCGCACGCTGGATTCTGAAGAGGCAGAGATGCCTAACATTCACATTGCTGCTATCCAAGGGATAATGGAGGACGTCTCCAAAAGGCGCAGGCAGTCAAAGAAGTGGGCGACCGAAAACAAGGCTGGATACTCTCACCGATGAGACAGGCTGGAGACTGCAAGATCTCAAAGGAGCCGGTCGTGACGGTCCCGGAGAAACGATGCCACGAAGACGAAGCGGCTGAACTGCCGCAGCGGCTGCCTAGAGCAGCATCTCTGTTTCTCTACGCTTTCTTCAGCATGGTGGGATGCCCTCCCTGGTGCCCTTGGGTTTCTGTTCCGTCTCATTTTTAAATCCCTCTTGGTTCTTTGAGCAGCTACAGTGTGTCAGTTTCTAATGTGGTCTCCGCTTGTGCGAGGGTTTCTGTGCTGTGTGGCAGAGTCCTGGGCATTTGGAGCAGGTCCTTGTGGCTTGTGGCTTTCCTTGGAAACGGGTCTGCTTGCCCAAAGAAAAGTCAGAAGTTAAAGACTGGGACTGGACTCTGTTGGGATAAGGGGGGAAAGGCTTTCCTTGTCAGGGCTGGGTGTGGGTGAGGAGCTAATGCCTGCCGCTCATGCGCCCTGCCCTCCCCTCTGAGCAAGTGGTCTTGCCTTTGTGCTGGCCGCACGTTGACCCGTCCCTGGCCCCAGGCAGTGAGGAGCAGCGGCCAGGGTGTGTCAGCGTGCTCCACGAAAGCTGGCCAGGGCAGATGGTGCTGCGGTGGCAGAGTAGCAGGGCACAGGCCGATCCCGCGGCATTGCACGAAGGCTGGGCTTGGCCTCTGTGTCCCTGAGCCACCTGAAATAAGGGGAAAGGATCCAAAGCACGTGGTGGACATGCTTTGCCTGGGATATTTTTCTGTTTGCTACTCTTTACCCTCTTTCCTTTTCCAAGGGAATCAATGCCAGGCTGCTACAATTCTTCATTTCTCCCCACAAGAGCCTTGTGCGGGTGGTAGGACTGAGGGTGAGGGGGGTGTGAGATGTCCCAGTGACCCTTGTGGCTGAGTCTCTCGCTGCACAGCCACATGGGCTCCAGAATCTGGCACTTGGGTTCTTAGGGAGCTGTCTGGAGAGAGCGAACCCTGCCCCCCATGCCCTCTCCAGTCTCTGGCCTCTCTGAGGCTTTGGTGACAGTTTCATGCATTTGGAAGGTGGCTCTGAACTGATTCTAGAGGAAGAGGACGGAGCGGAACGATGTTTTGTTTGCTCCCGCTTCCTAACCTGAGCCCCTGGTTGCTGGGCATGGCTCAGGGAGAAGCAGGTTCTGCCTGGGAGGTGGTTTGGAAAGCTCCACACTGGAAATGTGGCATGACATGGGTCTTGCTGCTGGTGACATTGGTTTCTGTGTGTGGATGTGGGAGTGGGGCTTCTGGGAGGAAGAGCACGCGATCCTGACTTCTGCTCCTTTCCCAGGTTCTTTGGGAATCGCTCCTTCTGCTACGAGAAGCTGCAGCGCCACCTGGAGGCCCTGTGTGATGCACAGCGTGCGCTCAGGCTGCAGCCAGGCTGGCCCAAAGGCCTCTTTCGCCAGGGCAAGGCTCTCGTGGGCCTCAAGGTACCGGCAGGAGGGGCCGGGCAGGAGGGCCAGAGGACTCTCGCCTCAGGGAGTGCTGCACACAACAGGTGACCCTCGCTGTCCCCCAATTTCCAGCGATACACGGATGCCGCAAGGACGTTCCAGGAGCTCCTGCAGTTGGACGACTTCCGTGGCGATGCAGCTGTCCAGCTGCAGAAGTGCCAGATTCAGTATTTACTGGTGAGCCAAGGAGAAGGCAGGCCCATCTTTGGAGGTGGGGCGGGGCAGGGCGGTGTCCATTCATATCTTGTGTCTGGGCCCAAGCCAGGTCATTCTGGGTGCAGGCTGGCTGGGTGGTTTGCCCAGAGCAGGCAGGCATCTGGGCAGAGAGATCATGGGCTTGCTTGGCTTCAGTGAGAAGGAAATAGCCATTTGGCGAGGGCAAGAATTTGAGGAAAGGAAGCACTGAGCAGGCCAGCTGTCCTTTCCCCGCAGGTGGGTTTCTGCAGCTGTTCTACAGGGCAAATACCCCTGCACCCCAGTGTGGGAGCCCTGTGGAGGTGAGCGCCCTCCCATGTCCCCTGAGGGGCGCTGCTGGTTCCCCCTTGGCTGCTGGCCTGCTTCTAGCAGGGATTCCTGGGCCCACTTCCTGCCCTGCCTTTCTATCCCATAGAGCTCAGAGCCGCCTCTGGGGCCATCGCCCTGAGGGTCTGTGGGAAGGACTGCGGCTTCATTGCCTGGGCTCGAGGAACAAGCCAGAGTGGCCTGCCTTCAGGCCATGACTGCTGGGTCTCTGCCCAGATTAGACAAATTGCGCAAGGCTCACCGTGACACATGAGCACAACTTGCTGAGTTTGCATAACACTCTAAAGGCGAGCGGCTGGCTTTGCGTAACGTGCAGACTGTCAGATCCTGTTGTAATGGCCTGAGAGAACAGAGGGCTTCTTCGGGATGTTGAGGCACAACCACCCAACCCCATTTTGGTGTCTGTAGCTTGAAATGGTTGGTTGATTCCATAAATAAATAAATGCCCTTCAGCACCATGTGTGAATGAGCTGGTGAGCACAGCGGCTGAGCGGAGAGGTGAGCGGGGGCCTCTGCACCCCCTGCCCAACGCTCACTGGTCCCTCCTTTGGCAGGAGAACCGACTGGGCTGCTCCCATCCCGACTGGAACGTTCCCCCTCCGGAAGCCCGGCTGCCTCCGTCTGGTAAGAGGCGGGGGCAGGAGGTCAGCACACAGTCAGTGCTCAGCCTCCCTGATGAGGGGGCTGTTGGCGGACAAGGCGGACAGAGGGGCTAAGCGGTTGCTGCCTCTCACCTGTCACTTTCTTTTCCTCCCTTCTGGCAAAGGAGAGCGGCCAGGGGGGCAGCGTTGCCCAGGCAGCAGCGCCCAGGCTGTTGCCACCACCTTGCTGGCACCTTCAGCTGCAAAGGCCCCAGTCAGGTAAGGAGCAGGCAGCTTCTGCGTCGGGGGTGGGGCGAGCGTCTTACCAGAACATTTTGGTTTCTCTCTGCAGGTGAGTAAAGGTGGCAGCAGCTGGGCCAGGCTCATTTTGCGGGGGACACAGACTAACTCCTGGAAAATGGACCTGGAGAAACAAAATTAAAGCCAAACGCCCAGCCAGGGTCAACGTGCCTGTTCTCTGCCTCCCAGCAGGATCTCTCTAGTCCCATTCAGCCGTTTCTCTTCTCCACAGAACTTTCCCTCCTTCAGCTCTGTGTGTAGTCTGTAAATGGGCAGCCCCCTCTCTCTCTGGGGCCATTTCTGCTGCTGCTCAGGGGACCCTTGATCAAGGGCACAGCTGGCCCCCTGCCCCTCCTTTCCGTAAGCTCAGCAGCTTGGGAATCGGAGAGCGACCTCTCCAGGGCAGAACTCGGCAGGCATGGTTGGGTCCTCCTAGCCTTTTGCATCAGTGGCTCCTTCCAGACCCCACAGAGTGCCTGTTGCAGTGGTCGAGACAGGACGCAACCAAGGAGTGGGTTAGGTCAGGAGGGCTGCAGCTGGCTCACGGACCATGCGTTGCAAGCACACACCTTCCAGAGTTGCAGCTGCGCATCAGGGCCCCTCCCAGGCTGTGCCAACTCTTTTGACGACTGGGCTGGGGGAGGGGAGGGGAGGGAGACTCACCCCACACTTGCTTTCTGTGGCACAGGAGCTTTGCCCTCCTCGAGAGGGGTGGGTTCCATTGCAGCAGCTCCACCATTTGATGGCTGCTGCCCAGGAGCAAGTTGGCTGATCAGGTGGATCCCCAGATCCCCAAACGAAGTAGTCCCTGCTGGGTGAGGCTCGAGGAGACTAGTGGTCACAGGCCTTGCCCCGAAAAGCGGTGGAGGCTTGTGTGGGCTTCTTGTTACTGGCACGTAACCCCCATGCTCTCTTGCAGGGAATGGTTTACCGTGTGGGTGGGGAACCTCACAGCCAAGGTCACTCAGCAAGTTCTACTGCGGTACTTTCAGCCGTAAGTTAGCCTGCTCTTGTGCTCTTCCGGTCGGGGACGTGTGGCTCCCTCCCTCCCCCCCCCCTTCTGGGCATCAGGAGGCACCCGGCAGAAGAAGCCATGGGTGGAAGGAAGGAGGGCTCCTCCATAGCTTGGAGGGGGCAGGCTCGGGTGCTATGACACCACCTTTGTTTGGGGCAGGTTTGGACCCATTGATTCAATCCGACGACTCCCTCGGAAGTTCTGTGCCTTCATCAACTACACCTGCAGAGAGGCCGCTGAGGCCGCCTACGCAGCGTTGCAGGTGTGGGTCCTTCCTCTGGTTCCAAGGCCTGGGAAGGGGGCTTTGTTACTCATCCACATCTAGGCGCCATGTGATTGTGCCTGGTGGGGCCTGCTCTGCATTTGTGGCTTCTCAACCATGTCTGCTGCTTGGAATGGCCCTCAAGGTTGGAAGAGCCTGACTGCAGACGAGTGGTCTGTAATCCTTGGCATTTTTTTCCCTAAATTACTCCTGAAGTTTTCTCCTATTCCAAGGGGAGGCATAGCAAAAGTACTGGCGGTCTAATTTGTATCAAGGCAGCTGCAGAATCTCCCTTGATGGAAACTTCTCGAATTCCCAAGAGGGGGTTCTCATCTTAGTTGTTGCTGGCTTGTTCAATGTTAGTTTGACAACTTAGTTCAAGCAGCCCAAGAAGAGTTCTGAGTAGCTGTGGGGTTGGCAGAATGATAGCGGGTGGCCACGTTTGCAGAGTGAGAAGCCACAGCAGGTGGTAAGGACCTCAGAAAGGCTCTTTTCTTTACCCATTGGAAAGAAATATCCCTGTTTCATAGAAACATACAGTGGTAGGGCTTGATTATCTGATTGTCACAGTAACAGCCTTGACGGCCAGTGCTCTCAACACACAACGTATTGGGCCCGAAAGAGTCTGTGCCATTCTGAAGAGGGCATAATGGGAAAGGAACAGAAAATAAAACCTTCTGTCTTGGAGGATGGGCACTCAGTCCATGTTTAGAGGAGTATATTCCAAATGGTTCACCCTGCCATTGCCTAAGCAGTTGATCCTGGAGCTGGAAAGGGTCAGCCAACATGGTGGCCAGGATGATGGGACTCCTGCTGGGGAAGGCTCCTGTCTTTGGGATCCTTTGGTCCTCAGGAAAAAAGGGGGGATAGCAGCTGGTAGGGAGCCTTATGGACGAAGAATGCCTTAGCAAAGGTTTTCTTCCCACAGCGTTTGAATGAATGAAAGAAATTGTATTACAGTATCTGGAGAACACATGAAATGGGTGGCTTGTAAGCTTGATTACCACTTACTCATTTTAAAGCATCCCATGATTCTGATCTGCCCAATAGTAAGCCTTTCAGATGGATTACAGGATAGAAGAATAGAAAGACTTTAAATAGAGCAGTTGTATGCATGGGGGAAGAAAAATATGTGGAAGCCACCAACTTAGGATAATGGAGGCAGTGCAGAATTACAGAGCACGTACAGCAGTCCTGTCCTGCTTGGTGTGTTCAGACATCGGCCTTGCCAGGAGGGCGGAAGTCAGTGATGAGAGATGGCCCCATCAGCCCCTCCACAGGCATCTTGTAAATAGAGGGATGTTGAGGGAATGCATCAGAAGCCCTGGGACCAGCATTGGTGCCAGACTCTCCCCTTTTCTGCCCATTCATAGAACCCCAAGGCTGGAAAAGGCCATTCAGGCCATCAGGTCCAGCTGCTGCTCATTGTGGTCAGCTGTGCCTCCAGTGACTGGTGGGCGCAGAACCCTTCCCCCCCACCTGCGGGCCTTGTTCCAGACCTGCTTGGGCACCACTCTGCCAGATTGGTGGTGTGCCTGCCCACAGGACTGCTGCCGTGCTCTGTGGGTGTGGATTTAATGCCGATAGGCTGCTGATGGAGGTGCAGGGGTTGCTTGCAATGGGTTATGAGAGAGGGTCGGGCAGCTTTGTGAAGGCAGAGTGGCCTGTCAAGACCTGCTGGTAACAACAGCAGTATAGAGCCTCCATTCTCAGGGGCAGCATGCCTTGATAACTGGGTTTGTTTTGTGTTCCTCCCAGGGGGCTGAAGTGGAAGGATGCAAGCTCGTCCTGCAGCTGAAGCACCCTGCACACGCCACTGCTCCCCCCTCCAAGGCAGCCCCCAGCAATTGCCTCTCTTCCTGGGCCTGATGACTTCAAGAGGCAGAGAGAAACAGACGGATATTGAGGCTTGCCACAGACACTCCTTGGGGCCCAGCAGGTGGATGTGCTGTACCCGCAGTGTGGTCTGCCTAGAAGGAGGCGGCGGTGGACAGGGAAGGCTCTCAAAGGGAACCCCCAGAGTGACCCCACGGAGCAAGGCCGCCCCTTTTCCCCCTGGAGACTGCCTTGGCCCAGTCTGCTTTCATGGCTGTTCCTGGTCTGGCCCCCTCCTAGCAGGAGGAGCTGCCTGGTCCTCAGCGGAGGACCCAGGCAAAGGTGCTGCTTGCTCTCGGAGGGTCACTGTGGAGCTGCTGATGGGGAGAAGGTGCAGCTCTACACCTTGGGACATGCTGGATTTGTGGGCCGCCCTTTCCTCCCCCCACCATCTGAGCAGGTCCAGATGTGGACAAAGGGGAAGGGGAGACGGTAGTGACTGCCCCCCCATCAAGCAGTACTTCTGCTAGATGCTGTGTTGGGAGGGAGCTTTCCTCCTGTTGCACCCCAGTTCTGGGCCTTGGGGGGCTTCTTCCCCACACTCACCTCCAAGAGGACTTCTCTTGGGCTTTCACTGCAGAAAGCAAAAGGCAGTGCCCCTTTTGCCTGCCTGCCTGGCCCCGCTCCTCTCAGCCTGCTTAGGACTGAGGTTGATCGCCTTATTTTTACATGGTTCACAATAAATGTATGAAAAAGCGTCCCTGTTGCTCACAGCTTTTCCCCCAGAGGCCACAAACCCTTCGGAAGACTCCCTGGGGCTGAGGTGCTGCCCCTCAGGAGGTGCCGTGGTAGGCCGCCCCAGGGCTGGGTCAGAAGCTGGGCCCTCGGCACTTGGCCATGCTTCCTCCTGCGTGTCAGTTTCACTGCCACGCTTGCTCGTTTTCTCCCTAGTCGTCTTGCTGGCAGAGCTCACCTGGAGCCGCCTCCCGCCAGCCCAGCTGCCGAACCAGCTTCCTGCTGCTTCTCCTATGGGGATCTCCCTGTCCGGCATCTAGTGCCCACCTTGCTAATCTCCTTTGGAGCTGCTCACAGTTTGCTGAAAGAGCGGCCGCACGCTGCTGCCTTCCAGGGAGTCATTCGCACTCCAGCTGGCCTGCGAAGTAACAGTCCTGCCCATGCAACTTCGGGACTGCTGGGGTGGGCAGGGATGTGAGGCTGCTTGACCTGGCAGCAGCTGCCACCGCCACCAGCCTCTTACACGCGTCCTGCCTTTCCCACCCCCAATTTCATGGGTCTCTGTCTCAGGTATCTGGATTTCCGTTCCCAGGATGGGAATTTCAGGCAGCTGGGGAAGGGAGGCATCCCAGGGAACATCGGAGCCGCCTGGGGTCCTGGCTCCCCCGAGAGCAGCATTCCTGGCATTCCTGTGGAGGGCTAGTGGGGCGGGGTGGTGGGCACCCCAAGTGGTGGAAAGACCTTGCTTTGGAGGGCATGCCCTGCAGGAGGAAAGGGGGGTTTCTCACGAAGGAGGAAGTCCCAGGAATGTGATGAGCATACCCTTCCTCCTCCAGAAACAAATGTCCAAGGAGAGTTCCTTTGGTGCTCCTGGGATCTTCAGCCTTTTGTTAGCTGGATGTGCGATGAAGCTGGGCAGGAGGAAGGGAGATCTGTCGCTGGCTTTGACCAGGCAAAAGTGCTCCTGGACCCATTTCAGGGGGCTTTTGCCAGACTGGGCTGCTGGGTCTCCCAGAGCTGGTTTCCTGCAGCGGTCTGGCCGTTGCTGGGTCCAACCAGGTTCTTGCCCGGATGGGGACAGGGCCTTTCTGTTGTTTAGGGTTTTCGCTGAGCTGCTTCTCATCCCTCAGCGGGAAGGTTAAGACAAGCCTTTTTCCCTTTCCCTTTTTAAAGTTTATTTTGAAACTTGGGTTTGGGTGGCCTTGTAAGGCTTTTCCTTTTTTAGTCTAGCAAGATAGGTTTTAAATGCTGCAAAACTGTTTTATCTGTAGACCTCTCACAAAATGAGATTCAGAGAACTCAGCTGCTGCTTATTCAGCCAGGCCATCTATGCTCAGATCTATATCTGGTGAATTTGCCTTACAGAATAACTGATTTCTGATGGCTGGGGGATTTTGCCAGCATATTTCTGTGTCAGGTTCAACTGAAACCTGATAGTTATGCCTGGCTTCACGGAGATAGAATTTTATTTGTTTACTGTCCCCTGGTAGCTTATGCTTTCTGCTACAGTGTTAGCTGTAAGGGGTGAGACCTGGGGAAATCCAGGGTTATGGGGTGGAGGTTCCCAAAGTCTAATTTTTTAAAAATTATTTCTATATCAAATTTATATGGCCACCCATCTCACAATATCCTTTGAAAAGAAATCTAATTTACTTGTATTCAGGATGGCCGAGGAAAAGGGGAAGATGAACACTCCCTCGCTCTTGGGGAATAGGTATGAGCAGGAGTCATGTGCACACACATGGCTTGTCTAAGTGGCCTCAAGGGAATTCTCTGGGGTACTTATGGGGGGCTGCACCTCATGGTTCAGAAAGACAGACAAAACACATGTGCATGCACAGATAATGAAAAGTACTGTTAACATTTTGTTCTCACTGGGGTCTCAAAATCTGTTCCTGTTCCTTTTTTTTTCTTTTTTTTTTTTTTTTGAGTGGGAAGGGGATAGAAGAAAAGACAGTTGCCTTGCATCCCTGCTTTCTAAGAAATCCACGTGGGAAGTCCTAGGTGCAGCTGGCCCAAGATGAGAGGCAGGCACACAACACACTTGTGGACTGCCTGGATCCAATTACTCTCTTCTCCTTGGGCCTGGGAAGTTACTGTGACTGGACTTACTCTCGCGATGCATGCTGGCTTTAGCTTCCTCCCAAACCCTTCTTTCACCTGCCCCCCCTCCCATGTCCCGCTTGGAAGAGGAACCGGTAGAGCTGCTTGGAGCCCTCACCATGTCCCACTTGGAAGGGGAGTGACAGGGCCAGCAACCACCACCTAAACCATGTGCAAACTACACTGGTGCACAAGACTACCCTGGTGGCAGCCTAAACTGCCCACAACTCTAATCACTAACTGGTGCTGCCCGGCAACCTCTTGGCTTTCTCTGTAGGGTCTGATCCAGGCACTGCTTCTGGGGAGCACTGGCTCAAGGGAGGAAGGGATATGAAGGATCCTGGTGGGTAGCCAGTCTCAACTGCATCCAGAACTCAGCAGAGTAGGTCACCAGATCCCACTGCTAACACCATAAAACTGTTGTGGATCCGGTTTGAAGAAGCACAATACTGAGGAGGAGAACCCTGTTTATTGTAAGGATCATTGGGTGCCTGCTTTACAAGAAAGGGGCCCCAAACAATAGGAAAGCACAGATTTTTACAGCTGTTGAGGGCTGCAAGGCAGGAAATCCTCGGGATCGGATTGGCTGGCCAGTTTGGGGTAGCCAGGTAGGTCCTTATGCCTGTAACTCAGGGTTTCTCAACCAGGGCTCTGTGGCACCCTCAGTTCCACAAGAGGTCACCAGGGGTTCCCTGGGAGATCATGATTTAAAAAATTATTTCAAATTCAGGCAACTTCACATTAAAGAGGTAAGTTCCATTCTTTTTAGTTTAAGAATACAGTTCACGCATATCTACAGGCCTACCCATGAAACATAATAATTCTGTAACTTCTGGCCTATCTTTCAGCCTGAATGTGCAGGGGTTCCCCAAGGCCTGGAAAATTTTTCAAGGGCTCCTCCAGGGTCAGAAGGTTGAGAAAGGCTCAGGCCCACAACTACGGTCTGTGTCATCGGGGGCAAACACGGAATCTGCGCCCATTTTGGCAACCCCCCAGTGCAGCGCCCCGGGGCACATGCCTTGGTAGCCCCCCCCCCCCCCCCAGTTGCGGCCCTGGAAAGGCTGCTGTGACTTGTCCTTCCAGGAAGGCAGCAGAGCTGGGGAAGTTCACGGAGAAGGAGGTGGAAGGCTGAGGTCCTCTGTGATGTACGAGGGAAGGCTGGGGCTTCTCTAAATTGCAGCTCCCTTGGTAGGGCTGCCCTGGGGCTGTGCTGTGGGCTGGTGGGGAGGCCTCTAGTCCTTCGTTCAGATGGGTTGGCAGGGGGCTTTGCCTGGGGCAGGGAGGCCAATTTGGGTCTGATGGGATCAGGCAGAGGAATTGGATTGGACCTGGTCGCCCTAACCCTCCGAAAGACAGGGAGGAAGGGGGTGCAGCCTTCTGTTCATTACACCTGTTGCATCTATTTTGTCCTACCACAGGGCGGACCTCCTCGCTCTACTGCCCGCTCACTGCCTCCCGCAGGAAGGAAGCGAGAATGACGGCGCCCGCGCTTAGGCGTTTGCCCGCCCGGGAGTCGCTTTGCCTCTCCGCTCTGCTTGCCGCCCCCGCCCCCGCCCCCGCCCCCGCCCCGCGGCTCAGTCGCCCGCGTTGCCTCTCGAGGTTCCGGAGCCGAAGGCCACCCGCAGTTCGTCAGAGCCGATCCGCGCAGGTGGCTTGTGCTTCCCGGTGGCCGCAGGTGAGGAGGCTGGAGAACACCCCGCGTCGGCTGTCGGGCTATCAAGAGAATTGGATTAATATGCAAATGACGGGGAGGGATGAGAAGAGTAATTAATCACCAGTTAGAGGAAATTAATACCAACAACGGAGGGTGTCAGGAAGCACCCAGGTAGCTAATCAACCGGAAAATTGGACAAGAGCGGGGCTGAGAGCAGAGCCGCGGTCCGCTTGTCCCCGCGGGGCAGCAGGCAGGCAGGCGGCGGGGCGGGGGGCGCCGGATCCCTCAAGGCAGTGCAGCTGAAGCGGCTGGCACTGAGCTGGCGAGACAAGTCCTTCCCCGCCGAAGCGCGCGCGGGCCGGATGCGGGCGGCCCCTCCCCGGCCATGGAGACCCCTCAAAGCAGGCGCCTTCGCCGGCATTTCGCAGGCAGCCCGGGCGCCGCCCCGAGGGGCTCTTTCGGAGAGCGCCCTTCCAGAGGCTCCGGCTCGCGGACCATCGGGGGAAGGGCAGCGCTGCAGCCGAGCAGAGTGACGGGCGGGGAGCGCGGCGGAACCGGGAGCCTTTCCCTTGCCGCAGGGAGAGGCTTTGCTCTAGCAGGACAGCCCTGCAGGCGTCTTGCGGAGATGTTCCCGCACGTTTCATCATGGCCGCTGGGCCCGTCGTGCAGGCCAGGAAGCGACAGGGTGCCCCGGACGGCGTAAGAGCGGCCAGAGGAGACGGAGCCGCCCCTGGAGCTGGTGGGCTCGCTCCCTTCCCCCGCCCCCTGTGGCGAGGAGAGTTTGGGGGTGGCGCAGCGCCCCCCTCTTGGAAGGCACGGACTGGGGGCGTTGGGGGCGGCGTCACTTGTCGACCGCTCTCCTTCGCGACGGCTTCTCTCACACACACAGACACCGCCCTCCCCGGCGCGAGGCTCTGGGCTTGCACTGCCCACCGGGGAGCCCCCTACCACTCGCCATTCGCCCAACGCGGCTTCTCTCCGACCCGGCACTCCAAGGCAGCAGTCCCACCCCCCGGCGCTTCGCTCGGCTTTGTCTGCGGAAAACCGGAGTGCGGGGGGGGGCAGTTTCTGACGGACTGCAATCGGAAAATTGTAAAGGGGGGAGACACAGAGAGGGAGAGCATCTTTCCGAAGGGAGGGGCCACTTAGCTGCTCGCCAGTTGCAGGTTGTGGAGCCGGCATTCCCCACGTCTCCCCCGGGGGCTTCCAGCAAGCGGCCAGGTGGCTGCACCCTCAGCCAAAGCAGAATGGGCCACCACTCACGAGCTCCGGCCCTCCCCTCCCCTCCGAGAGCGTCCCATGCCTGCAGGCGGAAGCCCATCCCCCGCCGATCCGGGCACAGATTATGGCAGCAGTCTTCCAATACCTAAAGAGCTGTCTCCGGGAAGAAGGTGCGCGTTTGCTCTACGCGTGCCTGAGGGTAGGGCCAGAACCAGTGGGTGGAAGCCCGACTGAGCGGAATCCAGACTCAAAATCCGGAGGAATTTCCTGTCTGGAGAGCTCTTAAGCAGCAGCCGGCCTTCTGGGCTGTGGGGACTTTCTCCCTAGAGCAGGGTTTCTCAACCGTGGCAACTTTAAGATGTGTGGACTTCAACGCCCAGAGTTCCCCAGCCAAGGGAATTCTGGGAGTTGAAGTCCACACAAAGTTGCCATGGTTGAGAAACCCTGTTCCAGAGGATTTCAAGCAAAGGTTGGATACCACCTGGGATGGTCTGAGGATTCCTGCCCTGGGCAAGGGGCTGGACCAGAAGCCCTCCAAAGTCCCTTCCACGCAAGGATTCTGTTGAGGGGGAGATTTCCCTCCTCCTCCAATTTCTTGGCAGCAGAGGCCAAAGCTGCTTGACTCGCATGCTGTTTCCAGAGCCAAGAGCTGGGTGGGAAGGATCCAGATCAACTCGCAGCCCCAGCTTACCTGCAGGGGGCTGGTGATGTAAAAGGACAATGCTCTCCTCCTGTAGGGACTTGTAAAACAGTTGGTTTCAAATGCCACTGTAATCCACAATGACTTCCAGTGATTGACATCAACCTGGCATTTCCTGGGAAAATGGGTAGGGATTTTTTATTTTTCAAATGACAATTGTGTAGTTGTGTGCTGCCAGAAGCACCAGAAAGGAGAACTAGTTGGGTGAGTTGCTGATGGGGTGAAATGTGTGATGAGCACTGGACCACTATGCACTAATAAAAAAAACATTGCTGGACCCTATTGTTTTAAACAATTTTTGTCCAGTCTCCCACCTCCCCCATTTGGGGAAGGTGGTTGAGAAAGTGGTGGTGTTGCAGGTCCAGAGGATTCTGGAAGAAACAGATCATCTGGACCCATCCAATCAGGTTTCAGGCCCAGATATGGGGTAGAAACAGCATTGGTCGCACTTGCAGATGATCTCTGGTGGGAGCGGGATGGAGGCAGTGCATCCATCCTGGCTCTTCTTGACCTCTCAGTGGCTTTCAATACCATCAACCATGGTCCCCTTTTGGGGCAGCTCAGGGAGTTGGAGGTGGGGGGCGTAGCCTTATGCTGGTTCACCTCCTTCCTCCAGGGCCGATCCCAATCGGTGTTGATAGGGAGCGAGAGATCCGACACTCGACACCTTCTTTGTGGAGTGCTGCAAGGTTCAGTACTCTCTCCTCTCCTTTTTAACATCTACATGAAACCGCTGGGAGAGATCATCCATCACCACGGGATGAGGTATCATCAGTATGCTGATGATACTCAATTGTACATCTCCATCCCGGGTGAAGTAAGTGATGCCGTGACCACCCTTTCCAGGTGTCTGGGGGCTGTGGGGGCCTGGATGGGGAACAACAGGCTTCAGCTGAACCCTGGTAAGACTGAGTGGCTGTGGATTAATGGCTCCTTGGGATCTGGGAAATTGTCATCTTTAGTTCTGGATGGGGTTGCACTGCCCCAGACAGACCGGGTGTGTAACTTGGGGGTCCTTTTGGACTCGTGACTCCTGCTCAAAGAGCAGGTGGCAGTCGTGGCTAGGAGAGCCTTTGCTCAACTCTGTGTTGTGTGCCAGTTACACCCTTTCCTGGACCAGGAGGCCCTTCGCACAGTCACTCATACCCTGGTCATCTCCCATATAGACTACTGCAATGCACTTTACATGGGGCTACCCTTGAAGAGTATCCGGAAGCTACAGCTGGTGCAAAATGCAACTGTACGGGCAATTCTTGGTGCCCCTAGATTGGCACGTGTTACACCGCTGCTTCGCGAGCTGCGTTGGGTACCAGTCTGCTTCTGGGTGCAATTCAAGGTGTTGGTTATCACCTTTAAAGCCCTTCATGGCATGGGTCCAGGGTACCTGAGGGACCGTCTCATCCCCATTGCATCAACCCATCCCACCCGATCATGCAGAGAGGGCATGTTACGGACCCCGTCTGTAAGAGAATTCCATCTGGCGGGGTCCAGGAAATGGGCCTTCTCTGCACTGGCACCAGCCCTCTGGAACACTCTTTCTCCAGAGATAAGAGAGATTCCATCTTTTGTGGCCTTCTGAAAAGAATTGAAGACCTGGTTCTGCCACCTTGCTTGGGTCAGGAAGGGAAGTAATAACACCTGGAGATGGTTAGCGCCTTAAATGGCCCCTTTAGATACATGTGAATGATATTCCAACTGCTACGGTCATCTGGATTTTATATTATATTTATGTTTATGTCATATTTGTATTTATATTTATTAGAGTATTTTAATGTTTTTATCTTTGTTGTAAACCACCCAGAGTCCCCTCTTTGGGGGGAGATGGGCGGTGGCTAAATTTAATAAATAAAATAAATAAATAATCCCAGTTGCCAACCTCAGTAGCTATTGTAGAGCTGTCAAGGGAAGGCAGCTGGAGCTGGAAGAAGAACCTTTAAGACACTAGGCACATGCCCAGAGGCACAAAGGGAGGACCATTAGTTTGCCAGGGAAACCCATATCTTCTTCCATTTCAGGTGAAATGACAGAAGAACATCATCCATACCTGCCTAGGGGGTGCTCAGTCCAGACCAAACATGGGTTCTCTTAATGGGTTCCACTGGTCAGTCCAGACTGAACATGGGTTCCTGCCACCAATCCACTATGCGATTGGTCCCCAATCACTTCTGGGGGAGGTCACACTTGTAGCTTGGGGCACTCTTGGATTTATTTTTGCTGCTAGAGGCATGTCTGCTGTGGCACGAAGCACTGGATCAGGTGGATGCTACAGCGACAGCCCTCCTCAGGTAAAGAAAGCTTCCCATCCACAAGGCACACACTGTGGCTCCCTCCCTCAGGTTGCTGCAGTGGGGTACTGAGGTGCCCTCAAATGCTGTTCAGAAGCTTCCCGAGCTTAGCTGATTGGCTGAAGCTGGGCATTAGGACCGTGCTATACCAGCATTACAGCTCCAGACAGGGCCATAACTGGAGGGGGCAACCGGGGCATGTGCCCCAGGTGCCGCACTGGTGGGGTGCCAAAATGAGCACGGGGGGGCACCAAAATGAGTGTTGGGGGGCGCCAAAATCGGCATGGAATCCATGTTTATTGTAAACCACCCAGAGTCCCTCTTTTGGGGGAGATGGGTGGTAATTAATTTGAAAAATAAGCAAACAAACAAACAAATAAATAAATGTTTGCCCTGGGTGACACAGACCCTAGTTGCAGCCCTGGCTCCAGGGCCAATTCAGAGTGCTGGTCTGAACCTATCAAGGCCTTCTTGGCTTAGGGCTGAAGCAGCTGAAGGGACGCCTCTTTCATATCAGCCAGCCCCAGTTCTGCAGCCTGAGGATCTGAGATCTTTCCTCACTTGACACAACTCTTGGACTACTCCAATGCTTATTATGGGCTTCTTTCTACAGATTTGATGCTACTCAGTTTCCAGATACTCTGAGTGGCTTACAGTATTAATATAAGATTAGAAACACCAATCAACTAGTACAGTTATGACCAATCAGTCTGATGCACCACGGTTCAGGTAGCATGATCTTACTCATCCCCAAGTGACTTTTCGAAGAGTTATGTTTTTATGACTTTCTGAAAATGGAGGAAGTGGGGGTGCTCTCGATATCTGGAGGTAAGCTGTTCCAGAGAATGGGAAGGCTTGAGTCTGAGATCCCTGAAGATGACATTTCTCTTGCTGGTATGTCCCTCAGCAAGCCCTCTCTCCCAAATCTTACTAGATGGACAAACTCAGCCCAGAGAGGTCATTTGGGCCTTAAGTGAAAATCAGCATCTTGAATTATACTTGGAAATTGACTGGCATGGTAGCAGGGCACACCTCAAGGATGCAGAACTACCCAGGCCGCTGCATATTGTACCAGCTGAAGATTCTGAGTAGTCTTCAAGGGCAGTGCCATGAAAAGTGCACTGCAGTAATCCAGCTGTGAGGTGAAAAGGACATGAGTGACTTATAGGTAAATCCTCTAGGAAAGGCTGCAAGTGGTGAACACGTAATTCTGAAAGGTTCTCCTGACTGCAGTCTCCCAGATGTTATTCAGGTAGGAACAATGAGTCTAGGATTGATTCCCTGTGATATTCTATGGAAGTGAAAGTGGGAGAGCATTGACACTTTTGAACTCTGGTGTTAGAAGAGAGTCCTGAGAATACTATGGAAAAAATAAAAAAAAACAATGGGCCATCAAACCAACCAACCCAGAGTTCTCACTCGAGGCCCAAGTGACCAGGCTCAAATTGTCCTACTTCAGACACACTATGCGAAGGCCCAGCTCTCTGGAGAAGGCTCTGATGCTGGGAAAGGTGGAAGGAGAGGGAAGAGGAGGACAACCAGCAGCAAGGGGGGTGGGCTCAGTCATGGTGGCACGATGGGAACACCCGTGGAAGGCCTGAAGGACCAGGTTAGGGACAGATTGTTATGGAGAAAATCTGTGTGGTTGCTAAGAGACAACAACAACTTGATAGCATATAATCAATCTGCCTGGGGGAGCATTACCCCATCCAAAGTCAAATATGGACTATTTGGAAGTTGGTTTCTGAATCC
This sequence comes from Candoia aspera, assembly GCF_035149785.1. NCBI lineage: Eukaryota > Metazoa > Chordata > Lepidosauria > Squamata > Candoiidae > Candoia > Candoia aspera. The sequence goes on from NC_086160.1 coordinate 78,366,013, forward strand.
GCAGCCACCTGGTCTTGGTAGGATTCAGCTAAGCCTCTTTCTCCCCATCCAAGCTCAGATGCTTCCAGAGCCTCTGTTGCATCTCTTGTTCAGCCTGAGAGAGAGCTACAGCTGGGTGCTGCCACACTCCTGACTTTTTGACAGCATATTGATAATAACTCACCCCACGCTGGCGATGTATGGTCTCTCCCAGCAACTTCAGGTAGATCTTGACCAGTCAAGGGGAGAGGGCCTCCTCTGGCACTCCAGGGCTAACAGCTTGACTGCTCCCCATCCATCACCAACCAGAACTGACCTCTGGAAGGAGATGGTGCCCCCCCACCCCCCACCTAATGTTCCCGCTTGATCACATGGTCCTATTGTATCTAGTCCATTATTTTTTCCAGTTCGTTCCTTTTTTTTAATTGAAAAGACCCTTTTCATAAGTAAAAAACAATAAAGAAAACAGAGAAGAAGAACGAAAAATTATAAACTGCAAAGAAAAAAGAAAAACAAAAAAAGAGAAATAACTGAAGAAACTAAACTAGATGACTTCTGACCTTCTTTTCAACAGATATAAACAAACCCATCATCTCCCCTCCCTCTTAACTATTCCAGAAGTCCCTTCAGCCCCTTATTCAATTCTCAACTTTTTCAATCATTAAATCCATAAATAGTCATTTAACTTTGTTCTTTTAGCAAAAAGTCCATAAAAGGTTTCCATTCTTTTTAAAAAGCACTTGTTTTCTCCCTGACCAAACAGGTCAATTTGATTTTTCCAGTTCATTCCTATGCCACAAAGCAACCACCTGCTTGAGCTGATACGAAAGAAGCCATCAGTATCAATCACCTGACCAGGCCAGATCTGATCAATCACCTATCAATCACCTGACCAGGCCAGATCTGATCAATCACCGGCAGGGTCCTCAGGCGGTGCCTGTTTCTGAGGAGATGGGGACAGAATAATGGGCATTCTTCAGCCAATCAAGGCCCTCAAAATGCTCCCCTCCATCTCACCAACCAGGATGATGCCTCCTGTACCATCTATCACCACCTCAGTGGGACTTTCCCCAGGGGCTGCCAAGGACCCCTCCTGAGGAAAGATGCAGGATAGCACTGAGGTGGACCTGGACTGGGCAGACTGAGGGTCAGGTCTGAACTGAACTGCTGACCTTGCATCTCACGAAGGCGGGTGCGGCTCACAAAACCAGGTGCCTTTTAATAAAACGTAGTACTTGGAAAAGGCACTACGAACCCCTCCTGATTATTGGCCGCCATAGACTAACGTGGGTCTCCTCCTACAATGATTTTGGGTCCCTCGCACTTTCTCAGTCCAACCTCCTTTGCTGTGTATTGTAAGGGCTATGTAAAGTGTAGCTGCCTCCTGGGGAACCTGTGTGGGACAGGGCCCTGCCTGTTTTCATAGGGCTTTCACCTGTTTTTGATGCCCTTGTCTGTGGCATCTGGGCTGCCATGGGCATCGCTGTGCAGAGGTTTCAGCAGCCCTTCCTGCGAGGCCACGTCTGGGCAGCAGCATGGGGGAGGGGCTCCTCTCTGGCCCTAGTCCACAGACCTACTGGGTCCCACGGGGGGCAGGGGGTGGTAGTATCTGGTCCCATGGCTGTTCGACATTGGTATGAATCTGCTGGGAGAGGTTCCCAGAGTTCTGGAATGGGGGGGTCCCTCCCTCAGTTCCACTACCCCTTCCCATCTAACTCCAGTGAAGCAGCAAATTCCTTTGAATGCTGTCTAATTCAGTTGCGGATGTAGAGAAAAAGGTGAAATGAATTCCAGACGTGCTGCTGGCAAGTGGGAAATGGGGCTTAAAGGTTCCAGTCCAGCCTCCTCCCTGAAAGAGCAGGTTTGGAGTTTGGGCAAGTAGTTCTCCGCAGCCATTCAGATCAGCTGCGGGGAGAAGGAATGCTTTCACCCAGTTACGCCTGGTGTGCCAGCTGCAGCCATTCCCAAGCCAGTTTGCTCCAGCAGTGGTCACCATGCCCTCTTACTGTCCAGATGATGTTGCCAGCTGGAAGTTGCAAGTGGTACAGAATGTCACCGTTAGCCTATTAGCCAGGCTAACTCTGTACAGGAATGGATTACGCAAGACCTGCTCTGAAAATGCTGCACAGTTGCCAGCCGCTTATTGGGCACAATGGACGGGGCTGGTACTGAACGCCAAAGTCCCCCCAGACTCAGGGCCCCCCTGCCCAAGGGTCAAAACTGAGAGGAGCCCCTCCTGAGGAGGATGTCCAGGCAGTCAGAGACACACCTTTCTGGCCCTGTGTGGGGCCAGGCTGTGGGTCACCATCCTGGGGAGTTGCGTTTGGCCCCACGAATTCTGCCCCCAGATAATTTGTGAAGATACATCTCCTTTTCATTGCAGAATGATCCAGGAGCCCATTTTAGTGTTAATTTTAGTTTAAGTTTTAGCCTTTTCTATCCTGCTTTTGCTTTGTAAGTTTGTTAGCCAGCTAAGGACTTACCAGAGGAGAAAGGCAGGGTAGAAATCAAATAAATAAATATTTTATGACATTTGGCCCATTCTGAGAGAACTGAATAAGGAAATACTGGAATGCCGTGAGTCTGTTGTCAGGCTCTTAGGCCATCCCAGTTGGAGAAAGGGCTGATTCAGGGGGTCCTTGAGCTGCCCAAAGCCCCAGGGCTCTCTTGCCATTATTCCACGTTCCAGTGGTTCTGCAAGAAGGCTGCCCCACACCCCACCCCCGCCAGCTTTTTGCATCCTTGATTCAGACTCAGAGGGCCCTTGCTGCCTCCTTAGGGAGAAGGGAGGGCATCTGGGCAAATGTCTGCCTGCCCGTGTGCGGCAGAGTCTCATTACTGTCAAATGAACATCATTTCCCTGCAGGGAGACTGCAAGGGGAACATTTTGTTTCTGCTGATGCGGAAGCTACTGTGGAACAAAGAGAGTGAGGGAGATGCCTAACCACTCCCCCCCACCCCCCACAGCCTCCCCACTTGCCCTGCTGAGCTCTGCCTCTCCTCCGGCTCCCAAGTGGGCTCTGGCCAGTTCTCCTCTCCCTGCTGCTCTGCCCGCCCCTTCCATCTTCTTCCCTCAGCAACAGGGTGGGGGATTCCCACCACTGGAGACTCTCTGGGGCAGCAATAGGCCTCGAAGGGCCCCACCCCAGCCCTTGATCCTGCTCCAGGGGCCCACTGCCTTGGAACTCTTGCAGGCCATCCTGGAGAAGCCCGCTGGCCCAGGTGCTGCTGCTGCTGCTGCTGCTGCTGCTCAGGTGGAAGGGCCTGAGGACCTGGAGCACTTGGGCACTGTCCCCAAGCACCCTTAGGTCCTGGATGGGCAGGCTGCCTTTGGAAGAAGAGCCCCTGTCCGGGCCTGGCCTCTCCCTGTCTGGGGCTTGGGCGGCTTTCCTTGACAGTTTCTTTCGAATTATTTCAGTGTATTCAAGCTTTGCCATTTCCGTATTTTCCTGATCCAGGTTGAAGAAGCTAACCCCTGCCTGCCTGGTAACCTCTGACTGTCTGGGCAGGAGAACAGAGCCATAGGCTGCATGCAGGATTGGCAGGCCTGAGGAGGGAGGCCACTCGTTTCTCTGCCCATCGTCTTGCCCTTTGGCCGCGCTTTGTTCCACCGCATCCCATCGACTTCCGGGACGGCCCAGGATCTGTCTCCCGGGGAGAAGTGTTTGAGTGCTTCTTCGGGAGTTACTCTCCGAAGGGCCTGCCCGCCTCCGTTGTGGCGGAAAGTTGCTCGGAAACAGCTCCGCTGCTCTCCACCGGGTCACTCTCCGCGCCGCTGGGCCTCCTGCATCTTTTTCCTACGGCAACGAAGGGTGGCGCTGCCGGTTGCTGGTCTAATCCAGACGACTCTCCGGCCAGCTCCGGCGATCCTCCAGCCCAGCAGGCCTGAGCATCAGGTGGTTCCCTTTGATTGCAGTCAACCCCACCCCAACCCTCAGGGAGAAAACGCCCCTCTCGCCGCAGCTTCTCAAAGCGCCCACTCCCAGGCCCTGCAGCGGCCGACGCTGGAGGGCCCGGAAAGGAGGGCCCCTTCCGGCGCAGCACTTCCCAGCGCGGTATGCCAGTCAGGAGGGCGCGCTCAGAAGCGCGGATGCCTCAGCGGCCCCCGATACCCCCCCCCCCCCACGCGGTCTAGCCCTGACTGGCCGAAAGCCCCGTCCCACCAAGTCTCTCGGGCACATGTCGTCGGCCCCGAAGCCCGCGGGGTCTCTGGTGACTCAGCCACCAGGCAGCCAGGTGACTTGCGGGCCTTTGGGGCGCCCGGGCTTGCCTTCGTCGGAGTAGGAGCGCCGCTCCTCGCTCATTCCTGGGCAGGGGCCGCTTGGGCCTCAGGGCTGGCGCGGGTCCCCTCTACGAACCCCATCTCTCCTGGGGGGGGGGTCCTTAGGAAACCGCGGGCTATTCGGGTCGTTGCTCCCCGCCTTTTCTGCCCCTTGCTGGGACAGGACCGCTCCCTTTCACCCGCGGAGCAGATGGCAGCGCCGGGTCCCCGCCCCTAATTGAATTGTTCTGGGCGAAGGCCCGGCGTGGAGGAGCGGGAGAGGAGCCCTGCCCGCCCAGCTCCTGGCGGGTCCTCGGCTCGGCTCGCCTCCATTTGTCTTCATTACGGAGGCCTCCCTCGGCTGTTCGGACTCGTCCAAAGAGAAGGCCCACCAAATTCCTGGGGAATAAAGCGCGAGGCTGCTTCAGGTTGGATCGGCTCTTTCGAAGTAGTAGTTCGGCTTTCTGCCCAAGACCTGCCAGCCGGTGATTCCAGGCGCAACCACTGAGATCGCAAGACCACCAAGGTCTTTTCTTGGATGGCTGAGCCTATCGAGCTGAGCCGGACGAGGGAGGGAGGGAGGGAGGGTTGCCGGTCCAAGGCCTTTCCTCTGCCGACCCCCAGAAGGAGAGTGGGTCAGGCACCAGCCCCCTCGGTGACTCACCAGCAGCGTTCCGGCCTCCGCCGCTTTGCCTCTTGCAGCGCTCCAACTTTAGGCCTTTAGGCGCGATCTTCATCTCTCCTCACCCCACCCCCCCGGCTCCCCCAGTCGGCACACAAATGCTGCAAGCAGGTCTGACATCAAGTGTGTCCTTTTATTCCAAATACGTACAAGCACACGCGATCGAGAAATGACGGGGCAGCGGCGGAGGGGCAGAAGGTGGTGTTGTCATTGGTGAGAACTACCGCCCCATCCGTTCCTGGAGGGGTCTCCTCGCGGGGTCGGTAGGCCGGGCTGCAGGCCCAGCGATGCCCGCCTCGGATCTCTCAAGAGCCGGCTTCCTCACCACACGGCGGCTCGGAAAGGGCGCGAGCGGCTATCCCAGCTCGCCCCGCCATCTGCTCCTGGTCACCCCGTCCTCCTGCTCCGCAGGTGCCCCGGTGGCGCCTCACCCAAGGAAGGACACGAACTCACAGAGAGACAAAACAGCCGAGGCCACAGGGACAATAGGGCGCTAGAAAAATAATGACAATAACAACAATAATAAAAGAAAACTTTTAAAAATTGCACCAAAACTTCCCCTCCACTGAAAAAGGGAGCGGGGAGGAGAGCGGGAGGGAAGGCGTCGAGCGAAGGATGCGGGGAGGGAATCCTGGCAATCGTCCAGCACATGCGGGGTTGCGGGTCGGGAACGGGAAGAGCACTGAAGGTGCGGTGCGTGGCGAGAAAGGGGAAGAGCGGGGCTGCGAGGCTGCAGGAGAGACCCGTGCTATCCGGGGGAGGCAGGGGCGAAGGGAACGGTCCTGCACCCCTGTCTTGTACTCCTCCTCAAGCTGCCTGCTATCCAGAGGCAGGAATTGGGGAGCCGGCACTGGAGGGGGCAATTCCCCCTCCCGGTGTCTGTCGTGGAGGAGCATGAGGAGGCCCCCTCACCGGCCCTCAGTCTCCCACGTCGATCTCTTCCTCCTCCTCCTCTTCCTCGCCGTCGGAGAAAGCGTCCGTGGTATGGCGCGAGGCGCTGGGCGAGGGCGGGGGCGACGTGCGGCAGAGGTTGCCTCCGCGGGCCCGGGCAGGTCCGGGCACGCCCGGGGGCTCCAGCTCGGGCATGCTGGCCAGCTTCTCCAGGGCTGCGGGGGGCAACTTCTTGAGCGACTCCACGTCGGCCTTCATCTCCTCTAGGTCTCGCTTCAGCTTGGCGCGGCGGTTCTGGAACCAGGTGATCACCTGCGCGTTGCTCAGGCCCAGCTGCGCCGCGATGTGGTCTCGGTCCGCGGGAGACAGGTACTTCTGGTAAAGGAAGCGCTTCTCCAGCTCGTAGATCTGGTGGTTGGTGAAAGCCGTGCGCGATTTGCGCCGCTTTTTGGACGGAGGGCGCGGTCCGAAGCCACCCAGCGGGTCCTGGCCTGCGGGAGAGGCAAGAAGGCGCCACGGCTGCGTCAGGGTAGCTAGGCCCGGCCGGCCCGGCCAACTTTCTGAGCCCGGGAGCTTGGTCGGCCCGCGCTGTGCTCTCTCGCGCTGCACGGCTGCGCCAGGCAAGGCAAGCGGAGGGGGACTCCGAAGGGCGCCCAAAAGCCGTAGAGCAGCTGCCTCGCCTCCGGCCCGGCCGAGCCGCTGCGCCCCTGCGAGCCACCGCCTCCCGCAGCGACAATCCCCCTCCTGCTGTGTATGTAGCGGTGTTTGTATGGCGGGGGGGAGGCTTCAGGCCAGAAGGAAAAAAACGCGAGGGCAGCTCGGCAACCGGAGACGACCCCCTCCTCCCGCGCTCCCGCAAAACCTCGAGGGAGACCTTTGGGCGGGAAGGACGACGAGCGTCTGGAAAAAGGAAAGGTCGCTCATGCGCCCCCCCCCCCGGACTCTGGAGCCCGCTCCCGCCCGCAACGCACCCCGTTGAAGCCTGCAACTCTTTCCTGTTTCAAAGTGAACCCCCTTTTCAGGAGCGCAGGAAAGGGCCCTCTGGGCGCATCTCCTCCGCGACTGACGGAGCCGGGGCGGCCTGGATACGCACATTTAGAGCAAAACTGAGGCTGGAGAAGGAAGGATAATTCCCCCCGTTGGCTTTGGTAGAGGGACGAAGACGGGGAGATTCTCGGACACCTTAAAACCCATGTTCCAATTACAGCATCAGCTTTCTGGAATTGACTTGAGGGCCTCCGGTGGAATGGCGAGGCAGGCAAACGGGTTCCTCAGAGGCTGCCAGCCCCTTCCCCGGAAGAGGACCGCGGCGCTGCCCGCACCTCCCTCCCCGCTTGACCTGGCGGGAATCTGTTAAATCTATTGACTGATCTCTCTCACCTTTCGGGCGGAAGGGATCAAAGCCCGCCCAGCCTCCGAGCTCTGCAGGGTCCCGCCGCCTCCGCGGCTACCGGGCAAATGTTTTTGTCGCTGCCGGGACGGGAAGCCGATCCTCCAGCGGGGAGAGGCAGGAAAACGTTTCTGACTCGGAATACGGATTCGGGGTCCCGTAAGGTGAAACGTTAAACCTGTCCTAGGTGCGTTTTGGGCCCCAAGAGCAACTGATTCTAGAATAAGAGAAATGTTCTCCAAAATCTAAAAGCGGGAAGCAAACGGACACGGCATCCATTTGCTCGCTCGGATTTCCTTGTTTTGCGAATCTAGCCTGGTCTGCACGTGCTCTAAATATAAAGGACACAATCCCGCTGTTTTTACGCCTACCCACCTCTCCCACTGAGTTTTTTCTTAACCTCCTGACCCGTGTCTGAAATGCTGGATTTTCCAGATAATAAGATCTGTTTTTGTGCCTTCCTATGGATGCCAGCTCAGAGAGCTGAAAATAAAATATTTCTAGCCATTTCTAGTTACAAGAAATGCAAAAATGCAGTCGAAAACCACGTTTCGGAAGGCTCTAATTAAAAACAAACACAAATCTTTACAATATTCCTGGATTTGAAGCAATGGACATTCGACTGCTTGAAGAAAATAAGCGCCATCCAGCCCGCTTCGCCTGCCTCTTCTTCAACAAGAAGACTTGAACGCTGGAATTAATATGGGAGGCTTTTTTGCCTGCCTTAACAGCTTTGAAAAACACCCGAAGGTTAAATATTTGTAAAAGCAGAGCAGTTGCAGGGAAGAAGAGGGGTGCAAAAATATCCTGTCGTTTATTATGGAAATGAGGGATGCCTGAGAAAGCTGGTGTTCCGGTAGAAAAGGGGGAAACGCTTTCAGGTAAATAATATAAGGTAATATAATTTAATAATTTGTAATATATTCTTAGGATTAGATTTGTTTGTATATGATATTATATAGCATAAAATAGGAACATAATAGGAATTTGTAGCATTAACTGCATTTGTGTAAAATAATGTAATGAAAGAATATCTATTGCTCTACTATAGTAACTCATGCAATAGTGTTCTGGTCAGATCTATTTAACTAAGCTCTCATCTATGCTGATAGTTGCCTTGCGATTAGGGCATTTCCTCCTTATTTTGGGAAAAAGATTTCGGGTGGAGAAATCTCACAGTTTGCCCAAATTCGGGAGTGCTGCTGCTGTTGTTAATTAATACGTTTTACTAACTTTATTTGTATGTCGCCCATTCCTGAAAGTTTTGAAATAATATTTATTATTAAATTAAAATATTAAATAATATTATTTATTATTGAAATAATTCCTATGGTGATGATGGTGATGATTTAAATAACATCAACATCAAATCTTTATTACAGTCATAGACCAGCATAGATGATTTAAATAAAACATTTTAGATTTGGGAATCGGGTGGAAAATTGTTTTTGGGAACTAAAAGATTTTGAACAGTGGAGGCAGCTACTCACTAAAACTTTCCTACCGAGTAGAAAAGGAGCGGTAGATCCCTGCCGGATTTGAGCCGGGCGCGGATCTCCAGGCCTGCAAGCTCAGGCAGCGATCAGGGCCAGGCCCGGCTGTATCCATGCGCCCCGGCTGGGCTGTCAGAACAAAGGGGTCCTTCCAGAGGAGTCTGAAGGCTCCGGGCTGAGGGTCCGGAAGGGGGTGGTGGGTCGGAGCAAGCCCTGACAGAGTAGGGAGGCCAGCCGCAATAGATGGCGGAGGACTTGGACCCGAGTGCGGTGGCGGTGATTTCTGGGACTCAGACGCTGACAGACCTGGCCGACCTGAAGGCGAATTGGTCTGTATCTGGTCGCCCAGAGGAAGCGGACGAAATCGCCCAGGAGGACTCTCGGAGAGACAATTGGCGACAGCCATCTGCCGCCCGCGGAGTCCGGAAGCGGAACGCCGTCGGGGCTCGGTGGGAGCGGCAGGCCTTCACGGGGTGCAGCCTCTGCGGCCGGACGAGCAGGTCCGGACTGCGGGCGGAGGAGCACCGAAAGGCTGGCTGGAGTGAAGGCGCCATCGAGGCTGTTTTTGTGGATCGGGACGTGGGAGAAATTCTGCTACCACAAATTCCCTTTCTCCCGGCCGGCGCTAGGGGAGCGACCGGCGAGCAGGAAAGCGACCGGGCACCCTCGCGCTTTCTCTTCGCCGAATGCTGCCGCAGATGGGGTCTTCCAGGGCACCCGAGAACAGGGTCGCCGCAAGGTGGAAACAGCCCTCGCCTCCCTGACCCTTAGGCTCCCAGTGACCCCGGGCTCCCGCAGGGCAGGCAGGGACCAGAGTTAAGGCCCACCGCAGCTCTGCCACGCACCCCTTCCCGGTCAGCCGGCCTTACCTTCGGCCGCCTGAAGCACGTTGAGCTCCAGCCCCTTGAACGTCTTGCTAGCCAGCTCCTCCAGAGCGCAGAGCGGGGAGTCGGGGGCAGGCACGCCGTTCCGGGGGTGTCCAGCAGAGCCGGCGACCTTGTCCAGCAGGTGGGCGGCAGGGGCTTTGCGCCCGGGTTTGCTCAGGATGTCTTCGATGCTGAAGGGGGTGAGAGGCTTGTTGGAGTTGGCGGGGGGCGGTAGCTGGTCCAGCGGGCTCCGGCGCCTCTCTTCTGCTGCGCCGGGCTGCGGCAGCGCGGGAGCTGCCTTCCCTTCTTTAGCGGATGTCATTGCCGGGCAGGGGGGAGGGGGAGGACGGGCCCCGGGTTGTCCCAAGAGCCAGAGCGGGCCGAGGATTCAGCACCCCCTGCGGGTCATTGTGAGGCTGCCCTCCGGCCTGGAGAAGCTCCGTGCGCCAGCCCTTGATGGCGCTGAGCGCCCCACGGCCCCGGCCTAGGCGTCCAGAGCGGCAGAATGCCCCCCGCCCATCCCCCTTCTGGGACGCGACTGGTGTGGCGCGGGAGGGGGCGCCCGTCGGGTCTCCTGCGCTTCTCGGCGTTGGCGAGCGAGTACAGTCGCAGTCAAACCCGCTTGGGCGCTCCAGCCTTAAAGGCGCACAGGCAGGGCCATCGGTTGGGCACGGGGTAGGAGGAGCCAGCGCCGAAGTGTTAGCAAAGTTCCAGAGCCGGAGGGGGGGCAGTGGGGGGGGCGGGGGCAGGAAGGGAAGAGGATCCCCGCTTCTCAGGCCGACTGGGCGAAGGAACCACCGCCTCCCCGCTCTCCCGGAGTTTGCGGGCCTGCCCGGAACGCCCTCTGCTCAGCTTCGGCGCCCCGGCCCTGGCGGACCCAAGCTGCTCTGGGGTGCCTCTCCGGAGAAGAAGACCTCTTCGTCCAAGTAGCGCCTTCCGTGCGGACCCTGCTTGCCCGAGCGGTCCCGCGAGAGCCGACGGATCGGGCAGCTCCTCCTTCCCTCCCTCCCTCCCTCCCTCCCAGGGAACGGGCGCCGTCGGCCTCCTTCTCCGGGGCTCTCAACGACTGCAGTTCATCCGGTGTTGTGAGCGTCCAGTCGTATTCCGGGAGGAAGCCCCTGAGCCGTGGCAGGTCGCGTCCTCGCCCGAGCCACGTCTGTAGCTCTGAGGGGGAGGCGGAAGCCATTCCCTCATGCCGTTAGCCTTCCGCGGAGAAGCCCCCCTCCTCGGAGGCAGCGGTTGGTGAGTGCCTGCCTTGGTTCCAAGCCGAGCTCCTCGTCTGTCCGCTTGCCTTTTGCGGGCAGGTGCTGCTGGACAACCCACCCACCCCCTTTTTTTTTTTTTGCTGGAGGGATCGGGAGAGCCCCACCATTGTTCTGTGGTTCTCTGTTACCGCGTCCAGACCTGGCTATCCCCGTCCTTCCAAAGAGAGTCGCTTGGCGTCGGACGGGATCCGGTTCCTTTCCAGCCTTTTCCTCGGTCTCGTTCGGGGGACGATGCGGGAGTGAAGCAGACGGAAGTGCCGGTCTGGCTCCAGCCTTCCAGCCGCCCCCCCCGGAACCCGCCGCGGCTGGGACTGCGGTTGTTCCCTTCTGCTGCCGAGTTCAGTTATTGCCCCCAGTTCTTGTTTAACATTTGTTATTTTTAGCCGCGGCGCTGTTTCTTCTGTCTCTTGTCGTTTCAGAGCGGCCCGGTCCCGACTCCGGCGCTCCCGCACTCCCGCTCTCTCCCTCGCAGGCTTCTCCGACCCGCAGCTCTTGTTCTGGCGCATCCCAGTCGCACCGAGAAGAGGACCGAGGCCGCAGGTTTGTCTGCGTCCTTCTGATATTTTTCGCCCAGCCTGCCCAGCGCCCACCGCCTTTTCGCCTCCCTCCTTGCACTGCCTGTCCGGGGACCTCTCACCCCTTCCTTGCCGCCTCCCGGAAGACCCGCTCTTGCGCTCTTTTAGGGCCGGGCCAAAGACTCGGCCTGCGCGGCTGCGGCTCAAGTACCCTGGATCAGGCCCTCCTCGCCGAAGTAGTCTTGCCGCCTGCGGGCCAGCTGGGCGCTCAGCCCCACAACGCCCCCCCCGCCGCTAATGCAAGGCAGACGTGCAACATCCCAGTAAAAGGGAGTCATAAAAAGCGACTCCCTCCCCCGCCATAAAGAGCTTTTCAAAGTCACCCGCGGACCGCCTGCCTGAAGGGGGCTGTACGGAGGGCCGGCTGGGCGGCCCCGGAGCTCACCGGTGGTGCGGCCAGGCAAGCCTCCCCGAAGAAGGGGCCCCTTGGGTGCCCCCACCGCGCCGGAGGCGGCACCCCGGTGCTCCTCCGCCCTCCTCGGGCTCTGGCTTGCCTGCAATTTTATGGGCTCCCTTGCTCTAAATGGCCCATAAAAGCGCCGCGTCTGGGAGTGATTAAGACCCGCAGCGCAGGATTCTTGGGTAGGTTTTGGATTTCACTGACCCGGCAGGCCGTAAAAACCTCAGACAAATAGCTCCATGATCCCGCACGCTTGTAAACCCCCTTCCCTTGCTGGTGCCCTCCTGGCCAGCTGCGGAGAGGCCGTCTGCCGGGAGCAGGGAGGGCAGTGCTCTGACAGAACCTATCGGATCAGGGCAGCCGGTAGACAGCAGATCCTCCGCGGGCCCACGATCCCCAGAGCAGACGCATTCCCCCTCCTATTCTTCGGGCAGGTAGAGCTTTGGCCGCTGGCTCGGGGTGGGAAAGGGGATCCTTCCTTCTTCGGCCTTCCAAGGGAGAAGCAGGCAATGCGAAACTCAGGCACCCTTCTCCCATAGCCCCACCACATGCAACGCAGACACTGCTCTGCTCTCGCATAGCCCGCCCTGAGCTGCCGGTGGTGCGCGAGAACGGGGCAAGACTGGCGCGGGAGAGCAGCCCCGCCAGTGGTCGCCGGCCGCCCTCATTTTCCGACCCCCCCCCCCTCCCCGCAGCTCCCGTTTGTAATGGCGCAGGCTGAGCCGTCCTGAAATCCCGCAGACTCCCCAGGAGACGGGCAGCAGGTCCATCAGACCCCCTCCTCCTCCTGCCTCCATCTTCTTTAAAATATTTTGCGAAGAGGGGGTGGGATCCCGCTGGCTCAGTCCCTCTTGGAGGGACTTCGACGAAGACCGAAAGCTCCGCAGCTGCTGTCACGGATGGTAGTCCCAGGCGGCGTTGGCAGAAGGGAGAGAGCTGAAAAGGTGCTCACACTGAACACGCACATGCTCTTTGTACACGCATGTTCTCTGGCTTCCAGGAACACGCATGTGCAGTCTTGCCTGAGGAGCCCGTGAGCAGAAATCTGAGTCGGCGTCGGCTCTGAGGATTCGTCCGATTTTTCCCCTCTAGCATTCGTAAGATACACGGAGGCTTCCCGGGGCTCTGGCCTAACCGCTGTATGGGAGGGGAATGCAGCGCCAGCGTCTCGCTCCGCTCTCTATGCCGCGAGCACAACCTGCAGGCCGGCGCTCTGGGCAAAAGCTCCCGCGGCCGGGTAGAGAGGTCCGAGCGTCAGGCCCGAATGCCAAGGAATCCTCTCTGGGCCCAGTGAGAGAGAGCGAGCCGGCCCCGAAGGACCGCCACCGCCTCAATCCCTCGCAGCTTAGCCGCTGCGCTCCAGCCCAAAGGCGCGTTCCGACGCTCAAGGCAGCTGCACGTTTCCCTGCCGTTTTCCCCGACGTCCAGCGACTGCAACTTTCTAGTTCCAAGGTCCCCGAGGCAGGCTCCTCGCCTTGTGCCCTCCAGCACTGGGTAGCCGCCATCTGAGGATTCGCTGCGAGGAAGCCGAAGGCCGCCGGTTCGCACTTTCTCGCTTTTCTTCCCCGTCCGTTGAGCCTTTCGCGGGCGGGGCGGGGCGTGGGGAAGAAAAGGAGCCCCGCTGTAAGTTTCGTCCCGCATAGAAGACCGGACCCGTCCTGCTGCTTTTGCCGACAGGCAGTTCGGCGGCAGTCCGGAGTTTGCTCCCTTGCCAGGCCTTCCGCTCCAAGAAACGTGGGGAGGCCCAGGGCGCTTTTCCCCGTGAGGCCTGATGGAACCGGCCGCAGGAAGACAGCCCTTACCGGAGCGCCCCTTGGGGCGCCTCGACCCCCCTGCCCCGAGGGCTAAGTCGTCGTAGCCGCCGGTAGCGGAGGAGAACGGAAGGGCTCATCTCAGCGCCGCCCAGGAAGAATCCCTCCTGGGGATGCTGCTGCCAAGGCGGCTCTGCGCGGCTCGCCCAAGACCATCCGGACACGCTCAGACGACCGGGACCGGGCCTTGGGTCTGACGCGACACAGGCTCTGCCTCGGGCAGGGATTTCTTGCCCGCCCAGAAGTTTGTCCCAGGCGAGAGGCGGAAAGGTTAAAGGCAGTTGTCACTCCGAGTTTCGTCGCCGCTCGCTTCTCCACGCCGGAGCCTTTAATTTCCGCTCGCAGTGATAGATGGGCCGTTTACACGAGCGATTAGGAGCGGGCGGAGGCCGCCGCCACCACCGCACGGGGTGGTGGTGGTGGGGATTGCCGCACAGATGGCAACTTTCCTGTACAGACAAATCCCACCGCGACTGCGCCGCTTAGGTGCTGTGGGCCGGGGTCGATGGCAACGTGCGGGGATTTTTGGTCTGCTATGTCTGAGGTGGACCGGTGGGTCACCTTGATCAAGGGGAGGAAGAACCACTCGATGGGTTTGACAGCTCTTGGGCATCCGGGGGCCAAAGGTTTGCTTGGCCCGATCCCTGATAAAGGGCCAGAATCGGGGGGGGGGGGGAGAGCCCTCCTCCCACTTTCCGTCCCCCTGTTCTTCCTCCCCCTCGAGACCATCTTCGGGCGGGGAAGGGCTGTGGCCTGCGGTACGGCTCCAGAGGCAGCCCCCGCTCGTCCACTCAAGCCAGGTCGGGGCCTCGAAATGCCACAACGTGTCCGCCGCCGAAGCGTGGCCAATCCCTAAATGCCCGGTCGCATCAGTCCCCCTCATCTCCGGGATGCGTTGGTTTGGACGTCTTCGGCAAAGTTCGAGCACAACGCAGCCCCTCCGCCGCCCCGCAGCCCACGACCGAACGCGGGGAGGGGGCTCCTGGCCAGCCGCACTTTCCCCTGGCGCTTTTTGCAGCTCGCGGAGTGGGAAGGAGGGCTGGGATCCCAGCCAAGCCCCAGCGCGCCCGCGGATTGGAGCCGGCCGAGGAGCCGCCCCACGCGGCCTGGAAGGAGGCCAACGGGGCAGGAGACAAGGGCCGGAGGGCGAAGCGAAGCAGTGGCTGAGGAGCCGGAGGAGAAGGCTATGCCGCCCACCCTCGGCCCGGCCGCCCCTTGCAGGCAACCCAGGCGGGACCTGCGGAAGGAGGTGCTCGCCGGGCCCGTCCGGAAAGAGGGTCTCCGCCGAACTCTGAGGCCCTGTCGCGGCCCCGCAGTTCGGAGCAGCCCTGCCGGGAGGGGTTAAATATTTCGGGCGCCCGGAGGGTCGGTTGGGCGGACCAGCGCCACTAGCAGGCCTGGAGGGGGCTGGAGCCGTCGGGAGGCCGCAGGGCAGCCACAGCTCGGGCGTCTCCCAGGCTGCCCCCTGGTACCCCGCTGCCGATTTCGGGTGGCCATTCCTCCACGTGCAAGGAAAAGGGGCCGATGCAGGGTCTCCTTTCCACTGTTCTGGCCTGACCGGGAGTCACGCTGCATGTTTCTGTTAGGATCAACCATTTCCAATGTAATCCGTTTATGAAGGATGTACCTGGATCCAGTCCCCTGTTTTCAGGATCCCAGGAACGTCCCCCACTTCTGTAACTTGTTGCCACAGTTTGCCGGGCTCCTTCCCACAAAAGGCTCTGCTGCCGATTCTGGAATAAAGGGTTAGGGCCAGGCCCTTCCTCCCCTTAGGGCTCCTTGTCATCTGGTGCTCCAGCAGATAATCTAGCTAATTTATCGTTTAATCGTATTTGGGATAATATTCCTGTTTTTTAAAAAAATTCCCAATGTCTTGGCTATCATTCCTTTTGGGCAAATTGGTAAGCCTTTTTCCTAAGAGTTAGGCGTCACATCAACAACAAGAGGGGACCTTCATTAGCTCAGGCAGTTGCCCCCCTCCTACAGGAGAGACAACAGGCAACGGTGACACAGCTGCTAGTAAGTAACCTCCAGGCTGGACGGTTGCCCTTTGCTCTTTGTGAGGTAGCCCCTGAAGACAGTGTGGGACTCCCAAATGGTCCAGAATAAGGCAGTGCATTTGGTGATGGGCACCTCTTGAAGGCGCCACATCACTCCTCTGCTTAAGTATCAAGCCAGTGGCCAGCTGTTTTCCTTGTTTTCCTGTGCAAAGTGTTTCCTGGAGCTTTCAAAGCCTTCCCCAACTTGGGTCAAGGTGACTGATAGGAATTTATCTATCTAACTATTTATTTATTTATTTTTCCAATTTCTATCACTACCCATCTCCCCCTGAAAAGGGGGACTCTTTACAGTAAAATTAACCATTTAAAAGCATCAACGTATAAAATTACAAAGTATGCAACCAAGATACTAAAATAAATATAAATATAAACATGAAATCCAAGTGGGGGCAATTACATTTGGTAGGGAGGACTCTCTGACACCAGCCACCACCAGGAAGAGTTATTGCCTTTCCCACCCCAGGCAAGGCGGCAGAATCAGGTTTTCAAACCCTTCTGGAAGGCTGGGAGCAAAGGGGGCAGAATGTTCCAAAGTGGGGGCACCACTGCAGAGAAGGCTCACCTCCTGGATCCCGCCAAGCGGAATTCCCTTGCCGAAGGGATCTGTAGCATGCCCTCTCTGCATGATCAGGTGGGACGGGTCAATGTTATGGGGATGAGATGGTCCCTCAGGTAGCCTGGCCCCATGCCATGTAGGGCTTTAAAGGTCATAACCAACACTTTGAATTGGACTTGGAAGCAGACTGGCACCCAGTGCAGCTTGCACAGCAGTAGTGTCACATGTGCTGATCTTGGGGCACTCATAACTGCCTGCGCAGCTACATTCTGGACCAGCTGAAGCTTCTGGATACTCTTCAAGGGTAGCCCCATGTAGGGTGCATTGCAGTAGTCTATGTGGGAGATGACCAGGGCATGAGTGACTGTCCAGAGGGCATCTCAATCCAGGAAAGGGTGTAACTGGCACACAACACAGAGTTGCACAAAGGAATGATGACTTCCATGTAATCCAGGCCAGGAGCAGAGGGGGCCAACCTTTCGAAGGTTCTGCCATGGATGTGTTTGTCCTCAGGCACATGTTACAGAACAGGCACCCCACTTTGTATCATGGGTCAGGAGGAGACTTTCACTGAGGCTTTTCAGAACCTTGTTTTCTTTTCATATTTCCTTATCTCAATAGATTTTTGTAAACTGGCCAGCTATCTGGATGAGGTGGCCTATAACTTTGCTAAAGGAATTGAGTAAGTTATGGGCACATTCAGAAACTGAATACCAGGATGTGGCCAATAATTAAAAAAAAAAACACGACCAAAGGCAGCTGGTGTGGACATTCCCTGCCCTCTCCTGGTTCCCCTGGATGCTTTTACTACCCCAGCATTTCTTTGTCATTTTTGGGTGGGGGAGGGAGGGTGCACATTTCTAAAGAACTAGTTGGACTACAAGCAGCCACTATCTCATTTTTGAAGAAGCCACTCAGGATCAGCGAAGCCCAGAGACCTTCTTGTTAATCGGGGACAGTCAACCTTGTAATGGCCCAGAGCCACAGTGTATTTTTAAAGAGCTGGGGGAGGCAAAATGATGAAGCTGCAATCATCTGTGGGGCACATATTTATTTATTTGTCAGATTGTAAGTGCTGCTATCAAAACACACCAGACTTGCAATATTTACAGCAATTAAGAACAAAAACCAGCCATTTAAAAATTCACTTTGTTGTTTATTCATTCAGTCGCTTCCGACTCGTGACTTCACGGACCAGCCCATGCCAGAGCTTCCTGTCGATCGTCAACACCCCCAGCTCCCCCAGGGACGAGTCCGTCACCTCTAGAATATCATCCATCCACCTTGCCCTTGGTCGGTCCCTCTTCCTTTTGCCCTCCACTCTCCCCAGCATCAGCATCTTCTCCAGGGTGTCCTGTCTTCTCATGATGTGGCCAAAGTATTTCAGTTTTGCCTTTAATATCATTCCCTCAAGTGAGCAGTCTGGCTTTATTTCCTGGAGGATGGACTGGTTTGATCTTCTTGCAGTCCAAGGCATTCTCAGAATTTTCCTCCAACACCACAGTTCAAAAGTATCTATCTTCCTTCTCTCAGCCTTCCTTATGGTCCAGCTCTCGCAGCCATGTGTTACTATGGGGAACACCATTGCTTTAACTATGCGGACCTTTGTTGTCAGTGTGATGTCTCTGCTCTTAACTATTTGATCGAGATTGGTCATTGCTCTTCTCCCAAGGATTAAGCGTCTTCTGATTTCCTGACTGCAGTCAGGATCTGCAGTAATCTTTGCACCTAGGAATACAAAGTCTTTCACTGCTTCTACATTTTCTCCCTCTATTTGCCAGTTATCAATCAAGCTGGTTGCCATAATCTTGGTTTTTTTGAGGTTTAGCTGCAAGCCAGCTTTTGCACTTTCTTCTTTCACCTTCATCATAAGGCTCCTCAGTTCCTCTTTGCTTTCAGCCATCAAAGTGGTATCATCTGCATATCTGAGATTGTTAATGTTTCTTCCAGCGATTTTAACTCCAGCCTTGGATTCCTCAAGCCCTGCATGTCGCATGATGTGTTCTGCATACAAGTTGAATAGGTAGGGTGAGAGTATACAGCCCTGCCAGCCCAATCTTAAACCAGTCCGTTGTTCCCTGGTCTGTTCTTACTGTTGCTGCTTGGTCGTTATACAGATTCTTCAGGAGGCAGCCAAGATGACTTGGTATCCCCATACCACTAAGAACTTGCCACAATTTGTTATGGTCCACACAGTTAAAGGCTTTAGAATAGTCAATAAAACAGAAATAGATGTTTTTCTGAAACTCCCTGGCTTTTTCCATTATCCAGCGGATATTGGCAATTTGGTCTCTCGTTCCTCTGCCTTTTCTAAACCCAGCTTGTACATCTGGCAATTCTCGCTCCATGAATTGCTGAAGTCTACCTTGCAGGATCTTGAGCATTACCTTACTGGCATGTGAAATGAGTGCCACTGTTCGATAGTTTGAACATTCTTTAGTGTTTCCCTTTTTTGGTATGGGGATATAAGTTGATTTTTTCCAATCTGATGGCCATTCTTGTGTTTTCCAAATTTGCTGGCATATAGCATGCATTACCTTGACAGCATCATCTTGTAAGATTTTGAACAGTTCAGCTGGGATGCCATCATCTCCTGCTGCCTTGTTATTAGTAATGCTTCTTAAGGCCCACTCAACCTCCCTCTTCAGGATGTCTGGCTCTAGCTCACTGACCACACCGTCAAAGCTATCCCCGATATTGTTATCCTTCCTATACTGGTCTTCTGTATATTCTTGCCACCTTTTCTTGATCTCTTCTTCTTCTGTTAGGTCCTTGCCATCTTTGTTTTTGATCATACCCATTTTGGCCTGGAATTTACCTCCGATGTTTCTAATTTTCTGGAAGAGGTCTCTTGTCCTTCCTATTCTATTGTCTTCTTCCACTTCTGCGCATTGCTTGTTTAAAAATAATTCCTTATCTCTTCTGGCTAACCTCTGGAATTTTGCATTTAATTGGGCATATCTCCCCCTATCACTGTTGCCTTTTGCTTTCCTTCTTTCTTGGGCTACTTCTAGTGTCTCAGCAGACAGCCATTTTGCCTTCTTGGTTTTCTCTTTCTTTGGGATGTATTTTGTTGCTGCCTCCTGAACAATGTTGCGAACTTCTGTCCAGAGTTCTTCCAGGACCCTATCTACTAAGTCCAGTCCCTTAAATCGATTCTTCACCTCCACTGCATATTCCTTAGGAATATTAGTGAGCTCATATCTAGCTGATCTGTGGGTCTTCCCTAATCTCTTTAGTCTGATCCTAAATTGTGCAAGAAGAAGTTCGTGATCTGAACTACAGTCAGCTCCAGGTCTTGTTTTTACCGACTGTATAGATGTCCGCCACCTTTGGCTGCAAAGGATGTAGTCAATATGATTTCGGTGTTGTCCATCTGGTGAAGTCCATGTATAAAGCCATCTCTTAGGTTGCTGGAAGAGAGTGTTTGTTATGCAGAGTGAGTTGTCTTGGCAAAATTCTATCAGCCTATGTCCTGCTTCATTTTGTTCTCCCAGGCCATGCTTACCTGTAATTCCAGGTGTCATTTGACTGCCCACCTTAGCATTCCAGTCTCCCGTGATGAAAATAACATCTCTTTTAGGCATGTCGTCCAGTAGGTGCTGCAGATCCTCATAGAACTGCTCTACTTCAGCTTCTTCAGCATCTGTGGTTGGGGCGTATATTTGGATCGCTGTGATGTTAGATGGCTTGCCCTGAATTCGAATTGAGATCATTCTATCGTTTTTTGGATTGTATCCAAGCACTGCTTTAGCCACTTTACTATTAATTATGAAGGCTACTCCATTTCTTCTGTGGTCCTCTTGTCCACAGTAGAAGATCTGGTGGTCATTTGATGTGAAGTGGCCCATTCCAGTCCATTTCAGTTCACTGACACCCAGAATGTCTATCTTTAATCTTGACATCTCACCAATAACCACATCCAATTTGCCCTGGCTCATGGATCTTACATTCCAGGTTCCAATGGTGTGTTGATCCTTAGAACATCGGATTCGCCGTTCACCACCAGCACCGTCGGCCGCTAGCCATCCTTTTGGCTTTGAGCTAGCTGCGTTATCACATCTGGGGCTAGCTGAACTCATCCTCTGTTCCTCCCCAGTAGCATTTTGACCATCTTCCGACCTGGGGGTCTCATCTTCCGATGGTATACCGACATACCTCTGGTTGTACTGATCCATTTAGTTTTCATGGGAAGAATACTGGGGTGGGTTGCCATGACCTTCCCCAGGGATCACATTTAGTCTGACCTCTCTGTCATGACCTTCCCATCTTGGGTGGCCCTTCACGGTTTAGCTCATGGCATCATTGAGGTGCTCAAGCTCCAGCACCACAACAAGGTAACGATCCTTTGCTGAAGAAAAATTCACTAGGAAAACCAAAATACAGCAGTAACTCAAACCCTAACAAATCATGAACCATAAAAACCAGACTTGCTTGGGCAACAGGTTCATGCCCTGTAGTCTCTCTGGAATAACTAAATTTTCATGTTTCTAGAAGGCCAAAACTGAGGGGACCAACCTGGTCCAAGAGGACGCCATTCCACAGAGTAGGTGCACCTACCTAGGAATGGGGCTTACTCACAGAGTTTGGAGGTGGGGGAACATCCCCAGCAGTTTCACTCAGGAGGTGCCAGTGGGGCAGGCTGCTTCTGGCTGGCAGAGGCAGTCCTGTAAGCAGCTTGGTGTCCAGGGCTGTCTAGGTGATGGCCAGCACTTTGGCTTGAAGCAGAAGTTCGTCGGAAGGCCGTGTGGGGCCTGGAGAAC
Source organism: Candoia aspera (assembly GCF_035149785.1). Taxonomy (NCBI): domain Eukaryota; kingdom Metazoa; phylum Chordata; class Lepidosauria; order Squamata; family Candoiidae; genus Candoia; species Candoia aspera. Next base: position 78,387,005 of record NC_086160.1, read on the forward strand.
AGGGGCAGTGCGCTCATGGCAGACAGCAGCACCCGGCCCCTGAGCAGCGGCATTCTGGATTAGCGGTCATTGTTGGCAGAGTGCTAGGAAAGCCTTTGGCCCAGGAGAGATCAGAAAAGTCACACACCAGGCATTTCTATAAAAATAATTTTATCTACAGAAAGCAAAGGTATTTACAGGCTCTCAGTGAGAGCTGCTTAACTCTCTACATGCCTACACAGAAGGGAAACTGAAACTAAAACAAGTCCAGGCAAGTTCTTCTCCCCAGGTGCAAAAATTAACATCCAAAAAGAGGACAATTAAATTCAACCTCCTCACCAAAATGATTAGTTACCATAGTAACCTTAATCTGTAGTAGAAAACATATTAACAGTCATTTCCAAGCAGTCTTCAAAGGCACTTTTCTTATCGATAAAAGTGACCTTAGAGACGAATGCCTCAGTTTGCAGCATTCATTGAAGCATTCTAGCTCCCCATTTATTCAGTAGATACAACTTTCACTTTTATCTGAGGCTGGTCTTTCCTGAGCAGGAGCTTCTCTCTTGCTGTGTTTGCTCTTCATCTGTGAAATATGCACATTCTAAACCCTCTCTGGGTCTTGAGGATGTGAGATCTTCCCTGCAGAACTACAGACTCTTTCTGAATGTGATGCTCTCTGCAGATCTGGGGTGATGGATGACAGCACTTCATGAGGGGCCTGGCATTCCTGTCCTGGCTTCAGCTGGGCCCGGCCACCCTCATGCCCAATGACTTGATCTCAGGACATGGTGCTAAGGGCCAAGGCTCCCTCTCCCTCCTCCCAGCTGCCTCCCCCCTCACCTGCTTTCCCAAAGCGCTTCCCTTTTCCTTTCCCCCAGCAGAGATGAGATGCCCTTGACTTGCTGGGAGGGAACCTTTCCAGATGCCCCTGTCCTGACTGAGGGACCTCCACACCCCCACACCCCATCCTGCCCTGTTCTTTGGTGAAAACATCTTCTGCCAGGAAGGAAGACACACTGACGCATGGCTCTGAGGGCTGTGTTTGGATCCAGAGGTGTGCCTGTCAGAGATGGCCTCGTTTTTCTTCCTTCCATTTATCCCACACCCAACCAGCTGGCTCAGCTCCCAGAGTATTGCCCTAACTAAATAACCCCACTCAAACATTGCAGCAGCAGCAGCAGCACAGGCAGCACTCACTGGAGATGCCACGCTGGGGAGCTAGGCATACCTGTCTGTGCCCTGGAGGGTCTTTGGGCCTTCAGCAGGAGCGAAGGGGATGTTCTGCACACCTAGGTAGGCTTGTATCTCAGCAGCCCTCCCTCGCAAGACAAAATAACTCCAAGCTGGGGGGCGGGGGCACAGGCCTTGCCAAAGGGCTGCTGCTGTCAGAGGAGATTGGCCTTCTGGACCTCTCTGTTGAGGTTTTCCTACTAACAGATTAAGCTGCTATTACCCTAATCATTTGGCCAGGTGAAGGGGTTGTACTAGATTGTCTCCTCCCACGTGCTTCATGCAAATCACCTGGGAGGGGGAGGAAACCTGCCCGGACTTGTTCTTACTTCCTCTTTTTTCTCTCTGCCGGCAATGTAGGCAAGCAAGGCTTGCTCCAAAGGGAGCTAAGTCCTTTAAATATGTTTTGCTTTCTGTAAATAATTTTTATAGAAATGCTTGGTGTGTGACTTTGTTGACCTCTCCTGGGCTAAAGGCTTTCCCAGCATCTGCCAACAGGTTATGTGCCCAGTAAACAATGCAGTAAAACCCAGAGAGAAAAGAGAGATCAGCTCCACACCTCATGCACAATTTAAAGGCAGATAGCAAAGACCTGTGAAGATTTTCTTTGGAGCCACCTGGAGATTTTCCAGCAACTGCCGGTCTACAGGACTTAGAAGCCAGCTGAGGTGACTTGCAAAAGAAGGAAGAAGCCATGGCTACCTCCCAGCCCTCAGCGATGCCTCTGGAGCGCCTATCAGAGACCAACTATTTGAATTGGGCCCTGAAGATGGAAATGTATCTTCGCAGAGAGAATCTTTGGCTGCCAATTGGTGAGCAAACCCCCCAAAATCACAGTGCTGAATGGCTGAGACAGGATGAGCGGGCTAGAGCCACCATTATCCTGGGAGTTGAGGACAATCAGCTAGTCCACGTGCGAGGCATGCAGTCTGCAAAGCAACTTTGGGATGCTTTGAGAGACTTATATGTAAAGGCAACAGCAGGGAGTAAAGTTACTCTGACGAAAAAGCTGTACAGAGCCTACCTTGCAGAAGGAGAAAGCCTTCCTGAGCACCTGCATTATATTCAGCAGCTGTTTGTTGAGTTGCAGGAGAGAGGAATGGAATGCCACAGCTGTGTGCTGACCTAAAGATAAAACCCTGTGATACAGGCCTAGGGAATTTTCCATTTGCCCATGTCACAAAAGTTTTAAATTTCTCAAATGCCTCATCTTTATGTTTTAAGATGTAGATAAATGTGTATCTTGAGAAATCATCAATGATGGTCATTGCATACCTTGCTTGTCCAAGACTTGGAGCAAAAGGACCAATAATGTCAGAGTGTACAATTTCCAAAAGTCTAGTTGTAACTCTGTCACTGTTCTTACTCACAGGAGCTTTTAGTGTTTTGCATTCTTTGCAAACTACACAATCTAAGTATTTATCACAGGGTTTTATCTTTAGGTCAGCACACAGCTGTGGCATTTGTGCTATATACTTGAAATTAGCATGACCAAATCTCCTGTGCATCAGGTGTACACATTGGTCATGATATGGTGTGTTGCCAACTGCAGCCTTGCAGCTTGGCTTCCTTGCATTTTGCACAATGTACAAGGAGTCTTTTAACATACCAGTAGCACACAATTTCCCATTTTTACGTATCTCACAACCATTTTTCTTAAATGTTATGATATACCCTGTTGCAGCCAATTGTGCCACAGATAAAAGGTTTGATTGTAAATTTGGCACATACAACACACCTTTTACAGTTTCTCCTAAGCAGGATAAATACAAGTCACCTTGTCCCATAATTTTGGTCACAGACCCATCAGCCAAAGATACACTTTGTCTTTGTTTTAGACAGTGACACAAAAGAGCTTTTACAATTACATAAATGACAACTGGCCCCAGAATCTAACACCCATACATCAGAATTACCCTTCTCAGCAACCTGTGCAATTTGGGTTGTCTGAAGAGCCTTCTTCTGTGTTGCCCTTGTGTTCTTCTTCTCTGTCTTTCTACTCTTGGGTCTCAAGGCACAGTCTCTTTGCAAATGTCCAGCTGAACCACAAGTGAAGCATCGCTGGCTTGCTAGCGCTGTGGCCTCAGGTTCCTTTCCCTTCTTTTCCCTCATTTTCTGGTCTTGCAGCTTTCCAGAAGAGATGGGGGAGAATCTTTCCTCTCTCTTCTCCCATTCAGCGAGTAAGCGCTGTGTAACATACGATGGGGTGAGGTCTGCTTCAGGCATAGCCTCCAGGGTACAAATCAGTGTGTCCCACGTTTCATTTAGTGAGGACAGGAGGATATAGGATTTTGTGAGAGGTGTAAATTCCATTCCTCTCTCCTGCAACTCAACAAACAGCTGCTGAATATAATGCAGGTGCTCAGGAAGGCTTTCTCCTTCTGCAAGGTAGGCTCTGTACAGCTTTTTCGTCAGAGTAACTTTACTCCCTGCTGTTGCCTTTACATATAAGTCTCTCGAAGCATCCCAAAGTTGCTTTGCAGACTGCATGCCTCGCACGTGGACTAGCTGATTGTCCTCAACTCCCAAGATAATGGTGACTCTAGCCCGCTCATCCTGTCTCAGCCATTCAGCACTGGGATTTTGGGGGGTTTGCTCACCAATTGGCAGCCAAAGATCCTCTCTGCGAAGATACATTTCCATCTTCAGGGCCCAATTCAAATAGTTGGTCTCTGATAGGCGCTCCAGAGGCATCGCTGATGGCCGGGAAGTAGCCATGGCTTCTTCCTTCTTTTGCAAGTCACCTCAGCTGGCTTCTTTGTCCTGTAGACTGGCAGTTGCTGGAAAATCTCCAGGTGGCTCCGAAGAAAATTTTCACAGGTCTTTGCTACCTGCCTTTAAATTGTGCATGAGGTGTGGAGTTGATCTCTCTTTTCTCTCTGGGTTTTACTGCGTTGTTTACTGGGCACATAACCTGTTGGCAGATGCTGGGAAAGCCTTTAGCCCAGGAGAGGTCAACAAAGTCACACACCAAGCATTTCTATAAAAATAATTTATTTACAGAAAGCAAAAACAAAAGCAAAACATTTAAAGGACTTAGCTCCCTTTGGAGCAAGCCTTGCTTGCTTACATTGCCGGCAGAGAGAAAAAGAGGAAGTGAGAACAAGTCCCGGCAGGTTTCCTCCCCCCCAGGTGATTTGCATGAAGCACGTGAGAGGAGACAATCTAATACAACCTTTAACCCGGCCAAAATGATTAGGCACATATAGCAGTCTTAATCTGTTAGTAGGAAAACCTCAACACATTGAACTCTAGGATCAACACCAGATGAACAACCAAACAGCACAATGCACCCCAATCAAGGAACTATCAACTCAGTCAGTCAACCAAGCAGCAAACAACAGCCCAATCAAGGAACTCCCAAGGAGAGAACAACACCCCCACCAACACAAGCAGCCCAAGCCACGGTCTATAAACTGAGAGCAAGGCCCACTCCCTCCTCGCACCGAAGATGTTGCCTAGTCGGGCCATGAAAAGTCTGCAAGGAAACAGCAAGGCTCAGAGAGCACCCAGGACTCCATAGAGCTCGCCCCAGGTACACTGGCCAGGACCCGCCGGCTTCCCCAAACTGGCCAGCCAATCTAGGATCTCCCTCTTGTAGCCCTCCACTTCTGTAAAAATCTTTGCTTTCCCATTGTCAGGGTCCCTCTTCCTTGTAAAGCAGGCACCCAATGATCAATCATTGCAATAAATATGTTTCTTCTCCTCAGTGTTGTGCTTCTTCTTCAGACTGTATCTGTGACACATAGATAATTAAATAACAAGAAACATGATTTCTATCTTACAAATTTACCTATTTATAAGGTACAGTTGAGCAGGTTTCTCTGTCTTACTCTTAGTGACCATTCCTGAAATACCTGTTAGGTAGACAAATAGCATGACCCGTTCTAAGGCGGGTGTCCAGTGCCTGAGGTGTTTGTTTATTGACAGTAACGACTTACAGTGCTGCCTTTCCATTTACACAGAGGTTAAAGCTTATGCATTTGGTCTGTTGCTAAAGCTATTTGAAACAATCATAGAGGTCAAGAAAACAACTAGACAACCAATGAAGATTTGTCACTGAAAACAGTGCCTTATATTGTAGCTAATTTTCCAGACCTTGGACAAAAGCAGTAAGTTGTCCAGCTTCCAGTAAGCACAATCATATGGTGGGTGGCTGTGCAGGACTTCCAGAGAAGTAGCAGGCGGCTTCGTCTTCCTTCTCTGCCATTTCCAGTCAAAAATGGAAAAGATAGTGCTGTAGAAATGGGTACGTACCCCTGTGGATGGGAGGTTGTGTAGCCACCTGGAATGACATCTGCATCCCTGGTTTTGAGGAGTTGACTGAGTGGAAGCCAGAAGGAAGAGCTGGCTTGTGATGACCTCCCCCTCCCCCCGAAATACACACACACACAGACAAATTGCTGCAGTACTTTAGGAATGTGACTTTAGGCTGCATGGACTCTGCATTTGAAGAAAGTGTTAGAGAAAGGGAAACAGGGAAAGGCAATGTCTGGGATGCTTTGATTTAATTCGGATTGGTTAACAGCTGGATTCCATGGTCCAAATGGTCCCTTCTAATGACATGCAGGATAGACTGCTGCAGAGCTTTGGTGGGGCCCTTGAAGAGAGTTCAGTAATACACCCTCTGCGGAATGAGGCTGCCTCATCTTGATGGATCATCGCCTTGAAATGACCGTGGTCTTTGGAGCCTCCCGGGCCGAGTGTCCATCAAATCTGGGGAAGCTGGGCGGGGGAATTCGAAATCCCGTTTGCCCTTCCCAGCATGACGCTCCCCCGCAGATGCTGCTCCATCAGCCCACGTTTGCTCTCTCTCACCGACTCACCCTCCCTGACCGCCGTTTCGCGATCCTGGCCGGGCGGGGGTTGGGCGGCAAGAAAGGAGTCTGCGGCTTCGCTTTGATGCACCTAGCGCGGCGCTGCCCTCTTCCATTGTTCAGCGGATCCATTTCAATAATGCAAATCTGCCGGGAGTAATTCAATTATGGGCCTGAATGGAGGGCGGGCGGCCTCGGGAGGGCCGAGCCGTTCGCACATGGAGATTGCTTCCAAATGAGTTCCCTTTAATAAGCGGAATGCCGGGCGCAAAATTAAGCTGTCAAGGAGGCCTGGCGGAGAGCAGCCGCTTTCACGCCTTCCTCCCCGGCCGGGCATTTCCTCTTGGCGCGCCGGGCCCACAGGCGTGGCCAGCTTAGGACCGGGCGGCCGCGGAGAGCTGCTGCTCCTTTCGCGTCCGTCGCTCCGTCCGTGCCACTGTCCCGGCCATTAGGTCACGCCCCGAACTCGCCGGCCACGCCGCAGCTCCCTCTCTGAGCGTGCGCAGAGGGTCAGCCCTCACTGGCCCTGCCGACGGGGCGCTGTTCCCCGCGGCTGATCTACCCCAGTTCTCTCGGGAGGGGCCGGCAGGGATGCAGCGGCTCAGCGGCTCTGAAAGCATGCCGCTGGGCGAAGGGCCCCTGACCGGCCTCTCCCGCCGCTTCCTGCCGAGCGCCTTCACGGACAGCTGAAGCTGATCCGGACAAGCTGCGCGTTCAGATCAGCCGGGAACTCCCTTCTCACGCTCTTGCCCGTGGGACCGCGGGGCTGGTCGGAAGGAGGCTGGTGACCTTTCCTTGCCATATAATCGGAAGGAAGGAAGGAGGGAAGGAAGGAAGGAGGGAAGGGCAAGCCTTGGTCTGGAGCTTCGGGGCCCCTTCGAAGGCTCCTGCTGGGGCAGCAGCAGCTTCAGCTGCCTTTGGTGGAACTAACAAGGGTCCTCGATGCTCTGAGAGCCTCCTTGATGTCCTTGGCTCTTAGAGAGCCCCCTTCGGTGCTGTCCAAATTATCGAGTAATTCTGAATGTCCAGCCCTTGAGCCAAGGCGGTGCAGGGAAATGCAGTGGATGAACCTTACTTGGGGATCATTGCCCTCAAGGCAGTGGTTGCAGGGCTGAAGCACCCATTCTTGGAGTTAATAAAAGCAGTGACAGCTGTAAAAATGCTGTCCTGCAAAACCCTTGTTGGAGGAAGCAGCAGACAACCCATTACGAGCCCAGCGGTGGCAGAATTACTAACACACAGTTGGCAGAATTCGGCTCCTTTCCCCATTTTAAATTGTCTTTCCAAGGGGCCAGGACTGGACCTTCAGAATTATTATTATTATTGTTATTATTAAACTAGGTTAATATGGCCATCTGATTTGCAAGCACAGTTCTGGGCACTGTGCAGTTTGAAGAAACAAGAAAACAAAGAATTAAAAATGTAAATGTAACTAATATACCTGTGGAACATTAAAAAAAATGGAAAATGAAATAACGAATAATGATGAAGTGACCATCACAGAAGCAATCAAGGCCAATTCAAGCCTCATCCCATGGTCTGTCCCAATGCATGAGAGAAGAGCCACATTTTTATGCCTTTGCAGGAGGACAGAAGTGTCGGGGTCATCTGAATCTCTGGGGGAAGGGTCTTCAGCCACCGGAATGGAGAAGGCATGCCTCCTGGGCCCCATTGTGTGACACTGTTTTGTAGGATGGGCCCAAAGCATGCCCACTCTGCTGGATCTCTAAGCAGAGGCAATTGGAGACAAGCAATCCCACAAATAACCCAACCCAGCCTGGTGCCCTGAAGGACTTTACAGGTGGTAACCAGAACCCTGAATTGCACCCTGAAGCCCATGGGGGGGCAATGCAGTTATAGGAGGACTACAAGGCGTATCAATAATTACTTGCTCTACCACATTCTGGATCAGATGTAGCTTCTGCATGGTTTTCGAGGGAAGCTCCGTATAGAGCACAGTGTAATAGTCTAGATGAGAGTTGACTAGGACATGAGTGACCATGAGTAGGGCCTCCTGATCCAGGAATGGGTGCAACTGATGTACCAGATGGATTTGTACAAAGGCCTTCCTGGCCATGGCTATCATCTGCTCTTCCAACAGGAGCTGAGAATCCAAGACAATCTCCAAAATTGCATACCAGTTCTGTCTGGGAGAATGTAACCCCATCCAGGACCAAAAGTGGAGAATCTCCAGAGTCAGTGGACCCAAAACCCACAGCTACTCAGTCTTGTTAGGTTTCAACAGAAGCCTCGTACAGGAAGTCCTTGACTTATGACCACAATTTCCATTGCTGAGCAATGAGGTTGTACAGCAAGACATCATGTGACTGCATTGCATACCAACTGCAATCCTGGCACTCCCCGTTGCCATTGTCATTAAGTAAATTCCACCAGTCATTAGCCGAGCACCCACACCAATCCAAGCTGTTCCCGGCTTGGTCCCTCCCAGCTCTGAGCCTCAGTAAAGTAAGGGATTGCAACTCCCAGCATCTACCTATCTGCCCCTATCTCTGCGCTTTTGGGCCCCCTGCACCCTGCCTTGTGGGGCGGCAAGCAGCCAAGTGCCCAAATTTTGATCACATGACTGTGGGAGTGCTGCAACAGCCATAAGGCTTTGGAGCCTTTCATTTTGTGTCCCAGCAAAAGTACTGACCCCCTGCAGGGCCCGCAGTCTGTCCTCCAGCAGGTCGACAGTTCCTCGTCCAAACAACAGGAAATTAGAAGTCAGCTGTGGCCACTCAGCTAGGACCCTTATCAGCTCTGGTTGAGCTTGGGTTCTCGTGTCCTAGCCAGAGCCCAGCTTTGGTGCAAGAGATGTCTTCAGCATGCATGTGCCCATCCAGACAGGCGGACCCTTGGGCAACCACAGAGCCACCTCCTCAGGCAAGAAACAACAGCAAGGGCCTTTCCCTCTCGGTAGCATGCATGGGGGCTGCCCCCCAGCCAGTCTGGGCCAAGGTACCACATTGTCCATCTGGATGGGCGCTTGCCCCTTGCCTGCCCAAGAGTCTCCAGAACCACTGTGGGCCAGAGAGTACAAACAGAACGGTTTCAGGAGCCCCAGAGCACCTTCGGGGAGGAGCACAGCACCCAAGAGAATGGCTGTAGCCCGCAGAGCCCCTAGGAGAACAAGGGGCTTTCCTCCGCTGCCTCCCCTCTCCCAAAAGCCTTTTGTATCACATCACATCTGCAGCTTCTCAAGAGCATCCTTTTTCATCTTTTGTGGTTATTTATTTTCATTTATTTATTTTTCACATTTCTAGCACTGCCCATCTCCCCCCAAAAGGGGGACTGGGCAGTTAAAAGGTTATTTGCTGTGCAGCTATGGAAATATGGCGCAGTGGCCACTATGACAGCCATGGCAGACAGTGGCCAAAGAGGCTGGGACAGGGCTTCCTGGGAGCTCTGGGCAGTGAGAGGGACTGACCCCTGCATGCCTGTCTCACGATCAAAGATTAGTCTGTCTTGCAGTAGTAAACTGTGTCGGCCATGCGTGGCCTGGAGTGTAGTGCTGGAGGAGGCAGTGAGTGGTGATCCCCACTTGGTGGGGGTCTCTTTGAACACTGAGTGCTAGATGTCAAGGGGGAACCCCACTTGCAGGGACAGTTCTGTCCTGCCTGTGAATTTTCCGTTTGGTGTTAACATGCGCGCGTGCATACACACACACACACAGATAGACAGTATGGGCTGGTTGTTTCTGCAGCTCTAGGCAGCTTTGTTGCCTGAATGCCTTTGAGGAGTTGGTGGGGCTGTTCCACCCTTATCCACAAAATGGTCCTGGACCCTTTTCAGGTGCGTAGAGTGATCCTGCAAGGATCTGATTTTTAACCTCCAGGAGGTCATCCACAGACATCTGCACCTCCTTGCTCTCTCTGTCCCTCATCCCCCTGTGGCACCTCAGGCTGAACCACCTCTGATGCGTGGCCTAATTCCATTCTGGAATTTTAGGCCATGAAACAGGCATTGCCCTGACAATCCAGCCTGGGGATGAGGGACAGCCCTGCCTGGCCGGCAGGGGAGGGAAGCCTCCTGAGATATTTGCAAGGCCCCTTGAACTCAGAGATGGGTTGGAGATGGGCAAGAGGGGCCAGCAGGGATCAGAGACCAAATGGTCTGGCAGCCCCTCCTCTCTCTGGGCCTTTCCCAAGGTCAGGGGTCCCATCCATCAGTGGGAGGGCAGGGCTGGTTGGTCTGCCTTTGAAATGGGAAACTGCTGCTGCTCCTCCACCTCCTCCCTCCTCCGTTTGGCCTCTTGGGCCATCTGGAGGCAGCACAGCATTTGTTCTGGGCCAGGTGTCAAGGAAGCCACCCCTGAGCCAGCTGACGCAGGAGCACAAGGACTTCGCCTCTGGACGTCAAAGTCAACCAGTGCTGGGATAGTCGAGGTACCGGCCAAGCCCCGGGGTGGGGCTGTCCTTGGTTCTACCTCTGAAGAAAAGATTGCGGCTGCAGAGGAGGGGGGGAGAAAGGCTCCCCCTCCCCAAGCAAAGGGAGCCTTGACTGCAGCCTCCTTGGTGGTGGCTTCATTCCAGAACAGCAGGCCGCAACGTTGTCAGCGCTGCCCAGGGGGTGCCGGGCCAGATCACAGCCCTTTCTTGGACCTCGGGAGGCCCAGCAGCATAACCAGAGCCCCCAGGTGTGCCTGGTGCTCTGCAGCCAGAAGCCAGGAGGGAAGTGCCTTGGGATGGCTCGGTGAACAGCGAGTGGTCTTGGTTGCATGGTGCCCCTTGCCTGGCAGTATCCTTGGGGGCTGGAGGGCAAAGCAAGCAGGACCTTGGACGCTGGCCAGAGGCAATGGGATGGGGATGGAGGGTGCCGCAAAATCTCTGCAAAGGTCAGAGGCAGATCGGTGAGTCCTGCAGGCGAGGGAGCCCGGCTGGGCCCAGTGGGAGCTGGAGAGAACCCACTACCTGGAAGGAAAAGGGCTGCCATTTCCTGTGGGGGAAGTGGGGTGGGGAGGATCGGGAGGGCAGCCCCTCCTCCCCCACTTCTGCCATGCCCTTTTGCTGCTCTCGTCCACATGCGGCTTCAATTAAGGCGGTTGCAGGAACTCCAGCTCACCCCTTCGCCCAGGCAAGGAAGTAAGGAAACGGTTTGTCTGAGCTGCTGACAGCCATGCGCCACACGCAAGAGATGGATGACCTGGGCGATTAAAGGCTTGCAGGCAGGCGGGTGGCGCTCACCTGAGTAGGGGAGTAGGGCCATAGGGAGGGGGAAGGCATCTCGTTGCACCAAGGATGACAAATTGAGGGCACTTCAGGGGCAAGCATGCACTGCGGGGCCTGGAGGAGGAGGAGATGACAGTCCCCGGGGCCTCTTGCAGTTCCTGGGCACAAGGGATGTGAGCCTGGGGAGAGCTGCACCTGGGGCTCCACCCCACCCCAGAACCCAGTGGGTCTGCCAGACCAGGATTGGCTCTAGGAGCAGCCTTGGGTGCAGATGAGGTTCACCTGCAGGCTTGGGGTTTGGCCCTCTTCAGTGATGGCTGCTCCAGATGGGACCTCACCCGTGCTGGGTCCAGGGCGTGGGGACATGGGAGGCCCAGCCTACAGTCCCCAAGGGAGGACAGACAGGCCGAGCTGGTGAAGGTGCTGCAGGGCAGCCTGCCCTCCAGGCCAAGTGCCCCAAAGTGGGTGAAGGCAGCCAAAGAGATGTCCTAGCCACAGGGCCATGACTAGGGTCTGTGTCACCCGGGGCAAACATGGATTCCGCACCCATTTTGGTGCCCCCCCAGCGCAGTGCCCAGGGCATATGCCCCACTTGCCCCCCCCCAGTTGCAGTGCTGCCTAGCCACTTAACCACCACACCCCTCCTTGCAAGTTCAATTAACTCCTTAACTGGGATATTGTTTCAGAATGGTATATGCCAACTATGGACTTGTGTCGTAGGTGGGGGTGCCGAGAATATGCCCATCAGAGGCTGAGGACACTGCTCCTGCTGTTCCTGCCACCAGACCCCACTCCTGGCCTAGGTCATCTCTCTGACTCCCTGGCTTGCCCAGCACATGTGCATGTGTGTGTGTTTGTGTAAGAGAGGGAGATGGGTGACCACTTGGCCTTGCCAAGAACAGGCCTGAGCCCCCCAGGAAGATGCACAAGGCACAGTACCAGGATGCTGCTGTCTTGCAAGGCAAGGGTCTGGCACAGCAACGGGGCATGCCAAGGCAAGAAAGTGCCCTTCCTACTGGATTCCACACGCCAGAGGAGCTGGGGCGGAAGAGTGCTGAAGAGTGGTGGGAGGATGGGCTAGGCACGCCCTCGCCAAGAGTGGGCACTGTGCCTCTTGGGGTGGGTGGGGCTGGACCAGAAAGAAGCAAGATGCAGCACAGGGCAAGGGGCCCTCAAGGTCTGGGCCAAGTGGTTTGTAGCAAGCTGGACTTTTGAGCCTCTTGGCCAGAGAACTTGGTGGAGGCTGCTCCTGGCCTCAAGCTGTTTGCTTCCCCAGCCCCAGCCCCAGCCCCAGCCCCAGCCCCAGCCCCAGCCCCAGCCCCAGCCCCAGCCCCAGCCCCAGCCCCAGCTTCCCTTCAGGAACCTCTCATGTACAGCACTGGGCACCCCTCCCTCACCTCTGCCACCTCTTGGCTCCTGGGGTGGCCCTTGAGCCAGCCATGCTCATGTCCTTGAGGCAGAAGCCTGGGGACCTGCTCGGTGCCTCCAAAACAGAAATGGTGGGGGTGAGCATATGGGGCAGGAGGGGGAGCCAGGGCCAGGAGGTCACAACCCAGCATCTGAAGCCCCAGAACAGACCCCGCAAGGCCCACTCTTGCCTAGTCACTGGCAGTTCGGAGCACAGCAGATTTCCTCTAGGATCTCATAGCACCACCCAGTCGTCATGGCGCCATAATGGAACCCGCTTGTTGCCTGCCACAGCAAGGAATGAGTAACGCTCCAAAATGCTGGGGCTGTTTCCCTTCTGCCCTCCCCTTCTGGCTTTGGAGCAAAGCAGTGTCACCCTAAACTGTCTCTCTGAAGCCACAATCCTTCTCCCTCTTGAAGTGGGCTCTCTGGAGCTGTGCCAGACATCCTAGGCAAAAGGGTTGGCTCTGCTCTTCTACCCTTTTGGCACCACCTCAGCCTCAGGAAAACCTTCAAGGACGGGGACCTTGCTTCAGTGCCTATGATGCAATTGTGCAATGCCACAATTTTGCTGCTTTGCCTAGCTTCTCAAGTCCAGATTAGCTTCTCCCCCCACCTCCTCCTCATTTTGACATTTTGCGAGTTAAAATAACAGGGAGGGTAGCCCTAGGACCTTTCTAGGGAGCCATGAGCCTAGGGCATCAGGGCAGGGAGTGTGCTGTGGTTGGGCTGTTGCCTCTGGAAACAGGACTCCCAGTGCTTCCAGATATCAGGGGTTGCCCAGCCTCCAGTGGTTATGGGTGGCCTGCTTCGGTTGGATTGCCAGTGGCTGGGAGCCATTTGGCAAGGCCTTTCCACCTGCTGCATCCCGCTGTTACTTGCCCATCCTCCTGAGCTGCTACCAACGGGCAGCCCCTACCCATGAACCAGCTGCCAGCTCAGCCTGGCAGTAGGTCTGAGAGCCACAGGTGTGTAGTGAAGGTGCTGGGCTAGAAGCCAGGTGACCATGCATGCTGGACCTTCCTTAGGAGACATGGGGACTTTGGGCCAGTCCCTCTCTCCCAGCCAGACCCACCTCCCAGGATTGTTGCTGCGGGGAGAAAAGAGGAGGTGGAAGCACTTGGTATCTTCACCCCCTTGAGTTGGCAGCAATAAAGGCAAGATAAAAATCTAATAATAAATCCATTTACTACCATTTATTTTGAAATAAAAATAAACAAACAAACAAATACAATGACCTTGTCCTTGGCCCTACTCTTCCGCCCTTTTCAAGAGTGGAACATGGGGTGGCTTGCCCAAGCAGACCTCTTGGGTGGCAATTCTGCCCTCCTAAGTTCCAGATCAGTGTTTCTCAACCTTGGCTGCTTTAAGCTGCATGAACTTCAGCTTCCAGAATTCCCCAGTCAGCATGGCTGGCTGGGGAATTCTGGGAGTTGAGGTCCACACATCTGAAAGTCACCAAGGTTGAGATACACTGTTCTAGATCACCTACCTTGAGGAAGAACTTCAAAATCAGGAAGCCAGCTTGCAACTTATGGTGCCTGAGTTAGCAGCTCTGAACCACCAGCATTTCCATCTCTTGCGGTAATGGGATGATTGCTCTGGGTTGCCCTGCCTGGCTTAAAAATCCTCCATTCTGTGGAGCCTCAAGGGACCCTGCTGCATAGTAGGCCAATGAGAGCCCCCCCCCCCCCCGCCGTCTGGCCTCCGCCTCTTGCCTGCCTGCCACCCTCCATGGTCCACGGCTGCTGCTGGCTCATAGTCCAGGGCTGCTCTCCGCCAGGCCTCATTTATCTCTGCCTCTTTTCCCAGGGGCAGCAGGAGTTAATAACAATAAACATGGGCCCCCTCTTGCTCACTGCAGATTTACTGTTATTTAATCATGACCTTTCACAAGGAGCCAAGGCCGGAAAGCCCCTCTGGGGGTTAAGTGTCAGGTGGCAAAAGTCAACATCTCTTTTCATCGTTCAAGTCCCATGGGCCAGCAGTTGTGTGTGTGTGTCTGTGTGCGCATGCACGTGCATGCATGCATCTATGTCAGCAAGAGGGCCGGAGTGAGCGGCAGCAGTGAATCCCTGTCCCCTCCTTGTCCAGCCTGGCCGTGGTCCGGGAGGGGCCACTAGGGAAAGTTGGGGTAGGGCAGTGGAAGGGGTCAGGCTCAGGGCCTTGGGGCTCTTGGTCGTGTGCAGGAAGACTTCTCCTCCACAGAGCATCAGAGCTTGTGTGTTCAGCCCAGATCCCCTGATCCGAGCAGCAGGTGCCTTTAAGCAGATCCTTTTATGGACTGCTGTGACTTCTGTGTGGCTTCAGTCCAGCCAAGGTACTGACAAAGCTATAGCAGCTCAGCTGTTCCAGTGCCTTCACCTCCACAGAGCCATCTCTCCATGGCCAGGGCAGACATCCTTGCAGTCTGCAAGCTACTTCAGTCCCCAGAGACACTACATGAAACTATGCCTTAACAGGTTTCCTAAACATTGCAAAGGACAGGGTAGCCTTGCCCAGAGGAGGGGAGCCCTGGCAGAGGATGCCCAGTCAGTGGCTGGCCTTCAGAAGGAGGCTTCCTCAGATAGGAAAATGTCTCAGACAGACAGAAAGGTATCTCCTCTTCCTCACATCTGCCAAATCATCTTTCAAAACTAGAACAACCATGAGCTTTGTGGTACCTTCAAGGCTAACACAATTATTGCTGCCATGGGTTTTGTGGTTCATGGTCCAAGCCAGGAGGCTCTCTTGCTTCAGGGGCTCAACATGGGGAACAAAGAACTAACAACCAGCAGGAAGCAAATGGTGAAGTCAGGCAACTCACCACCGAGAGCTTCAGCAAGGAGAACTGGGGTCTCCAGGATGGAACAGTTCAGGAACTCGTCCTCTGCAAAGGGAGGGTTTCAAACAGAGTCTACGAGGTCACATTCAGGCTCTGCCAGCAGGCGTTCCTAGGCAGCTGGAGAATTTTCCTTCTCTCTAGTGGGATCCTACCTCCAAGTTGTCATATACATTCAAGGAGGCATACTTCACTGCTGAATGATTCACAGGGAGTCTGGTCTTTTCTTCAAAGTTGGGCATTAGGAATCCAGGGTGGGCTTCAGACACAGGAAGTCCTAAACCCAGAATGGCAGCTCTCAAAGTTGCTGCTCTCCTCAGTCTTCCAAGAAGACTGGAGGTCTTGTAGTTCAAAGAATGTTAAATATGTTTCTCATGACAGTGTTTGGGTAGAAATTAAGGGAAAAGGAAACAACAACGACACTGTTGTGGGTGTGTACTACAGGCCACACAACTAAAAAGAAGATATAGTTGAAATCTTAGCTGATAAGAAGGTCAAGGTATCCAGGAAACACCCTGCTGTGGTAATGGAAGGTTTCAACTACCCCAAGATCAACTGAAATCAAACTCTGCAGCAAGTGGGGAATCTAACAGGTTCTTGGTGTGTCCTGAAGTCAATTTCATAGCCTAAAGGTGGAGGAGGTAGCTAGGAGATTGGCTACACTGAATAGGGAAGAAATGGTTGAGGAAGTGGAAGCTGTAGGAAGAACAGTCCCTCCCAGCTTTATGCTGTCTGCAATTGTGTGGGCCTTCCCTTTGCAAATGTAAGGCACAATTGTGTGCTTCAGATGCCATGATCACAATGTACACAGCAGCCGCAGAGAAGGTTCTCCAGAGACCGTGGGGAAAGAGGGAACCCGATGCACCCACGATGCCCCTGGGAAGGTGCCACCACCAGTTCCCAGTGGAGCCTTCCTGCCGTATTTCAGGGTCCCTTGAAGGCAGGGCCTCCCTCAGGCACCAGGCCTCCTGCCCCTGCCACGTTGGCACTTGTGGATGCCGCCAGTAGGGTCTTGCCCCCCAGAGGTTGCGCTTGCAGGCTCCGTTGTGAACTTTTCCTGAAGATCTCTGCAGCTGCCCTGCAGAGCTAAATCCAGTGCCTTTTCCTTCTGCATATCCTATTTGTGCCACGGTTGCTTTCTTTCTTTCTTTTTTTTGGTGCAATTCCCTCCATGATTTCAGAGGTTACATCCAGGGCCCTTCCCCGGATTACAGGCATCCTCTCCATTCAAAAGCTGCAGCCCCCTCTCTCTGCCACCGGAGGAAGGAAGCCGGGGGGGGGGGCCTTCTGGATGGGGGCTTCCAGGCACCTGCACCCAGCTAGATGTGCCAAGAGCAGGTGGGGAGGACCCCAGCACCTGGGGGCTGCTTGTTGAGGTTTTCCTACTAACAGATTAAGACTGCTATTGTATCAAATCATTTTGGCCAGGTGAAGGGGTTGTATTAGATTGTCTCCTCTCACGTGCTTCATGCAAATAGCCTGGGGGAGGGGAGAATCCTGCCCGGACTTGTCTTTTCACTTCCTCTTTCTCTCACTGCCGGCATGTAGCAAGCCAGGTAGCTCTCAATGAGAGCTAAGTCCTTTAAATATGTTTTTGCTTTTGTTTTTGCTTTCTGTAAATAAATTATTTTTATAGAAATGCTTGGTGTGTGACTTTTTTTGACCTCTCCTGGGCTAAAGGCTTTCCCAGCATCTGCAACAGGTTATGGGCCCAGTAAACAACGCAGTAAAACCCAGAGAGAAAAGAGAGGTCAGCTCCACACCTCGTGCACAATTTAAAGGCAGGTAGCAAAGACCTGTGAAGATTTTCTTTGGAGCCACCTGGAGATTTTCCAGCAACTGCCGGTCTGCAGGACTTAGAAGCTAGCTGAGGTGACTTGCAAAAGAAGGAAGAAGCCATGGCTGCCTCCCAGCCCTCAGCGATGCCTCTGGAGCGCCTATCAGAGACCAACTATTTGAATTGGGCCCTGAAGATGGAAATGTATCTTCGCAGAGAGGATCTTTGGCTGCCAATTGGTGAGCAAACCCCCCAAAATCCCAGTGCTGAATGGCTGAGACAGGATGAGCGGGCTAGAGCCACCATTATTTTGGGAGTTCAGGACAATCAGCTAGTCCACGTGCGAGGCATGCAGTCTGCAAAGCAACTTTGGGACGCTTTGAGAGACTTATATGTAAAGGCAACAGCAGGGAGTAAAGTTACTCTGACGAAAAAGCTGTACAGAGCCTACCTTGCAGAAGGAGATAGCCTTCCTGAGCACCTGCATTATATTCAGCAGCTGTTTGTTGAGTTGCAGGAGAGAGGAATGGAATTTACACCTCTCACAAAATCCTATATCCTCCTGTCCTCACTAAATGAAACGTGGGACACGCTGATTTGTACCCTGGAGGCTATGCCTGAAGCAGACCTCACCCCATCGTATGTTACACAGCGCTTACTCGCTGAATGGGAGAAGAGAGAGGAAAGATTCCCCCTCATCTCTTCTGGAAAGCTGCAAGACCAGAAAATGAGGGAAAAGAAGGGAAAGGAACCTGAGGCCACAGCGCTAGCCAGCCAGCGATGCTTCACTTGTGGTTCAGCTGGACATTTGCAAAGAGACTGTGCCATGAGACCCAAGAGTAGAAAGACAGAGCAGAAGAACACAAGGGCAACACAGAAGAAGGCTCTTCAGACAACCCAAATTGCACAGGTTGCTGAGAAGGGTAATTCTGATGTATGGGTGTTAGATTCTGGGGCCAGTTGTCATTTATGTAATTGTAAAAGCTCTTTTGTGTCACTGTCTAAAACTGAAAGACAAAGTGTATCTTTGGCTGATGGGTCTGTCACCAAAATTATGGGACAAGGTGACTTGTATTTATCCTGCTTGGGAGAAACTGTAAAAGGTGTGTTGTATGTGCCAAATTTACAATCAAACCTTTTATCTGTGGCACAATTGGCTGCAACAGGGTATATCATAACATTTAAGAAAAATGGTTGTGAGATACGTAAAAATGGGAAATTGTGTGCTACTGGTATGTTAAAAGACTCCTTGTACATAGTGCAAAATGCAAGGAAGCCAAGCTGCAAGGCTGCAGTTGGCAACACACCATATCATGACCAATGTGTACACCTGATGCACAGGAGATTTGGTCATGCTAATATCAAGTATATAGCACAAATGCCACAGCTGTGTGCTGACCTAAAGATAAAACCCTGTGATAAATACTTAGACTGTGTAGTTTGCAAAGAATGCAAAACACTAAAAGCTCCTGTGAGTAAGCACAGTGACAGAGTTACAACTAGACCTTTGGAAATTGTACACTCTGATATAATTGGTCCTTTTGCTCCAAGTCTTGGACAAGCAAGGTATGCAATGACCATCATTGATGATTTCTCAAGATACACATTTATCTACATCTTAAAACATAAAGATGAGGCATTTGAGAAAATTAAAAGTTTTGTGACATGGGCAAATGGAAAATTCCCTAGGCCTGTATCTGCACTCCAATGTGATAGAGGAGGAGAATACCTTTCTCACAAATTCAGAAGGTTCCTAGTGGAAAAAGGGATAGAACAAATTCTTTCTAACCCTTACACCCCTCAGCAAAATGGTGTTGCTGAAAGAAAGGGCAGAACCTTGCAAAATGCGATGGAATGCATGTTAAAAGATTCACGATTATGTTTTAAGTTCTGGGGAGAAGCTTTATCGACTGCTTGTTATGTTCAGAACAGGTTGTATAACTCTATGATTCAGGACACTCCATTCCATTTGTTTTATGGTGTGAAACCAAAGGTAAGCCATCTTAGAGTGTTTGGTAGCACTGCATGGGTTCACATTCCAAAACAGCAGAGAAGGAAAGGAGGCCCCACAACAAAGAAAGCCATCTTTGTTGGCTATGAACAAAGCCAGAGGAGCTACAGGTTCATAATGGGAGAGAAATTAATAATTAGCAAAAGCGCTTTTGCTGAACAAAACTGGGGGAGATTAAATTCTAGCTCTCCAGTTGAACTGACCACCACAAGAGAACAGCAAGGACTTGCTGATGGTGATCTTTTGCCTGATGAGGACATTAAACCAGAAAAGCAAACTGAAGATCTGTCTGATGAGACAGATGCTTCTCAGGAAAGTGATAGGAGTCAAAATTTAAGCCCTGTATTACCTCGCAGATCTCAGAGGAGTAATAAAGGCGTTCCTCCATCACGTTTTCAGGCTGAAACAGTAAAGGCTTTTCACATATTCACAGAACCTGAGTCTTTAGAACAAGTGAATGCTTTACCACCTGAGATTGCACAAAATTGGCATTCTGCCATGCAACAGGAATTAGCATCCTTGAAAGAAAATAAAACATGGAAACTGGTAAATCCACCTCCCAATGAACGCTGTCTGGGTTGTAGGTGGGTTTTCAAACTGAAAAGGGATGCTGATGGCAAAATCCAAAAATATAAAGCAAGGTTGGTTGCAAAAGGGTTCACTCAAAGGAAAGATTTAGACTTTGACAAGACTTTTGCACCAGTTACTAAAGGTGAATCAATTAGATTACTGTTAAAAGTTGCTGCACTCAAGGGAATGTCAGTTAACCACTATGACATTCAAACTGCATTTCTCTATGGTGATTTAGACCACAGATTATACATGCAGCAACCCCCTGGCTATGAAAAAGGGGAGAATCTAGTCTGTGAACTGCAGAAGTCAATCTATGGGTTAAAACAAGCTGCTAGATCCTGGAACCAAAAAGTAGATGAAAAACTGCAGAATTTTGGTTTTGAAAAAGGAAAAGCAGATCCCTGTGTATATATGAAGGACAAACAAGGCTGTATGTATCTGTGCATTTATGTTGATGATTTGCTGCTATTCACATCAACAGAAAAACAAAGGCTTGATTTTGAAGCCTGCATGAAAAGCCATTTCATATTAAAAAGCCTTGGAGTTGTGACCAATAACCTAGGTTTGAAAAAACACAGGAAGAAAAATGGTAACTTTCTGTTAACCAAAGGGGAGATAATGGTAATGTGAATGGAAAGACATATAAAGGTGTCAGAGAAGATTGGTTATGCATCTTAATCTGTAGTGTAAAAAGGGGAGTGTTGAGGTTTTCCTACTAACAGATTAAGACTGCTATTGTATCAAATCATTTTGGCCAGGTGAAGGGGTTGTATTAGATTGTCTCCTCTCACGTGCTTCATGCAAATAGCCTGGGGGAGGGGAGAATCCTGCCCGGACTTGTCTTTTCACTTCCTCTTTCTCTCACTGCCGGCATGTAGCAAGCCAGGTAGCTCTCAATGAGAGCTAAGTCCTTTAAATATGTTTTTGCTTTTGTTTTTGCTTTCTGTAAATAAATTATTTTTATAGAAATGCTTGGTGTGTGACTTTTTTTGACCTCTCCTGGGCTAAAGGCTTTCCCAGCATCTGCAACACTGCTTTCCAGTGTCATTGTGGGAGGAGGAGATCCTGACTCTCGGAGCCTGGATGCAGGTGCAGAGGCTGCCCCTTGAGCTCCTGAAAGGAAGAGCGGGGCCTGGGAAAGGCAGGGAGCTTTCAGGTTGGAGGCTGCGGCAGGGAGCCCTGGCCACCCCACCAGGGCCACCCCCGACCTTCCTGCATGTGACCTCTGTGAGAACGGGGTCTTCTCTCCATGCCATAAACTGTCCCCAGGTTTACCCTGCCTTGCCTCTCTTTGAGGAGGCCAGCACAGCAGGGCAGGTGGTAAACATGCGGCATTTCCGGAAGCATAATCAAAATGTCTGGCGGGAGGAACACGTGACCTGAATGGAGGGTATTGATCAGCCTGTGCAGCGGATCAGCAATACCATTAACCCCAACATGGCTGCTGGGCTGCAACACCCAGAGGTTAATTAAAAATAAGAGTTCATCTAACCACTCCGGCCCACTGACCATGTGGCAGCATCTGGTGGGGTGGGGTGGCAGCTCGACCCAGGAGCTGTCAGCCATGCCCATTTCCTCAATTTTACTCCTGTCTTCTCGTCTCCTCATGGCTCGGATGGAGAGAAGGGGGAGCAGGCAGGCCAATGGCAGGATGGGGGGAACAGCTCACTGAAGCCTCCTTTGCCATGTGCAACAGGCACCTGGTCCATGCCAAGGAGGGAAAGCACTCTCCACATGGGCAGGACTGCTCTATTTCCTCCTTTGCCCCTGGTTCCCAAAACCAGCCTGCTCTTTGGCTTCAGACTGGATCCAGCTTTCCATGCAAGAAAGGAGGTTTGGCTTCTCCATTTCACGGGCCGCAAGACAGAAGATCCTTGGTGCCTGGTGCTTCACCTGGAGGAGCCCAACTGGCCCCCAGGTGCTCAAGGCCTTTGTCTGGGAAAAGGCAGGTGGGCAAATGAGGTTCTGGAAGTCAGTCAGGAAATGCTGGGTGGTGAAAGGCCACCTTGCCTCCCCACTTCCACCCGGGGCTTCTCTCCTGTCTTCAGGGGACAGAGGATGCTCCAGCTGGCTGGCCTTGTGCAGCTGATTGTGAAGGAGGTCCACTACTGCCTGGGTGGAACATGTGGGCCCCGACTGGTGCAGACAGGCCAGCCTGAGATGGAGGTGGGGAGGCCAAGGCCTATCCTGGGCTCTGTCCTCAGGGCCTGTTCAGGGGCTCCCTGAAGCAATTTCCCCGTTATTGAAATGTTCCTTCCCGGCCTGGGAGCTAATTGCACGTGATGCTTCTGAAGGCAGGTGGCTGCGGGGGCTGAGCTCACCACAGCGCTGAATTATTCATGGTCTCCTCTCAGTCAAGGAGGGGAGGGGAGAGGAGAGGAGAGAAGAGGGAAGGGTGGGTGGGGACCTTCCCTCCCTTCCCAGGTTGTGGTGGCCAGTGTGATGTCTATGTGTGTGTGCAAACCCGTGGGGGTCCGTGCATCCCCTCGGGGGTGGGAACGGGGGTGGGGGGGAAAGGTTCCAGGGCAATCCCTGCCAGCTGGCCTCTCCACACAGCCACCTCTCCCCAAGGTTCTCCAGCCTCAGGCTGGTACCGCGGAGAGGAAAGCCACGTCGCGGCCACGATGGCCTCGGAGGTTCGAGTGAGCCGGTCTCCCAGCGAAAAAGCCTTTTGCCTTCTGCGAGTGGGACGGGGCTGCCTGAGTTGCCCTCAGGGCGCCCTGCCCGACCCACTGCCGGCCCAGGGACTCAGGACTCGGCCTGTCTCCGAAGACCCCTCCGACCACCCGGGGCGGTCTGCTCCGCCGCCGAAGCCGCGCCCTGCAGGGAAGGGGCCTGTGTCCTTCCTGGTACCTCGGGGGCAGGACCGGCTGCCCCGGCGATGCCAGCGGTGCGTGGCTTCCAGATAATGTGCCCTCTGAGGACGTGTCTCCCGGCTGTCGCCTCCCCACCCGAAGCCCACGTGTGAGAGCGGAAGGGGAGCCACGGCCGCGCAGAGGCGAAGGAAAGACGGGATACCCCGACGGAGCTCCGCTCCCTCATCCCTTGGGATCCCAGGTCGCCGCCTCTGCGGGCGGGAGGAAATGGCGGCCGGGAGGCGCGGGGCTCTCTTCCTGCTCCTCGGGAGGAGAGCCTCCGGCATCAAAAGGGGAACTTGGCTGCGCCCGTCGAGCCGGGGGAGGGGGTCACCGGTGCGCGGCAATCGAATCGTGCTGCCGTTTGCCCCGCCGCGCGCTCTCGGCGCTGGGTTGGCGAGGACGTGAGCCTTGAAAGAGGCGCGGGTGGGCTCCTCCGCCACAGGCACGCAGGCGACGCTGTGAATCGGCCCATCCCTCGTCGCGGGCCAGCAGACAAGGGCGCTCCCAGCAGCTGCGATTAAGGTGAGCGGCTGAGCATGGACGGGGCTTCCACTCTGCTTCCCCGCAGCGTCTCTCCGAGAGATGCTGATGCCTGAACCGGGGGCTGAGGAACGGCGCGACCGAGGGAGTGCCGCGGGGCTGCTGTGCCCAGCTCTCCCCCGCCCCGTCAGTGAGCCTCAGCTCTGACTTTTCTGGCTGGGGAGGGGGAGTGGGCTTCCAGGCGGCCCCCCAAAGGGCAGCCGGTTGGCAAACGGTTCTGGGCACTGGCCTTGGCAGCTACGGAGCTTAAAGCAATTACTTGGAGGAGGGAGGTGAGGGGCCTCAGCTGGCAGAGGAGGGTTGGTCTTATTAGGGAAGAAGGGCAACCGACTTCTTGCAAGGCAGAAGGTCCTACCTGGCGAGGCTTTGGGGCTTCACTGGGCATGTGGTAGCCCTCCTGTTCCTGGACTGGCAAAGGCAGTGCCAGATAAAAAGGCAAAAGAGCTGAGGGGAGGGTCATGACCTCCGGTGGGACTGAGGAGACCCCAGCTCACCAACCACTCAGCCGGCTGGACTGCCCATCCCTCTCGGCCCAGCTGCCAAGGAGTGTTGCTGTTGCAGGGAGAAATAAGCTGGTGGAGGGTCTGCATTTAGAGCACTCAGAGGGCAGCTGGCACGTAAAAGGTGCTGGGCAAAGCTCCCCTCCGAGGACTCCTATGCCAATGTGGCAGTGGACAATCCTCCTATCACGGAGTGCTAATCAAAGAACACAAACCAATGAAAAAACTTCTGATGAGTTTTGGGGTTTCCCAGGATTTGTAGGGGCACCAAAGCTTCTCAATATGCTCATAGGGGATCTCTGGGTAGCATGGAGGAGGCCAGAGTTTATCTGACACAAAATTATTTCATGTAGCAAAAAGAAGAACATCTGCCCAGATTGGGGAAATCCTCTTTTAGAGGTGGATGGAACTGGACATAAACACTGGACTAGCCACGCCTGAGAAGGAAAGAGACCTTGAGAGGAGGTGGGTGGCTGATAGAAAAGTTGGCTCAGCATGCAAGAAAAAAAGAAATGTAAAGCACACATGCAGAAGAGTAGAACATTTGCCAAGGGTCATTCAGGAGGGAACTGAAAGTGACACTGCCAATATTCCACTGTCTTTATGGAAAGTGAAGTGGCCACACTTAAAATGTCTCTACCATTCTGGTCCCTTAACTGCAGATAGAATTTTGCAGAGCTGGAAAAGTTGCACAAAGGAGCCTTCAAAACACCTCATGGGCTCAAGAAAATGCTCTCTGAGGAAAGGCTGCAAAGCTTTAGGATAGCAGGCAAGAAAGCCCAACAGAGGGGATCAAGTTAATGTTGGAAGCCAAAAGAAGCTCTCGGTCTTATTTTCTTTATTGTTGAATGTGAGTCCCACCTTTCTGTGTGTGTAAGCAGTCAAGGGGGCTTGTAATAGTTATTTGTATATAAAATATAAAACATAGCCATAAATACAATATCAATCAAGTGGCATTTAAATACATTTTAACCCTTCTTCTAAAAACAGGACCAGTGGTAGACCAATTGCCGCTTCCAAGGGAGGCCATTCTCGGAAGGAAGTCTCTGGAGGTGGGCTGGAGGGCCCAGCCAGCCCAGCTGCTCCACGAGGGGGATCAGGGAGCTGGTCGCGGATGAAGCTCCCCCAGTGCTGACAATGACTTCAGGGATTAGAGGCCAGGCACCCCTTCAGGCACCAGGAGGCTGGACCCGGGCACTGCTGGGGGTGGCAGGGTGGCCTCTGCTCCAATCCAGCTGTTCTTTTTCCTGGCGGCTGAATCTAGAGATCTTGGAGTGGAGCCAGCAAAGACTGACCAGGAGGTGGTCTTGGAGGTGCGGGTGGCCTTCATGGCGGGGAGGTTCCCCACATGGCTGGCCCTCAGGCTCTGGAACTGGCTGGGCTGGGCTATCCTAACCCTTGGCAGACGGGGGGTGTGGGGCCGTCAGCACAGATTATGGCTTCCTTCAAGCTGCTTTGCTAGGGGCATGTGGAGGCTTGAGTGGGGCATTCAGTGAAGTGTCCGCATGATCACACGGTTCAGGGGGGTTCTGTTTCAATCAGGTGGCTCTGAAGTGCTTCTGGAGCTCTTTGGAGATTCAGCGGCTTTCCTGCCAATCTACCCGATCCACCCAGATAAATGAGCGGGTGGGCCGTTGACTCCACACAGCCCACCTCCACTTGGCCTTGCTAACGAAGCTGGCGAATCCACCTTCCTCACTTCCTCACGGTTCACCCTGGGACAGATTACCCAGAACCTGGTTTGTGGCTCTGGGCTGAGGAAGAGGAGGAGACTGCAGCACACGGAGATGTCCCTCAAGGACCGTTGGCCAGGCATCCTTCAGCCAAATCGGGGACACCCAGATGGGCCCAACATCCAGGGTCGCAAGTTCACATCTGGACACGGAGAATGGTGGAGCGGGGAGATGAGAGGTGTGAGGGCCTCTCTGACATTGACAGGAGCTTCTGCCTCATGAGGCTGATCACCTCCTTGAACCCCAGGCTCCTCACATCCCTTTGGAGCCCGTGAAACTTTCTTCAGCATCATCCCTCTCTTGGCCATGATCCTCTTGACTGTGGCCTGGAGCCATCAGCTCTGACCCCAGCAGGGCACTTCCAAGCTAATCCTGCTAACACAACAAAGAACTCAGCTTGGTTCTCAGCATTTGAAATGTGTGTGTGTTTTCAATTTATGCGGTTGCTGCCTCAAATTCATGACTGGACAGCTAACAATAATTAAAAAAACAGCAAGAAAACCACAAAAACTCAGAAACAACACTACCTATATGACCTGCAGCTGGGGTAAAAAATAAACTCACCAGTAACAAATCAACACCACCATTGCCTGTGCTCCACCACGCCTCCAGACCCCTAAGCCTGGTGACATGGACTGAAGGCTGACCTTCCTTTTAAATTCTGCATGAGGGGGACAGTTTTAAGTACAGGTAATGAGCTGGGCCCAAACGTGACTGTCTAAAACTAGGGGTGCGCTGGTGAGCCTACTAGCGTCCCCTCTGCTCTGGCCCTGTCACTTAGATGTCAGCCTGCTTCTGCTGCCTCCCCCCACAAACTACTCAGGGCCCTGGAGGCCAGCCATGAGGTGGCCCCTCCCAGGAGGGGCTGAGGTGCCAACCAGCTGCGCTGCCCTCCTGCCAGGGATCAGAGCCAGCAAAGTGGAATCACTCGGTGCCCCAAAAAGCAAGTGGAAAGGTGAACGTTTTCTGTATAGTGGCTTGATGGTGAGTACTTTGAAAGGGAGGATATGCTTTTCATTGGTTTTGCCAACTTCTGTGCGGGTCTTCCCTGGCCAGGCTGGAGGCACCTACAGTACATTCTCCCTTCGTCATCTCTGTTCTGAAAGGGGCAAGGGGTATTTGAGCCTCGAGTTGATCGTGGCAAAACACTTAACAATATTCCACTGAAGCCTGGCAGGGTACATTTCTTTGAAGGACCTACTATTACTGCTATTTTTATCCTGTTCTACAAACAGTGGAGCAGCTTCAGATGCTCTGAAGTTTCTCTACTGTAGCCTATTAATATATATTTTTAAATTGAATAATGAATCTTGGAAATGACTCAGGACACCATTGAATCTCAAATAACACACTCCAGTCAAGTCAGATCATCTGCAAATTCCAAATCTCCCATCTGAACTGAATCAAGCCTGACGATGCGCACATTCCTCATCCACAGGCCCTGGTGTGGATGGGGAATGAAATGCCGTGGCTTCACTGTGCACTGCTCTGTACTTAAGGGTGCTGGACCACATTTGCCATTTCAAAGACAAATCCTCCGTCTCGGCTTTTCCCTGTGCCTTTGTATTTTATCCAGCCTGAATAACTTGGTACCATCATCAGCCCTGGCTATCTCACTCCACCCCAAACATCAATGAACAACAGAAAAGCACAGAGTCCTTCAGCTCTCATCTTTTCATGGCAAAAACTGCCCTTTCCTTCCCACCCCCTTTTTTCTGTTTGGCGGCCAGCTAGTGTCCATGAACGACCCTTTTCCCCTCTCCAGGCCTAGGCTACGTTTGCTCAGAGGGAAGCTACTCTGTCAAAAGCCTTCTGGAAGGACCAAGTAAGTGACTTTTTCTGGGAAAATGCTGTTCTGCAGGCTTTGGAACCTCTCAGAGAACTCCCCAGGACTTCCTTGTCAGAAGTCGCAGCCCTCCTTCTTTCAGCTGGCAGTTCTTGAAGCACTTTTCCAGGGTGTGGTCAAAGCCTGCTCTGGAGTGGGAGGATCTCTCTTCATTCACACAACCTACTGAGTTCATACAGCACACTAAGGGACTGGTTTCCTCAACATGGGACATTAAGGGCATGACCAGCTTGTTCCACCCTGAGTGCAGGCCACTGACCATTGCGCAAGGGCAGGAATGCACAGTGTCACCCTCCACCCACTCTCCACCCACTAGGAAGGCAACCTTTGCCCATCCTTTTCTGCCATGGGTCACAAGTAGTTTTTCTGACTTGAGCTGGGTTGAAAGGACAGACTAAGCTGAAACTGCCCAAAGTCACTGGGAGTTGTGAGGTGTAAACATCTTTACACTGTAAAAAGGTTATAAACAAATAAACCAAATAATAAATAAATAAACCAAACAAACAAGTTAATGAATACAGCTAGTATACCTGCCATTTTTGCGATAGGGCTGAATGGCCTGGTTCAAGACCTCCCCACACCCCACCTTTCCTGGCTGAGCAAGAGTTGTGCCTCACAGAGCCAGGGAAGGCAGGCATTGTATGGCCAAAGTCCCGAAGGAAACTTTGTTGGCCAAGATAAGCCCACAAAAGCAGGAAAGCTCTCTGCCTCGCCAGCACTGAAAAAAGCAGGGGTCAGCCAACACTACTCCCCCACCTCCTTGAGATCCCACTGCTGTGTTCTGGCCTTCTGGACAGCAGCCCATGCCACAGTGCAGCCAGCTCACTGACAGCCCTGTGCCCTGTCTCTTGGACCAGCCGCCCTGGCCTCCCTCCTCCTTCTGCAGTGCAGGTGTTCAGACCATGTGCTGTTCCTGGGGACATGTCTGTGAGAAGTGCTGGGCTGCTGTGAAGACCTCCACTTTCTCAGCTTCTCCTGCAGGCTCCTGGCCAGGAAGATGCAGCAGGGTTGGGTTAGCAGGTTCAGTTGCCAAGTCCTTGGACATGGGACTGGCCTGAGCGGGCTTCCTTATCCACCCCCCAGCCCTGCTGTGCAGCCAGACCATGGGGAAACAATGGACCAGGAGGCAGGAGAGATGGTGCCAACTTCTGTAAGCAGCATCCTCATGGAAGCATGCAGGAAGCTCAGCGCTGGGCTCTTCCTGTCCTCACAGGGCCTGGCTCCCTGGGGAGGGCTAGGGAAGTGGGGAAGCTCCAAGACTAGACAGGCAGAATGAGTCAGGCTTGTTCCAGCTGCCCCCACCCCCACAAAGCAATACTGATGGCACGTAGATGCAGCTTCAAAGCTGCTGTCCAAAATGACCTGACTCCCAAGTTTGGGTGGCCTGCAGCAACCTGTGGTTTTGACCAAAGCAGCTTCTGCCTGTGCACAGGGGTGTGGCAGCGTCCTGAGACTGCCACCATTTGCAAGCTTGTGGTCAGTACCTAGCAGCAAGCCACTATGCCAGGCTTCTCCCAGCCTCAGGTCCTGAGGTCCTTTGTGCTTGGGTGTCCCCTGATGTGACCTGTCCTGGGTTGAGCCATCCCCCCCCCCCCCCGCGTGGCTCCGGATGGCTGGGCCAGCTCAGGCTGCTCCTGCGCAGTCATTGCCTGCTGCCAATCAGGCAACACTTCTGACAAAATTACCTTCAGATTTTCTCATTAGCTTAGTCTCCAGCGAGCTCGTTATGGGGAGCCTCCATCCCGCTTTTGCTCTGACAGCTCATTCCCTCCTGACAGCCATATGGCAGCAGTTGGCTGCCTCTGCCAGGGAGGGGAGGGAAGGGGAAGCAGCAGACAGGGCTGGGCTGGGCTCTGCCATGGCTGCCTTTGTTCTGGGGTGAAGCCAGGGAGTGGTCTGGGGCTCACCTGTTCTCCCTGGCCCTGAGGAGGTGGAGGAAGGAGCAAGGGGCTCTACTTCCAGCCTTAAAGGCTCGGCCTCTCAGAGCTCCAATCCCAGCCCAGCCTGGCAGGAGATCCTCCTCCCTCTCCCACACCGGCCCCCCAGCACTGCACGTCCTCAGCTGGCATCTGGAGGGGGGGCTGGGCGTGTGAGTTTCAGCTGGCCCCTTCCTGCCAGGTGATGGGGAGGTTTCCCTTTTGATGGCTGGGGAAAGAGGCAGGACAGCTACACAGAGGGCTTGTGAAGGTGACCAGAGGACCCATCTGTGTCCTGCTGGCTCTGGTGGGGTGAAGATGCCCACCAGCTGGCATCAAAGACCAGAAAGCATGACTCTGTCCGGGGTGCCAGAGCCTAGTGCAAAAGCAGCTCTTGCCTGTCTTCTCATGCCCCCTGCCCAAATGGGGGCTTTTCAGTTTCTGCTAGCACCAGCTGTGCCAAGGGGACATCTGCCATGAATCATCTGAGACTACTGTAGAGGTAGCGACCTGGTCTGCTGCTAATGGCCACCTGAGGCAATGGAAAGCGAACCAGCCTCGCAGGGAGAGGAGGAGGAGGAGGAGGGGAAGTGGGCTTTTGGTGCCATTTCCTAGCACCAAAAAGACCCACTTTGCCCCATAAAGTGGCTGATGAGCCGTTTTCCCTGCTTCCCTTCCCACTCCAGATAGTGCTTGGAGTGGGAAAGTACTGGGGAAGCAATAGCACACGGTGCAGGGACTCCCCCCCTCGGCTTCGGTGCAGGAGCACTACAACCACGGGAGGTGTTCCTGACAAGATTCCAGTGGTTTTCCAGAAGGTCACGGGAATCGTTTGTAACCTGCCCCCCAGCAAAGGAGCACAAGCGGGTGCCTGTGAATAGACCGCAAGAATCCCGGTTCTAAAGGCACGACTCCGCAGCCGGCAGCTGTATCTGTGGGAGGGGGCAGAGCTACAGACAGCAGCCACACGGTGAAGCTATGGGCAGCTTTGCTATGGGGCCGCCAGCTGCTGATGCGCCACCCCACTTCCTTCGCAGAAGGGCCCCCTGCGCGGAGGGCGTCGGGAGTGCGGGACTCGGGTCGTCTGCACTGTGCGAGGCCCGACAGTGGGGCCCCCGGCTCCCCCCACGAGCGCCCTTCCGCTCGGCCGCGACCCCTCCTCCCATCTGCGTTCGCAACTGCGCCTGCTGCTCCCGCCGCCTTCCCCGCAGGCGCGATGCTGAGAGCCGGAGCAGCGGGACCCGCGTTGGGAGCACCTCTCCTGTACTCTGAGCGCCCGGCCGCAGCTCTTTGGGCGCTCGCGAGGGAGCGGCGAGGTGGCGGAGGAGAGACGCCGAGCCCGGCGCGGAGCTGGAAATCTCCCGGGTGGGCGTGGAGGGCGGAAAGGACAACGGGGCGGGCGCTGTGGGTTTGACTCAAGAGCCGCGGCTTCAGCTAGGGCCCGACTTCCCGGTTCGGGAGAGTCCGCAAGGGCGGGGACTTCTCCTGGTGGGCGGCCGAGGGGCGCGGAGAAGGGCCGCAACGCCGTTGGCTCGCCGAAGGGCTGCGGCGGAGTTCAGCTGAGGAGGCGTTGAACTGAACGGGGCATCCTGCCTCCAGCCGACCTGCTTCCCGCACGCTGGGCCGGAGAGGCTGCAGGGGGGAGCGGGCGGGAGCGTCGCCGGGGTGGACGCAGGTGAGCGGGGAGCCCGTCAGGAAAGTTCGGCCTTCGGGAAGGAGCCCCTCGCCAAGGACGCGGGAGCCGGGTTCGGGTTACAGGGCGGCCTCCATCCTCGGCCGGTGGCTGTTCCGGAGCAGCAGGGCTTCGGGGAGAAGCGGCGGCGTCCAGCGTGCACCTGCCAGCGCGTGCTTGAGTGCGCTGTGGCAGCTGCCTCGGCCCGGTAAGCCTTGGCGGCTTTGTGCTGGAAAGCAAGTGGCGCCCCACATCCCTGCCCCCGCCCGCCCCAGGCTGCTCCGCCGAGGGGAGAGCGCAGGCTCAGGTTTCCCCATCCCCGCCTTCCGGAGCCTCCGGCTATTAGCGACCCAGAGCATGACCGGCCGTGTGTGCCGATATCAAAGGACTGCTCGCACCCGGTTCCCCCTCCATAACCACATTCCAGAAAGGGGGAATTGCTCCCCCCTCAGAAAGGAGAGGGTCTAGGAGTTCAGCCTTCCCGATCCATGAAAAACGGGAATGTCCTTGGGCATGTATAAAATGCCTTTTGGCTTCCAGAACACTAAGACAAGGGGGCCCCTCAGAAAACAGGCCGGTCTCCTCAGGTTCCAAGCCCCCCCCCCCCCCGCCGCTTCCCACCATTTCACCAGCTACTTACCAAGGGTGGGGCAGCCTGACCCAGGGCTGGGCGCTGCGGCCAGTGAGAAATAGCAACAGCTGGGCTTGCCAGGAAACCAGATCCCCAGCAGAGTGCTGCAAGGGCCAAAGGGCCGCTGGGGCAGAAGCGTCAGGTAGTGGCAGCAGCAGCCACCAGGCTCGCTCAAGGGAAGGGGTGGGCGGTCAGCTGGCAGCCCTCTGGAAAAGCCCTGGAGGCTGGGGAGGGGGCTGGCAGTGCAGAGTTCCCACGCTCCAGGGAGCAGGTTGGCCACCTCAGGCTTTCAGACTAAAGGTAAAGGTAAAGGTTTCCCTTGACGTAAAGTCCAGTCGTGTCCGACTCTAGGGGGCGGTGCTCATCTCCGTTTCTAAGCCTTGGAGCCGGCGTTGTCATAGACACTTCCGGGTCATGTGGCCAGCATGACTCACGGAACGCCGTTACCTTCCCGCCGTAGCGGTACCAATTAATCTACTCACATTTGCATGTTTTCGAACTGCTTGGTGTGCAGAAGCTGGGACGAGCAACGGGAGCTCACCCCGCCGCGCGGTTTCGAACCGCCGACCTTCCGATCGACAGCTCAGCGGTTTAACCCGCAGCGCCACCGCGTCCCTTTCAGACTAGAGCCAAGGGAAACCCTGCCAGCGTGCACAGATCTCCAGGTCCCGGCAGTTGGCCCAGCTGGGGAAGCTGAAGCAAATTGTGGAAGGCAGGGGCCAGAGCAGGATGAGGAAGCAGAAGGGTCCTCTCCTGGGCAGGTGAAATGCTCCCCGGAGGGAGGGGAGAAGCCAGGAAAGCTCAGGACCACCAGGATGCCAGCAAGGAAGCTGCTTCCTCCAGTTCAGGTTCCCTGCCCAGCCCTGGAAAAGGGCTGTGCAATTGGGAACGTAAAGGCCCAGGGGCATGGAAACGGCCCGTGGCAGTCTCTGGCCAAACTGCTTCTTTTGAGCTGCAGGACTGTGCCCATCCAAGGACAAATGCCCTGATGGGGTTCACAGACCAGGGCCTGGAAGGTTCCCGTGAAGAGACGCCTGGTCAGAATTGCTCGGAGCTGCTGGATTCCCATGGAGCAGGCGCCAAGCAGTGGCTGTGTTACCTTCCTTGCCGTCTAGCATGTCCCCACGCCTGGCCCGATTCTAAGCTGGCATTCAGGCTGGCCCAACAGGATGGGATGTCCTGGGGCAAGGGTGCTGGAAGAGGTTCGGCATGCATATTGTGTCCTATTTAAAGCAGTTGACTCAAAGCAGAGATGCTGTTTAGAGGGGCCCCTGCAGGAGGCGGCCCCTGGCAGCGGCTGAACATGGGAGCAGACCATGAGGAGGGTCCTTTTCTCAGGGGCCTCATCTGGCCCTGGCGATCAATGCAGGGAGGACTTCCAGAAAGTGAACTCTTCCCCCAAAGGCTGAGAAGGGGCTCCAGGGGGGAGCTCTGGGCACAGGAGCAGGACTCCCACTGACCAGAGCGCCACAAAGCGGGTCCCCTTTACCTTGGCTTTGAGAAGGACCCATAACCCCAGACGGCTCAGGGTCCTGCTTCCAAGGGCAGCTCCCAGACCAGGGCTGCAGCAGCTGCTCAGACCCAGGGCTGTAACACAAACAAGGCAAGCTGCCTCTGCAAGGCCGACCCCGACCCCCTGACAGCGGCCTGGCCTGAGGGATCTGGAAGAACTGAGGGTCCCAGCTGCCCATGCAGTGGGTCTTGGTTGGGTGGAAAGCGTTCCCCCCCCCCCAGACAGCCAATCAAGTATCGACTTCACTGAGAGGGAGGGCAGACCGAAGATCATTCTCTGCTTGTGGCTCCTCCTCAGGGTCTTGATACCTGGAAGGGGGGAGGCCTGACAGAGATTAAGCTTCCCAGCCTGCCTGACAACTGCCACTTGGTAAACATGCCTAAGCTGAGGCACACTGAGCCATGGCCCAGGAACGGGGGTGGGGGAGTCTGGCTTCCCAGCCAGGGATCCCTCCTCCATGCCCAGAGGTGGGCCAGGAGTGACCTTGCCCCCTGCTGGCCAGCCTGGAAAACTGCAGCTTCAGAAGGTTCCCCCCAGCCCCCATCGGGAGAGATTCCCACTCCCTCAAGGAACCAAATGCCGCCAGAGGAGCCCCAGAGACCACCGTCACTGTCAGTCCTTTTATTACAAAAATAAACGCCTGTGTAAGAGCAGAGATGCTTAAATTAAAGGGCTGGGGGAGGCTGCCCCCTCCAGGGAGGCGGCATCACAGCCAACCTCCCCCTACCTCCTCTTCTCCTTCACGCTGTAGCTCAGATGCAGAGGGGCTGGCTGGAAGACAAGGAGAGCAGGGTGAGTGTTCTGCCTGTGGGGGGAAGGGTCAGCTCACCCCAGAACGCACCCCCACCTTGCCAAACCAGCGGGTGAGCCAGAGCTGCTTCAGGGTCAGGTGATCTGGAAGCACCTCGTTGTCGAAGAGGATCTGTACCTGGGTGGGAGAAGAGCCCAACGTGCCCATTAGCAGGGGCGAGAAAGCCCCATCCCTGGGGCCCCAGCATGCAGGCCCCCAGGACATGCCCAGCAGGCCCTCCTAGACCAGGGGGACCCTCACTCACATACTGCAAGGCCAGCTCCAGTCGACAGCACAAAACCCGGCGAAGGTGGCGGATCTGGGCCCGCACGGAGCAGCGGACGTACTTTTGCTGTGGGAGGAGGACATGAACAAGGAGGTGGAGCCGGACAGGACCAGGGGAGGCTCAGCCCCGCTGCACCTCTCTGCTACTGTTACTGCAAGGCTCTTCTCCGGGGAGGGGGCAGTGCTGCCCTTTCCCGCTGCAGGGATCTGCCTGCACAGGAAGAGGGAGGATTGGCGGCAAGAGGGTCCCACAGCAACGTGGAACGGGGCTAGACCCTGCCCCACAAAGCTCCACCCCCCAGCTCTTCACCTGCAGGACGTGTTTGCTCTTCTCCTTCCCAAGGTTGCTGCAAGAGGAGAGGAGAGGTGATGCTGAATCTGGCCCACTCAGAGGGAGGGAAACTGGTTTGGGGAAAGCCCTCTGCGCCCCCAGGCGCCCCGCATGGAAGCACCCGCCACCTTTGGGGAAGCTGCTGAGCTCTGGGCCAAATCCTGCCCCAAAAGGCTCGTTTTGCCTTTGCAAGGAACCAGAGATGGAAAACCCTTGGGACCCGTTGTGCAGATGCCTGCCCCCGCCCCACACCCTCCAAGCCAGCCAGGCCCCTTCTGAGGCAACTGGCGGGGCAGAGCAAGAGCAGCAAAGCCAGCCACCTCTGTCCACTGCACTCCGGTAACCCTCCCAGCCTCCCCCCCACAAGTTGCCACGGGACCCCCCAGAGCATTTTGCCCCGTGCCACCTGCCGCTTTCCGTGGCAAAGGTGCAGGAAGCATTCCAGCGGAACTTCCCTGGCCTCCCGTGCGCACAGCCTCCCCCCAGGACCCGATTCTGCCAGTGGTCCGCTCAGTTGCTGCCCTGCCGCCGCCGCCTCACCTCTGCTTCTCCAGGCAGAGCGTGACGTGCTCATCAAAGCGGTAATAGTGAGCGCGTGAATGGTCGAAGGTGGTGCACGGCAGGCCCACGCGGTCTGAAGCGGGGTCTGGGAGTGAAGGCACACCATCAGGCCACTGGGGTCTCGCCCACCAAAGCCCGGGGGAGGCTGCCCTCCAAAGCATGCCGCCCACTCGAGGAGACGGGGCAGCGAGGGGAGGGTCCGTACCTTCATGGCTGGCCTGGCTCCCTCGCTCCAGCCCTCGGGACTGGTAGAACTCTCGGATCCTCCTCTCCTCACCTGTGGCAACGGTGGGGGCAGAGAAGAGAGGCAAGGGATGAGGGGCAACCTGCCTCCTTGGCTGGCTCAGCAGGGAATGGGGGGGGGGCTACCCGGAAACAGAGGGCTGAGCAGCTGCTGAGCTGCTTCGGTTGGCTGTTTAAGTCACCCTTTCATGAAAGTTCCTGGAATGATTTAACCGCACAATAATCATTACTGAGTAACGTTCTACAATAATCCTCATAGAAAATAAACATCAAACTATGTTAATAGAAAACATTAAACCCATGATGAGATTTGAATCCAGACCTGAAAATGCCTAGCAGCAGCATCAGGTTGCCAAGGTAAAAGCCTGGTGACCTTCTCTGCAAAGGGCATTCAGAGAAGACTCACTTGACAGGGGCCCTGAGAGGCCTGGAAGTCCCCCCAACGTGAGCAAGCAGTGTGCATGAGGAGAACCTTCCTTTATGGCAGCACAGGAAGGCTCTTCTTTTCCTTCTCAGGAGCAGTACTCTCTGGGGATAATCTGGGGGAGGAGGCTGCAACCAAAGAAATGGGATGGGTCCAAAGCAAGGGGGCTGTTTACAATCCCCACCCAGGTCTTCCTCGCCATGCAACAGGCTGGAAGGAGTAAGGAGAGAGCCCGCATTACTTCCTTGCAAGTAACTGGAAAACAAGGCCAGGGGCTACAGCCTGCCAGTCCCTCCTTGCAATACTCTGCTCCCCCAGACAGGAGGAGCCAGAGGAAATGCCCCCCCCTCCAATCCCATGACCTCCAAGAGGCTTCTATGCGGCCCCCAGGCCAGTGAGACCCTTCCTGCCCAGGAACCTCCCGGTCACCACCAAGGCCGCCACCAAAGACCGTGAGAGCTGATGGGCCTTGCAAGCCCACCCCCTGCTGCTTACTCTCCTGCAGGCCAGGCACCAGCTTGTAGACAATGTCCTGCATGACGCGGTCAAGCTTGAGGTTGAGCAGTGGCTGTGTCTCGTGGATCTTGGTGCTGCACAAGGGGCAATACTTGCTGGTCTGCAGGAACTTCACGATGCAGCTCTTGCAAACTGCAGGAGGGAAGAACTGCCATGAAACGCCACCCGAGGCCCAGGGAGGCCAGGCAAGCTTAGGTCCTGCACTGCCTCCTTCTCTGTCGACCAACGACAGCCAACGTGGCTTATGCAGCTGGGGGGGTGGGGGTGGGGCGCTGCCTTCTACCTCTAGCAAATGGAGAGGACCAATGCTATTTTTAATTCTTGTGCACCGGATTCCAAGGAACACAAAAATAGTTTATACATTCAAACCACAGCATTCAGATGGATGTCTTGCTTTATCCTCCTCTTTGACAGCTTGGCAGATGAGAATATCAAAGGTCTGTGGCTTAGGGGAAAGAGATAAGACCTCAACAGGCCAGAGCAATGGGCTGGAATGAAGAGGAAGGAACCGAACCGGGAGAAATGTACTGTACTGCACCTGGATAGGAAAAGCGGAAGGCGCATGGGTAGGATGGTGGTGGGACCTGACTTAGCAATAATGGATATGCAAGAAACCGGGGTGTCCTTGCCCAGTATATGAGCAGCAGCAGCAGCAGGGCGTTGCAGCTGTTATAAAAGCCAAGGCCACCTTAGGAGGCCACAGCACCCGAAGCAGCTGTCCCCTCTACCCTGCCTAGTCAGGCCCAGTTCGGAGTTCTGTGTGCAGTGTGGGGAATCAGAAGCTGAAGTAAGAAACTGGAGCAGGTTCAGAGGAGGGCTACCAAGATGGTGGAAGGGCTACTGGGAATTCCCAATTCCCAACTTTTTAGCCTGGGTATGTTTCACCTACAGGCAAGATGACGTGAGGGAGGTTGTCATGAGAGCAGCCTTCAACTATCTGACTTGGTCTCTACTGTGCTACAGAGCAGGCCCAGATCAAGCGGGTGAAAACTACAAGGACCGATGACCTTCAGGCTGGTCATCAGGAGGAACTTCCTGACTCTATGAGCTGCCAGCCAGTGGAACAGGCTGCCATGTGAAGGGGAAATTCTCCTCGGATGGCGGTTAGATGCTCCGGCAGACCCTGCCCCGAGCAGCTGTGACGATTCTATAAAGTGACAAATAAACGCACCAGGGAAACTAAAGGGTGAGCAGCATCAAATTCCCGGAACATTCAAAATCCGCCGCAGAGAGCAGGGCCCTTTGGGGTTCTGACGGTTCTTACGGATCAGCTTTCCCTGGGGGGGCAGAAACGTCTGGCTTCCCCTCCGACGGCGCCTTCCACCCTGGCCTGCGCTCCTCCGCGCCCTTTCAGGACCCTGTAGGCGCAGCGGACTCCCCTTCGGGGTGCCATCCGGCTCCGGCAGGCTCCCGTCCAGGGCGAGGGAGCCCCCGCCCCTCCCCCCCGCTGGCAGGGCCGCCACTCACAGGTGTGCAGGCACTCGGTGATGGTGGTGGCGTCGATGAAGTACCCGGCGCAGAGGAAGCAGACGATGTGCTCGTTCAGCTCCTTCATCTTGACCTTCACCTCCTCCTGCGGATGGCGGACCGCGGCGGGTCAGGGCCGCTGCTCCCGGCATCTCCGACCGGGCCGCCCCGACCTCGCCGGGACGGGGGCCCGAGGCCGGCACAGCCCCGCAGGAGCGCCGACCGGGGCCGCGGAAGGGGCTGCTGCCCCCCACGGGGACAACCGGGCGGGCGGAGCACCCTACCCCGCCCCCCCCGCCGGCAGGAGCGCCTCAGCCCGGCCCCGCCCGTCCGCCGCGGCCCCGCCCTCCGTCCCGCCGGCTTCCCGCCCGCCCGTCCGCCGGCCGCGCCGCGCCGCGCCCCCGCCTCACTTCGTTCCGGAGCGGGTCCATCTTGTAAACGGCCTGGAGCTGGTTCCTGAGCCGCATCGCGATCGCCATCGGGCCCCCGGTAGGAGGAGACGCCATCTTGGAGCCGCAGCCCACTTCCGGGCGGAGGAGGGGCGGGGCCTGTGGCCACCCCAGCGACTACAGCTCCCGCCGTGCCCCGCGGCCCAGCCCGGCCCACGTGCACGCGGCCAGTCGCGGCCCGCCCCCTGCCGGAGCCAGCGGGTTATGCGGCTGCGGAGGGGGTGGCCGGCGCTCGCGGCCGTCTCTGGCGACCCCCGGAAAGCGGGCGGAGGGGTGGCGGGCTGTTCCGCGGGGTGCAGCGTGGAGTCTCTTGCCCAGCGCCGCGAGGCCGCCCTCCGGGCTTCGGGTGCTTCTCCCGCCGCGAGCGGGCTGGGGGGCGCTCGGCAGGGTGGGCTCCGCTGCCCCTCTGCCCGGGAAGGGCCTGCCGCTGCCACATGGGGCGCGGGAGGGTGACGAGAGGCCGCCCCTCCCATGGCATCTGGGGGGCAAAGGGGCGCGGGGCTTGTGCCTGCAGCGCGAGGGCGTCACCCAGCCCAGGAGCGAGGGAGCCGCAGTATTAAAGAGCGGGTCCTGCTGGCTGGGCAAGCCGTGTGCTGCCCTTGTGGCAGGAGGTCTGCTGGGCTAGGGTCTCCTCCCTCTCGGTCTCCCCCCGCTTACCAGCGGCTTACAAGTTTAAAATCCATAAAACAAAACACCCCCAACGGCAGCAATGGACACACTCAAATTAACCTCCTTGATTGGCTCCATATCAACCTGGGGTCCTCAGGCCTGCTGACAGAACCACATCTTCAGGGCCTTCTGGAAAAGGAGCAAAGAGGGGAATGATGTTCCATAGGGAGGGAGCCACCACAGAAAAGGCCATTTTTCTCAGTCCTGCTAGATATGCTTCCCTGATTGATGGGACCTGAAGCGTACCCTGCCTCCCTGCTCTGGTGGGCCAGGTAGATGTAACTGGGGAAAGGTGGTCCTTCAAATAACCTGGCCCAGTGCCATGTAGGGCTTTAAGGATGATAACCAGCATCTTGAATTGGTGAAAGTGAAAGGTCCCCTGTGCAAGCACCGAGTCATGTCTGACCCTTTGGGTAGATGCCGCTTTCACAACGTTTTCTTGGCAAATATGCTGCCCAAGCACCAACTGATCCCCTCAACGAGGGTGTGAGTGTCTCCCATTGTGAGAACTGCAAATGTGGTCTTCTGTAACTGGCCTCAAGGCTGTTCCTCCTGAGGGCTGAGCCCTTCTCAGGAACCCTGGTCCAGCCTTCTTTCCCTCCCCAGAGCCTCTGGCCTCTCTTCCAGTGGTGGCTCTGGGGCTGGAGGACCAGTTCTTCCCTGGCAAGAATTGCTACCTTTGTTGTGATGTGAACATGGTGCACAATGGCTGACTTCCCTCATGTCCTTAGGAGCTTCACTCACATCCTTGTAAAAAGTGCTGTCTTCCCTGAGTTGTACACATGGGAGAAATGTGACTGACATACCTATACCCACCTCTGCCAAAATTTCACTGGAGGTCAGGGTCAATCCTTCGGCCAACCTGTGCTCCAACTTGTTTTGGATAACAGAAGTGGCATTTGGCCTAGGTTATATAGCACCATCGGGTGCATGAAAACTGCAAATCTTCGGGGCACAGGTGAAGTTAGGCTCTTCTCCAAATAAGTGAGCTGCCTGATGACCATCCAGGAGGGCCTGGTTTGCCAGTGCCTGAAGTTCCAAAGGGCTCGGAGTCGAGAAAGCTGACTTCCAGTCCCTCTCCAGTGATCCCAGCTGGCACCTTGCCTTTCCGAGCCGGGACCAGAGGAAGTAACCTGCCCCTTGGCTTAGGAATGCAGGGAGGCTGGGGAAGATCCCTCCGCCGGTCCCCTTCTCCTTGGAGGAAGAAGCTCTCCAAGGGGCTGATGGAGGGGAGAAACCCGCCCAGCCCAGCACAGCTGACCGCCCCCCCCATCTCTTCGCCGCTGGGAATTACAGGCTGGAAGCGCCGGTCTGTGGGAGAAATGCGCCTCCTCGGAGTTGCGGGACAGACAGGAGAAAGCTCCCTCCCAGCTCCCAGGTGGTGGGGCGCTCCTGCCAGGGGCCCCGGTCAGCCCCCACGAGCTTTGGGCACCTGAACTGCCCCACTCCAAGAAAGAGGATTTCAGACACCTTGTTGGGTCTGGAGGTCCGCCGCGAGCCTAGGCCGCCCTCTCGCAGCTGGAAATTATGGTGGTTGCGGGGGGCGGGGGCGGACAGGGGCAAAGAGAGAGGCCCAGCCCCAGAGCTGGATGCGACCCGGCGGCGGCCTATCTCGCTTGCTCTCTCGGGCTGGGTTTGGTGACTGTTAGCAGCTGAACCGTGGGGTTTTGATCTTATTCTTCCCTGGCGCCCTTTCCGAGCCAGGGCCACCTAAACGGGCCTGCTGGGCCCTGTTCATGGGGGCAGCGCCCTTTATTGGCAAAGTCTCCCGGCGGTGCCCGCCCAGCCCGAGAGGAGGCAAGTGCCCCGCAGGCTCCGCAACCTTCCCCCTCCAGCCTGGCCCAGCTAGCGGAGTCCAAGCGAGAGCATTGCAGGAGAAACGGGAGAGACCTGTTGGCAGATGCTGGGAAAGCCTTTAGCCCAGGAGAGGTCAAAAAAGTCACACACCAAGCATTTCTATAAAAATAATTTATTTACAGAAAGCAAAAACAAAAACAAAACATATTTAAAGGACTTAGCTCCCTTGGAGCAAGCCTTGCTTGCTACATATCGGCAGAGAGAAAAAAAAAGGAAGTGAGAACAAGTCCGGGCAGGTCCTCTCCTCCCCCCAGGCTATTTTGCATGAAGCACGTGAGAGGAGACAATCAAATACAACCCCTTCACCTGGCCAAATGATTAGGTATAATAGTAGCTTAATCTGTTAGTAGGAAAACCTCAACACTCCCCTTTTTACACTACAGATTAAGTTGCAAACCAATCTTCTCTGACAACTCTGTGTGTCTTGGTACAGGAAGAGGTTTGGTTAAAATATCAGCAATCATGTCTTTTGATTCACAATATTTTAACATTATTTCTCCTTTGCTTATATCTTTGATATATTGATATCTAATATCGATATGTTTTGTTCTACTTCTGCAGGCTTCAGATTTTGCCATAGCAATGCAAGCTTGATTATCCTCATAAAGAGTTATAGGCTGGTTCACTTCCATGCCTATGTCTTTTAACAAATGTTTAAACCATGTAACCTCATTACAGGTTTGTGTTAGAGAATAAAACTCTGCTTCTGCAGTGGAAAGAGCAACAAGTGTTTGTTTTCTAGAATGCCAGCCTAAGCTAGATCCAGCAAATTGAATTAAAATCCCAGAAGTGGATTTCCTGTCACTGACATCTGCTCCCCAGTCAGAATCGGCAAAAGCCTGCAATTTCTCAGTTCCAGAGGCATTTAGCTTCAGGCAATAATTCTTTGTTCCTTGCAAATACCTCATTAACCTCTTCAATGCTGCTTTTCCAGTAGATGTAGGCTTCTCTACCTGTCTACTTAAAATGGCCACAGAATTTGAGATATCTGGGCGAGAATGATTTGCAATGTACAGTAAACTTCCAATTGCAGATCTATAGTTCTCTGCCTCAGTTGAGTTTCTCCTATATCTTTCTGAAAATCTATTATCATCGGAGTAGAGACTGGTTTACAGTCTTGCATATTAAAATCTTCTAGGAGCTTTTGAATTTTACTACGTTGGTTTAACAGAAAGCTACCATCCTTGTCTCTGTGTACTTCCAAACCTAGGTAATTGGTCACAACTCCAAGGCTTTTTAATATGAAATGGCTTTTCATGCAGGCTTCAAAATCAAGCCTTTGTTTTTCTGTTGATGTGAACAGCAGCAAATCATCAACATAAATGCACAGATACATACAGCCTTGTTTGTCCTTCTTCATATATACACAGGGATCTGCTTTTCCTTTTTCAAAACCAAAATTCTGCAGTTTTTCATCTACTTTTTGGT
Organism: Candoia aspera; assembly: GCF_035149785.1. Lineage (NCBI taxonomy): Eukaryota > Metazoa > Chordata > Lepidosauria > Squamata > Candoiidae > Candoia > Candoia aspera. The sequence continues at coordinate 78,429,017 of NC_086160.1, forward strand.
TCCACGATCTAGCAGCTTGTTTTAACCCATAGATTGACTTCTGCAGTTCACAGACTAGATTCTCCCCTTTTTCATAGCCAGGGGGTTGCTGCATGTATAATCTGTGGTCTAAATCTCCATAGAGAAATGCAGTTTGAATGTCATAGTGGTTAACTGACATTCCCTTGAGTGCAGCAACTTTTAACAGTAATCTAATTGATTCGCCTTTAGTAACTGGTGCAAAAGTCTTGTCAAAGTCTAAATCTTTCCTTTGAGTGAACCCTTTTGCAACCAACCTTGCTTTATATTTTTGGATTTTGCCATCAGCATCCCTTTTCAGTTTGAAAACCCACCTACAACCCAGACAGCGTTCATTGGGAGGTAGATTTACCAGTTTCCATGTTTTATTTTCTTTCAAGGATGCTAATTCCTGTTGCATGGCAGAATGCCAATTTTGTGCAATCTCTGGTGGTAAAGCATTCACTTGTTCTAAAGACTCAGGTTCTGTGAATATGTGAAAAGCCTTTACTGTTTCAGCCTGAAAACGTGATGGAGGAACGCCTTTATTACTCCTCTGAGATCTGCGAGGTAATACAGGGCTTAAATTTTGACTCCTATCACTTTCCTGAGAAGCATCTATCTCATCAGACAGATCTTCAGTTTGCTTTTCTGGTTTAATGTCCTCATCAGGCAAAAGATCACCATCAGCAAGTCCTTGCTGTTCTCTTGTGGTGGTCAGTTCAACTGGAGAGCTAGAATTTAATCTCCCCCAGTTTTGTTCAGCAAAAGAAGCGCTTTTGCTAATTATTAATTTCTCTCCCATTATGAACCTGTAGCTCCTCTGGCTTTGTTCATAGCCAACAAAGATGGCTTTCTTTGTTGTGGGGCCTCCTTTCCTTCTCTGCTGTTTTGGAATGTGAACCCATGCAGTGCTACCAAACACTCTAAGATGGCTTACCTTTGGTTTCACACCATAAAACAAATGGAATGGAGTGTCCTGAATCACAGAGTTATACAACCTGTTCTGTACATAAGTGGCAGTAGATATGGCCTCTCCCCAGTACTTAAAACATAATCGTGAATCTTTTAACATGCATTCCATCGCATTGTGCAAGGTTCTGCCCTTTCTTTCAGCAACACCATTTTGCTGAGGGGTGTATGGGTTAGAAAGAATTTGTTCTATCCCTATTTCCACTAGGAACCTTCTGAATTTGTGAGAAAGGTATTCTCCTCCTCTATCACATTGGAATGCAGATACAGGCCTAGGGAATTTTCCATTTGCCCATGTCACAAAACTTTTAAATTTCTCAAATGCCTCATCTTTATGTTTTAAGATGTAGATAAATGTGTATCTTGAGAAATCATCAATGATGGTCATTGCATACCTTGCTTGTCCAAGACTTGGAGCAAAAGGACCAATAATGTCAGAGTGTACAAAGGTCTAGTTTCCAAAGGTCTAGTTGTAACTCTGTCACTGTGCTTACTCACAGGAGCTTTTAGTGTTTTGCATTCTTTGCAAACTACACAGTCTAAGTATTTATCACAGGGTTTTATCTTTAGGTCAGCACACAGCTGTGGCATTTGTGCTATATACTTGAAATTAGCATGACCAAATCTCCTGTGCATCAGGTGTACACATTGGTCATGATATGGTGTGTTGCCAACTGCAGCCTTGCAGCTTGGCTTCCTTGCATTTTGCACAATGTACAAGGAGTCTTTTAACATACCAGTAGCACACAATTTCCCATTTTTACGTATCTCACAACCATTTTTCTTAAATGTTATGATATACCCTGTTGCAGCCAATTGTGCCACAGATAAAAGGTTTGATTGTAAATTTGGCACATACAACACACCTTTTACAGTTTCTCCTAAGCAGGATAAATACAAGTCACCTTGTCCCATAATTTTGGTCACAGACCCATCAGCCAAAGATACACTTTGTCTTTCAGTTTTCGACAGTGACACAAAAGAGCTTTTACAATTACATAAATGACAACTGGCCCCAGAATCTAACACCCATACATCAGAATTACCCTTCTCAGCAACCTGTGCAATCTGGGTTGTCTGAAGAGCCTTCTTCTGTGTTGCCCTTGTGTTCTTCTTCTCTGTCTTTCTACTCTTGGGTCTCATGGCACAGTCTCTTTGCAAATGTCCAGCTGAACCACAAGTGAAGCATCGCTGGCTTGCTAGCGCTGTGGCCTCAGGTTCCTTTCCCTTCTTTTCCCTCATTTTCTGGTCTTGCAGCTTTCCAGAAGAGACGGGGGGGGGATCTTTCCTCTCTCTTCTCCCATTCAGCGAGTAAGCGCTGTGTAACATACGATGGGGTGAGGTCTGTTTCAGGCATAGCCTCCAGGGTACAAATCAGCGTGTCCCACGTTTCATTTAGTGAGGACAGGAGGATATAGGATTTTGTGAGAGGTGTAAATTCCATTCCTCTCTCCTGCAACTCAACAAACAGCTGCTGAATATAATGCAGGTGCTCAGGAAGGCTTTCTCCTTCTGCAAGGTAGGCTCTGTACAGCTTTTTCGTCAGAGTAACTTTACTCCCTGCTGTTGCCTTTACATATAAGTCTCTCAAAGCATCCCAAAGTTGCTTTGCAGACTGCATGCCTCGCACATGGACTAGCTGATTGTCCTCAACTCCCAGGATAATGGTGGCTCTAGCCTGCTCATCCTGTCTCAGCCATTCAGCACTGGGATTTTGGGGGGTTTGCTCACCAATTGGCAGCCAAAGATTCTCTCTGCGAAGATACATCTCCATCTTCAGGGCCCAATTCAAATAGTTGGTCTCTGATAGGCGCTCCAGAGGCATCGCTGAGGGCTGGGAGGTAGCCATGGCTTCTTCCTTCTTTTGCAAGTCACCTCAGCTGGCTTCTTTGTCCTTCAGACCGGCAGTTGCTGGAAAATCTCCAGGTGGCTCCAAAGAAAATCTTCACAGGTCTTTGCTACCTGCCTTTAAATTGTGCATGAGGTGTGGAGTTGATCTCTCTTTTCTCTCTGGGTTTTACTGCGTTGTTTACTGGGCACATAACCTGTTGGCAGATGCTGGGAAAGCCTTTAGCCCAGGAGAGGTCAAAAAAGTCACACACCAAGCATTTCTATAAAAATAATTTATTTACAGAAAACAAAAACAAAACATATTTAAAGGACTTACCTCCCTTGGAGCAAGCCTTGCTTGCTACATATCGGCAGAGAGAAAAAAAAGGAAGTGAGAACAAGTCCGGGCAGATCCTCTCCTCCCCCCAGGCTATTTTGCATGAAGCACGTGAGAGGAGACAATCAAATACAACCCCTTCACCTGGCCAAATGATTAGGTATAATTGTAGCTTAATCTGTTAGTAGGAAAACCTCAACAAGACCCACGTCGCTCTCGATCATGGGGCCTGCAGGCCATACCGCCGGAGCGAGGGGAAGGCGAACGCCTCCCTCCCCTCATTCTCTGAATGCATGGATGGGGCGCCATCAGGTGGCCAAGGCATGCTATTGCATGGGTACGCCCGCGAGGCTTTTCCACCTTGTGCTCTTCCCTGGTAAGGGAAGGAGGGGCGGCTGCCGGTCGGAGAACCCACCTTGCTGGATGAAGCGTCCAGTGTTGGTGCCAGGTCGGCTCACAACATTTTGCCGCCGCCGCCACCCCAGAGGGAATCCGACTGACCCTGGCCTTCTAAGGGTTGAAAAGTCCCTGGCCTGGAGGTGCTGCGTTGCTACCCCAGCAAAAAGTCCTCAAACATTTTAAGCCACTTTCCCACACCTGAGCAGGGAAGAGAATTTTTCTCATCTGAGTCCCAGCATTTTTATCTGCTGAAGCATCCAAGTGGGGCTTTCCATGTCTTCTGAACAATGCTTCCTGAGGGTCCGGGCAAGGTCAGCTCATGCCATTGAGATGGTAGCCAGCCCTCCTGTCGTGGGGAGAGATGGTTGTTATTATTAGCTTCCACATAGAGGAGCCACGTCTGCCACAGGCACTGATACAGGATGCACCAGGAACAGATGAGAAGCAACAGAAGCATTTGGAAACAGGGCAGTGGGTGCGTCTGGTCACCTGTTTCCCAGGACAGCTTTTGGAGCTGATGCTTCAGAAATGTAGTATGAAAGGGGTTTCAGTCCATCACCCCATCACTCACATCAATGCTGCACATGTCTCTGGTGCCCTGTGTTGATTATGACTTATTTGGGCATACAGAGGACTTTGGGAATACTGTATAACATTGTTGGCATTTCTCTGTTTTTGCTCGGACCAAGCCACTAGGTTACCATGGTAATTGAATACTTTCTTAAGTATCGGCAGGGTGAAGAGGTCGAACTTAATTGTCCTCAGTTTGGGTGTTAGAAGCTGCATTGCCTGGGGGAGGGCAGCTTGCCTTGGCTTGTTTAGTTTCACTTTTGCAGCCTGTCAGTTCAGTCCTCTCTGAGCGCATGTGAACGCACAGCTTGAAAATATGTTTTTGTGCTTTCTGTAAATAAATTTATTTTTATAGAAATGCCTGGTGTGTGATTTTTCTGATCTCTCGGGCCAAACGCTTTCCAGCACTCTGACAAACATTTCCAAAATAAAACTAATGTTGAACTCCTTGAACTGCATGAAATGTTTCTCATGCAATATTTAACACTTGATTCTACTTTTGTTGGAATTATCAGGGGTCAACTCAGCATTGTCTCATAAGCATAAAGAGGTCTTTCTAGTAAACGCATCTCTATTGTGCTTGTGGAATGTCACATGGGTCACCTGATTTCCACTTCCTCCTCCTCCTTGGGCTTGGGGATTAACAATCTCCATTTTTACCTTCTGGCACACTGCAGGCAGGAGGTGCTGCAGAATGCAGCTCTCGTCCTTTCATCTTGTTTGCATGCAGACATTTCTATTTCCATAAGAATGTCTACAAAGAACGAGTGATGAATAAGTGCTTTCTACTACAAAATAAGTGCTTTCTACTACTTTCTTCTACTGCTCAAGATCCTGAAAGGTAGACTTCAGCAATTCATGGAGCGAGAATTGCCAGATGTACAAGCTGGGTTTAGAAAAGGCAGAGGAACTAGGGACCAAATTGCCAATATCCGCTGGATAATGGAAAAAGCCAGGGAGTTTCAGAAAAACATCTATTTCTGTTTTATTGACTATTCTAAAGCCTTTGACTGTGTGGACCATAACAAATTGTGGCAAGTTCTTAGTGGTATGGGGATACCAAGTCATCTTGTCTGCCTCCTGAAGAATCTGTATAACGACCAAGTAGCAACAGTAAGAACAGACCACGGAACAACAGACTGGTTTAAGATTGGGAAAGGAGTACGGCAGGGCTGTATACTCTCACCCTACCTATTCAACTTGTGTGCAGAACACATCATGTGACATGCTGGGCTTGAGGAATCCAAGGCTGGAGTTAAAATCGCTGGAAGAAGCGTTAACAATCTCAGATATGCAGATGATACCACTTTGGTGGCTGAAAGCAAAGAGGAACTGAGGAGCCTTATGATGAAGGTGAAAGAAGAAAGTGCAAAAGCTGGCTTGCAGCTAAACCTCAAAAAAACCAAGATTATGACAACCAGCTTGATTGATAACTGGCAAATAGAGGGAGAAAATGTAGAAGCAGTGAAAGACTTTGTATTTCTAGGTGTGAAGATTACTGCAGATGCTGACTGCAGTCAGGAAATCAGCAGACGCTTAATCCTTGGGAGAAGAGCAATGACCAATCTCGATAAAATGGTTAAGAGCAGAGACATCATACTGACAACAAAGGTCCGCATAGTTAAAGCAATGGTGTTCCCTGTAGTAACCTATGGCTGCGAGAGCTGGACCATAAGGAAGGCTGAGAGAAGGAAGATCGATGCTTTTGAACTGTGGTGTTGGAGGAAAATTCTGAGAGTGCCTTGGACTGCAAGAAGATCAAACCAGTCCATCCTCCAGGAAATAAAGCCAGACTGCTCACTTGAGGGAATGATATTAAAGGCAAAACTGAAATACTTTGGCCACATCATGAGAAGACAGGACACCCTGGAGAAGATGCTGATGCTAGGGAGAGTGGAGGGCAAAAGGAAGAGGGGCTGAGTGGAGGGCAAGATGGATGGATGACATTCTGGAGGTGACGGACTCGTCCCTGGGGGAGCTGGGGGTGTTGACGACCGACAGGAAGCTCTGGCGTGGGCTGGTCCATGAAGTCACGAAGAGTCGGAAGCGACTAAACGAATAAACAACAACAACTACAAAGGTACTTGTATCCAGATCTACTGAATAAATGTAAGCTATCTTTTTTTCCCCTCTTCATCTAACTGCTGTGTGAAGACTGAATTCTTTTCTGAATGTAATTAAGCTTAATGTGCAAGTTTCTTTTTGGTTCACACTTCTACTTTGCAAGATTGTTGTTAGCTGCTTGGAGTTCTTTTATTAACCTTTAAAAACTCCATCACTTTGAACAGTTGGGGGTCTCTTGTGAGATTATTACATGACGTTAGCCCCACAAGGGAGACCAGGCCACGAAGCAGACTCCACAGGTAGACTAGAACTTAGCTTTACTGAGGTAGGCTACATTATCAGAATCTGGCAAGCCTTTCTGTGTTTTCCCTTCCCTCTCTCTGATACCCCATTATTAATTTTTCCTAATACTTTGCAGCCTCCCTGGAGTTAATACATGTTTCTGTACATGTTGTTGTCTTAAAGGCTCCTGGATGGCTTCTCCAAGGTCATCTCTATGGCTCCCTACACCTCCTTTGTATAGATAGTCCTCAAGTTATGACTGTTTGCTCAGCAACTGCTTGAAGTTTTGGTGCCATTGAATGAATGGTACCTATGTCTGGTCCCCGAAGTTATGGCCATTGCAGTGCCCCCGTGGTCACATGATAAAAATTCAGGTGCTTGGCAGCCTGCCCACCCTTATGACTGCAGGGATGCTTCAACTCCCCACCCGCCTGTCTCCCCCCATCTCTGCCCTTTTGATCCCCTGCACTCCGCTGCCCCCAGCTGACCTCCCTGTCTTCTTGCTCCGCCGCTGCCCAAGCACCCACATCTTGGCCCTCTGCAAGGCAGCTGCTGGCTGTGTGAGGCTTTCTTCCTGAGGTCGTGTGCAGAGGTTTCCTCACGAGACCAGGGGAAGGAGGCCCTGTTGAGGTTTTCCTACTAACGATTAAGACTGCTATTGTACCTAATCATTTAGGCCCGGTGAAGAGGTTGTATTTGATTGTCTCCTTTCACATGCTTCATGCAAATCGCCTGGGGGGAGGAAACCTGCCCGGACTTTTTCTTACTTCCTCTTTTTTTTTTCTCTGCCGGCAATGTAGCCAAGCAAGGCTTGCTCCAAAGGGGAGCTAAGTCCTTTAAATGTTTTGCTTTTGTTTTGCTTTCTGTAAATAAATTATTTTTATAGAAATGCTTGGTGTGTGACTTTTTTGACCTCTCCTGGGCTAAAGGCTTTCCCAGTATCTGCCAACAGGTTATGTGCCCAGTAAGCCCAGTAAAACCCAGAGAGAAAAGAAAGATCAGCTCCACACCTCATGCACAATTTAAAGGCAGGTAGCAAAGACCTGTGAAGATTTTCTTTGGAGCCACCTGGAGATTTTCCAGCAACTGCCTGTCTACAGGACAAAGAAGCTAGCTGAGGTGACTTGCAAAAGAAGGAAGAAGCCATGACTACCTCCCAGCCCTCAGCGATGCCTCTGGAGTGCCTGTCAGAGACCAACTATTTGAATTGGGCCCTGAAGATGGAGATGTATCTTCGCAGAGAGAATCTTTGGCTGCAAATTGGTGAGCAAACCCCCCAAAATCACAGTGCTGAATGGCTGAGACAGGATGAGCGGGCTAGAGCCACCATTATCTTGGGAGTTGAGGACAATCAGCTAGTTCATGTGCGAGGCATGCAGTCTGCAAAGCAACTTTGGGACGCTTTGAGAGACTTATATGTAAAGGCAACAGCAGGGAGTAAAGTTACTCTGACGAAAAAGCTGTACAGAGCCTACTTTGCAGAAGGAGATAGCCTTCCTGAGCACCTGCATTATATTCAGCAGCTGTTTGTTGAGTTGCAGGAGAGAGGAATGGAATTTACACCTCTCACAAAATCCTATATCCTCCTGTCCTCACTAAATGAAACGTGGGACACGCTGATTTGTACCCTGGAGGCTATGCCTGAAACAGACCTCACCCCATCGTATGTTACACAGCGCTTACTCGCTGAATGGGAGAAGAGAGAAGAAAGATCCCTCCCCCCATCTCTTCTGGAAAGCTGCAATACCAGAAAACAAGGGAAAAGAAGGGAAAGGAACCTGAGGCCACAGCGCTAGCAAGCCAGCGATGCTTCACTTGTGGTTCAGCTGGACATTTGCAAAGAGACTGTGCCATGAGACCCAAGAGTAGAAAGACAGAGAAGAAAAACACAAGGGCAACACAGAAGAAGGCTCTTCAGACAACCCAGATTGCACAGGTTGCTGAGAAGGGTAATTCTGATGTATGGGTGTTAGATTCTGGGGCCAGTTGTCATTTATGTAATTGTAAAAGCTCTTGTGTGTCACTGTCGAAAACTGAAAGACAAAGTGTATCTTTGGCTGATGGGTCTGTGACCAAAATTATGGGACAAGGTGACTTGTATTTATCCTGCTTGGGAGAAACTGTAAAAAGTGTGTTGTATGTGCCAAATTTACAATCAAACCTTTTATCTGTGGCACAATTGGCTGCAACAGGGTATATCATAACATTTAAGAAAAATGGTTGTGAGATACGTAAAAATGGGAAATTGTGTGCTACTGGTATGTTAAAAGACTCCTTGTACATTGTGCAAAATGCAAGGAAGCCAAGCTGCAAGGCTGCAGTTGGCAACACACCATATCATGACCAATGTGTACACCTGATGCACAGGAGATTTGGTCATGCTAATTTCAAATATATAGCACAAATGCCACAGCTGTGTGCTGACCTAAAGATAAAACCCTGTGATAAATACTTAGACTGTGTAGTTTGCAAAGAATGCAAAACACTAAAAGCTCCTGTGAGTAAGCACAGTGACAGAGTTACAACTAGACCTTTGGAAATTGTACACTCTGACATTATTGGTCCTTTTGCTCCAAGTCTTGGACAAGCAAGGTATGCAATGACCATCACTGATGATTTCTCAAGATACACATTTATCTACATCTTAAAACATAAAGATGAAGCATTTGAGAAATTTAAGTTTTGTGACATGGGCAAATGGAAAATTCCCTAGGCCTGTATCTGCACTCCAATGTGATAGAGGAGGAGAATACCTTTCTCACAAATTCAGAAGGTTCCTAGTGGAAAAGGGGATAGAACAAATTCTTTCTAACCCTTATACCCCTCAACAAAATGGTGTTGCTGAAAGAAAGGGCAGAACCTTGCAAAATGCGATGGAATGCATGTTAAAAGATTCACGATTATGTTTTAAGTACTGGGGAGAGGCCATATCTACTGCCACTTATGTACAGAACAGGTTGTATAACTCTGTGATTCAGGACACTCCATTCCATTTGTTTTATGGTGTGAAACCAAAGGTAAGCCATCTTAGAGTGTTTGGTAGCACTGCATGGGTTCACATTCCAAAACAGCAGAGAAGGAAAGGAGGCCCCACAACAAAGAAAGCCATCTTTGTTGGCTATGAACAAAGCCAGAGGAGCTACAGGTTCATAATGGTAGAGAAATTAATAATTAGCAAAAGCGCTTCTTTTGCTGAACAAAACTGGGTGTCATGAGTGCCGTTGAGCTGAAGTCATCAGCGCAATGGCACACATGACAATAGCAAGGAAACAGGGGAAGGGGCTCAAGATAAGTAGCCATCAACTCACAACGACTGAAGGTCAAGAAACAATAGCTAAACGGATCGCGGAGCACACCCAAGCCATTAGCGCTAATACAACGGAGATCGCCCAGCTGACAGCAATCACCGGAGGAATAGAGAAACCGATGATGGGCGATCCCGGAACGCCAGCGGGGCCTCGCAACCCCTCACCCACCGGCAAGTCAACGTGTTGGACAAAGGGGGGTGACGTGACCGCGAGTGAGGGGGCGCTGACCAGCGCGGGGTATTTAAACCCCACACTGGCGCGCTCCTGTCACTCTCAGCTTTTTTCCGATGCTGTACCTGCGCTGTGAATAAACCAGAGCCTGTTCCACCGAACCAGTGTCTGAGCATTATTCAGAGGTAGGCAGCGCATGACATAAAGCTGAGAGTCATAAACTCAGCCTCGCCGAGCCCCACCGGACGACAACGAGCCGCGGGAGGAATAGACGGCGAGAAGACCAGAAAAATGAAGCCGGAGCGACGCGGACAAGGAGGGCGAGCCGCACGGTGAGAAACAGAGGAGGACCGACCGAGGCCAGAGGCACTGCGGACTCCCGGAGCCATGGACGCCCACCCGACCCGACCCGAGCCTCAGCTCCAACCCCAAGGGGAGATGGCGACGGAGGCAACCCGACCGCGGGAGGGAGCAACATACCTTCCAAAACCAGCGGAGGACCCTGCGCCCCACATCGTACCCCAGCAATGGGCGTGGAGCGACAGCCCAACGGCGGTCAGCACGGAGGAGGACGATGGAGACACCCAGCAGACGGCGGAGGAAGCGGACCAAAGGCAGAGGGAGATTGAACCCCGCCGGCAACCCACCCCCGCCGACACACCGACGGAACCGGCCCCAGCGGAGGCACGGACCGTGGACGAGGAAGCACGAGCTGAACTCGCGGCCATGCGGACCCAACTGGAGGAACTCCGGACCATGCTTCAGTCGCTCATGCCCCCCGCGCCGCCCAACGACGTCCCCGCACAGGCCCACACCCCGAGCGAAGCACCGAACCCCCACGGGCCAAATGAAGGTCAGCAGACGGCCCAGGCGGACGACACCACAGGCCGGGAAGCAAGAGGAAGGGCCGCGCAAAACGCCCGGGCCCCAAAGGACTTCCCCATCTTCTTTGATGGGAACCCCACGAAACTGTCGTTCTTTATAACGAACGCCAGGGAGTTCATGGGGAGGCACGGACACTCCTACGACTCCGAAGCGGACAAAATCGCCGCCGTGGCGATCAAATTACAAGACAGGGCGGCGGACTGGTACGTCCAACTGTACGAGTCCAGCTCCCCCGCCCTCGCCAACTTCCCCGCCTTCATCAATGAGATGAAAAACTACTTCGAAGACCCACTAGCCAAAGTGAGGGCGAAAAGTGCACTCCAAAGACTTAAACAGGGCACACGCACGGTCCCAGACTACGCCCTTGAGTTCAAAGCCCTCGCGGGGAAGGTCAGCGACTGGTCCGAGACCACCCTGCTGGAAATGTTCAAAAGGGGGCTCAACCGCGACGTACTCCAATGGGCCCTCTACCGCGATGACCCAGAAACGCTACACGGGTGGATCCACCTCGCGGGGAAAGCCGAACACGCGCACCGCACCTTCCTCATGACAACCACGGAAGACACGAACTATACCTGCAAAAATGTACCCGCACCACACGTGGGGACGGCCGGCCCCACATACCCAAAGAAGAAATTCAATCGGGAGCCCTGCGGGAGGTGTGGCAAACTAGGGCACAAGACGGCGGATTGCTTCGCCAACCGACTGCCGACCAGTGCGCCTAAACCCACCCCGAAAATTAGCCCCAAACCACCTAACCCGGTGCCGCCCCCTCACCGCCGAATGACCGTAGCCACAGCGACACCAGAGGAAGGCTGGGACGCCTACTGGGGGGAAGAGGACAACGTAGACCCAGACCAGCCGGCGGGAAAAGCTCCCCGCCTGCCTTGAAACGCGTTGCGAGGCAGGCGGTGGGACAGCAGCGCGGACCACCTCGACGGAACGGCGAAAGCTCCGTAATAATGGTGGCAATTAAACTCTCTGCCGGCAACGGAGCCACCATGGCCGCGGCACTAGTGGACTCGGGGTGCTCAAAAAACCTCATCCACCCCGACTTAGTCGCCAAACTCGACCTCCGCTGCTTTCCCCTCCCCACGCCGTTGGCATTCCACCAGCTGGACGGCTCTACAGCGGGAGGGAAACCAGCTATGATGCAAACCGAGCCAGTCACCCTGCAAATGGGCACTCACACCGAACGCACATTGTTCGTCGTCACTCACATCGGACGGCCCATTGCAGTCCTGGGAATGCCATGGCTCGCGACAAACAACCCGCGCATCAACTGGGAGACCCGCACCTTCACATTTGGCGACGGCGAGTATCGGGCACCAGTTCCAGCGGGCAGAACCAACCCCACTGTGGGACGAGCGGAGGCGACTACACAGGACAACGCCGCTACCATAGCAGACCTACCGGAACAATACGCCGACTTCTCCAAGGTCTTCGGAGAGGCGGAAGCTGACCAACTACCCCCCCACCGCAAGACGGATTGCCGGATCGACCTGCTGCCCGACGTCCCCTTACCTAGACCGAAGATCTACTCGATGACCCTGAAGGAGATGGCAACCCTCTGGGAGTTCATCGATAAAAACCTAGACAGGGGATTCATAGAGCCAGCATGCTCACCGGTCGGAGCCCCTGTCTTATTCCGGGAGAAGAAAGACGGCACCCTACGGCTCTGCACCGACTACCGGGGCCTAAACGCGGCTTCCCTGTCCAACAAATACCCCTTACCCCTGGTGAAGGACATGCTCGCCCACCTGTCCACGGGCAAAGTTTTTTCCAAATTGGACCTTCGCAAGGCGTACTATTGCATCCGAATCAGGGAGGGGGACGAATGGAAGACTGCGTTCAACTGCCCCCTAGGCACCTTCCAGTACAAAGTGCTGCCGTTCGGACTCGCGGGGGCCCCTGGGGTGTTTATGCAGCTCATCAATGAGGTACTGCATGAACACCTGTTCAAAGGGGTCCTTGTCTACATAGACGACGTCCTTATCTACACTAAAACGCACGAGGAACATGTGACCCTAGTCAGGCAAGTCCTCGACAAGCTCAGAAGGGCACAGCTCTATGCCAAACCTACAAAGTGCGAATTTCATAAAGCGCGCCTAGACTACCTGGGGTACCGAATCTCCGGGGACGGCATAGAAATGGACCCCGCAAAAGTCGAGGCGGTGCTAAACTGGGAGCGCCCCCGCAACAGACGCCAACTCCAGAGCTTCCTCGGCTTCGCGAATTTTTACAGGTCATTCGCCCGGGGGTTCGCAGAGATAGCCCTCCCCCTAACGGACCTCCTCAAAACCAAAGGGGTGGGGGACACCCGACGCGCCAAGAACCCGGGCACAGTATTGAATTGGACTCCCGTGTGCCAGACCGCATTCAACAAGCTGAAAGCGCTGTTCACCACGGAGCCAATCCTCGCGCACCCGGACCCAGAACGGCCGTTCGTGGTCCAAGCCGACGCCTCAGACTTCTCCCTGGGGGCCATCCTACTCCAAAAGGACCCCACGGGACTCCTGAAACCATGCGCCTACCTGTCGAGGAAGTTTTCCGAGACAGAAAGGCGATGGCACGTCTGGGAGAAAGAAGCCTTCGCGGTAAAATCGGCGCTAGAAACATGGTGACACCTACTCGAGGGAGCCACCCAACCATTCGAGGTCTGGACCGACCACCGGAACCTCGAGGCCCTCCGAACGCCCAGATGCCTCAGCCCAAAACAGGTCCGATGGGCCCAATTCTTCAGCCGCTTTAATTTCCAGCTGAAGTTCATGCCGGGCAAAAAGAACTTCCTGGCCGACGCCCTCTCCCGACTGCCCCAAGATGAAGAGCCCGCCCCAGACACCATTGGGATGGTCCTATCCGCCTCGCAACTGGGGATGGCCGTGACCACCCGAAGCGGCGCTCGGAGACAGCTCGACTCTACGGCGCAACCGACGGCAGGACAACCGGCGACCAGACGAAGCCAACCGCAACTACCAGGGGGAATACGCACGGACATCGCCGCCGCCCTCAAAACCGACCCCTGGTTCCTGGCAAACCCCGACAAGGTAACGATGGCACAGGACCTGGCATGGGGGGAAGGCAGAATCTATGTCCCGGACTCGCAACGCCAAGCGATCTTGCATAGGTCACACGACGCCAAGCAAGTGGGACACTTTGGGTTCCTCAAGACCCTACACCTAACACGGTGTCAATTCTGGTGGCCCGCACTCAGGCGAGACGTGAAAGCATACGTAGCGTCCTGCCCAACGTGCGCTAGGGCCAAACGGGCACCAGGCAAACCCGCGGGGCTATTACAACGGGTGGCAGAACCCTCCCGCCCATGGGAGGAAATCTCTATGGATTTTATAGTGGACCTCCCACCCAGCCAGAAGAAAACGGCCATCTGGGTGGTGAAGGATTACTTCTCAAAACAGGCCCACTTCATCCCCTGCACGTCAGTCCCGTCCGCACAACAACTAGCCAAACTCTTCCTCATCCACGTGTACAGGCTACACGGATGTCCCGCACGTGTGGTGACCGACAGGGGCACACAGTTCACCTCTAAATTCTGGCGGGCCTTCCTAAAGCTGACGGGGACCCAACAGGCCCTATCCACTGCCTGGCACCCCCAGACGGACGGAGCCACAGAGGTCCTCAATGCCACCCTAGAGCAATTCATACGCTCATATACCAACTATCACCAAGACGACTGGGCTGAACTGCTCCCGTTCGCCGAAGTCGCATACAACAACGCCGTCCACACGAGCACGGGGAAAACTCCGTTCGAGGTAGTCTCGGGGCGCGACTTCGTCCCCATACCGGAGCTACCTCAACCCCTGGAACCCCAGGTGGACGCTAGCGACTGGGGATGGAAGATCGCGGAATCATGGCCAATAATCACGGCGGCGCTGAAGGATGCACAGGCAGCCTACAAAGAGCAGGCCGACAAGCACCGGCGCCAACAACCGACGTTCCAGGCGGGGGATATGGTCTACCTATCCACCAAATTCCTAAAGTCACCCCAACCCTCGAAAAAACTGGGGCCTAAGTACATCGGGCCGTTCCGAGTCACGCAAATAGTGAACCCGGTGGCAATACGCTTGGACCTGCCACACAACCTATGGAGACTCCACCCGGTGTTTCACACCAGCCTCCTGAAACCGGCAACCACCTCTCGATGGCACCCAAGCACGCCACAGCCCTCACCGGTGATGATCGACGGGCAACATCACTTTGACGTAAGGGACATACTCGACTCCCGCAAGCAACGAGGAACTCTACACTATTTGGTCAGGTGGAAACACTTCCCCCACCCGGAATGGGTGGCGGCGCACAACGTTAACGCGCCTGACCTGACCCGGGCTTTTCACCGGGCATACCCCGACAAGCCAAAACCAAGGTTAGCAAGCCGTCCCCTGCAAAACCCCTCCCCCGCGCCCCCCCGCCTACCGTGCCCCAAGGGAAAGGGCCCCCCCAAGCCCGCGACTTGGGTGGACCTCCCCCCCCCGGGACTCACTCCCCCCGCCCCGGGCCCACGAGGCAGTAACAAGCGTTCGCCAGCACCCTCCCCCCGCCCCAGGCCCACGGGGGAGTGGCAAGCAAGTCAACAGGGCAACCTGGGGGCAACGCCCAGGAGCACAAATAACAAAGGCGACGCACTTTGAATAAAAAAGAAGGGCCCTACCTGGAGCTGATAAGCACCCGACCAGCCACGCCTCTCTCCTCGCCGAACTGAGCCAAACAAACAGGGTGTGGCCGGAGCATGCGCACGCCAGGGCGTGACCTGGGCATGCGTACTAAGGACACACCCTGGGAAGGCACGTGGTAGAGGGAGGAGCAAAGGGAGGGGCGAGAGCTACTCCGGCGGGAAATTTAAAAAAAAACCAAAAAAAAAAAAACCAGAAAACCGGGGGAGAGCACTATTCGGACAGGGGGCAGTATGTCATGAGTGCCGTTGAGCTGAAGTCATCAGCGCAATGGCACACATGACAATAGCAAGGAAACAGGGGAAGGGGCTCAAGATAAGTAGCCATCAACTCACAACGACTGAAAGTCAAGAAACAATAGCTAAACGGATCGCGGAGCACACCCAAGCCATTAGCGCTAATACAACGGAGATCGCCCAGCTGACAGCAATCACCAGAGGAATAGAGAAACCGATGATGGGCGATCCCGGAACGCCAGCGGGGCCTCGCAACCCCTCACCCACCGGCAAGTCAACGTGTTGGACAAAGGGGGGTGACGTGACCGTGAGTGAGGGGGCGCTGACCGGCGCGGGGTATTTAAACCCCACACTGGCGCGCTCCTGTCACTCTCAGCTTTTTTCCGATGCTGTACCTGCGCTGTGAATAAACCAGAGCCTGTTCCACCGAACCAGTGTCTGAGCATTATTCAGAGGTAGGCAGCGCATGACACTGGGGGAGATTAAATTCTAGCTCTCCAGTTGAACTGACCACCACAAGAGAACAGCAAGGACTTGCTGATGGTGATCTTTTGCCTGATGAGGACATTAAACCAGAAAAGCAAACTGAAGATCTGTCTGATGAGACAGATGCTTCTCAGGAAAGTGATAGGAGTCAAAATTTAAGCCCTGTATTACCTCGCAGATCTCAGAGGAGTAATAAAGGCGTTCCTCCATCACGTTTTCAGGCTGAAACAGTAAAGGCTTTTCACATATTCACAGAACCTGAGTCTTTAGAACAAGTGAATGCTTTACCACCAGAGATTGCACAAAATTGGCATTCTGCCATGCAACAGGAATTAGCATCCTTGAAAGAAAATAAAACATGGAAACTGGTAAATCTACCTCCCAATGAACGCTGTCTGGGTTGTAGGTGGGTTTTCAAACTGAAAAGGGATGCTGATGGCAAAATCCAAAAATATAAAGCAAGGTTGGTTGCAAAAGGGTTCACTCAAAGGAAAGATTTAGGCTTTGACAAGACTTTTGCACCAGTTACTAAAGGTGAATCAATTAGATTACTGTTAAAAGTTGCTGCACTAAAAGGAATGTCAATTAACCACTATGACATTCAAACCACATTTCTCTATGGTGATTTAGACCACAGATTATACATGCAGCAACCCCCTGGCTATGAAAAAGGGGAGAATCTAGTCTGTGAACTGCAGAAGTCAATCTATGGGTTAAAACAAGCTGCTAGATCGTGGAACCAAAAAGTAGATGAAAAACTGCAGAATTTTGGTTTTGAAAAAGGAAAAGCAGATCCCTGTGTATATATGAAGAAGGACAAACAAGGCTGTATGTATCTGTGCATTTATGTTGATGATTTGCTGCTGTTCACATCAACAGAAAAACAAAGGCTTGATTTTGAAGCCTGCATGAAAAGCCATTTCACATTAAAAAGCCTTGGAATTATAACAACCTAGGTTTGGAAAAACACAGGAAGAAGAATGGTAGCTTTCTGTTAAACCAAAGGGGAGATAATGGTAAAGTAATGTGAATGGAAAGACATATAAAGTCAGAGAAGATTGTTTTGCATCTTAATCTATAGTGTAAAAAGGGGAGTGTTGAGGTTTTCCTACTAACTGCTATTGTACCTAATCATTTAGGCCCGGTGAAGAGGTTGTATTTGATTGTCTCCTTTCACGTGCTTCATGCAAATCGCCTGGGGAGAGGAAACCTGCCCGGACTTTTTCTTACTTCCTCTTTTTTTTTTTCTCTGCCGGCAATGTAGCCAAGCAAGGCTTGCTCCAAAGGGGAGCTAAGTCCTTTAAATATGTTTTGCTTTTGTTTTGCTTTCTGTAAATAAATTATTTTTATAGAAATGCTTGGTGTGTGACTTTTTTGACCTCTCCTGGGCTAAAGGCTTTCCCAGCATCTGCCAACAGGCCCTGAGTGGCCAGCAACTGCCTTGCGAAGGGCCAGGCCAGGCATGCCGCATCAGTAGGGGAGCAAGAAGATGGCAAAGATCAGCGGGGGGTGGCAGCGCACAGGGCGGCAGGGGCCTCGGAGTGTAGGGCGGCAAGGGCAGCTGCGGCTGGGGCTTCCTAGCAGGGCTGTGACTTTGTGCTGTGGCTCAGGGGCTTCTTGCAGCCCCAGAGCCAAGGTGCACCAAGAAGCCCCTGAGCCGCAGCGTGGCAAGCAGCCCCAGAGCTGGAAGAGAAAGCGAAGGCACGGGAGGTTTCTCTGGCCACACTGAGACTTACCAGGGAAGAGGAGGTGTTTCTAGTCAAGGTAGAAGGATGTCTTAAAAAGCAACACGGGAAGGGAGACTTTACCTGAGAGAAGACAGGGAGGGGCCTTAGAAGAGGAGGAAGAAGCTGGAGGACCAAGAGAACCAAGAGATGGTCCCTGCCAGCGAAGCAGCTCAATCAGTATCAGCCACTCCGTCTGGAGGAAGACTCACAGAGGTCTAGAGAAGGGGCTTCACTAGCATCTTTCCCTCTCTGCAGTTCAGACATGGCCAGGGTCCAGCCTCATTCCTCTCTTTGCCTAACCCCGTCAGACCCAAACTCACACTATTCCTTGCCCCAGGCAAAGCCCCCTGCTGGACTACCTAGGCCAGCCTTTCTCAACCTTCTGACCCTGGAGGAACTCTTGAAATTTTTCGGGCCTCAGGGAACCCCTGCACATTCAGGCTCAAATAGGGGCCACTAAGTATTGTATTCACTTCATGCATAGGCCTGTCTATATGCATTAACAGTGTTCTTAAACTAAAAATAAAGAATGGAACTTGCCTCTTTAATGTGAAGTTGCCCGAATTTGAAATAATTTTTTAAATAAATTGTGATCTCCCAGGGAACCCCAATTGACCTCTTGTGGAGCCCTAGGGTGCCACAGGACCCTGGTTGAGAAACCCTGGTCTAGACCAAAGAAAAGCTTCCCCACCCGCTCACAGCACAGTCTGAGGGCAGCCCTACTAAGGGAGTTGCAACCTATAGAAACCCCAGCCTTTGAGGACCTCCACCTTCCATCTCCTTCACAGTGAACTTCCCCAGCTCTGCCGCCCTCCTGGAAGGACAAGTTGCTGGGACAAGGACCTGCCCAGCCCCCCCAAACCGGCTAGCGCATCAGATCCTGAGGATCCCCCACCTTGCAGCCCTCAGCATCTATAAGCACCTTTCCTTTCCCATTGTTCGGGGTCCCTCTTAACATTGCAATAAACAGAATCTTGCAAGTCTGAATGCACTCCCCCCCCCCCCTTTAGCTTTGTGTGATCTAGGAAGGGGCTTGCTGATACTTTTACTCATGTTACCTTCTTGGGCCCGGCTCAGGCCCCTTTTATCTGATCATTGCCTTGGTAACGGCTCTTCCTCTGGTCTCTCAAGGCCATTCCCTCTGCCCTCTACTGGCCCCTTCTGCTGTGTGAAATAGACGGGACGGGAGACTCGCTCATCAGGAAGAGGGTCTCTGGGTGGGGGAAGGGTCTTGGTGTTTTGATTTAAAAGGGCTTTGATTATGGCATGTATGAGTGCATGTGGATTGTATGTGAATGGCTTGGCTGGGTGGCTAGCCAACAGCGGGAATGTGTGGTAGTTGGGCTGTTGGGTTGGGGAGATGGAAGCCCCTTCTGGGCTATTCAAGGAAGGGAGGTCTTGTCAACCCCAGTAAGGGGGGGATGGTGGGAGCCATATATCCCAACAGTGTTGCACTGAGGGAGATATCACAGGAAGCCTCAGGGAGGCTGTTAAAGGGGAGGACAGTTCTCCAGATTTGGGGGCGATTCCCTCTTCCAACACAATGGTTTGTCCTGTGGGTGAGGTGGCCAGACTGCAGCAAACCTCAGACTGCTGGTTAATGCCCGGTCCATTTGCAAGATGAACACCTCCACCCATTACCTGCTAGTGGACAAAGCAGCAGACCTGGCATGCTTTGGGCCACAGTGTTGCTTAATGGAAATCTGCCCAGCTGGGTATAGGGTCCTTCAGCAGGTTCAATGCCAAGGTCAGGTGTATGTGCCCTGATTAGGTATGGGCTCTTCACCTGTAGTCAGGGACTCTGCCCCCGAGATGCCAGAGTGTGAGTGCCTGCAGGTTAGATTGGGCTGTAGAGACAAGTGAGGGTTCCTCCTGGCATACTGACCACCCTGGTGCCTAACGGGATCCCATTCCAGCCTGCTAGAGCTGGCCTCCCAGTTGGTGGTCAAGTGACCTCTCCTTCGAGTGTTGGTGACAATCTCCTGCCTTGGGGGCTGTCTCTGGCAAGGCTCAGGAATTAATGGCCTCCACAGCAGTCAAGGCTCATCTCAAGGCCTCCTACCTGAGACCTTGGGTTTGCCTCTGAGCAGGTATTGTATGATCTGGAAATGGATGGAGTTGTTATTACTCCACTGCTATGGTCAGGTCATGCCTGATCCAGTTGCAGTTAAGAGCCACCTGTGCCCTCTGTGGGATGGTGGGACTGATTCAGATGGTGCCTAACACTTCCCGTGGGCAATTGGGGTGTTTCCCAGATCTTCAGTGGGCAGTTCGGTTCAGTGTCTGGTGAACCGCTAGCGTCAGGAGGTGAATTGGGTGCTGACCTCCATTGCCCCCAAGCAGCCTTTTTCTACACAGAGTTCCCAGTTGGTGCCTTAATTTAACGAGAGACCCACCAGAAATAAAGCTGCAGAAATGATGCCTGCAGTGATGCTGGAGGAAGATGAAAAGGGAACTTGACTGAGCACAGGTATGTGCCTACGCTTGGGTCAACACTGTGGTGATAAGCAAGGTGCAGTGGACTTACTTCTCCCCTTCTGCCATTCAGAAGCCCTGTTTAAGGTTACTAACTCCCTTTCAGGGAGGACTCATCTCCCACCTGGCCACTGTGAGAGGTTTATTTGCACAGCCCTCTGCTAACAGTTGTTGGAGGAAAGTTCTGAGAGTGCCTTGGACTGCCAGAAGATCAAGCCAGTCCATCCTCCAGGAAATAAAGCCAGACTGCTCACTTGAGGGAATGATATTAAAGGCAAAACTGAAATACTTTGGCCGCATAATGAGAAGACAGGACACCCTGGAGAAGATGCTGATGCTAGGGAGAGTGGAGGGCAAAAGGAAGAGGGGCTGAGTGGAGGGAAAGATGGATGGGTGACATTCTAGAGGTGACGGACTCGTCCCTGGGGGAGCTGGGGGTGTTGACGACCGACAGGAAGCTCTGGCGTGGGCTGGTCCATGAAATCACAAAGAGTCGGAAGCGACTGAACGAATAAGCAACAACAACTGCTAACAGAGTCACCTGGATTCACAGCAGAACTGACTCCAGGGAGGCAGAGTCTGTGGTGGGGACCAGAACATTCTCTTGGCTGGTTGCCTGTGAACTCAGCCACAAGGGACTGCTGGTTAATGCCCAGTCCATTTGCAAGATGAACACCTCCATCGGGCGCTGTCTAGGATCCTCTGCCCCGTACAGGTTGGGGCCCTGACCATCCTGCTGTTGGGGGGAGTGGGTAGAAGAATGACCATGCGGACCTGTGAGATTGTCGCTGCTGCTTTGCCTGAGGAGCATCTCTGGCTGCCTTGGAGGAAGCCTTGGTGCACTCCACGTGGGAGAGGCTGTCTCTCGATCCTGCATTCCTGGGTAATTATAACCTGATAACCAACCTTCCCCTCTGGTGGCAGATCAGCTACACAGCACCCTGGAGGAAGTGGATTATCTACACTTTTCATCTGGACTGAGACTGCATTGGTCACTCTCCTGGGCGACCGTGTTGAGGCCTGAGTGGGGGTGGTACACCTCTCCTTGACCTTTTACACCTACAGCATCAGCGGCTTTTCATACTGTCAACCGTGGCATCGACGTGGACTGGGGTGGGGGGTGGGGTTCGGGGCAGTCTCTGAGAGGGGTTGTGCTCCTTCCTGTCAGTGGTCTCAGCCTGTTGTAGTGGGGAGGAGGGGCCCAGTGGCTCCTCGCTCACAGGCTACCCCAGGGGTCAGGCCTCACCCCTGGCTTTTAACACCTATTGAAACCACTGTGGGAGGTCGTCCGACAGTTTGGGGTACAGCGTCATCGGTGTGCGGATGATACCCAGCTACAGGTTGCTGCCTAGGGCTGGGAGGGCTGCTGGTGTTCTCTCCTGGGGTCTGTGTGGGAGACAGCAGGTTGCAACCGAACCCCAGCAAGGCAGAGGTGCACTTTGTAGCTGGGGTTCTCCCTGGTGGTGCATTATCCCTGGGCAGACAGGCACCACGACGCAGGAGCAGTTTCACAGGGCATTTGTAACAGTAGCAAGATGGCAGCAGGATACATTTGAACCAGTAAACAAATACTGTAAGCGACGCTTGCCTCCGCCCCGGCAAGCCCTGGACCTGGCCCGCCTCTCCCGCGCTTAGTGCGAAATCGCCCTCGCGGAAGCAGCGCCCGCCCTCGGATGCCGCGGCCCGGCAGCGTGGCTTCTCCGGCTCTTCACGGGGCGGACGGAGCCCGCAGGCACTTAGGGCCGCGACCCGCCTGGCCTCCCGGGCGCGCGTCTCCCACTTCCGGGGAAGGAGGCGGCGGAGCGAGCTCAGGCCTGGGGAGAGTGTTTAGGATGGCGTCCATCTCCCGGCTCCCCACCTGGTCCGTCGAGCGAGGCGGATTTCTAGAGGAACGGAAGCCTCACCGGGGTGGTACCGGCCTTCCCTCCCTCCCCTCCCCAGGCAGACAGGCAGCCAACCCTCCCCGCCCCTGCCTAGCCCAGCAGCAGCAGCAGCAGCAGCTCCCCACTCGCGGGCCGCGGGCCCCACGCCGCCCGTCTCTGCTGCCGGGCTGGCGGACAGACTCCTTCCCCGAGCAGCCCTCAGAGGCCAGACCGCTGAGCTCGGTGTGCCAGGAGGCCTCTCTCCGGCCCGCTCCCGCCAGGGACGGGGCCTGTTTCGCATTAGCCGGCCTGATCGAATCAGGGCCATTAGCGTGGCTCCAGGCGGCGGTGCGGGCCTTGCGCGGGAGGCGGTGGGTCCCGGAGGAAGGGCCGGAGCTCTCCTCGTCGCTCAGCGCGCGCCCGGCAAGTCCGGCCTACTGATGCCGGAGCTTCCCTCTCAATGCCAGCAGCGCCGGGGCACAGCGTGGGGCGGGGGCGGTAGCGCTGCGGCTGGCACGGGGCCATCCCTGGCCGGGCCCGGGCTCAGAAGATGGGCGCCCCCACTCGGCTTCTGGGCGGCGGGCACTCCTAACACCGTGGAGCGGACCGGAGGGGAAAAGTCTTAGGCCGCGGATGCTCAGCGCCTCCCTGGTTTGGCGCAGTTCATCGGCCGGCCCCTCCTGCTGATGCTGCCCCCCTCTGAACGGGCTGACAGGCAACGCTGCCACAGCCCCCAGCGCCCCTTTACGAATGAGCAGTTCCAGATGATCTGCCACTTCTCTGTCTGGGACCATCCCTGAGAAACTCATTAAACAGCTGCAGATGGAGGGAGTCCTGTCTGGAAGCAGAGTCTGGGGCTGAAAGGAGATCTTTCTTTGGAAAGGAGATGAGGGTTAAACAACCGGAAGGGTTGCCTCCTTTAAGGCCTCATGAATGTAAAAGTTCAGCTTGCTGTCCCAGAGTGGCACCAGGCCAGGAGGAAGGGGCAGCTGCTCCCCTGTGCGTGTCAGTCTAATGGGTCAAAGGGGCAGCATTTCTCCTGCTTGCAATCCTGGGAGAAACAGGCAGCCTGCCCGCAGCTCTTCTTCCTTGCTGTTCATTTCCCTCAGGCAGGCCTGAAGGATTTCTGTTTGCCATCTGGGAGTGGAGGCAGGAGACCCGAGGTCTGGGCTGGCAGGAGAGGGAGACCTGGCCAGGGCCCGGGGCCTGCGCAGGGCGTGACTGAGCCTTCCTGGGGAATCCTCCCACTTGCCAGCTTCTGACCCCGGCTGAGCACGATTTTCTCTCAATGCCTTTTCCCTTAAACTGCACGCCTCCTGTGATGTGCAGCATGATGGGCAATTTCCTGTGCTGCACCACCGAGCCAGGGAAAAAGGTGCAGCCTAATGGATTCTCTTGTGGCAACAAATCCTTTCTAGCCACAACCACAGACCACCGTCCTAAATCAGAAGGATTTTCCAGCTCAGTTGGATGGAGGGGCTTTATGTCCTTGGATCGTGCTGGAGGGAACCCAATTCTTCACCTTCAGTTTCTAGGGTCTGAGCAGTGGTCAGTCTTGGCCTTTGACTTCTCTGCTTGGGTGCCCTTGGACTTTCTCCAGTGCCCCTTCCTGCATCTTTCCTGCAGTTCCGGTGCCCAGAGTATGAGTAGGGCAGCTGGGCCTGGGCATCCATCTGACCAGTCTGCCCCAAACCGTGGCTGGAGTTGTCTGCCCTATGGGACCTCCGTTCCCTCCTCACTAGTGGCTCTGGCTGCCACCCCATTCTGTCTGCCCTCCAGGCTCAGAGCTAAGAGGTCAATGTGGGGGCTGCTGATTGGTTGGGAGCTGCCCAGCGCCCCTCTGGAGCCCCACTGGATGGGCAGCCCTGGCCTTGTCCAGAGCTCCCACCCTGGGAGAAGCCTGTTGGGTGTCCTGTGGACAGGCAGGTTTGGAGAGAGACCCCCCCCCCCAACTGTGGCTGCTCTAGCTGGGGTGGGCTGCTTTCTGAACTGGCTCCTGCTGGCTGCCTTCAGCAGAGCCTTTTCCCACAAGGAACTCAGAGGCTACATGGGGGAGGGGGTTTCGCTCCTTCTTAGGAGGGGGTGGGCAGCCCAAGGACAGGGCCCTGCTCTCCAGGAATCTTCAGCACCCAAAGGGCAGATAAATCTTCAGGCCTTCTCTGAGTCAGGTGCACCAGTCAACTTGGGAGAGGCCCTTCAGCACAGCACCCAGATGCTGCCACCACCAGGAATCCTCCTCCCCCTCCTTTCTATTTCAGACGTGGTGGGTTTTGCAGGACCCCAGCTTGTACTCATAAATAGGGTAGCCCGAGGGTAGGGAAGCTGTCCAGCCCCTTCGCAGATGGCTTGTCTCTCCTGCTTCGGGGTGGGGTCCCTGGTCACTGCCTCGCCTCCTTCCAGGGAGGAAGCAGGCAGGGGGAGAGATGCAGGTCCCCCTCTCTCAGTCTGCAGTCAGCCCCTCCAATAAGCAACTTCAGGCTGAATTGGGGTTTCTGGCTGAGGACTCTGAGGCTGGCACTTTGGGGAGATAAAGCTGCCAGGCCGGACCCCTGCCCCTGGCCCTGCCGCTGCACAATTTAGGGGCAGGTTTGGAGGAGAGGCTCCATCACTCATCACAGTTCCTCCCAAGAGAGGCACAACTCGAGAGGGAGGAACTCATCAGGAACAGAACCCCCAACAAAACACCAGTGTGCTTGGCAATACAGCCAGGAGCTAGTAAAACCTACAGCAACAGGGGCAGTTCACCCAGATATTGCCTGTAGTTAACCTGGCCTCAAGAGTCCTGCTACAGACCTTGAGAGACCCTTCTGCCCTTGGGAGACTGCCGGAGAGAGAGAGGCAGGGGACAGCTGCCCAGGCACATGGGGGAGGGGAGGGCAATCCCAGTTTCCAGGGCCAGGGCTTACAAGCGGATGGCAGCCCACAGGAGCAGAGCCCAGCGCAGTCCCCAGCTCCCTTTGGCCGGTCCCCTGTAGCCTCTGGGGTGCCCAGACTGAGGCCCAGCTGAATGCCAGGCAAATGAGGCTGTGTTTGTTGGCTAGGCCTCCTGTCAGACTGGAAGAAATTGCCATGTGATTTCAAAGGCTGAGGACCTCCAGCCAGGGAATCCAAAGGTTAGCTGACAAGCAGGTGCCCCCTTGCCCATCCCCCCCAACCCATGTCTGCAGTGGTGGGGCTGGAAGCAGGACACAGGTTTGACTCTTGCTTTTGCCAAACTACAACTCCCAGCAGCCCCAGCCACTATGATACGAGTAGTGGGGAATTCTGGGAGATGTAGTTCATTGGTGTCTGTAGGTCTGACACACAGTCCTATAGGAAGCTGTTTCCCAGAATGCCCTGTGAATGAGTCAAGTGGGGAAAGGAGATTGGCCCTCCACCATAAGGAGCTTGTCCAACCAGCCTTGACTGAATTGCATTCTGCTGGTTTTGGTCAGAATGAAAAAAGCTGTGACAGGCTGGGCAGAAATGGCCCCAGGTACCCTGGTCTGGCCTGGAAGTTTCCAACAGGCCACTTCAGCTGAAGAAGGCCTTCTTGGCTACCTCGGACTGCAGCCCTTTGAGTCAAGGAAGATGAGATTCTGTACTAAAGCAGTACAAAGAGGAAGCCCTGATGGTCGATTAGTCTAACTGGTAGGCTCGCACTGAATAAACTGATGACAATGTGACAACAATGATGCTTAAATTGATACCCCGCCTGTAAGCACTCAAGGTGGCGAAATAGTTTTGAGGCACAATTGTCTCCTGACAAGACGCCCATTGCTGGAATATAATCTACAGGCTCAGACAAGTATGTTCTAGTTAGAGCCAGTTTGGTCTAGTGGTTAAGGCAACAGGCTAGAAACCAGGAGACTGTGAGTTCTAGTCCTACCTTGGGCATAAAAGCCAGCTGGGTGACCATGGGCCAGTTACTCTCTCTCAGCCCAACCCACCTCACAGGGTTGTTGTGGGGAAAATAGGAGGGGGAAGGAGTATGAGGTAGGTTCACCACCTTGAGTTATTTATTAAAAAAATAAAAGGGGTATACAAAATAGATAGATAGATAAATAAATAAATACCTTTTTTTACACACATCACATTGCCCTGTTCAACATTACAGACATTTAGACTGGCAGAAAAGATGTTGCCCCTTTGATTTTCCTCTTGATTCTGTGGCAAGTACAGGAGAGTCCAGCACAATGACATTTGAGTGCTTCCAACTTCTCTTCAGTATCTCAGCAGCATCAATATACACCACACTCACTGTATATAAATAAATATACATCATCAGAGAATTCAGTGCAGGAGCCATTCAGCCACCTTCTGATGCAAAAATTATTTCAGACTGCTTAACTGAGCAGCTTCCCAAAACAGAAGCCATGAATAAGCTAAGCTAGGATAAGCTGTGGGGTGACTAAACTACAGTGACATCAGCTCCCAGAACATACTCAGAAGGTGCAAGCAAGCTCCATTTTGGCTTAGGGCAGTTAATACAGCCCAGGCCCTGCCTCAATGTAATTTAAATTTAATTTATTCATTGTAGACACTGCCTAATTCTGAACTGACTCTGGGTGGTGTATAATAAAACCAAACAGAATAAAAATTCAATAATTATAAAAGAAATAAGAAATAAAAACAAGAACCAATGGCAAATCTGTCTAACCACCCCACACTCTCAAACCATCTGACAGGGGCCCCAACCACACTACCCCAAGGCCTGGGAGAACAGCCAGCTCCTGAAAGCCTTATTTGGGAATGCCATCAGGGACATCAGGGGGAGTCTGCGAGCCAGTTTGGTCTAGTGGTTAAGGTTCTGGGCTAGAAACCAGGAGTCTGTGAGTTGTAGTCCTGCCTTAGGCATGAAAGCCGGCTGGGTGACCTTGGGCCAGTCACTCTCTCTCAGCCCAACTCAGTGCAATGTAGACCAGCCTCCTCGTGGTGCACCCTGGGCAATGTGACTTGTCACGGCTAAATAGCCTACACATCTGGCTGCTGGACCTCACAAGGATTTCCCAGCAAGAAAAAGCAGCATGAACACCAAACGGCTATGCCATACGATTTCACTTCAATTAGTACCATACGATTTAAAAGAAAAAAAGGGGGGGGGGTCTCATTCCAGAGGGCAGGTGCCCCAACAGAGAAGGCATGCTTCCTGGGTCCCAATAGACATTAATTGAAAGAACTCAGTGTGTGCAGATCAGACTGGCTGGGCTGATACCACAGGAGACAGGCAGTCCCTCAAGTAACCAGGCCCTATGCCATGTAGGGATTTATAGGTCATAAGTGGCAACTTGAATAACCAGGAGCATACTGATAACCAGTGCAGCTTGTGAAGCAGAGGGGTCACATGGGCATACCAAGCCATGCCCATCACTACTGTGCTACTGCATTCTGGACCAGTTGAAGCTTCTGAGTGGTCTCCAAGGGCCAGGGCTGCAACTAGGGGGCGGGGGGCAACTGGGGCATGTGCCCTGGGTGCCGCTCTGGGGGGATGCCAAAATGAGCGCTGGGGGTGCCAAAATGGGTGCGGAATCCATGTTTGCTCCGGGTGACACAGACCCTAGTTGTGGCCCTGCCAAGGGCAGCCCCATGTAGAGCACATTGCAGTAATCCAGACACAGGGCGTGAGTAACCATCCAAAATGCCTCTTGGTCGAGGAACAGATGCAACTGGTGCGCCAGATGAAGCTATGCAAAGGGCTTCCCGGCCACAGCTGCCACCTGCTCATTGAGCAGGAGCTGTGTCTCCAGGAAGACCCCCATATTATGCACCACTCTCACAGGTGGAAGTGTGGCCCCAGGGTTAAAGATGCAATATCCCCAGACCCAGGAGGCCCTAATATCCACAGCCACTCAGACGCTTCCTCCCATCCAGGCCCACACAGCTTCCAGGCTCTGGGACAGGCCCTTGATAGCCTCACTTGGCTGGCCAGAGGTTGAGATGTGTAGCTGGGCATCATCCACACATTTCTGATACCGGACTCCAATCTGGTAGATGACTTCACCCAGTGCTTTCATGTAGATGTTAAACAGAAGGGGAAAGAGCATATGGCACCCGGTGATGGGTTACCGGTTGACAGTATTGGAAACCAAGCCACGGAACAATCATGCATGAGAAGGCTAATGCCCACCTCAGCCCCGCAACATTTGTCCTTGTGTCATCCCCACCAAGAGCAAGGCAGGCTGAAGTTGTAAACGGACACCCCAGTTTTAAAGTATTTTCTTTCCTGAGCCCAGCGCAGCTTCAAGGTGTGTAAAATCTGTAAGGCAAAATCAGCTGACTGCTGTGGATTGAGGAGAGTGGCCCAGGGTGGAGAGCCCTTAGCTCAGGCTCTCTAAGGCACTTCATTTTCGCAATTGCAAATCCATGCTAGACGACTTGTAATTTCAGGGACTGCAAAATTCACCTCGTTTCATATTCCATTAAAGTAGCCAAAAACAGAGAACGTTCCTGACTGGGTTGCCGGATTCTAAACCCCACTTGGGAGTTACTCCAGCAAGAAATGCCCTTTGAACATTTTCAAGTCATGAAGGGACAGCCGAAAACGGCCCCTTTCCCCCCTACCAGGGAATTTCATGCAGGGTCTGCAGGCTAAAGACCGCTGGGACTCTTCAATGTAGCGCCTACCGAGTAGTGCCCAAGCTGCCTCCTCGCCGGCCTCGGCTCTTCTCCAGACGGCAGCTCTTCTCTTCCCCGCCCCTGCCCCCACCTGGCCGCGGGACACCGAAAGCCTTAGCCCTGTTTGCTGGGCAGGCCCGGATTTGCTCGACAGAAGGAGAGCGTCCGACGGAGGCCAGAGGCGACGGGCGGGGGACGGCGCCGCGCCAGGGGCCAGGCTTTCGGCGAGCAGCTGTCCGGAACAAGGCCCGGGGGCCCCTGGGCCGGCCTGCCTCCTCCTGCCGGCTCTTTGGCTGTCCCACCCGCGGCGGCTCAAGCTGCCAGGGTGCCCGCTTGGTGCGCGTGTTGCTGGGCAGGGGCGCGGGGGGGGCGCGGGGCGCTTCCTGCAGTTACGAAGTGTCTGATTGAGGCAGGAGGCGCCAGCCGCCCCCTCGAGAGGGCAAGGACCCCGCACAGGGCCGGGCTAATGCAATCTGTGGCCGCCGCAATTCAATTAGCCTCGAATTAACCCAGCAGCAGCAGCAGCAAAGCGGGAAGGAGAGAGCCGGCGCGCCCAGCAACACGCTTGCCCAGAGGGAGGAAGGGGGCGAGGAGATTCCCGGGAGAGGGGTGCTCTCTCGGCCAGAGCCTCGACATTGGGATTACCTTTGCCCGCTCCCGGAATGGGCCGAGAGCAGGCGGGCTGCCGCGGCTCTTCCCTCCCCCTGCAGGCAGTACCTGCCACCTCCAGGACAGAGGAGAAAAAGGGTTTGGTCGGAGAGCAGAGGCTGGTCAAGGCTTGTCCTTCTGCTAAGCCCTTCCCTCCTTTGGGCAACAAAGACATCGCTGACCCACAGCGGAGGAGCCAATGGGGGCCAGGCTGGACGGCCTCCCGGGGTTCGTCGTCCGTAACATACTGGGACGTGGCTGACTTCAGGTTCCCTGAAAGTCAGTCTCCGGTTCCTATCTCTTCCGAACACTTGAATGACCTGGCCTGGCTGGATTCTCGGTGCGCCCTGGTACTTCGAGCGGTCCTGGGCCCGAAGGAACTTCGCCCTTGCCTACTGCAAGCACGGGCCCGCGCCGGGCTTTGCTGACGGAGCGCCTTGGCGAGCTCCGCGCCCCTCCCTTCTTCCTCCCGGGAGCTTCTGGACAGGCGGCCTGGGCCCCTGGTCGCGCTCGCCCTCTTCCAGGTGGCCGTATCCCGTCTGCCGCGCTTTGTGGGTTCCGGAGCCGGCCGCCCTCTCCCTGCTTCTCAACCTCGCAAAAAAGAGAGGGGAGGGGTCCTGGGGCCGATCGCCAGCCGGCCGATTCTGTGCCCTGGTGTTTGAGGTGAAGCGCGGAGTCCTTGAAAGTTGCGCCCGGCGAGCCGACTCTCTCTTCCAGCTGCCCAGGAAGCATTTTCATTTCTTCGTTTGACTGAAAGGATCTGTCGAGGTGATCCCCCACTCCCTTGGCCTACTACATTTCTGGCATGGCTGCGTTCCCACGATCCGCGAGGCTAGCTTTCAGTCCGAGGATTTAACCTTTTGTGGAACCCAGCTGTAGGCTCAGTAAGGTCGTGCGAACCAGGCCCTCCTGTGAAGCCAAGATAGGGTTCTTTGCTTTGGCAGGGCAGGTCTAGCTTTAGTCTTAAACCACTAGTCTAGTCTTAAACCGCTTCCTCTGGGCCCCGGGTGGAAGACTTCCTGCTGTGGGGAAGGAGCGGGTGTGCATGTCCCTGACTTCCCTCTTGCCCAGGGTGGCCCTTCTCTTGACCGGAAGGGGCCAGGCAGAACGGCGATTACTTGGAGGACGGGCTCCGCGCAATTGTTAATGGACACTTTGTGAGAGTTGACCAAAGGCATCCCGATCCGGGGGCCAAGCGGTAGGGGAGCTCTCCCCTCAGCGGCCGCAAGTTCACTGCAGCCAGGGAGGCGTCGCTCTCCGCCGCTTGGTTCGCTTTCCGAAAGACGTGCTCGGAAGGCCTGCTTCCCGCCTGCTTCCATGGGTGGGGCCCGAGGCCTCCTTTTCGGAAGGAACCTGCTCAAGCTGGGGCGGAGCGGAAGTTCAATGCAGGCAAGATTAAATAAATTGAAGTTTGCAGGGGTCCTTATGGTTTCTGCTCCCGCTCGACGTTACCGAGTCAACCTTTCGCCCCGGATAGCGAAGCTCAGCACCTCCGACCTAGAGTCTTGGCGTAGCTCCTTCTGGAGTTAAGGTCGCAAAGAAGCCGGGGTGGAGGTGGGGGGTTGAATGAGTTCTGCGTCCCACGCACAATAGAGAAGCGTTTCTCAGTGGCGGGGCGACAGAGGCGGCTTTTCCTATCTGCAAACAAAAGAACAGAGCGCATTGTCCCCAGCAGCCTCCACTGGGGCTGCCTCTCTGGGCATTTGATTAGGAGATGGCAGTCTGGAAGATGTAATATCCTAAAAACTTCAAAATCATCGGATATACGTTGAGTGGGATTGCAGATTTCGGATTTAGCAAGCGTTTGAACCCCAGAGCCTGCTTCCAGAAAGAGGAGGCGGCCCAAAGAAGCCCGAGTCGGCTGCGGATCACCGTCACCGGGTGGGCAGATGCTTAGGAGAAGTGGCTTGCCTGGCCCCCGCTTCCGGGTCAAGAGATGGGGAGGAGGCTGGGAGGAAGAGTTCGCTGCCCGGGGAAGCGCGCGCGCCGAGGCCCTTCTCTGCTCTCAAGTGACGCCGAGCGCAGGCTCCGGATCTCGAGCTGGCCTCCTGGCCGCCGCCGATCCCCTCGCCCAAGGTGGTAGGTTCTACACAGGGGCCTCCGGCTCTGGCCTGCTCCTCGACCGGCGGCATCCCTGCCGTCTTTCTGGGGCTCTTTTAAGGCCGCTCTCCACCCTGTGGGTTTGATTCTCCCGTAGGGAGGGCAGTGGGGAGGCCAGGAGCGCCTGTTCGTTAGCACCGCCACTCCCCTTTTGAATAAAGCAGAGTGGAAGGAAAATTGCCGCCCCACTCCAAGGCAGCTGTCCAAAGAACTCCAGAGACTACCCCAGCTTCCAGTCAACGGACCCCACGAGAAAAACCGAGTCATCAATAAATACATGTATTCTTAGGCAGGGAGGCAAACGCTCTTTTCCTGAGACAAGAAGTTAGCTTGTATTTTAATTGCCTTTAGCAAAACAAGCAAACAAATAAATACAAATGTTTGATTTCAGTGAT
Organism: Candoia aspera; assembly: GCF_035149785.1. Taxonomy (NCBI): domain Eukaryota; kingdom Metazoa; phylum Chordata; class Lepidosauria; order Squamata; family Candoiidae; genus Candoia; species Candoia aspera. The sequence goes on from NC_086160.1 coordinate 78,461,043, forward strand.
AAATATTTGTACCAAATATAAAACAAAAAGGACATAAACTTCAGAGGACCTTACAAGATAAAACAGGCTTCCATTGATTGCTTTCAGAGTCTTGTTAAAAGAGACAACTTCAGGATATAACTTTTGCAGCCCCTCAAAGCAAACTGAATCTTAGCATACTAAGACAGGCAAAAATAATTGTGCTTCGAAATGCTTATATTCTGCATATATTTGGTTTGCAAATTAACACAAGCTGGAAGGTAAATTCATCTTTTGTTGTTTATTCGTTCAGTTGCTTCCGACTCTTCGTGACTTCATGGACCAGCCCACGCCAGAGCTTCCTGTCTGTCGTCGCCACCCCCAGCTCCCCCAGGGACGAGTCCGTCACCTCTAGAATATCATCCATCCACCTTGCCCTCCACTCAGCCCCTCTTCCTTTTGCCCTCCACTCTCCCCAGCATCAGCATCTTCTCCAGGGTGTCCTGTCTTCTCATGATGTGGCCAAAGTATTTCAGTTTTGCCTTTAATATCATTCCCTCAAGTGAGCAGTCTGGCTTGATTTCCTGGAGTATGGACTGGTTTGGTCTTCCTCCAACACCACAGTTCCAAAGCATCTATCTTCCTTCTTGCTGTTGTAAGATTGATCTTACTTGCTGTTAACAGCAGAATAGGAAAACTTACGCCCTTCAAAAGCGGCGTAACAGAAGACCAGCAGCTCATCATATCATACACACACAATCAGGTAAACAATGAAGAAAGAAGCTCAAATAAAATCCTTATTTACAAATAACTTTCAAAATTCAAATGTTCTTGTACCATGCTGAATGTTTTTTCCCCCCTGACTTTCACTCTTGGTCTGTCAAGGGCTGGGCTATGGATATGAATTTCAGGCAAAATCTGCCATTTGTGTGGGTCGCCCGTATTGGAGCTTGTCGCCCCAGTTCTTCTGCCCTTAAAAACCCAGCAAAGGGCCAAGCGAGCCGCCCTGGCCAGCAAGAACACTTGGCCTCTGTGGAATCCCACCGGCTTCAAACCAGCGCTTGAGAAGCAGCGCTCGGCAAAGGGATCTCGAGGGCCAGTCCGGACGCGCCTGCTAGCGCTTGCTCCCCGGAGCCTTCGTTGGGGCAGCATCTGCCACTCCCTGATGCCCGCAAAGGAGCATAAGGCGGCAGAGAGAGGAGAGACTGTGCAGCCCAGCTTTCCCCTCTCTCCTTGCCCAGGCCCTGGGCCAGCTCAGCGCGGGGGAGAGCGAGACCTTCAGCTCGTCAGCCTGTTTCTTTTAAAGCCAAGAGAATCCCCGTGAAGCCACCTGTCGAGCCGCGTCCCGGGTCCCAGGGCCCAGTGCTCCATGAGTCGCCAGGGACGTCTAGGCGGCTTATGGAGGAAGATGCTGCCCTGGAGGAGGTAAAGGGGCTTCCTTCCGACAGTTAGTGGGGCAGCAGGCCAGCTGACTTGTCTCATCTTGGCTTCACCAGCCGGGACTGTTCTCCGGAGGGCCGCCCGCCTAGGAATTGGCAGCGTCCTCCTCGGCACAGAAGCACAAGGCGGCTGGTCCCTCCCTCTGGTGCTGCGATGCTGGTCTGACTTGGTCTCTCTCCTGCTCACCTGGGAAAGAGAAGGCCTGGCCACTGGGCTGGAGGAGAAAAAGGTTGAGCTACATTAAAGTGGAGTCAGCCGTCGGCTCAATCTCGGCCCTCCTGCTGGCAAAGCAAAATGCGGATGCTGCTTAAATCCTGTTAATGGGCAATGAATAAATGGATAAGCAGGAACTGCCACCAGATGAGCACACCCCAGGAATTATGATACTATCGCCTTCTTTACTGATTGGGGAGATGTTGGTTTTGCCCCAGCGCTGGGGCGTCAGTAAAGGTTTCCGCCGGAATGTGGAGACCCACCTTCCATCCCTGAGAGGAGGAAACGCCTCCTGCAGGGCTGAGACTATCCAGCGCACCTCATTGCTTCGGCTGGGTCTCTGAGTCTTGCCCTCGGTTGGGAGCTGCCAGGCGTGCCATGCAGCCTGGCTACAGCTCTGGCACTGAGAAGGCCGGAGAATTCGGAGCAGCCTCCCCGCCCCCACTCCCCGCGCGGCCATGCTGTGCCCAAAGGCAGGCTCATGGTGGGCGGGGAGGTTGCTGCTTGCCCACCCCGGTCTGCTTTACTCAGAGGAAGTGCGCTTGTTTGGCACAGAATCGCTTTCACACATCAGGCTGTCGCAAACAGCCGCGGCCCCACGCTGGGCTTGAGGAGGAAAGCTCTCCGTTGCAGCAGGCGAGGGAGGTGGGCAGCCTCAGTGGTGTCCCTGAGTGGGGAGAACCGAGACAGAGCCCCGCACCTATTGCGTGAGTGTGGGCAAGAACGGAATTCGGCTCCACTCAGCAGGGGAAATGTGACCCGCAGCTGCTGCGTTGACGTGATACACAGGCACGTCCCCGGTGACTCAAAGGCTGAGTGTGAATAATCCTAGTTAGGGTTCTCCTGGTATTTGGGTTGGTTAGTTGGTTCATGTTTTCTGCAAATCTAGGAAATGGGTTAATCCAGGAAGCACAAAGCACTGCCTGTGAGCCAATGGTCCAAGAATGGGTGGTTTGTCCACAGCCCTTTCCTTCCTTGCCCTTTTCGTTGCCACCAGGGGCCCTGATGACTGGACACTGGCCAGGATGACACAAATGACCTCCTTTCCAGATGGCCTGAAGGAGGGTGGGGTGGATGCCTCCCTGTGAGATAGGCGGGGTAGGGAAACACACCACAAGGAGTAGCAGAGCTCTGCTCCATAGACCTTGGCTCTAATCAGAGACTCTGAAAGCCGCTGGTGTTTCCACTTCCCTCCCTCTGATACCAATGAGAGTCAAAACGGGCAATCCTGAGTTTCTTTCTCACTCGCTCCTGTTTCCCGGGGCTGTTTTCCACCTTTTCCTCCAGGCCATCTCCTTGAGGAAGGGAGACTGCTGGCAACCCCGCAGGACTTACCTGCCAGGGAGGCAGAGGCACCCCTAAATGCCAGGCGGTGGAGGACTGGCAGGAGGCAACCATCCTTGTCCTTCTGGTGGGACAGGCCCTTTGCAGAGGGGTCACAATTCCCCGAGGAATTTCAGGTCACCCCAAAAAGAGTCAGATTCAGTACGGATGGGGCTGGGGACTAAACGGACCTAACCATATTTGCCGCCGCCCCCCCCCCCCTTGAAGGATTCAAAAGACTCGGAAGAGAGTGACTGGCTTTCCCCAGCGCTCCGCAACCAGGGAAAACAGGCTGCCTCAGAACAGGGAGCAGCTTTTTCCCCTGGAATCCACGGCCGTCCCCCCCTGTCGCGCTCAACAGGGCTTCTGGAAGGCTTTTCTGGAAGACATTCGTGGCTGTCCAGGGTGGATCCGGGGACAGGGAAGCCCAGGAGGAGCATGGCTGGTTTGTGACATGAACCCTGTCCAGAAACGGAGTGCCGACCGCATCTATGAGCCATGCCTGATGTTGGGCAGAGGGTGCGAGAAGGCTGGCATCCTATGATCAGGGTTCATCAAAATTGCCAGACTGTCTGAAGCAGGTGTAAATGCCAAGAAAGGGGCCGCCCCTTCCAACCTTGGCTACGGTCTCGGCTTGCTCTGGAGATGGGGGAGAGGGGAGGGGGCTCCTGTCCCTCCGCTTTCCCTCCACTCCCTTCCTGATCTGCAGGGAGAATCATGGCCAAGTCCAGCTTCCCGAAATGTCCCGCTGGCCTTCCTTTTTCTGCCTTGCTCTGGGGTGGGGGGTGCCTTGCTTAACCCCAGTTAATGGCAAACCAGCAGCTGAAGAGTGCTGTGGACTTGCTTTTTCGTGCTGTGCTCACAGAGTGTCCCTCCCAGGAAAAGACACACCGGGCAAGCAAGCAGGAAGGCAGGCAGGCATTTCGATCCAGTTGGTTTCAGACCTCGTCTTCCTCACCTGTCCTATTAAGAACGGACAACGTTGCCAAACAGGAACGGGGTGATAGGGAAAAAGGACCACCTTGCCCTTGACCACAAACAAGGGAGGGAGGAGCAGGGGCTGCGCCGGGGCCGAGCCGGAGGGACAGCGGGCTCCCGACAGGTGGTCCCCCTACAGAGCGCCGTACCCGAAGGAGGAGGAGGAGGCCCCCGGCCTATGCGCGGGGCAGGCAGAACCCAAGGCTCCCGCTGTAGCAAGCCCGAGCCCGAAAGTCCTACCTCTACCTGCGCGAAATGTGCTGCTGCTGCTATTATACTGTTGTTGTTGTTGTTGTTGTTGATTGCTTATTCCATAAGCATTTTAGGCACTACTGTAAACTGCTTCAGATTTATATAAATGAGAAAAGGTATCAAATACTCTAAATTAATAATGCCAATCAGAACCACTGACCGTCGCCGCGATGCCTACCCGGGCTTCTCCGGCTGGGGCCCCTTCCTCCTCCAGGGCGACCTCTCCTTCCGTGCCGCTTCCCTTTCCGCAGGGGCCTCTCCCGGCTTCCGTTTTCGCAGCGGTGCCGCGTAACGCTCTATGTACCTGGCGCGCGTTCCGGTTCTCCTTTCCTGGAGAACGGGGTTTCCAGAATGGGTGGCTCGTCCGGCTGAAGAGTTCGAATTACCTTTTGGCTTTCGGGGCCTCTTATTTCACAGCCTGCACCACTTCGACGCTGGTGCCCCATCCTAATTTGTATTCCAGGGAAAAAAGGCTCCGGAGGTTGAACCAGGCAGGAGCTTCGCAGCCGCCTCGGACCCGTCTGTAGCCACTCGCTGTTCCTTTCCTTTGCAGGGAAAAGAGACTTCAGACTGATCGAAATGGAGGTGGGATCCGGCGAACACAAGGAGCCGTGTTGGATAGATGTCTCGATCCTGTTCCAGGCTCACCGCTTCAGATGTTTCGTGGCTTCCGGCTCAGGATTTTCCCTCTCCGCCTGTGAAGCAGCCCAAAGGGCAGAGAAGAGCCCCTCCCGACCGTTCCCGCTCAGCGGAGGGAAAGGGCGCCTTCAGCTTGAGGGGGAACCGGGCTCCTTAAGGGGCGCTACACGGTCACATAGAAGGCGTTGATGTTACTCCTGCCCCGCCGCTACTTAATCTGCAACGGAGAGGGCGAATCTGGCTTGTCCGGGGCCAGGGAGAAAAGGGGGAGTGCTTCCTCTAACGCCCGGGCATTACCTGCCCCTTAGGGTGGCAATGAACCGCTGACTCACGGCTCTGCACAGGGGCTCCATGTCGCCTGTGAGGGGCCGCCCCCGGAGCAGCTGGGAGCAAAGGCGGCGGCCGCCGGGACTTGTGATTTGGGGATTGGGCGCGGATGAACGGAGGGAGTCCGTGTCCCTCGGCGGTCTCCCGGCCCCGCCTCGGGAGCGCCCTCTGAGCTGGGGGCTTTTCATGGCCGCGTGGGGGGCGGCCGATCCTGAGCGTTTACAGGAGACGCCGGGGCTGCAAGCGAGGGCTGCTGGGCAGCCGGGCTTCTCTCTCCTGAAAAGGAAAGCGGCCGTCGACCACTAGCCAACACAGCTGCTAATCCCGAGGGTGGAACCAGAGGAGCGGCTGCAGGTGGTAAGGGCCGGCGAGGCTAGATAGTAGCGCCTGAGGCCAATCTCCGTTTTCCCAGCCCCTCGTCCGACAGAGTAGGAGCTGTCTGGATAAATATTTGGGTCTTGCTGTCCTGATGAAGAGTTTGAGTTTGAGGAACTGCGGCCTTGGGGAGGCTGAGAGGGTGGGAGTCTTCTCCTTGCCTCCCCTCATTCTGGGGGGCGCACAGAGGCGGAAGGCGGAGAAGGACAGAGGTACAGGCGGTTTCTTCTGGATGTGACACGCGACCCGCCCACCCCCGGCAAAGGCCTGTCAGTCACTGCCAGCGGCCACCAATCAGAGGGCTGGAGCCAGAGAATTTTGGCAGGCGGAGATGGCGTCTCAGAGAAAAACGCCTGCAGCTTCGTGCCCCCCTGCGATCTCCGGGTATGCCCAGGCGCCGGGCAGAGGCGACCGAGTGCCCGTCCTCTCGGAAGCACGCCCGTGCCTTTGTGCTGGTCCAAGCGGCCCTCCGACGGGCCCACTGCTGCCCCTGCCCGCGGGGCAATGCTGCCTCCCACAGAGTTGGGGTGCCCCTGCTCCTGGCGCGGCGCCCGGAAAGCGGTGCGCCTGAGCTCAGAACGGTGTAGCCGGAGGGCGGCTGGTGAGAGTCGCGTCAGCTGCTGAGGGCGCGGAATGGACGCCCTGGGGCTGGAGCAGGAGACGGGCCCCACACCGCCGCAGCCCCACGAGCCCATTCGCTTCGGCATCGATCAGATTCTGGGCTGCCCGCCGCCGCAGCAGAGCGGCGGAGCGGAGGCAACCGGGGAACCCGACTTGGCCCTCCAAAGCCGCGGCTACGAGGCGGATTATGGTCCCTCGTGCTCCCTGGGGGCGTACGGCCTCCCGGGGGCCTCAGCTGGCAACGGCGGAGTGATCCGAGTGCCCGCGCACCGGCCGATTCCCTCCGTGTCCGTCCATCCTCCGCCGGCTGGAGCCAGCCTCGCGTTCCCTTGGATGGAGCACAACAGGCGGCTGACGAAGGACCGGATGGCAGGTGAGCAGTTTTCGCAGCTCGGAGCCCTTCAGGGGCTGTTCCGCCCCACCCCAGGAGGCCGATTGCCTAGCCCGACCCGCTTCCACAGGCGCTGGGGCCTGTCCGGCTTGACTCTCTCCACGGGCCTGAGGCTCAGCCTTACCAGAAACGCGTGGCCAAATGTGGGGAGCGCGGGGGTGGGAAGGGCGCGTCGTCCTGCGGGTCCCAGTGAAACTGGGCCAAGCAGGCTGATTCCCAGCCCTGGGGAGGGCGGGAGGAAGGGTGAAGCCCGGGTCCTTCGTCTTGCCTTGGCGCTCGAAGATCGGCTACGCCACCTTTCTGTCTCGGGCCGGAGGACTTCCTAAGACGGCCGGCGGACAAAGGAGGATCCCATTCTCTGGCCGGGGAGGAGCGCCCGTGGGCTGGACGAAGCCTCTTCACGAGGACCAAGAACTTTCCTCGAAGCTGCCCTGGAAAGAATCCCGGATTTGGGAGGGGCGCTGAAGAGGCGACTCGAGGCTCGGGGCCTGGCAAGGGAAAGCACCCCCCGCCAAAGTGGTTCTGAGATACCTCGGGAAAAGCAGGAGCCGCTTTCTCGGGGGAGGAGAAGGGCGTTTCTATCTCGCTCCAAGAAGTCTTAGCTAAGCAGACCTGCATCCGGGTGGGGCGGCGGCGGCGGTGGGCTCATCCCAGCTCTCCAGGCTTGTGGCTCCGACGGAGAAGTAGGGTTCTTTGAGCCCGCCCGGGAAGAGCCTGCAGCCCGAAGCGCCAGCTCTCTGGGGAGGCAAGCGGCGGTCCCTTTCCCTTTGTGGGACGCGCAGCTGGGCCACAGAGGGAGCGCAAGGCCGACCGCCGAGACGGAAGGCAGCTGCGCCGCCTAGATCGCTCTGACCCCCCCGACCCTCCCATGGTAGGGGAGGCAGCCCGCCCCGCTCCCTTTCTCCAGAGCCAAGGAACATCGTAGGGCGCGTTCTGGGAAGGAGCCCGGAAGCTGAGGTCGCCTGCCATCGGTAGCGGCCGTGACTTCCCTCCCTCCGCACTCCCGAATCCTCAGGGTCTCTGCTCTCTCGGTCTGCCCGCAGCCGCGTTGCCGCCCTTCTCCGTGGCCAGGCGGGTCGGCCACCCCTACCAGAATCGCACTCCTCCCAAGCGCAAGAAGCCGCGCACGTCCTTCTCGCGGGCGCAGATCTGCGAACTGGAGAAGCGGTTCCATCGGCAAAAATACCTAGCGTCCGCAGAGCGAGCTGCGCTGGCCAAGGCGCTCAAGATGACCGACGGACAGGTCAAGACGTGGTTCCAGAACCGCCGCACAAAGTGGAGGTACCGGGGCGGTACCGGGGCTGGGTACCGGGGCTGGGCCGAAGGAGCCGGGCATGGCCCGCGGGGCGCTTGGTCTGCGGTCGCCCCCCTCCCCTCGTTTGCGGGGATGCTTGTGGTGGGGGGGAATCGCTGCTGAGCACGTGGATTCTCGTCGGGCGACTGTGCGGGAGGGGCGAGGTTCGGAAAGGGTGCACCCGACTCTCCAGCACCTCGGAGGGTTTGGATAAGGGGCCGATGGCGCGGGGCGGGGGCTCCCTTCTGCTCATGCTCGCAGTCACCAGTTCCAGAGCAGCGAACTCCTGCGTCCCGCCAGCCATGATTTCAGGCTCTGACGCCGTTCCGGTCTCTCCGACAGGCGACAGACGGCAGAGGAGCGCGAGGCCGAGCGCCAGCAGGCCAGTCGGTTGATGCTGCATCTCCCGCCGGATGCCTTCCCGAAGAGTCTGGGGCAGCCACTGCAGCAGGACCCCCTCTGCTTGCACAACGCCTCGCTCTTTGCCCTGCAGAACCTGCAGCCCTGGGCGGAGAACCACGAGGTCACCTCAGTTTCGGGGGCCGCCGCCCTAGTGTAAGCAGAGCCGCGCGCAGACTTGAGGGCGCCTTGCCCGCCCGATCTCCAGTCGCGGGGCTGCCAGAGGCAACCTGAGCTCCCGCCGCTGCTGAGTCCCCGGGAGCAGCTTGCTCGGGAATGGAGTGGATCCATCAGGGCGGCTCCCGAGCCCTCCGCCCAGCAGAGTGCCCCGGACGCCAGGCGGCAAGGAGACCTTGCAGAGCGGCCGGCTGGGTTAGGGGGCGGCTGGGCTCCGGCCAGCCTTGTGCGCTCCGCAGACCACACCCACGGGAGACGTGGGGCTTGCAGGGGGACTCAAGGCTGCCTCTCCTCCGCATGCAAAGTCCAGGAAGTGCGAGCCCAAAGCAAGGCAGACGGGGAGTTGTGGAGAGGGCCGGCCGGCCGGCCAGCCAGCAGTCTTTACCCATTCCTCCGGCCAGCGTGTCTTTCCACGACCTTCCACTTGAATGCCCTGCGTTGGGTCACGCATGGGACATCCGCCTCTCCCCTTCGAAGGCCAGCCTCGTTGCCTCCCACTCAGGAGGCACAAAGGAAGCCGCATCTCCCCTTGGTCCCTTTGCCCGGGGGCCAGAGGGACGTTAGAGACCCAGCCTGCAAAGAGGCTGCGCGGGATCCGGCCGAAGGCGAATTCCGGGTCGAGGCGCAGCAGCCGTCACTCTCGCCGCTACCACGGCCAGCCCTACGGAACGGGAGAGCGGAAACCGCATTGCCAGTGCCCCTCCAGCTCGCTGCCGCTCCTCTCGCTTACTCCTGCTTTCCTGTCGCTCTCCCTGTTTTGCCCCAGAACCAGGCCCAAAGCGGGCTGGGAGGAATGCGGTGGCATCGTCACCACGAAAGAGTGCCTTGCGCTGTGGACCACCTCCGGTGTCGATGCCGCGACGGCTGGGTCTCTGCCTTGGGAGTCGGACCGCACAGTGCGGCATCCTCAAGGGAGTCTCCCCTCCCCTGCGCGAGCCCCCGAGGCTCCTCCTGAGGCAGGTTCTGCGGAAGCGCCAGCCAAGGGGCTGTCCCAGCAGCACCCCCGGCCACGGGGCTGCTGGGCCCCCGGAGCACTCCGCTCTCTCCCCCAGCTTCGTTCTGGGAATCAGCAGGTGCTTTTGCTGCACTGGCCGGGCAGCGGCTTGGCAGGGTGGGCCACGGTGGCCACTTGCGCTCCCCCGAATTAGCCTTGCCTCTTCCGGGCCCGGCCACCGCTCTCGTCCCCTCTGCCCGGAGCACCTTGGAAGCATGCAGGCCGAACTTTCAGGCCCAGGAGAAGGATCCGTTGACAGAGCTCCACGGCGGCTTGGGCACCTCTGTGGAGCGCGGGCGGACTTCGAGTGCCCGAGCCCGTCCCAGAGCTTGAGGCACAGCGGCCAGACCCGCCTGAGTGGTTTGCGACTCTGCGCGAGAGCCTGGAGGCAAGGAACGAGGTTAGGGCGGAAAAGTGGCGGTGCTCCCAATTTGCCTGTTAGCAAAGCGCACCGGCTGCAATCAGGAGGCGGCGCGGGGCAGCGGCCGGGAGACTGTCCGGGATGGGCGGCAGTCGCAGCCTCGCTCGGCAGGGATCGTGGCTCTGGGCACAGCTGGGAAGCCTGGGCAGGTGGCGAGCAGGGAGGTGGCCCGCCACCAGGTGAGGACATAGGGGCTCCCGTGCCTCTTCCTACCCGCCTACCGGCCGGTTGCCCTTCACTGTAGGCTGAGAGCCGGGTGCAGAGGCCCCACCCCCTTCCTTTGCGCCCCCAACCCCACCCCCTTCTTTCTCCCGCTCCCCCGATTGCCTTTTGGCGCAAGAACGGCGTGCTGGGCTCGGGGAACCGGTCCCCTTTGTGCAGGCCCATCGCCTTGTGCAGAGACGGGTCTGCGGGTGCAGCTCTTTGTGCATCGTAGGTGCTGTGGCCCTCTTTGCCAGCGAAGGCTGTTGGGGATTCAGTCCGAAGGACCACGGCGCTGAGGAGAAAACTGTTTATTGCAATGATTGTTGGGTTCCCCTTTACAAGAAAGAGGGATCCCGAACAATGGCAAAGCAAAGATTTGCATAGGAGTTGAAAGCTACAAGAGGGAGATCCTAGATCGGCTGGCCAGTTTGGGAAAGCCGGCGGGTCCTGGCCAGTGTACCTGGGGCGAGCTCTATGGTTAGGCCAAGTGGGCTTTTCAGGGGGGCAGCGGAGCCCCCTTGGGAAGGAGGTGGAAGGTTGTGGTTTCTGTAGGTTGCAATTTCCTTGTTAGGTCAATTTGGATGTGATGAGATTAGGCAAAGAGATGAACTGGGTTTGAGCCTGGGACGGGGGAGTGGGGGGAGAGGGTGCAGTCTCCATTTTGTTTGTTAGGCTTATTTTCTCCAAAGGCCAGAGCAGAAAACTTGGGGGCCCATCCCAGGAAGGATTTGGCTCAACATCACTTCCTACAAGGCTGGGTCACCATTTTTTTGCCAGCACCTGAGGAAGGGCCTAGGTTCGTCCCCTGTTCCTTGTGGTTCTGGCCTGCCTTGCAGTGTCAGAGTAAGAACAGTAAGAACAGTAATTACAATGAAGTAAGTTAGAACAGAAAAAGTGAAAAAGAAATAACATAAAAAGCTAAATGTGCAATAAGAAACAAAAATAGAAGAAAATAGAAAAAGAAAGAGAAAGCCATAAAGACATAAAGAAGTGGCTTCCGATATTCTTCACAGCACTTATAAGTACAATTATATTTTAACCTCTCTCTCTAAAGTTACATCATAACTCTCTTCTTCCTATAATCTATCCTGTCTAATCATCAAAACCATAAATCAAGTTCATTTTTTTCATTTTTACACAAAAAGTCCATAAAGGGTTTCCAGTCACCAATAAATGTATCTGTTGTCTTTTCTCTAATCAAAGAAGTTGGTTTATCCATCTTAGCAAGATCTGTCAATTTCACCAGCCATTCCTCCGTAGTGCATCTTTGTACACTATCTTTGTGCATACAAAAATCTTGCCAAAATACTCAGATATTGAAATAATTTTCCATGACACTTTTTTGTGTATCCATCAATCCTAAAAGGAAAGGTTCTGGCTTCAATTGAATAGTAATCTTTAAAATCCTCTGCATCAATGTATGTATTTGAGTCCAATTTTTTTTAGCTTTTTTACATGTCCACCAAGCATGATAGAATGTCCCTTCAAGTGCCTTTATGCATTCTAGATAATTTCTCTGGCATCATGTACCAACAATACATCATGGTTGTTGCTATGTGAGATGGGCGGTGAAGAAATATGATAAATAAATAAATAAATTTTATGAAAGTTGTCTTTAAGATAACAATGTAAATTTCAACCCTTTTAATCATATATATTCCCGTTGCTCCATCTGTATGGAATGCTTAGCCCACTTTATCATACATTCTTTAACCTGTTCTTCCTCTGTTTCAAATTTTAACAAAAATTTATACATTTTAGCAAATATATGTTCATAATTGGTGCACAATTGTACTTCAAATTCCGTCTTGTTTTACTTCATACCATAAGTCTTTTTCTCCATTTTGAATCTTTCTGATAACAGTAAATGTTGCAGAGTGCTGGAGAGCGTTTGGCCTGAGAGATCAGAAAAATCACACACCAGGCATTTCTATAAAAATAAATTTATTTACAGAAAGCACAAAAACATATTTTCAAGCTGTGCATTCACAAGCGCTCAGAGAGGACTGGGAAGAGAGGCAGGTAGAAAGGAAACTGAAACTAACAAGCCCAGGCAAGCTGCCCTCCAGGCAAATCAGGAGCTTTTACCTTATATGGTCATGCCTTTTCACCCCCAAAATGAAGGATACTTAAGTTTGACCTTCTGACTCTGCCAGAGTGATTTGTTACCATAGTAACCTTAATGACTTTACAGCCAAAAGCAGAAAAAAACAAATACCAACAGTAAATGGGAAAACCATTGACAATTATATCATTCTGCCATTAGTTGCTCTTTATTTAATTTTATATTCCCCTTGATGATTTTCCAATAATTCCTGGTATATTAACCATTTGTCTTTGCCTGCTGTTTCTCTTCTGTGGAATGCTTCTTGAGCTGAGATCCACAGAGATATTTTCAGGCACAACCTGGGTTTATATCGATTCCATATTCACAATGTGGCACGTCTAATAAAATTATTTTTAAAACCCATACACATTTTATCGTACCATAAGTATCCCTGCCATCCAAACCTCGGGTTGTGGCCTTCTAACTTTAAAACACTCATTCTTTCATCCAGACCAAACAACAAGCTGCAAAATACAATTTCAAATCTAGTAAACCAAATCCTCCTCTTTCCTTTGCATCCTGTAACACTTTATAAAACATGTTTTTTTCCCCTTGTCATACAAATTTAGGTATATCATTTTGCTATTGTTTAAATGGTACATCAGTTGTCAAAACAGGTATTGTCTGAAACAAAAACATCGTTTTAGGCAATACATTCATTTTATCACAGCAATTCTCCCCAACAGTGACAATTTGAATTTCTCCCATCTCAGCATGTCCTTAATTTCATTCCATGTCTTAACATAATTATTTTGAAATAAAATACAATTCATATTTGTCATAGTAATACCCAAGTATTTTACTTGTTTCTCAATCTTAAAACCAGTTTTCTCCACCAGTTCTATTTGATCTTCTAATTTCATATTTTTCGTGAACACCTTTGTCTTCTTATTATTAATCTTAAAACCTGCTAACTTACCAAAGTCCTTTAATTTTCCCATTAATGTTTCTACTCCTAGTGGATCTTTCAAAACACAAAATCATCTGTAAATGCCCTTAACTTATAAGTTTCTTTTTAAATTTTAACTCCTGTGATTCTCTCATCTTGTCCCTTTTTGAATCTCACATGGTTTTGCTAGTTCTCCATTAACAATTATTTGTGCTTTCTGTGAAGTACAAATTGATCTTACCCATTAAATAAAATTATCTCCAAGGTCCATATGTTCCAGAACTCTAAACAAGAACATCCAATTCAAATTGTCAAAGGCCTTCTCTGCATCTAAGAATATCATTGCAGCTTGTTTTTCATTATGTTGCTCTAGTACTCCAGAATATCCAAAAGATTTCCAATATTATCTCGTAATTGTGTTTTAGGTAAAACCCACATTGATCTTCATGAATAAAGTCCTGTAAAATTATCTTCAACCTTTCAGCCAAAATTGTGATAAACAATTTACAGTCATTATTCAATAAAGATATTGGTTGATAATTTCTTACTAAAGTCAAATCTTGTGCCTCTTTAGGTATTAATGCTATATTAATACCTAATGCTTTCCAGCTATTAGGAATCTTTCCATTCCGTAGAATAATATTCATCATTTGTTGTAAAGGTTGTAAAAGCTCATCCTCAAGACATTTATAGTAAGAGGCCAGCAGCCCATCTGGACTAGGTGCCTTTCCTGTTTTAGTCTTTTTAATAGCTTCACATAGTTCCCTTATTGTTATAGGTCCATTCAATTTTTTTCTTTGATTCTCCATAATCTTTGGTAAATTCTGTTTATGTAAATATTCATCCACCTTTTCTGAGGAAATTTCTTAACTTTTATATAAAGTAGTATAATATTGATGAAACACTTTTTGCATATTTGCATTATCTGTTATTACAGTATTTCCTTCTTGTAACTTCAATATCATTTTCTTTTCTTTTCCTTTTCGCAGCTTATATGCCAACCATTTCCCCAGTTTATTTGCAAATTCAAAATGTCTTTGTTTTGCATATTTAATCTTTCTTTCCATCTCTCTCACTGTTAACATAGATAACTGCCTCGGTAAAAGCTTAATTTGGTGAGTAATATTTGTCATCCCTGGAGATTTTTAAAATTCTTCTCCCTTTTTTTATCTCTTCCAGAATCATTTGTATTTTCTCTTGCCTTTTCTTTTTAAGTTTGCTATTACGTTGTATAAAATAACCTCTTACAAAAGCTTTACTTGCATCCCAAACCATCCTTACGTTTGTGCCTTTATTAAGATTATTCTCAAAAAATTCTTTTAACTTCTTTTTGTAATCCTCCACTACCATTTCCTTTTGTAATAACATCTCATTCAATCTCTACCCAAAAGATCCATTTTTCCTTTTAAAAGTTAAAAATCATTGGATTGTGATCTGAAAAGGTCTTTGATAATGTCTCCACTTTATGAACATTATGAACTTTATGAACTTTATGAATATTAAAGTCTTAGAAATCCAAATCATATCTATTCTTGAAAAAGATCTATGTCTTTTGGAAAAATAAGTATATTATTTTGAGTCATCATTTTTATATTTCCATGCATCAACAAGCTCTAAATTATCCATTAAATTAAAAAAAAAAGGTACTTTACCTGGTGTATTTTTAATATTTTTCACAGAAGTTCAGTTTTTTTGTGGGGAAACCACTCCATTCCAATTTCCCAGGAGACACCAATTTTCATAAAAAAAAGTCCAGTAATTTTTCCATAAGTCCTTTATAAAATGCTGTTTTATCTTCACTTGGGGCATAAATGTTGGCATTTCTTTGTTTTTGTTTGGACCAAGCCACTAGGTTACCATGGTAATTGAGTACTTTCTTAAGTATCAGCAGGGTGAAGAGGTCGAACTTAATTGTCCTCAGTTTGGGTGTTAATAGCTGCATTGCCTGGGGGAGGGCAGCTTGCCTGGACTTTAGTTTTGCTTTTGTAGCCTTGCATCCCAGTTCTTCCCCATCCTCTCTGAGCATGTGTGAATGCACAGCTTGTAAAATATGTTTTTGTGCTTTCTGTAAATAAATTTATTTTTATAGAAATGCCTGGTGTGTGATTTTTCTGATCACTCTGGGCAAAATGCTTTCTAGCACTCTGACAGGTTATGGGCCCAGTTCAGAGAGAGCAGAGAGATCAGCTCCACACCTCATGCACATTTTTAAAGGCAGGTAGCAAAGACCTGTGAAGATTTTTCCTTGGAGCCGCCTGGTGGTTTTCCAGCCACTGCCAGTCTGCAGGACAAAGAAACCAGCTGAGGTGACTTGCAAAAGAAGGAAGAAGCCATGGCTGCCTCCCAGCCCTCAGCGATGCCTTTTGAGCCCCTATCAGAGACCAACTACTTGAATTGGGCCCTGAAGATGGAAATGTATCTTCACAGAGAGAATCTTTGGATGCCAGTTGGTGAGCAAACCCCCCAAAATCACAGTGCTGAATGAATTGACAGGATGAGTGCGTTGAAGCCACCATTATCCTGGGAGTTGAGGACAATCAGCTAGTGCACATGTGTGGCATGCAGTTTGCAAAGCAACTTTGGGACACTTTGAGAGATTTATATGTAAAGGCAACAGCAGGGAGTAAAGTTACCCTGACAAAAAAGCTGTACAAAGCCTACCTTGCAGAAGGAGATAGCCTTCCTGAGCACCTGCATTACATTCAGCAGCTGTTTGTTGAGTTGCAGGAGAGAGGAATGGAATTTACACCTCTCACAAAATCCTATATCCTCCTGTCCTCCCTGAATGAAACGTGGGACACGCTGATTTGTACTCTGGAGGCTATGCCTGAAGCAGACCTCACCCCATCGTATGTTACACAGCACTTACTCGCTGAATGGGAGAAGAGAGAGGAAAGATCCCCCCCCCATCTCTTCTGGAAAGCTGCAATACCAGAAAACAAGGGAAAAGAAGGGAAAGGAAGCTGAGGCCACAGCACTAGCCAGCCAGCGATGCTTCACCTGTGGTTCAGCTGGACATTTGCAGAAAGACTGTGCCTTGAGACCCAAGTGTAGAAAGACGAAGAAGAACACAAGGGCAACACAGAAGAAGGCTCTTCAGACAACCCAAATTGCACAGGTTGCTGAGAAGGGTAATTCTGATGTATGGGTGTTAGATTCTGGGGCCAATTGTCATTTATGTAATTGTAAAAGCTCTTTTGTGTCACTGTCGAAAACTGAAAGACAAAGTGTATCTTTGGCTGATGGGTCTGTGACCAAAATTATGGGACAAGGTGACTGTAATGATTGCCTATTCTAGAACACTATCAACGTTACGATGTACAGTGCACATTGAAACAGTGAACATGACAGTGACTTGTATTTATCCTGCTTGGGAGAAACTGTAAAAGGTGTGTTGTATGTTCCAAGTTTACAGTCAAACCTTTTATCTGTGGCACAATTAGCTGCAACAGGGTATATCATAACATTTAAGAAAAATGGTTGTGAGATACATAAAAATGGGAAATTGTGTGCTACTGGTTTGTTAAAAGACTCTTTGTACATTGTGCAAAATGCAAGGAAGCCAAGCTGCAAGGCTGCAGTTGGCAACACTCCAACTCATGACCAATGTGTACACCTGATGCACAGGAGATTTGGTCAGGCTAATTGCAGGTATATAGCACAAATGCCACAGCTGTGTGCTGACCTGAAGATAAAACCCTGTGACAAATACTTCACTGTGTAGTTTGCAAAGAGTGCAAAATGCTAAAAGCTCCTGTGAGTAAGCACAGTGACAGAGTTACAACTAGACTTCTAGAAGTTGTACACTCTGACATTATTGGTCCTTTTGCTCCAAGTCTTGGACAAGCAAGGTATGCAATGACCATCATTGATGATTTCTCAATATACACATTTATCTACATCTTAAAACATAAAGATGAGGCATTTGAGAAATTCAAAAGTTTTGTGACATGGGCAAATGGAAAATTCCCAAGGCCTATATCTGCACTCCAATGTGATAGAGGAGGAGAGTACCATTCTCACAAATTCAAAAGCTTCCTAGCAGAAAAGGGGATAGAACAAATTCTTTCTAACTCTTACACCCCCCAGCAAAATGGTGTTGCTGAAAGAAAGGGCAGAACTTTGCAAAATGCAATGGAATGCATGCTTAAAGATCCACATTTATCCTTTAAGTATTGGGGAGAGGCAATGTCCACTGCCTGTTATGTGCAAAACAGATTGTATAACTCTGTGATTCAGGACACTCCATTCCATTTGTTTTATAGTGTGAAACCAAAGGTAAACTTGTTGAGGTTTTCCTACTAATAGATTAAGCTGCTATTGTGCCTAGTCATTTTGGCCAGGTGAAAAGGTTGCAAGTGATTGTCTCCTCTCACGTGCTTCATGCAAATCACCTGGGGGGGAGAAAACCTGCCCGGACTTGTTCTTACTTCCTTTTTCTTTTTCTCTCTGCCGGCAATGTAGCCAAGCAAGGCTTGCTCCAAAGGGAGCTAAGTCCTTTAAAATATGTTTTGCTTTTGTTTTGCTTTCTGTAAATAAATTATTTTTATAGAAATGCTTGGTGTGTGCCTTTTTTGACCTCTCCTGGGCTAAAGGCTTTCCCAGCATCTGCCAACAAAACTATCTTGAGTGTTTGGTAGCACTGCATGGGTTCATATTCCAAAACAACAGAGAAGGAAAGGAGGCCCCACAACAAAGAAAGCCATCTTTGTTGGCTATGAACAAAGCCAAAGGAGCTACAGGTTCGTAGTGGGAGAGAAATTGATAATTAGCAAAAGCGCTTCTTTTGCTGAGCAAAACTGGGGGAGATTAAATTCTAGCTCTCCAGTTGATTTAACCACAAGAGAACAGCAAGGACTTGCTGATGGTGATCTTTTGCCTAGTGAGGACATTAAACCAGAAAAGCAAACTGAACATCTGTCTGATGAGATAGATGCTTCTCAGGAAAGTGATAGGAGTCAAAATTTAAGCCTTGTATTACCTCGCAGATCTCAGAGGAGTAATAAAGGCGTTCCTCCATCACATTTTCAGGCTGAAACAGTAAAGGCTTTTCACATATTCACAGAACCTGAGTCCTTAGAACAAGTGAATGCTTTACCACCTGAAATTGCACAAAATTGGCATTCTGCCATGCAACAGGAATTAGCATCCTTGAAAGAAAATAAAACATGGAAACTGGTAAATCTACCTCCCAATGAACCCAACCTCTAGGTTGTAGGTGGGTTTTCAAACTGAAAAGGGATGCTGATGGCAAAATCCAAAAATATAAAGCAAGGTTGGTTGCAAAAGGGTTCACTCAAAGGAAAGATTTAGACTTTGACAAGACTTTTGCACCAGTTACTAAAGGTGAATCAATTAGATTACTGTTAAAAGTTGCTGCACTAAAAGGAATGTCAATTAACCACTATGACATTCAAACCGCATTTCTCTATGGTGATTTAGACCACAGATTATACATGCAGCAACCCCCTGGCTATGAAAAAGGGGAGAATCTGGTCTGTGAACTGCAGAAGTCGGTCTATGGGTTAAAACAGCCTGCTAGATCCTGGAACCAAAAATTAGATGAAAAACTGCAGAATTTTGGTTTTGAAAAAGGAAAAGCAGGTCCATGTGTATATGTGAAGAAAGACAAACAAGGCTGTATGTATCTGTGCATTTATGTTGATGATTTGCTGCTGTTCACATCAACAGAAAAACAAAGACTTGATTTTGAAGCCTGCATGAAAAGCCATTTCACATTAAAAAGCCTTGGAACAGTAACAAATTACCTAGGCTTGGAAATACACAGGGAGAAGGATGGTAGCTTTCTGTTAAGCCAATGTAGTAAAATTCAAAAGCTCCTAGAGGATTAACATACAGAGTTGACAAAGAAAATTGGTTTGTGTCTTACTCCTTAGCAAAACTAAGGGGAGTGTTGGCATTTCTTTGTTTTTGCTCAGACCAAGCCACTAGGTTACCATGGTAATTGAGTACTTTCTTAAGTATCAGCAGGGTGAAGAGGTCGAACTTAACTGTCCTCAGTTTGGGTGTTAATAGCTGCATTGCCTGGGGGAGGGCAGCTTTCCTGGACTTGTTTTAGTTTCCCTTTTGTAGCCTTTCAGCACAGCGTCTCTTCCCAGTGCTCTCTGAGTGCGTGTGAATGCACAGCTTGTAAAATATGTTTTTGTGCTTTCTGTAAATACATTTATTTTTATAGAAATGCCTGGTGTGTGATTTTTCTGATCTCTTGGGCCAAACGCTTTCTAGCACTCTGACAATAAATTCCCAGTATCAAAGTCTTAGCCCCCTGTAGATTAACTTCTACCCCAACATATCTGCCATGATCATTAGTCAATATAAGTTTTGGATATATTTCAGGATTTCTATACAAGACAACACTTTTTTTTCATTCCTACTGAAATAAATCTTCACCGAGATTTTTGTGACTCAGATATTTTATATCTTTTTCCCCAATATGTATTTCTTGTAAGTAAATCACATCTTGTTTTAATTTTTTCAAATAATAATTTTTTCTCTTTAGAGGAGCATTTGCTCCATTTATATACCACATTTATTTATTTATTTATCAAATTTCTATTACCGCCATTCTCTCCCAAAAGGGGGACTCTGGGCAGTTTACAGTAAAATTAAGAATTAAAACCATATAAATTGCAATATAACAAACCAATAAATAAGGATAAAACAGATACAAAATCCAAAGGCAAAGATCTTATTCATTGAGGAGAGATCTACAGTGCTAGCCACCCACAAGTAGAACTGTTGCCCCTCCCAACCCAAGTGAGGTGGCAGAACCAGGTTTTCCAGTTCTTCCAGAAGGCTGGGAGAGAAGGGGCCCACCTCACCTCTGGGGGCAGAATATTCCAGAGGGCGGGTGCCACTGCAGAGAAGGCCTGCCTCCTGGGCCCCGCCAAGTGGAATTCCCTTACCGGTGGGGTTTGCAGCATGCCCTCTCTGCATAACTGGGTGGGATGGGTCAATGTTAAGGGGATTTGGGGGGAGATGGGCAGTGGCAAAATTTGATTAAATAAATAAATAAATAAACCTGGCCCTATGCCATGTAGAGCTTTAAAGGTAATAACCAACACCTTGAATTGGACCTGGAAGCAAACTGGCACCCAGTGCAGCTTGCTCAGCAGTGGTGTCACATGTACCAATCTTGGGGCACCGATAACTGCCCACGTGGCCGCATTCTGGACCAGTTGAAGCTTCCAGTTACTCTTCAAGGGTAGCCCCATGTAGAGTGCATTGCAATAGTCTATGTGGGAGATGACCAGGGCATGAGCGACTGTTCAGAGGGCATCTGTCCTAATGACAGTATCTCGATCCAGGAAAGGGCGTAACTGGTGCACAACATGGAGTTGCGCAAAGGCCCTTCTGGCCACAACTGCCACCTGCTCTTCAAGCAGGAGCCATGAGTCCAGGAGGACCCCCAAGTTATTCACCAGGTCTGTCTGGGGCAGTGCAACCCCATTCAGAACCAAGGATGATAACTTCCCGAATACAGAGGAGCTGTCAACCCACAGCCACTCCATCTTACCAGGGTTCAGCTGAAGCCTGGTAAGCATTAAGCATTTATAATCCATAGTTAGGCCAAGAGTTTAGAAAGGTCAATACCTGTTGCACCCAACGTGGAATCCTCTTCTGTGTCTTGTATCTGTTGCGGCATTTGTTTGGTCGCCATCTGCCATTGTCACTTCCATTTAAATTTCCTCCAATTCTTCTTTAAATTTCTCAAAAAAATCTCTTGCACAGAGTTCAGTCTGAATCTCTGCTGTTTAAAGGTAAAAACACCCCTTTGAGTGTTGGTAGAGTGCTAGAAAGCATTTGGCCCAGGAGAGATCAGAAAAGTCACACCAGGCATTTCTATAAAAATAAATTTATTTACAGAAAGCACAAAAACATATTTACAGGCTTCTGCATTCTCACATGCTCTCTGAGAGCTGCTTACTCTCTACATGCCTAAAGAGAAGGAAACTGAAACCAAGCTAACTGCCCTTGCTTCAGGCTATTAACAACTATTAACACCTGAAAAGAAGACAATTAAATTAAAGAAGACAACCTCCTCACCTGGCCAAAATCATTTGTTACCACAGTAACCTTAATCTGTAGCAGAAAGCAATATACCAAACACTCCCCTTTTTATGCTACAAAATGAGATGCGGACCAATTTGCTTTGTTAACTCTTTGTGTCTTGGTACAGCATGAGGTTTGGTTAAAATATCAGCA
The DNA here is from genome assembly GCF_035149785.1 of Candoia aspera. NCBI lineage: Eukaryota > Metazoa > Chordata > Lepidosauria > Squamata > Candoiidae > Candoia > Candoia aspera. Next base: position 78,482,271 of record NC_086160.1, read on the forward strand.
ATCATGTCTTTTGATTTGCAATATTTCAACATTATTTCTCCTTTGGCTATCATATCTTTGATATATTGATATCTAATATTGATATGTTTTGTCCTATTCCTGCAGGCTTCAGATTTTGCCTTAGCAATGCAAGCTTGATTATCCTCATAAACAGTTATAGGCTGGTTCACTTCCATGCCTATGTCTTTTAACAAATGTTTAAACCATATAACCTCATTACAGGTTTGTGTTAGAGAATAAAACTCTGCTTCTGCAGTGGAAAGAGCAACAAGTGTTTGCTTTCTAGAATACCAGCCTAAGCTTGACCCAGCAAATTGAATTAAAATCCCAGAAGTGGATTTCCTGTCACTGACATCTGCTCCCCAGTCAGAATCAGCAAAAGCCTGCAATTTCTCTGTTCCTGAGGCATTTAGCTTCAGGCAATAATTCTTTGTTCCTTGCAAATACCTCATTAACCTCTTCAGTGCTGCTTTTCCAGTAGATGTAGGCTTCTCTACCTGTCTACTAAAAATGGCCACAGAATTTGAGATATCTCGGCAAGAGTGATTTGCACTGTACAGTAAACTTCCAATTGCAGATCTATATTTCTCTGCTTCAGTTAATTGAGTTTCTCCTATATCTTTCTGAAAATCTGTTATCATCGGAGTAGAGACTGGTTTACAGTCTTGCATATTAAAATCCTCTAGGAACTTTTGAATTTTACTACATTGGCTTAACAGAAAGCTACCATCCTTCTCCCTGTGTATTTCCAAGCCTAGGTAATTTGTTACTGTTCCAAGGCTTTTTAATGTGAAATGGCTTTTCATGCAGGCTTCAAAATCAAGTCTTTGTTTTTCTGTTGATGTGAACAGCAGCAAATCATCAACATAAATGCACAGATACATACAGCCTTGTTTGTCTTTCTTCACATATACACATGGACCTGCTTTTCCTTTTTCAAAACCAAAATTCTGCAGTTTTTCATCTAATTTTTGGTTCCAGGATCTAGCAGGCTGTTTTAACCCATAGACCGACTTCTGCAGTTCACAGACCAGATTCTCCCCTTTTTCATAGCCAGGGAGTTCCTGCATGTATAATTTGTGGTCTAAATCACCATAGAGAAATGCGGTTTGAATGTCATAGTGGTGAACTGACATTCTTTTGAGTGCAGCAATTTTTAACAGTAATCTAATTGATTCACCTTAGTAACTGGTGCAAAAGTCTTGTCAAAATGTAAATCTTTCCTTTGAGTGAACCCTTTTGCAACCAACCTTGCTTTATATTTTTGGATTTTGCCATCAGCATCCCTTTTCAGTTTGAAAACCCACCTACAACCTAGAGGTTGGGCTCATTGGGAGGTAGATTTACCAGTTTCCATGTTTTATTTTCTTTCAAGGATGCTAATTCCTGTTGCATGGCAGAATGCCAATTTTGTGCAATTTCAGGTGGTAAAGCATTCACTTGTTCTAAGGACTCAGGTTCTGTGAATATGTGAAAAGCCTTTACTGTTTCAGCCTGAAAATGTGATGGAGGAACGCCTTTATTACTCCTCTGAGATCTGCGAGGTAATACAAGGCTTAAATTTTGACTCCTATCACTTTCCTGAGAAGCATCTATCTCATCAGACAGATGTTCAGTTTGCTTTTCTGGTTTAATGTCCTCACTAGGCAAAAGATCACCATCAGCAAGTCCTTGCTGTTCTCTTGTGGTTAAATCAACTGGAGAGCTAGAATTTAATCTCCCCCAGTTTTGCTCAGCAAAAGAAGCGCTTTTGCTAATTATCAATTTCTCTCCCACTACGAACCTGTAGCTCCTTTGGCTTTGTTCATAGCCAACAAAGATGGCTTTCTTTGTTGTGGGGCCTCCTTTCCTTCTCTGTTGTTTTGGAATATGAACCCATGCAGTGCTACCAAACACTCAAGATAGTTTTGTTGGCAGATGCTGGGAAAGCCTTTAGCCCAGGAGAGGTCAAAAAAGGCACACACCAAGCATTTCTATAAAAATAATTTATTTACAGAAAGCAAAACAAAAGCAAAACATATTTTAAAGGACTTAGCTCCCTTTGGAGCAAGCCTTGCTTGGCTACATTGCCGGCAGAGAGAAAAAGAAAAAGGAAGTAAGAACAAGTCCGGGCAGGTTTTCTCCCCCCCAGGTGATTTGCATGAAGCACGTGAGAGGAGACAATCACTTGCAACCTTTTCACCTGGCCAAAATGACTAGGCACAATAGCAGCTTAATCTATTAGTAGGAAAACCTCAACAAGTTTACCTTTGGTTTCACACTATAAAACAAATGGAATGGAGTGTCCTGAATCACAGAGTTATACAATCTGTTTTGCACATAACAGGCAGTGGACATTGCCTCTCCCCAATACTTAAAGGATAAATGTGGATCTTTAAGCATGCATTCCATTGCATTTTGCAAAGTTCTGCCCTTTCTTTCAGCAACACCATTTTGCTGGGGGGTGTAAGAGTTAGAAAGAATTTGTTCTATTCCCTTTTCTGCTAGGAAGCTTTTGAATTTGTGAGAATGGTACTCTCCTCCTCTATCACATTGGAGTGCAGATATAGGCCTTGGGAATTTTCCATTTGCCCATGTCACAAAACTTTTGAATTTCTCAAATGCCTCATCTTTATGTTTTAAGATGTAGATAAATGTGTATATTGAGAAATCATCAATGATGGTCATTGCATACCTTGCTTGTCCAAGACTTGGAGCAAAAGGACCAATAATGTCAGAGTGTACAACTTCTAGAAGTCTAGTTGTAACTCTGTCACTGTGCTTACTCACAGGAGCTTTTAGCGTTTTGCACTCTTTGCAAACTACACAGTGAAGTATTTGTCACAGGGTTTTATCTTCAGGTCAGCACACAGCTGTGGCATTTGTGCTATATACCTGCAATTAGCCTGACCAAATCTCCTGTGCATCAGGTGTACACATTGGTCATGAGTTGGAGTGTTGCCAACTGCAGCCTTGCAGCTTGGCTTCCTTGCATTTTGCACAATGTACAAAGAGTCTTTTAACAAACCAGTAGCACACAATTTCCCATTTTTATGTATCTCACAACCATTTTTCTTAAATGTTATGATATACCCTGTTGCAGCTAATTGTGCCACAGATAAAAGGTTTGACTGTAAACTTGGAACATACAACACACCTTTTACAGTTTCTCCCAAGCAGGATAAATACAAGTCACTGTCATGTTCACTGTTTCAATGTGCACTGTACATCGTAACGTTGATAGTGTTCTAGAATAGGCAATCATTACAGTCACCTTGTCCCATAATTTTGGTCACAGACCCATCAGCCAAAGATACACTTTGTCTTTCAGTTTTCGACAGTGACACAAAAGAGCTTTTACAATTACATAAATGACAATTGGCCCCAGAATCTAACACCCATACATCAGAATTATCCTTCTCAGCAACCTGTGCAATTTGGGTTGTCTGAAGAGCCTTCTTCTGTGTTGCCCTTGTGTTCTTCTTCGTCTTTCTACACTTGGGTCTCAAGGCACAGTCTTTCTGCAAATGTCCAGCTGAACCACAGGTGAAGCATCGCTGGCTGGCTAGTGCTGTGGCCTCAGCTTCCTTTCCCTTGTTTTCTGGTATTGCAGCTTTCCAGAAGAGATGGGGGGGGGATCTTTCCTCTCTCTTCTCCCATTCAGTGAGTAAGCGTTGTGTAACATACGATGGGGTGAGGTCTGCTTCAGGCATAGCCTCCAGGGTACAAATCAGCATGTCCCACGTTTCATTCAGTGAGGACAGGAGGATATAGGATTTTGTGAGAGGTGTAAATTCCATTCCTCTCTCCTGCAACTCAACAAACAGCTGCTGAATATAATGCAGGTGCTCAGGAAGGCTATCTCCTTCTGCAAGGTAGGCTTTGTACAGCTTTTTTGTCAGGGTAACTTTACTCCCTGCTGTTGCCTTTACATACAAGTCTCTCAAAGTGTCCCAAAGTTGCTTTGCAGACTGCATACCTCGCACGTGGACTAGCTGATTGTCCTCAACTCCCAGGATAATGGTGGCTCTAGCCCGCTCATCCTGTCTCAGCCATTCAGCATTGTGATTTTGGGGGGTTTGCTCACCAATTGGCAGCCAAAGATTCTCTCTGCGAAGATACATCTCCATGTTCAGGGCCCAATTCGAATAGTTGGTCTCTGATAGGTGCTCAAAAGGCATCGCTGAGGACTGGGAGGCAGCCATGGCTTCTTCCTTCTTTTGCAAGTCACCTCAGCTGGCTTCTTTGTCCTGTAGACTGGCAGTTGCTGGAAAATCTCCAGGCGGCTCCAAAGAAAATCTTCACAGGTCTTTGCTACCTGCCGTTAAATTGTGCATGAGGTGTGGAGCTGATCTCTCTATTCTCTCTGGGTTTTACTGGGCTTACTGGGCTGTTTACTGGGCCCATAACCTGTTGGCAGATTGCTAGGAAAGCCTTTGGCCCAGGAGAGATCAGAAAAGTCACACACCAGGCATTTCTATAAAAATAATTTTATTTACAGAAAGCAAAACATATTTAAAAGTTTCTGCATTCTTACAGGCTCTCAGTGAGAGCTGCTAAAAACTCTCTACATGCCTACACAGAAGGGAAACAGAAACTAAAACAAGTCCAGGCAAGTTCTTTCCCCCAGGTGCAAAAATTAACATTTGGAAAGGGGACAGTTGAATTCAACCTCTTCACCCTGCCAAAATGATTAGTTACCATAGTAACCTTAATCTGTAGTAGAAAACATTAACAATCTGGCCCCTGAGTCATTGATGAGCCCCCCAATGCTCCCCGTGCATGAACAGGCCAATGACGTATCCACACTCCCCAGGGATTATTGGAGGGTGCAAGACACTCATGTGGAAGGAGGAATCTGACCACTCAGCACCAGTGTTGGGGTGAAGGGCTGCTCCGCTTCCTGGCTGGCTGGCTGGTGCAGGTGCTGCTGGCCTCAGGGACAGGCCTGGCAGGATCCCTCAGCCCATGGGGGAGCATTTGGAGGAGAGCAATTTGCCCCCCTCCCGCTCCCTGCAGGGCTTGCTCAGGTGGGTGTTTGTAGAGACCTGTCACAAACGTGGGGGGCTGTGGTCAGCCCTGGACCATAAGCCCCTTTGTGTCCTCCCCCAGGACCAAGGGCAGAAGTGGAATGAGAGACCTTGGAGGCCTAGGAGGAACCTCACAGGAGGAGCAGACCTCGAGGGAGCAGCATACAGGTAAGGCGGGGGGGGGGTCTACCTCCATCCCCCCAGGCACACCCCAACACACCTGACCACAAGCTGCATCAGTGCATCCAGGACCCTGACTCATCTCAGCTGTAACAGCATGGCGGGTTAGGGTTAGGGTTTCGGGCTGCACGGAATGAGGTGGGTGGGTCCTGCTCATTCCCACAAGGGAGGGAACGAGGGAGGGAGGGATGCCCCATTCCTCTTCCTGTGACCTCACTGCACCCCCCAACTGCAGGGGAGAGCCTGTTGGTATGTTGCCCCCAGCCTCTCTACTTCAGAGAAAACCCTCTCCACCCCTGGTTTCCCAGGAGGAAGTCGGTGGGAACCCTCTTCGCTGCTTGGCAGACCTGACGAGAAGGCAGGTATGGAAGGCTGGTTCTTTTTTCCAGGATGAGGGATGGGTGCCCCCCTCCCTCCCCCTATTCAGTAAGAATTCTGGGTCCTGGATCTAGCAAGGTCAGAGACCGAGAAGGAAGTGGAAAAGAAAATGGAGGAGGAACCACCCTTGCTTTCCGAAGGGGCTGCTCCCTTAGCTCTGGATCTCACACCAGCACTGGAGTGCAAAATAACTCCTAAAACAACCATGATTGGTTTTATTGATCCTGGCTTGGTTGCTGCTGGTTGGGGTTACCTTAATCTGATTTCAGCCTGAAAACCCAAAATCCAAAAGACAAAGCCAAAACGGAGGCTACCCTCCCCTCTCTTAAAAGCACCCCCCCTGTCATCTAATACTTTTCAGCTAACTTTCCTCTTAACACTTTCAGTATCTGAACCTCTTAAAAAGAATTTCCCCAAGCGGCTAGGCATCTTTAGGTCATTGTTATTGGATGTGTATTTAATTTTATTTATTTAAAAGATCCAGGTAGCTGCCCATCTTATGTAACATAACCCCGGGCTGCTCACCACAGGTATAAAAGAATAAAAAGCATAAACAGCAGCAAAATGGAACAGAGCTGGTGCCCAAAGCCAGCACACCTGCGGTGCAGTGCATAGCAACTACAGAGCTTCCCTGAGCAATGGCCTCCTGTCACCAAAAGGCTCCTGGGAAAAGCCAGGTCTGTTCTGAAGCAGAGTGTCCCCACCACCACCCCTGCTTAGGCCAACACTGGCCCACTCCAGCTTGAAGGCGTATATAATCCTTTACACTTTTCCACTCACTGTGGGGGACCAAAGGTGAGTTTGGGAGGGTTGAGGGGTGTGGGCACCCCTCTCCTCTGGTCCCTGGTCAGCCTCCAGGGCAGCCAGGCCTCTTCCAGTGTTTGCCCCCCCCTCCTCCAATGAGGGATTTTCTTCTTTCAGAGTTGGTGCCCCTCGGCTCCTGCCCTTGGCTTCTCTCCAGGTTTCCAAGAAGGGAGGGGAGAGCTGGGCTTTTTTTTTTTTTTAGATTTTTTTAATATCATCACCATCACCATCATCTTAATCAGTTCAGTTGTGTCTGATTCTCAGAGACTGCCTGGACAAGTCCCTGCAGTTTTCTTGGCAAGGTTTTTCGGAAGTGTTATTACTAGTTTTTATAAATAACTCAAGGTGGGGAACATGCCTAATGCTCCTTCCTCCTCCTACTTTCCCCACAACAACCCTGTGAGGTGGGTTGGGCTGAGAGAGCGACTGGCCCAGAGTCACCCAGCTGGCTTTCCTCCCCAAAGCCAGATCTGAACTCGCCTCTCCCGGATTCTAGCCTTTGGGATTCTCAGGGTATGTGTGTGTGCAGAATGTGCCTTCTTGGAAATAATGGAGGGTATTAAATGGGCTTGATGGGTGGAGTTACCACTCAATGACCCAGAGGCAGGACCAGATCCAATGAGTTACAACCACGAGGAAGGAGGAGGTTCATTGGGAGGAACTTCCTCCTCACTGTGGGGGCTGTCAACCAGGGAACAGGCTGCCCCGTGAAGGGCCAAGTTCTCCTTGACGGGAAGCCTTCAGGGAGAGGCTGGGCAGGCATCTGCCCAAGATGGCCCTGCACTAAGCAGAGGGTCAGACTAGGTGACCTCTTAGGCCATCCACAACTCTGATTCCCTGTGACAGTTTCCCTGTATTTTGCCAATTTCAGTCACTTTCTGCAGTGAGGGAAGAAACTGGCCGCTCAGCAGCTGGCCAGTTGCCGTCCCCCCTCTCCCCCGTCCAGAGGACAAGGCCCTCCAGACCAGTGGGATCCTCCCATCCCCATCTGGTGCTCTTCCTGCCCTGGTCTCTCCCTGTGGGCGTCCAGTGAAGGCTGCCCGAGTGAGAATCTATCTGTTCAGTTACTTTGAAATTGTTTGCACGGTCACTGTCATCTCTCTGTGTCCAAACGCCATGCTGGTTTGCAAGATACCCCGTCGTGGGCAGGAGGAGGAGGACCAGACAGGCCGTTTACGAAGCCGCCAGGAGTGAGGAATTCGGGCTGCGGCGCCGCAGCGTTTGTCCTGCCGGGTTCCTGTGGGTGGGTGTTTGCCCGAGGGCCAGCGATGTGCCGAAAGGGGCTGCCGCAAGCGGAGAAGGAAGCCGGAGCCTTGCCTAGGATGACCCGCACGCCCGCCAATCAGGCGGCGTCCCATCTTGGGCAGGGGGGTCGCTGTTGCTTAGTTAGCTAATTGATTTTGTCAGTTTATTGGCCACCTCAGGTGCCGGAGCAACTCTGGGCAGTCCAAACACCGCAACGGATTAAAAGCACAACCAACAGAAAAGCAGGAGGGGCGGTGGGGGAGAAACAGCCCCCGTCAGAGAAGCGACGCGGTCCGAGGGCAGGCCAGCCGGGACCGCCAGCAGGGCAAAACCCTGCCCAGGGCTTCAAGGCTCCCCAAGGGCCACCCCGGGCGGCCACAGGTAAAGGGCGCCTCCAGAACGCTGTAAGGCGGCACTGCCACTCCTTTGCCGAAGGGACCAGGAGCACCCTGGCCCTGCTGGATCTTCCTGGATTGGCAGAAGCCATCCCAGAGAGGCGGTTGGTCCTGCCACTATCCGGCCTCCCAGCCAGGAAGGGCTTTAAGGGCGACGGCCGGCACCTGGAAGCCAGCTGGCAACCGGCACAGGTTGCAAGGGAGAGGTGCTTCACAGGCAGACTGCACTGGCACCGCCGCACTCTGGACCAGCTGTAGCTCCTGAATGGCCTTCAGGGACAGCACCACTTTCCTGGCTGGCTTGAATAACAGCAACGTTTTCCAGTTCTGAGCACCTGGGAGCCGAATGAGAGTCATGTGGCTCCCAAAGAACTGCTTCTCCTTTTAAAGAGATAGACCTATGGGGCAAACCAAAATTATCGAACTACACGGAGCAACTGGCAAGCTAACAGAAGTTTGAAAAGCAGGGAACGCGAGGCGTGAGAACCTGACAAAGCCAGGGCTCGGACCTACCCCTTGGGCTTGGCATGGAGGCCAATCAGGCTCTGGATCCAGGGAGCGGCAGAATGGGCGTGCTTCTTGTGGGGAGAGGGGCAGAGACTCTGGATCCCGTGTGTGTCCAGCTGGGAGGCAGTCAGCTGCATGGGGATTTTGGGGATGCCCCCCCTCCCCGCTAGTTGCTGGCAAACGTGTCCACTAGCCAAGGCCTCATTGTCTCCTCTTGCCAGACACCAAGATGTGGCGCTGTGGCAGGACGTCTGGCCGGCTGCTGTGATGCGAGATTCAATGTGCGGTCTGGAGAAAGAGATGGACGCCCGGGGGCATCTGCACAAGCCGCTTTTTAAAAAAATTATCCCGCCTTTATTATTTTTATAAATAACTCAAGGCGGCGAACATACCTATTACTCCTTCCACCTCTTTTTCCAGGAAACCGCCGGAAGGGGAGAAGAGCTGGGGTTTGCCCAGAGCTCCTCCGGAAAGTCAAGTGACTCCGTGCCAGCGGCATCCGACTCACCAGGCAGCCTGCCCCAGCCCACCTCTTGTCCTCAGTGGGGCGGTGGGGCCTCCCTGGCCCCAGAGATGGAGAGGGCAAGGGGAGGGAAGGCCTGCTCCACCCGCCCCCCCCCCCCGCCTCGGCCTCTGCACACTTTTCCTCTTGGGCAGCTGCGGGGGAGGATGCCGCACTGAACAGAGGGGGAAGCCCCTCTCTGGCCTCCAGGCCCAGGCAGGGCAGGGTCGCTTGGCAGCGTGCGCGCACGCGCACGCGCACACGCACACACACACGGCCCAGGTCCCTCTGCCTGAGAGCGGCGCTGCTGGGGCTGGTGGGGTGGGGCAGTTCCTCACCCGCTGCTGACCGAGGTTTGAGATCAGCGCTTATGGGGCGAGGGGAATGCAGGTGCTCTGCCTCGGCAGGCCCTTTCCCTCTCCAGGACAGGGGGCTAAATGGAAAGGGCGCGGCCCCTCCAAGCGGGTGAGGGGGCCCTTCACACCCCGCTGTCCCCTTCTTACTGCCGCCTTTAGAGCGCAGGACAGCCTTCAGCCGCTCCTTTCCAGCATTTGCACCTGGGGCCAGAGCTGCGATCGGGCCATCCTCCTCCCCACCCTCCGAAGATGGGGGCGAGCCGGCACGCCGGGCACCGGTTTTCTCCTGAGGGCAAGGAGCGCCGGGGATTTTCCCTCCGGGCGCGCTTCTAGTTCGGCACGGCCGGCGCTGCCCCCTGCTGGCGCCGATGCCCGGGAGCGGCTCTTCGCTCGCCTCCGCGCACCGGGTCTTGCCTAGACGCTCGCCTCCCCCACCGCCCCACCACTCGGGGCGGTATCCGGTCTTGGCCGAGAGTGAGTGACCGCGGGTCGCCGTTGGGTTCCGAGCCCAGGCCGGTTCGGCTGGCTGAGAAGAGTTGCTGCCCCTCCGGGCCAGGGGGAAAGGCCGGGGAGGAAGCTCGGGGGCGGCCGAGCGGGGCGAGGGGCTGGGCCCGGCCAGAACGGGGACTGCCGGAAGCCGAAGAGCGCCGGCTCCGCTCTTTCCCAGTCCCTCCAGGGGAGAGTCGCCCAGCTCGGGCCCCGCTGTACATCGCTCCTGGCTGCGGCTTGGCGGCGGGAGTGAAGCCGAAGAGCCGCCAGCCGCCAAGCCGGCCACAGCTGCGGCCAGGGAGGGGAGATCCCCGCAGGTGAGGGCAGGCGGGCAGCCAGGCCGTGGGGGGCGGAGGGCCCCAGGAGTAACTTTCGCGCTGTGCCCCGGCGTCGGCACAGGGGGGAGGTTTCAGTGCCCGGTGCAGGGGGGAGGTTTCAGTGCCCCAGCCCCCGCGGGGCAGGAGGGGTAGGAGGGGTCTGTCCAGGGTGCTCCGCAGTAGGAGGAGACTGGGAGAGCTGTTGGGGGGCGTGGGGGTGGAAGCCGGAACCCACTGGTCTTTGGAGAGTGAAAGGACTCTAGATTCAGGCAGACGCCAAGGAGAGGAACAGCCACTCTTACCGAAGTGCTGCAGGCAAGCATTGCCTATTATTGGAACATGCTCTGTGGGCAACTAGAGGGAATTGCCAGTCTGTCTTGGCGCCTCCCTTCCTTTCCAAGCAGCTGGTGCAAAGAATTAAAAAGTACAGATATAAACAGGTACTATAAAACTATTAAAAGCAGCCAGGGAGCATTTCAGCTAGGGAGATGACACAAATAAAAAGCAGATTCCTTGGCAGCTGCTAATTTGTGTATCCTTTCTTCTGCAGAAAGTGACCCTCCTTAAATACATTCTTGTACAAAGAATTGAAAAGTGGAATGGCTAAACTGGGTTCCCTTAAAATGTGTTTTGGGGGCTTGTGAGAGGGGCAGCTGAGCGGGTGTAACCCTTTGGACTAGGGCTTCCCTGTGGGGGGCCTCTGAGAGGCCTGCTGTCCCCAGCACTTGCTTGTTGGTGTGGGACAGCTCTGCCTGTGTACCCAAGGGGGCCCTGGCTGCCAGACGGCCCCCTCGGGATTCCCAGCCCTCTGAGGTTCCCTTGGCAGAGTCTGCCCTCTCTGGGCAGAGAAGCTTTGTTGCACGGGACTCCCACCTTGGCAAGGGGGTGCCCAGACTGAAAGCAGCAGAAGCCCTTATTTGGGGCGAGAGGGTCATGCCTGCGATGGGAGGGGATGGTGGAGGGGCAGGTGCTCAGGGCACCCAGAGAGGCTGATCCTGCAGCAGTGTCCAGTCCAGTCGAGGTGAAGCTCTGTAGCGCAGGGTTGCCCTGCAGAGCCCTTTGTGCTTCCTGAGCCTGGCTGTTGGCTTGCAGATGCTTCACTACCTGTCTAGGCCACGTCATTAGCTTGGAGAGCACTGCAGCTTCCAAGCTGTGGGTTTAGTCAGAAGAAGGAGCAGAATGCTGAGGAGAAGAGCCAACCTTTATCAGGTGCTTGCTTTCCAGGAAAGAGGGACCCAAACGGTAGAAAGGCAGGGAGTCTCACATATTTTGGAGCTGAGAGGCGAGCAAGTTTTTGGGGAAGTACGATCAGTGTTCAACAGAGGAAAAGTGTTTTTCTATTCCAAAACAAAAGTCGCACCTCTGTCACAGACTGACGGTGAGCTAAGGGCTCTGTTGCTAACAAGGGGGGGCCCTGAGATAACCAGGCACCCGTGCTTGATCCTGTGGCACGTCTGCCGTCTCTCGCCTCATTAACAAAGCGCCCTCAGGGGGCTGCCCCTGGACGAACCTCAGGTGGACGGGGAGGGCTTCCTCCTTGTTTTTGCTGTGATGGGATTAAAAGGGCCCTCTTGGCAGTGGAAACAGGATTGTTCTTGGGCCAGGTCCTATTTTACTTATGCAGGTGGGGGGAGCAAGAGTGGCACAGGAGGGGGGAAGAGTTGGCAGCTTTATTTCCTTATTTTCCCATCACATCCATTCCCGCCAAGAGCTCCAGGTTGAGTTGATGAAATGGTCTTGGCAGCGGATCCACCCCTTTTGCCAGTTCCCCTGCTTCGTGGCCAGCTTCAGCCCATCCTGCAATGGAAAAAGGGCACAACTGAATGGCAGAAGGGAGTGCTGGGACAGGCTTCCCAACTGTGGCGGGGACAGGGGGCTGTTATGCCTACCCAGCAAGGTTGGTTTCCCTGGCTTCCTTTGAACTGTGGATGGCATCTGCATCCATGTGTCATGCTCCCCAATCAAATGTTCCCAGAACATCTGATTGGACTTGCATGGGGGGGGGGGGAGCAAGAGTGGCACAGGAGGGGGGAAGAGTTGGCAGCTTTATTTCCTTATGAATGGACCTAACACGGGTTGGGACTTGCGGGTCAGTGGAGTTGGGAGGGGGAACATGCCAGGAGTGTGAAAACATCTTGTTTGGACTATCTCTGGTATCCAAGGTCAGGCTGCTGAGCCATTGGAGACATCTGTGTGAAGCTGAACTGACTGGCATGAAGAGGGGGGCTGCATGCCTGAGAGAGGGAGGGGGAATTGTACTCATCAGGTTGTTCAACTGAGGGAAAATGTGGGAACTTTCATTTGCACCTTTCTTCACTGTTCTGTATACTACTCTCCATTAAAGAGATTTCTACTATAATCACATATGAATTGATCTTAATGGCAGACTGAGTGATACAGTCATTGCACCATGGCCAGGCACAACCATAAGGAGGATCCTGCTTTATCAGGCAGCTGCACGGATAACCCATGTGCAGAATGAGCTGCGGTGGCTCAGCAGAGCATCCCTAAGCAAAGGCAGAGCTCCAACACGGGCAATGCTGAGCAGGTTAGGGTCCCAGGTCCCTGGTTGGGTGCTACTGGCTGGGGACCTCAGCGAGCCAGGAGATGCTGGCTGCTAGAGGTGGGAGATTAACACAGTCAGTTGTTTATTGCACACATTTTATACCCCAAGACTCGGTGGTTTGCACAGATTTTGGGGTTCTGAGAGGCTTTTCAAGCACTAGAAGGTATCCAGAGCAGCCCCCCAATGTTATGACTAATAAGCCCACAAGGTTTACTTACCGTGAAGAGATCCTCTTTGCTGGAACCTGACTCCAGGTGAAGGTTGTACTGCAAGGGGAAGTAGGTGGCAGACAGGTTCCAGGAGCCTGGGGGAGCCCAGGATATGTCCTGCCCCACAATCTTGAGGTACTCGGGAGCATCTGGCTTCACTGTGTGGGGACAGGAACCCTGTCAGACTTCATCCAGCTGGTCCTCCTCGCTGCCTCCCTCCCAATAAGAGGCCCAGTACAAAGGGTGAAAAGGGATGCCTTTGCCAGCCTGGAAGGAGACCCCCTCCTGAAAAGACCCTCCCCAAATTTTCCTTCCTAAGATGGGGGGTTGCCGGTTTAGGTAGAATATGCTCTGCACAAGTGGAAGTTGATAGAACTTCAGGCTGGGTCTTTGTGAGCAGCATGCAAAGTAAGCTGGACAAGAGGCAGCTGTGAGCTGGAGAAAAGCCTTTGGAGGAGAGACGCTCAGGGGATGGGGGGGCACAGGTGCAATGGTTGGGTGACTCAGGCCAGACCCCTGGGTTGGGCCTCCAAGCATCAGGGAGAGGGCTTTGGACAAGAAGAGAGAGCAGGGCTGGTGCCACCCATACCAATTTCCCGCAAGAAGAACTTTTTCGTCACTTCAGTGTAGCCGCCATCTTCAGCAAGCCCCTTTAACACCAGGATGAGGGGCGTTTCCTCGGCATACGGACAGAAGGAACAGTTTTCTAATAGAACATGCACCAGTTTGTTCCCAGGGACAGCCACTTCTGTGGAGGGGCACAGCACAGCCTCTGGGTCTCTGCAGAGAGAGCACAGAAGTGCAGCACTCAGTGCCCGCGAATCAAGGCACCTGCCGGCTGCAGCGGTAACGGACAGATGCCCTCCATGTGCTTAGAAACTCCCTTCTCCTTGTTGCAGTGCTCAATGCGCAGCGGGAAAAGAAAAGAGGGTGACTAACTTGCTCTTCAGGAGGATCTGAAAAGTGGCCTGGTGCAGAGACTTCCAGGAACAGTTCAAGGTGCCACTGTAAGACGGAGTCCAGCAGGTAATGGCAGGTTCTCCCTCTTCTCCTGCAAGAGTCGGGCGAAGGCATTCAGAGCAAGGCCAGGCCCCTCTTCCTGGAGCAGCCCAAGACATGGGGCAGCCACAGGGCATCTCCCTCCCACAGTGCCTCTGGAGCAACAAGGTGGGAGGTCCCCACAGAGCAGAAGGGCATGTGCACCAGGGCCCAGCCGCCGCTCCTCGTCCCCTCAAGCACCTGGGCTGCGTAGGGCTCCCACAGTCAAGGCTGGAAGTGACTGCCACCCATCCTCCCCAGGCAGTGGCCCCTGTCTGTCCTCCGCAGGGGCCTGGAGACGCAGCCCCCCCTTTCCTACAAGCAAAGGTGGGGGTGCTCCTCAGGCTTCCTGGGAGGTGTGCATGTTTGGTGGATCAGCAGGAAGGGGCCGGGGAGGAGGGACAGAAGAGCCCGAGAAGAGCTCCCTCCCCCTCCCCTTTGACGGCCAGTTCCAGAAAGTGTGCAGTCGGCCATGGGCCAGTGCGGGGGAGGGGAGGGGAAGGGGGTGGACAGCATGCTGGAGATGTTGGCTGCAGGCCTGGCTCTGGAGCACCCCAGGGATAAGGCCCAAAGGGATGTGTACCCCAAAGGGATTCCCCCTCACCTTCTTGCTCATCGATGAGGTAGACCTCAGGTACCCACACGGCCACATAGAAGCTGTGGAGCAGCCGGGACTCTGCCCAGCAGGAATAGTTCCCGGCATAAGGGACGTCCAGGTTGTGAAGGAAAAGGTGCTGGCTGGACTCTGTCTGCATTTTGCCATCCCTCTTCCACTCCACCTTTTCTCCAGGGAAGCCGGTGCAGTTTAAGACTGCCCTTTCACCAACCATCCGAACCAGCACTGGGGGCAAAACGGGGGGCTCAGCGGGGCTGGAGGGGCAGGCCAGGCCCCCCAGGCTCCACATGGCCGACCTGCTCGTAGCCCCCAAAGCAGCTTCAGATGTGGGTGTTCGGGGCTGCTATTGTGGCCAGACTTTTTTTAGGCTCCCACTGCCATTTCTGGCGGGGGAGGCTTTGTGATGAAAGCCCCCAGGGTTTTTTCCAGAGCAGCAGAGCATGTCATGCAGCACAAGCATGGGGGGGGGGCGCTTTGGCTGTTCCCCCAGCAGAGCACACTTGGCGGTGCCTTGGGGCAGGTCTCCAGCCTCTCTTTGTTTCAAAATGGATGAGCTTTACTCTGTCAGAAAGGCAGATTTCCACCATTTCTGGGGCAGGCAGTATTTGTCTTTTCATTCAAGCCTAAGGGGAAGACCCCCGAGGCTTGGGGGAACTCTGGGGAGCATGTTTTGGTCAGAGACCCCCGACGAGGACCGAAGATGTCTGTTTTCCTACTAGCCCCAAACGGCCCCCCTCCGGAAAGAGCTTGCAAACAGGGCACTTACTCGGGGAAGGGAAAGCGGCCACGGCCTCCATCACCATGGCCACGGCCAGCAGGGCCGTCCTCTTTCCCAGCAGCATCTGTGGCAAGCCCACTGGCAGCAAAAGGAGGCCCACAGGATGTGAGCTGCCCGGAGCACCTTTGGCCTGTCTGGGGAGGAAGGCGAGACATTCTGCTATGAAGCCATGGCTGGGAAGCCCCCCTGCCCTAACTGCCCCCTACTGTTCCACACCCATGTCACCCAAAGTGGCTGAGGGGTCACCAGAAACTAACCAAGGGGGAGAAGACGGGGTCCTGAGCCAAATGATGTGCTGCACAAGTTTCAGTCAATGGGAAGTAAAGGGCCTGGCAAAGCTCCCCCCCATGCCAGGGGAGGGGTGTATTTACAAAAGGCAACCCCTCAGCCCCTTGCAGGAATTCAGACAAATATGTGTCTGCACACACACACACACACACAGAATACAAAGCCCATGCCCAGCATTCTCATCCAGAGGGACACAGCTTGTCTCCCCCTGTCACAAAGTGGCCCCTGAGCCTAGGGTCATCTGGTGCTCATCTGGTCACCGGGCTGCCACTTTCCCAGCTAACTAGTCACCTCTCAAGTTGCGGAAAGGACTGCAGCCGGCACTGGTCAGTGTGACTTGGAATCCTCCATGGCCAGCCATGAGATGCTAAGGGTCGCGCTGCAACTGTTTTACCTATTCCGAGGCACCCGTAGCATTACCTTTGCAGTGAGCAGTGCGAAAGAGGAGCTGATTGGATGGTACCCTCCTGGTTCCAGAGTCCACACTGGGTCACAAGCTGGGAAACGCAGAGGCCGATCAAAGCTGTGCAAGAGGAGTCGGAGAAACTGGCTGGGTTGCCTGCTGGAAGGGACTGATGGGGAGAAAGGGCGCCTTGGGATGCTGGGGGCGTCCACTGGGCACCCAGGCACCCATTTCTCTCCCTCCCCAGAAAAACAAAGCAGGTCTCTGGGCTCCCACACTCCTAGAGCAAAGGGGACGATCTCAACCCTTGGGGCATTGGGGTCTTCCTGTGGCTGGCTCTTTTCCCAGCCTGCCTTTTTGTTTTGTAATTTTAAAGTTCTGCCAAGCTAAACCTAATGCCTAGACGTAAAACTACTGTACCCCAACAAGTGGCAAAATGGGCAACAATGCAGATAACTCCAGCAGCAACAATGAGAAAAATAATGCAGCTGGCACTTGGAAAACATAAAGTTTCTCGGTGAAGATTTGCATCCCGTCTACAAGCTGTTTCCTGAGAATTTGGGCCTGTGTTCTTCACCGTTTTCCTTCAGCTCTGCCATTCTGCTGCCAGCTCATTTAGAAGAGGAGAAACTATTGCAGCACAGCCTTTGTCGGGGGAAGTTGTCTCGGTCTGTGGTGGCCCCAGATCAGAAGGATCTGCCCAACCAAGCAATTTTATTAAAAGGCTGAATCTTTCCAGATCTGCAGCTTGGTTCATCAGATGCAGAGTGGCTAGACAGACACAGGATATTTTTTTGGTACATATTTATGGATAAATATAATGACCAGAAGATATGATGAAGTACAACCAAAAATATAGTAGTGCTAGTAAAATCAGAAAAGGATATAAGATAATGAATAAGTGAGTAACATTTGTGGAAACTAAGAGTACAACCATAAACTGTTAATATAAAATTAGCTCAATTCTTTAATATATTATTAATCGAAGCGAATATTTGTAGCTCAGGGTTGAACTGTGGAGTCCTTGGTGCTCTCTGAGCCTGGCTGTTTTCTTGCAGATGTTTCATTGCCAGACTAGGGTTAGGGTTAGGGCTTCTCAGAAACCACCAACAGACTGTTACAACCACATGGCACCTCCCTCCCCAACCTGTCTCCCCCTCCCCCTGCTTTAAACCCTGCAACAGCCTAGCCTCTTCATGCCTTTGCTGAACCAGCCACAGCTCTTGAAAGCTGTGGCCCTTTAATAAAATGGGTTTGCTGGAAAAGGTGCTACCAAGCTCCCTTTGACTTCTAGCAAAGTCTGTTTGGTCCAGAGGATGAGGCACCAGGCTAGAAACCGGGAGACCTGAGTTCTAGTCCCACCTTAGGCACAAAGCCGGCTGGGTGACTTTGGGCCAGTCCCTCTCTCTCAGTCCTAGGGAGGAGGCAATGGCAAACCACTTCTGAAAAACTTTGCCAAGAAAGCTGCAGGGACCGGTCAGGAATCGACACTGACTTGAGGGCACCAAAAAAAAAAAAAAGTTTGAAACCCACAGGGACTCCATGCCATCATGCCATCAGCCAAGGGCCAGCAGAGGGGGCCGTGGGCCTTCAGAGCGCCTGCTACTTCCCCTCCCTTTCAGGCAGGAGGGCTCTTCCTCCCCAGGCACATCCAAGTGCCCACCCGCCCGCCTTGACTTACCTTCTCTGCGGGTCCTGTGAGAGGAAGGGTGGAGGAGGACCAGCCTAATATACCCTCTCTGGATGAAGGGGTGGGTGGCTGGGGAACCTCTGACACAGGAGGAGGGGGCGGGCAGCGCAGGGGAGGAAGCAGCTGCGGTGGGCCATCCCCCACCCCCAGGCCAGGACTGTTCTTTCACAGAGATGGAGCTAGGGACGCCTGGCGGAGGCACTCCCTGCGGCCAAGGCGGCCTCCTCGTGCCCCCCCACCCCATTGACAGCTGGGCCAGGGGGGTGATGGCCAAAGGGGGCTTCCGGTGCACAGGCACCGGTATTGGCAGGAATAAAATGGGTCTCCTCCACTTCTTTCCAGCAACCAGCAGGTGCGGAAGTCCTTTGTCCAGCCCAGCGCAGCCACAGCAAATGCCGGTTCTGGATCGACAGAGGTTGGTGGAAGGTCCAAATGGGAGAGGATGCCAGGCATCCTCTTGAACCCCTTGGTGGGCTTGCTGTGGATTATGGGCCAGGTTCTCGGAGTTATTCAATGCCAGGGCTTCACTTCCATAGAATGGAAGGGCCGGACGTGATCTTGGGCCATCTATCTAACCTGCCAGGTGGAGAAATTTGTGACTCCGGGTCTGGCATTCCCAAGGGACGGCCATCCAAGGGAGGGAAGCCCCTCCAGCAAAGAAGAATCCACTGCCTCCCAGGGCGTCTCTTCTGTTGTTGAAGAACTGACCCTCCAGTCTGTCTATGTCCTTCCTAAATACAATGCCCAGAATTTGGACACGGTATTCTGGCTGTGGCCTGACCAATGCAGAATAGAAAGGAACTATGATCTCTGATGAGCTTGATACTCAACTTCTGTTGATGCAGCTGAGGATTGCATTGGCTCTTTTTTGCAGCTGCATCACATTGTTGGCTCATGTTCAGCTTGTGGTCCAGCAAGACACCCTGATCCTTTTGTAACATTTGCTGGCACCAGCACCATCACTGTAGCCCTACTGTGAATCTGGGGTCCACAATCAAGGGGGTAGGCATCCAGCCAAGTTCATGCCTTCAGGCATCAGACCCTGTTGAGAAACTGAACAAAATTTGCCTGCAAGGTGACCACAGGCTCTCCTTTGGCCCTTTTGAGCATGTGAAACTATCCTAGCCGAATTCTTCAACTTAGCGCAGATGAGATATTAACAGGATGCTACACGCAGGTCCCAACTAGCCCAAATACAGCAGATTTCTTCCTTCCTATGGCAGATGTGCATATCTGGTCTTATGAGCTTTAATCCCAATTCTACAAGGAGAAGCTCAGTGGTTCAGAACTGTGGGTCAGACCCTCATGGCTGATCAATCTGCACCAGCCGCTGACCTCCAGCCGCAAAGTGAGTGTATGTCAAGGTCTACCAACGTTAGAGCTACTTTGCCTCCCAGGGAAGGGCCCATACCAAGTCCTTCTCACCACAGACACTGCTGCTGAGGTCCAGGCTTCCCAGGTGGCACCTCCAGAGGCCAAGAGAAGCGGTGAAGATGGTCACTCCGTGGGCAGAGGCAGCTGACCCAGTCACCCAGCCCCCTTGAAGGTGGGACTGAATAAGAGAGAGAGAGAGAGTGAGAGAAGCTGGGGTGGACAGTGTAGGGGTGGAAGCAGATGAAACTCAGCTATGAAATTCTGAAGTGGAGTAGGCCAACTCTGCATTATGAACTTGAAACTGCATTTTGTCTCTTACCTTTCCTTTCACTGAGCTTTAAGATGGCTTCACAATTCTTTGATTTTAGATGCCCATGAAATGGGAAAGATTGTTAACCTGCCTGTGCTAATTTCCTCCTTGGAGCAGCCGAAGGTGGATCCTTTGTGGTCCCCAGACTGACAGATATCAAACGAAAGGCACCATTTTTCCTTGGGCTGCCATACACATCATGCAGGCAGCAGGGGTGTGAGTAAGGAATGATAAATATTTGGGGTGGGGGGGGGGAGGAGAGGAGTTCCCAGTTCCAACGACACCAAGATGCCTCCTGCTTTACTGTGGAGCCCTCCCGCCCCTCCTCAGGTCTACTCTGTTATGAAGAAAGAAATAGCAGAACATCCTTGGGACAGCGCAGTTGCCCATACCCCATTCCCTGAACAAAGGGTGTGACAAACAGTGGTGCCCTGCAGGTCAGGGGACCTTGTCATACTGTGCTCTGGGTGCCATGAAAGCTGGGCAGAGACTGTAGGGCATATGCAGGAGGAAGGCTTGTAAGTGCTCATCCAAACCCTGGAATGGGGGGGTGCCACATAGCTGGAGTTGTGCCACCTTTTTGAATTTTCTCTCAGAACCTCACCTTCCCTCCTTTGTCAGGTGACCTCCACTCACTTGCGCAGGCTGTACACATGGATGACCTAGACCTGCCTGATGTAGGATGCCATAACATGGGGAAAAAGGGTGGCACCATTTTCCTTGGGCTGCCATACACATCATGCAGGCAGCAGGGTGGGTAACGGAGCAAGTCGTGATGCTAACCCCAAAGGCTGATGGAGAAATCAGCTGGGAATGACGCTGTGCCTTTAGAGAAGCCGTTCTCCAAAACAGAACGGTGTCAGCTATGGCTTTAACAGCCCACCAGGTGGTGGGTGCTGTCACTGCACCCATATCCCTGCCACAGAGGGGAAATTATGGGCATTGGCCACCAGCCTAAGGACCTTTGCAATCAGCTGACCTACAATGGAGTTGCCAAGAAAACCCACATGGAAGATTGGTCCTGGCTGACCCCCTGGGTACCAGAAGTTGGAGGCTGGTGGAGAAGAGGAAGAATATTTTTTGGGCGGAGGATTCTTACTCAGTCTGGTTTGTGGGGGTGTATTTTTTTCTAGTACTGTAATAGAAAATAATACTATTACTAGAAATAAGTCAGAGTTTCCACAGTAAGGCTGATGCAGGCCATCATCCATGCCACCTCTGAAAGCAATGAGACACCTAGGTAAGGGGGAATTTCAACAGGAAGTTGTTCATTTTGTGCATAACAATAGAATAAGGTTGTTCTTATATATGAATAAAGATTGGGGATTCCAGAACTCCAGAATCAGGAAACCTAAGCCAAGATACCCGAAATGGTCTTTATTTTGCACAACAGAATGAGCTAGAAGCCATAGCGATAGCAGAGAAGTTGCACAAGTGTGATTAGCAGCAGAGGCTGTGCAGGAATTAGAAACAAGCTTCTCGTTGTTCAGCTTGCTGACTTGTACATTTCCCAGAGAAAGAAGCAAGCTGGAAATAACTACGGGTGGTCAAGATCCAGGCTGTTGTTTTCCTAAATCAACCATTACCATTTCTTCCTAATAAGGGAAGTAGGAGGATGACATACTGTATGTAATCAACCTGATAAAAGGGCTAGTTTGCATGTACATTTTATCTTTTCTTCTAAGAGGACATCCTGTAGCTACAGATCAATAAAACGTCGAAGCACTTGTGTGTTAATTGGGATCAAGAGAGAAAGTTTTTCCTACATTTATATAATTCATTTTTACATATTATTACATATATTACATTAATCTATGCATCATTGTTACATACATTATTGGATACATCTCTTATGCATACTTTAATATATTAGAATTCTTTATTACTCTTATTATTAATTCTAATTTATTAGCTGCCCAACTCCAGTGGACCACAACTACATTGATCGATGATTGATTAAGTGCCATAAAGTTGGTGTCAGCTCTTAGCAACCACTTAGATAGATTTTCTCCAACCCACTGTTAAAAGTGGGTGTAAAAAGATTGGCGTTCATGGGAATTATGTCCCTTGTTATTAGTCCTGGGTAAACCTCCTTGTCGTTGCGCAAAATGAAAATGGACCGTTGTGCTTGTATTTGGGTCCCAAATATCTCAGTGAAGTAAAAAGAGGCAGCCTTTGACTTTACTGATGGTCCAGGATATGCTGAGTCATCTTGTGGGGAAAACACACATTTGTGAATGGGAAATATGACTACTGGCAGGTACAGCTAGATAAAGCATCAGCAGAGTTGCCTGTACTTAACTTACTGGGGGGGAGGTTTTATTTTAATCATTTGATCTTCTTGTCTCTCCTCTCAATCACTGAATGAATCAACCCAGAGTTCTCTCGAGAGGCATAAAGGCCCAGGTTCAAACTAGCCTGGCTTGGAGGTGTTATGCGTGGACCTGGCGCTCTGGCAAAATCGTAACGCTGGGAAAGGTGGGAGGAAAGAGAAGACAAGGACAACCCGCAGCAAAGGGGATGGACGCGTTGCAGCAACGGTGGATGCAGGGCCGCAAATAGGGTCTGTGTTACCTGGGACAAACATGGATTCCATGCCCATTTTGGCGCCCCCCAGCGCGGCGCCCAGGTCACATGCCCCACTTGCCCCCCCCCAGTTGTGGCCCTGGGTGGATGCCTTGATGGGAGACTTGGAGGTCGGAGGTCGGAGGCAGATCATCCTGGAGAAAGCCCACCTATGTGGTGGCTGACTTGATGGCACATAATAAATTGGTCAGCTGGGAGGGGCATGATCATGTCATACATTCTCCGAACCACACCTAAGTTGTGCAAATGGCACTACCCGACAAAGGTACACCTATTCTACCAACATATACTTCACCGTAATCACGCTTTCTGGTTTTGCTCATGCCCCTTCCCTGCCCCCAATTTCACCCAGGGATGCCTCTGTTGCACCAGCCCTGGAGGTGGTTTTTCTGTCTGCTGCAGAAGAACTTGAGGTTCAGCTCCTACCTCTCATCTAAACAGCACTGGCACAGCAGCCCCAGCTAGAGTGGCAGCCACAGGCCCAGGGTGCTTGAAGTGCTGGCTGCAGCACCTCCGCACAAAGCACCTCTTTGTCTCTTTTGGCCTGCTGACTCAGACTCATTTTGTTTCACACGCTTTTGTGAACGGTTTTTGCCAGAGCATTTGCCACACGTGGCACCCACAGCTAGGCAGTTCCTCGGGGCGTAAGCTTTTCCACACAGTGTGCAGGTAAACGCACAGCCGCTCCTTTCTGCCAGGAGCTTGCTAGCTGCTGACTCAGCTGGAGCATCCACAGGCTTCACGGCCTGGAGGGTTGCCCACCGGGTGTCTGTTCCAAAGCTAAGCTAACTCACAAAGGTGTTCATTTTGCCCCCGGGGCCCCCTTAATTTGCATCTGAGATCTTGTGGCTTCTTCTGCCCTGCCTATCTCTACTGTTTTATCCAGAATCACATCATGCACTTTGCACAACCTCTCTTTCAGGCTAAATTCACACCACACACAACCTTGCTCTTCCTATGTGACTCACAGAGTTATCTGAATGAACATTTCATTCCCAATTGAGAAAGTCTGTTTATAACATGCAAAGTACTTTCCTTTGCCATCTTGAATTCTAGCAAAGAACATCTATCTCTCAAAAGTCATGTCTCTCCTAGGGACAAATATGCAGCAAACTTTTCTGTTATTATTGGCAGTTTTTGCTTATCTGCTCCTGCGAGAAATGAAACAACTGGCAAATCTCCCAGGCCTTGTTGCCATCAAGATGCCAACCACAACATGCCAAAGCATTACTTCTTTTTGCTGAGACCTTCTGGCAGCTGGAGCCATTTACTCCAATTCTCTGCAGAGTTTTCTGTTCTTACATGGACACCGAGGTTTGGAAGCGAGGCTGTTTGGAGTCTGCTCACTTCCGACAGCATGGATCATTTGCTGGCCCAGCACCATCTCTGAAGTGCTACCTGGAACCTGGGATCCACGGAAGGACTGAAGACATTAGTGGCCTGCTAGGTCCACCTAATGGAGCAGAGCTTAACACAGCTGAGAAGCTGCACACAGAAAAAGAATATTATCTTAAATAGCTTCATTGAGCATGTCAGAGAAATATAGGTTATTGATCTTATACGCTTAGCTCTCCCAAGCATAAAGAATCACACGCTTACACAAAGTAGGTTTAAGATAAGTAAAAAGATTCTTACTGACTTTATTGTTGGCTCAGTTACATCCATCTTCGGTGGAAAAATGAAGTTCCTTGTTTCTTCTGTTCTTTCCTTATACTTGAGCAACCATCCATAGGCTAATGAGGCATGCTGGATTTGCCAGGACTTCCAACAAGGAAGACTACTAAGGGCACGCAGCAACTAGCAGACAAAAAATAATGGTGGGGGCCATCTCAGAGAGCCACACCATCCATATAGAACCAGTTACATGCATTAAGGGCATTTGCTGACCAACAACAAATCTTCTTAAAGATAGAACACCCATATGCCACACTTCTCATGGGCACTGCGGTCCAGTATGGTCCCTCCAACCCCAGCCAAGGGCCTTTGATTTTTCCTCTCCAGATGTCAGACTCTGCATCTGTGCCTGTTGAAAGTCATCTTGCTGGGTTTGGCCCATTGATCCTCTTGACTCTTAATGGTCCTCCAAGGACTGCTGAGAAGAACATGCAAGGCCCCTGACTGACAAATTTGACTGGATCTGCTCCAAATGGGACACTGGCCTTGATGCAGGTCCTATGGAGGTTACTGGGGCTTGGCCTGGGTCAGTTACCTGGGGGGAGTTTGACCCTGTTGGCCTGGGAAAGTGGCCAGGGTTCTTGTATTAGCTTGGCCACCTCTGTGCTAGACCCACATCCCTCCTGGCTGGTCAGGGCCACCTGGAAGGGGATGTACGGCTGGGTTCGGGTGGTGGTTAATTCTGCTTTGAGGAGCAGGGTGGTGATTTGCCCCCTCCTCAAGAGGCCATTGCTGGATCCAATCATTCTGGACAATATTTGTCTGGTTCCTAACCTTCCCTTTTTAGGGAGGGTTGTGGAGAATGTGGCCATGTTGCAAATACAGAAGACTGTGGAAGAATCAGGTTATCTAGACCCCTTTTAATTGGGGTGGAGTCAGGCCTGGGCATGGGACCAGGACTGTGTTGATTGTGTGACCTCTGTGGGGGTGGGATGGGGGTGGCATGTCCATCCTCACTCTTCTTGACCTCTTGGCAGCCTTCAATACCACTGATCAAGGTATCCTTCCAGACGGGCTCTGGGAGTTGGGAGTGGACGGCACGGTGTTCCGCTGGTTCTCCTCCTTCCTCCAGGGTCTGTTCCAGTTCATGCTGATGGAGGAGAGGTCCAGCCCATGGCCCCTGCATTGTGGGGTGCCTCAGGACTCGATGCTTTCTTCTCTCCTGCTTAACAACTACATGAAGCTGCTGGGTGAGGCCATCCAGCAGTTTGGAGTGAGTCATCACAGCATGCCGATGACACCCAGCTTTACTGGGTGAGGTTGCCTGAATGATGCTGTGGAGGTTCTGCCTTGGTGCCTGGAGGCTGCAGGGGCCTTGGCTGGTTGACCTTTTGCAAGGCTTTGAAGATGTGGCTCTGGGCTTGAACCTGTGGGACGGACTTGTCTCCTGGTTATGTGGAATGTCTGATTGTGGCTTTTATAATTTTTCTGGCTGCTATGAGTTTTATGTTTTTTGCATGATTTTAATCATTTTTTAATACTTTTAGCTGCCTAGAATCATATATTTGAAATGGGCAGCCAGATAAATCTATAAAGCAGATAAATAAATAAACACTGGCACTGAGCATTTCTGTCCGTGGCATCTTTCCCAGTATGTTTCTAAGCTTGCTGAAATGGGCAATTTTGAAATCTCCTGAGCACATATGACTGAAGTCCAATTTCCCTTTCGGTGGTATTGTGACACCCAAGACAATGTGGCCACTTCCTCAGAAAGTTCCTACAGACTCTACCTCTTCGGTCTCTCTGCCATGGAGAAGAGGGCTGGTCCCTTTGTGTCTTTTGAAACCTTCTGCAAAGAAACGGTCAGCAAGCCAGACATGGAATAGGAGGGCAGGTCACAGGCTAAAGAACAGAGAGCAAACAGGAGGAGTAAATGGGCATTTCTCACAACAGAAGGATGTAACTAGTGGGGTCCCCCAGGGTTCTGTCGTAGGACCAGTGCTTTTCAACATGTTTATAAATGGTCAGGAATTGGGCGTGACCAGTGGAATAGCCAAGTTTGCTGATGACACTAAATTGTCCAGAGTGGTAAAAAAAGTACAGGACTGCAAAGAGTTCCAGAGGGTCCTCTGCAGATTAGGGGAGCGAGCTTCAAAATGGGAAATGTCATTCAACATGAGCCGTGTACATTGGTGCCAAAAATCCTACCTACTCATACAAATTAATGGGATCAGAGCTAGCAGTGACTGATGAGGAAAGAGATCAACAGTTCAATGAAGGTGTTGACCCAGCATGCGTCTGCTGTTAAAAAAAGCCACAGCTGTAGAAATGACACCATCAGGGGACCTGAAGAGCTGGCTGGTTTAGTTCCTGGACCCTGACTCTACTCCACAGAGACCTGTTCTGGAATTGGGCTTCCAGAGGTGGGACCAGGTGCCCTCTGAACGTTAATTCAGGCTGGATGGCAGAACCTGACATCCAAAACTCTGGGGGGCATCGGGTCACTGTGCTCCAGAGTACTGTGAGGTGAGAGGCGTTGCAAGGATGCTTTGGGGTGGGGGGATGGAAAGCCGATAAAAGTGTTCCTCCCACAAAGGCAGCGTCCTTCCAAGGGCAGGCCTGAGCCTTGGGCTAAAGGATGATCCTGCTGTGCCAGTTGGATTCCTGGGGTGGGGGGGTTCTGATTTTTTTTAGGTCATGGAACCTGTTAGCTCAAAAAAGATCCCAGAATCCCCAGTCAAGGGACAAAGCTCTAGTAATAGAAAATGGGCTGCACTCAAGGGAAATTTTGTTTTTGCTGGTAGTCTGTCACAGAACCCCACCAGGTTCTATGTGACACAGTTTGGAGATCCCTACCTTGGGGAGCCTGGAAACTTACCCACAGCCTCCCTGAGGGCAGGGTAGAAGAACCCCCTTTGCTAACGGTCCTTGCTTCTTGGGGAAGGGGTGATGGCAGAGCAAACTGCAGTGGGGTCTATGCTGTGGATGAACAAGCAGGGGTGGGGAGGGGGAGTCATTTAATGCTGGGAAGCTTTTTCACTCTCCCGACCAAAACTTTTAGTGTGATCTTGAGATGGGAAATGACAAAGGAGAGGCTTTAGGAAAACAGATTTGGGGCTGGATGATAGTCTCATCCAGACTGAGCCAACCCAGAGGTAAAAGGAGGGAAATGGAGGGGAGCCTGCCCTGCATCCTAAGACACATCCAGGACTTCACGCAAAATGTAACTGTGGTTGAACCAGCTGGGAACAGGCTGAGCCTCAACTGACGTTTCAGCAGGAAATGCCAAAGGGGTCCTGTCCGGGCCCAGCTGACACAGGGACAGGAAATCTGGAGTCTTTCCCCGAGGTGAGCAAAAGGGATTTTAATGCTCACCTGAAGGAAATGAAAACAGGAAACAAGGGAGGCAAAAATGACTCTGAGGAGGAATAAATTGATAATAATATTAAAATCAACAATAAATCTGGCTGGACAGATCCCTGGACCAATAGGTTATAAGAGCATTGCATGAGTGCTAAAGGACGACCAAGAGAGTGCTGAAAAGTAGAATTAATTGGGTGTCCTGCACTGCTGGAAGCTCACGGCTGCTGGCCAGGACATGGCCGAGGGCTGGGCTGTCTGAGGGGCTGCCCGCCTCCTGTCGTCCCTGCCTGGCCAATCTGGTCCAATGCTCTGGGCTTCTTCCATTAGGCAATGCCATCTGTCGGGACCCCAGAAGTGTGCCCTTTGGAAGGAGGTTCCTCAAGATTTGGCTGACTCCCACCCTACCGGCTTTTCAAAGGGCTCTGAAACCTGAAACCCTGGCTTTCACCCAGGTCTTTGGCTGGGGCAGGTGCAGCCCCTTTCACAGGGTGGGTGTGTTTTGTGGCTTCTAGGTTGTGGCATTCTTGCTTCTTCTTTTACTCTTGCATTGCTTCTATAGTTCTATAGTCGCTGTAGAGTTGAGTGGCCTTATAAATTTCTAAATAAAATAAAACAAGGGGGAGAAGACAGGATTTATCAAATCTGTGGATGATGAAAAGAGGGGAGCTAGAAAGGATCCACTGAGCAAGTGCTCAGGACTCCGGCAGGGGGTTCTGTAGGGGAGGCCAAGGGAGCCCTTTGTTGCTGCTGTCGATTGCTCATCAGAGGATCACGTGGGGGGGGGGGCTGCTCGCATGGCCCGCAGGGGTCTGCTGCCTTTGCTTCCCTTCCTGAAGACGCTGGCTGCCAGTCTGGGCCGACTGCCCTCCGGGAAGGGTTGGGTACAGGGCGAGCTTTCATGGGGCAGCAGCACCAAGAGGACGGGAGAAAGCCAGGTGGAGGGGGCTGCGGGAAGAGCTTGGGCGCTTTGGGCCTTCAGGATACAGTTCCAGGAAGCCTGGATGCAGCTGCCAACTCCCAAGAGACATCAAGGGGAGCATCTCGGACCCTTGAGAGGGGCTGGAGCAGCCAGCAGTGGGCTGGGCAGCCTTTCACGAGAAGCGAGCCACTTTCCAGGGCCACGTGGTGGGGAGGCCCTCCAGATGCATAACTGGCTGACAAATATTCTGTCCTCCAGTCTGGGTGGAACAACCAACACAGCCTTGAAGAAACTGCAAGGAACTGTGAAGTGCTAGGCAGGAAAGGAAAAGAGCTGGAACCACCCGTGGTGTTTTATTGAAGGACGTGGTCCACGAAAAGACAGAATACCTCAAGCGAAGAACTAGCTAAGCCGATGATGCTCCCAGTGGGAGTTGTTTGGATTCTTCAATGCTAAGGTAAAAGACTTCTGCCAAGACAATGGGCTTGAAAACTAGGAAGAATGTTGTATTTTATGTTTATTGTTGATATGTTATTATATGTCTGTATTATTTGTGTAAATAATTTAATAAAGACTATTAAAAAAAAAACTAGGAAGAATGTGTTTGGAAGGGCCTCAGTGTCAGGGTAGCCTTGCTCCGAATAAGACACGGACTCACTTAAAGTGTTTAAGGATTTCCGGGTTTATTGAAGCAGAATGCATACGGAGAAAAAGACGGGAATGCGGGTGTGGTATCAGGGTATCCCGTTTATACCCCAGTGGCGGACCTTGTTCTCCCCCACCCCTTATTGTCCCCCAAGTCAGGTCCGGATGGGTGATTAGAGTTGGTATGGGTCTGACGATGGGTGATTCGGGCGATCTCCGACATTTCCCTTTGTCTCCTTGCCTTTGTCCGGTGCAGGTGCGTCCCCCAGGGTAATGGGTGGGAGTTCCCCCGATCTGTTAATGGTTTCCAGGTCCTGTCCGAGGTGCGCTCCTATTGTCCTGGTGATTTATTCATGGGTTTGGGTGCTTAAGGGATGATGTGTGTGTTTAAAGGATAATGGTTATCCCTTCCTCTTTCCTGATGTGCATGTTCCCCGTTGTGATGCACTTATGCCTTGCAACGGGGAACATGACATGCTGCCCCCCTAAGAGAATTCTAAGGTGCCGGTTTGTCCGGGTATGCTTTGTGGAAGTTTTTGATCAGCCGTTTTGCTGAAACATTTTGCACTTGGACCCACTCTGGATGTGGGAAATGTTGCCATTTGACGAGGTACTGTAGGGTGCCCCTTTGCCTCCTGGAGTCTAGTACCTCCTTAATTTCAAAATGTTGTTGCCCATCTATCATGATGGGTGGAGGTGGGGGGGTTTCATTGTGCCATTTTGAAGGGGTGGCCGGTTTCAGTAGGGCACAGTGGAATACTGGGTGTATGCGCCGCAAATTGTGGGGTAGGTCCAACTTGAAGGTTACTGGGTTGATAATTTGTGTGATTTGGAACGGTCCAATGAATTTGGGTGCCAATTTCTTTGAGGGCTGTGGGGACTTGATGAACTT
Source organism: Candoia aspera (assembly GCF_035149785.1). Taxonomy (NCBI): domain Eukaryota; kingdom Metazoa; phylum Chordata; class Lepidosauria; order Squamata; family Candoiidae; genus Candoia; species Candoia aspera. The sequence goes on from NC_086160.1 coordinate 78,511,744, forward strand.
AGTGGAGAGGTAGACCCTATCTCCCACTTTGTAGTTCAGTTGCGCCGCCCTGTGACTGTCTGCAAACTTTTTGTATGTAGCTTGCGCGTCTGCGAGAGCCAGCTGGATGACGGGCCACACCGTGGGCAGTTGTGCCACCCAGTCATCTGGGGAACTGGGCGGGGTGTCTGGTTGGGGCAGTTCTGGGATTGGCACGAAGTCTCTGCCATAAACCACTTTGAATGGGGTGTGACCTGTGCTCTGGTGCACTGCATTGTTTAGGCTACCTCTGCAAAAGGTAGGAGGTCCACCCAGTTGTCCTGTTGATAGTTGATGAATGATCATAGGAATTGCTCCAGGGTGAAGTTAAGAATCTCTGTAGAGCCATCTGTGTGGGGGTGCCAAGCCGTGGACAGTGCCTGCTTGGTCCCAATAAGTTTTAAAAATTCTTTCCAGAACCTAGATGTAAATTGTGTGCCCCTATCAGTCACCAAACGGGAGGGGGCGCCGTGGAGTTTATAGATGTGGGTAAGGAATAGGCAGGAGGGACGCGGTGGTGCTGCGGGTTAAACCGCTGAGCTGTCGATCGGAAGGTCGGCGGTTCGAAACCGTGCGGCGGGGTGAGCTCCCGTTGCTAGTCCCAGCTCCTGCTCACCTAGCAGTTTGAAAACATGCAAATGTGAATAGATCAATAGGTACCGCTTCGGCGGGAAGGTAACGGCATTCCGAGTCGTCATGCTGGCCACATGACCTGGAAGTGTCTATGACAACGCCGGCTCCAAGGCTTAGAAACAGAGATGAGCACCGCCCCCTAGAGTCGGATTCGACTGGACTTTATGTCAAGGGAAACCTTTACCTTTACCTAAGGAATAGGCATGCCAGCTGTTGTGCGGAGGGAATGGACGCGCAGGGTATGAAGTGTGCCTGTTTGGAAAAATAGTCTTTTACCACCCAGATGACCGTTTTTCTTTGGCTGGGTGGTAGGTCTACAATGAAGTCCATGGAAATTTCCTCCCAGGGACGGGAGGGGCTTGCTACTTGCTGCAGCAGTCCTTGGGGCTTCCCCACCTTTCGTTTTGACATGGCACATGTGGGGCAAGCAGTGACATATTCTTTAACGTCCTTTCTGAGAGTAGGCCACCAGAATTGTCGCCTCATTAAATGTAATGTTTTGACGAACCCAAAGTGCCCGGCTGTCTTGTCATCATGGGAGCGGTTTAAAACTTCTGCTCGCAATGTCTCTGGCACGTACAGGTTCTTCTGTCTCCAGGCTAGGCCATTCGTAACAGATACATGGTGTTTGTTGGTTTGCAACCATGTATCTGTCTTGAGGGCTTGAACGAGCCATTGTTGCCAGTTCGGTGAAATTGACCTGCGTCTCCCTCCGTTCGCGGGTGTTTGTGCTGGGGTGCGTTGGGTTCTTGTTTGGCTGTGTGTGACAGCAGGGCAGCCCAGCTGTGTGTCGGTCCACACAGTACCCACAATGTCCGATGCCTGGCTGGCATCCTGAGGCCGTCGGGAAAGAGCATCTTCTAGGAAGTTCTTCCTCCCCGGTATGAACTTTAATTTAAAGTTAAACCGGCTGAAGAATTGCGCCCAGTGTACTTGCTTTGGGCTGAGGCGTTTTGGAGTGCTGAGAGCCTCTAGGTTTTTGTGGTCTGTCCAGACCTTGAAGGGGCAGGAGGCCCCTTCCAGAAGGTGCCTCCATGTCTCTAGGGCTGCCTTGACTGCGAACGCCTCCTTTTCCCACACGTGCCATCTCCGTTCCGTTTTGGAGAACTTGCGGGAAAGGTACGCGCAGGGCTTCAGCTGATTGTCAAAATCCCGCTGAAGCAGGAGTGCTCCGATGGAGAAGTCGGATGCGTCAACTTGCACGACGAAGGGTCTGGTGGGGTCGGGGTGTTGCAGTACTGGCTCTGCTGTAAAGAGGCTTTTGAGGCATTCAAAAGCCCTTTGACACTCAGCTGTCCAGTTCAGGAGCGCCCCCAGGTTCCGTGATTTACGTGTGTCTCCCAGGCCCTTTGTCCGGAGTAGGTTAGTTAGAGGCAGCACAATTTCCGCCAGCCCCTGGATAAAACCCCTGTAGAAATTCGTGAAACCAAGGAAACTTTGGAGTTGCCTCCTCGTGCGTGGGCGCTCCCACGCCAGTATGGCTTGGACATTACTTGGGTCCATCTCGATTCCCCTTGCCGAGATTCTATAGCCCAGGTAGTCAATTTGGTCCTTGTGAAACTCACACTTGGAGAGCTTGGCGTATAGCTCTGCCTTGCCGAGTTTCCTGAGCACTTGCTTTACTAAGCGTTCGTGCTCTTCTTCGGTCTCTGAATATATTAAAACATCGTCGAGATAGACAAGCACCCCCTTAAATAAGTGGTTGTGCAAGACCTCATTAATTAACTGCATAAACACTCCTGGTGCCCCCGCCAACCCAAATGGTAAAACTTTATATTGAAAAGACCCCAGCGGGCAGTTGAAAGCCGTCTTCCATTCGTCCCCCTCCCGTATTTGTATTCGGAAGTAGGCTTCCCTCAGGTCCGGTTTTGAGAATATCTTGCCCTTTGCCAGGTGGGCAAGAATGTCCTTTATTATGGGTAGGGGGTATTTATTTGAGATGGATGCGGCATTCAAACCGCGGTAGTCGGTACAGAGCCTCAGTGACCCGTCCTTTTTTTCCTGGAAGAGGACTGGGGCTCCGACTGGTGAGTTTGCAGGCTCAATAAAACCCCGCGCTAAATTTTTATTGACGAACTCCCTTAATGCTGCCAGCTCCTTCTGGGTCATCGCATAGATTTTGGGCTTTGGTAGGGGTGCGCCAGGGACCAGTTCTATGGTGCAGTCTGTTTTCCTATGGGGTGGGTGTTTGTCCGCCTCCTTTTCGCCAAACACATCTGCAAACTCTGCATATCTGGCTGGCAGACCCACCAGGGTTGCTGCCTCCAGATGCATCGAGGTAGTCGCCGCCCTCCCCATTGCAGCATGGGGAACCCGATCCCCTGTGGATGCTTGATAGCGCCCATCCGAAAACGTGATTTCCCTGGTTGTCCAGTTTATTTGTGGGTTGTGTTGCACTAGCCATGGGATCCCTAGGATGATTAAGGGTTGGCCCACCGGTGCCACGATGAAGGGCAGTCTTTCCTTGTGGCTGCCGAGCTGCAGTGCAACTTTGTCCGTGTATTGGGTGACCGGGCCCCCTCCCGCTGCTGATCCATCCAACTGTGTAAAAACAATATGGTTCTGAAGTGGATGGCAGCGGAGGTTTAGCGCGGCCGCCAGGTCCGGGTGCATAAGGCACTTGAGCAGCCAGAGTCAATTAGTGCCCAGACTTTTTTCGTCTTTCCATCATGGGTTAGGGTGACTTTCACATACAGTGTGGGACAATTTTCACTCACCCCGAAGTTGTCGCGCCTCTTGTTTCTTTCCACCTGTCCTCTGGCGCTCCTTAGGGCAGGTGGCTGGCGTTTTCCGCTGGTTCGTTGTTGTCGCTTTCCTCTTCTTTGGTGCAGTAGGGGAAGTCCTTTGCTGTGGTTTCACCCATCGCGACTGGCATTTTTCTGGGTGCTGGGGTTGGCTTGGTTGGTGCCTTCCACGAGCTGTCCCTTGCCTTCACTTTTGGGCAAGCCGCCGCCTTGTGATCCTCCTTCCCGCACCTGAGGCACTGACCCTTGGCGAACCGTCGGTCTCTTTCTTCCTTCCAAGGTTGGGGTCTCGACTTCGCCGGTCCTGCAGCTGTGCGGGGACCTCTTGCTGCCTCTGCATGCTGCGCTTCCCTTTTTGCTTGGAGGGAAGTGTCCTGGGCGTCCTCTGCCTCTCCTGCCAGCCGGATCCACTCCACCAGAGTGTTGGGGTTATTTCTGCACAGTGCCCACCTGAGCACGTTCAGGTTTAGACCCTCCTTGAACGGCTCAATGACGGTGGACTGGGACCATACTTCGACCTTACCGGCCAGGGCTTGGAACTCCATGGCATAATCTGCCATGAAGCGCTGTCCTTGTTTGAGGGTTTTCAGGGCTCTTTTCGCCCTCTCCCTTTCCAGGGGGTCCCTGAAGTGCAGTTTCACTGCCCAGAGGAATTCATTGCAGTCCTTGAGTTCTGGGGCGCCTGCCTGGCATAACTGGACATACCAGTCGGCAGCCCGACCTTTTAATTTGATTGCTAAGGCATTTACCTTGCCCTTCTCTGTTCGGAAGTAGGGGCCCCATTCCTCCATATAGTTCCTCGCGTTGGTGAGGAAAAAGGAGAGTTTTGTGGGGTCCCCATTGAACTTAATGCCGAAGTCCTTGATCGCCGCTCTCGGTGGGCTCCAAGCCGCATCTGGGCGTCTAGGTGTGCTTTGGGCAGTCGGGGCTCCGTGGTCTTGACGTGGGGATTCCCTCCGTTGGGCGTCGGGTGGTGTTGGTGCCATCTCTTGCCAGCTCCCGCTTCGTTCCAGTCGTCTCGCCATTGGGGTGGGAGGGTGGGGTGCAGCCCATCTGGCGGGTTCCTGGAAGCGGACTCTGCCTGGTGCTGCGTCGTCCTCTGGACCTCTCCTCTGTCTCTCCGGCTGGTGCATCTCCGAGGGGGGGTAAGGGGTGTCGGGCATTTGGTGCCTGGTCCTTCCGCGCCCCAGCTGTGGGATTCGTACGCCTCTGCTAACCTCTGGAGCAGCTGCCGCATCGCCTCCAGCTTCTCCTCGACCGTGCTCAGCCTTGCCGCCGTTCGCGAGCCCTTCTTGGTGCGGTCGCCCCTCCGCTCTCCTTCGGGTGAACATCCCGCGGTTCCTCCGGGGTTCCGGGCGATCCGGGTGAGGATCTCGTCGATGGTGGCCCATGTGCCGTGGGACTCACGGTTGGCATTCGTCATTGCTTCCCCCTCCGAACTCGACCCCGAGCTCACCTGGACCTCGCGCCATCAGGGCCTCGAGCACCTTCCATTCATGGGGATGGGAGTTCCGCTGCTGGTTGCCAGGTAGCCACCTCGCCGTGAGATGAAATCTTCCATCACCAGCTTGGTTCCCTCACAGATTGGATCTGGACTGGTGCTAGTGGAAAAATTTTTTTCCGATTCCCATCTTTATGTCAGGGTAGCCTTGCTCCGAATAAGACATGGACTCACTTAAAGGGTTTAAGGATTTCCGGGTTTATTGAAGCAGAATGCATACGGAGAAAAAGATGGGAATGCGGGTGTGGTATCAGGGTATCCCGTTTATACCCCGGTGGCAGACCTTGTTCTCCCCCACCCCCTATTGTCCCCCAAGTCAGGTCCGGATGGGTGATTAGAGTTGGTATGGGTCTGACGATGGGTGATTCGGGCGATCTCTGATGTTTCCCTTTGTCTCCTTGCCTTCGTCCGGTGCAGGTGCGTCCCCCGGGGTAATGGGTGGGAGTTCCCCCGATCTGTTAATGGTTTCCAGGTCCTGTCCAAGGTGTGCTTCTATTGTCCTGGTGATTTATTTATGGGTTTGGGTGCTTAAGGGATGATGTGTGTGTTTAAAGGATAATGGTTATCCCTTCCCCTTTCCTGATGTGCATGTTCCCCGTTGTGATGCACTTATGCCTTGCAACAGGGAACATGACACTCAGGATCTTGGTCTAGATCTGTGTCAAAGAAGCCATCAAAGAATGGAAGCTACTCCATGGGAAGAAATGTGACTTGATTCCGGACTTGAAAGAAAGGAGACACAATCGGCAAGGACAGTGAAGCCTCCTTGCCCTCTTAGAGGGGATCATCTGATACCCCAAAGTAGGGATGACTTCACACGGCACAGGGACCACCTGTGGAACCCAGCCACTGCAAGATGAAGCAGGAGACACCAGTCTAGCCAGCTGCGTCAAGGAGATAAGAGGAGGCTCCTGGTGAACCTGACGTGAACCTGAGTGGCCAGCCTGATGGCTTCCCAGTCCTGCTTTGGGGCAACCATCAAGGCTGTTGGCGGCTCCAGCTCAGCACTCTTCGGATGCCTGCAAGCCCCTGGGCTTCAGAGTCCTTTCCCAGCCATGCCCTAAGCTCAGGCAGGGTAGCTGCTGGGGTCCCCAGGGCTGGGCTCTTCTGCCTGGGACAGTCCTGAGGGCCCAGGGCTTCCCTGCCTGCCCACGCACTCCCACTGCTCTTGGCTTGCTTCTGCCAGAAGGGGAAACTGTGGTGGTGATGGGAACTCCCCCCTCCCCCCAGCACAGCCTCCTCAGCTCCAAGCGCCTCCACCCCATGGCCCACCCACTGCAGTGGATTTCCCAAAGCTTGGAACCATGCGGGGGTGGGTGCGTGGGGTGTGGGTGGGGTATCCTTTGCTTCCTTCTTGCGGAACAGGCCTCTGCCACCATGCCCATCCAAGTTGCAGGCTTCATCCTTCAGGCTTTCCCAGCTCAGCTCTGCTCATGGTATGGACACCCCCGGGGTCCAGGGAGGGTGCCAGGAGCCCTCTGGGTGCTCTACAGAAAAGCCATTTTTTCGTCTTCTTCCAAATGAACCACAGGACAACTGCAAAGTGCTCCACAAGAGGTCAGGGCAGGACCCGGGGACTTCGCTGCAGCCTGCCTTCTTGGGTTACGCATCTGAATGGCAACTCTGCACCCTTACTGGCACCAGGTTCTGGCAGAGGCAAAATGCGCTTTGGGGACCCTTGCAAGCAGGTGGGCGGGACTCAGGCGGGCCATTCCAGAAGCCGAATGTTCAGAGGAGATTCAGAGCAACGCAGGTGGTTCCAGATCCTCCCCTGCCTAGCACTCCTCGTTCCTTGTAGTTTCTTCAAGGCTGCATTGCTTGTTCCCATGCACACTGGAGGACAGAGCCATGTGCGGGGCCCAGGATCTTGGCACGCAAGAAGCACATCCTCTCCCGTCTGCCAGTCACCAGGCACAGAGGAACAGCTGGTTTGGGGAACAGCAAAGGGGTTCCCCTACCTGTTACTGGGTCTTTCAAAAAAAGCACCGTTGCATGTCTTGACCCCCTGCCTTCCTTGAAATGCTTAGGAGCATCACTCCGACTATCTGTGGTTTCCAGCCCGCCCCCTCGAGGAAGTCATGCCACTCACGGAAATGATGCCTAGAGATAAGCACTCTAGAGATAAGTGGCTCAGTGGGGCTGTCCTGGGGGCTTCCTTAGCTGAGAGCTTCTCCAGCTGCACCTAGCCAAGGTGGTGTTTGGCCTAGGAAGCTGCCAACGGGCGAGCCTAGCAGCCCCAGCAGAGAGAAGGTGGAGATCCCGGCCACCCCCACACCCGAGGGGCCCCCTGCTTGGCACTGGCTGAGGGCAGCCTCTACCAACCGCAAGCAGCAGTTGGGACCTGCAAGAATGTGGGTGCACTTCAGCTTCTCCATAGGACTGAGACCCACCTTGGCGGCCTGCCCTCTTCTCCTGCCCAAGGCCCTGTGGCCATAACAGGCCAGCCCGTGTTTGCTGGCCCACGAGAGATGCAGGTGGGCCAGGGGGGCATTTTTTGGTGGTACTTGCCCTACAGGGCAGCCTAGGCAATGAAGGCCCGGAAGGGCAGAGGGCACAGACTGCCCACGTCTGGCCTCCAGCCTGCCCGGCAAAGGAAGCCCCAGCCTCTAGCCGAGAGGACTGGGGTGGGCCGAGTTGCTTGGCCTCCAGCGAGCTCCAATTTGACCTCCAGACAAGCCTGCCTTCATCAGAAATGCTGCCTGTCCCAGGCCTGCCCGGCCAGGATGCCACCTGGGGATGGAACCAAGCAAGGGTGCCACTGCTTCCTGCTCCCCCTTCCCCCAACTCCCTGAGGACAGACGCAGTGGCAGAAGAGGCCAAGCGCAAGGCAGCCTCAGCCATACTGTGTGGCAAAGCCTTACATGGCCTGGGCATTCCATTCGCACTCAGCCCCCCATGTAAACTGTGCGGGAAACTCTCCTGCCCTTCAAGCTGGAGATGTGGACTTTAATCCCATGCAGTGCACGGCCACTTAGGGCCCCAGGGGGCCTGGGCCAGCAGCCCTCTTCCCACCCAACAGCCTTTCCCAGGCAGGCAAGCGACCCCATGCCCCTCCCCACCATTTGTCTTTCTTTCCAGTGCTTCAGCTCCAATGCCACCAACCCCCTTCCCATTCCCAATCCACATCAGACATACATTTGGATGTTTAAAAGAATTTAATTCCCACAGGCAGGACTGTCCAGAGCAGCCAGGCCCTGCGGAGCCTGCTGGGGTTCGCCCCACAAGCGTACGCATACCCACTGTTCCCAAGGTGCACAAAATGCTTTTTAGGCACATACAAAAAAGGCAAGGCTGCTCCCCAGGCTTCTTCCCTATCCTCAGCAATTAACAAAAATGGTCAGGACAGCTCAGCAGGAGCCTCCAGTTGAAGCTGAAGGCAAGTAAGGGGGACAATAAAGCCCCCCCCCCCACACATGCTCTGAGAAAAAGGGAAAGGGGCTCTTTGGAGAATGGGGGAGTAGCTGGCAGCTTCTTCCTGTACCAAGCAGAAGAATGCTATAGGGGTCTCCAGGCCTGTCCCAAACCCCCAGCAGAGAGGGGAAAGACCACCACTGCTGGAGTGCCCTGTTGCTTGCCAAGGCTGCCAACTGAAGATGCCTAGAAGAACCTAAGGGGCCCCAGCTGCCTTGCACCTCTCCCTGAGGAGGGGATTGGGGCAGGGGGGCAGAAAGGCCATTCAGACCCCAGAGGAGAACCCCCTCGCATTGCCAGACAGTAGACCCATAGCTGGCTATCTCTGCCCAAATGGGAGCAGGGTCACCAGTCAAAAGGACAGGGCTCCAGGTGGCCAGATGCCCTCCTCCTGCCCTCCACCACCCAACGGTCCCAGCTAAGGTGCAATCCCAAAAGCGGCCAGTTTGCGGCCAGGCCACTCAAAGTGGCAGCCTCCCTGCTCTGCCCACTCTTCCCAGAGAGCATGAGGAGCTTCGCAGACATTCGGACAGCCTCGGTTGTGTGCTGGGGGAAACCAGGGCAACTCCCGGCAGGTCCAAGGCCTTTGCTGTCCTTGAGTGGCAACGGGACTCCACAGACCCTTCCTTCCTGCCTTCCTTCCGAGTCACTGCAGCGCACAGGAATCTTCCCCATCCTCGGCAGCCTTGTGGGTCTGGGGTTTCTCCCCTTGACCCGAGAGGGGGGCAGGTAACTCTGCATCCCCTGCCAGTTTCCCCCGCAGCTCCAACAGCAAGTCCCGGCTCTCGCTGGGGGGCAAATTACTCAGGAAGTACTGGGGGGCCAGTTCAGCCACACTAGAGAGAAAGAAAATCAGGACCAAGCTAAGTGCTGGCGCCCAGCACAGGATCCACATCGCCCCGTGGCTGCCCAATGACAGACCAGGCTCTACGCCTTTGGGAGGGGGAGAGCACAGAAATGCATGACTTTGCCCCCCTCCCCCCTGCCCCACCCCCAGTGGAAGCTTACAAGTCTGGCTGGACCTCAGAGACGACCCTCAGGCAGTTGTCCTGGGAGATGGTGAACTCATGGTAGAGCACCCAGGAGGGGGGCCGTGGGGGTGGGTGGCGCAGGCGGTAGCAGCAGCTGGGGGGCAGCTGGGCCAAGTGCTTGTGGGTCAACAGCAGGTAGTTGCCCGAGCCATCAATGTCCCGGGCGACCTGAACAGGGGAAAGAGGGTGGCTCTCTCCCACGCGCGTCTACTCATAGGGGGCACCTCCCTGGTGCACCCAAGAGCCCAACCGCAGCTTGAGGAGAGGGAAGGGAAGGATGGGCTGCAGAGGCCCCAGGCAAGAGGGAGGGGCATTCCACCATCTCTCGCCAACTGGCTCTGGAGCACAGATGCGCCAAGCCTGGGCCCAGGCTGGCAGGAAGGCTGGAAAGGGGGGCATCTCCACTGCTTCCGTAACAGTTGAGCCCCCAGCTGGGTGAGATCGAGGCCTTGGCGAGGGACCTCTGGAAGCCAGAAGAGCAATTCCTCCCTTCCTAGTGAGCCAATCAGGATGCTTCAAAATGCTTCCTTTTCGCCCGGGTTGAGCTCCCTTCTCCCTCTGGATGGCAGAGCTGCTCTCCCGCCCTCCCCAAAAGAGAGGACTTCGGCCGCAGGGCTTCCTTTGACTGACAGCATCATGGCCCTGGCCACGGCTTGGGTCTCGAAGCCTTCTTTTCTGCCTGGCAAGTAGCTGGGCTTGGCCCTCCCCATGGGGACCCTGCTCCCACTTCAGGCACCCACACCTCCCAGCCACATGCCCGAGAGGCGGCAACGAGATGCTCCAATCTTTCTTAGCCATGGCCGGGGCGCGCCAACAGCTCTACCTTGAGAAAGAAGCCCGCAAGGAGGGCTCGTTTCAGCTGCAGGACGTTGCTGTCGGTGCCAAAGGCTGGCGGGGAGACCGGAAGCTCAATCCGCCGCATCACGTCCAGGAGCTCTGCCCGCACGGCTCTGGCCAGCTGCAGGGCCACTTCGCTCACCGCGTGTTTCCGGCACCAGCTTTCGGGGTCACTCTCTAGAGAAAGAAGAGGGAAGGGGGGGTGGAGAGAGTTGGCCATTGACCCCTGCCCACCCTCGGAGCTGCCCACCCCTCACCTGGCACTCACGCTGGTGGAATGCATTGAAGACGTTGATGAGGGTGAAGTGGTCTCCTGCGGGGTGCAGCAGGGCTTGCTGCCGGGCCACCACGGCATCCTCCCAGCGCGCAATGGGGGTCTGGAAACATGGCCAGGCTGCAGGGAAGAAGGCGGCAGGGTTCAGGAGGCCGGGAAGGGAGGCCGGGAAGGGCCCCTCCCACAGCTGTGCAAGGTGTGCCCGTCCTCCCTCAGGAAGAAGGGCCGAGGGCCTTGCATCGGGCAGCCCAACTGGCCCTTGATGCACCGAGCCCCATACCCGTCAGCATGGCAGCCAGCGTCAGCATCTCCTCCACGCAGTCAAATTCGCAGGAGGCCAGGAGGGCCTTGGCCAGCTGGGGATCCAGAGGGAACTCTGACATAATGATGCCCACCTCAGAAAGGTTCCCGTCATCATCCAGGGCAGCCAAGTAGTCCAGGTCCTCCAGGGCCTGCATCAGGGACTCAGGTGCTGGCAGGGGAGGAGAGATGTCCATGAAATGGCTGTTGGAGCCTGGCAGCGATAGCTCTTCGTGCGTGCCCCACCCCCGCCAAAAGCCAAACTGATGCCCGCACCTGGCCTGTCCAGAAAGTCACACTGGCCCACGTCCGCAATGTCCAGCCTCTTGAGCAGCAAGATGGGCCGGCGAAGGTCAGCCTCCGTGAGGTGGGTGGGGGAGGCGGCTGGCAGCCTCTGCTCATAGCAGGCCTCTGAATAGAGGCGCAAGCAGGTCCCTGTGGGGCAGGGCAGGGTACGGTCACTTGAAGAGGGCCAGGAGGAGGCACCCGCTCTCTAAGGCCTCTGCAGGAGCAGCCAACACCCAACCCCACGGCTCACCTGGAGGTGTCCCGGCAGCCCTGAGCCGCCGGGCCTCGGCCTGCCGCTTGCTTATGGGGCGCAGCTCCTGTGACACAGCCCGGATCCGTGGGTTGTACACCTGTCCAGGCGAGAGCAGCCAGAGGCCGCTGAAAGAGGAGCTGGGCAAGAGAGAGGGGGAAGACCCGGGGGACTTTCCTTTCTCGTGCACGGCAGGGGTCCAAGTGGCTGGGAGGCTGGGTGCCCGGCAGGCTGTCCCTCCCCACGGGTGACGCTGGCTGCACTTTGGCTGCTGGGAAAGGGCCGCTGGAGGAAACGGAGGGACCTGGGAGGGGGACCCATGGCCGTGCTTGCCTTCACTTCTTCCCCACCCAAGGAGGAAGGCAAGCTCCCATCCCAGAGGTGCTGTGCCCGCAGGCTGCCTGGAACATGCCTGTGGGCTGGATTAAAGCCCCTGAAATTTCCCCTGCAGACAGAATGGGAGTGAATTAACGTGCCAGGATGGGGTGCATGCATGTTTGTGTGTGTACGCCTGCCTGGGGAGGGGGCAGAGGACCCCACGGGCTGCCTGCTGTCTCCACCTTCCACGCTGGGGCTGCAGGTCTTCCAGAGACGTCTCAACTGGTCCCTGCCAGCCTTGGCTGGTGCTCAGCGACACTGGGAGGCCCGTGGCATCTTCCCCCTTGAGCCTGAGGGCAGGAGGGGTGTCCCAGAGAAGGTCCCTTCCTGCTACAGACCAAACCTTCCACCACTCACGTTGCGCAGCTCCATCCCTGCATCGATGACATGCCTGACGCTCCCCACAGAAAAGGCTGCGTCTGCCAGCCAGTGGGTGATGATGACTCGGCGTGCCTGGTAGTCCAGGCTGTCCTCATACAACTTCTGCATGTCTCTCCCCACAGCCGGATGCAGGGGCAGCACCAGCAGAGGTCCCAGGCTGGCCTCCAAGGTCGCAGCCTCTGTCCGAAGGGCTTCACAACACACACAGATCTCCTGGAGGAAGACAGACAGGACACGGGACTAGAAAAACGCTCCTTTCCTCCATGAACAGAACCAGCGGCCCCCCAGAAGAGCCCCAGGTAGGATGCTCAAAGACTGGACAGTTGCTCCTTCAACTGGCCACAGCTCTTTTCGCTGCATGCATTGCCCAGCCCATTGTTTGCTGTCTTTAAGGCTGGCCTTGTTGGCCTCCCTTGCAAAGCGGCAAGAAACCAACCTCAGGAGCCCACGTTCCACCCGGGACCCTTGTGAGGTTGGCTGCATGCCCTGAGCCACCCGCAGTGCAGCTCTGGAGGGCAGCATCTGCCCTGTGTCAGTGTTACCAAAGTCCCACCTGCTCACTGGCCATGAAGATCATCACGTCGCCAACCTCCTTTCGCTGATGAAGCTCCAGCACAGCTTGGCAGGCGGCAGGGATGTGCCCCCCCGGGAGGGGTTCCCTGTAGGTCAAGCATGGGTCCGGGCTGAGCCCCGGGACCCGCACCACAGGGGCATCCTGGCAGAAATGGCGCAGCCGCTCCTCCAGGAGGGGCTCGGTCACCACCACCAGGCGCAGCTCCGGGCGCTGGTGCCGGACATCCTTCAGCAGCCCCAGCAGCAGCTCTGTGGCCACAGTACGCTCCTGAGCCTCGTCTAGCACCACCACCCCATACTGCTGCAGCAGTGGGTCCGAGGTCATCTCTTGCAAGAGGACTTCGTCCAAGCAAAACCTGCAACACACGAGTTCCTGTTTGGCACGTGCAGCAAGAGGCCGAGGGCAGGGCTTGCCAGCTGACCTGGGCGCAGGGAGGCTCCACCACGTCCTTTCCAGATCCTTCTGCTAAAGTTCCGAAGCCTCCGAAGGCCCCTGCCCTGCACGATCTGCCCCGAAGGATTGCAGAGCACCGTAGGGGTGGGGGGTCCCCCACTTCAGCACATGCCCTTCCCCCAGTGCCAGATGCTGATGGAAGAGGGCACAGGCCTGCCTCTCATCAGCCAGGGGCCAGACCAGCCACTCCCCAGGGCATGGGAAAGAGAAGGTGCCGGAAGCTGGTAAGAGGGGCAGCTCGGCCAGACTCCATGGCCGCCTCTGCGCTTGGGTCTCCGTGGCCCCTTCCGAACCGCCTGGGCGCCTCATCAAAGCCTTCTGTGCTGGAAGGATGGAACGCAAGGGCTGGGAGCTTTTGTGCCTCTGCTTACAGTTATCTGTCAGGACTCTGTGGTTAGCCTGTCTTGTTAGTTTGGGGCTTTTTGCCAGTTGGCAACTGCCTGGACAAGTCCCTGCAGCTTTCTTGGTAGCCTTTTCAGGAGTGCAGTGGCTTGGCTACCTCCTTCCCAGGGCCGAGAGGTGGGGAACGCCTCAAAGCCACCCAGCTGGGTTAGTGCCTAAGGCGGGCCTGGCACTCAGAGTCTCCTGGTTTCTTAACTGCCCCTGGTTCCCAGTCACGGATCAGTAGTCTCGTCTCTATATTTTTAATTTCTCTGACGGGAATAACAACAACAATGGTGATAATTTTCCTTTAATCCAAGGCTGGTTCATCTGAGAATATGGTAGCCAGCCACCTCTTTACAAATATCCAGTTTAGGCTGATATGATCTTCAAGACTTGATCCCACAGTTGCTTCTCTGCCCACCAATCAGGAAGGCAAATACTCCAGCCGACAGACACCAAGGGCACCAGGGCAGAGAAGCAGAAACCTCCAAATGAGGATGAGGGAGACCCTGCAGGGTCCTGTCTTAGACCCCCCAGAACATGATCGCCAGTAGGCTTTCCACAGCACACCCTTGATCTGCGCTCTGGGGAGCTCCTCATCCTGCTTGGAAGCACTGCAGGACATCAAATGGGCGGCCTGCTGGTCTGATGGAGCAGATGAGGACGGCAGCTTTGTCAGCCTGGCCCGCTACCCCAGACTTCTCCTTTTACCCCAAATGGAGAGCTTTTTCAGCACAAGAAACATTGGTCAAGATAACCCAGGCCCCAACACAGAGACCCCAGGAGAACAAAGAGGGAAATGGCTCCTCTGAATGCAAATGCCCTTGAGGCAAATGGGTCTCTTACCTGAGCAGGGTCTCTGGGACACAGCAGTCCTCGTAGGGCACACAATAGCCAACCTCATGGCCCACGTTGAGGTCCATCTCATCTGCCACACGCAGTGCCAGGCTGAGGGCTGCCAAGCTATGAGGTTGGGTGCAGACCACGCGGCCATGGGCAAACTGCACCGAGAGGGCTTGTTCTGCACACCACTGAGGCACCTGGGAAGAGAGGGCAAGCGTAATAGCAAGGCAGGTGCTGTTCCTACCCCCGCAGAGGGGCGCTTCCCCGCCCACGCCCCCAGCAACAGGCAGAATCAGTCAGCTCAGGGCCGGAGAGAGAGGAAGGTTGCCCACTCCAGTCTGGCAAATGGGTGAGCCAGGAAGATGGAGCTGGGGAGAGATCTTGAGGTTGGCATGGCAGGGCATGCCAGAATTCCAACAGCCTCCCGCCTCACACTGGGCCAGGCCTCAGCCCAGGATAGTCTACCTGCTGACAACAGGAAAACCTTCCATCTCTGCAGACTCAGACCTGCTTTACTTGCCAGTCTCCACATCCACAGCAGAGGAAATATCACCAAGCAGTGACCCACCACCAGCTGAGAAGCCCCTGTTCTCAGCTGCACCCCCCCCCCCCCCCGAGATTGAAGAAAGCTAGGAAAGGAAAAGCTAGCTCAGCACCGCAAACGTTGCTGCCAATTCCTTGCCGTTAAGTGCAGGAAACAAACGAGATCAACGTCCCCCCCCCCCCAAAAAGCCTAACCCTCAGCCAACTCCAGCCCTTAGACAGGCAGCTGAAGAGCCGCATAGGCCGGTTTCAAAACTGCCCGCCCGCCTCTGCCCAAGCCTCCGTGCACCTGCAAACATCTCCTTCCGTGCGGCGACCCTACACCTCCTCGCGTCCAGCGCGGGGACCCAATGGCCACCGAGCCGGTCCCAACGCTTCGAAGTGTCAGGGCTTCGCGGTCCCCCGCGCGCAGCTCCAGACCCACAAGCAGGGGAAGTCCGCAGCGATGGGCCGAGGAGAGTCCCAAGCCTCGCCACCTGCAAACCTGCAAACCGCAGGGCATGGACACCCCTCGCTTGGGCCGGGGCTTGACCGGCGGGGCGGCTCGGAGGAGCAGCAAACCCGGCTTGCATTCCGGCCTCCCTCCTGCCTTGTCTCGCCTCGCCCACCAGGGAAGGGAAAGGCCCCGCTCGGGCAAAGTCCTGCCGCGCGGCTCGCTCGCAGAGGCCAGAAGAGCCGCGCCCTGCCGTGCCGGGGGTCGCCGCGCCGGCCCGGCCCGGCCGCAAGGAACCCGCCGCTCGCAGCAGCCCCCCGGCGGTCTCGCTGACCTGCGTGCTCTTGCCGGTGCCCGGCTCGCCCGAGACCAAGACGGGTCCGGCGCCGCCCTCCAGCTGCTCCAGGAAGGCGAACCGGGCGGCCCAGATGGGGAGGCGGCGCCGCCGGCTCAGCAGCTCGTAGTAGCGGGAGGAGAAGGGCAGTCCGTCGAAAGGGTTGACCTCCAGGTCGCCGCCGCCGCTCGCCGCTTCCACCGCCTCGTCCCGCAGTAGCGGCAGGGCGCTCGGTTCCGCCGCCGCCATCGTAGCTCGGGCGAGGCCTGGCTCCGGGAATCCTGCGCGGTGGCCGGCGGGGCGAGGGCGGCTGCTGGAGGCCCGGGCCGGCCCAGTCTCCCTCCGCCGCCCGGGCGACTGCCTCTGCCTCCGCCTCCGCCGGCTCGCCTCGCCCGGTCGCAGGTCCCCGACGCGCTCGCCCAGGCCGGGCCGCCACTACCTGCCGCGGGCGCGGGGCGGGGGGGGGCTCTCGCGCGGCGTCGCGTCGCGTCGCGTCTCGGGAAAGCTGCGGAGGCGGGCGGGGCCTAGGGGCCGCGCCACGCCCCTTCTGCGCGTCAGGCACACCTGGCGGGGGGCAGGTCACCGAAGCCCCGCCCCCCCGGGATTCTTCTCCCGGACGCGCGGGAGTCCGCCGTGCCGGGCAACTCCGGAGGCTTCTGCAGGAGTTGGGTCCGCTCCGAGCGCCGCGCCGGTCAGAGTACCTGGGGCTGTCCGGTCGGCGTGGTTCATCGCCGGGGCACGCACCTGCCCTGCGAAGAACGAGGCGGTGGTTTGCTAAAGGGCAAGCCCAAAGAAACAGGCTCAACTTTGCGGCCCCGTCGCTTTCTACGCGGCAGCATCCCAGGCAGGCGCCGAGGAGGAGGGAGGTGCTTTAACGCGGCGTCTCCAATTAGCTCTCTAACCACGAGGAGCTGCGTGAAAGGGAGCGGAACCTTGGGTGCTCTTGACTTACTTTTGGCAGCTAGGGAGGGAGGGGAGGAAAAGCAAGCAGGTGAGCCGGTTTCCAGCGGGGTAGTGGACGAGGGGGCAGCTCCGGGTTCTGACAGGCAACCATTTCCTGGGCAAGTGCCCACTTCAGTTTGGCTTAGGGCTTTCGCTTCATGAAGGCTGAGCAAGGCAGAAGGGCTCCTCCTGAATCTCTTCCCCCTCCTAAAGGTGCCCCAGGATGCAAGCACCTCTGGGGCTACCAACAAGGCCGAGCCCAGCAAGAAGCAGCAGGCCCTGCACTGCCCACCCTGGAGGGAGTTCGGGCCTTCCGAACCCAGAAGGCTCTCCAGGCTGCCTCAGTTGGCAGGTTGGTCTCACAGGAGTGGGGGAAGAGCAGAGCAAGCCCATCCCTCCTCTGCAGCCATGGAATGCCCTGGCCCTCTTGGCACCGAACCAGAAGTTCCCTGGCCAAGGAGGGAGATGCTGGCTGACTGGCTCCCAGGGGCCCACGTGGGCCAGGCCTGAACTAAAGGGACAAATTTCAGGTGACCCCTGTTGGAATGATCAGGGATCAACTCAGCATTGTCTCATAAGCATAAGGGGGTCGCTCTAGCAAATCGCATCTCTATTCTGCTTGTGGGATATCACGTGGGTCACCTGATTTCCTCTTCCTCCTCCTTGGGCTTGGGGATTAACAATCTCCATTACCTCGTGGGGAGACATGCAAGTAGGAGCTGTTGCAGGAATGCAGCCCTCCCCCAACTACCCTCTGCTACCAAGAACCAGTGATGATTAAATGCTTTCTACTATGAATCTACTTGTATCAAGATCTACTGAATAAAAGTAAGCTATGTCTATTTTTCTTCATCTAACTACAATGTGAAGACTGAATTTATTTCTGAACATAATTAACCTTAATGTGCAAGTTCCTTTTGGTTCATGCTTCTACTCTGCAAGATTGCTGTTAGCTGCTTGGAGTTCTTTTATTAACCTTTAAAACTCCATCAAGGGTTATGGGCCTAGTACAGACCAGTGCAACCTAGCAGAGTCCAGTATACTAACCAATAACTGATTTTTGAAAAGGCTTTGGCCTCACAGCCAAAAGGAAAGCAGCTTGGACATTTAAAAAGCAAAGTTCAGAAAGTTTTCTTCTTCTCTCTGAACAATGGAGAGAGAGGAGGGAGTTCCCCCCATACTAAGACTGACTGAGGATAATTACTACAGCATGGCTATTCAGATTAAGGATGCAGCTAGATTTTGAAGATTGTTTAGATCCTCTGGATTTACCTGAACCTAAACCAGTGGATGAGGAGGAAGCCAAAAACCAATGGAAGAAAAAGGACAAGAGAGCTAAAATTCTTATTGCCAGATCCCTTCCAGATCACAGATTAGCAGAGATTAAAAATATTGCTACTGCTGAGGAAATGATTGAGAATTTATGCACCCTGTACTCAGAAGCTGATGCTCAGAATGTGATCTCTTTGTTATGAGAACTGCATGCATGCAATTTGGAAGACAATGTAAATGTAAATGACCACCTGATCAGGCTACAGGCAATCTTTGATCAGCTGAGCACAGTCCAGAATCTCATGAATGAAAAACTTAAGATGTCTTTTGTGCTGAGTACTTTACCAAATAATTTTTTTCCATTTGTTGCTGATCTGAATATAGAAGGGAAAAATCTCAATTTTTTTGAATGATCAGATCAGAAACTTGAAGATAAAATTTGCATATCAATAGAGATGCTGGCAGAGACATAAGTTACCTAGCAACGAAGGTGAGCCAGAGCAATCAGTGACACATCAGAAAAACAAAAGGAAAGAAAAGAGAGCTATTGTGTGTGATTCATGTAAAAAGCAAGGATATATTGCAAGGTTCTGCAGAAACAAGGATTTTTTCAAGGATAAATTCAAGGAAAAATCTTTTAAAGGTGAAAAGGCTTTACACACTATTTATAAAGCTGATACCAATAAATGTCGTAGATGATGGGTAATCGATTCAGGGGCCAGCAGGCATCTATGTGGGAATAAAAGTGACTTTTGTGAGCTAAATGAAACCACAGAAGGAAGCATAACGTTAGCAGATGGCAATTCAACTTTGATTCAAGGAAAAGGAAGTGTGCCATTGCGATGCATCAATGGAAGTTAATACAAAGATCTCATAGCAGAAGATGTTTTCTATGTGCCAGACTTAGAAGTTAATTTACTAAGTGTTTCAACATTGAATAACAAAGGCTTTGATGTAATTTTTAATGCTAATGGAGAATGTAAAGTCACCAGTGGAGAAAAGATTTATGTTACAGGCTTTCAAAAGGATGGCGTCTACCAGGTGCACTGCAAACAACTGCCACCAGATGTCAGCCTCGCCTGTCAGCAGCAAAAGGAGGACAACAGCACTACCACCTGGTACAGACGTTTTGCGCACCGTGATTTTAACCCAATTTAAAGAATAAAAACTGAAGGCATGGTAAGAGACTTTGAAATAAGCAACCATGATAAATGCCAATCAAAATGTGTGATATGCATCAAAGGAAAGGCAACAAGACCAGCCATACCCAAACAAAGGGGAAGGCAGGCAACCAAGCCACTCGAACTTATCCACACTGATTTGTGTGGACCTCTTCAAGCATCAGTGGGTGGAAATAAATGTGTCTTATGCTTTATAGACAATTTTTCCAGATACTATGGGACCTACCTAATGAAGGAGAAATCCCAAACAGAGGACATGCTGAAAGCATATGTAGCCATGGTGACCAACAAGTTCAACAGAACCCCTCAAGCCCTCCAAAGCGACCATGGAGGTGAGTTTATTTCACAAACCATGCAAATATATCTAACACAGCTAGGTGTAGAACACAGACTAACCACTCCATACACACCTGAACAAAATGGAGTTGCAGAAAGGAAAAATTGCTCACTGATGGACATGGTAAGATTTGCTTTTAGAAGCAGATCTGCCTGACAAATACTGGGCAGATGCTGTTTTAACAGCTACATACTTACAGAATAGACTGCCAACCAAAGCCAACAAGGTAACACCTTTTGAGCTATGGCATGAATGCAAACCAAGTGTAAAGCATCTGAGAGTGTTTGGATCCAAGGCTTATGCACACATACCAAAGGAGAAGAGATCCAAACTAGACCCCAGAGCTGAAGAAGGCATCATGATTGGGTATGCTCCAGGAAGCAAGGGATACAGAATCCTGAACCCAAAGACAGGAAAAGTAAGCACATGCAGAGTGGTGTACTTAGATGGGCGCGAGAGAGGCTACCATAGTCGTGCTGATGATGACTGCAGAAACCAACAGTGGCAGTTAGCAGCTTGAGATGTTTAGCCCAACGTTCGAAGACACAACCACCACGCCGACCCAGGGGGAAATAAAAGCCCAGGAAGAAACTCCACTAGAGTCAGATGATGAGGCCACAGATGCAGAAGGGGTTGAACCACCAAGCGCCACTCCTGAACCTGCTCCAAGACACGCATCACGACCCAACAAAGGAGTTCCAGCCAAGAGACTCACCTACCTCACAAGGTCATCGTTACCCAAAGAACCTGCATCGTGGAATGAAGTGCAGCAAATGCCACCAGTTGAAGCAAGCACAAGAAAAGCTAGAGGCTCTGCACAAGAACAAAACATGGACTTTGACAAAACTACCAACAGGCAAGAAAGCCACCGGATGCAAATGGGTTTTCAAAGCCAAACAAGATGAAAATGGAGAAGTACAAAGATACAAAGCTAGACTAGTTGCAATTCACAAAAATATGGACTTGATTACGATGAATGTTTTGCTCCCGTTGTAAAACATACCACAATCAGAATGCTCCTGAGTCTTGCAGCTTCCAGGAATGTGAGTGTTGAACACCTAGATGTAAAGACTGCATTTCTACATGGAGAGATAGAGGAAGAACTGTACATGCTTCAACCTCCAGGCTTCACCAATCCCAAGACACAGCAACTCATAAATCCACTAGTGGGCATGTATTTTTCTATGGGGGTGGAGCAGTAAGCTGGGGAAGCTGTAAGCAAGCTACAGTGGCACATTCATCCACAGAGGTGGAGTATGTGTCAGCAGCAGAAGCATGCGAAGAGGTTTCATGGCTCAAGCCTAACTCTATGAAAACAACCAAAGTTGTATTAGACTCTCACAGTCAGAAAAGATTAACGGGAGAACTAAACACATTGACGTTAAGTATCACGTAGTAAAGGACATGCAAGAGCAAGGAATAAGTCTAAACTATTGTCCCACAAGGAACATGACTGCGGACATTCTCACGAAGCTGTTGCCGAGGAGCAGTTACCAAGAACTGCGGAAGAAGCTGAACCTTCTGGACTCTGAGACATGCGAACTTGAGAAGTGGTGTTGGAATTATCAGGGATCAACTCAGCATTGTCTCATAAGCATAGGGGGGTCGCCCTAGCAAATCGCATCTCTATTGTGCTTGTGTGATGTCACATGGGTCACCTGACTTCCTCTTCCTCCTCCTCCTTGGGCTTGGGGATTACCAGTCTCCACTGCCTCATGGGCAGACATGCAAGCAGGAGCTCTTTTATTAACCTTTAAAACTCCATCAACCCCCACCAGTCCCCCCTCAGGTGGCCATGAACATTTTTTAATTTAAAACTTTAATTTTTTAAATAAAACTTCATTAAATTTTTCAACATTTAGTAGAAACTAAAAAGCATGAAAGAAAAAACCTACAAAGAAAGAAAAAGAAACTAAAAAGGTGTGAAAATAAAAGATTACTACAAAGTGACTTCCGACTTTCTATAGCAAAGATATACATAAATCTATATTAATCTCTTACTCCAATTTAAACTAAAATAAACATTTCTATAAAGCATTTCAATTCTCAATACAACATTCCCTCTAAAACAAACTTGCCTTCCCACTTGTTGTTTATTCATTCAGTCGCTTCCGCCTCTTCGTGACTTCATGGACCAGCCCACGCCAGAACTTCCTTTCGGTCATCAACACCCCCAGCTCCCCCAGGGACGAGTCCGTCACCTCTAGAATATCATCCGTCCACCTTGCCCTTGGTCGGCCCCTCTTCCTTTTGCCCTCCACTCTCCCCAGCATCAGCATCTTCTCCAGGGTGTCCTGTCTTCTCGTTATGTGGCCAAAGTATTTCAGTTTGGCCTTTAATATCATTCCCTCAAGTGAGCAGTCTGGCTTAATTTCCTGGAGGATGGACTGGTTTGATCTTCTTGCAGTCCAAGGCACTCTCAGAAGTTTCCTCCAACCCCACAGTTCAAAAGCATCGATCTTCCTTCTCTCAGCCTTCCTTATGGTCCAGCTCTCGCAGCCATGTGTTACTATGGGGAACACCATTGCTTTAACTATGCGGACCTTTGTTGTCAGTGTGATGTCTCTGCTCTTAACTATTTGATCGAGATTGGTCATTGCTCTTCTCCCAAGGATTAAGCGTCTTCTGATTTCCTGACTGCAGTCAGCATCTGCAGTAATCTTCGCACCTAGAAATACAAAGTCTTTCACTGCTTCTACATTTTCTCCCTCTATTTGCCAGTTATCAATCAAGCTGGTTGCCATAATCTTGGTTTTTTTGAGGTTTAGCTGCAAGCCAGCTTTTGCACTTCCTTCTTTCACCTTCATCATAAGGCTCCTCAGTTCCTCTTCGCTTTCAGCCATCAAAGTGGTATCATCACTTCAACATAGTTTTTCACCTAATAAAGAGTTAAATATTATCCTTCTTCACTATAGTATTACTCTGCCAACTAAACTAACAAAAAACAACCTGCCTACATCTTATTACTATTTGTAATAATAGTATCTTATACTATTGCATATATATGTAACTTTGTTAATCTCCTTTTACCAAAAATAAAAGCGTTATCCAGAAAGCAAAAGCATCCATCTAAACTAGCCTTTCTCACCCTTCTGACCCAGGAGGAACCCTTGAAATAATCCTGGCCCCAGGGAACGGTTGCACATTCAGGCTTAAATATGGGCCAGAAGTTACAAAATTCTTCTATGTGTTTCATGGGTAGGCCTGTATGTATACATTAACAGTGTTCTTAAACTGAAAATAAAGAGTGAAACTTACCTCTTTAACGTGAAGTTGCCCGAATTTGAAATAATTTTTTAAATAAATCATGATCTCCCAGGGAACCCCTAATGACCTCTCACAGAACCCGAGGGTTCCATGGAACCCTGGTTGAGAGAGCCTGACGTAAACCCTTAAAAAGCCATCCTGATAAACATATTTAAGCAATTATCCCACTTCAAAGTAAATGAAAGCATTTACATATCTCAACATTATACACAGAGCTTTCCCCCCATAAGTCTCCAATTTTGCAGCCTGCCTTGAAAAGTCCAAATATTCTTCATGAACCTTCCAGCATTTGAAGTCCAATTCTTTCTTGATCTTAATGTTGCAGTGACAGTCTTTCTCAGTTCCTTTTTTAGATCCAAATCAATTTCTTCTTCAGATTTCCACAATTTTTCCCCCTTCACTTTTTGATTCTGAGTCACAAATCCTCATCTTCTTCTTTGGAGAAGCAGGTTTGTATTTGGGATAATTCTCCACCTTATCAGCCTCTTCCAATTGTTGGCACAATTTGAACTCCAGAGGTTCTGAGAAGTGGTGGTGAACTTGAGTGACTTCAAGATAAAATTCTTTAAAAATTGTTTTAATTTCCTCCATGTCCCTCCACAGATTATGGCGCCCTCTAGTGACTCAAGAAGGTAAAGTCCATTAAGGCAGTTGTATTAAAAATATCCTCCAGCTCCTTATCTTTGGAAGTAACCAATCAGCAAAGTAGAAAGTGAAAACAAAGGCAATTCCCACAGGAAAGTAAAAGCAGGTCGAAATTCAACTCTGCAGATTCATTGAAGTAGGAAAAATCTTTCATAGTCCTCAAAACTTAAGTTTATGAAAAAAATGGCAATAGAAAATCTCAGCATTACACTATGTATGTAGTATATAACAACAGGCTTTGACTGAATCCTGGTAAGACGGAGTGGCTGTGGGTCAGAGGCTCCTCTGTATCCGGGAACTTACCATCTCTAGTTCTGGATGGGGTTGCACTGCCCCAGACAGACCCGGTGTGGAATCTGGGGGTCCTCCTGGACTCATGACTCCTGCTTGAAGAGCAGGTGGCAGTCGTGGCCAGGAGGGCCTTTGCTCAACTCCGTGTTGTGCCCCAGTTACGCCCTTTCCTGGACCGAGAGGCCCTTTGAACAGTCACTCATGCCCTGGTCGTCTCCCATATAGACTACTGCAATGTGCTCTACACAGGGCTACCCTTGAAGAGTATCCGGAAGCTACAGCTGGTCCAGAATGTGGCCACACGGGCAATTCTTGGTGCCCCAAGATCAGCACATGTAACACCTTTGCTGCACGAGCTGCATTGGGTACCAGTTTGCTTCCGGGTACAATTCAAGGTGTTGGTTATCACCTTTACCTACATGGCATGGGGCCAGGTTACCTAAGGGACCGCCTCTTCCCCATTACATTTACCCACCCCACCTGCTCCTGCAGAGGGCATGTTGCGGACGCTGTCTGCAAGAGAATTCCATCTGGCGGGGTCCAGGAGGCAGGCCTTCTCTGCAGTGGCTCCTGCCTCTGGAACACTCTTCCCCCAGAGGTGAGGCTAGCCCCATCGCTCCTGGCCTTCCAAAAGATCCTGAAGACCTGGCTCTGCCGCCTCACTTGGGGCAGGGAGGGGAGTAGTTATTCTTGAGTATGGCTGGTGCCTTAGAGTGCTCCTCACATAATATGAACTGAGTTAGAACTTTTACTGCCATCTGGATTTTATTTTTTTATGTTTATATTTTGTATTTGTATCTATATTTCATATACTATTTATGGTTATTGTTTTTAGCTTGTTAGCTTTATTGTAATCCACCTGAGTCCCTCTTCTGGGGAAAGATGGGCAGTGGCAAAATTTGAAGATATACTGTGTGTGTGTGTGTATATGTATATATATATATATATACTGTATATATACTGTATATGCCAAATTTCCCAATTAATAAATCCTGAAAATAATGAACATCACTGAAATTCTGCATTTCTTTGCTGTAAAAAGCCTGTCTTAGGTAACAAATATACAAAAGAAACCCTGGTTTTTTTAGAAATGGGGTGGCAAGATTTAGTGTCTGTTTTTTGACTTCGGCACAGCCCCAAACTCGAATTGATGACAGCCTTGCAGCAGTCTCAGTCACAGACTGATTGCAGGAACTCTGTTCCACAACACACAGCCCCACGCGAGAAACTGCTGTCTGGAGAACAAAAAGGGTGATTTCCCAGATTCTCCTTACCTTCGGAGAATATGCTGCACCACCGGCACTGCTTCCAAAAGCAGAACCAATCAGTCTACCAAATTGCACTGGAAGCCGAGAGGGTGAACTTCTTAACTTCTATTTTGCATGTGCCTTCATCCGGGAGAGAATTGAAGCCCAGCTGGTCCTCCTCATGGCACAGGGAGGAGGGAACTGTGAGTCAGGACAGACCAGGGGACAAGGACAAGAGACACTTAGCTACTTTAAATGAAATCAAGTCTCTATGCCCAGGGTACCGTTGGAACTAGTGCAGGTTAACTGCGAACTGTCATCTTTGTGAACGTGATGCAAAACGTACAGCCGCATTCTCTTTATAACATGTACCTCTTTATTCTATTCTCTAGTCGTGTTCTCCTGTTACACATTCCCCCTGAATGCTACTATGCTTTGTGTGTCTCCTCCTCCTCCTCCTCGCTGGCTGAAGAAGAGCAAAGAGAAGAACCGGTTAAGAATGCTGAAAAATACATTTAGAGCTGATAAACAAATGAAACATCTATCGTGGTTGCCTGGCTGAAACTAATAAATCTTTCCTTCCTTGAGAAAGGAACCAGCACATGAAGAGGAGAGGAGGCATGAGGCCCGAACCAAGAGTGCAAATCAGCACGTGTCCTGTCACAGTAGGGAACGTGGCAGCCTGCACTGGAGAGGCTGAGATTCTTCCACAGAGCTCTTGGTATCTTCCAACTCCCTTTTGGCCATGGGGCTGGCAGAGGAGAAAGCTATTCTATTTTTCTCTCTGCTTTTCTTCTCAGTGTGCATGCAGTGCACATGGGAAAGGACGTGTCTGCCTGCTTGTTTGCAGAATATGGTTGTAATTTATATGCAAGCAGGTGCAGCCTTTTGCACCATCGTACTGCTAGACTGCTTGGTGGAGCCATCTCTGTCCCCGTTCCGATATTGCCTTTAAGAC
Source organism: Candoia aspera (assembly GCF_035149785.1). NCBI lineage: Eukaryota > Metazoa > Chordata > Lepidosauria > Squamata > Candoiidae > Candoia > Candoia aspera. The sequence goes on from NC_086160.1 coordinate 78,537,494, forward strand.
CCTATACACGTTGCAATAAGCTCTGGGAGGACTGGTGGGGTCCCAGAACACTGGAGGGGAGCAAGTATTATTTCTATTGTCAAAAAAAGGGAAGGGGGAGAACCCAGCAAATTACAGACCTGTCAGCTTGATGTCTGTATTGGGCAAGTTCTCTGAACAGAACAACAGTGCACTTGTGAGCTCTTGGACAGGAATGCAGGGATTAATGACAGCCAAAGAGAGGAAGCTTAAAAAAAGCCCTTCCAGAAATGGCTTTGCCTTGGGAGGTTGTGCCCAGAACACTGTTTGGGTCCCCACTGGGTGCTGAACTGCAAACCAGCCAACCTTATTTTAGCTTAGTGTGTTGTGTGACCCCATCAGTGCAGCTGAGTATGGTTCAAAATGCCCCACCACCCTCACAATCTAGGTTAAGTGGTTTGTAGGCAAAGTTGCTGTACACACACAGTTAGGAACTGATAACAGTTGAGCAATCAAACTTGGCTACCACTCCTGGCAGCCTCCACCCACTTGGCTGCCAGCAAGCAATGCAGGGGCCCCTTTCAGCCCCCTGAGGGCTCTAAACACAGCCAGGGCCAGGCAGCTGGTCTGGAAAGCAACTACAACTGTCCATCAAACGTCCAACTCGATGCCTGGGTTTGCCCGACTCTGAGCCACAAGCTAACCAACCTTGGTGAAGCCCAGTAAACCATGCAGCCTAGACAAAGCCCCCTAACAATAAGCCAGACTCTCATCCTGTGGAAACTCTAATCATCAGCAGAAGGCAGCTAAGAAAATGCAACAGCAACTAACTTAATGCAAAAATCTCTCTCCGCAGCTGGCAATGATCAAACACCTTCCAGAAGCAACCCTCAGAATTTCCAAGCCAGTTTCGTGATTCCTAAAAAATCAGAGAGTTGGTCTGGACACCTGGAACATCCACTTTTTGGTAAAAAGCCCAAAAAGAACACGGTGGGAGTCCCAGAACAGGCTTAACACACAACATATATAGGCTGGTCCCCCCTGCCTACCCACCACTGACGTAAGATCAGCCACTGGTGCCAGAGCTTGTCCTCTGAAGCAACACCCCAGCAGTGCCGAAGACCTAGCAGGAGGCCGCATGGGGCAGTCAGGAGCCTCCAAAGGTTCTACAAGAAACGCGGCCTTTCCAGGGCACTCTCACACCAAAAGCAGCAGCACTGGGCCAAGAAGACGAGCGTTAAGAGTCACATTTATTTTGTTATTTAAAGCCCCCCCGCTCCCCAACTGTGCAGTCTTAGGCCTGGCAATGCTAGGTCCAGGCGTGGCAATGGCAAATGCAGGCAGGCTGGGAGCCTCCCCTTCGCTGGAGCTGCAGCCTCCTCATCTGCAGAGACAGCCCACAGATGGCACGTTTGCCAATACTTGTCGAGCACTGCCGCCAGGGTCAACCCAAGACAGCAGCGATCCCCACAAAGATCCATTGTCAACTGAGCCACAAGTTCAAGACAAGACACGCGCTGGTCAGCAGCCCCCCTCGGCGTGGGTCATTCCGTACTTCTCTGTGTACCTCCTGAGAAGAGAGGAAAAAACTTTCAGTGCAAGTTGCCGCTTTCTGCCACCCCTAAAGGGGCTGCTTCCTGTTCTACAGGTAACCCTCTGCCCACAGAAAAAGGGGGTCCACCACCTCCTGGCATAGTCCCGGAGCGCTTGCTTTCGTTCCTGGAGAGAGAGCTGCCTCGCTTCCGCAGACCTGGCGAAGACTTTCCCCGATGCCTGAGGAAAACAGACGCCTCTTTAGGAACCTGCCCAACCACGCTTCCCATAGAAAAACACACGTGGCCTCCTGGGCCTGACTGCAAGTACCGGGGCCATTTGGGAGGTGGAAGGATACTGAGCGCCATAGAAGGGTGGAGCCGCAGCCAAAAAACCTTCAGTCTCTGCCTCGGGTGTGAAGGGAACCCGCCCCTCCAGAAGATTGGCAATTGTGGTGTCCACGCAGTTAGTCTGAGCTGAGGAAGGAAGGGAATGAGTAGCCCTGTTTAGCGAAGACAAGCAGCGACTCAGGGTCCCCTCCCACAACCACACAATCCCTCGTAACAAAGGCCTCCTTCCCCACAAGCATCTAGGCTAAACTGACGCCCTACGTGTTCCTTCTGTTGTACTTTGTCCTAGGATGACGTGCACATGCTCAAGGAACTCAGTCAAACATGTGCCTGTGCAGAGAAAATGCTTCTCAACACTTCTGAAATATCTCAAATGGAAGATGGCAGAAAGAAAAATAACAGTTTTTATCCCTGAAAATACTTTCTCTCCCCTAAATGCACTTTTACCACCTGCTTGCTGGGTTCCCCCTACAACCGTTGCCCCATTATGGACACACGGACATCCTAGAAAGACACACTCTACCCTCTTCAGGACCTGACAAAGTGCTACAAAATCTGCTCAAAGCCCTCTGTGCTACAAACGGTACTTACTGTTCCCAGGTTCCCTAGCTGCAATCCTGTGCCTTCCCCTTAGACCCTAGGAACAATCTCAGCTGAAGGGCACAACAACACACATGGACCCTCTGGCTGCTGCTTCTTCCCTTTCTGGGGATCCCTCACCTAAGTCCTTGCGGATGGCTGCCATGGGCACATGGGGCAGAACTTCCCGGACGCGCTGGGCCAGGCCTATCAAGTGTACATCCTCTGTGGAGGCCACGCTGCGGGAGGCAGGAGGCCAGCCCCCAGAGGGCTGGCTTACAGCTGCAAAGAAAGGAAGGAATGAGGCAGTTTCCCGCAGCCCCCACCCCCACCCCTGCAGCGTGGGCTCCTTTCCCAGCCACTGCGCTCCCTGGTACCATACTCGGCAGGTCCTGTCCCGCTGCCTCTTGCAACAAGGTGACGTTAAGGATTCAGTGAGAACTTCCAGCTGCTGCTGTAACCCACAGAGTGGTCAGGGCAGCAGGGAGCTGCTCCCCCAAAGGCAGAGAGGCAGCAGGCGATCGTTATCGAAGCCAGACGGTCCACCCGGGGTGGACGCAGAGACTCACGTGGGGGAGGACGGGGAGCAGCAGGGTTGTGGCGGAGGCGCTTCAGATGCTCTGCTTTGTCAGCGGCTGTGAGACACGTAGACGCCACGCCCAGCTCCAAAGCTAGAAGCTGCAAACAGCAGAGACGCGAGCTGGGGAGCTCTGAGCTGGCTCTCTGGGGGCAGACCAGCCCAGTGTCGACCCCACCACCCCTGGGCCACCACACCTACCTCTTGGACCCGCAGGGCAAATTCTTCCCGGGTCTCCTCGGCTTGCCTGCACACAGATGGGAGCCACCTTGAGGGGAGAGAGAAGCCCCCAGGGTGTCAGTGTCAGACCACCAGTTCCTTGCTGCCCTTCAGGCTGAGGGATGTCTGAGTCTGGATCCAAAGGGCTCCTCTCGCCCACCCCCACCAAAAAGCAGAGAGTTTTAGTACCTTACTTGATAAACAGTGACAGGAACAAAAAAAGTCCAGAGCAGCTCAGTGACCCAGGAAGCGCCAGCCACGCTCTTTGAGGGAAAAGGAAAAGGAGGCCATCTGTCAAAAAACAGGCAAGAGCGAGGCAGCGCAAAGCCAAGCATCCTCCAGAGAGAAGCACTCACCACCGCCACAAAGGGCCTCCAGACCTGCAGCGCCAACGGCTGGACCGTGTCCACGATAGAGAAGGGCCAGGAGCTGGGGACAGAAGGGGCCGGTTAGTGGGGGGGGGGGGGTTCGGCGTTGCTTCTGGAGCCCCTGCCCCGCCATCCCATCCCCGGGCCCACCTGAAGCGCAGGAGCCCCACCCGGCCGTTGGTAGTGGCCTCTTCGGGGAAGAGCAGCAGCGGCGGGTTACTGCCCTGCGAGCAGTAGCCCTTGAGCGACTCCAGCAGCTCCGCGCGGCTCTCGGCGCCGGCGACCTCCAGGAACCCGCGGGACCAGCAGATGAAGCCGGCGGCGCCGTTCAGCACGGGCTGCGGGGGAGACGGGCAGGCGGTCAGGGCAGGCAGGGCGGCAGGCGGCGAGGGAGCCCGCCCGGCCCGCCGCCCCCCGCTCACCGCGCTGCAGGAGACCAGCAGGCTGAGGACGTTGTGGTCGAAGGGCGTGACGTGGTTGGCCACGAAGACGCGGGCGCGGAGGCTGCGCGGGCGGCTCTGCCACACGAAGAGGCCCAGCACCGAGCACATGGCGCGCACCAGGAACCTGCGGGCGGGACGGCGGGCGGCGAGCGAGCGGAGCGGAGCGGCGGGGCGCTCCCCCCGCCCCCTCCCCGCCTTCCCCCTCCCCCCGCGGGGCGCGCGGCTCACCTGCGCGGGGCGCCGTCCGGGAGCGCGCAGCTGACTAGGAAGACGTGCAGCCCCACGAAGAGGCGCACCAGCAGCAGGCACAGCCCCACCGGCGCGTACAGCAGCAACGCCAGCAGCAGCGGGAGCGGGCCGTCGCTCGGCAGCCTGCGGGGAAAGGCGCACGGAGTATGGCGGGAGAGCCCCGGGCGGCCCCCCGCCCCCCCGCGGACTCGCCCCCCCTCACCGGTGGGAGTCGAAGAGGCGCTCGGGCCCGGCGGCGGCGGCGGGCGGCGGCGGCGGCTCCATGCCTCCGCTGAGGCGCCTCGCCTCCCTTCACGGACGGACCGCGCGCGCGGCGGCCATCTTACGCGGCGGGCGAGCGGAGGAAGCGCGTTCGCGCAGCCCCTCCTCTTCCGGCACTGCGGTGAGGGCCGCCCGCACTACATCTCCCGGCCTGCCCCGCGGCTCCGCCTGGCGAGGAATGGCGGCGAGGCTGGCGGCGGCGGCGCGGGTGGCCCTCCGGGCGGGCCCCGGGCAGCCAAGGGCCGTGCTGACGGCGGCGGCCGGGGGCGGCCCGCGCGGGGAGAAGCGGCGCTCCGCTGCTCCGTCCCCGCGGTGGGCGGCGGCCGGCGGGGCGGCGGCGGGGGCGGCGCTGGCGCTGCTGCTGAGCGGCGCGGCCAGCGGGGAGCGCCCCGGCCCGCGGCTGCAGGCCCTGTCTGCGGCCGTGCCGGAGCCCCCGCCGCGCTCCCCGCGCAGCACCTACAACTTCATCGCGGACGTGGTGGAGCAGACGGCGCCGGCGCTGGTCTACATCGAGATCCTGGGCAGGTGGGCGCGGGCGCGGGCGCGACCCCGGGGCCCTGGGCGGGGAGGCGGCCGCGCGCGCTGAGTCCCCGGCTTCTCTGCTCCGCGCCAGGCACCCCTTCTCGGGGCGGGAGGTGCCCCTCTCGAACGGGTCGGGCTTCGTGGTCTCGGCGGACGGGCTGGTGGTGACCAACGCCCACGTGGTGGCTAACCGGAGGCGCGTCCGGGTGCGGCTGGCCAGCGGGGAGCTGTACGACGCGGTGGTGCGGCAGGTGGACCAGGTGGCCGACATCGCCACCCTCAAGATTGACCCCAAGGTGACTCGCTCCGCCCCGATCCTCCCGAGCCCCGGGGCTGGCATCGGGGCCCTGCCCGGGGCCTCCGGGGGGGGGAGGTTGCGCCCTCCGAGGGGACGGACCGTGGCGCGGGTGTTTCGCGGCTGGGCGCTGTGCCCGTGAGGCCGGGTACGGTGAAAGAGCCGCGGGGAGGTGGGCAGGGGTCCCGCGGCCCAGGATGCCGAGGGAGGCGGGGCGGGGTCCGCTTTCCGCCGCTCAGGCCTCTCTCCTCCCTGCGCGTAGCGCCCGCTGCCGACGCTGCGCCTGGGCCGCTCTTCCGAGGTGCGGCAGGGAGAGTTTGTTGTTGCCATGGGCAGCCCATTTGCCCTGCAGAACACCATCACCTCGGGCATTGTCAGCTCGGCCCAGCGCGGAGGTCGAGAGTTGGGCTTGGCCTCCTCAGACATGGAGTACATCCAGACGGATGCTGCCATCGATGTAAGTTCCCTCCCGGAGGACAGGCCAGAGGAATGATGGGGGTGTGCGTGTCAGTATGTGAGATGGGCGGCCATGTACTTTTATCAAACGAACAAAGAAAAGGGGCCTGGGTAAGGTGCTGCTGCTTTGGCTGATTCCACCTTCTCTTTTGCAGTTTGGGAACTCTGGGGGCCCTCTTGTCAACCTCGTAAGTTTTCTGCTGGAGGCGATTTGGGGGGACCCGGGAGCTGGTTATTCTGCTGCAGGGGGCTGTTGTCTGTGGCCAGAGAGTTGGTAGTGCCCCCATGGGAAGGCCCTGCAGCCACTGCCATCCCTCCGGTTTGGGCAGGCTTGGGAGAACCATAGCCCGGATGGTTCGTTGAGGGCTCTGCGCTCTTGCTTCAGGGGTGCCCCTGACCGACTGTTGTACGAGATGGCTTCCTGTCTCTCCCGCCCCCTCCCCAGTAACTGACCAGACCTTTGTCATCTCTTAGGATGGGGAAGTGATTGGCGTGAACACTATGAAGGTCACGCCTGGGATCTCTTTCGCCATTCCCTCCGACCGGCTGCGAGCCTTCCTGGAGCAGGAGGAGAAGCACAAGGGTGAGCCATGGCTAGAAAAGAGGCTGGGCCTTGGGTGCCTCGCAAGGCTGAGTGGGGTGGCGGGGGCCAGCGTTTCGACTTAGCTCCCCCCTCGCAGGCGTCCTGAAGGCTGCTGCAGAGGCCCCCTGCCCCCCCTTCTGGCTCTCCTCGGCTCTTCTGCCCCAGGAGTGGCGGGTGCTTCACAGGTGTGAGGCGTGGCTGGGGCAGGGTGGGTTGGTGCCCCTCCAGAGAGAGTCGCCTTTCCTGTTGCAGAGTCCTGGTTTGGCTGCTCCGAGGGCAAGCGCCGCTACATTGGGGTGATGATGCTGACCTTGACTCCCAGGTAGGACTTCCAGCTTGAATCGATCCAATTCCAGGTTGCGGGGTGGACTGCCTTGCCCTACCGAAGTTCCGTCTGACAGAGCCGGTTGTTCCCAGCCCGTTTTCAGCCGAGGGTCTCGGTGTGGAACCTGAGCAACTCGGCTTCCCCTCCCCACAGCTGAGATGTGTGTCCTCACGTCCTGCCTTGTCTTTGGCCAGAGCTGCAGCAGTGGCAGTACAGTGGGCACGTCTGGGCCGCTGGCGGCAGAACAGGCGATGCGGTTGTGTGTGTGGGGGTGCAGGTTGTCCTCCTCCCTCGCTTCGAGGAGCCAGGCGAGAAGGTCTCTGCTCAGGAGGCCAGATCCCGCTCTCTGGGGAGGGGCCTGGGGCTGCCAGGGAGGCTGGTTCAGGCCTGGGAGCCAAGGTGGCTGTCGGGCACAGAGAGGAAGGGGCGGAAGGGGCCCTCTGGTGCAGCGGGGCTGCTGCCCATCCCTCCTGCACTGGGCATGCTGGCGGGCCCTGTGATCCTTCTGTTTCCTTCCCAGCATCCTGTCAGAGCTGAAAGGGAGGAACCCTTCTTTCCCTGATGTCCCCTATGGTGTTCTCATCCACAAGGTCATCGTGGGCTCCCCAGCGCATCAGTAGGTGCTGGGCTCTTGAGGGGAAAGGTTGCTGGGCCTCCTTGTGCCCCAGTTAGGGGCCAGTGACAAGAGCCTTCTGCTGGTGCTGCTCTCTTCTTCCACAGGGCGGGCTTAAAAGCAGGGGACGTGATAACGGAGATCAACGGGAAGGCGTCTCGGCGGGCAGAAGACATCTACGAGGCTGTGCGGACCCAGACCCGCCTCACTCTGCTGGTCCACCGGGGCTATGAGGTGCTGCTGCTGACTATCACTCCCGAAGTCACAGAGTAGAGGACTCGGGGCAGGACTCAGCCCCCCGACCTCTGGATTCTGAAGGCTGTTTCCCACAAGCAGAGAGCGGGCTGGGCCTCTGCCCCCTGTGACCTTGGCAGGGAATCGACAGCACCACATGGTTGTGGGCTGGGGATGGCAAGGGGCCCAGCTGGCATGGCAGAGCCTCTCATCCCTCTGCTGGGGCCGCCTCATTAAAGGACCACGCGGTGCTCTTCCCAAGGAGGAGGAAAGGGCGCTGAGGCCATCTTCTCCTTTGCCTTCAAAAGCATTTGGTGGAGAGCTCATGTCTGGCTTTTGTAATGAAATGTTTGTTAAGCGTGGCCTTGCCTGCGACGGCAGCGTCTTCTGCATGCGCTCACGCTGCTCCTGCCTAGAAGACTGGCCAGCGCGGGACCTTGCTGTAGCTGATCTTTCCTGGACTGCAGCCTTGCCCAGCCTGCCCCTCTTGGGGGCACTCCCTGTTGGGTGTTCTTAAGCCCTCTAATCCCGGTGTTTCGGATTCTCTTGGGCACCGGCCTTGAGAAGGAGACATGGCTGTTCAGGCATGCGGGGAATTCCTTCTTGTCCCAGAGAAGCCCCGGCTGGCTGGCTACACACCCCCTTCTCCTCTTGCGGTGAGGTGGGGTACGCTGTGTGTTCTGAGGCGGGGCTGTGGAGGCCCGAACCCAGATCAGGGCTTCTGGAGCAAAAAGGGTGCTGGGCTTTGTGCCAACCTGTGGAAGTGCATCCCATCTGCAGGGACATCAACTATCTCTGGGCTGGGGATGTTGGGAGTTGGAGTCCAACATTTCTGGCAGCTGCAAACTTTGGGAAGACTGATGTAAGGCTGAAGTCAATTACATTTTCCAAGCCAGTTTCTGGTTTTCCTCTGTTTTCAGAGGGGAGGCAACTGTCATGAGGCACCCAGGCAGCTCTCCTTTCGGCTGGGCTGCTGTTAGGGGGCAGGGGGTGCTGTGCCCTCCTTGTGTGGGGTTCCTCCTGGGGCGTCCTGAGCTGCAGGAAGCCAGAGAGATCAAATCCTGGGCTTTGGGAGGGTGGGGGCCAGGGAGTCAGCACGCCTCTCCTCCCAGTGGCCAAACAGGACTTTCCTTCTGCATCCTGCAGTGGAGTGTCTCCTCTTGGCGAAGCCAGATGGAGCTGGAGGGCTGCTGAGGCAGGGGGCCATTAAGCCCCAACTTGGGAGGGGGACTGGTGGCTGCGTGTAGCCCTCCAGCCGTGTCCACCCCTTCTCTTGGGCTCTGGTGGGTGGGTCATTCTGCAAGTCAGTGGAGCTGGTGTGCGTGTGAGTCAGCATTTCCCTCCCACAATTACCCTGCAGAGAGCCCCATGTGGCATTTAAGCTCCTCATTCCCACGCAGCTGCCCCATCATGCTCCCCAGAGCTCGAGCAGGGTGAGGGAAATGCCTGTGGGTGCTTGCATCGGGTCCTCTCCCTTCTCCCAGACACCAAGTCAGTACACACATTGGGACACAAACGATTAACTTTATATATATGTATGCGAAGGCCCAGGCCTGCCCCCAGCACGGGCAGTGCTGAAGCCCTGGATAGAGGCAGCTGGGAGGAGCTGCCCTCCTTTGCCTTCCGCCTCCCAGCTGGGTGCAGGGGTGGTTTTCCTGGGGTGCCAGCAGCTCCTCTGGTCAGGGAAGGAGCAGCAGCTGAGAAGAAAGCCAGGGAGGATTGTCTTGGCTTCAGCCCGGTCCTGGTTGCTCTGGGAGATGAGGATGGGTGGGTGGCAGGTGGCACATTTCAGCTGCCCAGGAATTGCTTCTCCCTTGCAGTAGGACAGCTGCTGAATTGCCAGCTGGGGAACTGGGGGGTATCAAGCCCTCTTGCCTGCTGCTGTGCTGTTGGTACCATCCAGGTCTGCCTCTTGCCTAGTGGGAGGCAGCTGCCGCCTATGCGATCTGGTTGTTCTTCTGTCCTGGGTACCGTTCGGAGGACCCACTGGCCTCGTTGCTCAGGGTGTCACCTGAAGCAAGGCATTGGGTAAGTGGGAACTGTTTTGGCACAAGAGCCCCTGAAGCCCCCACTCCCAGCCACCTGCACTGTGCAGCTCTGTCTGCATCCCCCCTGCCCTGGGCCCCATGGTACCTATGTGGCAGCGATGCACCCAGATCCGGTGTCCATCGTACTTGCAGTTGCATTTCATGGCGTTGTTAGTGAAATCGCTCTCTGCAACTTCGTATCTGGGGTTGATCACCACCTGGGGGGCAGAAGGTGAGGTGGGAGGGGCACTGCATCCAAGGCAAGTGAAGGCGAGGACCACAGGGTTGGGGGTTGCTGCTGCTGCATGTGAATAACTGGCCGACTGTGGGGCTGGTGGGGCTCCCCCCCCATTTGTCGACCCGCCATTTCTCTGAGCCACAGGATGGAAGGACCAGTTTCTGGATGCCCAGTTCTGCATTTTTCTCTGCTGGCCCACATGGGGATCTCTGCCCTATGTCTGGCATGGTGGCCAAGGCCTTGTGTGCTTGAGGCTGCCTCTGTTTAACCTCCAGTGCACAGATTCCTGATGCTGCTGGCTGAAACCACCAAAGGCTGCTCCTGCCCCCTCCCACAGCCCCTTGCCCCTCACCTGCAGGATATAGTTCCCAGCCTTGACATCGGTGATATCAATCCACTGGCAGTCGATGTCGTGCCTGTAGAGGTCCCAGCAGCCCACCGTGATGCCCTGCTCTCCAAAGTTGGCACACTCGTAGCGCTTGCCCACCTCTGCCCAAAGGAGGGAGGGAGAGAAGGCAAGCTGGTGTGACAGGTGGGAAAGGCCTTGCTGGCAGACCTGGGGGTGGCATGGCTTGGGCAGCGGCCTGGCCCCCTGCCCTCCCCACCCAGGGCTACCCACCTTCCTCGCATTCTGTGTCCTCCAGGCAGAAGCTGGCTTTGTGCCCTTCAGCCACCCTGGTTCCATTGGGCGTCAGGAGGTCGTAGTGGGTGAAGATGTCCATGCTGTGGTAGTGTCTGAAACAGGAGGGGGCACACAGCATGAGCACTCCTGGGCTAGCGGGGAGGAGCAGTGAGGGTCCCCATTGCTTTCTCCTGGCCTGTCTACCAAGCTGACCGGGCCACCACTGCCCCTCTTTGCCCTTACCCGTGGCACTCATGCCAGACCCAGGAGTGGCGTCCCGCCTTGGGGCGGAAGTCGGCCCGGCCATTGTTGTGGATCTGAGAGGAGAAGCGCAGGAGACGGCGGTGCCCGTAAGGCCAGTTGGCGTCGCGGGCGCTGCTGGACAGGCAGTTCTCCTCTGCAGCGCAGTAGAGCATGTGCAAAGGGCGGTCCTCGATGTACGCTGTCTCTTGCACCAGTGCTGCGTGGAGCAGCAGATCTGAGGCAGCTGTGAGGAGGGAAGGAGCCAGGTGCTGCCCGGGGGACCAAGGGAGTCCCCCAGGAGGCCAGCGGTGCCTCGCTAGTGGGGTGGGGTGGGGTGGGGTGGGGTGGGAGGATCTGGCCAGAAGGGCCCTGGACCTCTGTCCCTGAAGGAGCCCCCTGCCCACCCACAAGAGAGGGCTGTGGGGAGAGTTTGTGCCTGTGGTGCCCGGGCTCTGGCCAGGCCAGAAAATTGGGGCATGGCCCCTGGAGAGTCCCCAGACCCAAACCTCCTTACTCTCGGAGCAGATGACACCTGCAGCAAAGCGGGTCCCCGTCCTCCGGCAGGAAACTCTGCTGTCGTGCTGGCAGTGGCGCAGCGTCATCTCATGCCCGGCACACTTCACCCCGCTCAGCACCATTTCCGTCACATTGCTGGCATCCCAGTACCAGGTTTCCTTGGGGGGAGGGAGTGGGACACTCGACCACTGAGCCAGCCCGTCCAGAGGCGGGAGCACTGCCGGGTGGCTGTGCGCTTGCTGGCTGCTGCCCACTTGGGGGACTGGCCTTCTAGCTCTCTGGTGGAAGTGCCTGTGCCCCAGCAGCCCCCTCTCCCTGGGCCTCCAGGGTAGAAGAGCTGTGGCAGAGCAGGCCTGAACCCCGGTATCTGCTTTCCAGCATGACCCAATGCCCCATGGGAAGCCTGCCTTCATTTCCAGCCTTGGATGGCCTTCCCCTTCCTTTCTGTCTCATCCCTCTGGGCACCTCTCCCACTGCCCTGCCTTGGCTTGTGGCGGGGAGTCCCTCCAATTAATTTGACGTTATGGGAACAATTGCCCCCCCCCCGCCCTGCCATCTCCTTCAGGCCAGTTGCTGCTGCCCACCCATGCATGGCATAGCCTGGGCCCACTGGTGATGCATGGCATAGCCCTGGCCTCTAGGGTGGTCCAGCCTGCACTGGAAACAGAGAGACCCCCACACACCACTTGCCCCTCCAAGTTGGTTCAGCTGCCAACTATGCAGATTAGTGGAAACATCCTGTGGGATATCAATGTGCGGCCCCTGCCTCTCCCCTGGGCTGGGCCCTGTCTTCCCCCATTGAGATGCCCAGGCAGGGTAGCAGGTCACCTGCCCCTGCCAGCGGGCAAGCTTGACCTCAGCAGCAGAGCAGAAGTGGCATACTTGCAAACCGTGGTTGGCATAGCCCAGGCCCAGCTGGCGGCAAGCCACCATGGCTTCGAGGGTCCCCCAGCCTTCTCCGCAAATCAGCCCCCACTGGCGGGCACGGTGGCTCCTGGGTCCCACAGCCACTTCAACTCGCCCCTCAAAACGGCTTCGGCCCCCGCTCAGGCGGATCTGTGGAGAAGGGGTGGGGGGAGATCAGAGGCCTGAGCCGGGGATGTGGTGGCAGCCCAGGGAGACTGTGCACTGCTGCCCCTCCAGCTGGCCGGGGGTGGGAGGCCCTTTCTCTGGCTTCCCCAAGCTGTACCCCAGGCACCCCCATTCACCCCCTTTGTAACTTCCTCTCTCAAGTCTGCCAGAGACTTCCTTTGGGGGGTGTAGGGGAGGGGTGGGGGAGGAAGGGCAGACCCCCAGTGCATATCCAACATCTTCCCTGTCCCTGGACCCGGCCCCTGCTTCCCAGAAAGCCAGAGGGTGGGAGTGGGTTTGGATGGCACAGGGGCACCAGAGTTGGGCCCTGGTCCAAATGGGGGGGGGGGGAGAGCAATGGAAGGGGTTCTCCAGCAAGTGCCCTGCAGAGCTGGAAGTGGGGAGAATTCCTGGGATGCTTCTGGGGAGAGATTACTCATGGACAAATGGCAATCATGCTTTGGAAAGGGGGGAGAAAAGGGGACCAGCAAAGGTGGCCCCTTTCAAGGAAGAGGCCCTCAAGCAGGACTGCTGCGGGCTGCTGGCAGTACAACCTAAAGGCAGGGACAGGGTGAGGGGTGGGGCGGGCACTCAGGCAAGCTTGCCCACACAAGGCACTCCCCCTCCCTCCCTTCCAAGAAGCCTGGCCGTGGGCCCCCAGGGGCAGAGAAAGGCTTGCCCCACTTTGGGGCTGTGGGGGAGGGGCTCCTGGCTCTGGGGCTATCCCCAAGAACCTTGGCTGGGCTGCTTGCACCCCTCCCTGCCCCACCCTGCTCCCTGCTGTCCAGCCAACCGAGGTTTCATAGGCCATATAAGGGATGTTGCAGCGGACTCCCGCATCCTCTGAGTGCTTGCAATCCTGCCGGGTGACGTTCCTGCGGGGGCAGCTCCAGAGTGACTTCTCAGAGCCCAGGCACTGCACCTCGCTCAGGTGGATCTGGCCCATTCCTGCCAGGAGATGGGGAATTAACAGCGCCTGCCTCCCAGCTGAGCACACACACGCAGACCCCGCGTGGCTGCTATGTCTTGGCTCCTCAGCAGGGGCCACTCAGAAGGCTTTTGAGGCACAAAGGAGAAGCCCCCCCCCCAGTCCCCTCCAGCAGCAGTGCTGACACCCCCAGCGCACTGGAGAAGCCATGCCTCGGAATAAGCCCAGGGCTGCAGGTGGCACAAGAGGACCTGGCTGATGTCCCCCTCACCTTGGCCCATGCGTGCTCCTGTCAGGGCTTCCTTGGCACTACCAAAGCCCAGCTCACGGCAGACGACACTGGCCGACAGCAGGCTCCAGTGATCATCGCAGATGGTGCCCCATTCACCATTCTTCAGCACCTCAACCCGGCCCTCGCCAGCCTTGGCCCCCCCTTTCAGCCGGACCCGCAGCTGTGGGGAAGCACAGGGAGACTCGGCTTCAGGGGGCTTCTGTGCCCAGCCCGCCCTCTCTAGAGGCACCCCTGCAGTTCCTGGATGCCTGCCCCCCCCCTTTGCTCACCTGTCCCTGCTGCTGATGCTGCTGATGCCCCCGCCTCTTTTTCTGGGCATTCCCTGCAGCAAAAAGGGGGCCTGACACACAGCTCACCACCACTGGCATGCCACCCTTGCAGGCCCCAGTGACATTGCTCTTGTAGAACTTGAGAGAGCAGGTGGAAAGATGCACCTCATGCCCGACACAAGCAACCGAATGCAGGAGGTAGTGATGCTGCTGGCGCTGCAGGTACAACCTGGAAGGAGAGCACACAGATCCCTTGGGAGCTGTGCAGGAGCCTCATGGGCCATGGACAAGCCCTTTGGGCTCCTCTGGCCACAGGGCTCAGCCAGCCCAGCCACTGCCCCTCAGCCACTCTGGGTGCACCAGGAACACTGGGTGCAGGCTGGAGAACTGCTGCTGGTCTCCCATAACAGGCCTGGGCCCCTTCAGCAGCTGGGCAAATACCTGCTTGAACCCGGGAACCGCTCACCTGCCCAGCCTCAGTTGCCTACAGGCGCCCCACAGACCTCCCCACAACTTCCTTTCTGGGAGCAAGGCTCAGCAACGCCAGGAAAGCTGAAAACCACAGTAGCGGAAGCTGCTCCCCAGCAAGCACTCTGGCACCAGCGGCTGGGAATACTTTGGGCCAAGGGTCAGTCTGGCCGTGCGCAGAGCAGCACGGCCAGACTGGGGTGGGCCAGCATGAGAGATGCAAGTGAAGCTCAAGGCACGACTCTGCTTGCAGGCCACAAGGCTGCCCTTGACACCCAGGACACGCTTTGGCGGGCTCTGACAGCGGCGCTGCTTCCAAATGGGCTGCTCAGCCGCTCACGAGTCTTGATAGCTCAGAGTGGGGCAAAGGGCCGTTCTCTTTGGTCCTTTGCACCCGGTCGCCACAAATGGCTGCCACCAGAGAAGCAGCCCTTGTGCAATCCATGTGGCTTCCATTGCCTCGCTTTCTGAGGGGGAAGAGGCAGAAGATGGAACAGCATCATCATCCGTGTGTGGCTGGCAGAAGGCTGCCTTGGTTGGATCTGGGCCTGCTCTTCGCACCCTGCCTGACTGGCAAAGAAGCACTTTCTTCTCGAAGCAGACGGTATCCAAGGAGGGCCCTTGTCCGCGCCAGTGAGTCACTGCTCAAACTTCCCTGGGCAAGACAGAGCACACTGGGCGCTCTGTCTGTAGGCGGCTGCCCAATGCCAGGCTCGGGGACTCCCACCTCCTTCTGAGCACACTCCTCCCCCCGCCCTGCCCAGAGGGAAAGGCCTCCCACGTGTGCCTGTCCGCAAAGGTTCTGGAATCAGGACGAGGATGGAGGCACCTCTTCAGGCTGTTTCGTTAATGGCAGAAGCTTTTCTTGGCAGCCTAATGCTGCAGCTTACAAAAGCTTCTGCCTTTTAATAAAATTATCTACTGGTTCCTTGTTGAGGAATGCCTGCTTTACCGATGACCCATAGTTAAGAACGGAGCCCATAGTAGCAAAATTTGAGTTAAATACACCATGGATCAAGTTAATTACACAATACTACTTATACAGTGTTATACAATAATACTGTTCCAGCTTACATACAAATTCAACTTAAGGACAGGCCTTGGGAACAGAACTCATTCTTAAACTGGGGACCACCGTGGTCAGAAAAGGGGCTACCAGATGCCTCCAGATTTTTGGCTACTGTAGACTAACCCGGCTCTCTTCCTATAAGGGGTCTTGGTGCCCCAGCTAGGAAGCCCCTTCTCACAGCCTGTTTTTCAGAAGTGCCAAGGCTGCTTTTCAGCCCAGGGACTCTCTGGGTGGTTCTTGGCTGGGCACCTTACAGCAGAAAAGACCGTGGTGCCCATCAGGGACACTGGCACCACCTGTTACTTCAAAGGTTTATTAAGTGAATTAATCATCACCAGACACTTAACTGCAAAGCCCTACACTTAGCCCCTCCCGGAGCCAGTTGACCTCACGGGGGTAGGACCAAATGCCAACCATCACCCCCATCGGGTGCCTTCTGGTTCTGGGAACAAGGGGCTCTGCTTGGTGTCTGCTCCCAGGGAACTGACAATCCAGAGAGGAGATGGGCTGCCCTTAGTGGGGTGATGGAGCAAGGGTGGAGAGTCCACTGTATGGGAGGCTTTAAGTAGGATTTTTGCCGAGTGGCAGGTTGGACTGGATGGCATCAAGGGCCCATCCCCGTTCTGTGATGCTAGGCCTTTGCTCAGCCCACTGCGTCAGGAGGACCATTTCCAGTTCAGGTCTCATGGGCCAAAAAGGGTGACCTGGGTGCTCCAAATAGGTTTGAAGTTCTAGACACTGCTGAGAAAATGCCTGATGAACTATGGCAAGAAGTTAAATCACTTATCATTGGCACAGCAGATGATTACATACGACCCAAGAAGGCAAAGAAAAGGTGTAGATGGCTCTCAGGGAATACCATCCGAACAGCCGAGAGGAGAAAGGCAGCTAAAGCAGTGGGCAATCATGAAGAAGTAAGAAGACTGAATGCTGATTTCCAAAGGGCAGCAAGGAGAGAGAGTGAAGTTTACAGGGAGAAGTGTTGCAAACAATTAGAGGAAGATTATACAAAAGGACACACTAGGAATGCTTTTGCACTAATCAAAAAGATCCAGGCACCGTTCAAGGCTCGCAAAGGTATCATCAAGGATAAGCAAGGGAAAGAATTGTCTGACCAACAAGGTATCAAGAATAGATGGCGAGAATCTGCGGAAGAGCTGTATGCTACTAGTATAGAGGAGCAACATCGAAGAGAGGAGAATAAGGAAACAGAATTAGAACCAGCCATCCTTGATGAAGAAGTCAAGTGGGCAGTGAACCAACTGCCAGACAAGAAGGCCCCAGGAGTTGACAACATCCCTGCAGAATTGCTAAGGCCAGTACCAACTGCAGTTATCAGAGCTTTGTGCCAGAAAATTTGGGAAACCAACACATGGCCACATAACTGGAAACAATCAGTGTTTATTCCATTGCCAAAAAAAGGGGGATTCAAAGGAGTGTTCCAACTACCACACTGTTGTTCTCATATCTCATGCTAGCAAAATTCTACTGAAAATCATACAACACCACCTGGCTCCAGTCATTGAAAGGGAACTGCCAGATGTCCAAGCTGGTTTCAGACAGGGATGTGGAACCCGTGATCACATTGCAAATGTACGATGGATAATGGGAAAATGTCACAAATTTCAAAAGAACATTTATATGTGCTTCATTGACCACAGGAAAGCTTTTGATTGTGTTGACCATGACAAACTATGGAGCGCCCTAGCAGACTTTGGGGTGCCACTACTTTTGGCGAAGTTGGTAAAATCACTGTATGTAAATCAGGAAGCCACTGTACAAACTCAATATGGAGACACTGATTGGTTCAAGATCAAGAAAGATATGCGACAAGGTTGCACTCTGTCACCTTTCTTATTCAACTTGTACGCTGAAGTGATCATCAGGAAACTGGAGCTAGACGAATCAAAAATTGGGGTAAAAATTGGCGGAAGAAACATCAATAACTTTCAATATGTGGATGATAAAACCCTCCTCTCAGAAACCCAGGAAAGCCTAAAGCACCTACTCATGAGACTCAAAGAAGAAAGCGAGAAGTTTGGCCTCTTCCTGGATATCAGAAAGACCAAACTCATGACAACTGCAAGGAATGGAAACATCACAATAGTAATTGGTGAAGGGGTGGAATGCGTGGAAGAATTCACCTTTTTAGGATCACTGGTCAATCAAAATGGCGAATGCAGCCAAGAAATTAAACGCTGAATCATGCTGGGTCGCACAGCAACGATGAGTATGAGTCAGCTTGACAACTAAGTGTAGACTAGTCCGCGCTATCGTGTTCCCCATAACTACATATGGCTGTGAAAGTTGGACAATGAAAAAGTTGGATAGAAGGAAAATTGATTCGTTGAACTATGGTGTTGGAGGAGGCTCTTGCGCATCCCTTGGACTGCAAAGATAACAAATAAAGACGTGTTGAAGCGCATAAAACCGGTTGTGTCACTAGAAGGAAAAATAACAAAACTTAGTTACTTTGGTCATGTCTTGAGATCAACATCGTTGGAGAAAGACGTTATGCTTGGAATGGTCAGTAGCAAAAGACAAGGAGGATGCCAAAAAACACACTGGTTGGATGTAATCAAAGCAGGCACAGGCCAAAATATAAAGCAACTGAAAGAAGCTGTACAAGATCGGAAATCATGGAGAGAGCTGGCTTATGGAATCACCAAGGGTCGGATACGACTGAATGGGTAATTCGATTTGGGTGCTCCTGGCCCCGAAGGAGCAGAGGTGCCCAGGGCATTCCCTTCTGTCCTGGGTCCCCTCGCAAGGGTCTTGGCCAGGGCCCTTTGCTCTCCAGATGCACACCGTTCAGTGGGTGCAGAAAGGCAGAAAGCGCAGCGGAGCCACCAAGGTGTGTGAAGAACCTTGTGCCCACAAATCCAGAAGCCTGCTGGGGTGCCCAGGCTTCTGGAGGAGGGCACCAGGGTGCTGTGGGGATGAGGCTTGCCCTTGCCAGGCTGGGCCCACCGTGTCTCAACCCCATCTGGGAAGGGCTGGGAGGCTGTGGGTGGCCAGGGCAGCCAGGCACACGACCCGTACTCTGGCTGGGCCGGGCTTCCTCTTTTGACCTGCCTGGAGAAGGGAAGGCAACAGCCCCTTCCTGGGTGGGGGGGCACTGCCCTCATCCCAGGGACCCAGGCAGCCCCTCCCTCTCTCCAGATCTGCCCTTCCCCCCAGCCTCAGCTGGACCCAAAGGGAAAGGGACCTTCAGGAGGACAGCCCCACTGAAACACGCTGGCATTTCCCCCAAGCCCTCCCTCCGCCTGTCCTCCCAGGGGCTGGTCAGTGCTATTAAATGGAGGCTGAGGGGAAGGGGCAGTGCTGGAAGACCAAATGGGCCACCCCTGCTTCTGTCACTGACTGGCAGTCCCACGGCAATGGGTGGGATTTGTCAAGTCCTTGTCTCCCCGGGAGCTCAGAGCGAGGGGCGTGACCCCCCCACCCTTCTCCTGTAAGGCAGGTTGCTGTGTGGCAGGGGAGCAGCTCAGGGTCACCAGTGTGGAAAGGTCTCCCCTGCAGAGAACAGGGAAGGGGGACCCAGTGTCTTTTGGAGGTTCCCACGCTCCCCCCACCCCTGCCCGAATCAAGCCGAGCAAGGAGCCCCAGTGACTTCCCCCCCCACTCACTTGTAAAAGCTGCGGTTGGCCTTCCTCTCGGCAGGAAAGCCCAGCATCCCGCAGACCACGCGGCTTTCCTGGCTGCCCCAGTTCTCATCGCAGATCTGGGCCCAGCTGTTCTTGTGGCCGACTTCCACAATGCCCTCTGTGACAGGCATCGGGCGCTTGGCCTGAGACACCACTGGGCGCAGCCGCAGCTCCTCCACCTGGTTCTGCTCTGCCTAGAGAGGGGGAGAAGACATCACCCGACTGGCACCCTCCACCCCAGCCAGGCCGGCCCCAGGCTCCTCCTAGGAGTAGCCTGCTGGCCTCTCCCAGCCAGAGCGTCTAGACAGGAAGCTTTCTGCCAGGGCAGACCACAAGCTCCTTGGGCCCGCTGGGGAGGGGGGCTTCAGAGAGAGGCAAGCCAGGGGAGCCTCCAGGGAGAAATTGCCCCCTCCCCAATAAGCAAGCAGCCCTTCAGTGTACTTCATGGCCCTCGGCTCAAGAAACACACACTCTCTCTCTTACTCCACCCCCCCCCCCAAATTATTAAGGAGCAACTACACTTAGAGGGTGGAGAATGAACTATCTGCCAACAGACTGGATATAAGGAAAGAGGATATGGAAGCTGCCTGGAATAGAGGAAAATGAATGACATTACATAAGCCACAAAAGTGTGTAGAGTTACACAAGGAGAAGGATAAAAATGGATGCTAGATAGAATTAAGATCTGAAAGAGATGATACATGGGGGAAATGCACTCAAGACAGTGATTTCTGGAAGAGGGAAAGAAAATAAGTTTGACATTAATACTTGGAAAGATAGAACAAATAATAAGCAGGCCATTTGGAGGTGTTTGAAAGAAATTCCATGTCTACTAAAAGTAGGTCATGTGTGATCAATCCCATCTCCTTCTTTGACAAAGTAAGAAGTGGAAAGGGGGAATGCTATAGAAATAATTTACCTTGATTTCAGCAAAGCTTTTGAGAGCCAGTTTGGTCTATCAGTTAAGGTTCTGGGCTAGAAACCAGGAGTCTGTGAGTTCTAGTCCTGCCTTAGGCATGAAAGCCGTCTGGGTGACCTTGGGCCGGTCACCTTCTCTCAGCCCATCTCGGTGCAATGTAGACTAGCTTCCTCGTGGTGCACCCTGCTCAACGTGACTTGTCATGGCTAAATAGTCTACACATCTGGCTGCTGGACCTCACAAGGATGTCCCAGCAAGATAAAGCAGCATGAACACTGAACTGCTATGCCATACAATTAAAAAAAAAGTAAAGCTTTTGACAAGATTCCATGTGACATTTTAGTCAAGAACTCTTAAACTAGGTTGGATGGCACTATAGTAAGCTGGGCCTACAACTGGTTGGCCGATTTCACTTAGGATTAATGGCTCAAGTTGGGGATGAATAAATAGTGGGGACTTACAGGGGTCTGTCTTTGGGCCAGTATTGTTGAACATTTGCATCAATGACTTGAATTGATGAGCCAATGCAAAGCAGCACTGCAATCTAATTTGGGCAGGCTAGAAAAGTGGGCTGAGAGAAAGATGTCCTTCAGCAGGGAGAAATGTTAACTATTACATTTAGGGTGGAGAAATATAGGGCACACATATTGGATGGGGGTTCATGGTTTGGGAACACTACATCTGAGAAGGACTTGTGGGGGGTGGTCACCGACGACAAGCTGAACATAAGCCAGCAGTGTGAGACAGCCGTTAAGGGCTAACACAGTCCTGGGCTGCATCAGAATCAGCAGCATCTCAAAGACTTGCAAGGTCATTATTGTTCTCTGCTCAGCACTGGGGAGCTCACACCAAAAGTCCTGCGTATGATTCTGGGTACCGCATTTTCAGCAGGTGGTTGACAGGTCACCACAGGTTCACTGATGATATGGACACCCGGGGACATGTCCTGTGAAGTCAGACTGAAGGAACGTGGAATGCGTACTCTGAAGGAAGAAAAAACCCTGAGGGGAGACAGGATAGCTCTGCTAAAGGGGAGATGGCAGAGAACTATGTTCCATGGCCATAGAAACTAAGGTAAGAAATAACAGCATCAGTTGCAGCTACCTAGATTTCATTTAAATATAAAGAAAAATGTCCCAATGATAAAACCTGTAGAACTATGGATAATCTACCTATGGAGGTTGTGGTTTCTCCATTTCTGAGATATTTAAGAAGAGGTGGTCCATGGATGGTTTAAATGGTTTTTCCTGCACAGTGCAAAAGGTTGGGTTGGATTAGAGAAGGTAATGTCTGCTGGGAGACATGATTTATTTATTTATTTATTAATCAAATTTATCACCGCCCATCTCCCAAAAGGGACTGTCTTCAAGCATCTGAAGGGCTGCCAGGTAGAAGATAGGAGACAATTGGCCTGTCTTCTGGAGGTTTTCCAGAAGACAGGGCAAAAACAAGAGGTTGAATTACAAGAAAGTAGATTTTGGGTGGGCATAAGGATGAATTTCCTAAGGGAACGAGTTGCTCAACTACAGAACAGACTTCCTCAGGAGTTGGTGGGCCCTCTTTCATTGCAGATGCTTAAACAAAGGCTGGATGGGGATGCTGTAAGAATGCTGTAGCGCTGGGCACAGAGCGTCATCGGAGGCCTTCTTTCTAGCCGAGGCTGGCATAGCAGCTGCGGTCCTGCAGGGATCAAGATCCCTGAAACATACAGTAGAATGCCAGGGTTGGAAAGGGCCTGGGATGTTAGCTAGTCCATCTGCCTGCCCAGCACCACCACATCCCTGCAGCATCCCCATCCAGTCTTTGTTTAAACATCTGCAGTGTTTGAACAAAGCCAGGCCCACTTTTCAAGATACACCCCTCTTCCATTGGAGGGTGTGCTGCACCATCCACAACAGGCCGACTGCTCTGTCCTGGGCCCAAGAGCCGCCTGTCCAGAGCAGCTCCGCCATCTGCACTTAACCTCAGTTTGACGGTCCTGCTGGGGAGGGTCTCTTCCGAGAGGTCTGGAGGGCATCAGCAAGAGGGGCTCGCTTGGCCTCAGACTCAACCTAATCATGACCCTTTCACATACCACACCTTTGGGGACCACGCTGCCCGAAGGACCGCCTCAGCCGGCTGCCCGGCAGGATCAGCACCCACGTGAACAGGTTGAGAGAGGACAGGAGCCTCCGGTTGTTGGCCTCTGGCCATGGCTTCCTCCTGCAGGCCTCTGAAAGGCCTTCAAGGGCTGAAGTGGGTTGCCGCATCCCTGAAACGGTTTGCAGCAACTGCAGACGCGATGCTGTTGCTCTAACTGAGCTCTGCTCTGCGTGGCCCGATGTTCATTATGTCTTCCCTATGAGTCTTGCTTTCAGCGGCGTCCCCTCTTGGGGGTGTTCCTTCCCTTCCAGCTCACCTCAATTACGTTGGAGTCAACAAAGCCGGCAATGCGCTCATCCTTGCAGACAATGCCTGCGTCTTCCTCATGGGAGCAGTCGCTGTTGCCCCAGCCCCGCGATGGGCACTCCACAATGCTCTTCTCATTGCCCCCACAGTTCACGTTGTCCAGCCAGATGCGCCCTGCGAGGTGACACCAGAGAACCCAGGACTGGACACGCTGCCTGGGAGTCAGAAGCACCTGGAGCTGACGAGCCAGGCCTTTGGGGACTCCGTTGCACAGGGGAGGTGCTTTGCACATGCTTAAAGGCATGCTCGTCCCTTCAGGTGAGGCTTTCAGTATGCTTCAGGGCTGAGCCTGGAGTCTGAGGGAAGGGGCCTTCCCTATTCTGTAACAACACAACGTACCCAGCCCCAGGGCCTAGGATCAGGCAGGTCTGCCCTAGATGGGCCCACCCTACATCCCTGTTATTTCCTTGCCCTAGTCCGGTGATGCTCACCAACACCTTTGCCGTATTTTGCACTGTGAGTCCAGCCTGTGGCAGCCACAAACCCCAGATGCCGGCAGAGGATGTGGGCATTGGCCAGTGTGAAGTCGTCGTCACAGATGGTGCCCCACTCTTGGTTGTAGAGAACCTCAATGCGCCCCTCGTTGTGCTTGCGGGGATAGCCAGCCAGGCGGAAGTGCAGGGTGGGCGACGGTGGGCTCTGCCTGGTGGGGGGCCTGGTGGGGGGCTGTGTGGGCGGCTGGGCCAGGCTCACCCACAGCCAGGGGCCACACAGGAAGCCCAGGAACGGCTGCTGAACAACGTGCATCTTCCTCGTGCCAGGGCCTGCGTGGGGTGGAAAGTGAGTGTCCGCTGCTGGTTGAGAAGAAGGACCACCTGCCTGGTCCCTTTTGGTCTCGCCCTCCATGCAGCAGCATGTAGGTGCTCAGAGCCCTGGGGGTGGGTGCGCTCTGGCTGAGAGCCCCAACCCCTGAGGGTGCAGAAGGAACTAATCTGGCAAAGCCCGCAGGCAGACCTCCTCCTCCTCCTCCAAGCCTTCCCTGACAACCCCACTCCTGCCACTGCCCCTGCCCCCTCTTGGCCCCACCTCCCCTCGCTCTCTCCTGCCTTACCTGCCCCTCCCTCAGCTCAGCCCTGCGGTGATGCAACGGCAGGCCCAGGCCACAAGAGATCCCTGGCCAGAGGAGGTCCGTGGGGCACACAGCTTGGTGGGGCTGTTTGTGCTTGTGCAGCTCAAGCAACTTCCTTGGGGCCCTTCTTGTCAGGAAGGGCAACAGCTTCCCCAAGGAGCGGGGGGCTGGTGAGGTGGGAATAAGCTGAGGAGGGTGAAGTAGCAAGGCTGGGGGGCTACTCAGCTACCTGGACACCATTTCCTGCTATTGACTCATCTGCCTTCCTGCCTCCCACCTTCCTCCTTTTATTTTTGGGGACCAGTGGAGCCAAAGGAGGGAATGGTGAAATGGACTACATTGTGTTAAGGAAAGTTCCTGAAATTCATGACTCTTTTGCCATTTTGAAATATCCTTTTCTCTTTTACTCATGTCTCATCGCTCTGTAAAAATTTCCCTCCTGGGGGAGGCTGCAATGTGATTTGCGGGAGTGTGTGATGAACAGATGGTTGTGTTGGGGTGGCATGAAAAAAGGAAGGGGGTTGGAAGAAGCAAGGAGGCTTATATAATGCTAAATGTCCTCCAGCTGTCAATAAAAGGGAAAGCTGAGGTGGGGTGGGCAGGCGGCTGGAATTCTGACAGAGAGGGCAAATGCTGGATGAGACCTGACCCCCAGGGAGGCTGGCTGGTGACCAGGCCAAAGGGAAGCAGCCTGACCACACACCTGGAAATGCAGGCCATCTGACCCGTTGCCCTGAAAAGAGGCTTTGAAGCAGGGTACAGGTTACACTTTATGCCATGATGACTGGATCCTGCTGGTTGAAGCAGGAAGCAGCTCTTTTCATTTTCAGCACAAGCATGATGGCAGAAGACCGCCATAAGCTCCCTTACCCACTTGGAGTCTTGAGTGACACGGTCACACCCTCAGGCCACCTTGCCTGAGCCTGTGGTCCTGGGAATCTCCTGGATCACCCCTTGTATCAGGCCCTGTTCTGCCAGGGCTTCAAGGTCTGGGAACCTGCAGGTGCTGCACTCGATGCAGCCCTGCAGGCAAGGTGGGGTGATTTGGCCAGTCCCCTCCCCTCTGCTGCTGCTGCCCTTTTGCCTTCCTGCCCTGCTCCGCCTTTACCCTGTCAGTCAGCACCTGCTTCCCAGAGTCCCCATCTGACCTGCACCTTCCCTCACCTCCGGGGCTCTCTGGAGGTGTCTTTACTGGGGGGAGGGGGGGTTTCAGTTGCACAAGGTGGTGCAGAAGCAGTACTGGTCTGTGTTGCAGCAACCTGAAAACGAGTGACCTCTAACCGGCCTTGGGCATATTATTCCTTTGCCAGCTTCAGTTTTGTCAGGCCTGGGGGTCCTGGGGGACCGGAGACTTGTTTAGATGGCTCCAGTATTAAAAGTTATTAAAATTAAAAATATACAAACCCCAGGCAGAAGAGAGAGTGGATATGCTCTGCCTGGGGTTTGTATATTTTTAATTTTAATAACTTTTAATTTTTAAGGTTGGCTTTTTATATTTTTAAATGCTTCTTTTATATATGTGTTGTTTTTTACTTAATTATTGTACCCTGCCCAGAGTCACTTCCTGTGAGATGGGCGGCTATATAAAGTTGATTAATCATCAATCAATCAATCAATCAATATCCATCATCTTCTCCCAACTCTGTGGCCCAGTGCCTACTCCCTTTCTGTTCTCTGGCTCCACAAAGTCTGGCTAGCGGTGCTCAGGTATCTCCCTCGGTGAGTTTGGCTCTCTCTGCCCAGTGTTTACCCATTGCTCCCCTTATTAAGAAAGCCTCTAGACACACATCTAGGAACGGGGGCCGTCTTCCCATCGGTTCCATCAGATCAACTTGTGACATGCTCAGATAGCATGTCAGAAGAATGACAGACAAACCAAGGGGGAGTTCTGAAATTGTGGAATTGCCCTGTAATGTCAGAACCCCCCCCCCCCCAAATCATGCTACAGCTTTTAAGTAGTGCCACTTGCACAGCCACAAGTCCTGGGGGAAATTTAGTATGGAGCTGCAGTTTTGCTGGCCTTCCATTCTGACAGGAGGAGGTAGATTGCACTCGAGAGTAGGATGAGGAAATGGCTTAATGCCAAGCTGGGATTTAGAAAGGCTGGCATCCTATGCTTACAGGGCAGTCACTGGGGGCTCAGCTGCCAATTTACAAGTTGAGATGAAAGAGCTTCTGCCTCTTGGAAGAGCCAGCAGGGGGCGACAATACACCTTCCTCACAGAACCTCTCTGCACAGCCACTGAAGAATGTTGGAAAACTGGCAAGGTCCCAGAAGACATCCCCACCTTCAAACAGGGGAAGAAGAAGAAGAAAGGGGACTATAGACCTGGTAGCTTGATTCCTGGTAGAAGATTCCAAAAGATCTAGATAGGATTGAGCAGGACACTGAAATGAATATGCTGGAATTTAACAGGGAGAAATATAAAGTCCAGGACATGAAAAATGAAAGTCACAAGTATTGGGCTGGGGAGACTTGACTTGGCAAAAGTATATATAAAGGGATCTGGTGTCCCCAAGTTGAGCATAATCCAGCAATGTGGTACAGCTGCTAAAAAGGCAAATGCTGTCTTAAGGTGCATTGACAGGACAAGGGATGGTTCCCCTCTGTGCTGCCCTGGCCAGACCCCATTTGCAGTCCTTGGCACCACGGTTCAAAAAGGAGAATGACACAGCAGGGCCAGTTGAGAGGAGGGCTACCAAGACTGTGATGGGCCTAATGAGGAAGTGGGTAAGTTGCATGTATAGAAAAGAGGCCAGAGCAGAGATATGATAGCCACCTTCAGACTCTTAAAGGGCTGCCATGTGGAGGAGGGGGTGGACTGATGCTTGATTGGCCCTGAGGACAGGAGTGGAATTAGTGGATAAAACTACAAGGAGGTTCTGGCTAAACATCAGAATGTCCTGATGGCAGGAGCTGTCATCTAGTGGGCCAGGCCGTCACACAAAGTGGTCATTTTCCCTTCACTGGAGGTCTTCAGCAGTGGCTGGTTGGTAATCAGAGATGCTCTAATGCATCTGGCACTGAAAGACAGTTGGACTAGATGACTTCTACAGTCTCTTCCAACTCTATGATTCCAGGGAAATTACTGGCACTTGGCCTAGATGGCAAGACTCATCCACAAGTCAGAAAGGGATCCTATTTTCTGACACAAAATCAGCCTCTCTACAAGAGAACTGGAAATTAAGCAGAGCACTACACAGGCACACAGGAGTTTCCACAACCCTTTCCTATCTCATGTATGTCAGAGAAAAGCAGCCTTACAGGAAGATTAGAGGCCCAACCCAGTTCAAGAAGGAGAAATCCGAAAGGGCTGCATAGCAGGATGGGACCAAAATCCCCTCGCCCAGGCTGCACAACGGCCAAGCCTACTCTTCGGGAGGGGACAGGCTCCAGTCAGGGAGAGCCAACATGGTCTTTGTCTGCCTGCACTAACCCCACCCTGCACTACCTGGATTTTTGCCCCGGTCAGTAGCTTTCGGTTCTTCCCCACTCACTCCCATCTGAGACACAGTTGGGGAAGTCTATGCTGCTATCATCATCATCAGCAGCAGCAGCAGCAGCAGCAGCAGCAGCAGGGTTGTGCTGCTGTTTGGCGGGGTGGCAGTGCTGGCCTCTGGCCTTGAGCAGCGAGACGTCATCTGCCACAGGGAAACCAAGCCCAGCCTTGGAGCCCTTAGGAAGAGAACTAGACCCCATCGCCCAAGATAATCCTGCTGACGCTGGGCACCCTCCAGCCACAGCATTTCCAAAGCCCCCCCAAAAGAACCAAAGGGTGGGGAGGGAGGCAGGGGTCCCCCCCCCCCAGCAGAATGACTCCAGCATCCGGGCCTTTCTCACCTGCAGCATGACACCCAGCAGGCTCAGGAAACGGGGCTCCTCCCTCCCCACTCTCCCTCTCCGTGGAAAATGAGAGACGGGGCGGGGGCCTGGCGGGGGCCTCATCAGCCGTCCTGTTCAACCGTGTGGTTCGCTGCTCTCGCTTGCCATGGGGTTGGGAGGGTGCGCAAAAGGGGCGCTTCGGGCGAGGAGGGTGGCTGCTGCTGTTGACCCCACCGCTCCTTTCTTAAAGCCCTGTCGCTGGCCGGCCCGGGAACGTCCTGGATGCTTTCGCTCAGCCAGCGGGGCCTTGGCCGGAGCCGCCCCGGGCTCTCCCAACGGACCCAGCTTGCCGGGCGCCCGCAAGGAGGCAGTGGCAGCCTTGCTACTGAGCAGGAAC
This sequence comes from Candoia aspera, assembly GCF_035149785.1. NCBI lineage: Eukaryota > Metazoa > Chordata > Lepidosauria > Squamata > Candoiidae > Candoia > Candoia aspera. The sequence goes on from NC_086160.1 coordinate 78,565,105, forward strand.
CTCCCCACTCGGAGGCAGTCTATCTCTGAGGCTCACCGCGAGCGGGGCTAACTTTACGTTCCGCGTGAGACTTTCGGAGAGGGGGCTTGACCTGTTCTGCAGCCCAGCGCTCCGCCTCCAAGCCCCCTTCCCCCTCGGGCGAGCGGCAAAGCTCGGAGGGGAAGTGCCGTCGGACTCTCTCCGCCTCCCATCTTCGAGCAGGCAGCGCCCGAAAGCCTTCCCTGGCCGCCCGCTCCCGCGTCGCTTGCGGAACAGGACAGGGAGCCCTGCTCGCGACCCCCACCGGGCCTCCTGCCGCCTCCGCGACGGAGCTTCTCGCCGAGCCGCAGCAAGGCGGAGGCACCGCCGCTCGCTCCCCGGCCTCTGTCGCCGAGCCTGCCCGGCAGCCGAGAACCCGAAGACGCGCCCGCCGCCCGGCGCCACAAGCCCGCTTTATCCCGGAGAGAGGCCGACTTCTTCCCCTCCCCGCCGCGCCTCAAGGAGCCTCCCTCGGCTGACCTGCTCCGTCCAGCCGCTCCGTCCGCCGCTCGCAGGCCAGAGACTAAGGGCCGCCCCGGCCGGCCTCTTCGTCACCCCGCCCCCGTCCTGACGGGGCCTTGGCCGGGGGCGTCCTGAGAGCGGCGGGTCCAGCGCAGGGCGGAACGGAGTGGGATGCCTTTCGGACGCGGCGGGACTTTCCGACCGCGGCCGGCCCCGAGCGCGGGAGCGCGGCCGGGGCAGCCAGGAGGGAGTTAGGGAGCGGCGGGAATTGGGGCGGAGGGTCCCGCGAGGGCGGCCTCTTACCCCGCCGCGACGGACTTGCCTTTTCGCCGCGAGCTGCCCTGCAGCGGAGGGGCGGGCCGGCGCTCCTGCCCACCCCCTGCACGGCATCCCTGGAGTCTGCGCTTGAGGGCTTCCCAGAGCCGTTACTTGCTCCCAACCCGGAAACTTCCCGAAAGCTTGTGGGGGGGTTCCCTCTGAGGGTCCCAGGGAAAGGCATTGTACAAAGGGTAAGCAAGGTGGGCCGCTGGGCTTGGCCCTCCTTCCCACGGCCCAGAGACAGCCTGCAGCTCCCACTACAGCTGATGGATTGCAGGAAGACTGGCCTGCAGGGCCAAAGCACTGGTTTCCGCTGCAGGCGTGTCCGCAGTGGTGGGCAACCCACAGCCCTCAGCCTGATTCTAAGCCCTCTCCAGGCCCCAAGAGGACCAGAGATGCGTCTGGTCCTTTGCTGAAACAACCAGCCACGTGGCCTCTTCAGCAGGATCACAGAACCTGTGGCCAACCGAACCTCTCCAAATGTTGGCATCAAAAAGGGAAAATATTATGTATTGAGATGGCATTGATACACTTGATTACCTTTGGCAGAGCTGGGATGGTGGTGGTGCCACCATCCTGGTCCTCCTTGATCTTGCAACAGCTTCCAATGCCATCGACCTTGGTATCCTCTGGGACAGCTGTGGGAAGCAGAGGCCCAGCATCAGGATGGTTCTCCTCTTTTCTCTGTAGCCAGTTCCACCTGGTGTTGGCTGGAGGGGAGAGGCTGAGCCTGAAGCCCATGATTTGTGGGGTGCCTCTGGGCTAACCCATCAGTTAGGGGTCAGGTAACATCAGGACGCGGATGATACTCAGGACTACAGATCAACCCTGGCCAAGAGATGCTGTCAAAGGACTGTCCTGTGCCAGGAGGCTGCAGGGCCCGAATTGGGAGGAACAGGCTCAGGCTGAGCCCTAGCAAGACCAAATGGCTGGAAGGTGGTGGTGGTGGGGAGGTCGATCTTCTGGTGTTGTGGACCCCCATCCTTGGCCCTGCATGGGGTGCACAGCCTCATTCGGGACCAGTGTGCACTCTGGGAGTCTTCCTGAACTCTGCTTCTACTCAAGGAACAAGTAACTGCTGTGGCCCTGGAGGCCTTTGCATGGATGCAGCTTGTGGATCTTCGGCATGAATGGAGAGGCCCTCCTTGTGATCACTCATGCCGATTTCCTTGTAGGTGGACTATTGCCAGCTGGCTTCCGGGTGCAATTTGAGCTACTAGTTATCAGCATAGAGAGCTTCATGGCCTAGGACCAAGCTATTGGAGGGACCCCCATCTCCCATGGTGTACGCCCATCCTGTGCACTCTGACAAAGCTGGCTTGCTTTGGCCCCATTGATCAAGCATTATCATCCAGTGAGACCCAGGAAGCAGGCCTCCTCTTGCCACCGCACCTGCCCTTTGGAGACCTGCATGCCCCTCACCTTGCCCACTTTCAAGCATCCTTTAAAAAACAGCCTTTTCCTCCAGGCCTTGGGCTAAGATGGGCCTCTTTGAACTGGAGATGAACCTTTGCATAGTGCAGGACTTGCTAGCCATCTCAGGAGAGCAGAAACCATCTCTTGTTAATCTCTGTACTAGTGAACTGATATAAATGCTGAAGAGCAATGAGAGCAATATGCATCCCTCCTTCCATCTCCTTCATCAGGGGGGCAAGCCCAAGGGCATCCTGCCTGCCCGCCTGTTCTTTCTAATTCCAAGGAAGGCACTATGATAAATGCCTTTAATCAAGCTGAATTAGGCTGTGTCTTGACCTCTGCAAGACCCCTAGGAAGAGCTCAACTGGGACAGATGCACACCCTCCCCAAGGTAGGTATCCCCTGCCCTCACTGGGGGAGCATGCTGTGTCCCCAGAGCCAGTCACTGGCGAGTGCTCATTCTGCCTCTGTGCCCGCTTCTCCTGCTAGGGTGCAGGATAGTCCATGCCTGCCACACCCAGCCCATGGCCACCTCCCAGCGCCTTGTCTAGGTAGGCAGCTTTGCCTGTTGGAGGGGGCAGGGTGGGGCGGGATTCTGCGGGGTGCCTGGGTGCTGCTTTCTCTCCAGGGCCATATGTGGCTCTTCTGGTTGGGCAGTGACTCATGGGAAGATGTGACACCCCCTGCCTTCTGGGCAGCGTCCCCCTTGCATTTGGGTCAAACTCTATGCAAAAGGACATGCAGAAGTGGCTGGTGTGAAAACTAGTAGGATTATGTTTCATTTACTTTTAGCTTTGCAGTCTGCCCTTTAGAACCATTTTTTCCCAGGGCAGCTAACAACAGGTAAAATCAGACACCTTTCTAACATAATTAAAATGATAATTTTTGAGTTGTACTGTGTAACTGAAGAATTAAGATACAGAATACTAAACCATAGGACAAGAAAAACAACAGCCTTAATTTACAAAAAATCTAAATGGCAGCATGTTAGAAATCAACATTATTTTTTTTAAAGGCTTGGGAGAACAAAAGTGTATTGACCTGGCACTGAACAGAATAAAATTGGCACAGGGTGGGCATTCCAGAGGTGGGGGGCAAAAGTGGCCCAATCCTCAGTAGCCCCGCAGGAGGGCATCCAGACCAAGGTCCCCCATAATGTTCTCAGAGGCACTCCTTTCAGTCCTGGGCCCTGAGAACCTGGACTGGGACAAGAAGTGAACTCCAGTGAGGAGCATGCGAGACTGGAGTATTATCTCTGGAGTATTATCTTCTCTGACGAACGCTGAGGTCCAGTTCATCAGAGAAGCTTCCAGACCATTTTCAAGGGCAGATCCCACTTGCCATCAGCTGCAATTCCCTGGCTGCAGTGCTGCAGTGCGCCCGTCTGTCCAAGGGAGACCTCCAGGACACCAGTTCCAAGGGCTGGCTTGGCCCTCTAAAGCCCTATAGCTCGACACCAAGGTACTTTGTCCAGCCAGGGCACTCCCTCAGGGAGAAGCGGCTGGTAGTGCCTCACTGCCCCCCAGGAGGCAATGCCCAGAAGTGAAGTTTCTCTGCTGCAGCTCCAGCAGGATGGGAGATACCAAGCTCATCCCAGCGAGAAAGTCCTGAGGATGGCATGATGGGGGGAGAGGGTTGTCTTCTTGGTGGCAGTCAGTGTTTACTGCTGGGATGTTATCAAGGTATAATGTGGGTTTCAATTTATTCGTTTTAGGGTGCTCTTGATTGGTGTTTGTGGGCTTATTCTTGTGGACATTGTTATTCTGTCCCAGTGGTGCCAATTGGTTTAGGTCCTACTGTGGATGTTTATTGTTCATCAGTGTTGTGCCCCAGAGTCTCTGTTGTAAGCTGGCATGAGCCTGAAAGAGTGGGCGGATTATAACCAACTAAGGAACTACGGAGATGAACCCCAAAGCGCCCCCAAGCTACGGGGGACAACCTCGGGGAGAGCACAGACCTTTCCGGAACCGTTCGGACAAGAACCACCCTCAAACCGCATGTCTGGCCCTGCTTGAGTCTGTGGGCCACATGGATTCCACCTTCCGCGGCCTCCAGTCATCCCACTCGGTGGCTTCGCCTCAGTGTGCAACCGCGGGGGGATGAACCACGTCCCCAGGAAAGCGCCCGCAGCTCCTGCCTTGCCCCTGCCCAGGAGGCCTCGATGTCCAGCGAGGCCGAAGGTGCCCCGCGAGTCCAGCAGAACCGAGGCGCCTCCTTCCCCTCCGCTGCCATCTCCTGCCAGGACAGGGCCCGCGGCGGTTTGGCCGCCCAAGCCGGACCTAAACGCGTCTCGCCCAAGAGCCTCTCTCTACGGCCGTTCAGATCGCCCGGGCCCAGAGCTACTTTCTCGCTCAGGACTGGTCTCGGGTCTGGCGCCACGCCGGCAGAATGCGGGTGGTCAGCCGCGCCTCTTCCTTCCCGCAGGCAGGACGAGGCGCTCTGCACGCGCTCGAAGGCACGCATTTCTTCCCGGCCGACGAGCTGGCGCGCAGACCCGCTCCAGCGGCTGCCTCAGCCCACAGCCCGGGAGAGGCGGAGCGAGTGACGCGCCCTCGAGGAGCCGCCCTCTTCCGACGGATCCGGAGTGGCTCCGCTTCGCTGTCGCCCGTCGCCGCGCCCGGTCGCGCTCAGCCCGGTTTCCGAATGGACCCACCGGTGAAGGCGGGGCCGCTCCTGCTCCAGCAGCCGCCGGGGCTTCTCCTCGGGGCCAAGGTAGCCTGCGCGAGGCTGGGGCTCCGGAATCAGAGGGAGGCGGGGAGCCCCCTGGGGGGGGGGCAGGCTCCTGCGCGCCTTCTTCGCCGCCGCGCCCCCGCCCCCCGGTGCAGCGGGGAGGGCCGAGGCGGGCGGTCCTGCTCGGGAAACGGCTTCCCCGCCTTCTGGTTTGGCTCCTGCTGCACGGGGGGAGCGCCTCCCCGACTGTGCGCGGTGCGGCGGCGAGGGGCCGCCTCTTCTGGCCAGAAGGCTGCCGGGCTAGGGGGAGAGCCGGTGGTCTCGTCGCGCTCGCCGAGTCGGGCTCCACGCGCGCCCCCTCCCTTTCCCATTCCTGGACGGGGCGCTCCGGGAGGGCGGCTCCCCCGCCGTTTGGAGAGCTGGCCCGGATGGGGCCCCTCCGCTCTCGGGGAGGAAGGCGGCAGGGCTCGCACTTCCTGGTTGTTGGACTGCGGGGCAGGGGCTGAGCAAACTCCTGTTTTCGGTGCGTCTGCGCAAGCCACGAGCCGCGTTGGGGTTCCGCAGCAAACGCGCCCTGCCAGTGCCCCACCCTTGTGCCAGTTGGCGGGGCGGCTGAATTTGGAAACGACGCCGCTCCCAGGAGAGGGCAAGGGCCGCGCGCAGTTGAGTGGAGCCCCCACTCAACTTCGTGAGCACGAAGTTACCACCTCGCCTTTAGCTGTGCTGCAACTTCCAGGCTGGCTCTCCTCAGGCTCTTCCCCGCAGCCCTGCGTGCAGTTGCTTCCGGGCCTTGGGCGGAGGGCACCCGACCTTCTGCCCCCTCCTGGGAGTGCCTGGACAAACCCAGCCTACGGCTTCTGGGCTGAGCGTGCTTTATTTATTTGGATGCTGCCTCTGGAGCTTCCCACTGGATAGCGTGCATTGGGTTCTTCAAACTGTTCTGTGGAACCGGTCTGTGTGTGGGGGGTGGGGGAGGCGGTTTCCTGGGAAACTGATGGGAGAGCACAAAAGAGTTCTCTCAAACTCAGCCAGTTTTCTATCACTAGAGCTTTGCCTCTCAGTTGGGGTTCCAGAATGTTTTCTTCAACTGCCTTGTTGCACAGCCTGTAAAAGTTTGAAAACTGCTGGTGTACATGAGCAGTCTAGGCATTAAGTATCTCCATTTACTAAAACAGCCCACACTCAGTATAATTATAAGAGAAAAACCATCACTAACCATAAAAAAGAAACATCAACAATCCCAGATATCCAGATGATACCACTGATGGCTGAAAGCAAAGAGGAACTGAGGAGCCTTATGATGAAGGTGAAAGAAGAAAGTGCAAAAGCTGGCCTGCAGCTAAACCTCAAAAAAAACACACAAGATTATGGCAACCAGCTTGATTGATAACTGGCAAATAGAGGGAGAAAACGTAGAGGTGGTGAAAGACTTCGTATTTCTAGGTGCAAAGATTACTGCAAATGCTGACTGCAGTCAGGATATCAGAAGATGTTTAATTCTTGGGAGGAGAGCAATGACAAATCTCGATAAAATAGTTAAGAGCAGAGACATCACACTGACAACAAAGGCCCGCATAGTTAAAGCAATGGTGTTCCCCGTAGTAACGTATGGCTGCGAGAGCTGGACCATAAGGAAGGTTGAGAGAAGGAAGATAGATGATTTTGAACTGTGGGTTGGAGGAAACTTCTGAGAGTGCCTTGGACTGCCAGAAGATCAAACCAGTCCATCCTCCAGGAAATAAAGCCAGACTGCTCACTTGAGGGAATGATATTAAAGGCCAAACTGAAATACTTTGGCCACATCATGAGAAGACAGGACACCCTGGAGAAGATGCTGATGCTAGGGAGAGTGGAAGGCAAAAGGAAGAGGGGCTGACCATGGGCAAGATGGATGGATGATATTCTAGGGGTGACGGACTCGTCCCTGGGGGAGCTGGGGGTGTTGACGACTGACAGGAAGCTCTGGCGTGGGCTGGTCCATGAAGTCATGAAGAGTCAGAAGTGACTGAATGAATAAACAACAATAAAACCGTAAAAAAAAAAAGATACGAGCCAATAACACTTTGGGCCCAAAGATCTTCCTGAATGCAATGGGGGGGGGGCTAATTTCATCTCTGGGGAGGGGGGATGTGTTCTGTAAAGGCAGGGCTGTTCCCTTTTGCACGTGGGAAACCCGATTCAGTCTCCGGAGCAGTGGAAGGCAGACTTCAGACCCAGTGCTAGAGAAGGCAGCTTCCTACCCAATCCAGAGATTAATTTTGAAAGGGGCAAAGAATGGCAACCCTGAAATGTGTGGTGGTGGTTGCAGGGGAATTGAAAAGAGAGCAGGACCCAGCAAGCAATGCTGCCGGTGGCTCCAGTGCTGCTTCACCCATTCCAGTCCATCTTGGGAGCTCATGGCCTGCTTTACTGGTTGCTGGTAAATCACCCAATTCCCCAGGAATCCGCTGGCTCCGTTTCTGTCACGGGGTTCATTTCCCAGTGTTGGAGAGTGAACTGCTGAGCTGGTTAACGTTTCATCTTTAGTCCTGAACAGGGTTGCACTCTCCCCTTTTATTTAATCAATTAAGTTATATGGCTGCCCATCTTGAAAATGTGGCTAATCACAAGTTAAAACAATAAAAAACAATATGATGATGGGCATGTGTCATTATGCCCAAGTTACCCCACTGCTCTACAAGATGTACCAGTTACCAGTTGGCTTCTGGGTGTAATTCAAGGTGCTGGTTATCACCTATGAAGCCCTTTGTGGTATGGGGCCTGGTTACCTGAGGGACCACCTGTCTCTGATAGCTTTTGCCCATCCAGTAAGACCCATTAGAGGTAGGGCTGCATTTCGGGTCCCTTCAGTTAAAGTGTTCTCCCAGGGGACCCCAGAAGTGCACCTCCCCTGTCATGGCACCTGCCTTCTGGGGTAGGATTCCGCTGAAAGTATTCTGGAAGTGACCAAAAACCTAGTTATATTTTACAAGGCCTTGGGGGAGGCGGGTGGTGAGCCCTCGGAAGTCTTGATTTTGTTTTGTAATGTGGTGCTTTTTTCTGGACACGCGTGACTTTGCTCCTTTGCTCCTTTGCTCTGGCTTTCTTGTAGTGCAAAGTGCCCAGAGGCTTCCAGAACCAGGCATTGTTAAGTCTATGTAAGATGAGTGAATGACTTGGAAGGCAGACAGGCCAGCTGGCTACTTTCTTGCTGGCCCTCTTTTCATGACCTGTTTTCACGGGCTGTCTTTGCTTGCAGCGGTGGAAGAAAAGCTGGTTTGTGCTCTATCCAGCGAGCGCTCATGGAGTCGCTCGCTTGGAGTTCTTCGACTGCAAGGAGGGGGCCGCTCCAGCCGACCGAATCAGCACCAAAAGGCTGGACAAGAAGATTGTGCGGCTGGCAGACTGTGTGAGCGTCGTTCCAGTTCCGGACTGCAGCCGCAAGGAGGGCTTGGCTGCCTTCCGCCTGGAGACCAGTGACCGCACTTACGTCTTTGCCACTGACCCGCAGGAGGCGGCGGACTGGGTATCTAAGCTCTGCGAGACAGCCTTTCTGGTGAGTGGCGACTGGTGAGCACGCAGTGGCGGAAGAGGGGCAGCAGGCAGAACAAAGGCAAAGCAATAAGCGATCTCTGCACAGACCCGCCCAGGCAAGGGCAGATGCTCCTGGGTGGCCTGTGCCCAGACCAGAACATGCTTTTGCCCAGCGTGTGTGTGTGTCATCTCGTCAGGGCCTGAAACGTGTGTGTTCTCGGCAGGTGTGTTTTGGGGTGGGAGAATGGGAAAAACACAAAGCTGCTGGCAGCGACAACAGCTAATGGGAGGTAGGGAAAAGAAGGCCCTGAAGAATTGATGGGTGGGCTGGTACATGCAGAGGATGAGGGGAGTGGGACTGAGGTGACCAAGCTGTGCCCCACTTGCCCTGTTGTGAGTCCTCCAAGCAAGGTGTTTGGGGTTTGGTCAAACCTGAATTTAATACTATGTCTAGCTCTGGGGACTGTACTTTAAAAAGGGTTCAGCCAACCTGGAGCAAGTTCATAGAAAGGAACAGTCTTGATCAGGAGTCCTGTAAGAAGATGGTGAAGAAATTGGGAGGGTAACTTGAGAGCTCTCTTCAAGCATCTAAAGGTCAAGGCCCCCCTCTCTCATTCTGGAGGGCTGGGCACAGGACTGCGAATTTCAGGGAAGGAGACTGGCTGAACGTTAGGAAAAGCTCCATGGCAAGAATGGTGCCCTTGTGAGCTTCCTGTCACTGGGTAAGTTCATCTGGAGGCCAGAGAGCTCTCTGCTGGGGAGCTGAATTGGACTCCTGCACAGAGCAGATTGGTCGACTTGAAGGCCCCAAAGATCAGGATCTGAACTCTTGACACCAGAGCACTTGCCAATCCCATCAAAGCCTCTGGGGTGGAAGGAAGATACAGCTCTTTCCGCTTAAGCACTAGGCCAGGGCCGTCACTGAACCCTTTATGTCTCTTGTCACAGACTAACCCTGGGAAAACAGCCCTGTCCGGCACAGAGAAAGTTGGAGAGCAGGACCTGGAAATGGCCACGAACTCCATTTACTACTCAAGAGAAGAAGGTAGGACTTGGCCGAGCAGCAGCTGGCATGTCTTGTTCTGTACTTTGGGTGTTCCAGCTGGTCCCCCTTGGGAGCTTTTATTCAGTGGCACAGGCGTGGCTGTCGTACATCACGGCTGGGAGGTGGGATTGCTCCCCGTTTTAAAAGTGCACCCTGGATTGGGGGCTATTGAGCTGGGCAGGAAGTGCAGGATGCTCTTAAACTGTCTCTGTGGCATGCCAAGTGCTCTCCCACCCCCACTTCTGCAAGCGATGGGGTGGTGGCGCTTGGTTTTCCCTGTGGGGTAGCCTTCCACTCGGACTCTCCCCCTGCTGCAGTGAGTGAGTTCTGGGTCACAGTGCAGAAGACTGAAGCTGCTGAGCGTTGCAAGCTGCAAGGGACATACGTGCTGAAGGCCTCTCGGATCGGCCTCATCCTCAGGGAGGCCCACTCCAACCTGCCGCTCTACACGTGGCCTTATCGCCTCCTTCGCAGATATGGTAGGGACAAGGTGAGCTTGTTGGGCAGGAAAGGAGCTGGGGTTTTGGGGCGGAGGATGCTGAAGGCCCGTCTGGGAGACCTGGGAAGCAGGGGAGAGTCGGAATTGGTCAGCCAGAGGGGAGCTCCCTGTGAGCTATCCCCGATGCTTGCCTTGCGAGGGAGGGGCTCATGGGGTGTTCCCCCACTCACCCTGAGGTGGCCCTGGCTGATGGTGGGGCAACTTCCCCCCGTGCAGGTGATGTTCTCCTTCGAAGCTGGCCGGCGCTGTGAGTCCGGTCCTGGCAACTTCACTTTTGAGACCAAGCAGGGGAATGAGATATTCCACGTCGTGGAGGCTGCAATTCAGGCACAGAAGGCCCAGGTGGAAGAGCATCGACAAAGCAACAGCTCCCTTGAAATGGAGGCCCCTGGTGTCTTCTACCTCCAGAGCGCCATGGCGAACTCCCTCAGCCTGGAGGGTGAGGGTGCTGCTGCTCCCGAGAGACGGGTACCCAGGAGCGCACTGGCAGCCAAGCCCAGCATTGCCACGGAGGAGAAGGAAGCAGCTGCATCCAAAGGGCAGAGCCTCCGAGACCCGTCTGGCCAGTGGCCTATTTCCTCCCTGTGGTCCCCGCTCCCTGGGACGACCAGCCCTTCAGAGGATGCCGCCAATGTTTACTCCGAGCCCCTGGATGCCGTGAAGGGCTCTCGGCTCAGGCCGGACTCCCTCTATGCCGACCCGGTTGACAGCCAGCGCGAGGAAGAAGGGCGTGCCCAGGACCCTGGCCTGGCAGAGGAGCAGCTGAGGTCACGGCCTGGTGGGGGCCACAGGCTCCTGAGCGGCAAGCTGCACATCTACGATGAGCCTGAGGGAAGGGCCCCGTTGCCAGCTCCTGCTTTGGCTGCCATCTATGATGAGGCGCGCCTCCCCTGCGAGGCCTGGCGGACTCAGGGCCTGGAGAGCCAGGCTGGCTATGAGTTGCCGTGTCGTCCTGGAACTGGTGAGTATGCTGTCCCCGCCTTCCACCCAAAGGCCGGACCAAAGCCTCCGCGGCCAAGCCCTGCCCCCAAGCCTCCCCGGGCACACAAGAAGTCCACCCAGCCGGAGGCCGGCAAGCCCAGAGTGGCCCCCACCCTGGAGGGGCCCCGTAACAGCAACAACAGCAACAACGGCGGCGACCCCGTCTATAGCCACGTGTTCAAGCCACCCCCGGCCCCTGGCCCTTCGGGACACGAGCAGTCTGTGGACGAGAGCCGGCCCGTCGCTGTGTACGAAGACCTGGGGGAGATATGAAGCAACCTTTGGAGGCGTCCGGAGCCACCTTTCCAGGGGACCTCTCTTTGGCAGGCTGCCTGCTTCTGCTGCCCCTTCCTGCCAGGGAGGGAGGCCAGGCAGCCTGGCACACTCACTTGCTTTTGGAAGAGGGGAGGAGCCGGCAAGAGACAGGAGGGAGCGGCCCTGTTGGGCACCAAAGGCAGCCTCCTGCAGGAGGACTGCGGCCCGAGCGCTACACAGGCTGAGCCCTTGGGAGGGTCCGTGCTCCACCCTGGACCTCCACAGGCAGCAGCGAGCCCCTGGGAACATGCAGCCGCCTTGCTTGGGCCAGGCCTCCTCTGGCCCCCAAGAGGTAGCTCCTTTGGGATGCAGCCTTCTGCGGTGAGCCGAAGAAAGGTCTCCTTGGCGCCTTGCGAACCATTTAGAGGATTGCCACTCCCTTCTGTTGCCAAAGAACTGGGAAAACCTCCTCTGCTGAGCCTCCCCCCCACCCCCGCGTGTGCTAGATGCAGTGGGGAGCTGTGGCTGCTGCCCTGCTTCTGCGGGATGCTGAGAAGGGCTCCAGGGCAGTGGATGCTGTTCCAGAGTTGGGGGGGACGCGGAGCCTTTGTGGGAAGGAGCTGAAGCAGATGCATTTGCTCAGGGCTGTAACGAGGTTTATTGACGCAGAGGATGTGGCAGAGCCTGGGCCGGAAGGGGGCCGAACAACAGAAATGAGGAAGCTGAAAGTGTCACAAACAACCCCCCTCCCCGGGGAGATACTTCCCTGACCGGCCCAGCATTTTGTGTTGGAGGGGGGAGTGGGGAGAGACAGGCAGGCTGGCCCCTGCTGCCACCCAAGCCTTGCTGGTAACGTTCAAACCCATCCCCTTGGGGAGCTCCGCTGGCGTCTGGGTCAGGTGGGGAGGCAGGGGCTGCTCCCAAGGAAACAGGGCCTGAGCCATTCAATGCTGGCCCTCGGGCGCGCCTTCCCCATGGCTTTGAACGAGGCAGGACTCTCGCTCTGCTGCTGCTGCCACCGAGACAGGTGGGCGAAGGCTGCTACATCGACCTGGGGTCTCCTTTCCTTTGCTTGGACAAAGGGGGAGGGTGCCGGAGCCAGCAGTCGGAGGGGCCACCCACAGCGGAGCCACTGTGGCCCTGGCCTTGCTGGGAGGTGCACGACCCCCGTGCTGTGGGGGAAGAACCACTGTCACTGCTGGGTTAAAAGGGGGGGCTCCTGAAGGTCCTAGCCTTCCCGCTGCTGGGGTGGCAGGAAGCCTGCTTCTGTTAGCAAAAGGCTGAAAGGTGCCATGGGTGTTGGAGCAAAGCCCTTCCTGGAGGGCTGGTGCATTTGCACCCATAAACAGCCACACGCAGAGCCCCTTCCTCCTGGGCCAGTTCTTTGCTGCTGGGCCCATGTTTGCCAGCCCTCCTCCCCAGGTTGTGTGTCCCCTGCTACCTGGCGGGGCCACTGCCTGGGTGCCCAGCGCTGAGCCCGGGAGGCAGGCAGGCGACCAAGGCACCTCTTCATGGCCTGGTACAGATGACTCGTCACCCGCAGGGGGTTGTAGCTTGCCTCCAGCTCTAGGCTGTTAAGGATGCCCTAAAGGGGAAGAGGCCAGGCAGTCCCACAAGGAAAGCTGCTTCAGCTGTACAGGGGAGGACTGAGCTGAGGAGTGGGGTGGGGGGTTGGATCCCTCCCCAGCCAGGGTTTTCTTCTTTTACCTCCATTTTAGCAAGTGCTGCTTCTGGGGGGTCAGCAGGAAGGTGAGAAAAGCTGCAAGGCAGAAGCAGCTCTCGGGTCACCACTGGGCGTAGCAGCAGGGTGGAGGAGGCCGAGGGCAGCAGGACCTGGAAGGCGCTGGCCAAGAGGCCTCTGCTGAGATCTGGCCTGTCCTGGGTCTCATACTTGGCAAGCAGCAGCCATTCCCGCTTCTGGAAGACAAAAGGAATGTCCTGGGCATTGCGTGCGCATGCTCCCTTGCTGGGGGCTGTCCACTGACCAAAGGCCAAAGAAGAGCGGTGCTCCGGCCTGGTGGGCACGAGGTGCCGTTGTCACCCAGCCAGTGGCACGGCTAGCCTGCCTGCTGGAGCATCTGCAGGCTCCGGGAAGACCACCCCTCTGTCCAAGAGGCTGGGTGGCTTCCACTGCACCTCTTTCTGCACATTGGCTTGCCCCTCTGGGCAGAGTGTGAGCCTCACCAAGAGGCCGGCTTTTTCGCCCCTGCCAGTTGCAGACCCTCCTGCTTAGGACTCACCCATAGACAATGGCAAAGGGCCTGGAAGCTCTGCTGGTTGGCCTCCAGTTCCTCCCAGCTCAGCTGCCAGCAGCTTGTGGGCCTGATGACCAGCGGGAGACCAGAAAGCACAGATGCACATACCCCATCAGCCTTCAGCGCCCTGTAACAGCAAAGTTGGGCAGCTGCAGCATGGGCAGCTGCCAGAAAGGGTCACTGCAGCAGCTCAACGCTGCTTGCCACTGCTCTTGAGAACCATTTTGCTCACAAGATGGCACCCAGCAGATTGCTGGCTGGAGACCCAGGGAAGGTGCAGAAGAAAATCTCTGCAAGGCAACTGCAGGGACAGAGGGACCTCCTGCAGATCAGTGGAAACAGCCACTGAGTGAGTCAAAGGGGAGAGCAGGCCCTGCCTGTTAATGGCTCTGCAGATCCTTCCCCCTCACCCCCCTGTACCTGCCTCAGTGGGGTCTGAACCTGCAGGAAAGGGCAGGAACTTGTGCAGTTACTTCTCTGGAGACCCAGCAGCTTCACTGCCTCGGTGGTGGTGCTTCCTCCCTTGAAGGGAGGCCAGGAGGATGGCCCTTGTCTTGCAGCCATGGCTGGCTAGGCGTATGGTGGGTTGGAGGAAGTGGTGGTGGTGGTGGTCCACAGAGCTGGCTTTTCTGCTCCCCTTTTCTTGTTTGGGATGAAAGCAACTTTCAGCGGGCAGGGGGCAGCCCTCCCTCCGCAGCCCAGGTGATGATGGGCTTTCCGCTCTTCTGGAACTAGTTAACTGAACAACCCAAAGGGAGATGGAAGGAGTGGGCAGGCGGGTCCCAGGAGAAAGAACAGGAGGCTCAAGAGCTGTACAGCCCAAAATGCTACAATTGGCGCACGCCTTGCGCAAGTGCTGAGAAGTGGAGGGCAGGCAGTCTTCCTGCCAGGCAAAATCCTCGGGGCCTGACAGGAGTCTGCGGCTGAGCTGCGAAGCAAAGGCTGCCCTGGGTCCTTGTCTTGACCAGGCCTGGAGGGGGCACCGGCCATGGTGACCCCCCCTGCCCCCACCCCTGGAAAGAACATCCCTAACCACAGACATGGCCCCCTGCTAGACTGAGCTGGCACTGCTTCCTGTCCCCCCTGCGAGAAGTACTTCTCGCATGGCCAGAGGAAACCAACTCAGTATCAGATGTGTCTGCTGGGAAGACCAGAGGTGGATGGAAATCAGTTCTGCCTCAAAGCGAGGACCATCTGGGGAGGGAGAGACACAAGAACTGGAATGCTGATTGCAGGAGAACAAGAGTTGTGGTTGCTGCAGGTTTTTCAAAACAGCCTCTTAGCTTTTCTGTAATAAAACTAGAAGTTCCTGGATTCTTGCATGTCTGTTTAATGGCTTCCAGTCTAGCCAGTGGGGAGAAGCCTTCTCCATGTGCCACCTTCCATACAGCCCCTCAGCACGCTTCCCTCGTCCTTGGGGTTAACACAACGTATGTTGTGTCACAATTTGTGCCACTCTGTTGGCTGAGCTTGACCACCTCAGCAGCAGGGCTGCCCTTCCCCAGGCTAATGCAGGGCTGTAATTGGCGGATCTGGGCTTCCTAATTTCTTCAATAAATATTACAGGTCTTGGATTTGACGGAAGCTTCCTAAAGGGCCCATTCTGCCTGCAGAGCAGGCTCCCCGTCTGCACAGGTATACCAGCCTTCTGAAAAACCACTTGAGCTGTTATCTCTCACACGTTTGGTGGTCTTTCAAAACACCAGCCAGCTCGTCTAAGGGCTGCTGGTTCTTTGAAATGGGAGATGAGTGCTGCTGCCGCTGCTGCCACGAAGTGCTCTGCGTGGCCGTGGATGAGTGGGAGGGAGGCAGCGCCCTTTTTCCTTTGCCAATGGCTTTCTGGGAAATTTCTCCATGGAATGCTGCCCAGCGCTGCCATTTGGCAGGCTGGGGTGGAATTGACAAGAGTTCTGCCACTTTCCCCTTCTGGCCAAAGTTCCAGGAAGGTTGCCAAACCCACCTGTCAGTCTTCTGGAAGACGAGTACATCTCTGCCCAGCTGCCCATTCCATGGAGTGAAGGGGGTGCATGGAGAGAACTTCCTCATCTCAGCCAATGTCCCTCCACCTAGCCTGTCGGACCATTTTTGACACAGGTCACCTGTGGAGCACCTCTGCGCTGGCTCTTGTCGTTCGGGCAACGTAAGAGGTGGCTGAATCATCTTACCCAGCTGCCTCTCCTGACTCACCCAGGCCTGCCCTGCTACTCTTTGAGGAGAGTGGTTGGTGACAGGTTTTCCTCCGGCAGCTGGCACTGGGAAAAAGGGGGATAATGCCAGGGGATTCCACCATGTGCTGCACTTAAATTGTCCCACAGCAAAGCTGCACTGGCCGCCTTGTTGCTGAGGCAGATTGGAGCTCAGCTGTCTGGGCCATGTAAATTTCGGCAGGGCGGTTCTGCTGGCTTGAGGACTGGAAGAACGTGCAACCATGAGGAAGAGCCCTGTGGGAAGGCAATGTAGCAACCAAGGATGCCGAAGCTTGAATAAACAGGAACTAGGCGACTGGCAGGCCCATCTGTCTTCCAGAAGGCCAACAGTCCAGCCCTGTCTTCAAAGAAGGCACCTGATCTGCCGTTTTTTACAGTTCTGTTTCAGGAGGAGAAGAGCCATTGCTCCACAATTGCAAAAAGAGACGTTGCCCCGCTGAAGTCTAACTGGCTTGCTAGAAAGCCACTTCTGCTCCTCCTGTTCTAGGAGAAGGAGATCTTTTTCCAGATCAAAAACTGAAATTCTCCAATCTATGAAAGCAGTGGTATGGCCAAAAATAGCCAGTAGTTTTCAAAGCCACCACACTGTAATTTTTCTAGGAAATGCTCCTGCACTACTAAGTGCTTGCTCAGATGGGAGAGGAGGCTGCCAAGCAAGTCCTCCAGACTAGATGCATCTCCAGCAGCTTCTCCTGGTGGCAGGCAGGAAGGAGGGGGGACATTGCCGGTCTCCTGCACACACGCCTCTGCTGACGTGAGTACAGCTCACTCGAGGTCTACCATGACTCCATTTCTGTTTAATGATCTATGAACTCGAATACGTTTTAGGATTTTAATTCTGGGACATAAGAAGAATGATTTCCTGAAAGACTGCATTCAGTCTTTCATGAAATTGATATTCCAATGACCAATCCCACCCACCCCAAGAACTGGATGCACAACCCAGGTATCCAGTCTCTGTCACAGCCAAAGTCAAAATGACAATGGAGGGCAGCGCCCAAGAACTGAATGGAACAGAAATGTGCCTGCATCAGATTTGAGCCAATGTGGATGGGCAATTCCCAGCTCTAATTGCGCCATCACTAGCAATATTACCAAACCACAGCAGGGTGCTTGTATGGCAAGATTTATGCTGAGTGAAGAGGAAACCCCACACCAACAGCAGAGCGATTAAAGATGACTCTAGGTTTTCTCTGTGCAGGGCTGGGGATGAGATGGAAGAAGTGTCCGAAGTGTCAGACATATTCTTCAAAAATGCTAAGAAGCAGGATATGATGAACCCAGGTCTGTGCAACCACAAAAACCCTCACCCAGTCAGTTACCTGAGTACTCTCAGTTTGCACGGGGCCAGGCCAGACGCCATCCAGAATGGACTGACAGCAGTGTCCACTCTTGCTGTTCCACCATCACAAGCTGCAGGAAGCTGGGCAGGGCTGAGAAACCTCTCCTGGATGTCACACTTCACCCACACTGCAGAGGCAGGAGAGCAGAGGCAAGGGCTGAATTCGCAGAGGTGCTGTGCAATGCTTCACATATCACTGGAGCATGAGGGTGGGTGGCAGGAGAGCTGCTGTCTTCTTTCAGAGCTGCTGTCCAACACCCCCTCCCTGTGAAAGCTGTTTCTGTAGCCCAGGTGAGCCGGGTGTGTTTGGGGGGGGAGGGGCTCAGCATGCTGGCAGAACACCTGTTGTGCTGCAGGAGAGTTTAAGGTCAGTCCCTGCTGCCAGCAGAAGCTGCAGCTGCAGGGAGAACATGGGAGGGAGCTACTACTGGTGACGGGTGCAGACAGTCTCAGCCTTGTGAAAATGAGGGGGTGCCTGGACTTGAGAACACGTCACCCAAAGTCCCACCTGGTCCAGCCCACTTTCCGACAGGGGTTAACCAGATGGCTCTAGGGGTCATCCATGAATCTGATAGCACTCTCTTGATCTTGTTCCCCAGGAACTGGTGCCTGTTCTTCATAGATGGCCCAGCCCCTTTTAAAACTGCCCAGATTGGTGGTATGAGCAAACTCCAGACACGTGAAGAAGTCCTTCCTTTTATCTGTCTTTGCTTTCCCATTGTTCAGCTTTGCAGGGTGACCCCACTTCAGAGAGATGATCAATTTTATTTATGTATGTCTGTATTTATTAATTAAATTTAGAAGGCTGACTGATTCCCAACTGATGCTGGGCAGGTTTCATAATTAAAAGAAACAGAATGAATAAAAAAGAAAAGTACATGTGCAACTGGATGAAGACGACTTCTATTCCTTGCACCTTTCCTGAAGTGTAATTGTAGTATGAGTGAGTCTCACCATTTTTTAAAAACTGTAATAGCCTGATGTGGCTAGAAGAAGAAAGAAAAGGAAAAGACCCCCTCCCCACACCCGAGGCCTGGAACGTGGCCAGTGTAACATGACGTTGAGACCTAGGGGCAACTTAGATTAGGAGGCTGATTCCTATACTTTTCAGCTAAGGGAAGGTAAAGGTACATCCGAATTTAATTAATACATTTCAGAACATTGCTACAGTGCAACGATGCAAAAAGACCCCTTCCTCTTCTCCAAATACAATAGTGAGATCTGCTCTCCTCTCCTTGTCGGAAGCCTGAAGAGAAGCTGGTGTCCCAAGTGGGGCAGGTGGGAGGGAGGGGAGACGGGTTTGAGAGGGACTCAGGAAAGAGGTGCTGATGGGGAGTGAAATGGCTGACCACAGACTGGAGAGAGGAAAGGGGGTGTGCCCATACTGCTCAGCATTCCCTCAACTTGCCTCTGACCATACCAAAGTGGTTAACCTTAACTTCACCTCTATGATAATGTGTGGCAGAACACTACAGATTTGACCTATCTGGAGGCTGTGGTGGGATAGTTGGCTTAAGGCGTAATCTACTACCATCACGACTGCTACTATTACTACTAACAGGTTTGTTTGTTTATTCATTTATTTAACAAGTTTATACCAGAGAAACTGTAGGGTTTCTCTTACCTGTTTAAGAGATGAGCAAAAATGGGGGCTGAGGTATTGTGGGGTGCAAGTGGGGACTGGGCCTTAAATGTCCTCATCTAGGGGGAAACATACATTATTGGCCAGAATTTGCTTTCCTGACCTGTGATCTACTACATGCCCCAAAACCTTGCTATACTACTAAGGCAATACGTAGTGCCTCAAATGATCATCCTAAGTGGCTGGTGGATGCTGCTGTGAACCCAGATTCACCCGGTCCAGTGGGGGAAGTGGGAGAGAGAGGGAGGCCCACGGTCAGCCCAGGGAAGTCGGAGGCAGAACTCCTCCACCCACTGCTGGTTCTGTGCCACCACCACCTACCCTGCTTACACCACACGTACATCCAGCTGACTCTTTGCTGATGGGATTGCCCCAAACTCTGACTCTCTGCCAGAGAGATTACTCAACAGAAGAGGACACCCCCCACTCCAGGTCATGGGCTTTTGCGAGGGATGCTGTCTCTGAGACCCCCTTCCTGGGACAGCCACCCTGGGAGTAGAGGACGCTCCTATAGATTCTCTCACTGGGCCTCCTTAGCTCCTCTCTGAGAAATGCCGTGCTGACTCAGAGGTACATAAGAACACCCCGAGAGCCAGGAGCACCTGGCACACAACGCTCAGTCTCTGGCTAGCAAGAAACACTGTATGTGTGTTCACTATCCTGGACAGCACCCACCACTGCTTGCTGGTCTCTTACGTGCTTTGCTGTTTTATTACATTTGTTTACCAAGCAAACTGCACCAGTGTGTCCGTGAGGTCACTCACCCAACTCGAAGAAGGCTTTGTGAAAGGAAGTCAACCCAAGAAGGCCAGAGTAAGCTTGGCTGCTGGCTGACAGTCTGCCCAGGCTCTTCCGCCTCCTTTTTCCAGCCCTATCCACCACCACCCCGGTCATAAACCCACTGAGCTTCTTACATCTATATCTGACGGCCCCCAATTACTGAAGCATCCACTTCCGGCAGCAAAAGGCCTTGCCAGCAGAACTGTGTGCCTGAGGAGGTGGAGGGAGTCAGGTTTTCAGCCGGGCTTGAACAGCACGCGAAGAAATCCTCACTGAAATGGAACAGAAATTCCCTAAACCTGCTCTGGACAAGATCCTCTTACAGTACATACCAGAGCCACAAACATGGAAGGAACCTTGAAATTTATTTATTTATTTATAAGATTTATATGGCCACCTATCTTGAAACAGCTCTGGGCAGCTCACAACAACAACAAAGCTACAAAAACCATAAAAACCATATATCAAAAACAAAGAACCTGTTGCCTCAATCAGTCTCCCAGGTGCCCCAACAACCACCCACAGGCTCCACCACTCCACCCCAGAGCCGGGGTAAAGAGCCAGGTTTCAGTGTGTGGTGCTGCCTTCAGCTGCTTCACCAAGATGGTCACGGATGCCACTGATGGCATGGGAGAGTAAGGACAAATTACCTGCATTGGTGCTAGGTGCAGCAGAGGAGCTGATGGTCCCAGCAGGCAGGAGGAGATGAAGGTGCTCTTGATCGGAAGCATGGTCATGCAGCCAGGCTTTGAAGAAATCCTCTAAGGCTACCACATCGTTCTCCACAGTGTGTAGGTTAATCTCTGTGTTCAAGATTGTGGTGCTCTCTGCAAGGGAAGATGAGATTGAATAGAACTTTCTTACACATTCTAAAAGCAGGGAGGATGGGGACCCAAATACCATTCTAACCCCCCAAAATGCCTGGGATAGGCAAATGCTACTTTGGGGTGTATTAACAGAACCAAGAATCCACATCATGGAATCACTCTGTTCTGCCTTGGTCAGCCCCCATCTGATGTACTGGATCCAGCTCTGGGTGTTACAGCCATTGATGAAAGGGAGCAGGTTGAAGGGATCCTATGCATTTAGCCTGCAGAAGAGAAGACTGAGCAGAGATATGACAGCAGTCTTCAGAAATGTAAAGGGCTGTCATATAAAGGAGGGAGTGGACTTGTTTTCTGTTGCAGAACCAATGGGGAAAAACTACAAAGAAAATAGATTCAGATAAGATATTAGGAGGAATCTCCTGAGGATAGGAGCTGCCAACCAATGGAATAGGCTCCCTCATGAAGTGGTGTGATCCTCTTCACTAGAGGGGCTGGATAGTTAGCAGATCCTGCACTGAGCAGGGAGTTGGACTGGATGTCTTCTGAGGTCCCTTCCAACTCCATGGGTCTATGACATAATTTCAGTTCATTCACTCTTTCCCAGTCCATTATGTTACTAGGCACTGTTGTTCTTTGAAGTCAGGTCATGACTGGGAAGAGTTGAACTAAGTGTCAGAAGCATACTGGGAGCATCAGTGTTAGGGGGAACTTAGACCTCTAGGAGATACCACGGGCCAACAGCTAAGGCATTATTTAATATGACTACAGTGCCAACTTCTGTATTTGGTCTGGCAGGAAAGACCCATATGATCACAATGCAGTGCCTCCATTCCTGTCAGGGAACCCAGAAGCATAGTACGGTTTATGGTATCAAAAACAAATGAGAAGTACTGGAGAATTCATAGTTTCTGGTCACCAACCAAGGCTGCCAAAGCGGTCTCAGTCCCATATTGCAGTCAAAAACATAATCTCTAACTTCCAGATTTGGAAGATCT
This sequence comes from Candoia aspera, assembly GCF_035149785.1. Classification (NCBI taxonomy): domain Eukaryota; kingdom Metazoa; phylum Chordata; class Lepidosauria; order Squamata; family Candoiidae; genus Candoia; species Candoia aspera. The sequence continues at coordinate 78,586,330 of NC_086160.1, forward strand.
GGAGTTATGAAACCACCAGCAACTCTTTTACCACCTTGGCCCTGGCTGGCATAATTAACAAGCTAAAACTTAGAAGCAGAAAAAAAATGCTCATGTTGTACTTTGGCATGAAGCTGTGTCAGGTTATCAATTGGGAGGGGAACTGCATTCAGAAGATTGCAAAACAATTAGTGAAGCATGAAGCTGAGAAAGTGAAATTGCTTGACTATTTTGATAAACCTTGGCTGAAACTGCTTCTGATTTTTAAGTGAAGGAAAAAAGGGGGGAGAATACCTGGAAAACTGTGTGGCTCTCCTTAACCCTGTTTCAATCAGCTCCTCAAACACTCCAAATTAAGGAACTGTGGAAGTTCAGTTTATTGCTGAGAAAATGTCTGCATTCGTTCTGAATTATCAGTTCCCTCCACTTCAACCACCGATAAATTTGCCCGCCAGTAAAGTTCATCCTCAAGAAAACTGAACTCAGAACCACTGGATCGTAAGAAAAATGAAATGGGCTACCTCAGCTGGGTCTATCAGGAAAAAAGCCAAAACTGCAGACTTTTGAGTGTGGTTCCTTTTCCAGCTGGCAGAACCCATGAAGAAAGCTCATCTCTTGTGCATACATTCCTGATCCATATTCCCTTGAGATGCAGCTCTTAGCCATATACAGGTAGTCTTGCTTAATGACTACAACTGGGACTAACAACTCTGTTGCTAAGTGACGTGGTCATTAAGTGAGGCCAGTCTAGTCAGGAATTTACATTAGATTTTTTATTTCTTTTTTTCTGTGTGATGCTAAGTCAAGTCTATTTGTCTTTTATTTCTCCATACAAATAAAACAATTGTGTGTAATCAGAGAGATTTTATTTGTATCTCAGGCTATGCATAAGTATAGTACTATCTTTAAACCACTCTAGTAATCTGTAATATAAATTGGAATCTCTGTGCAATATCATTTCTGAGACACTGGCTGGAATTGCTCTGTCTTCAACAGATCATTGTCATTTTCCAGTCTGCCTGGAGCACTGCTTTTTTTTTTTTTGCATATTACCATTTGCAAAATGAGCAGCTCTATAATTTATTTTTTTCAACACTGAATGTTTGCAATACTTAAAGGGGCATTGTTGCATGTTAACTTTTCTTCTTTTTAAATAACATTTGATTTTGTTTATCTCTTGTGAGATTTGTTTATTTCTCAAAGAGGAATAGAAAAGCTGAACCATCTACTTACATGCTACTATGCTACATGGCCAGGAAGCTGTCCATATTTTTACCTTTTAATCTCCAGAAAGGCAGAACAGATGTGAAACCTCTATCCTATTCACACACCAGGTTAATGGGGTGGATGCAAGGTTGCCCCAGGCCGTCAGCAGGAACTACCAAGCCACTACAGGTAGTTCTTGCTTAATAACCATTTGTTCAGCAACCATTCAAAGTTATGATAGCACTGAACGAATAGTAGTTACAGCCAGTCCTCAAAGTTACGGCCATTGCAATGTCCCTGTGGTCATGCAATCAAAATTAAGGTGCTTGGACGCCTGCCTGCATTTACGGCATGCCTCATCAGCTGCTGGAGAAAGAAGATGGTGAAGGTCAGTTGGGGGTGGCGGCAGGGATAGGTGGCAGCAGTGGAGTGTGGGGTGGCCAAAAGAGCAGAGATGGGGGGAGATAGGTGGGGGGGGGGGAGTTGAAGCAGAGGCAAGCATGGCAGGGCAGGAGAAGTGTGAGATCCTCCCCTAATGACCGCAACTGGGACTACTGGAACTGTGGTCGCTAAGTGGTGTGTTCATGTGATGTTTTGCCTAATGACTGCTTTGCTTAGCAACAGAAATTCTGATCCCAGTTAGGGACGTTAAGTGAGTATTACCTGCAACCCAAAACAGAAGGTGACACCAAGATATGAAGATCCAGAGGGCTTCTTGGAGAGGAAATTTTATTCCTTAGCCTTCTACCTTATGGGTTCAGCCATCCACTGCATAAGTGAAAATACAGCTAAGTCCAGGCTCAGCAGCAAGGGGCATTAGATGAAGGTGAATGGGGTGGAGGAACAAGTGCCAAATGAGACGAATTTCAGGTGGCGATGAGAAATTGTCACATGTCCTAATAAGTAGCTCTGAGAAAGCTATAAACACACAGGCCATTTCCCCATTACCAAGTTATAGCCCTTGCCACCATCCTTGAGTTCACAGAAAACTATCCCAGCATTTAATTTGCTGCCCCCATTGCTCATCCTTTCTTGCCTTGTCTGTTTCAAGTTACTGCAGTCTCCCAACTTCCCACACAGTAATGGGCATAAAAGATTTTACCTACCTTGAGGCAGCCCTCAAGTGTTGTTGAAATAAGGGGGAAAACTCTAACACTGAAAGGGCTAAGGACTTAAGCTTGCCCCATGCTTGGGCTTGGAAGAAGATGAAGGCAAAATCATGAGAACAAGATTCCTCAATAAGCCTTTGTTGGACCTGACTCTTCTGGACAATCCAGTCTCCAACCTTCCCTTCTGTCCTGTTCAGACTATGCAACCAGGCGGAGTAATATCAAAAATACTCTTTATTAAATAACTATTTACAATAAATAAGTCCTTGATATACGAAAACTTAACTGGAACACAGCAAGGCAGCGGACAGGACTTCTGACTGGAACTGGAGGCTGAATGAGACTGGAACGCAAGGTACTGAAGACAAGAGTTCTTGAACTGGAACAATATTGGAACTGTTCTGGCACTGGAGCACTGGGTGGCTGAAGACTTGTGCTGGTCTGGAAGCAGCAACCGGAACCTCAAAGCAGGACTAGGAACTGGGAAAAAGGCAGGACTTGACTAGAGACTCTGAACTGGGTTGAAGACTTGAAGGAAGACGGGAATTCGAAGCAAGGCTAGACTCGATTGAGAGCCCTGAACTAGGCTGGATCCTCTGAACTGGAGGCTTGGAGCAAGGCTGGAAACTAGGAACAAGACTGGATTCGGCTGGAAGCCCCGGACTAGGCTGGATTCTCTGGACTGGAGACTTGGAGCAAGGCTGGAAACTAGGAACAAGACTGGACTTGGCTGGAAGCCCCGGACTGGGCTGGATACCAGATCCTGAACAAGATAGGTGTGAAACGCCTGGACATGGCTGAGCACACAAAGCACGGTTGGCTGAAACTGAAGGCACGTGACAGCACTGGAGTTTCAAGGCATGAAGAAGCCGCTTGAAGATTGCAGAATTTCAAGACTGGAAGCAAAACCGAGACTGCTTGGCAAGCAAAGGATTCTCAATGGCAGCAGCAGGATTCAAGTCCTCTTCAGAGCGAAGCGAAGGCGCTGATTCCCCTTCGGCCACAGACGCTGTCTCCGACGCAGGTAAGGACTCTTCCATGAATGCTGCAGGCTTGGAGGATTGGTTGTCTCCGGCAGCTCACTCTTCGCGTGCCTGGACCCTTCTGCAGCCAATCTGGCTGCCTTCTCCTTTGCGCGCTTTTCTGCCCATCGTTGGTGCACACTGATTGGAGGATTCGAATCCTCCTCCAAATCCTGGCCAATCAGCGCCTTGGACTCTTCCCGCACTGCTGGCTCATCCTGGAGTTTTGTTTTCCCTGTTTCAGCCCGCTAAGTTTCCAATTCCTCCTCTGACTCCGAAAGAGTTTCACTTTCCGAATCACAGGCAGGCTTGACTCTGACACCTTTTGTGGGAAAGTTGTTGAGAAGATGATCAGACTACAGATTCAGAGGGTCCTGGAGGATACAGTTTACCTAGATCCTTTTCAGTCAAGTTTCAGAATGGGACATAATACCGATACAGCGTTGGTTGTGCTTGTTGAGCTTTGGCAGAGCCACACAGCGGTAGTGCAACCATCCTGGTTCTACTTGATCTCTCAGCAGCTTTCCATACCACTGACCATGGTATCCTTCTGGTTTGCCTACAGGAATTAAGAGTGGAAGGCATGGTGTTCCTGTGGTTCTCCTCTTCTCTCTGTGGTCTGTTCCAGTTAGTGTACAAGAGGGAGAGAGATCAAACCAGAGATCTCTCCCTAGCCCTAACCCTCTCATGTGGGATGCCCTGAGAATCAACACCCTCACACCTTCCGTTTAACATTAACACTTGAGGCTGCTAGGTGAGGTCATCAATTGGTTTGGGTCAAGATTCATTAGTATATCGATGATACCTGTTGTAACGGTATCTTGAAGGGCTAGTGGAAGCAGAGAGAGTCCATGTGAGTGTAATTCAACCTCTCTGCAATATGATGGATATTAGGCTTGATGATGATAGATTCCAGTCTAATCTACAAAGAGTCCTTTGGATTCACAGGTGCATGGAGAGGGCAACAGTATGTATGTACATAAGTGCCAAAGGTCCTAAGTATTCATGCCAGCTAATGGGATCAGAGCTAGCAGTGACTGATGAGGAAAAAGACTGTCAGGATTTAGAACCCTTCCAATACATATGAGTGGTTTTGTAGTAGCTGTTTTAGCATGCTGTAGTCGCCGTTAGGAATGTTGATTAGAATTGTTTAGTCAGAAAAGACTTTGACATTGAGACAGCACGGCACCAGGAGTGGGCAACTTCTAACCCAGACCTGTTTAATTTAGTGTCTGATCCAGCACAACACCCTTACAGCTTTGATCTCCCAAGGAAAAACTAGACCGCACTTAATTGGATTCAAACTAATCATGGCAGATGCCAATATTGGAAACATAAATGGGGGCTGGTTGATAATCCTAACTGTGACTGTGGGAACGTCCCGCAAACTTTACATCACATTACGATGGAATGTCCCCTCAGAAGGTTTCCTGGCTCCCTGCAAGAACTACATCATCTCAAGGGTACTGCTGTCCAATGGCTAAACAATCTAGATATTCAGCCATAGGCTTAGTTACTTTAGTAACTGCTCATGCATGACTTAATTTATTCTTAATTTTATTCATCATTTGTATTGCGTGTTTTTAAAACAATTTATTGTCCCAATGTCCTATATTTTATACACTTTTATATATTGTTTCTGTGATTTTTATGCAACAATGCTGCATTCTGCTACGCCATACAAAATAAAGAAATAAATTAGAATTGTTGAGATGGCCTGCATAGCTCCAAGGTCAGCTCGACCGGCACTATCAGTGCTTGTTAGCTGAAGTATTTGCAGCTGGGAGTTAGATGAGTTGTTAGAGGAAACCTAGAATTTAGGGAGGGGCTGGTACAGAGGGGGATTTTGTAACAGCAATTGCGCGGATTTTCCTTAGTCTGCTCTTTGCCTTGGACTGATCACCTGTATTAATAAAGAACTCTTCCACATCCTTTGATGGCTTGTGATTTGAGAGACTCTGAATTAATAACTGAGGACCAGAACCATCACAAAGATCTTGGAGTAATGGTAAACGGTTCAATGAAGGTGTTGACCCAGCAAGCATCTGCTGTTAAATAAAGCCAACAGTATATTAAGGATAATAAGGAATGGTATTGAAAATGGAAAGGCGATATTGTAACGCCCTTGCATAAATCAATGGTGTGACTGCACCTGGAATATTGCATGCAATTCTGATTGCTGAACCTCAAAAGGGATATAGTGGAGCTGAAGAAGATTCAGTGGAAGGCAACTAAGAAAATCAAGAGGCTGGTGCGGCTTCTCTATGAGGAAACGGAAGCATTTGGGGCTTTTTAATCTAGATAAATGGCTAATGAGAGGAGACATGATGGAGATGTACATAATCATGCCTAGTGTCATGAGTACTGATGGCGAGCAGGAGGGGGCCCCTATCCAGGGGGGAAAACGCATGCGTAGTACTGAGGAGTTAAGCAGCCATTCAAAGAGACACAGAACAGACCCGCCTTGACTTTTGGGGTTTATCTGTCTGGGTTTTTCCCACGCTTCTTCAGTTTGTTAGGATTTTCTGTCTAACGTAGCAGTAATAAACACTAGAGACCTATTCCTCGTCTCAGCGTGGTTTCCTGTTAGGACACATAGTGTGGATAAAGTGGACACGGAGAAGCTATTTTCCCCTTCCCAAACTAGTAGAATCAGAGGTCACCCAATGAAATGGCATCCTGAAAGAATTGTGACAGATAAAAGGATTTTTTTTTACACAACATGTAATCAAACTTTGAAATTCACTACTAACCCTAACCATGAGATGTGGTAGCTTGGATGGCTTAAAAAAAGGGCTGGACCCATTCATGGAAATCATGGGGATCCATGGCTATTAGCCCTGATGGCAGTGGGGCTGCCTCAGAAGGCCATTCTGCTAGAAAACTCATGGGCTTCCTTGGGCAGTAGGTTGGCCAATGGGAGAACAGACTGCTGGACTAGATGGGCCAAAGGTTCAATCCAGCAGGACACTGCTTATGCTCTTAGGTATGCCAGGATGGACTAAACCAATGACATGCTACAAAACCAGATCAAAGTATGATTAATTGTTAGAAGTAACAAGAGGCACTTCAGCAAAGGATTGTTACCTTGTGGTGGTGCTGGAGCTTGAGCACCTCAATGATGCCATGAGCTAAACTGTGAAGGGCCACCCAAGACGGGAAGGTCATGACAGAGAGGTCAGACTAAATGCGATCCCTGGGGAAGGTAATGGCAACCCACCCCAGTATTCTTGCCGTGAAAATTAAATGGATCAGTACAACCAGAGATATGTCGGTATACCATTGGAAGATGAGACCCCCAGGTCGGAAGATGGTCAAAATGCTACTGGGGAGGAACAGAGGATGCGCTCAACTAGCCCCAGACGTGATGACACAGCTAGCTCAAAGCCGAAAGGGTGGCTAGCGGCCGACGGTGCTGGTGGTGAACGGCGAATCCGATGTTCTAAGGATCAACACACCATTGGAACCTGGAATGTAAGATCCATGAGCCAGGGCAAATTGGATGTGGTTATTGGTGAGATGTCAAGATTAAAGATAGACATTTTGGGTGTCAGTGAACTGGAATGGACTGGAATGGGCCACTTCACATCAAATGACCACCAGATCGACTACTGTGGACAAGAGGACCACAGAAGAAATGGAGTAGCCTTCATAATTAATAGTAAAGTGGCTAAAGCAGTGCTTGGATACAATCCAAAAAACAATAGAATGATCTCAGTTCGAATTCAGGGCAAGCCACCTAACATCACAGCGATCCAAATATACGCCCCAACCACAGATGCTGAAGCAGCTGAAGCAGAGCAGTTCTATGAGGATCTGCAGCACCCACTGGACAACACGCCTAAAAGAGATGTTGTTTTCATCACAGGAGACTGGAATGCTAAGGTGGGCAGTCAAATGACACCTGGAATTACAGGTAAGCATGGCCTGGGAGAACAAAATGAAGCAGGACATAGGCTGATAGAATTTTGCCAAGACCACTCACTCTGCATAACAAACACTCTCTTCCAACAACCTAAGAGACGGCTTTATACATGGACTTCACCAGATGGACAACACCGAAATCAGACTGACTACATCCTTTGCAGCCAAAGGTGGCGGACATCTATACAGTCGGTAAAAACAAGACCTGGAGCTGACTGTAGTTCAGATCACGAACTTCTTATTGCACAATTTAGGACCAGACTAAAGAGATTAGGGAAGACCCACAGATCAGCTAGATATGAGCTCACTAATATTCCTAAGGAATATGCAGTGGAGGTGAAGAATCGATTTAAGGGACTGGACTTAGTAGATAGGGTCCCGGAAGAACTATGGACAGAAGTTCACAACATTGTTCAGGAGGCGGCAACAAAATACATCCCAAAGAAAGAGAAAACCAAGAAGGCAAAGTGGCTGTCTCCTGAGACACTAGAAGTAGCCCAAGAAAGAAGGAAAGCAAAAGGCAACAGCGATAGGGGGAGATATGCCCAATTAAATGCAAAATTCCAGAGGTTAGCCAGAAGAGATAAGGAATTATTTTTAAACAAGCAATGCGCAGAAGTGGAAGAAGACAATAGAATAGGAAGGACAAGAGACCTCTTCCAGAAAATTAGAAACGTTGGAGGTAAATTCCAGGCCAAAATGGGTATGATCAAAAACAAAGATGGCAACGACCTAACAGAAGAAGAAGAGATCAAGAAAAGGTGGCTAGAATATACAGAAGACCTGTATAGGAAGGATAACAATATCAGGGATAGCTTTGATGGTGTGGTTGGGGAGTAGAGCCAGACATCCTGAAGAGTGAGGTTGAATGGGCCTTAAGAAGCATTGCTAGTAACAAGGCAGCAGGAGACGATGACATCCCAGCTGAACTGTTCAAAATCTTGCAAGATGATGCTGTCAAGGTAATGCATGCTATATGCCAGCAAATTTGGAAAACACAGGAATGGCCATCAGATTGGAAAAAATCAACTTATATCCCCTACCAAAGAAGGGAAACACTAAAGAATGTTCAAACTATCGAACAGTGGCACTCATTTCACATGCCAGTAAGGTAATGCTCAAGATCCTGCAAGGTAGACTTCAGCAATTCATGGAGCGAGAATTGCCAGATGTACAAGCTGGGTTTAGAAAAGGCAGAGGAACTAGGGACCAAATTGCCAATATCCACTGGATAATGGAAAAAGCCAGGGAGTTTCAGAAAAACATCTATTTCTGTTTTATTGACTATTCTAAAGCCTTTGACTGTGTGGACCATAAGAAATTGTGGCAAGTTCTTAGCGGTATGGGGATACCAAGTCATCTTGTATGCCTCCTGAAGAATCTGTATAACGACCAAGCAGCAACAGTTAAGAACAGACCACGGAACGGACTGGTTTAAGGTTGGGAAAGGAGTACGGCAGGGCTGTATACTCTCGTCCTGCCTATTCATCTTGTATGCAGAACACATCATGCGACATGCTGGGCTTGAGGAATCCAAGGCTGGAGTTAAAATCACTGGAAGAAACATTAACAATCTCAGATATGCAGATGATACCACTTTGATGGCTGAAAGTGAAGAGGAACTGAGGAGCCTTATGATGAAGGTGAAAGAAGAAAGTGCAAAAGCTGGCTTGCAGCTAAACCTCAAAAAAACCAAGATTATGGCAACCAGCTTGATTGATAACTGGCAAATAGAGGGAGAAAATGTAGAAGCAGTGAAAGACTTTGTATTTCTAGGTGCGAAGATTACTGCAGATGCTGACTGCAGTCAGGAAATCAGAAGACGCTTAATCCTTGGGAGAAGAGCAATTACAAATCTCGATAAAATGGTTAAGAGCAGAGACATCACACTGACAACAAAGGCCCGCATAGTTAAAGCAATGGTGTTCCCCATAGTAACACATGGCTGCGAGAGCTGGACCATAAGGAAGGCTGACAGAAGGAAGATCGATGCTTTTGAACTGTGGTGTTGGAGGAAAATTCTGAGAGTGCCTTGGACTGCAAGGAGATCAAACCAGTCCATCCTCCAGGAAATAAAGCCAGACTGCTCACTTGAGGGAATGATATTAAAGGCAAAACTGAAATACTTTGGCCACATCATGAGAAGACAGGACACCCTGGAGAAGATGCTGATGCTGGGGAGAGTGGAGGGCAAAAGGAAGAGGGGCTGAGTGGAGGGCAAGGTGGATGGATGATATTCTAGAGCTGACGGACCCGTCCCTGGGGGAGTTGGGGGTGGCGACGACAGACAGGAAGCTCTGGCGTGGGCTGGTCTGTGAAGCCACGAAGAGTCGGAAGCGACTGAATGAATAAACACACACACAAGAGGCAAGACATGGACTCCCATGACCAAGAACAATCCAGGAACAGCTAGATCCCTCCCTAAATTCCTTTTTGAACCCTAACAATATTCCATGATATGATTGATCAACCGACTGGTCAGAGTCCAACACTTTTAAAGGAAGATACAAAGAGGAGTTAGGAGAGCAAGTCACGTATGGCATGTGTAGAATGTAAAGGGGCGTCAGCTTGTTCCTTCCCTTTGCTATCTCTTCTATGCTGGGAACTACTCCTGGAAGCAGGAGCTACAAGACAACTTGGGGTAATTATCAGACAATCCCTTTGCCTACCTTATTTGGGAAAGTTGTGTTGGTCAGTGATGTGTATCTCTATGTGCGGAAATTGAGAAATGTACTAAAGCAAATGTATTAATAGATTTGTGCAAAACTATATTCAAGCTGTGATTCAATGAACATAAGCAGTTGTTGGGTTTATTATTATTGCCATCTGTGGTGAAAGATAAAGGTCCTAAAAAGGAGGGGGAAAGGGTTTATTGAAAAATACCCAGCTATATATCCTGACCCTGGGCTGACCTAGCAGTGCTCCCTGCCTCATCCCAGGGTCTGCAGGCTGGATGGATCTGATGGGGAGGAACAGGTGCAGGCTCAATCCCGGCCAGTCCCAGTGAATGTGGGCGTTTGGGGTTGCTCCATCTCGAACGGGGCGGAAGGGTTGTGCAGCAGGGTTGCATTTCCCCTTCAGGAACAGTATGCAGTTTGGGCTCACAGCTCCCACTTGAGGAGCAGGCAGCAGATGTGGCCAGAAAGGCCTTCATACAAATTCATACAATGTGTCGCTGCGCCCAGACACTCACTCATGCTTTGCTCACAGAATACAGTGGCACAGGCCATGTAACACCTCTGCTTCATGAGCTGTATTAGGTACCAGGATGCTTCTGGGTGCCATTCAAAGTGGTAGTTATCACCAATAAGGTCCTTCTTGGCATAGGGCCTATCTTCTCTGCCCTATACACTCTGGCAGAGTCAACATGCTTCCATTGATTAAACAGTGCCATCTGATAGGACCCAAGAAGTGGGCCTTCTATGTCATGGCACCTGCCCTCTGGAAAAGCATCCCTCCTGAGATATGTATGCCCCCATCCTGACCTATCTCAAGATGGGGGCATACATATACGCTCAAGACCTCACCCTTCCCTCAGGCCTCGGACTATAGAGGGTGGTGGACCCCTTGTGGGATGGTTAATTAGATGCTCTCATTATTTCCAGATGCTTTCTTTTAGGCTATATATGTTATTGTTTTATATTGTCTTATTCTGTAAGCCACCCAGAGTTGTGATGGAATTGGGTAGCTTATAAATCAAACAAACAAACAAGACAAGAAGGCTTCATGGCCTCTTGTGCTGTGATGAGGTGCAGCTGGAGAAACAGCCAAAGAGATCCACTCAGCTAGGGATTTCAGGATAGTTTTACAAAGGGAAATACTGTAAGATGGAACAAAAGAAGGTTTTTATCTTTATCCAGTAGGTGGCAACAATCAGCATCTTAGCCCATTTTTACAGATTCACTCTTCTAAAAATGAGAAAAACTTCCTCTGAACCAATTCCAAAATGAACAGTTGAGCAAGTACCTTTATTAGGATCAGCTAAAATGCACAAAACTGTGCCAGGTTTCGAGTTCTTCATCAAGAGAATGTTACAAAATGAAAGAAATGGGGAAGAGGTTAAAAATCCAAAGAATAGGCTCAGGGTTGCAGGAACTTTCCCCACCTGCACCTAACCTGCACACTCTGGCAATGGGGGCAGCCAATTTAATGCCTGCATACTTTTCTGAGAGTTCAAGGATGGATGGAGAACACTTCAGCTGATCAATGGGGCGAGGCCCACAGTCACATGTTCTATGGCCCAGATTTGATTTTTGGTGGGTGTTTGTAGACTGAATGCACTTACCAGTACTAGGTGCAACTGGTATCAGGTTTTCCCACATTGAGGCACAACATCAGGCTGCTGTACTCACCACCACTGCTGCTCGGTCCTCCTCCGCCCCACTCTGCACCGGAGAGTTCCTGGACTCCCCTCTGGGAAATCTCAACCACCTGCAGCTGGTGGAGGTTAACCAGGTCAATACCCTGCAAGCCAGCATCCAGCTGGTTGGCCACATGTCTGCTGGGCTGGCTAGTCAGGACTGTAATCTGGAAGAAAAGTCAAAAGTATAGCAATTCAGAGGGAGAATGTCCTTCCTAATTCCTGATGGTACGCTCCAGCTCCTCATGCTATCTGCCCCAAGCACAGGCCCAGCATGATGGCTGCTTCTCAACCCTTGCCATACCCAGAGGGCAGCCACAATGCCAGTCAGATGCAATGGAGAAAGAGATGGGGTGTCCAAGGGAGATTGGTTCAAGCCCCTATTTAGTCAGAAACCTCACAAAATCTCCTTGGTCCAAAGTTGCTTTTTATTAAGCTAACCTACTTCCCAAGGAAAAATTGCTACCCAGAGTTGTTTGGATCTGGGTGGCCTATAGATATATTAAAATAAATAAATAAATAAATAAAATGGGAGGGAGCATAGGAATTCTTTGAAATGATGTTTTTAGTATCTCCTTATTTTAAACTCTCACTCACCTTGAGATCCTTGAGTTTTCAGTATTCATATACTGCCAACTCTACAAGGCTTCCCAATGGCTTACAAAACTGACACAAAATCAGGCTTCTGGTGGGAACATGGCCGACTGAGTGGCTGTGTCTGTGGGCTCTGCGGACAAAGCTGACAACGCGCACTGTTTTTGGGCTCGGCAGGCTTTTTCCTGGAGCCCCGAGCTTTTTCATGAATGAAGAAAAAGCTCGGAATCACCCCATCTGCTCTCCTGAACGCCATCTTGCAGCCAAAGAATCGCAGTGTTTGCGACGATCTGGTAAGGGACAATGGAAGGCAGGGATACCATTTCCAAGCTGCGTTTGTAGCCTTAAAGGGACAGTACGTTGAGCCACCCCATTTCTAAACCACCCAATTTAAATTTTTCTTTTAAGTTTATGTACCCCAAGAGAGGCTTTCTGCATCAAGAAGAAGCGAACTCTCTTGGTGCTTATCATTATTTCTGGATTAAACTTTTAAAAATCTTTTAAAGCTTTGGCTTTTTTTCATGTTTAAAGATTAAGGATCCTGAAGAGTGAGGTTGAGTGGGCCTTAAGAAGCATTGCTAATAACAAGGCAGCAGGAGACGACGGCATCCCAGCTGAACTGTTCAAAATCTTGCAAGATGATGCTGTCAAGGTAATGCATGCTATATGCCAGCAAATTTGGAAAACACAAGAATGGCCATCAGATTGGAAAAAATCAACTTATATCCCCATACCAAAAAAGGGAAACACTAAAGACTGTTCAAACTATCGAACAGTGGCACTCATTTCACATGCCAGTAAGGTAATGCTCAAGATCCTGCAAGGTAGACTTCAGCAGTTCATGGAGCGAGAATTGCCAGATGTACAAGCTGGGTTTAGAAAAGGCAGAGGAACTAGGGACCAAATTGCCAATATCCACTGGATAATGGAAAAAGCCAGGGAGTTTCAGAAAAACATCTATTTCTGTTTTATTGACTATTCTAAAGCCTTTGACTGTGTGGACCATAACAAATTGTGGCAAGTTCTTAGTGGTATGGGGATACCAAGTCATCTTGTCTGCCTCCTGAAGAATCTGTATAACGACCAAGTAGCAACAGTAAGAACAGACCACGGAACAACGGACTGGTTTAAGATTGGGAAAGGAGTACGGCAGGGCTGTATACTCTCACCCTACCTATTCAACTTGTATGCAGAACACATCATGCGACAAGCTGGCCTTGAGGAATCCAAGGCTGGAGTTAAAATTGCTGGAAGAAACATTAACAATCTCAGATATGCAGATGATACCACTTTGATGGCTGAAAGCGAAGAGGAACTGAGGAGCCTTATGATGAAGGTGAAAGAAGAAAGTGCAAAAGCTGGTTTGCAGCTAAACCTCAAAAAAACCAAGATTATGGCAACCAGCTTGATTGATAACTGGCAAATAGAGGGAGAAAATGTAGAAGCAGTGAAAGACTTTGTATTCCTAGGTGCGAAGATTACTGCAGATGCTGACTGCAGTCAGGAAATCAGCAGACGCTTAATCCTTGGGAGAAGAGCAATGACAAATCTCGATAAAATAGTTAAGAGCAGAGACATCACACTGACAACAAAGGTCCGCATCGTTAAAGCAATGGTGTTCCCCGTAGTAACATATGGCTGCGAGAGCTGGACCATAAGGAAGGCTGAGAGAAGGAAAATTGATGCTTTTGAACTGTGGTGTTGGAGGAAAATTCTGAGAGTGCCTTGGACTGCCAGAAGATCAAACCAGTCCATCCTCCAGGAAATAAAGCCAGACTGCTCACTTGAGGGAATGGTATTAAAGGCAAAACTGAAATACTTTGGCCACATCATGAGAAGACAGGACACCCTGGAGAAGATGCTGATGCTAGGGAGAGTGGAAGGCAAAAGGAAGAGGGGCCGACCAAGGGCAAGGTGGATGGATGATATTCTAGAGGTGACAGACTCGTCCCTGGGGGAGCTGGGGATGTTGACGACCGACAGGAAGCTCTGGCGTGGGCTGGTCCATGAAGTCACGAAGAGTCGGAAGCGACTAAACGAATAAACAACAACAAAAAAGATTAAGGAGGATTGAGAATAAATAATTGCCTTCCTGATATTATTTTTGTACTGAATTTGAAGGATTGATTGTTTTCATGCACGCTGGATTTGCCATTTTGAATCTTCAGCTTTCTGTTCCCTTTCTCTGGGACCTGCTTGTTAGTGCACTTTCCTTTGTGCCAATTTCAGTCGGAAGCGTTTTATTAACTCATTAACTCCTATCTGGGTGAGTCAAGTATCCAGGGGGCACTACAATCTACCTCCTGAAACATGGAAGATTTCAAGGAGATTTTTTCAGAGCTTTGGTGTGAGCTTAAGCAGACCTTCAAAGAGACTCTCTGAGTGCCACCAAACTATTCAGCAGAATATACGGGACATTGGAGAAGATATTATTTCTGAAGTGTGTCATCTGGCTGAAGATGTTATGGAGGACGATGGAGATGTTGATAAAGATGGAGATGTTTTTATTGACAATGAGATAGAAGTAATGCCAGGTGAAGACTACATTTTGGTGCTTTTTTTTTAAATGTATGGCATAGCAGTTCAGTGTTCATGCTGCTTTTTTTCTTGCTGGGAAATCCTTGTGAGGTCCAGCAGCCAGGTGTTCTGGTGCTGAAGGAGTTAAAGCGACAGTCTGAGCGGCAGATTACAAAGAGAGTTGTTTCTGTTATGGCTTTCTGAGGGACTGTTACGGGAGAGAACAGAACTCGATTTGTGGGAATTGTTTTGCTGAGAAGTCTGAGTTTTTAAGGGGGGCAGTTGGGCTGTTAATTAAGAATGCTTAATTGGATTGACAATGAGGTCTTCCATGATTTTATGTCTTTTTAATGATTTGAATTAAGATTTATTGGTTTCTTTTTAAAGTTTGATTTTTAAGATTTATAAGGCATCTATAATAATGTTTGGTTTTAGGTTTACTAGAAAGATAGTTGTAGTATTATTAATTATAAAAGTAGACAATTTATATGTTTTTATAATTTGATTTTTATTATAGTAGACAGAAATATAAAGAATAGTGTTAGGAAGGAAATGATTGAATAAAGGTTATGTTTAGGGGAGGGAAGCTGGTTTAGAGATGATAGACAAAGATAGATAGATAGATAGATAGATAGATAGATAGATAGATAGATAGATAGATGAAGATAGGTATTTCTTTTTTAATATAAGGGAAAGGAGCAATTATTTAGTGATTCCTGTGTGTGCTGATGGATTGATTTATAGAAATAATGTGATCTTGGTTTGATATAGAATAAGGGATTGATTATTGAAATTGCTGTATATTCTTCTTGTTGGAAGTCGGAAGTCACTTAAGTAATCTTTAAACATTTTCTTCTTGTGTTTCTCACTTTTTAGGTTTTTTTGTAGTTTTGCTTTTTTGTGGTTTTTATCTTTGCTTTAAACTTAATAAAATTCTTATTAAAAAAACAAAACTGACACAAAATCCTTAAAAGAATTCAAGTCTACATAAATTCCCAAATCCCCTAGTGACCATGCCCAGTTCTCTTGTTATTTATTCGTTTAGTCCCTTCCGACTCTTCGTGACTTCATGGACCAGCCCACGCCAGAGCTTCCTGTCGGTGGTCAACACCCCCAGCTCCCCCAGGGACGAGTCCGTCAGCTCTAGAATATCATCCATCCACCTTGCCCTCCAATCAGCCCCTCTTCCTTTTGCCTTCCACTCTCCCTAGCATCAGCATCTTCTCCAGGGTGTCCTGTCTTCTCATGATGTGGCCAAAGTATTTCAGTTTGGCCTTTAATATCATTCCCTCAAGTGAGCAGTCTGGCTTTATTTCCTGGAGGATGGACTGGTTTGATCTTCTTGCAGTCCAAGGCACTCCCAGAATTTTCCTCCAACACCACAGTTCCAAACCATCTATCTTCCTTCTGTCAGCCTTCCTTATGGTCCAGCTCTCGCAGCCATATGTTACTACGGGGAACACCATTGCTTTAACTATGCGGACCTTTGTTGTCAGTATGATGTCTCTGCTCTTAACCATTTTATCGAGATTGGTCATTGCTCTTCTCCCAAGGATTAAGCGTCTGCTGATTTCCTGACTGCAGTCAGCATCTGCAGTAATCTTTGCACCTAGAAATACAAAGTCTTTCACTGCTTCTACATTTTCTCCCTCTATTTGCCAGTTATCAATCAAGCTGGTTGCCATAACCTTGGTTTTTTTGAGGTTTAGCTGCAAGCCAGCTTTTGCACTTTCTTCTTTCACCTTCATCATAAGGCTCCTCAGTTCCTCTTCGCTTTCAGCCATCAACGTGGTATCATCTGCATATCTGAGATTGTTAATGTTTCTTCCAGTGATTTTAACTCCAGCCTTGGATTCCTCAAGCCCAGCATGTCACATGATGTGTTCTGCATACAAGTTGAATAGGTAGGGTAACCCTAACCCATTCAACCTCACTCTTCAGGATGTCTGGCTCTAGCTCCCTGACCACACCGTCAAAGCTATCCCCGATATTGTTATCCTTCCTATACAGGTCTTCCGTATATTCTTGCCACCTTTTCTTGATCTCTACTTCTTCTGCTAGGTCCTTGCAATCTTTGTTTTTGATCATACCCATTTTGGCCTGGAATTTACCTATTAAAAATGTTGATTTCTAATTTTCTGGAAGAGGTCTCTTGTCTTTCCTATTCTATTGTCTTCTTCCACTTCTGCACATTGCTTGTTTAAAAATAATTCCTTATCTCTTCTGGCTAACCTCTGGAATTTTGCATTTAATTGGGCATATCTCCCCCTATCGCTGTTGCCTTTTGCTTTCCTTCTTTCTTGGGCTACTTCTAGTGTCTCAGGAGACAGCCACTTTGCCTTCTTGGTTTTCTCTTTCTTTGGGATGTATTTTGTTGCCGCCTCCTGAACAATGTTGCGAACTTCTGTCCAGAGTTCTTCCAGGACCCTATCTACTAAGTCCAGTCCCTTAAATCGATTCTTCACCTCCACTGCATATTCCTTAGGAATATTAGTGAGCTCATATCTAGCTGATCTGTGGGTCTTCCCTAATCTCTTTAGTCTGGTCCTAAATTGTGCAATAAGAAGTTCGTGATCTGAACTACAGTCAGCTCCAGGTCTTGTTTTTACTGACTGTATAGATGTCCGCCACCTTTGGCTGCAAAGGATGTAGTCAATCTGATTTCGGTGTTGTCCATCTGGTGAAGTCCATGTATAAAGCCGTCTCTTAGGTTGTTGGAAGAGAGTGTTTGTTATGCAGAGTGAGTTGTCTTGGCAAAATTCTATCAGCCTATGTCCTGCTTCATTTTGTTCTCCCAGGCCATGCTTACCTGTAATTCCAGGTGTCATTTGACTGCCCACCTTAGCATTCCAGTCTCCCGTGATGAAAATAACCATCTCTTTTAGGCGTGTTGTCCAGTAGGTGCTGCAGATCCTCATAGAACTGCTCTACTTCAGCTGCTTCAGCATCTGTGGTTGGGGCGTATATTTGGATCACTGTGATGTTAGATGGCTTGCCCTGAATTCGAATTGAGATCATTCTATTGTTTTTTGGATTGTATCCAAGCACTGCTTTAGCCACTTTACTATTAATTATGAAGGCTACTCCATTTCTTCTGTGGTCCTCTTGTCCACAGTAGTCGATCTGGTGGTCATTTGATGTGAAGTGGCCCATTCCAGTTCACTGACACCCAAAATGTCTATCTTTAATCTTGACATCTCACCAATAACCACATCCAATTTGCCCTGGCTCATGGATCTTACATTCCAGGTTCCAATGGTGTGTTGATCCTTAGAACATCGGATTCGCCGTTCACCACCAGCACCGTCGGCCGCTAGCCACCCTTTCGGCTTTGAGCTAGCTGCGTCATCACGTCTGGGGCTAGTTGAGCGCATCCTCTGTTCCTCCCCAGTAGCATTTTGACCATCTTCCAACCTGGGGGTCTCATCTTCCGATGGTATACCGACATATCTCTGGTTGTACTGATCCATTTAGTTTTCACGGCAAGAATACTGGGGTGGGTTGCCATTACCTTCCCCAGGGATTGCATTTAGTCTGACCTCTCTGTCATGACCTTCCCGTCTTGGGTGGCTCTTCACAGTTTAGCTCATGGCATCATTGAGGTGCTCAAGCTCCAGCACCACCACAAGGTAACAATCCTTTGCTGAAGATGCCTAGTTCTAGAAATAATAAATACTTAATATGAATTAAAAACCCTGTGGAGAAGCTCAGGTTTAGCTGGTTTCCTGTGTATCACTGAGCAGGGTGCCATCCAAATCCCTTGCATAAGCTTGGAGCATAAGGTGAAAAGCCCCGCATCCTCCCCTCTTCCCCGCATTTCCATTAGGTTCTCTGACCTTGTTCTGTTTACCACCTGCCCGGTTTCAGTTTCCCTTCAGATCAAAACTCCAGCATTACGTGGTCCTTCCCCAATGTCCCTGCTATTTCTTTCAGCCAAAACTTTCCTATGATTAGCATCAACTCAAAGACCACCAGTCCTCATTTGCCTTCCTCCATTCTTTGAAGGGGAATGTTGTCAGCAAGACAAATCAAGAATTTCCTGGAAGGACTTTATTTGTCATAAATGTTGGGTGAATAAAAAACTCCCATCATGAGTGTTTTATGCCTCTTCAAAAGATCTACAGTATGTACTGTATGTATTTGTCTGTCTATCTGTCTATTTATCTATCAAATTTATATGGCTGCCCATCTCACAAAAAGTGACTCTAGGTGGCGTACAACAATTGATAAAACAATAAACATATAAAAACAGTCATTATTAATTTTTAAAAAAAAAATAAGGCACAAGAGAGAATAGACGTTAACCACAGTAATGGAGCCACCTCAAGATTTCACTGGTCCCCTTGGATCCCCAGGCCTGATGACATAGCCAGGTTTTGAGGGACTTCAACAGAGGTGGAGCTAATCTCACGTTGGGGGGGGGAGAATGTTCCATAAGGCGGATGCCACAGGAGAAGGCCCATCTCCTGGGACCCCCCAAGTGTAGTTCCCTAACAGACAGGACCTGCAGCATGCCTTCTCTGCCAGATCTGATGGGATGGGCAGATATAATCGGGGAGAAGTGGTCCCTCAGATAACCTGGCCTCATGCTATGAGTTTTTGTAAGGTATAATACAAATCTTTGTCTTGGCTGGGTGAGTGAAAGCGATCACTAGTACAAACAACAACAGTGCCTTTACTGGTCCTTTGTCATGCCCCGTTCTAAGGCATGCATGCCTCACAACGTGATCATGCCTTCCTGTTGGAAGGGAGGGGCAGGAAACACGCATAGGCTTATCCCCTCAAGAACAGATTGCACGGGTGGCTCGCCCAAGGCCGGGCGGCCATCAACATAATCACCGGCCACTCCAAAGGGCCCCAGGGTATTCACCTGGGACGCACACAGAAGGAGGAGAATGGCAGTCGGACGGCACCCGCCTGAATCACCCATCAAGGCTATTGTCTGACCAGGATCACCCATCAAGAGGGCCGGGAACGGACACACGGATGGGGGGGGGCGGAAAGGGGCAAGGCCGACACACGTGTATATAAAGGGAAGGAGCCCAACACGTGCTCATTCCCGTCTTTCTCTAGTGACCGTATTCTTCTCAATAAACCAGCTTTCCTTAGCCAGTCTAAGTTCGAGTCTGCGCCTTATTGGGGAGAAGCTACGCATCACATAAAGACGGGAATCAAATTTTTTTTTTTCTCGCTAGCACCTTTCCAGGTACTCCTGTGAGGGAAGAACGCAGCGATGACCCATCTCCTGACACGACGCGGCGGAGGCCCAAGAACCAGCGTCGGCACCCCAACCTTCGCAGAAAGGGCCAGCGGACGCCAGGCAGAGGAGGAACTGAGCCGCAACATCACCTTGACGCCCACCGGTGAGACGCTGCCGGAATGGGTCACCCTCGATGTCACGGGGGATTCCCTGCCCGTGATCCTCGGGGCGGCGTGGGAGCCGTTGCACGCAACCTCAACCAGCGGCAGGGATCGGCAGCGGAACAATCAAGCCGTGGGAGGCCTCCTGGAGGACGCAAACTACGGGGCCATGGAAGCGCGCCTGGCGAAGATCGAGTGGCTACTCCATGACCTGGTGCGGGAACGCGGAGGCAGCGAACGGGGTGCCAGCAGCGCATCCCCGCCCCCATGCGGCGGCAGTGGCAGGAGGAAGCCGAGGATGCCGACGCTTACCGCGCGGAGCTGCCGGGGAAGGAGTTCCCCCCCCCTTTCGCAGGGCGTCAGCTGGGAAGAGGCCTACAATGAGTCGAGGGCAGCGAACGGGGTAAGTATGAATGGGGCAATGGAAGCGCGTCCCCGCCCCCGCTCGTCCCCAAAGCATGGTGGCTGCGGTGGCAGGAGGAGGCCGAGGGCGCCGGCGCACACAGTGCAGGGCTACCGGGGAAGGGTTTCCCCCCCCCTCTTTTGCAGCTCGTCAGCTGGGGAGAGGCTGGAGACGAGTGGAGGCGGAGCCAGCGCCACCCGGAGCCTGGTCGAGGGAATCCCCACGCCGGAACCACAGCGGCCTACAGGAAGTGGGGATGGCGGCACGCCCCTAACCCTAACCCTAACCCGCCTGAAATCTTCGGTGCGGCATGGGAGCCACCCCCCATGCCCACAGGCAGTGGCAGAGGCCGGCGACGGAGCGAGCAAGCAACGGGAGGTGGCCCAGAGGACGCGTGCTGCGGAGCCGAGGAAGCGCGCCTGGTGAAGATCGAGAGGCTGCTCCAGGACCTAGCGCTGGAGCGCGGAGGCAGCGAATGGGGTGAGTGTGACCGGGGTGCCAGAAGCCCGCCCTCACCCCCGCCCAACCCCGAAGCATGGCAGCCACAGCAACAGGGTGTAGTGTGGCAGGAGGAGGCAGAGGACGCCGGCACACACCATGCAGGGTTGCCGGGGAGGGTTTCCCCCCCCCCCACTCTTCTGCAGCGCATCAGCTGGGGAGTAGCTGGGGACAAGGGGAGTCGAAGCCGGAGCCACCTGGAACCTGGCTGGGGGGACCCCCGCATCGGAACCACAGCTTCGCACCGGAGGGGGGAGTGAACACGCATCCGGAGGTACCCTGGAGTCCACCAACGATGGCAGTGAGAGATCTCGCGGCGAGATTCAACAGCGATCCGGCCACACTGTCATTCTTTTTGATCAACGTGAAGAACTACATGGCGGAATACGGACCCTGCTTCCGAACGGAAAGGGGAAAGATCAACGCTATTGCAAATAGACTCAGAGGGAGGGCGGCTGACTGGTACGTTCACCTATGCCAGGCAGACGCTCCAGAACTCAAACACGTGGATGCATTTCTCAGTGCCCTGGACTGCCATTTCCGAGACCCCCTCGAGGCCGAGACGGCGAAGAGAGCTCTATGGGGAATCCGGCAAGGGCAACGCTCCGTGGCTGACTATGCCAGCGAATTTCAAGCGCTTGCGGGCAAAGTGCAGGACTGGTCACAATCCACCCTCACTGAAAAATTCAAGGAGGGACTCAACCTAACCATTTTAAGGTGGGCACTGAACCGGGACGACCCCGCCACCCTCCGCGAATGGATTGGACTCGCAGGAAGGGCGGAGAACGCCCAGGAGACCTTTCGGCATGTCCAGAGGTCCCTGCAACCTGCAGCAACGGCGAGAGGACCCCAACTCAGCGGTGCTCCAGCAAGACTGACACCCCGGCCCTGGGGGGAGGAACGAGAGCGCCGGTTTGCCCAGGGACAGTGCTTCCTGTGCGGCAAAACGGGCCACAAGGCAGCAACCTGCCCAAACGCAAAGCCACCAGATCGGCAGAGATGAGCAGCGAACAAACCGGCCGCGACAGGAAAAAAGACCGCAGCAGCCAGTGGAGTAGTAGGCGTAAAAGCCCTACATTACTCCACCGAAGACGACAGCGAGGACGGCGAGCCGGCGGGAAACGCCAACCACCTGCTTTAGGAAGCGCCACGAAGCAGGTGAAGCCGAACAGCGGGCGCAGCAGAAGCTGGGTGAGCGACGACTGCCCCACTTTCTACGTAAAAGTCAACCTGAGGAGCGAGGCCAACTCAGTTAACGCATGGGCCCTCATTGACTCTGGCTGCTCATGGTGCCTCATGCACCTGAGCCTGGCTACTGACTTAAAGCTCCGCCGCCACCCGCTACCGCAAAGCCTTACGTTCACCCAGCTGGACGGCTCAGCCGCGGGGGGGGGGGGGCGGTCACCCACTGCACCGAAAAGGTGACTCTGCAGCTCGGCAGCCACCGAGAAAGACTGCAATTCGTGGTGGCACCAGTCGGCCACCCCCTAATAATTCTCGGGATTCCGTGGCTGGTGCGCAGGAACCCGCACATAGACTGGGCGACCAGAACCATTACGCTTCCCGATGGCAGCTACACAGCACCCACTGGTGAGCAGGTCCCCCGTGCGGCAGTGGGGAGGGTGACCTCCACAATGGTACACCCAGTCCCAGAACTCCTGGAAGGCCTACCCCCCCAGTACGCACATTTCGCAGACGTCTTCGGGGTCAAGGAGGCGGACAAGCTCCCACCCCACAGGAAAACGGACTGCTCCATACAACTGATCCCGGACGCACCCCTACCTAAACCGAGGATCTACCCGATGTCCCAGAGAGAGCTGTCAACATTGCGGGAGTTCATCGATACAAACCTGGTGCGGGGTTTTATCGAACCCGCAAACTCGCCCGTCGGGGCCCCGGTCCTCTTCAGGGAGAAAAAGGATGGCACCCTGAGGCTATGTATGGATTACCGGGGCCTCAACGCAGCGTCCATTTCTAACAAATATCCCATGCCAATCATAAAAGATATCCTCTCCCATTTGGCCAAGGGCAGGATTTTCACAAAACTGGACCTGCGCGAAGCATACTATCACATCAGAATAAAGGAGGGGGATGAGTGGAAGATGGCGTTCAACTGCCTGTTGGGAGCATTCCAGTTCAAAGTCTTACCCTTTGGGTTGGCAGGTGCACCTGGGGTCTTCATGCAGTTGATCAATGAAGTCCTGCACGAACACTTATACAAAGGCGTCCTCGTCTATTTAGACGACGTATTAATCTACACAGAATCAGAGGAGGAGCACGAGTGCCTAGTGAAACAGGTACTCAGGAAACTCCACAAGGCTGGACTCTGCCAAACTCTCCAAATGCGGGTTTCATCAATCCCAGATCGACTACCTGGGGTACAGAATTTCAGAGAGAGGCGTCGAGATGGACTCGGACAAAGTCCAAGCCATCCTGGCGTGGGAACGCCCACGCACAAGAAGACAATTACAGAGTTTCCTGGGTTTCACAAACTTCTATCGGGCGTTCATACCGGGCCTATCAGAAATCGTCCTGCCCCTCACCGACTTGTTACGCACCAAGGGTTTAGGGGACACGCGCAAGTCACGCAACCCGGGAGCGCTCCTCAACTGGACTCCGGCTTGCCAGATGGACTTTGAGCGCCTCCAAAAACTCTTCACCACTGAACTGGTCCTCCTTCACCCCGACCCTACGAAGCCCTTCGTGGTTCAGGTCGATGCCTCCGACTTCTCGATCGGGGCAATACTCCTGCAGAAGGATCCCAACGACCAGCTGCGGCCCTGCGCGTACCTCTCCCGCAAGTTTTCCGAAACGGAACGGAGATGGCACGTGTGGGAGAAGGAGGCTTTCGCCGTCAAGGCCGCCCTGGAGGCATGGCGACACCTATTGGAGGAAGCCGCCTGCCCCTTCGAGGTCTGGACGGACCAGAAAAACTTGGAAGCTCTCAGTACCCCAAAACGGCTTAGCCCCAAACAAGTCCGATGGGCGCAGTTCTTTAGTTGTTTTGATTTCAAACTAAAATTCATACCGGGGAAAAAGAACTTCCTAGAGGATACCCTCTCCCGTCGGCCGCAAGACGCCAGCCAGGCATCCGACATTGTCGGAACCGTATGGACTAACTCGCTACTGGGCTGCCCAGCGATCACATGCAATCACACGGAAACGCAATGCACCAAAGCGCAACCACCAGCGAGGGTGGGGAGAGGCCCACACATCCCCTCCGATATACAACAACAGTTTGCCCAGGCACTAGACACGGACGCCTGGATGCAAGCAAACCGCTCCAACGTCACTGTCAAAAACAGCCTGGCATGGCGGCACGACAAGCTATATGTCCCGGAACAACTGAGGCCCGAGATCCTGCAGCGATCACATGACGACAAAACGGCTGGCCACTTCGGATTTGTTAAGACACTGCACCTCGTCCGACGACAATTCTGGTGGCCTCTACTGCGGAAAGACGTAAAAGACTATGTCGCAGCTTGCCCCACATGCGCCAGGATCAAGCGCAAACCGGGGAAACCTCAGGGTCTCCTACAACCAGTGTCAAAACCCTCACGCCCATGGGAGGAAATATCCCTGGACTTACGCGCCTCTGTAAGCTACCAACAGGACAATTGGGTAGACCTACTCCCCTTCGCAGAGGTAGCGTACAACAATGCCGTGCACCAGAGCATGGGCCACACCCCCTTCCGGGTGGTATATGGCAGGGAGTTTGTCCCCATTCCAGAACTCCCACAGGCAGACACTCCACCCTGCTCCCCCGACGACTGGGCGACGCAGCTGGCCAATGTTTGGCCGGTCATCCAACTGGCCCTCTCCAAGGCCCAGGCAACATACAAGCGCTTCGTGGACAACCACCGAGCAACACAACAAGACTTCAAAGTGGGAGATCAGGTCTACCTCTCCACGAAATTCATCAAATTCCCGCAGCCCTCGAGGAAACTGGGGCCCAAGTTCTTCAGCCCATTCCCAATCCTGGAGCGACTCAACCCAGTGACGTATAAGCTAGACTTGCCACATAACCTGCGACGTATACACCCGGTTTTTCACTGTGCTCTGTTGAAACAGGTCATCCCGTCCAAATGGCACAGCGACCCCCCCCGCCTCCTCCCACCATGATCGATGGACACCAACACTTCGAGGTGAGGGAAGTATTAGACTCCCGCAAGCTCCGCGGTACCCTCCAATACTTGGTCCACTGGAAACACTTTCCCCATCCAGAGTGGGTACAGTCCCGACAAGTCGCAGCGCAAAGACTCGTAAACCGTTTCCATGCAACCCACCCGGACAAGCCAAAGCGATGACTTCCTTGGGGAGGCAGTATGTCATGCCCCGTTCTAAGGCATGCATGCCTCACAACGTGATCATGCCTTCCTGTTGGAAGGGAGGGGCAGGAAGCATGCATAGGCTTATCCCCTCAAGAACAGATTGCACGGGTGGCTCGCCCAAGGCCGGGCGGCCATCAACATAATCACCGGCCACTCCAAAGGGCCCCAGGGTATTCACCTGGGACGCACACAGGAGGAGGAGAATGGCAGTCGGACGGCACCCGCCCGAATCACCCATCAAGGCTATTGTCTCACCAGGATCACCCATCAAGAGGGCCGGGAACGGACACACGGACGGGGGGGGCGGAAAGGGGCAAGGCCGACACACGTGTATATAAAGGGAAGGAGCCCAACACATGCTCATTCCCGTCTTTCTCTAGTGACCGTATCCTTCTCAATAAACCAGCTTTCCTTAGCCAGTCTAAGTTCGAGTCTGCGCCTTATTGGGGAGAAGCTACGCATCACATCCTTCCATTTAGAACTGGAAGAGATCTTTTAGGCCAAGGGCAGGAATGAAATTTAAAGGATCCCGGAACAATGCATGCCCAGCCTCTGCTTGAATGGATCCAGTGAACGGAAGTCCACCACTCTGCTGGGTCACTGGTTCTATTGTTGAACCAATCTTAATGTTAGGAAATTCTTCCTGGCAGTGAACTGGAATCTGTCTTGCTCTAACTAAATTTGCCATTCCACATCCTGCACTCTGTAACAAGACAGAAAAGGTCTTAGCCTTCTTCACTGTGCCATCCTTGCTTTCATAGACCCTCTCTGTTTTCTCTTTCCAAGGCTAAACAGCTCCTTCAATCTCTGTTCATAGTACTTAAGGCTATCCCATATGATCCATTAATTGTGGCTCAGAGACACCCCACTGTTGGGCATTTTTTTTGCCAAAGTAAGGAGCACAACACTGAAAAGAACCATGTTTTTTGCAATGATTTTTGGGTGCCTGCTCTACGAAAGCAGAAAGAGGGACCGTGAACAATGGGAAAGCAAAGATTTTTATAGAAGTTGAAGGCTACAAGGCAGGAAATCCTCAGGATCTGATTGGCTGGCTAGTTTTGGGGAAGCTAGGCAGGTCCTTGTCCACATACTTGGGATTATTTCTATTGTTAGGCAAAACAGGCCTTTCTGGAGGGCAACAAAGCTGAGGAAGTTCACTGTTAAGGAGATGGAATGTTGGCATCATGGTAGGTTGGGGTTTCTCTAGGTTGCAATTCTCTTGGCAGGGCTGCCCTTGGGCCCCACTGTGGGCTGGTGGGGAGGCTTTTCTCTGATCTGGATGGGGTGGCAGGGGGCTTTGTTTGGGGTGGGGAGGGTCAATTTGAGTCTGATGGGATCAGGCAGACAGAGAAACTGGGCTGGACCTTGGTCATATCCAAAAGACGGACAGGGGTGAGGAGGGGTACAGCCTCCATTTTGTTTGTTAGGTTTATTTTTTTCCACTACACCATGACCCACTTTCAAATGACATGACATGCTCTTATGACACAGCCATTGTCTCATCCCCAGCCCATCATGGAGGCAACCCAAATTTGTCCTTAGCTGTTCTTGTTTGAAAGTAGTTTTTTTTTTCATCTTCTCCTGACACACAATGCAAGAAGAGGTATTGTAGCACCGTATCTCAGGAATGAATTTGCGTGAACAGAGGTCCACTGGCCTGATGATAACACAAGTATGGACTGCACTGGGTAAGGGTAAAGGCCTAGGCACAGAACTAAGACAACACTGGTTGCACCCATAGGTGATCTCTGGCAAGACCAGGATAAAAACAGCATGATTCTGCTGCTGCTTGATCTGTGGCCTTCAGTACCATCAATGATGACATCCTTTTGGCCTTGCTCTAAGGGTTGGAAGTGGGGAGCTTTGCTCTACAGTGGTTCTTCTCTTCCTAAAGGGGCAGTTCCTGTCAATGGTAATGGTGTGTGTGTGTGTGTGTGTGTGAGAGAGAGAGGGAGAGAGGGAGAGAGGGAGAGAGGGAGAGAGAGAGAGAGAGAGATGGAATTCGAGGATCCTCAGGTGTGGCATACTGCAGGGCTTGAAATCCTCCCTGATACTGTTCAACATTACATGAAGATGCTGGATAAAGTCATCCATTGACATAGAGAGCCAGTTTGGTCTAGTGGTTAAGGTTCTGGGCTAGAAACCAGGAGTCGGTGAGTTCTAGTCCCGCCTTAGGCATGAAAGCCGGCTGGGTGACCTGGGTGACTCTCTCTCAGCCCAACTCAGTGCAATGTAGACCAGCCTCCTCGTGGTGCACCCCGGGCAATGTGACTTGCCATGGCTAAATAGTCTACACATCTGGCTGCTGGACCTCACAAGGATTTCCCAGCAAGAAAAAGCAGCATGAACACCAAACTGCTATGCCATACGATTTCGCTTCAATTAGTACCATACGATTTAAAAAAAAAGGGGGGGGGAGTCTCATTCCAGAGGGCAGGTGCCCCAACAGAGAAGGCATGCTTCCTGGGTCCCAATAGATGACATTAATTGAAAGAACTCAGTGTGTGCAGATCAGACTGGCTGGGCTGATACCACAGGAGATAGGCAGTCCCTCAAGTAACCAGCCCTATGCCAGGTAGGGATGCTGATGATGCTCAACTTTGCATCTTGATCCTGGGCTGAACAAGTGATGATATCAAAGTGCTATCCAGATGCTTTGAGGCTGCTTGGGTCTGGATGGGGAGGAACAGGGTGATTTTAGCAAGACAGAGAGGTTCCGCCCAGAAGACAGAGTAGGTTTATAAACCATCTGACTCCAGGGAGATTCCAACTTTTTATGCTTCCTCATGACAAATCAGCTCATAACTTGGGAGTCCTCCTGGACTCACAGCTCCTGATCAAGCTGTGCCATGAAATTTCTCGGTTATGAACATTCCGGGAATAGGAGACTTTGCTCAGTCACTCAGGCTTTGGTTGAGTAAATGACTGCAATGTGCTTTATGTGGGGCTGCCCTTGAAGAGCATTTGGAAACTCAATTGGTCTAGCATGTAGTGGCCTGACTAGTTACAGGCACTCCTCGTTGTGCCCACATATCACCATTGCTGTCGGAGATGCACTGGGGACTGGTTGGCTTCTGGATACAATTCAATGCACCTTTAAAGCCCTTCATGGTTTTGGGGCCTGGATTCTCCCAACAACATATGTCTGCCCAATAAGATCAAGTAGGGTAGGCACTCTGTGTCCCCTCACTCAAGGGGTGCTATTTGCAGGGACCACAGAAACATGCCTTCTCTATCACTGCCTCCTTCCACCCTACCACTAACCCTCTTCCCTTTTGGCAAGGAGGATGTCTCTTAAGACCTGGCTATTTAGACAGGCCTTGGGGTTTGCATGATTGCGTTTTTTCCTTGAGCTATTGAAGCTATTGATTATATTGAAGAATGATGTAACATACTACATCATTCTGCACATTATTATTGTAACTTACGGATAGGGAATTGTATGCCACTCGGAGTTGGTTGTGATTGGAGCAGCCTATAAGCCTTGTAAATGTAGCAATAAATTTCTCTTTCAAAAGGTGGAGGTGGGCACTATAATTGATGTTTTCTTCTAGAAAGTTCATTGTAGAAACATTTCTGAACATCCATTGGGTGGAACTGTGCAACCAACTCCAAATCCACTGAACTGGACGAACTCCTACTTCACTTTTGCCCAGAGGATATATGGAATGATCTTGGCCAAAACATTACAGTGCACAGGACATGCAACCTTCACCGCTTTCCCTTGACTTACCCAAAGGGTCACTGTCAAAAATGAGAGATGACAGATTTGTTTGTGACACCCCCAGGCTGGCTGCTGGTAATGGTCACATTCTGTTGGTGAGAGGAGAAAAGATGCAGTGGCTATTCTGCCAGGTTTCCTGCTTCTGACCATTCTGCAGATGCGCTGGACCCTAGGAAGAGTGTGGCCCCTTTGCCCTTGCTGCCATGTCCACCTCTTACCTCAACAGAAGAGCTGCTCAGAGAGGCTCCTGCCATGCCTTGACCAGTGTATTGTTTAAACTGCTGCAGTCCATCCAGCACTGCCTGAACCACAGCATCTTCCTTTGGCTGGAACACCCCCTCCCTCGGCAAGGCACAAAGCTCTGCCATGCAGCTCTGGAGCCGAGCAAAGCCTCCTTTAACCGCCTGCAGGGAAAACGGGAAAGACCCATTACTTCCTTGTGAGGGATTTCTGGATCTCCAAGTAGCAGCAGTAGCAAGGAGGGCACTTCCACAACAACTCGTAGTACACCACGTACAACCGTTCTTGGGTTGGCTGGATCTGAGAACTGTCACTCAAATGTTGGTTACCTCCTGATACAACTACTGCAATTGGTCTACATGGAACTACTCTTGAAAAACTTCACTTAGTGCAAAATGTAACAGAAGGAAGTAACACATGTGTGGGACTAAATAAGCTTGTCTGCAAACTATGTTTTATATCAGAAGAAGTTAAAAAGGAGTAAACAAGATGAGCTAGATGTCATAAGGCACCAGGGCAAATATGACACAATAGGGCTTAAAGAACCATTGGATGAATTCCACTAGTGGAATATTGGGCTTATACACCTTGTTAAAGAGGAAGAGACAAAATAAGAAAGGGAGTGCTGAAGCATTATATATCAGGAATGAACTTATTTCCTTCTATGTCAAAATAAGTACTTTAGTGGAAAAGGGGAACGCTATAGACATAACAACCTTGATTTCAGCAAAGCTGAATCCCAACCTCTGGAATGAGGTTCCCCCAAGATCCAGATGGTCCCCATTCTGCCATTGTTCAGAAGACCCATGAAGACTTAGCTCTTCTCCCAGGTCTCATGAACACCAACTAGCAGTCAGAAGACATGGTGAAACTCCTTAATCTCACAACACTCAACCACAATTTCAACTGGGAACCTGTGAGCATCCTGGACCAAGCCAAATCCAAAAACACTAGGGAATTCCTGGAAGCTTGGCATTCAAGCAAATCAGCCATCAATAGACACAAAGAAATAAGCCATAGTTACACACCATTCAAAAGAGACAACAAAAAGCTAAGAAGGAAACAAAAAGACCAGAACACATCCTCTCCATCAGCCTACACCCAGATAAACGGGGATTAACACCAGGCAGACAATCAAGCAGAAAACAATACCTTAATCAAGGAACCACCATGGAGAAAACCACTGGCAGGGCAAGCTCCTGTATATAAACAGGCAGTACACCCCACACTCACTTGCACTGATGATGTTACCTAGTTAGATAACGAAACGTCTGCCAGCAAACAACCAAACTCAAAGAGCACCAAGGACTCCAAAGGTCAAAGTTACATAATGGATTATAAAGAATGAAAAAGGACATAAAGTATTAAAAATGACC
This sequence comes from Candoia aspera, assembly GCF_035149785.1. Lineage (NCBI taxonomy): Eukaryota > Metazoa > Chordata > Lepidosauria > Squamata > Candoiidae > Candoia > Candoia aspera. Next base: position 78,616,974 of record NC_086160.1, read on the forward strand.
TTTAGCTGGACAGTTTAGGAGAGCCATGTTAGGCTATGGTGGCCAAAAATTAGGAAGAGTCTGGCAGCACCCTTTCTAATGCATTTTATTAAAATGCATCATCAGCTTTTGTGACCTGCAGCTCGCTTCATCAAATATACCGAGTGGTTACACTAAAGTAGGTAGTGTAATGGAGACCCGCATCTCCATTACCAACCTGTGTGTCCCCTCCCTTCCCTGTCTCCCCGTGATTTTCTGATCTTTAGCTGGACAGAATATAGCTTAGTGAGCATATTTGATAAAACAGAGCTGGAAACCCAAGCTTAACATACAAATAAAGACTGGAGCTGGCAAAGAATGATGTCACACCCACACATGGCCAAGCTGGGCTCAGGATACAAGCTTCACCACTACAGCAGGTGGCCACCGATTGTGAGGCCTGAGTATCTTAGGCCTGTGGGCTGCCAACCACCATGGGTGAAGGAAACCTAAACTCGTAAAGATCCTTAAATGTAAACCATGAAAGCTCCCCAGAAACCAGACCCCAAAGGACAAAAGGTTATACCCCTTATATAGGAGCAAGAACAAGAATAGCACTGAGGAAGAAGAGGAACAGGTACTTTCAGATGTTTCACTCTGCTTTAAATGGGTTGACGCGTGTAATGCAGCCCCCACTCACCACGAAGGGCAGCAGGCATTCCTGCTGGTTCTGGACTACATAGAGGCTGAATGAAGGGATGCGGGGTGGGCCTGTCAAGCCGCAGGCTAAGCAGAAGACATTTTCCAGGGCTTCACAGAGTTTGTGGCAGGTGTGGTCCCACTGTGGGGGATGGATGTCTACCACCAGGATCCGCGGGGACTGCCGGGAACAAGTAGTGGTGGCGGCAGGATGTTTCTCAACAGCATTAGCCCTTTGTCTTCCAGGATTCATGGTTTTCTGAATGAAGTTGAGACTGTGGCTGCCTGGGAAAGGAGAAGCCAAGAGCTGACTCTTTCCTCATAGTGCACTGTCATGCGTGAAGACAGATGTAGAGGATGCCAGGGAGAGAAAAGTTGGAGGGGTGGAAGAGGAACATCAGGGGCTGGAAATTCAAAGAGCTTTGTATCTGATGGGGCAGACAGGAAAGGCAGGACAGCACCCCACCTGTCCTGAGAGAAGGAACCATGAGCTTTGAATGTTGGCATTACATACGGCGGTTTGTATCTTGAGGTCTGTTCTAGTTCAATCTCTCCCAACTTGATAAACCTGGTGCCCTCTAGAAGTGTTAGTATTATACTCCCAGGATTCTTGGCCAGTAAGGTTAAGGGGGGTTCTTGTTAGGAATTTTGGCTGCTATAGTCCCAACATACCTGGGGGCTCTTCCATACAAACCAACAATTCCAAAAGGATTCTTATATACACACAGGCTAGGTTTATACATTATATCAAGCCATGGTTTGCTTAATCATGGTTTGTTGAATTGCCTGGGTTCACACGCAATATGTTAAGCCAAATCCAAATCAAAGAGTGATGTGTGAACTCCTCCAACACACATTCTCTCTAGAAGACAGACATGGGACGGTGAATTCCAAACTGCCAAGATAACAACCTTCTTTTATTTTTTTCAAGATCATGGACAACCCAGTGAGGACTGTCCAAAGAGTTGTTGAGAGGTGATCTTGTGCCAAATCGCACCTTTCAATTCTCCTCGGTCAGAGCAAGGAATGCATTCTGAGGTTACTCACAGGGTCTTGCCTTCAAAAGTGCTGGAACATGTTTAGATGTGAGAGGCCATTGTATAGGTAGTCCTCACTTATTGACTGCAATTGGGACCAGAAACTCCATCACTAAGTGAGGCGGTCACAGGACCATGCCTGACTTACGTTAGTTCAGCAGTTCTGGCTGCGGTCGTTAAGCAAATCACATGGGTCATTAAGCACGATGTCATGTGCCTGCAACTTGCAACTTCATGCTGGCTTCCCCACTGACTTTGCTTGTTGAAAACTGGCTGTGAAGGTTGTAAATGCTACTGAGGGACGCTGCAACTGTCGTAAATGTGTGCCAGTTGCCAAGCATCTGAATTGCAATTACCTGCCCGCGGGGATGCTATGAGGGCTGCAATTTTGAGAACTGGTTGTAAGTCTCCCTTTTCAGTGCCCTGGTAACTGTGAATGGTTGCTGAATGAGTGGTTGGTAAGTGAGGACTACCTGTATTTGCTGTGCAACAGTAGGTTCTAGGTTCAAGATTTGGCAGCATCTCCAGCCAAAACAAACCAATGACTAAAAAGCTCTACTCCATGGGGAGTAAGCAGTCATGAGTTAGTCAGACCCAAGTTAGTGTTAGGCCAGTTTAAGAGGTTTTTTAAGCCACCAAGAAGCTTCATGGTTTCTCCCTCTGACCCTAATTGTGTTAAATTCACTGTTGAATCTAAGAAGAGAAAATGCAGGAGAAAGAATGAAGTAAAATAGCTTCCTCGGTTTCCAGCCTTTCTTTTCATTGCTGTCTGCCATCATTAGTATGGAAGTGGGAGAGATTTCCCCTTCCATCTCAAGATCTTTCCTGCTAACTATAGCCCCAAACTAAACTAAACTCAAACTAAAGCCTAAAAACTGATCTACTTAAAACCAGAAACAGTACAAACATAACAGGACAGGATTTCAGGATGATATGGATCACAGGGCCCAGCAGCATTTTTATACAAAGGCCAGGGTGAACACTAAGTCTTAAAGTGGCCCTGAAATTCACAGTATTTAGCATAAACCATAACTGAACCAAGAGGGAATTACACAATCAGGAACTTAGAGGAAGATGTTTCTTTCTCATCAGCACACAATGAACCACTGACAGATGCAGAATTCCCAGGAGGATGTTCCCACTGGATCACAGTTTACATGGCAGTTACATAAAGGTAATTAAATACTAGATCAAGTGCATCTCTCTGGAACTTAGCCTGGGAACATTCGGGAAGCTACTGAAGGGGCATTCAGAATAAATGGAACTTCTGCATTGGGTTTCCCCCTTCAGTTATCTATTCAATGGTGACATTTTTCATTAGTTGCAACCTAAAAATAGCTCTCAATACAGCACAGTACTATAATTCAGACCTGAGCTGACCAATTGTGAAATGTCACTCTACTTGGGGTTAACAAAGTTGTTGAAGAAAAGGGCATCATTCTGTGCCCAGGACTCAGCCAAGAAGATCCATGAAGTAGGTCATGATTGTCAAGACCAAGTAGTGACCTTTTCCTTTAATTTGCAGCACCTTACAGTATTCCTCTGGGCAAAGGGTACTGCATCCAGTTCAGAGCCCAGCAATTTTGGAAGGGCCCCCTCAAACTAAGCCCAAAAGGCCAAGATGATGAGAGACCTCAAAGGAGAAAGCTACATGTGGGACGGCCACTCTTAACCTGGAGAAGACAAGGATCCGAAGGGCCGTCAGGGCCAGGCGACAGGAAACGGGGGTTCCCGGTTTCTGAACCGCGCTGCGCTGTTCTCTTCATGCAAGTCTGGGGAGGCCTCCCCGCGCGCCGTCTGGAGTCGGGCGGCACCCAGTTCAACTATATTAAACTTAAACCTTGGTTAGCCGTCAGAAAAAGGACTCTGGCGTGGCCAGCAGAGGGGAGGCCCTCAGCTCCAGCCTCGGTCTGCAATCCTCTCGGGGGAGCCGGGCCGGGCGGCGGAGCCGGCCGCGGGAAGGGCCGCCCTTCACCCCCGCAAGGAAGGGCTGGCCTAACCGCGTTCGCCGGCGGGGCGGGGCGGGTCAGGCGAGGGCCGCGCGGCCTTCGGGGCCCGGCGGAGGGGAGGGGAGCCCCGGCCCCGCCCCGCGAATTGGCGGGGCTCTCCCCCGCCGGCCTCGCTCGCGCTCTGGGCCCGACGGGCTGCCTGGGGGCGAAGAGTCGGTCCCGCCGGGGAGGGGAGGCCGGGCCGGCTGGGAGGTGGGCGGCAGGGGAGGCCCCCGGGGGTCCTCTGCCCCCTCCCCGGGCCGCTCTCCCCCGTCGCCGCCGCCGCCGCCGCCGAGGAGGAAACGTCCCGGGGCCTTCCCGCGGCGCCCCTGGAGGGCGGGGGCGGCCGGGCTGCGGGCGGGGACTCGGCTTCTCCGGGGCTGGGGGCGCTGCCGGAGCAGGGGGAGCGTCGCCCAGAAGGCGCGCGGGAGTTCGCGGCAAAGCCCGCTCGCCCGCCTGAAGGGGCCGGTTCCCCTCGGCGCGGGAGCCCCCGGCGGCGCCCCCCCCCCGCGTCCCGCGCAGGGCCGGAGCTGCCCCTCCCGCCGTCGGCCCCCCACGCTGCCAAGGCGGGAGCGCAGCGCGGCCTGGGAAGGGCCCCGATCGCCCCACCGGGTGGCCCTCTCCCGCCCCGGGAGGTCCGTCCGCGGTGCTCAGCGCGGGGAAAGAAGCCGGCTTCCCGGCCGAGCCTTCTCGCTGTCGCCCCTCAGGGTCAGTTCAGCTCGCCGGGCGAGTTTCCTTCAGGGCACTTTCAGCCGCCCGCGGGGGGCGGCGGGGCATCTCACCGGTTTGGTAGGGAAGGCCGCTCACACGTGTGCGGGGGTGGCGGCGGCGGCGGCGTTTAAGCGGGGTTAGCTAAGTACCGGGGATAGCCCTGGGCGAGAGGAGGGTAGGAAGTGGAAAGTTTGCGAACTGTTGCCAAGAGTTGTTTTTTTCCGAATTCCTGCAAATATTCCTGTGCAGAGGAAAAGAAAACAAACCACCCCCTCATCTTTGTCTCTGTGACGCAATTACCCTCCTAGCAGGCAGGCAGGTGCACGCATGCGCACGCCCACACACCCCCTGCTCCAAAAGGACCCCGGTCACACTGGGACGGTTCTGCCCAAATGCGATCACAAAAACATCCAGTGGAGAAAGAATTGAGAAAAGTTGTCATTACATTTTTAGGGTAACTTATAGAACACGCCAAGTAGGAGCCACCCTTTTCTTAAAAAGGTACAAGTTGCCATTAGTCCTGTCTGACACCAGGGGGCGGTGCTCATCTCCATTTCATGGCCGACAAACTTTTCAGCAGGCTATACGCATGAGAGCGAGAGCGAGCGAGCGAGCTTCCCAGACATTCCTTCCTTACCGGAGCCTTTTAGAGCCAGCTGCTGATCAGACGGACAGCTGGAAGCTAAACCACTCTAACGAATTAACAAACTGGGAGGGGGAAGTCAGGAGTGAGAAAGAGCTTGCTTACAAGACAGGGAGGAGGGATGAGGTCACAGGGAATGATTTAGTTGCAATGTTTTGGCGCCAAAACCTTATTCAGAGCTTTGCAACTTTCCTGTGTTAATAAAGGATTCTTTAAGCTTTCTAATGGACTGTCTTGAGAATTTCTAAGATTAAAATCCTGGTACTGGGATCCTCACACAAGGATATACAGACTTTCCATAATCTCTTACTCTGTATTAAACCAAAACATCACATTATTTCTATAAATCATTCCCCTTTAACATAATAAAAATCACTAAGTACAGTTACTCTTCCCCCTTACATTAAAATGAAAAAGAAAAGAATTTCCGTATAAACCTCCTGAACATCTTTCTCCCCTCCATAAGATAAAACATATTTAATTATTCTCTTCCACTATTCTATACATTTCTAATATAATAAAAATCAAATTGAAAGGCACATAAATTGTCAGCTATTATACTTAATGATATGACAGTTTTAATAATCCCAATCTTATTAAACCTAAAATCTTAATAAACCCAACCCCCCCCCCCAACAAATCCAATTCAAAACAGTAAATCCAAATCTTTAAAGGCAAATAACTGTGGCAGAGTGCTGGAAAACGTTTGGCCCAAGAGATCAGAAAAATCACACACCAGGCATTTCTATAAAAATAAATGTATTTACAGAAAGCACAAAAACATATTTTCAAGCTGTGCATTCACACATGCTCAGAGAGGACTGGGAAGAGAGGCTGTGTAGAAAAAGGAAAATGAAACTAGTAAGCCCAGGCAAGCTGCCCTCCAGGCAATTTCCTTATATGGTCATTCTTTTCACACCCAAAACTAAGGATACTTAAGTTTGACCTGTTCACCCTGCCAGAGTGATTTGTTACCATAGTAACCTTAATAGCTTGGTCCTTGCAAAAACAAATACCAACAATAACATCAGTCAAATCCTAAAGCAAACCAAACAAACCTTCTTCAACCCTTACCCCACTTCAAAATAAACCAAAGCAGTTACATATTCCCAAATTACGCACAGAGCTTTCTTCTTAAGAAAATCAAACAGCCCAGCTGCCCCCATCAAAAATTCCAGGTTCTTTTCATGGCATTCCACCATGAGATCAACCCTATTTAAGGCTTGCTGATCACTCTCTCCTCTAGATTTCTCCAACTCCAATATCCAGTCTTCATCCAGCATGACAAAAATCCCAGTTGCAGTCTTAAAAGAAACCTTTCTATCACTCTTGGATTCCTCAATTTCATCCACCACATCCCCAACCTGATGGCACATTTTAGCTCTCATATTTTCCACAACATCCTGGATCTCTTGCATAAAGGTTTGATAAAAGTCAGAAGTCTTCTGTGGGGTGCCACAGGGTTTGGTACTCTCCCCACTCCTTTTTAACATCTACATGAAACCACTCGGTGAGATCATCCATCACCACGGGATGAGGTATCATCAATATGCTGATGATACTCAGTTATATATCTCCATCCCGGGTGAGGTAAGTGATGCGGTGTCTGCCCTATCTCAGTCCCTGGGGGCTATGTGGGCCTGGATGGGGAACAACAGGCTTCAGCTGAACCCTGGTAAGATGGAGTAGCTGTGGATTAATGGCTCCTCCATATTCGGGACTTTGTAATCTTTGGTTCTGGATTGGGTTGCACTGCCCCAGACAGACCCAGTGCCTAATCTGGGGGTCCTCCTGGACTCACAGCTCCTGCCTGAAGAGCAGGTGGCAGCTGTGGCCAGGAGAGCCTTTGTGCAGCTACGTGTTGTGCACCAGTTATGCCCTTTTCTGGATCGGGAGGCCCTTTGAACAGTCACTCATGCTCTAGTCATCTCCTGTATAGACTATTGCAATGCACTCTACATGGGGCTACCCTTGAAGAGTATCCAAAAGCTACAGCTGGCTCAAAATGTGGCCGTGCGAGTTATTTTGGGTGCCCCAAGGATGGCACATGTGACACCTTTGCTGCGGGAGCTGCATTGGGTGCCAGTTTCCATCCTATGGAACACGTTACCCCCAGAGGTGAGGCGGGCCCCCACTCTCCTGGCCTTCCGGAAAGGGGTGAAGACTTGGCTCTGCCACCTCACATGGGGCATGGGGAGGGGTAACCAACTCGGGATGGTTAGCGCCCTGAAGATGTTCCCATAAATTAAGAACTTTTTAACATCTACATCTTGAAATATACTTTTTATTTAAGAATATTGTCTTATTGTATTTTAACCATTTATTCTTGTTTTATTGTAAACTGCCCAGAGTCACTCTGAGTGAGATGGGTGGTGACTAAATTTGAAATATAAATAAATAAAAATAAGAAATGTAAGTTGTTACGTTGGTGTCAGGATACATCCTTATGCCAGGTCGCTGTTGGCGGATATCCCTACCAATGAATGCCCAAGGGGTGCCCCTTGAACCCCCCTGCCCTGTTCTGTGTCATCCTGAATGGCACGTGCACATGCCTGCCTGGCTCCCCTCCCTCTGGGAAGGCTGGCCGGGGCACTACCAGATCCATGCTCCAGGGAGACTCCGATGAGGGCCTGGAGACATCCTCTGGGTGCAGAGGATAAGCCAGTGCATCAAGACAGCAGCCACGCAGGAGGAGGGAAAAAGCAGAGGGGGCCCGCCATGGAAAGAAGCCGAGGCTGCCCGCGCTGTGTCCATACCACCCCATCTCGCCACTTCTCTGCAGTCACAGTTGGCTCTTTGCTGCCACTGCAGGCTTCTCTCCAGCCATTTGCTGTGGACTGCCCTGCTGGGAAGAGAGCTGGCTTCAGGAGGCTCAGGTGCGCCTTTCACCTGGGCTGCCCTCTGGCCTGCGCAGCAAGGAATTGGGCTCGCCTGCTGCCACCTCTCTGGCCGCCCTTGCCACTCCTCTGGCTGCCAGTGGTCCCAAGGATTTCTCCCCCACAACTCCACACCGCGCGACACTTCTTCAGTAAGGCTCTGTCTGCCAGCTGGACTGGGCTATCTTTGAGGTACAGTCAGTGAAATAAACATGGTGGTTTGCTGGGCCACACCACAGATGCTTTGGGCTTTTGAAGGGAGGGAGGGAGGGAGGGAGGGAGGCCTGAACAGACCAGGGACTTTGGGCTGCAGGGAAAAGGCCTGGTAGCCTCTTTGAAGACTGACATGCTTTCGCAAGGCACGCGTTTTCATCAGCTGCAGCTCACTTCCTTCGCAGTTAAGAGTATCTTAACTGCTGCAGGATGTAAAATAGGATGTGGGGGGTGGGCAGCGTGGTTATGCAAATGAAAGTTCAATGAAGGACAGGCTACGGGTACCTGATCAGTGATGTTAAAAACCTACTTACTCAGACCTTCTGCACGAGTGTGAAACCTATAAGCGTATATGAGTTCAGCAATCTCTTGCTCATGATGCCATGAGCTAAACCGTGAAGGGCCACCCAAGATGGGAAGGTCATGACAGAGAGGTCAGACTAAATACAATCCCTGGGGAAGGTAATGGCAACCCACCCCAGTATTCTTGCCATGAAAACTAAATGGATCAGTACAACCAGAGATATGTTGGTATACCATCGGAAGATGAGACCCCCAGGTCAGAAGATGGTCAAAATGCTACTGGGGAGGAACAGAGGATGAGTTCAACTAGCCCCAGACGTGATGACGCAGCTAGCTCAAAGCCGAAAGGACGGCTAGCGGCCGACGGTGCTGGTGGTGAACGGCAAATCCGATGTTCTAAGGATCAACACACCACTGGAACCTGGAATGTAAGATCCATGAGCCAGGGCAAATTGGATGTGGTTATTGGTGAGATGTCAAGATTAAAGATAGACATTTTGGGTGTCAGTGAACTGGAATGGACTGGAATGGGCCACTTCACATCAAATGACCACCAGATCGAGTACTGTGGACAAGAGGACCACAGAAGAAATGGAGTAGCCTTCATAATTAATAGTAAAGTGGCTAAAGCAGTGCTTGGATACAATCCAAAAAACAATAGAATGATCTCAATTCGAATTCAGGGCAAGCCATCTAACATCACAGCGATCCAAATATACACCCCAACCACAGATGCTGAAGAAGCTGAAGTAGAGCAGTTCTGTGAGGATCTGCAGCACCTACTGGACGACACACCTAAAAGAGATGGTTATTTTCATCACGGGAGACTGGAATGCTAAGGTGGGCAGTCAAATGACACCTGGAATTACAGGTAAGCATGGCCTGGGAGAACAAAATGAAGCAGGACATAGGCTGATAGAATTTTGCCAAGACAACTCACTCTGCATAACAAACACTCTCTTCCAACAACCTAAGAGACGGCTTTATACATGGACTTCACCAGATGGACAACACCGAAATCAGATTGACTACATCCTTTGCAGCCAAAGGTGTCATGGTCACCATTGCGATGTTCGCTCCATCGTAACGGTTCGCATGCCAGAGTGTTGATGTGTGTTCCTGGCTGGGAGGGTGCTGCTGATAAACCTTGTACGGGGAGATGTGTGGGGCTGTGCCAGGAAGGAATGTGTTTGGGTTATCTCTTAAATGTCAAGGTCTTTTTGCCCGTCGATCAGCAGAGCTCCTTAGGAGCACCTGGGAATGTGGGATTGTTCTGTATGCAAGGGGGGTGGGTGGGTCGTTGTTGGAAGCGGAGCTATTTAGTTTGAGTTTAGGCGCGCTTTTCTCATTCTCAGCTTTCTCTCTGTTTGCACTCTATTCTAAATAAAACCAGACCTTAAACTTAGATTTGGAGTCTGAGCATTTTATTTGAGTAAGGCAATCGTTACATAAAGCTGAGAATCATTCCACGAACAAACCTCGCTAGTCTCTACCAAGAAACTTTCTTGCGAGAGAAGAAGTTAGCGACGGCAGAATTGGGGAAGGAGTCAACGGGGTTTGGGGAGGCGACCAGACAGCTCTTGGAGACGGCGTTCCCGAGCAGGGACTCGAGCCCCCTCCCATCCCACCCCGCACCCATTCTAGAGATTCAAGCTCCAGCCCGGAGGTGAGGAACCCGACGGATGATGGGCTCGCCGAACACCAACAGTTCCTGTGGGATGCCATGGCAGACCCCCGGCTGGGGACGTCTCGCACCACATGGAAACTACGATGCCCACAGACTCCCGAGAGAGAGTCCACAAAAGTGTCGGGGAGTCAGCAACCTGAAGTCAGCAACCTGGAGGACTCCACCACACCGGATAGGATCAGAGTCCTTGAGTCCAAAATTGAATCCATAGAGTACATGCTACGCTCCCTTTCAACCGCAGTGAGTGACCTGGTAAAGGTTGTTACTGGTCCGGGGCAGCAGGGGGTCCCAGCATCCCACCTACTCCATCGCCGGCTCCGAGGGGAAGGGGCCGGGCACGGGACTTTCCCCCGGCTCTCCGTGGTTCCACTCCGGTGGTAGTTACCCCGGCTCGTCCACCAGTTGGGGCGCCTCCGAGTGGCGGGGTAGCTAAGGACTTTTCAGTGAAGTTTGATGGCGACCCCACAAACTTGTCATTCTTCCTTACCAACATGATGAATTATATGCAACAATATGGACATTGTTTTACCTCGGAAGGGGCTAAAATCATGGCTATTGCCACAAAACTGAAGGGCAGAGATGCTGACTGGTATGTACAGTTATCCGAATCAAGAGCCCCAGCGCTGGCTGCCTTCGATACCTTTCTAGCCGCTTTGAAACGGTATTTTGAGGATCCCCTTGCTAAGGAAAGGGCTAAAGATGCTCTGAAGGAACTGGTTCAGGGACAAAGGTTGGTTGCTGATTATGCCCTAGAATTCAAAGTTTTGGCAGGGAAAGTTCCCGAATGGTCGGAGGCTACCTCAATCGATAGATTTAAGGATGGCCTCAATCGGGAGGTGTTGCGGTGGGCGCTGTGCAGAGATGATCCAGACTCACTGCATGATTGGATCTGTCTGGCCGGGAAGGCTGAGCATGCCCAGCACACCTTTATGCAAGCTACGAAAGGAGACAAGCCCCCCTCCAGTGGGAAGGGGCCAAGGATGCAGTCTGACTCAAGCTGGGCTGAGGAAAGGCAACGCCGTTTCGCCCGGGGCCAGTGCATCAAGTGTGGCAAAGCGGGTCGCCGCGCAGTGGAATGTCAAAGAGCTAAGACGGTGGATCGCCCCTCTAAACCAACCCAAAAGATACCACAAAAGGCACCTAACCCTCCTCGCCGGATGGCGGGGGCGCTGGCGACCGTGGACGAAGAGGATGATGTATACTTTACAGGAGACACTTTGGCCGCCCTGGAGCAGCCGGTGGGAAATGCCTTCCACCTGCCTTAAACAGCACCGCTGGGCAGGTGGTGGAGAATGGGCGCGATACCAACATGGTGAGTGCTGATTGCCCCATCCTAGCTGTAAAGATCCAGTTGGCCTGCCGATCCAAAACCGTCGACGTCTGGGCTTTGGTCGATTCAGGGTGTTCCAGATGTTTAATCCATCCCGACCTGGTCGCTGCTTTGGACTTACCCTGCTTCTCTCTCCCAAAACCGCTGATTTTTCAGCAGCTTGATGGTTCCACGGCGGGAGGGGGTCCAGCCACCCAGTTTACTGGGGAGGTTACATTGTGAATGGGCACGCACATCGAACTGATCCAGTTCATAGTTACCCCAGTGGGCAATCCTTTGGTGGTTTTGGGAATTCCCTGGCTAACCAGGCACAACCCATACATCAATTGGAAAACCCGTACTCTAACGTTTGAGGATGGGTTCTACCAGGCTCCTGTTGTGGGAAGATCCCTCACTTTGGCTGCGGGGAGGGCTGAAATTGTCGACCCTCGAGCTCCCGCTCTCCCCATGGAGGGGCTGCCGGCAAGGTACTCTGACTTTGCTGACGTCTTCGGGGAGGAGGCAGCTGACCAATTACCCCCCCATCGCAAGACTGACTGTGCCATTGAGCTTCTTCCAGACATTCCCTTGCCCAAGCCAAAGATTTATCCTATGACCAAGAAGGAACTAGAGGCGTTGCAGGAGTTCATTGATAAAAACCTTGCTAGGGGTTTCATTGAACCGGCAACTCCCCGGTTGGGGCTCCCGTTTTATTCCATGAAAAAAAGGATGGCACCCTAAGACTGTGCACGGACTATCATGGGTTAAATTCCGCCTCACTTTCGAACAAATACCCTCTGCCTCTTGTAAAAGACATGTTAGCTCATTTGTCCACTGGTAGGATTTTTTCCAAGCTTGACCTTCGCGAAGCATACTATCGCATTCACATTCGGGAGGGGGATGAATGGAAAACGGCTTTTAATTGCCCCTTGGGTTTGTTTCAATATAAGGTTCTTCCTTTTGGCCTAGCAGGAGCCCCAGGGGTTTTCATGCAGCTGATCAATGAGGTGTTACATGAACATTTGTTTAAGGGGGTTTTGGTTTATTTGGATGATGTTCTCATCTATACCAAAACTGAGAAGGAGCACGAAAGGCTCATTACACAGGTTCTCACCAAGCTCAGGGAAGCTAAGCTTTATGCTAAACTTTCTAAGTGTGAATTCCATAAGTCTCACTTAGATTACTTGGGCTACAGGGTTTCTGACAAAGGCATTGAAATGGATCCTGTGAAGGTTCAGGCGGTTCTCAACTGGGAGCGCCCGCGCACCCGTCACCAACTTCAAAGTTTTTTGGGGTTCGCTAACCTTTACAGGTCCTTTGTCCAGGGGTTTGTGGAGATTGCTCTGCCCCTGACTGATTTATTGCACACCAAGGGGATTGGGGAGATGCGCAAAGTAAAAAACCCGGGGGGCGTGCTCAATTGGACTCCTGCCTGTCAGGCTGCCTTTGATCAATTGAAAACCCTTTTTACAGCGGAGCCCATTTTATTCCACCCTGACCCTGAACGGCCTTTTGTTGTTCAGGTTGATGCCTCTGATTTTTCTATTGGAGCTATTTTGTTGCAAAAAGATTCTGCTGGGTTCTTAAAGCCTTGTGCGTATCTCTCCCATAAGTTTTCTGAAACGGAGAGGCGCTGGCATGTTTGGGAAAAGGAGGTGTGAGTGGGGGGGGGGGCAAGGTAAAGAAAAACCCCTGTACGTGCCTCAAACTCATGAGAGAAAAAAGGGAGTTAGCCACAGATGGGTGAACAGACCCTGAACACTGATAAAATTGCTTAGGTTAAGAATTTGTAGCTGATTGTGTGTAGGATGGCTGGCCAATAGAAATATGTGTTTGAGTAGAGATAGACCTTGAAACAAGGATGAGAAAGGGGGTGTGGAAATCATCCCACAGACCCATAAATCTAGTAACTAGTTCAAAAGTGTATGAGATAATGCTAAATGTCTGGGAAAACAGGAAGATTGTGAGCTGAGCCCTCGGAGGAGGGGGAGGACAGATAGGGTATAAAAATACTGGCTTTGGATGCATTCAGGGTTCCTTCTTGCACGGAGGGACCCGCCTTTGCAAACGCGTTACAAATAAACTCTTTTCTCTGTATCATCGGACCTTGTTGGTTGAAGTTCTTTTGGGAGGTTTTCCCGCTGACAGAGGCTTTTGCGGTTAACGCTGCGTTGGAGGCTTGGTGTCACCTTTTGGAGGGGGCTACTTGCCCTTTTGAGGTTTGGACGGATCACCACAACCTAGAGGTGCTCCGCACGCCCAGGCGTCTCAGCCCAAAGCAGATACGCTGGGCTCAGTTTTTTAGCCGTTTTAATTTCCAACTTAAGTTTATCCCGGGGAAAAAGAATTTTTTGGCTGACGCACTTTCCCAATTGCCACAGGACGCGGAGCCTATCTCCGATGTTATTGGGACTGTGCTAACAGAGCCACAATTAGGTTTGGTCGCTGTCACCCGGAGCCGCGCTCGGGGGCAGCCTCCTCCCCCCTCGCAAACGGCTCCGGTGCAGCACTCTCGTGCCCGCAGGCAACCGCAAATGCCTGGTGGGTTGCGTGCAGATTTTGTCTCAGCTTTGAAATCTGATCCCTGGCTCCTTGCTAACCCTGACAAGGTTTCGCTTGAGCACGACCTGGCTTGGGTGGGGGGGCGTTTATACATGCCTGACTCTCAATGAGCTACAATACTTGCCCGTTCTCATGACAGCAAGCAAGCTGGTCATTTTGGTTTTCTCAAATCCATTTGGTTCGGCGACAATTTTGGTGGCCCTCATTGAGAAAGGATGTCAAGGCTTATGTCACTTCCTGCCCTGTCTGCACTATGGCTAAGCGACCGTCAGGTAAACCCCAGGGGCTTTTGCAGCCTGTGGCTGACCTTCTCGCCCTTGGGAGGAAATCTCCATGGATGTTATTGTTGACTTGCCCCCCAGTCAAAAGAAGACTGTCATTTGGGTGGTCAAAGACTATTTTTCTAAGCAGGCCCATTTTGTTCCCTGTGCGTCCATTCCATCAGCGCAGCAGTTGGCAAAACTCTTTTTGGTGCATGTGTACCGCCCCCACAGCTGCCCCTCTCGTTTGGTGACCGATAGGGGCACACAATTTACCTCACGATTTTGGCGGGCTTTTTTGAAGCTCATTGGCACCGAACAGGCATTGTCAACCTCTTGGCATCCCCAGACTGACGGATCTACTGAGGTCCTTAATGCCACCCTGGAACAATTTCTTAGATCTTACATCAATTATCACCAGGATGACTGGGTTGATTTGCTCCCTTTTGCTGAGGTTGCTTACAATAATGTGGTGCACCAAAGCACTGGTCAAACCCCCTTTCGGGTTGTTTCGGGTCGGGATTTTGTTCCCATCCCTGAGTTTCCCCAACCTCCTGCCCCGGCTGTGGCGGCCTGTGATTGGGGTTCTAAGCTTGCTGATTCCTGGCCCGTAATTAAGACCGCTCTCAAGGAAGCTCAGGCTTCCTATAAGCTCCACGCTGACAGGCATCGGCGCCAACAGCCGTCTTTTCGAGTTGGGGACTTGGTCTATCTCTCTACCAGATTTATCAAGTCTACTCAGCCTTCCAAGAAGCTGGCCCCTAAGTTTATTGGCCCCTTTCCTGTTACTGCTGTTGTGAATCCTGTCACTGTCCGTTTGGATCTGCCGCATAATTTGAAGCATTTGCACCCTGTTTTTCACTGCAGCTTGCTCAAGCCTGCCCATGACTCCTCTCGTTGGCATCCACGGCCTCCTCCCCCTCCGCCTGTCATGATTGATGGCCAGCAGCACTTCGAGGTCAAGGAGATTCTCGACTCTCGCAGGCTTTGGGGGTCTCTTCAATATTTAGTTCGCTGGAAACATTTTCTCCATCCTGAATGGGTCGCTGCGCGCGATGTCCTGGCACCTAATTTGGTCCGTGATTTTCATGTTGCCTATCCTTCTAAGCCCTCTGCATAATTTTTGTCTGGGGGGGCGGTATGTCATGGTCACCGTTGCGACGTTCACTCCATCGTAACAGTTCGCATGCCAGAGTGTTGATGTGTGTTCCTGGCTGGGAGGGTGCTGCTGATAAACCTTGTACGGGGAGATGTGTGGGGCTGTGCCAGGAAGGAATGTGTTTGGGTTATCTCTTAAATGTCAAGGTCTTTTTGCCCATCGATCAGCAGAGCTCGTTAGGAGCACCTGGGAATGTGGGATTGTTCTGTATGCAAGGGGTGGGTGGGTCGTTGTTGGAAGCGGAGCTATTTAGTTTGAGTTTAGGCGCGCTTTTCTCATTCTCAGTTTTCTCTCTGTTTGCACTCTATTCTAAATAAAACCAGACCTTAAACTTAGATTTGGAGTCTGAGCATTTTATTTGAGTAAGGCAATCGTTACACAAAGGTGGCGGACATCTATACAGTCGGTAAAAACAAGACCTGGAGCTGACTGTAGTTCAGATCACGAACTTCTTATTGCACAATTTAGGAACAGACTAAAGAGATTAGGGAAGACCCACAGATCAGCTAGATATGAGCTCACTAATATCCCTAAGGAATATGCAGTGGAGGTGAAGAATAGATTTAAGGGACTGGACTTAGTAGATAGGATCCCGGAAGAACTATGGACTGAAGTTTGCAACAGTGTTCAGGAGGCGGCAACAAAATACATCCCAAAGAAAGAGAAAACCAAGAAGGCAAAATGGCTGTCTCCTGAGACACTAGAAGTAGCCCAAGAAAGAAGGAAAGCAAAAGGCAACAGCGATAGGGGGAGATATGCCCAATTAAATGCAAAATTCCAGAGGTTAGCCAGAAGAGATAAGGAATTATTTTTAAACAAGCAATGCGCAGAAGTGGAAGAAGACAATAGAATAGGAAGGACAAGAGACCTCTTCCAGAAAATTAAAAACATTGGAGGTAAATTCCAGGCCAAAATGGGTATGATCAAAAGCAAAGATGGCAAGGACCTAACAGAAGAAGAAGGGATCAGGAAAAGGTGGCAAGAATATATGGAAGACCTGTATAGGAAGGATAACAATATCGGGGATAGCTTTGACGGTGTGGTCAGTGAGCTAGAGCCAGACATCCTGAAGAATGAGGTTGAATGGGCCTTAAGAAGCATCGCTAATAACAAGGCAGCAGGAGACGACGGCATCCCAGCTGAACTGTTCAAAATCTTGCAAGATGATGCTGTCAAGGTAATGCATGCTATATGCCAGCAAATTTGGAAAACACAAGAATGGCCATCAGACTGGAAAAAATCAACTTCTATCCCCATACCAAAAAAGGGAAACACTAAAGAATGTTCAAACTATCAAACAGTGGCACTCATTTCACATGCCAGTAAGGTAATGCTCAAGATCCTGCAAGGTAGACTTCAGCAATTCATGGAGCGAGAATTGCCAGATGTACAAGCTGGGTTTAGAAAAGGCAGAGGAACTAGGGACCAAATTGCCAATATCCGCTGGATAACGGAAAAAGCCAGGGAGTTTCAGAGAAACATCTATTTCTGTTTTATTGACTATTCTAAAGCCTTTGACTGTGTGGACCATAACAAATTGTGGCAAGTTCTTAGTGGTATGGGGATACCAAGTCATCTTGTCTGCCTCCTGAGGAATCTATGTAACGACAAAGTATCAATGGTAAGAACAGACCACGGAACAACGGACTGGTTTAAGATTGGGAAAGGAGTACGGCAGGGTTGTATACTCTCACCCTACCTATTCAGCTTGTATGCAGAACACATCATGCGACATGCTGGGCTTGAGGAATCCAAGGCTGGAATTAAAATCGCTGGAAGAAACATTAACAATCTCAGATATGCAGATGACACCACTTTGATGGCTGAAAGCAAGGAGGAACTGAGGAGCCTTATGATGAAGGTGAAAGAAGAAAGTGCAAAAGCTGGCTTGCAGCTAAACCTCAAAAAAACCAAGATTATGGCAATCACCTTGATTGATAACTGGCAAATAGAGGGAGAAAATGTAGAAGCAGTGAAAGACTTTGTATTTCTAGGTGCGAAGATTACTGCAGATGCTGACTGCAGTCAGGAAATCAGAAGACGCTTAATCCTTGGGAGAAGAGCAATGACAAATAATAAAATAGTCAAGAGCAGAGACATCACACTGACAACAAAGGAAGGAAGCTCTGGCATGGGCTGGTCCATGAAATCACGAAGAGTTGTAAGCAACTGAATGAATAAACAACAACATGGAATGTCCAAGGAAGCTAAAATATTCGTGGGATCATCTATTTCCAATTATTTCTGCCCATCCCACAGGATCAGACAAGATGGACATGCTCTGGGAGGCTTAGGGTCCAGATCAAGAATTCACCACACAGTGCACCCCTTTCTTCAAGTCCCACTCAGCCTGCTGGAAGGAGAGTCATGTGTGGTGATGAGGGCAATGGGTCTGCAGAACACGGGGCTCTTTGAGTCCCAATGCCTGAAGATGCTCTTTGGCAGAGCAACTGTCAACGCCTGGCCACTGGAGCTTCATTCAATTATGACTCATAAGGGTTACTTATAAATCTGTTAATGAGTGAAGTGTCCAGTACAAGGTACAGCTGTGAATGGCGGTTCCCATGCATTCTAGTTTAAAGCTGCCAGTTTCCCATCTTCCCCCCATTGCCCACCTAAGATTGCACCCCTCCTCCTTTCGTGCCAACAGATGGCAGGACGTTTCTATTTTGATGACCTTGTGGCAACGATCCTCTAACCCAAACAATACAATTCACACTCCAGTCCATTCCCCCCTCCCACTTGGCGACTCGCAGGCTGACAGGGGTCTTCAGAAGATGGATGGGCTTCCAATAAGGTGTTCTGGGGAACGTCTGAACGGTGAGCATGACAGCAACTCTTGACTTTCTTGGGAGTTTACTTTACTATGGTGGTGGCAGGGAGGTCACTGGTTTCCGGCAAGCCTGCTGCTGCAGATATCAAAGCTGAAGCGGGGGCAAGGACTGGTGCCCTCCAAGCTGGTATCTGCCTGCTGAGGTGGTTGAAGCACCTGCGGAGAAGCCGCTGGCTTGTCCATCCACTTCCATTTCAATTCCCGTTGCTGCTGCTGATTTATTGCATTTACTTAGGTACCGCCTGGTCCTAGAATTTGGGGGATGTACCAGAAGCCCAGTAAAATTGCTCTTAAAAGCACCGGTCTTCCAACCAGCAAAGTAAAGCCCATCCTGAAAGCAGCAGCTCAACTTCCCCGCCGCCCCCAACACTATCACGGTCCCCGGAGAGCGCCTCCGCCAGGGCCAGCCTCGGCAGGTACGGGCCTTGGGAGGCAGGAGACGGCGCCTGAAATTACTCCGCCCGGGGCCCTCGTTGAACTGGGCTCACAAAGGCCATCTAGCCGGCCCCTCCCCGCGCACCAGGTCGCCCCCGACCGCCCGACCCGCTGCAGCCACCGGTGCTCTCCCAGGAGGCCACTCGAGCGTCTCGGCCCAGGCTGGGCGGCAGCCTGACGGAGGTCCCCCGGCCACGAGCTCCGCCCGCGCGAACTGAGCCGGCGCCCCCGCCGGCCCCACCGCCTCCAGGCCCGGAGACGAGCGTCCCCGCGGGCAGCCAATCCGCGCGCGGCTGGCCCCGCCAATGCGGTGGCCGTCGCCCGGGCGACCGCTGGGGCCGCGCGCGGCGAGCGGCCCGTCCTCCGCCTCAGCCGGGAGCATGGCGGCGGCGGCGGCGGCGGCGGCGCGCCGGGTGCCACTGGGCCGGGAGGCGCACGGCGTGTACAGCCTCTGCTTCGGCGCGGGGGGCGCGCAGCTGGCCGCGGGCTTCGGCGACGGCGCCGTGCAGGTACCGGGGCCGGGCGGCGGGCGCCCCCGAGCGGGAGCCGCCGCCCGGACTCACGCCGCTCTCCCCGCAGCTGGTGGACGCCGGGACGGGCGCGCCGGGCCCCTGCCTGCGGCCGGGCCGGCGTGCGCGCCAGGCCGTCACCGCGCTCGGCTTCCACCGCGCCAAGCCCGGGCTGCTGCTGGCCGCCGGAGCCGACGGTGTCGTCGTCCTCTACGACCTGCGCGCGGGGAGCGCCGCGGCCTCTCTGACTGGTGGGTCCGCGGCGGCGGCGGCGGGCGGGTGGGCGGGCTGGATGGCCTCGAGGGTCCTCCGGCGGGGCTGCTGACTCCCCCCCCCCGGCCCGCAGAGGAGGAGAACGAGATCCACGCGCTGGACTTCTGCCGCGACGGCAGCTCCTTCGCCACGGCCGGCAAGGACCGGCACATCCGCCTCTACGACAGCCACACCCACCAGGTGAGCACCCGCCCCGCCCCGCCCCGCCCCCCGCGCGCCGCCGCTGCTGCTGCCGCCGCCTCCCACGCTGCTTCTCTCCCCGGAAGCTGGCCCAGGTGGTGCGTGCGCCCGACTTCATGGCCGGGGACGAGTTCACGCCCTTCAGCGGCCACTCCCGGCGGATCTTCGCGCTGCGCTTCCACCCCACCGAGCTGCACCTCTTCCTCACCGGCGGCTGGGACAACTCCGTCAAGGCAAGTGCTGCCCGCCGCGTGCGGCCGCCCCCCCGCGCCCCGCCCCGGCCCCCGGCGCCCCGGCCTGCGATTGGCTGCCTACTCTCTTCGCCAGGTGTGGGACAAGCGCGTGCCCAAAGGGGCGCAGCGGGTGATCAACGGGCCTCACATCTGCGGCCCCGGCATCGACGTCAAGGTGAGCCCCGTCTAACTGGGGTGGGGGTGGGGTTAAGCTTGGGGGCTGGATTAATCCAGAAGGCTGCCGGCCCAATGGCATGGGGCGGCAGCCATCTCTGGGGTGGCTTGGAGTCCTGCTGACTGATCTCTCTGGCGGCTGCCATCCAAATTGATGCTGCTTGGACTGGGCAGAAATTCCAGAGGGGGAGCTTTTTTTAACAACCAGGCAGACTGTTAGCCTCAGACACCTTCCAGCAGAATCCCACAAGCTTCTCAAAGGAAGACATAGTGCAAAGCCCAGAGATTCGTTTATGCAGGGGATGAAGAGACCCAAAGGGGCAGCCTGTCAGAGCCCTTCCAAGACGTGTCAGGTGCAGACGAGTTCAGAGCGTCAACTGTATGTTAAAACTGTATATTTGGGCTTTACCATCAATTACCTGGAAACTGAATGGAGAAAAATCACACCCCAGAGAGGACAGTGAAGTCACCCACCTGCCTCCCCCCCAACAGGGAGAACATATCCTGACTGCCTCCTGGGTGCCCCGCAACGCTCTCCAACTCTGGGACCTGCGGATGTCTCGACTGTGGCAAAACGTGCCCTTCCCTGGCAACCCCACCCAGGGAGAGTTCCTCTATTCAGCCCAGTTCTGCACTGAGGATGTGGTGGTGGCCGGGGGCAGTGGTACCAGTGGAGCTGGGATTATCCATACTGGGACTGGCCAGGTAGGTGGATGAGCAGTCGAGGGCTTGCCTCTGCCTTTAGGGAGCCAGGTGGAGCCAAGGGGCAGTCTGTGAGTAAATGCAGCCAGCTGGCAGACCAGAGATCCACAGCCAGGGTCTTTGTTTTCCCTTGCTGCCTACAGGTGATCGGGGAGATCCTGCTGCCCAACAAGCCTGTTCATGTAGTGGCTTCGGCTTCCAAAGGGCAGCCCGTGGCTGTAGCAGGTGCAGGGGGAAACCTCTACCTTGCAGAACTGCACTGAGTCCCAGAAGCAGACAGAGCACGAGGCCGCCTTGCCTGGGGGCTGAGCCAGCAGAAGATGATCCATGAGTGGTGGCCTAGGTTGCACAGCTGGCAGCTTCTGCCCAGAACCTTTACGGCTGTTCCAACTCCTTGCTCTCCAACCCTGTTACAAGCCCATTTTGGCCCCCCGCTCCTCCCCACTCCCATGCTCACGATTCCGTCCTGCTCCTGTGCACTGTTAGGGGCTGTCCCATATCTTTCCCGGGCTGGGACTCCATCTGGACCTTGAGATGCATGGTGTATGGGTGGTGCCTCCCTGCCAAGGATTTGTGCAATAAAGTTTCCTGCATATGGAGAGATGGCTGGCAGGACCCATGTCTGAGAAATGGGTGCTGTGTTGTTGACACCCAGGATGCCTGTGAGTGAGGGTGGGGGCCTTCTTCAGTTGCTAGAAGAAAGAAGGTGGTGGGTGTCTCAGCTTTGCTTCCATCTGGCTTTATACAGCCCCAGATCTTCAGACACTGCAACGGGGGGTCTAGGTGAGTGTGATAAATAAGCATCTGTGCCATTCAGTATCTCTTGGCCAGCAGTAGCCGAGCCTGGGATACCGGGATAGAAAGTCAGGAGTTGCCTCCCAGCCAGAATAGGATTGTCTGAGCAAATGGCTCCCTTGATCCTGAACTGGAATAAGGTCAGCTAGTTTTCATGGCCATTTCATGGCGTTCCTCCTCTCCTGCAACAAAACCCAGTGGGGACTTAGGAGGAGGGTCTCCTCTCTGTTTCCAAAAGGAGACAGAAGTGAAGAACAAGAAGTGCTGATACAAATGCTGCTCAGCAGAATTGAATGGCACTAGTTTCCTTCCAAGCCTCAGGTAATTTCTAGAGGTAAATGGGCTCCTCAGACCCTTGGAGAAAGGAAGAAAGGCCACCTCTTCAGACGAACCCTAGATTTGGAAGGGTACCGTCTGCTTGGTGTGGAAACCCAGGTTGAGGCGTCCAGACAGTTGGCTGCCCAGCCTTTGCTGGACACACCCCTGAATGGGAGCCCACCTCCTCTCTGCCTTTGCTCGTGCCGTTGGAAGGTTTTTCTGATTTTCCATGGGTATCTGCCTTTCAGTCACTTGAATCCATTATTCCATGACCTGCACACTAAAGTAATGAAAAACAAAAAAGTCTTTGCTGGGGTTTGCCCAGCAAGAGATGGGCAGAGGATGGAAGTGACAGAGACCAAGAAGTAGTAAGGAAACACCCCTGATACAGAAGTCTTGGGATGCCAGTTTGCTTGCTTCTTACCTTGAGTGAACAGGAGATGTTACAGCTGTCCTGATCACTTCCTAGGGAGCAGTGACATTTTGGACAATTTAAGGAGCTGTTTGCCCAGGATGTGTTGTTAACCCTAGCTCTACAGGAAAAAGCAGGCCCTAAAGTACAGTGGGGGGATTGCACTCTGCATTTAAAACAGCTCTGGCAATGCAGGGTGTCCCAGAGGTGTCAGGTTGGGCTATCTGGCAAGGCTTCAGGCTATGTCAGTGAGGATCGTCTACCGACTTGCAGGCAGAAGTTCTTGGTACTTGCCTTGGCCATACGTTTCTTCTCTTCCATGGACTAAGCATGGTGCTGTTCTGATACAACACTTAGGAACAAGGTGTGTCAGCATGGAAAGAGATGTCTAGTGAGGTACTTCAGGGTTCTGTTTTGGGCCCTTCAACATTTTTATAAATGACTTAAATGAGGGGATAGAAGGGATGCTTGGCAAATTTGCAGACAACAGTTGCTAACACCATAGAAGACAGGTTATATTGGAACGTTGGGCCCTTTCCAACAAAATTGTTTAGTGGTAAGAAATGTAAAGTTCTGCATTTAGGAAAAACCAGATGCATGGGTACATCTGGCTAGCAGTAATACCTGTAAGAAGGGTCTAGCTGTCCTGGTAAAACATATATTTAGCATGAGCCAGCAGTGTACCACAGCTGCCAAAAGAGCCAGTGCGGCCTTGGGCAGCATCAACGGAAGTAGAATGTTGAAGGTCATGGAAAGTGATAGTTCCACCTTAGTTACGCTGGTCAGACCACACCTGGAACCCGGTGTCCAGTTTTGGTCAATATAATACAAGAAGGATGCTGAGGAACTGGAAGGGGTGCAGAGAAGATGGTGAGGGGCTCGAAGGCTAAATCCTATGGAACGGTGGAAGGAACTGGGCCTAAAGAAGAGAAGGCTGAGGGGACACATGATAGCAGACTTCCAATACTTGAAAGAATTCCCCAGGAAAGAGGGTGTGGATTTATTCTTCATGGTTCCCAAGAGTGGGACAAGAACCAAGCTTTGGGAGGGAGACCTGTCAAGCAGTAGAATAGCCTACCTTCCAAGTGGTGGTGGTCCATTGCTGGAGATTTTCAAGCAAATGTTGAACAGTCATTTGTCTGGGATGGTATCGGGATTCCTGCTCCAGACTAAAAGACTTCTAAGGTCACTTTGAACCTTATAAACATCCCTGGTATAATGGGAAGTATTTTCAGACAGAAATTGCAGCTGCCCAGGTTTACATATTATTTAAAAATGTGTGTATTTTGCATTGCAATCTTAAAAGAACAAAGCAGCTCACAAAGTGGTATCAATCCAAGCAGCTTCATGTAGGTTACAGCCCAGGGCAGAGGTGAGGCAAAGGAGGGCCCTGGGAACGCTGCTACCCCTGCCCAGCAGGACTGGCTGGGATTGCTGTCCTGGCATGGAGGACCATAAGCATAACAGACGTGGCCCCCCAGGCCTTCAGTGTCCTAGTGCAAACCAGGGAATGTGTCTGGCTGGTGCAGTGTGGCTCTCATGGGATGCCACCCTCTTGTATTCCTCTGAATCCATGGGAAGGATCCTCTGAGATCAAGCCATCCAGATCAGATTCCCAAATGCAGTTGAAGAGTGGGGCAGCTCTTTCTTCAGTGGTGATGGCCTATTGTTGGAGGAAACTTGGAAAATATGGTTTCAGACAGTTTGCTTCAACCTCCACTTCATATGTAAACAGCATATGAAGCAGCTCCCTGAAGTTCTGTTGTTTCATGAGCTGGTTGATGTGAACCCATTGCTTCTTGCTGCAGTAGCAGCAGCAGCTGGAGTGATGCCCAAGCAGATGTGTACCCCTGAATCAATTCCTTGAAAACTCTGATAACATCCTACTGAAAGGAGAGTCTTGCAGATTGGGGATTTATTTTAGACCAGGAACAGCTTGCTCGAGTGTCTTCAGCAGTCTTACTGACTTGGAAAAGAACTGAGCAGCTCTGGCATTTCTAGCAGAGGAGGGGTCAACATCTTCTCTTGAGGGAAGGTCTTCAGAACAAAAGGAGATGCTTTCCCCCTTCCAACTGCAAGGCTGGAATACATTGGAGAGTTCACTCGGGCAGGACTGGCAACCTAAGCTGCCTCAAGCATCAGGCCAGCAATGGGGAACGTTCTGGAGAGCAGGGCTGTTTTGGATCTTGGTCAGGCCCGTCAAGCACTGGAACTCTGGAGGGCCAGTTCTGCAATGGTTTGCGTAGGTCAGCCGTTGATGGAGCGTGAGGAGGACTGTGAGATGAAGGTATCTCAAGGCGGAGCGCTCTGGCCAGTTGGCCTCCCTTTGGAGGCGGGTTCCTGTGGCATCCCCTGTCAGCTGAGCATGAGGAACAGGGCATTTCAAAGCATTCTTGCAGTCCTGAGTCTGAACCCCTTACCTGTTCCTCCTAGTGCTGCCCTCCCTCAATTAGGTCTAGCATTCCAAAAATCTTGCTGCTCCATTTGGACAACCACACTGATAAAAATAATACCTCCAGTGACTGGTCCCATTTTAGACCACACATTTTAGGCTTGCTTCAGAAGCTCAGAAAAATGGGTTTTGTGGCCACAACTCTACCTAAGGGGATAAAAGGACTCTCTTCCCGTCATACTCATACCCTTGTGAGGGCCTGCAGCGCTTTCCCAACAGATACCTTTATGGCTGCTCATCCACCTGGCTCAGAGAGATGCCTTTACGCCGTGGGCTTTGCTTTCCACTGGTACTGGCAGAAGTGGAAGCGAAGATGCCTGGTGGAGCTTCAACTGAACGTGCCCTCTCTCTCTCACTGGATTCGCTGTGCTGCTTGCCTGCGGTGGGTTAAAGGGTGCAGAAACATTTGCCATAACCTTAGTGGTGACTCCTTTGAGGACCTTTCCAGGTCCAGGCAGAATGGGGTCAACATGAACATGCAGGGCCTGGTCTCAAGGGAGCTGGGCCGGGGACTTGCAGACTGACCTCTCTGGGCGAGTGTTCGTCTGACTTGCTTGGGGGTGGGCAGGCTCAGAATTCCCCTCTCCTCCAGCGTGGATCGGCCTGGGCGTGGAGAGTCGGTGGGCAGGAGCAGTGGACTGGCCACTCTGCTTTCACACTCTACGAGTCGTTTCTCTTTGGGGACGTGGAAGAAAGGCAGGGTTAACTTTGCGCCCCTTCCAGAGCGTTTGCTGCTTTTATGCATGAAGCAAATGCCGTCTTCAGCCAGTCTTGCAGCCCGCTTGTCTTTGGCAAGTAACCGGAGAGAATGGATGAGGCCCAGTCTCTTCTCTTGTGCAGACTAGAAATGCAGCGGTGGGGGGCTCGGGGGGGGGGTCTGCCTTTTGTGCCTCTGCCATTAAATTATGGCTACCTGTTTCAAGGAGCAACTTATCTTCACTGAATGTAAGCTCAGCATATCCTTGTGTTTTTCTTCTCGCAATTATTCTAATTTTTCCTTGTTAGTTTCTGTGATGCCATGGCCTTTTTCAGCATTGTTTACCCCTTGTGACACTGTGTGCATCTACAGGAAGACTATTCCCATCTCCCTTCTACCCAGCCATTCCTTCTACCATCCTGCTGTGGGAGATGCAGCGGGCTGCTCCAGTGCACCCTGGCAGGCTGCTTGAGCCAAGAAAAGGGGTGTGGCAGGGGCAGGGGCAGGCTGGTGTCTCTCCTCTGCAGAGGGTGGATGCCAGACGTCCTCCACCCACCAGATGGAGGCCTCAGTAGTCTTCTCAACGGCTCTCCCAGTGGGGGGCTGGGGGCTGGTAGAACTACATGAAGAGGGGAAAAGAGGCCACAGGCAGGAAAGGAGGGAAGCTGGGTGGACAAGCTTCCCCCAAGACTTTTGGAAAAACTTTAAAACTACAACACAAGTTTAAGCCTGCAGATGAGAATCCCACGGCTGATCTAAGAGTAGGGCAGGAACCACAGAGGCAAGAAGGGCACTGTTGCCCTTGGGTCTGGCTTGCTAGGCTGCTGCCAAGTGGGCATCTAGTTGGGCACTCAGGAACAGAGTACTGCAATGTAGAGATGTTTCTAGTTTAGGGTTGGTATATCTCTCTATTTCAGTGGTCCCTGTAAAAGGATCCTCAGTCATGGGCAGTCAGGTGGAAGGGAAAAGGCAAAAGGAAGCCTGGATGAAGAAATGAAAAACAAGCATCACATCATGTGGGTTGGAGCCCAGTCTGGATGTACCGACCACAACTGGGACCAACAACTCTGTCGCTAAGCAGCATGGTGGTAAAGTGAAACATCATATGACCGACTTATGATGTCAGTTTGTCAGTTCCAGTTGCAGTTGTTAAGCGAATCACCCATGGACATTAAGCATGTCATGTGACTGCGACTTGTGACTTCCTGCTGGCTTCACCACTGACTTTGCTTGTTGGAAGCCGGCTGTGAAGGTATCAAATGGCAACCACATGACTCTGGGATGCTGCAACTGTCATAAACGAGGTGAGGCAGGCCCCTTCTTTCCTGACCTTCTGGAAGGCCCTGAAGACCTGGTTTTGCCGTCTCGCCTGGGGTGGGAAAGGGAATAACCATTCTTGGGGATGGCTCGCACCCTAGAGTCCGTCCCACTAGCCTGGATTTTACATTTCTCTTGGATTTTATTTAATTATTGGGTTTTATTATAATTGTTTTATGTGATTTTAATGTTTATGTTTTATGGGGAATTTTATTGTAAACTGCCCAGAGTCCCTCTTCTGGGGGAGATGGGCGGTGGCTAAATATGAGTAATAAATAAATAAATAAAAATAAAATAAATGTGCGCCAGTTGCCAACAGTCTGAATCGTGATCACATGACTGCAGGGATGCTGTGACAGCTGCATCTTTGAGGACCAGTCATAAGTCTCCTTTTTCAACACTGTCGTAACTTCTAACAGTCACTAAACAAGTAGTTGGTAAGCGACGATTAACTGTAGTTAGAATGGGCCCACTGGCAACCCCTAATGAACTCTGGTCTCACTAACCTCAATGGATCTACTCTTCATTTTACTCCATACAAGGAATCCCCCTGCCCCGAACAGCATTTTATCACTTGGTATGTTTACAGGGGGCCTAGTTAAAACAAACCAACTCTCCTGCAAGGAGGTCAGAGTGCTGCCTGAGGATGGGTAGCCACCACCTGGAAAAGGTGTGTGTGGTGTGTGGTGCCAGTGATCTTCCAAGGAAGAGCAATGAACTGCCTTGCATCTGGGGCCGGGTCTTGAAGTGGGGGACCCAACCGAGCCTCACCTGCAGTGCTGCTGTCACTTATTTGGGTGTCCTTCTCCCCGGCTCCAGCCAGCCTGTTGGGGCAAAATGTTCTTAACTCTCCACAGTTCCTTCCGGCTTCTCTCCAGGGGTGCCCTCCTCACCCCCCAGCTGCCTCCCACCCTTTCTGCTTTGGACACTGGAGCCAGCATTTGGTAGGGGCCTTGGGCCTTCAGGGAGCTGCAGCCCCCCTCTCTCTGCCCCACACCTTGGCATTGGTCCTGGTGCAGAGACGGTTCCCCCACCCTCCTGGTTTTGAGATCAGGTTCACTAGAAGAACCTGGCTTGCGTTTCCTTGCTGTGACTAAGGCATGTTTTGAAGTTGATGCCTTCTCGTTCCTCACCTCCTTTTCACAGACAGTTTCTGCAAAACTACCCGGTAGGTTTTTGCAAAATGGACCATGCTGGTATCTGAACTTGATTCCATCTTCTGAAAAACTAGAAAAAAGTGAGTATACAGATTACAAAGTAGGGTTTTGGTGAACTTGGGAGAGAGCAATGAACCCCAGTTCTGCTGATGCTGCCGGGCATTTCGAAAACCACAGAACCAAGCATTTTCTGGGGTTTTCCACAGCAGCCTTACAACGGCCAACCGCATAGGCTGCAGTCCTGAGAGACTCAGTAGCAAAAAACAGCTTTTTGCTCCTCTATGCAGCTGCAGGAGGTTTGCCTTGGGCACAATGGAGACCAGTTCCAATCAAAGTGAATCTCTGCAGCTCAGAGTTGAGCCTCTGTGCAGTCCTTGGTGCTGTCTAAGCCTGGCAGTTTGCTTGCAGACCTTTCCTTACGTGACTCGGCCACATTGTCAGTGCGAGGGAGGGGGGGTGCCTGCCTGTTTCTATGCCCTGCTGTTGGCGTAGAGCAGCCCCCCACCCAGCTTGGCTGCCTGAGCATTTAGATTAGGGTGCAAGGATCTTTCTCCTTGTTGCCTCAGTTGCTATGGTACCCCAATTCATTTGTTTCAACGATTTAATGTCCAAGAAAGGCATTTCTTGGTTGCCTTTCTGTACTGGTCTACGACCGTAATAAATAAGGTGAATTGAATTGGTTGCCTTTCAAGTCTTAGGTACACTGTCTAAGAATGTAAAATTTGGCATAACTAATTTGTAAAATCTTAAATTGGTTTTAAGAACATTAAAGAACAAATCAGTTGAAATGATTCAAAAGGAATAATATACTTGACCAAGTGTGTGTGTGGATATACTGTATAAAGCAGCTGCATCCTGTCCTCGAACCTGTTTCCTGAGCAGGGCTCTTTCCCTCCCTCACAGCTAACCAACTGCTCTCATCCCAGGCAGCCTCCCACACCCCTTCAGGTGGACCCAGCCTGCCACCTGCCATGCTGTGCCCTGTCCTCTGTGGACACAGGGCAGATCTGGGCCTTCTGAGGGATGTCCCCCACCCTGGTCCTTGTGGGCTAGACATGCCCAGCTTCCTTGCGTTTCAGGCCAGGGAGTTGCCTTGGAGCCTTCCTCTGCACCTGTTGGGCTGGTTTGAACTCTTAAAACTGGTCAGAAAATTCAAGGCGAGACTATCAATACAGAACGAAATAGAACAATGCCTCGTAATTTGAAAACTGCTGCTGTTCAGGCAGCATACTGAAGCACATGGGAACTGGAGCTGCTGTGGAAACAGGCTCAGAAGATTCAATTAGTAGAGAGTCCTGTGGGAATTCTTAAAACCTTTTGATTTGTTGAGGTATTTAAAATTAGGATTTTTTTTTTAAATTTTCCAGATGGGTCAGTCAGTATGCCAGCACTGAGTGTACAGCAAATGGCAAGGCTGGCTGTGCTTGTCAGGAATTCTTGTTGAGTGTCTCCTTCTTGCAAAGTGCAGCAGGTGGGACTTGGAGGTGAGCACTCCCTGCAGAGAGAAGAGCTACCCCTCTCACTTTCCCATGATTGATTTTCCTGTTTTATAGCCTGTCCATCTCTGAAGACGGTGAGTGTGTCACTACAGCTCAAAATGATAAACACAACAGTAAAAAAAATCACAGTAAGGACCAAAAGTACTATGACATCAACCCTTCTCCCAAGATGAACCCTAGTAGAACTTTGCTTGGGTTCAAGGCCCAATAAAGTAATACTGTCTCTAAAGATCTAACACTACCAAGGATGGAGCTTTATGGACCTCTTAATATCTAGGAAGCTTTTAAAAACAGCACTATGTTTTTTGCAGAATGTATTTATCATCGTTTAATATTTGAAGGGATGTCCCAGGGAAGAGGGATCCAGGGTAAGAAAAAAACCAACGGGGTGGCCTTACAGAGGGAGATCCAAACTTGAACTATGGAGGAATTTCCTGACCGTGAGAGCCACTGTGCCACAGCCTGCCTCCTGGGGCCGTGGGTGCTTCATCGCTGGAGGTTTTCCAGCAAAGGTGGAACAGTCCTTCACCTGGGATGGTCTGAGGGTTCCTGCCCTGGGCAGGGGCTGGACCAGAAGACCCTGAGGTCCTTCCAGCCCTAGGATTCTGTAATTTTTTATACATGGATAATTTTCAGTCTTTTTTGTCAATAAAGGAGCTTGGGGCGTTTAGAGGTCAGTCCCACCTCAGCTGCAGTTAGCTAAGGGAGAGACACCAGGAAACCGGAGGTCAGCCCCGGGGCCAGGTGAGAGGCCCCCCCTCGGCCCATCTCTCCTCTGTCTTTTGCAGAGGGAGGGGTGTGCATGGGGTGGGGGTGGCACGCAGCATCAAACTTCGCCCACTGTGGGGATGTACCCCTCTGGACCCGCTGGGCAAAGGAAGGAGCCTCTGTTTTAGCTCAGGCAGGCAGCGTGATACCTTCATTCTCCTACCTTTATTCAAGTAAAAAAGGTCCTCCTGTTCCAGGTTTTTAGACAGTTCTGAGCTGTAATAGTTGAGTGTATAGCCTACACAAAAAAAGTTTGAGAATTTTACCTTGTTTTCTGAAAATTTAAATCATTTGCTAGTAGAGACCCTTTTTCCCAAGGCCTGCAAAAATATGCTAGACAATAGACCCTTTTATTAAAAAACAGGGTGTTGACCCAATAAGGCAAGTGAATAGGGGTGGATTATAAATGTGCATTTTACAAGACATTAACAGGATTACAGGAAGAGAAAGTAAAAGAAACCAGGAGTCTGAGAGTTCTAGTCCCGCCTTAGGCATGAAATCCAGCTGGGTGACCTTGGGCCAGTCGCTCTCAGCCCAACTCACCTCACAGGGTTGATGTTGTGAGGAAAAGGAGGAGGAGGAGGAGTATTAGGTATGTTCACTGCCTTGAGTTATTTATAAAAATAATAAAGGTGGGATAGAAAACAAACAAACAAATAAATAAAAAACAAGCAAAGGTCCTGTCCTCACTTGCACATTGACACAGCAAACTTACGTCCTGCCAACACCAATTTTCTCCCTCCCCCTCTCCCCCCACACCCGGCCTTGGTGCCCTTCAACTTGTCTCTTAGCCCAGAAGAGAGACCAGAGTAGCTGTTCTGGCATAAGGGTGTACCCAGGCAGACAGCAGCTGAACAGGTTTCCTCCTGTCTGGCTGGTGGCAGGAAAGAGAATTCAGCCAGCCTCAGAGTCATTGTTATATGAGAGGGGCGGTGTAGAAATATGATAAATAAATAAATAAATTTGCTCTGTCCCAAAGCAGCTCTTCAGGGTCCCTCAGGAACAAGGCTGGCAAACGGTCTGTCCTCTTAGCTTTCAAGTGGGACGGATTGTGAAGTCTCCTGGCCTTGTCTCTCCTCCTGCTGTGTGTCACTGTCCAGCATGGGACGTTCAGCAGGGGAAGAGGGGAGTTTTGATAGGTGACTAGACCCAGGGCCTTATCTGGTTGTGAATAATTCTTGCAAAGCAAGGCTGACTGAAAATTGAAGTAGGAAGTTGTTTTACATGCTTGCTGCATGCAGAACAGAAGAAAAATTTCAAGTGGTGTTGGATGTTCTGTGTCATGCACCCACAAAGGTTTGTGACAGGTGGTATCCCACCAGCTCTCCATTTCACCAGGTTTCTGTTATTCCCTCTTTATCTTGGGCAAATTGGGGTGCTTCTAGCACTGTACCACCACCTTCTGAAAGGACCACAGTGACTTTCTGCACTGGGTGGTAGATTGGAGTAGTCGGTCTCCTTCCAGCCCTTTCATTCTGGGAGTGATGAAATGCTGGCGTGAGCCTTTCCATACACTTTTTGTGCCAGAGAGGGACACAGAAAGCCTATGGACAGGCTCATGCTGACATGGTCATGTTTGTGGACATGGCCACCCATTGACCCATGTCCAACATGGGGTCTGTCACAATACCTGCTGTAGGCAATGCCTCTGTGGCATAATCCCCACCCCCCACCCCCAGTCAGACGCTGCCTTGCCCCTGTTGGCTTTCCCTCAGGTATCAGTTTAAAAGCTACTTTGCCACCCTTGGGAAAGTGGTCCCAATTTGGCTCTCTCCTGGGCCCAAGCCCCTTCCCACCTCACCCCCGCACCGAGGCCCCAGAGCACTGTCTGTTTGTCTGCCCACCCCACGGCCTGCTATGGATCCAGGTGGAGCCTGCTACGGATCCAACTCAGGGGAGACTGTCGAGACCGGATGAAGGACTAGGGAAGAGGCTGCAATTCGAGGGACAGAGAAGCATTTCCTGAGATTTACCCATGAACCGTGCTGCAGAATTCCTTATTTCTGTCTGGGGATGATGGAGGAATCCCAAGGCCTGAGATATGAAAATGTGTATATTATCATGGTTGTTCCGCATCTGCAGAGAAAGGAGGAGAGGAATTCATTATGAATACATACTTAATTCTCGGGCCTGAAGTTGCGGTCCTGTTTCCCCATTTTTATTACCATCAAGCTTCCTGGGAGGGGGAGCTCTGAATTTTTCCCAGGCCCCGCCTCGGACTTCTAAAGCAGGGAGGCGCATTGGCCTGGCTTTCAAAACCACAGGAGGCGTTTGAGAGAAACGAAAATGGGTTCTGAGAGGAGGACCCCCAGCTCCACTGGTCGTCTTGTCCTCAAGCTGGGCAAAACCCAGAGATGGGCACCCCTGTTAGACTGCAGAAGTCTCCGTGCAAGTGGTTCCTCTTTTCACTGTGACAGACTTTGCTTTTGTCTCTGCTTTTTTCGGTTCTTTTCAGCCCATTTCTTATGCCCCTTTCTTACACGGGTCCACGGGGTCTCGATCAGCGTGGCTGGGAATGAAACCTTTGCTGTAATTCAGGAACAGGAGCCGTGGCAAAGGATGGACAGTCACGGAGTGTCATGAGGCTGACACACAACTTATGTTCCCTCCCTGCCAAATCCAGCACATTCTTTTCCCACATTTCCCTCTGTGTAATGGGGCTCCTGCCTTCCATTCCAGTCATGTTCACTTGTTAGTGGCAGTTGCCTGTTTATATTCTCTGCGTCCCAAAAGAAGTGGTTGCCAAGAGGTGCTTGGAGTCAGTCCTGTGGGTTGGGCCAGATCTCATGAACTCACAATAGCTTGGGACAGTATGGTATATGTCCAGCCCAATAAAATTAGGGTTAAAAGCTTAGAGTTTAAAATCAATTTAAACAGCTAACCTAGATTAGATAACTGCCAATTAGCCAACTGAATGGTAATAGGCTATATAAACCATATAAATTTGACAAACAGATGGACAGACAGATGGACAGGCAGACAATGCTGCACTGAAACAATACTAAGGATAAGCCCATGACCAAAGTGAAAACGATGGTGCCGCTCTTCCCCTTGGCTCCACTCCCACTGCCTGGTGGGTCTGTGGTGTGGTGGAACCCTTCCTCCCTTTTGGGAAGACACGGTCAGGGACAACGTGGGCTCTCCTCCATCTAGTACTTCCCCAGTTCCCAAGGATTTTTCAAACTCACTCTGATAAAAAGAGGTCCCACAACCGTGTCTCTATCGACCTCCACCTTCAGTCCCTCACCATGTCCTGAGAGGACCATCCTTCTTGCCTGAAAGACTGAACCAAACTGGAGTAGCTCCGTTCCCAGTTTGCCCTTCCCCAGAGTAGCTGCTCGACCGAGCCTCTCCATGGCTGCTGGTCATAATGCAGCAGGATTGGGGTGGGGAGATGGCAAGCATCTGTCACCCTCAAGCTCCCACGTTTTCTGCTAAAATTCAGTGGTGTGGTTTTAAACTGTTGAAAAGCTGAAATATAATTATTATTATTTGACAAAAAGTCAATCTCTTTGTTTTAGCTGATATTTTTGAGGATTTTCTTTTTAAAGAAAATCCTCAAAAACATCAGCCAAAAACAAAGAGATTGACTTTTTGTCAAATAATAAAATTAAAAAAAAAAAGAATTATCTGGCCCCATTTACTTCAGATTCAAGATCTCCCCCCTTGACTCACGGTCTTGCCCCAAGTGTGGTTTTCAGTTGCCTACTGTTGCAGTTGCAAAGGATCATGGCTTGTGATCTTTGGGGTTGATCCAATGAGAGTACAGGGGGCTGGGGAAGTGGCCTGGTGGTGAGCTGAGGCTTTGGAGGATGCCATTCAAACAAGGGGTTCCCTTTGCAGCTGTACAGACGGTGACACTCAGTACACTCTGTGCCAGCCCTCCCTCCCTCAGCTCAACCACCTCACAAAGGGGCAGGAATGAAATGGGAGAAGCAAATGCCATGCATGTCATCCTGAATTCCTAGAGTAAAAGTAGAACTATCTAATCCATATTTTTATATTGACAAATCTGTCATACGATGGCTATTACTAACTTTGTGAATGACATACATTTTTTAAAAAGCATCTGTCAAGCAAACCATTAACTGACCAAGTATTTCCACACATTCACCAAGCAGTTCCGGAGATCATCCCAGGCCAAGCTGCGGAACATCAGCTTCAGATGGGCCCATCCCAGAAAGACGCCACAGTGCAAGAGAGTCAACTTGCAGCTCTGCAACCAGGAAGAAAGGGGTGGGGGTGTGGGAGTTGTTGCACACTGAGATACAGAAAGGTGCAACCCACCCAGACACCCAAAGACACCTCTGCCTAAGAGGGAATAATCTTCTTCCAGAAATACTCTGCGGCACCCCTGCAATTCAGCAGCCACACGCACAGACATCCCACCCCTCTGATGACAGGGGTGCCCACCCTTTTCTAAGCCTTATACTTCTGTTAAGAGTCCTTATACCTCCTAGTGACAGGACATGTTCATTAGACAGAAGGACCAGGGCAAACAGCCTGCACCCAAACTCTCATTTTGTTCTTTCTTTGCTCTCTTCCAAGGTTGCTGGGTTTCCCTCTTTAATTATTGTGCAACTGAAGTCAGTGGTTCCATCCATTAATCTACCTAAGTGTTGGCTTGTGATGATATATTCTAGACCCCACTTGCAAACCAAGTTTGTTCAGATTTGCTGTGCCCCCTTCAAATCCTCTGAAAGATCCTCCAACTTCTGTATTTGTGTTGGTGCTACTGAACCCCGTTCAATCTTCAGCCCCGCAGAAGGGCTTCTTCACTGGAAGCTTAATTTGTTTCTAGATGCAAGGACACATGGCTAAGCCTTTAGGACATGCCTCTGACCAGGGAAGGCCACTGGTCTGTCAGGGTCCGTTCTGTCTACACTGATGGTAGTCAGTGCTTCAGAAGGTGTCCTTCCCAGCCCAACCAGGAGATGCCAGCTGGGACTGGAGCTCTTTACCTTCAGCAGGTGAGCAGATACTCTTCCCCTGAGCTATTGCCCTTCCAATTATGCTGAAGAGATGGTCTTAGCCCCCCCTCTGCAGGCATCTAAACTTGCCATGGCAACTGTGCTCTCCCGATCTTTCAAATGCAGCAGCAGAGGGAGAAGGCTGTAGACTACTTCCTTCTTGAGGAGGGCCTTGTCGGTTTCTTTGGCTCTCATCACCAGCTGCCCAAACAATGAGATGGCAGTTGCACGGACATTGACTCTTTCCTGATGGGAGATACACAAAGCAAGAAACTTGTATGAAGTGTTCCTTGCCAGCCTTTCTTGTGATGGCAGCCCAGCTTTGAAGCTCTTAGGGATCCCAAACTAATTTTCACCTGACAGCAAAAGAGGAGAGAGATTTTAATGGATGACTTGGGAATGTTCAAGTTGTTTGGGGAAAAAAAGGAAAAAACCAGAAACATTCCTCAATCCAAAATATAGATCTAGAAAATTGCCCTTACCCATTTCAGACATCCTCCCCACTTCCAAGATGAGCATTCCAGAAATCCAAGCATTCTTGTTTCCTGAATTTGCTAGTCTCCAAGGGCTTGACACCCCTGGACTGATTTAGCAGGTGTTGTTAAGTTTTTATGGAAGCCCTAACCCCATTTCTTCAAAACTTACATCTTCAAAAAATGAGCGGACATTCAGAGCAAGATCAACACAGAGGAGCCCAATTCCCTGGCCATCCATCTCATAGAGTGTGGTCATTATGTCATTCAGCCCTTCCAGAACATCTTCTGCATGTCCACTGAAAATAGAGTTGATCATTGTTGGAAGCTGGTCTCGTAGGGACTTAACCTGAGCAGACAAGAGAGAGGACAAACACAGTTTTGAGAGGGAAGTTTGGTGGTGGTTCTCAAACAGGGAACTGCAGGTGAGAATGCAACCCCTGCCTATGGAGATGTCTTCCCTGCCTCTTCCTGCATTCTTCTTTGAAAAGAAACAGCATTTAAGAGGCTTTGCAAATGTTACCTCCTGCAGCTTCAGAAGTGTCCCTTCCAAATCTGACTTAGATCTCCCTCTACATGGCTTCTGCTGAACTTGGTACAATCACCTGCTAGCAAGGCTACACAAGACTGCTGCCTTATTCTTATGATAAGGCACGAGGGGTCTGTCCTCAGAGTTAGCGACTGTCACTGTGGGTGACTGGGTGCTAGCCCTGTTGAGTGAGCGGGACTGTAAAGACTTTGAGAGGAATTGGTGGTGGCCACTTTCCAGGGAGTAAACTCAGGGGAGGGAACAATCTGGCAGGGGGTTCAGTGGGAGAGTTTGCAGCAGTTGGACAAGGAGGGGGCAGATGCAGGCTGTAGCCCACCCTTGGCCACAGAAGCTCTCTGGGAGCCCTGAGCAGGTGATTCTCTCTTGGCCAAACTACCACACAGGGGCCACTCTGTATGCACCTTGATCTGTAGAAAAGGTAGGATATAAATCAGATCCCTCCCTCCCTCCCCTCCTCTCTAGCCAATAGATTCTTGGCTCACCTGAGAAGGGAACAAGATAAATAAATGCTTCTATTGTAGGCATCCATGCCAGTAAGGTAATGCTCAAGATCCTGCAAGGTAGACTTCAGCAATTCACAGAGCGAGAATTGTCAGATGTACAAGCTGGGTTTAGAAAAGGCAGAGGAACTAGGGACCAAATTGCCAATATCCACTGGATAATGGAAAAAGCCAGGGAGTTTCAGAAAAGCATCTATTTCTGTTTTATTGACTATTCTAAAGCCTTTGACTGTGTGGACCATAACAAATTGTGGCAAGTTCTTAGCGGTATGGGGATACCAAGTCATCTTGTCTGCCTCCTGAAGAATCTGTATAAAGACCAAGTAGCAACAGTAAGAACAGACCTTGGAACAACAGACTGGTTTAAGATTGGGAACGGAGTACGGCAGGGCTGTATCCTCTCACCCTACCTATTCAACTTGTGCACAGAACACATCCTGCAACATGCTGGGCTTGAGGAATCCAAGGCTGGAGTTAAAATCGCTGGAGGAAACATTAACAATCTCAGATATGCAGATGATACCACTTTGATGGCTGAAAGCGAAGAGGAACTGAGGAGCCTTATGAGGAAGGTGAAAGAAGAAAGTGCAAAAGCTGGCTTGCAGCTAAACCTCAAAAAAACCAAGATTATGGCAACCAGCTTGATTGATAACTGGCAAATAGAGGGAGAAAACGTAGAGGCAGTGAAAGACTTTGTATTCCTAGGTGCGAAGATTACTGCAGATGCTGACTGCAGTCAGGAAATCAGAAGACGTTTAATCCTTGGAAGAAGAGCAATGACAAATCTGGATAAAATAGTTAAGAGCAGAGACACTGACAACAAAGGTCCGCATAGTTAAAGCAATGGTGTTCCCCATAGTAACACATGGCTGCGAGAGGTGGACCATAAGGAAGGCTGAGAGAAGGAAGATCGATGCTTTTGAACTGTGGTGTTGGAGGAAAATTCTGAGAGTGCCTTGGACTGCCAGAAGATCAAACCAGTCCATCCTCCAGGAAATAAAGCCAGACTGCTCACTTGAGGGAATGATATTAAAGGCAAAACTAAAATACTTTGGCCACATCATGAGAAGACAGGACACCCTGGAGAAGATGCTGATGCTGGGGAGAGTGGAAGGGAAAAGGAAGAGGGGCCGACCAAGGGCAAGATAGATAGATGATATTCTAGAGGTGACGGACTCGTCCCTGGGGGAGCTGGGGGTGTTGACGACCGACAGGAAGCTCTGGCGTGGGCTGGTCCATGAAGTCACGAAGAGTCGGAAGTGACTGAACGAATAAACAACAACAACAATTGTAGGCGTCTGTTCCTTACCACGATAGCACAAAATGGATGAAATGTGCTCTATGACACTGCAGGCCAGTCCGCAAGGGGTGAGGTTTGCATTAGGACCTTTTGCTGTCTCCCCCCCCCTTCTACTGCTGTCAGACATGAATGTGGTCAAAGCTTTCCAGAGACATGAGCAACATGGCTAGGAAATAAACCTCTGTTGTAATACAGGAATAGTACCAATCGAAGCGAAATATACAGGAATAGTAGCCTGCACAAAGAGATGAATTTATTTGTTTAATGTGTTTG
Source organism: Candoia aspera (assembly GCF_035149785.1). Classification (NCBI taxonomy): domain Eukaryota; kingdom Metazoa; phylum Chordata; class Lepidosauria; order Squamata; family Candoiidae; genus Candoia; species Candoia aspera. The sequence goes on from NC_086160.1 coordinate 78,655,199, forward strand.
ATGGACCCTTCCAAGTCCTGTGAACCACCTTGACCATTGGGAAGATTACTGAAAGGATCACGTGGATCCATCACGCCCACATGAAGCCTGCTGTTTTTGATTCCAGTCCAGGCAAACATGCAGGATCTCTACTCAAGCTGAAGAGAGTTCCTGGTACAGATAACTGGGCCTTAGCCTACTTGTTTGGGTAATACTGGCAGTTTGCCCATTAGAAATGAACTTTATTAACTTTTGTCAAATGGAACTATTTGCTTGCATTGTAGTTGTTTATCTTATGTGTTCGTAATTTGTGGATTTTGTTGTACTTTTGGATGTTGTTGCTTTCAGTATCTAGGTAATTTACCTATTGTATGTTCTAGCTTTTTAATATTTGCAAACCTCATGCTGCTAAACTCACTATGCATATAGAGATTGAGGAAATTAACCAGATAAGTATAAATTAAAGATGAGCCTTTAAAAGATGTTTCTTTAAAGGCTTAAAGGGGGAAGTGTTGGAAAGTAATTATTAGAAAGCTAAACTAATGCCATTTTAGAAGGGAAGTTAATGCTTTGCCATTATACAGAAGCAAGAGAGTAAAATAAGGATAAAAATAGGCAGATAAGAAAGGAATGAGGAGAAACCATTAGGCTGCAGCAACAGAGATAAGACATGTCAATTAGAACAGTGAGAAATCAGGCTATGCCTTATTAGGAAACTAAAACTTGAGGATTTTAGAATTAAGACGCACAAACTGGTTCTTTATCCCTGACTATAAAAGGGTGTTGCACCCCTTGCACTGTGCCTGGGCCACACTCAATGCTCTTGTCTTGTGTGCTAATAGATTTCTGAACTCTGATTTATGGTGTCTGGTGTTTGACCTGAGCAGGGAGTGAATCACCGAGAAGACATTTATTGTAACAGCTCTTACCTTCCCTTGTTCGAAAACAAAACTGTTGAGCCCTTTCACACAGAGATCTTGGACCACAGGATTGTGAGCCACCAAGCCCTCCTCCAGATGGTCCTTCAGGCTGAATCTGTTCATCATCTTGATGGCAGATGGACTTTTGAGAAACTGAAGAGGCAAAATGCAACAGAGATCAGCCTGCGACCTTTTTAAATTTATTAGCAAACAATTGTGCATGGGACAGAAAGGCATGAACAGGCTTATGGGAGGACACGTCTCTGTGTGTGTGCACGTGCATGTATGTGCTTGCAGCAAACTTGAAAATAGGGCCGCTTGAACCAGCTCCGCTGGAGGCAGCATCTTCCACAAAGCCCAGCCTTGCCTGGTGACTTTCAGGTGAGGGACAACCTCCAAGGCAAGAGTAGAGTCCTCACCTCAATCACGAGTGCCAAGGCCGTCATCTTCTTCAGCTCGTCCTCCTCACTGCTGAGAATGAGAGCAGCCTCCCCAAAGACTCCTGGGATTTGGGCACTGTTGCACTCCGTCATGGCCCTGCAGAACGAGCAGCAGAGCCAAAGTGATGCTGATCTCATCGCCAAACAGGCTGAGAGCAGTGCTTAAGCAGGTGCAGAGGGCTGCGGGGGACAGCCAGGGTAGCTGCCCAGCCGCTCCCCCAGGTGCTGGCCCCGGAGGGCTTTGCTTAGTCGCTTCTCCCTTGGTAAGACAGTGAGGAGAGAGGGACGCTGCCCTTCTGCCCTCACTTCCTAGTTGCCCTGTTGTTGCAGGGGAGCCAGGAGGGGCCCAAGGAGAGCCTCATGTGCCATGCCCCCCGCACCCGATGGCTTCCGGTAGGAAGAAGGATGGGAAAGGGGTGCTGTCCAAAGGCTCATTTTCAGCTCACTTTCTCACTCCCTAAAATTGGGCTGATTAAAAGAGATAACTTGCCCCACCCTAGCCCAAAGGGAACTGTTCAACAGGGAAAAGAATGCTCCCCACCCTCCCGGAGAAGAGATCTGGCTCAAGAGTCTTGCCCAGAGATTGTGCCTAGGAAGAGAGGGAGGGCCACTGCCATGTTGCCATCTCTCACCACTGGCATTGCTGTGAAGGAGCTGGATGGAGAAAAGGAAGCAGCAGGGGAGGGGTGGGAAGGGCAGATGGCAGCAGCGCAGTGCTGAGCCATTGTGTGTGTGTGTGTGGGAGACTTATGGCCAGGCCTCTTACCGTGCCAGCAGACGTGTGCCCTGTAAAAAGTGCTCGGGGGTGCTGAGCACCACCCATCCTTGCTGGAACTCAATGCAGGCATAGACTGCCCAGTCCCCAGCGACAGAGAACAGATTCTTCACAATCTCCACCGACATGCTATAAATGGAAAGGAGAATCACTTATGTTGTCCCCCTCTTGCGCTGTGCCCCGTCCTTTCTGAGGCCAAAGTGGACCTTGGGCCACCCCTTTTCGGAAGGAGTATGTTCCACCCCAGGACTAGGGCTCAGTCTGGGAGGGGGGTTCCTCTGTTGCCATCAATGTGGGGGCTGCTGGGAAGTGGGTAGTGCCACCTGGGCCTGCATCACCAGGAGGGGTGGGCCAAAAGCAGGGCCTCCCACCTCTCTGCTCCAGCCTCACCCCACGTCTTTTGCCCCTTTGCGGCGTTCCATTTGCCTATGAGTCAGCGCAGCCAGACCCACTGCAGAAAGCCCATGGCTGGGGCCGATCTTGGAATGGCCAGACGGACCTCCCTGCTGGGGAGGTGGGGGGTATCACTTAGTAGAGGGCTGCTGAGAAGCGGCTTTCATTGTGCAAAGAGAATGGTGTGCAGGCCCAGACCTTCTGGTGGTCCCTTCAGTGAGTCAGGCTGGTTGGGCCTTCCTGCAGCCTCGAGGGGGCTCGGGAGGGCTTCCTTTGGTTTCCTCTTGTGCTGCCATCGACCACCCCCCCCGCCCAACTCCCGCCTGCTGGCCTCTTTAACCAATGTCCTGAACTGGCAATCGGATTCCCTTCAGACGCAGCCAAGCTCTGGAAAAGGGGCGGCACTAGGGAAGGTCGGATGGCGGGGAGGGATAGGCATCAGTTGCTGTCCGCGATTCTCTACCTCTGAGGCCTTTCTGAAAGGGGATCTGATGGCCCATCCTGCCTGGCAGGGTTGCGAGTGCAGACATTTTGGCTGGCAGGGCAAGGCTCGGCTTCCTCAGTCGCTCGCCCTTTCTTCGGACCAGCCTGGCAAAGCTGCGGCCCGTGGTGCCCTCCCCAGCCCCAGCACGGCCATGCTTTAGCCCTCCTTAGCTGCCCAGGGTGTTCATGCACCTTTTTAGACAAGAAGCTGCTAAAAAGCCTAACATTTGGCTTTTAATTGTATTTATTTATTTATCAGATTTGTCACCGCTCATCTCCTCCAACCGGAGGGACTCTAGGCAGTTTACAATATAGAATAAATATACAATAAAAATTTAAATAAATATACAATAATATTCTAATAAAATCCCATTAAAACTAAAACAATTTCTTAACTACCCCAGCTCATAAAATCCAGATGGCTATAATCTCTTCAATCATTATGTAGGAGGGGCACTTTAAGGCACCAGCCAACCCAAAGTATGTCGATTCTCCTCCCTGCCCCAAGCCCGGTGGCAGAGCCAGGTCTTCAACTTCCTCCGGAAGGCTAGGAGCAATGGGGCTAATCTCACCTCCGGGGGCAAGAAGTTCCAAAGGGCGGGCGCTACTGCCAAGAAGGCCCGCCTCCTGGACCCCGCCAGAGGGAATTCTCTTATTGACAGGGTCCGCAGCATGCCCTCTCTGCATGAGCGGGTGGGACGGGCTGATGATACGGGGAAGAGGCGGTCCCTCAGGTAACCCAGTCCCATGCCATGTAGGGCTTTAAAGGTGACAACCAACACCTTGAATTGGACCTGGAAGCAAACTGGTATCCAATGCAGCTCACGTAGCAAAGGTGTTATGTGCGCCCTCCTAGGGGCGCCAAAAATAGCCCGTGCGGCCGCATTCTGGACCAGCTGAAGCTTCTGGATACTCTTCAAGGGTAGCCCCATGTAGAGTGCATTGCAGTAGTCTATATGGGAGATAACAAGGGCATGAGTGACCCTCCGAAGGGCTTCCCGATCCAGGAAAGGGCGCAACTGGTGCACAACACGAAGCTGTGCAAAGTCCCTTCTGGCCACGGCTGCCACCTGCTCTTCGAGCAGGAGCCGTGAGTCCATGAGGACCCCCAGATTACGCACCGGGTCTGTCTGGGGCAGTGCAACCCCATCCAGAACTAAAGATGACAAAGTCCTGGATACTGAGGAACCCTTAACCCACAGCCACTCTGTCTTACCAGGGTTCAGCTGAAGCCTGTTGTTCCCCATCCAGACCCCTACAGCCCCCAGGCACCAAGAGAGGGCAATCACAGCATCACTTACCTCCCCCGGGATGGAGATATACAATTGAGTATCGTCGGCATACTGATGATACCTCATCCCGTGGTGATGGATGATCTCACCCAGCGGTTTCATGTAGATGTTAAATAGGAGAGGAGAGAGAACCGAACCCTGCGGCACCCCACAAAGGAGAGGTCGAGGGTTGGATCTCTCCCCCCCTATCACCACCGACTGGGACCAGCCCTGGAGGAAGGAGGTGAACCTGCGCAAAACTATGCCGCCCACCTCCAACTCCCTGAGCCGACCCAAAAGGTTACCATGGTTGATGGTATCGAAAGCCACTGAGAGGTCAAGAAGAGCGAGGATGGATGCGCTACCCCCATCCCGCTCCCGCCAGAGATCATCCATAAGTGCGACCAATGCACTTAATTGTTAGTTGGTTTTAGTACTGATGATATTAATAATTTCCATCTGTAGTTTTAACTTTTTATATTCTGTTTTTGTTTTTCATTCTGGTAGCCATCAGCCCACCACAGCAAAAAGGTGGGGAAAACCCCACATAAATCACTTCATTAAAAGATGCCACGGCGGGCTGTCCGAGGCGCAGCGGGGCGCCGAGCTACAAGCCCGAGTGGACCCCGCCGAGGCCGGTCCTTCTAGGCCGATGAGGGCGCGCTTGAAATGCTCGGCCCCCTTCTGGCCAGGCGGTGGAAGGACATGGAAGGGGGGCGTGGCCGCAAGGGGCCTGGCTGCGGGCAAGGGGCCTGACTGCAGGAGCGCGTGGGGAGGAAGGGAAAGGGAGATGGGCAGCTACCTTCCTTTGCCAGCAGGGGGCGCTGCAGGGTTCTCCCGGGGACGGGGACGAGACCGGGGCTCGGAACTCTCCTGCTCAGCAGGCCCGCAGCCGGGGTCTGTCACCCGGGGCAGATGTGGATTCCGCGCCCATTTTGGCGCCCCCTCCCCAGCGCGGCTCCCGGGGCACATACCCCGCTTGCTGCCCCTAGTTGCGACCCTGCTGCTCAGCGACCTCTTCGCGACGTTTCAGGCCCCCAAACATTTATTCTATGAAAATCATCATCATCATCGCCATCGCCACGACAACTCAAGGCTGCTCTCGCTGGCTGGCGGCTGACCATCCGACCCTGGGTAATACTGTCTCGCCACTACCCCTCACCTTCAGGAGTACGGACTGGCGCAGAGCTGTACAGAGGCCCCAAAGGAATAATTGACTCCAATTGACCTTCCATCTTTTACGGACCACCCATTGACCCCCGCCCCCGCAGCCATTTATCAATATTGGCCACTTTGGGGAACCCTGGACTAGGCCCAGCAGAGAAGCCGCTGGGGGGTGGGGGGTGGGTGGGAGGTAGTGTGCTGTCCTGAGGCAGAGGGGTCAAGTGGGGTGGCTGGGGGGGGCACCTCCCCTTGCAGACCCTGCACTGTGCGGGGGGGGGGGCGAGTTAGGGGGCATCTGGGCAGAGAGGGCGCAACCCTCCAGTGTGCCGGTTTGGTACCTCTGGAAGCTGAGCGCTGTGGGATTTTCCCTCAGGATGACCTCCTGCCTGGCTTTTAAGTTCTCTGGCAAGTTCAGCTGCATCACGTAAAGGACCTGCTTCAGCAGAGGGATGAAGAGCTGAAGATGCATCTCTGCCAGGGCTGCCCGATATGCTGGGATGCGGAAGGTCTCATAGATGACGTTCATTGCCTGGTGGAGAGAAATCAGGGGACGCGGCCCTCAGTGGAGTGGCTCCCTTTTATTCTTGCTGACTGCAGAGGGAAGAGTGAATGGCCTCGAGGGACAGGAGGAAGAGCTGCTACCAGGAGAAGAGGGGCTTGAGCCCAGGCCAAGAAACTGACTTGAGGAAATGTCTCCGACAGCCCCCTCCCTGGTTCACTCAAAGGTAAAGTGAGAGGAGGGTGGGGGGAAGCTCCTTTGAACTTGCAAGATTCTGTTACTGAAGCTGTTCCAATAAGAGGAGTCCTGATCTGCATAGCCTTGGTTTCTTAGTCTGGTCTTCCTTGTTGGTTGACACTGACCTTAAAGTCACCATACTTAGAATTAGGATTCAGAGGAGTTTTTTGGAGGAAGTTGCTGATTTACTTGGACAGTAAGTGGTTCTCTGTTGAAGACGGAAGGGGTCATCCTTGACGTACAGGTAGTCTTTGCTTAATGACTGCCCTGTTTAGCAACCATTCAAAGTTATAATGGCACTGAAAAAGTAACTTTACAACCAGTCCTCACACTTACGACTATCGCAGCATCCCCACGGTCATGTGATCAACATTTGGGCGCTTCATAACCGGCTTCCGACAAGCAAAGTTAGTGGAGAAGCCAGCAGTAAAATTGTAAGTCACATGATGTCTCGCTTAACAACTGAATGGGAAGTGACGCCGTAAGTCCGTCGTCCCATTTTGCTTAGCAACCGCATTGCTTAGAGATGGAGTTGCTGGTCCTAATTGTGGTCGCTAAGCCAGGACTACCTGTATTTGGGGTGCTAACATGCTTTAGCACTAAAGTTTGGTCCCGGGACTGGTTTGGTATCATTGGTTCTTAACTTCACTTGAGCCTGGGAAACAGCTCCTGCCATATCTTAGTGTCTTTGGGGCCCCTGACTAACCCTGCTTTTAATTTTCTTTATAGCTGCAGCTATACTACACACAGTTCTTTTATTGAATGAAACAGCAGGAAGAAAAAATATTGCTATAAACGGGGATGGAAATATATATACTCTTGAAGTCAAGGGCAAATTAGTTTGTTAACATTAGTAGCTTAGACTGACTATAGAGAGCCAGTTTGGTGTTGTGGTTAAGGCATCAGGCTAGAAACTGGGAGTTCTAGTCCTACCTTTGGCACAAAGCCAGCTGGGTGACCTTGGGCCAGTCACTCTCCCTCAGCCCTAGGAACGAGGCAATGGCAAACCACTTCTGAAAAACCTTGCCAAGAAAACTGCAGGGACTTGTCCAGGCAGTCTCCGAGAATCAGACAAGATTGAACGGATTAAAAAAAAAGACTGAGTATACATTGCAGTTATTTCAGAAGTTTTTGCATTAAGTTGCGGGAGAAATCAGTTTCAGTCAATTTCTTTGTGTTGATTATTTTAAGGATTTTTCTGGACTAGACTTTTGCCTCCCTAATTCACAACGGTGGCAATTTAATCAATTTAAGCATGTTTTAATGGCTCAATACACATTGGATCCTCTGTCTGCTCCTAAGAAACCTGAGGTGCTTTCATTTTTTTATAGAGCTGATATCTGAAACCAAACCCACATTGTATTTGTAAAAATATGTTTTTAAAGTTGATATTAATGACATGGATTAAACAATTGGAACACCCAATAATGGAACATTGATGGTTGCAGGTCATAAAAAATGTCACCCTTGTTTCAGTGGATTTAAGGTAATAAAAATATTTTATTTCAAGTCTACTGGGTATCCCAAAGAATGTATCTGAAAGGATGGATGTCAAATTTCCTTTGTTGGTAATGTAAAAAATATGAAAGATTTGGCCTTGTGAATTACATTTTTTTGGAATAAGAGATGCCTACAGTGCCACTGAACGAGTCTGGCCAAGCACTGATACGAGCCTGTATTAAGGGCTCAGATGGACTTGGAATTATAATTTTAAATGCCTATAAAGAGCTTTGAATTAATTAGAATAAATTTTCCCCTGGGAAAATGGTTTGTTTTGAGGATTTTTTTAATGATAAGGGGACTTTGAAGGTTGGACACTAGAGGGAGCTAGAGAATAAAGGATAAAATGGAGCAGAAATTTATAATACAAACCTGGGAATATCTGTTTGCCAGCTCTTTAAAAAATAAATTGCTAGACAAAATTGACAGAGCATGTTATAATGGAATTACAGAACAAGAACAAGTTGCAGCAGATGATTTTGAAATTATTTTGAAGGAGGACTTAAATGTAACAAGTAATGAGAAAAATACGGAGAAAGATATGGGCACACAAATGGATCCGATGGATGATGTATTTCCAAAAGGAGATGTACATATATTGAATCAAGAAATTGACTTGGATAATTTTTTTACTGGATATATAGAAGAGTTCTGCTAAGGTTTTGAAGGACTTTATTAGAGATGACAAATAAAAGGACAACTTCTACTTACTGGGTATACAAAAGAAACCTGCTGAAGTTCTGAAAGAGTTTTGGCTTGAAACACAGATGAACAGAATGTATTTTAAGATACTTTTAAAAAAAATCATGGAAGGAATACAAGGTTGGCTTATCTGAACATGGTTAAAGGAGAAAAAGAGCTACATCTAGTTACCCTTATTGGACTTTTGCTGACAAGGAATGGCTGACAGAGCATTTGGATTTTGCTTTTTTTTTATTCCATAGATGAGATACGGGGTGAAGAGAGATTATGTTTTATTTAGAGATGGTGATAAGCTACTAAAATTGTTTTTATTTGCTGGGATGAAAGGGGAAGTTACTTCTTTCTTTTTTCTATTTTTCTTTTTTCACATTATTTTCTTCTCTTTTGTATTTTTCCATATTGGCTTTTATTCTTTTCATTTATAATTCTCAATAACATTATTTGAAAAAAATTGACACAATAAGTTCTCCTTTGGCATAAATGTCATGACATTTTGTGGCAATAATTAATTATCATTTATTTTCTTTAATGCAGATTTAGAAACTTTTAAGTATTTTTTGATATTGGATGGATATCTGATATGCATACATAGTTTCCCCCCTTTCTTCTTTTTGCTGTTTCTTTGTTTGAGTTATAAGTTTTTTTTCTTTTTTTCTAGATCTGTGCATTGCTTTTTGTAAAATTTGTTCAGATAAAGAACCTTTAATTAAAAAGAAACTTTAATTAATAAGGTGTTCAGAAAGGGGAGGGCAGTGAGCCCAGAGGGTTTATCTGTCCACCCCTTTGCTTAACTTGCCATCCACCTGCAAGTCGGGACCCCGCATGAGATTGGCGCTGGCAACGCTAGAGGCCAGGATCCCAAGAGCAGACCGGGCTGTCATCCAAACGGGGTGCACATGCCCTCTACATGGAAGAAACTTTGAAACGTTTGTTCACGTTAAAAGAAACGTGCCCTGGGAGAAACTTTGATATAGACCAGCCTTTCTCAACCTTCTGACCCTGGAGGAACCCTTGAGGTATTTTTCAAGCCTCAGGGAACCCCTGCAACTTCTGGCTCAAATATAGGCCAGGTTGCAAAATTATTATATTTGTTTCATGTGTAGGCCTGCAAATATGCAGTAACAGCATTATTAAACTAAAAATAAAGAACGAAACTTACCTCTTTAATGTGAAGTTGCCTGAATTTGAAATAACCTTTTAAATAAATCATGATCCTCCAGTGACCTCTTGTGGAACCCTAGGGTGCCACGGAAGCGTGGTTGAGAAACCCAGATCTAAACAATATGCAGGAAGGCTACAGATTGGAGCAAGGACAGCAAATTTTCTGCTGACTCAGGGAAGGGATAGCCCTTTAATGGAGCTATGAGGAAAAGCCTTGAGGACAACCACTGGTGTTCTTTTCCTAAATCCTGGAGCATCCCCTCTATATGACTATCTAAGCGATATGGAAGGGGCACCGTAAGCAATATAAAATGCCCTGAGTGACTCACTGGCCAGGAAGGACATTTATTTATTATATTTTTATGGATGAGGTTTGGTTACCAAATCAATTGAGATGGATTCTAGACAGGGTACAGAACAGAGGCTAATGGTAAAATGTAAGATGGTAATTAAAAAATACAACAAAAGAACAATTATTGCCTTTCCTCCATGAGAAAAGGAAACCTGCTTTTGAGTTTTTTCTTTCTAATCAGGGAAGAGAAGCCTCCAGCAGGCCACAAAATGCAGCTCAGAAGAGGGATGTGGCCAGTCCCGTGGACCAGGGCCAGTGGCACTGTGGGACGTCACCTACCGCCAGAGATGTGGCTGTGCTGTCTTCTCTGTCCTCAGAAGTGCCCTTCACCTGCAGATTCTTCAGTAAGAGGTGCAGGATTTGCACAGCCACCTTGGGGCTGGAAGCCATGGCTGTCCAGAGTTCACTGGCCTGTCTGGGAAATCAACATAAGCCTGAAAGTCACAAATGGGAGCGGTACTTGGGGGGGAGAATCAGCCTGTAAGGGTGATTAGTGGTCCTACCTGTTGAGGGGTATGGAAAATGCTAGGCAGCTCTGCATCACTTTCTCCAGGTGATACGGGATCATCAAGGTTAGAGCCCTTAGCACCACTTTCCGGGTCCAGTAGGAAGCGTGGCGTAGCTGCAAGCACATGTAGATGCCGCCAACAACATCTCTGATCTGCATCAAACAGGAGAAACACTGAGTTGAGTTGTCACCTGCAAAAGGGGGGACAGTTTATAGATCCATGTATTGATTGCAAGGTCTAGAACATTCCGCCTCCCTGGGCTTGGGAAGGCTGCACGAGCCGTCTAACCAACTTCTGCTTTCTTTTTATGGCCAGATTATTTGAGGAGGAACGTTGTTTCACGCCATGCTGGACTATAGGCTTACTGCGATTCTTTAATAGCTATCAGTTGGCCATGAAGCCATTTACAGTATATCCTGCTCTACTTCAGAAGGCCCTGGGGGGTTTACAGTAATTGCAAAGAAGATAAAAACAAGTGTAATGAAAATAGTCAACAGAATCCAGAACCATGAAAATCAAGTATCAAGGCTGTATCAGCTCATCAGCTCTTCCAGGTAGAGCAGGTGAGGAAGCAGAGACTACAAGCAATACCAGCATCTACTTTATTGAGATAAGGGCTCATAACAGAATCTTGAAAGGCTGACAGGGTTTCTCCTCCCCTCCCTCTTATACCCAAGAGGGTCAAGGGGGGCCCACCTTAAGTCTCTTCCTTGCTGTCTCCCATCAGTTTAGCAAGTAAATGAAGGACAAGCTCCTTCTGTACCATAGGATGTGAGAATGTGTTTCCCAGGGTCTGAATTGTAACACTCAGTTACAATTGAGTGGAGCCCAATATTGGTCAGACTAGGACAGAGAAGGGAAGCCAATGTCACCACAGACAAAAAGACAAGGAGTTCTCCTGACAGACCCATTTGTTCACCCAGGGTGAACAGGGTGAGATCAGACATGCTTAGAGTCATTCATGAGTGGGGTGGCCTCTAACCTCAGAGCGAGCAACCAAGAAATAAATACTGTAAATAAAATTGCTGCATTTTAAGTAGCAGGAAAAATGTGAGGGAGGGGATGGACAGTGCAGCTAAAAACACTCACCCTTTCCACCTTCATGGCATGGTTCTGCAGAACTGCACCGAGGACCTCTTCTGCTGCCTTCAGTACTTCTGGGCTGGACCCTCTCAAATAGTCCAGGACAGAGAGCAGGAGGTTGGTCAACTGAGCTGAGAAGAGCTGGTCACTGCAATGCTGCAAAGAGGAGCACAAGATTTGGCAGGCATTCATCACATCCTTGGGAGAAGACAGGGCCAGAATGCTCTCAGGCAGCTCTGAACCCTTCCTGGAGAGTTTCTACAGTGAAAGATACAGAAGACCAAGCAGGAGAGGAGAGGAAGAGCCTTTTGGCTGGATGAGACATGGAATGGGTTCTCCTGACAGCGCTGACAAGATGGAGTGGCTGTGGGTCCTTGGGTCTTCCAGTATTGGGAGTTGACAACTCTAATTTAGGATGGGATTCACTTTTCCACCCCAAACTGGTGTGCAGGTTCGGGGTACTCCTGGACTCTCAGCTCCTGCTTGAGGAGGTGGTCATCTGTGGTCAAGATTTGTCTGGTGCACCAGTTGTGACCTTTCCTGGACAGGGTCACCCTCCTCTCAGTCACTGGTGCCTTAATTTTTGGAGTATTATAGTTCACTGGATATGTATCACCCAATAGGGTAGATGTCATGATCACCGTTGCAATGCTTGTGACATCGCAACGGCTCGCATGACAATACAAGGAAATGGGTCCCTGACGGATTAGGCAAAGGCAACTAAGAAACACAAAGAACCAGCAACAGGTGCGAAGAAATTAAGTAACGACCGGGACCAGCAGACCGGGAAACAAAAGTTACAAAGTAGCCAACGGGTAATTGACTAACAACAGGAGAGGCACGCCTGGGCTTTCGAAGAATTAAGAGCCTGATTGCCCGGCAATGGATCGTTACCGCACAGGAAGGCGATCGAGGCGATGCCCGGGGCACAAGGGGGATGCATGACCTCTCACCCAGCAGGGACGAAACCGTTGGGACTCGTGGGATGCACCTGGGATGATGTGGGGTGGAGCGCTGACCGGTGCGGGCTATTTAAATCCCGCTCCGGCGCGCTCCCCTCACTCTCAGCTTTCTAAAGGCATGCATTCTATTCCCAAATAAAACCTGAACCTAAGCCTACCCTAGCGTCTGTGCTTTCATTTGGGTCTCAGGCAGAGCCTGACAAAAAGCTGAGAGTCACAAAAAACGAACCTCACCAGTCTCCACCGGGAAAAATTTTTTTCTGCGGGAGAAAACCTTAGGCGATGATGGAACCGGGGATGGCCATGGAGTCGGTGCTTCACACCGGAGGCACGAAGGACGCAATGCAAGAGGGGGAGACGACCCAACAACTACTGGAGTCGGCGCACCCGAGATGGGACACGGGCTCCCTCCCTGCCCACACCGCACCCCAGTTCCAGACCTGGAGCTCCAGCCCGGAGTGGAGAGCCCCGATGGAAGAGGAAGTCAGGGGCCAACAACTCTTCATGTGGGATGGCGTAGCGGGACCCCGGCCAGGGACATCCTACACCACCTGGAGACTCCACTACCCCCAAACGCCCGAGCGGGGAGTCGCAGGACTGCCGATCGGGCAGCAACCGGCAGCACTGAGGACGGACGACCCTGTCACCCCCGACAGGATCAGAGTCCTGGAGGCCAAGGTACGAGCCCTGGAACACATGCTCCAGTCCATGGCATTGGCGATGAGAGAGCTCACAAGGACTGCAGCGGCACAGGGGGCAGGGGGGATCGTGGCACCCTACCCACCCCATCGACAACCCCAAGAGGAAAGGGACAAGCACGGGACTCCTTCTCAGGACCTCGTGGTCCCATTCCGGTGGGGGCCATCCCTGGCCACCCACAGGTGGGGGTCTCACAAATTGGGGGGTTCGCCAAGGACTTCCCCATGAAATTTGACGGAGACCCCACGAACCTGTCTTTCTTCATAACGAACGCCACGAACTACATGTCACAATATGGACATTACTTCACAACGGAAGGGGCCAAAATCTCGGCAGTAGCCACGAAACTCAAAGGCAGGGCTGCGGACTGGTACGTCCAGATGTCAGAGTCCGGAGCCCCAGCCCTGGCTACTTTCCATACCTTCCTGGCTGCTCTCAGGCGGTACTTTGAAGACCCTCTGGCAAAGGAAAGGGCCAAGAGCACCCTTAAAGGACTGCGCCAAGGACAAAAAGCGGTGGCGGACTACGCCCTTGAATTCAAGGTCCTAGCGGGTAAAATCCCGGAATGGTCTGAGGCCACCTTGATCGACATGTTCAAGGATGGCCTCAACCGTGAGGTGTTGCAATGGGCACTATACAGGGACGATCCAGAATCCCTGCATGAGTGGATCTGCCTTGCCGGGAAGGCTGAGCATGCCCAGCACACCTTCATGCTAGCCACCAAGAAAGACAGAACCCCTCCCGACGGAAAAGGACCAGTCCCACAGTCGGGCTTGATGTGGGACGCAGAGCGACAATGGCGGTTTGCCCGCGGGCAATGCGTCAGGTGTGGGAAGACGGGGCACCAGGCAGCTGAATGCCTCAAAACCAGAACGATGGATCGCCCGCCCAGACCAATGCAGAAGCCACCGCACAAGCCACCCAACCCTCCCAGACAGCTGACAGGAGTGCTAGCGACCCTGGACGATGAAGAGGAAGCCTACCTCGCAGGGGACATCTTGGATGACCAGGAGCAGCCAGCAGGAAATGCCTTCCACCTGCCCTAAGCAGCGCCGCCGGGCAGGTGGCAAAGAACGGGCGCGACAACCCCAGGGTGAGTGAAGATTGTCCCATCCTGACAGGGAAAATCGAACTGACTTACGGCTCCAAAGCCATCACGGTTGGAGCTCTAGTGGACTCTGGGTGCTCCAGAAACCTGATCCACCCAGACATTGTCGCCGCACTACAACTGCCCTGCTCCCCCCTCCCAAAACCATTGATATTTCAGCAACTCGATGGCTCCACAGCGGGGGGGCAGGGGGGACCGGCCACCCAGGGTACAAGAAAGGTCACCCTGAAAATGGGCACCCACAGGGAGACCATAGCCTTCGTGGTCACCCCCGTGGGCAAGCCCATAGTGGTGCTGGGGATCCCCTGGCTAACATGCCACAACCCCTGCATTAATTGGAGGACCCGTTCCATAACATTCGAGGACGGGGTCTACCAAGCACCAATGAAAGAGAAATCCTCCGATTTGACAGTGGGGAGGGCTGAGATCGTTGACCAACTAGCCCACCCCCCCAGAAGGACTGCCGGAGCAATACTCGGATTTCGCTGACGTCTTTGGGGAAGAGGAGGTGGACCAATTACCCCCCCATCGCAAGACGGACTGTGCAATCGAACTGCTCCCAGACGTTCCATTACCCAAGCCCAAAATCTACCCCATGATCCAGAGGGAATTGGCAGCGCTGCAAGAATTTTTAGACAAGAACCTCACTAGGGGCTTCATTGAACTGGCAAACTCGCCAGTTGGAGCGCCCGTCCTATTCCGGGAGAAGGACGGCACCCTGAGACTATGCACAGATTACTGCGGATTAAATTCCGCCTCCCTATCAAACAAATACCCCCTCCCCCTTGTAAAAGACATGCTGGCACACTTGTCAAAGGGAAGGGTGTTTTCCAAACTCGACCTCCGTGAGGCGTACTACAGAATTCACATCAGGGAGGGGGACGAGTGGAAAATGGCATTCAACTGTCCCTTGGGCTCCTTCCAGTACAAGGTACTGCCTTTTGGTCTCACGGGGGCCCCGGGGGGCTTCATGCAACTCATCAACGAGGTGCTGCATGACCATCTATTCAAAGGAGTCCTAGTTTACCTAGACGATGTCCTAATCTACACAAGGAATCAAAGGGAACACGAGAGATTAGTGAGGCAAGTTCTCACTAAGCTCCGGAAAGCCAAACTCTACGCTAAGCTCTCCAAGTGCGAATTCCACAAGTCGCGCTTGGACTATTTAGGGTACAGAATCTCAGCCAAGGGCATAGAGATGGACCCTGCGAAGGTTCAGGCGGTTTTGAGCTGGGAGTGCCCACGCACCCGGCACCAACTTCAAAGCTTCCTTGGGCTCGCAAACTTCTATAGGTCCTTCGCGAGGGGGTTCACAGAAATTGCCCTGCCCTTGACTGATTTACTAAAGACCAAAGGCGTCGGGGAGACACACAAGGTCAAAAACCCAGGGGCCATGCTTAATTGGACTCCCGACTGTCAAACTGCTTTTGACAGGCTGAAAGCGCTGTTCACAGCAGAGCCAATTCTGTCCCACCCTGACCCTGAACGGCCTTTTGTTGTACAGGCTGACGCCTCTGACTTCTCAATTGGGGCTATCCTACTGCAAAAGGATTCTGCTGGAATCCTGAAGCCATGCGCCTATCTCTCTAGGAAATTTTCAGAGACAGAGAGGCGCTGGCACGTGTGGGACAAGGAAGCCTTTGCGGTCAAAGCAGCACTGGAGGCTTGGTGTCACCTTTTGGAAGGGGCGACTTGCCCTTTTGAGGTCTGGACAGACCACCGCAACCTCGAGGCGCTCCGTATGCCCCGGCGCCTCAGTCCCAAGCAGATACGCTGGGCTCAGTTTTTCAGCCAGTTCAAATTCCAGCTGAAGTTCATCCCAGGGAAAAAGAATTTCCTGGCAGACGCACTCTCCTGACTACCTCAGGACACAGAGCCTATCTCCGACGTCATAGGGACTGTGCTTTCTGACTCCCAATTGGGTCTGGCAGCTGTCACCTGGGGACGCGCTCGGGGACAGCCTTTCCCCCCCTTGCAAACAACTCCGGCGCAGCCCGCACCAAGGCGCAGGCAACCACAGATGCCACATGGGTTACAGGCAGATTTTATAACAGCACTAAAATCTGACCCCTGGCTCCTTGCCAACCCTAACAAGGTGACTAGGGAACAGGACCTCGCCTGGGTGGAGGGAAGGTTATATGTCCCTGACTCACAAAGACCGACAATCCTCAGCAGGTCGCATGACAGCAAACAGGCTGGTCACTTCGGGTTCCTAAAAACCCTACACCTAACCTGACGCCAATTTTGGTGGCCCTCGCTGAGGAAGGACATCAAAACATATGTCGCGTCCTGCCCTGTGTGTGCAATGGCCAAGCGACCAGCCGGTAAACCCCAGGGGCTGCTGCAGCCAGTGGCTGAGCCTTCCTGCCCTTGGGATGAAATCTCAATGGATTTCATCATAGATTTACCACCGAGCCAAAAGAAAATGGTCATTTGGGTAGTCAAAGACTACTTCTCTAAACAAGCCCATTTCATCCCCTGCGCCTTGATCCCATCAGCACAACAGCTGGCAAAACTTCCTGGTATACGTGTACTGCCTCCATGGCTGCCCCTCCCGCTTGGTGACCGATAGGGGCACACAATTTACCTCGAGGTTCTGGCGGGATTTTTTGAAACTAATAGGTACCCAGCAAGCCCTGTCAACCTCCTGGCACCCCCAGACGGACGGATCTACAGAGATCCTTAATGCCACATTGGAACAATTCCTCTGCTCCTATATTAACTACCACCAGGATGACTGGGTGGACATACTCCCGTTTGCAGAGGTCGCATACAATAACGCGATACATCAAAGCATGGGACAAACCCCCTTTGGGGTAGTGTCGGGTCGGGAGTTTGTCCCCATCCCTGAGCTACCTCAGCCTCCATCCCCAGCAGTGGCCGCCTGTGATTGGGGTGTGAAACTCGCAGATTCCTGGCCGGTCATCAAAGACGCGCTTAAAGAGGCACAAACCGTATACAAATTGCAAGCGGACAAGCACCGGCGCCAACAACCAACTTTTCGGGTAGGGGACCTGGTTTACCCATCCACCAAATTCATCAAATCACTGCAACCGTCCAAGAAACTGCCCCCCAAATTTATTGGGCCATTCCAGGTCACACAAATCGTGAACCCAGTCACGGTGCGCTTGGACCTGCCCCATAATTTAAAGCGGCTGCACCCGGTGTTCCACTGCAGCTTGCTCAAGCCAGCAAGTGACCCCTCCCGGTGGCACCCCACGCACGCCCCCCCCCACCAGTTATGATAGACGGACAACAACACTTTGAGGTCAAGGAGGTACTCGACTCCCACAGGCTGCGGGGCTCCCTCCAATACCTGGTCAAATGGAAACACTTCCCACACCCTGAGTGGGTCGCTGCCCGCGACATCCAGGCTCCCGACCTAATCCGCAACTTCCATACCGCCTATCCCTCCAAACCCTCGGCTTGATTATCTCAAGGGGGGCAGTATGTCATGATCACTGTTGTGATGCTTGTGACATCACAACGGCTCGCATGACAACACAAGGAAATGGGTCCCTGACAGATTAGGCAAAGGCAACTAAGAACACAAAGAACCAGCAACAGGTGCGAAGAAACTAAGTAACGACCGGGACCGGCAGACCGGGAAACAAAAGATACAAAGTAGCCAACGGGTAATTGACTAATAACAGGAGAGGCGTGCCTGGGCTTTTGAAGAATTAAGAGCCTGATCGCCCGGCAATGGATTGTTACCGCACAGGAAGGCGATCGAGGCGATGCCCGGGGCACAAGGGGGATGCACGACCTCTCACCCAGCAGGGACGAAACCGTTGGGACTCGTGGGATGCACCTGGGATGATGTGGGGTGGAGCGCTGACCGGCGGGGGCTATTTAAATCCCGCTCCGGCATGCTCCCCTCACTCTCAGCTTTCTAAAGGCATGCATTCTATTCCCAAATAAAACCTGAACCTAAGCCTACCCTAGTGTCTGTGTTTTCATTTGGGTCTCAGGCAGAGCCTGACAGTAGATCAGTCTAAGAAACCAATGCTATATCAGTCTGGAACTACATTTGTTAGAACAGGTATAGTAACAGATTCTTGCAAGTCTGAATGGGCTTCCCTCCTCCCTCACTTTATCTTCAAGAGAATTAGGGAGGGGCCTGACTGAGACATTTTCTCAAGTTAGAGTCTTGGAATGGATTTAAGTTGCATTTGTCTGATTGTTACCTTGGTGATGGATCTTCCCATGTCCTTCAAGACCATTCTCTATTCCCTCAACAATATGGGGCTGCCCCTAAAAATCATTGGGAAGCGGCAAATGGAACAGAATGCAACTGTGCAGGCAGTTATGGGTGTGCCTTGGCACGCCCATGTGACATCTCTGCTGTGCAAACTGCACTGGTCGTTGATGTGCTTCCAGGTGCAATTCAAGGTGTTGGCTGTGACATAGGGCTGGGTACTTGAGGGACTGCATTTCTCCCATTGTTTCTGCCCCCTGTAAGGTCCAGCAGAGTGGGCACACTCCGGCCCCACCCTTGGAACAAAGTCACTTTCTCAGGCCAAGGAAGCGTTCTTCTCTGTTGCAGCACCTGCTCTCTGGAATGGGGCCCCTCCGAAGGTTTGTGTTGCCCTGGTCCCTCGAGTGAGCTTTGAAGACCTGGCTCTTTTCCTAGTTCCTGGGATAAGGAGCATCTTGTAGTGTCTTTTTATGATCAGACCTGGTTCTTTTTGGTTTTGGTCATTTGTACCTGGTCCTGCTATCTTTTGCACTGCACATGTTTACTGTAAGCCATCCAGAGTCAATAGAGTGGGGTGGCCCTATAAGTTTGGTCAAACAAACAAGCAAACAACTAACTAACTAACTATGAAGATGGGTTACGAACACCTAATGTGACAGTTGTGACAACTCTGTAACCAAACAACTCTGAGAAGCTTCAGCATAGGAAATTGTATTGCGATACACCTATGAAAGAAAGAAAAGGCTGTTTCTCATTTTGGTAAACCCTTGAGAAGGTTTCCTCCAATTCTTCCTTGCCTGCTTCTGCTCACTTTTTAAAAGAAGCAGGGGATTTTTAAATCCCCTGGAAGAACATGAAAGGAGGAAACTGGCTCTAGGGAAATGGGAGCTCGCCGTGTGTAAGAAGAAGGTTATTGGGACACACGAGGGGTCTTCTGATGCAGGCATTCTGTTCTGAGGATTCCCAGGCTAAACCATCTTTAGTTAACAGGTCCCTCTTCTGCCCCAGTGTTGACTGGGTTAGCAGGTGCCCATGCCATACTCCTCCCTAGCACCGCCCCTGCGAAATACGTTGGGTGGCAAAGGCTTGCCCACTTGCACACTTGCCCAGGGGAATTCATGACTCTGGAAATACACATCTCCTGATGGAGTTTATCTGTCTGGAGTGGAACATGCCATTTGGCCTAAAGGGAGCACTTTACACCCCTTGAAGCCAGCCACAGTACCATTGCTATATGCCAACTGCTGCCCAGTGCTAAGAAAGCAGAGTAGTCCTCTCCCTGGAATTTCACTCTCCGCTTCATCAACCACTTCCGCTTCTTTTGCTTGCTTGTCTTCAGGCCTAAAGCAGAAGAGAACAGTGGTTGTTGTTTTTGTTTTTGTTGTTATTGGTTCAGTGGCAGAAGAGAGTGCTACGCATCAGCATTTAGCAGGAGAGAAATCAGGCAGGATAGCGATTCCATCCGGATGGGAACAACTAAGAAGAAAGAGGCTAGTGCAGAGTCTTGTGGGCACGTGGGATTGTAAAGCAGCGAAGGGTGTGTGGGGGGAAACTTGGCCTGGGCAAAAAATCTGGAGCAGCGGCAGGAAAGGAAGACTGAGGGAAGTGAACAGAGAAGGCATGAGTGACAGGCAGTGGAGGATGTGGAAGGAGAGAACGGCTGTTCTCCCCTGAGGCAGAAAATGAGGGGGAAATGGAGGAAGAGAACGTTACCCAGGTGGGAGGCAGAGAGGAAGAAGCCTGTAAGTAGGATTTTCCCACACCACCAAGAAAATATTGTACAAGGGGAAACAGATAGGATACACATGAGGACATAAACAGAACGGATGACTAATCTTTTCAAGGCTGAAGACTATTTCTGTTCTTAGGATGGGAGGGATGCATACCTGCAGCCATTCAGGGGCATAACATACCCAGGGATCTCATACAAACACACACAAACACACACGCACATCCCTTAAGCACATCACTGGCAGAGAAAAGGGAAACAGTAAAATGCGTATAGACACCCCTTTTCTTTGCCACCTGCTATGGCAGCACGCTCTTCCCAGCCTTCCCGGTGCTCTGTTTCAGTGGGATCATACGGCTGGAAGGTCAGGCCCTACCCCATGCTTAGGGTGGGGATCAGGCTAAAGATCCCTGAAGTTCATTGTCCAACCGCTACTTGACCACATGGATCCCACAGCCTCACTGGGTAATAGGTTCCCCTGTCAAAGTTCTATTGCTCCTTGGACAGTTTTCCTATCAACTGACTGCAATCTGCCCTCCTGTGATTTGAATCCATTTTTTTCATCTCCTGCCCCAGAAGGGTGGAAAGTAGATGTTGATTTTCTTCTTTATAACAGCCTTGCAGGCTTCTCAAGGCTCATTATACTTGCAGCCTCTTGGGGAAGAGTGGGGGAGATTATTTTTTTTTGCTGGTGGTTGTGACATGGCTGCAAGATTCTTCTTAGGTAAACTGATTCGCAGTGGCTTCCCAGCTGGATGTCACTTGGGTGGAGCCTAAGAAGGCGACTGTGGCAACATCTGGCAACATCATCCAGAAATCACTTGAGCTTGTGGAGTCTGAAGAAATGGATAAAAGTTCTGCAACTTGAGCCCAGACTTCCTTGGGCTTGATCCAGGTGCCACCGGGCTCCTTCAGGCACTATGGTTGTCAGTGTAATGTAGGTTGCGAACCGGACGCAATACTTTATGTGCAGTCTGACCAAGCCCCCCAAGTCCTGCTGGGTGTGTTGCCTTGTGGTGAGAGTGGGCGTGTTCCTGGAAGGCATGAGCAAAGAATGCTGGGAGTGTCTGTCCAGAGTATATACTGTATTCCCAGCAGGGTCACCCAAGGAGTGAACGTCATCCCAGCTGCCCAGCTGAAGCCAGCAGGCACCTATAACACTGTTGACCAGCACAGGGTTAGGATGAAAAGTCTTCCCCGGGCCCTCTTTGATAAGCTGAGGTGTAGCCACTTGCTGCTCTAATAGTTACATTTTTTCTTCTGGTCCTGTTGCAAACTTCCAGTTGCTGCAACTGTATGACAGGTTGCTTGTGGGTAGGAACACAAACATTCCACAAGCACTGCTGGTCACGAGTGCAGAATCGTGCCCTTTTCTCAGGACTGTTTTATTAAACCCTCCAATAGAAAAACAGCTATTTCTTTTTGATCTTTCTCAAGCTTTCAGGCTAGTTGAGAACACACTGTCCAGTCAATGGACAAATGGTCCTTGTTTAGCAACCACTCATTCAGCAACTGTTTGAACTTATGACAGTGCTGAACAAGTGGTAGTTATGATGGGTCCTCATACTTAGGCTGTTGCAGCGTCCCCACGGTCATGTGATCATGATTTGTGACCTTCCCTGCTGGCTTTTGACAAACAAAGTCAATAGAAAAGCCAGCAGGAAGTTTGCATAATTGTGCCCTGTAAAGAGTATCGAGGATGGCCTTGACAGAGAGAGGGAACATGCATTACCAAGATAAACGTGGCTTAATATGAAGATAGAGATCTACAAAAATGCCTAAGACAGCTCCCCCCAATTCACATGAAGATAAAAGAGGGAGGGGGGAAGCACATTCAGACTTGCAAGATTCTGTTACTAGAGCCATTCTGATAAAAGTAGATTTTGGCCTACACAGTGTCTGTTTCTTGATTTGTAGGGCCAACATGCCCTCTCACATGTTTTTGCCTCTCCTTGCCCCTGGAGTAGAATTTGGGGGGGATTTTTAGAGAAGCCCCAGTGCCACATATTAAGCGACCTTTAGAGTAGAACCAGTAAGAGGACAGGCCATTTGGAGGCTGGGAAGAGCAACTGGGAGCCCGGGATTCCTGGCTTTGGTTACAATAAGAAGGTGCCAACAAGTTTGAACTGCCAGAATGCCAGTCAGCCATTGGGAGTCCATCGAAAAGGCCAAGAATCGTGGCTAGCACTGGGAACCACAGTTTTCTAGAGAGTGGTGAGGGAAATTAACCAATCTGAGATGCACCATAAAGGCATATGGTTTAAGTAAAGGCTTCTGTTGTGCAGGAAAAGACAATCTCATTTATCTTGTCCTTCATTATATTATAAAAATAAGTATTATCCAAACCAATCGATAGGGGTAACGATGTCAAAGTATAATGACGATAACTAATCCTATTGTGGGTTATATACGGTAATAAGAATATAGCGAATCAAGGGGAGGAATTCATTTGCAACCTCCTCTAAGAGCGTCTACAACCCACACATCTCTGGGCTTTGCCCTTGGGCATCCAGTGCCAAGATAGTTGAATAAAATCCCTCTGCTTCAATATAATGGTGTCCTGGTCTCTGGTTAAATGGAAGCCTTGCGGGGGCGGGGGGAGTTCAACTATACATCCCACCTCCATTATCCGTGAACTGCATCTGCATCATTAACGTCTCAGTGCTGAGGCCTGATTTCAGGATGAGGGAGTCAGGGAAAGAGACAGGCTCGCCTCTTTTGAGACTTGGCAGACTTACTGGCCTAATGCTATAAGCCTTTGGGAATCATTGGGAGGGCCTGTCTTCCCCAAGGACCATTGGCAGCAGGGATCGTGGTCTGTGAGCACTTTCTGCTGTTTTTCTCCACCTGGCAGCCAAAGCTGCCAACTGGCCGTTTAGAGAGGAAAGGCAGGGATAGCAAGTCTGTGGGCTCTTGGTGGGAAGAGCTGCGTGTTTCTGAATTGTATTGCCTTTTATCCTTTCTGGTATGGTAAGCTGCCCGGAGTCATCTGGAGTTGGGCAGCACTTATCAAATAAACTCTGCCCAAGCATCAGGATTGTCCCTGTTGTCACAGTGGTGCTGTCAGCCACAATCTGACTTAGTCCTGAGTGTGCAGAGGTTTGGGCATGACCAAGTGACTAAGAGGAACTGGGCGGATCTGAAACCCTGAGCAGGTCATCAGCCCTGGTGCCAGCGATGCCTCCTCCAGACCAGAGGAGGCCCTGAAGGATCAGGAAAGGCTCCTGGAGGTTGAGAGCAACAGTATGCAAGTATACGGTCAGTTAAAGCATCCATGGTCAGCATGACTGAAATAGGAAGTAATAAACAATATACTGTAGAGTGACAGAAATGATGATAATGATAAGAAAATAAATGACATAAGCAAAATAAATGACAAAAATGAAACCCATCAGATGGGGGCAAAATGTACTTCCTGCAAGAGGCCATTCCAGAAGGCACCTGATGGCAGAAAGACAATGGTTTTCATGCATCGAGTTTTTCTTAAAAGGTGGTCATAACTACTTTGGGATGGAGCAGCCCAGAAATCTTAGTAAACAAAGAAATACATAAAGTTCTGTGGAGAATTAAGAGGATGTTAATTTTTGTTTAGAAGAGCAGAGATGTTGAGACCAAAAAGGGGGAAGAGTGTGGACATACTGGATAAAGAAACAGCAAAGGTGTCCCCTGCAGGAAGGCTGGGAAAGAACTGAAGGGAAGCAGCTGGCAGAATATCACTGTGCTCTCCTGCCTCCCTGGAGAATGTCGCCAGCATTTGGGTCCTGCTTTCCAAACGGGAAGAGATCCCTCCAACCTTCATCTGAATCTTTTTCATTCCTGCTGCGAATTAGAGAAATAAGAGGTTTTCTTCTTTCTTTACCTCTGAAGTTTTGGCCATGTTAGTGTATAACAGGAAACTTAGAAAAAGGTATTTTAACGAGCTGCACTGCTGGAGGTTTAGATGGAACTGTGACATGTTAAACCATAAACAAGCTTCTGAAGACTTTGTTGCGCTGCAACATGGCTCAGTTTTCATCTTGCAACATTTGCCTGCGCAAATGATTTAGCGTCCTTCAAGGTTTCTTATACAGCGTGTTTACTTCCCTTTAGTTGGAAAGTGCTCACTGTTTGGGCTTTGAATTTTAAGTATAATTTCCAGCGCTGATGGCATCATTCTGGGTTGCCTGTGGTCCCATCTGGTCTTGTTGTCATGAAGGAACCTTCTATTTTGGTCTTTTGAGGTTGTCTGAAACAATGCTCAAAGGCTGATTCAGATGGCCTTTGGCACATGCCTTCTCTCTTGGGTAGTCACTTTCTCTCAACAGGCCATTTCATAAGCAATTAAAATAGCTGAAAACCATCATAGTCCACTAGTCCATCATAGTAAATGGGGATTAAGCTACAATATTATGGGTAACCTCCTGTTTGGTGAATGTGCAGGTGGCAGGCATTCACAGGCCTGCCATTCAGACATGCTCAATCCACATCTTCACCAGGGAGAGATTCATTTCCACCCTCTGCCCCAGCTATGGTCTGTTACATCCTAGAAAACAAACATCTCTGAATGAATGAAGGGCCTCTTTTTCTCAAGGTTGTGATGGGCTTCTATGGAATCTCAACAGAAGAGAACGTATGTAGCTCAGGGTTGAACCGTTGGGTTCTTGGTGCTCTCTGAGCTTGGTTGTTTTCTCACAGAGCACCAGGAACCCAAATGTGGAATCTGCCACACATACTATCTGAACAGCAGCAAAGAAGCATATGGGTAAATAGACCTTACCTTTACGGTGCAGTAAGATCTCATAGAGACAGCTGACTCCTTGAACAGCAAAAGAACTAATGCATGGCACTGGGTCATTGCACAAACCAATCAAAAGAGCTGTCAGGTGGGCCAGCTTGCAGAACTCCCGAGAAAGCTAAGGAAATAGTAGTGAAAGGTGGGAATCGTTGACTGAAGGAGTTTGCGGATTTTTTTAGCTAGCTCCTGTGCAAGGCCCATTCTTATCCTTCATTAGGACAGACCCAGAACCTTCCAATGCCATCTTCCACAGCACCCCCTATGGACCAAAATGGAGGTCTCAGGCAGAATCCAGGGCTGCTGGACTGGGAGGACAAAAGTTAAAACTTCCATCAAAGAACACCCACATGCTGGCTTGGAGGGGAAGAATATTACTGCTGCCACTGGAGCCTTCTTGGAATCAGGCAAGGCACTTTGCCTCCTTGATGGCATCACCTGGCAAACTTTCCAGAGCATGCACAGTCTTGTGGCTATGATGGAAGGTCAGCATGATGTCCCAGCCACAAGAATAGTTTGCGACCTGTTCTGCATTGTGCAGGATGCAAAGAGCTCAGTCTACGCACACCCGAAGCAAGACAGGCACCAAGCTTCTGGTGTGGATGCTGCTGCAGCACAACTTTGGGCAGGTCTCCACCCAACTCCATCTCTGGCTGGCTGAAGCACATGGACCGTCACTACCCTTGCTCACATTTTTTTTCCATGCCATCGGCTAACATGGCCATCTTGCGAATTTTTTTTTTCAAATGTAAAAGGGAGAGATAATAAATAGGATGCCTTCACACCTGAGGAAATCTGAACTGGGCTTGCACACAACACCTCTCCCGAAATTCTTCCCCAGATACCTGGCTTGGCAGTCAGGTATGCAGCCAGTCTGCTCCACAGAGGTGCCAATCCTTGTGTTACATAGATAGAAACTATAACCCCCCAGTGCTCCCGTGCCATGCCATAGCTGGCCAAGGCATTAAATAAATGGGGCTCCTCAGAAGTATTTTTCCTCGACTGGGAGGGATGCCCCCATCCAGTAAGATCTATCAGATTGGGTGCTCTTGAGGGCTCTTCAATTAAACAGTGTCATCTACTGGGATTGCAGCTCCTGCTCTCTGGAATGATATCCCTCCAGAGGTCTGGGTGAATGCTCAGGAAGCCACTGAAGACTGGGCTGCGCCCCAGGCCTTGGGGCAGAGGGATAGCTGAAGCCCTGCCAGACGGGCTTTTCTTTGTTCGTGTGTTTGTCTTTTGCCGGCTCGTGATTTTTTCCTCTTGTTTTGTGCTTTTCTTACTTCTTAAATTGTAAGCTGTCCAGAGTCCCTGGGAATCAGGCAGCCTATACATTGTATGTATGTGTGTATGTTTGGTATAAACAAACAAGCAAATTAGTAAATATTTTATGCAGGATAGAGGTGCGCCTTTGGAGCACCTACTCATGCAATTTGAGAAGACTGTCCTGTCTGTGGTATACCAAGCCATGCTTAATTTTGCATAATGGCCTTTGGCCATGAACTCCCCGCAATATGTACCTTTGTGCAGATTGTTTTTATTTATAACCCTGCTTTTGTAATTATTATAAACTGCTCTTTGCAATGTTTGAAATGAACATCTTAATCACAAATGAATAAAATTGAGGTGGCATGAATTTCCTGAAACAGGAAACTCATAAAACTGAAATAGGTTTATCATTTGTTCTTCATTAAGAAACTTCCCAAACTCCATGAAAACCGACAGAACTCTTGGCTCTGAATCCTGCAGTTTCCCATCCAAATATTTACCAGGCCTGATCCAGCTTAGTTTCTGAGCCCAGACAAGACTGGCCAGGTCATTCAGTCTGCTGGGTGGGTGGTGGGTGGGAGGGAAATAGATTTAGACAGTGGTGTCTGGAGAGCTCTGATTCCACACTGGCAGCTGATCTGCCTTCTCTCCCAACACTGGAGCTCCTGCTGCTCCTTTAATAGGTGTCCTGTGCTTCTCAGAGGCAGTGCATGAATAGTCATCACATTTATTTTGTTTATTTATTTACAGGACTTATATGGCTATCTATCTCATATAATGATTCTAGGTGACTCACAACAATCTGTAAAAACCTAGCTAAAACCAAAAGTTCCCTTCTCCCTAGGACCAGACCAAACAGCCTCCCAGCTCAGCCCCATCCTAGCCCAGTGCTTGGGGAAGAGCCAGGTCTTCATGGCCCTCTGGAAGGCTAAAAGGGTAGGGATCCCTTGGATCTCAGGTGGGAGGCCATTCTGTGGGTTGGGGCAGCTACAGAGAAGGCGCACCTCTGAGGTCCCATCAAGTGGCAACATCTAAGGGAGGGGACCTGGAGCATGCCCTCCCTATCTAACCTAGTAAGATGGGCAGATACCCTCAGGAAGAGGTAGTCTAGCAAATAACCTGGTCCTGTTCCATATAGGGCTTTAAAGGTGATAACCTGCACCTTGAATTGCACCTGGAAAGCAACTGGGAGCCAGTGAAGCTCATGCAGTAGTGTTGTTACTTGGGTGAACCATGGGGCACCCAAAACTATGCATGCCGCTGTATTCTGGACCAGGTGCAGCTTCCAGATGGTCTTCAAGGGCAGCCCCAGGCAGAGCATGTTGCACTAACCCAAACAGGAGGTGACTAAGGCATGAGGGACTATGAGCAAGGCCTCCTGGCCCAGGAATGGACACAGTTGGTGCACAAGATGGATTTGTGCAAAGGCCCCCTGACTAGATGCTGGAAGAACCAACATGTCCTGTCTTCAGTCTCCCAAAGACTCAAGGGCAGGCTTTCCAGAAGTTTGGGTTAAAAGTTGTAGCAATAAATGGCAAACAAACAAACCAGGTGTCCCTTACTTTGTTTGGGGCAAACATGGCTGCACTATGGAAGTTGGGCTCATCCTGCTGCTTCCTAACTGTGGAAGAGTGAACTCACTGCCCAGAGTGAGTAGGCACAGAGATAGGAACATAGACAGGGAGATAGAACTTTATAGATCAGATGAGATAGAAATAGCTGTAAGTTACAGTAATAGGAAGACAGTAGAGTAAGATAGGTAGGAAAATAGAAACAAGCATAGAATTAGCATTAACTTTAGAAGTCAGGAATAGGCATTTAATTTGGCACAATAAAACATTTTTTGTGGGAAAAACAAAGGCAGTCGTGCCTGTGTTCTGTACCATATTAAGAAAAACTCTAATTCTAGCCCAGCACTGTTAAGGAATGGCAGCTCCATATAGGGAGGTACACAGCTGGATTTAGGGATACTCACATCAAGGTGGAAATGTTCAGCTACAAACTTCAAAAGCTTCATTGCTGTCTCCACAGCTCTTTCACGCACATGATTTAGCTTTGATGTCATCCATGGTTCTATAAGCTATTGAAAGAAAGGCAGGCAGGAAAACGCAGCTGTTATGTGGTGCATGCAGGGCGACCTCTAGGCGAAGGCTGAGTTGGCACTGGCCTAGGGTCACCAAATTTTAGGGGGTGGCAAAATTGAAAAGACTTCTGAAACACACAATAAACAAGCAAAAAGCAGTAATGGTGTACTCTGTTGAGTGAGCACGCCTGTTTGAGTGTTAAGTATAATTTTGCAGTGTAAATAGGGTCAAAATGTCTGAGAAAAAAAATGTCCTGGGCTGAAAATCATAATTGTAAAGCTCAAAAACTTGAAGAAAAAAATGAAACAAGAGGGCACCTCTTTGAAATTCCCAACAAAATTGGAAGATGAGCCGAACCATAGGGGGTGCCAGAAAATGACTGGGCCTGGGGTGCCAGCATGGCAACAGCTGGCCCTGGGTGCATGCCTGGGCTCCATGAAAGCAGTAAGATCACAAATGCCTGAAACCCACCGGGCCCCCAAAGGACTCGTGAGCTTGTATTTCTCCATGAGGCCATTCCTAAGCAGGTGTGAAGAATGCCACTGACATACCATAATGGGGTGTGGTCGAATGCTAGTTCTTTGAGACACTGCAGAAACCCCAAGGCAGCAATCCAAAAGCCAAAGGTGCCAAGCCCTCCACTAGAATCTTGATGGCGAAGCCCCCTTTCCCCCCTCACACAACAAGCCTTGCCAGTGGCATCCATGGGGGGCGGGGTGTGGATCCTGGGCCACAGGAATGCCTGTCTCTGCCTCCAGACCTGATGAGGTGCTTTCCACCTGCTCCTGGGTTCAAGGGAAACTGCCTGAACCTTCTTTCCTACAATGAATTACTAATACAAAGAGGGTGGATTTCCTCAGCGTGCCCCAAAGGAGAATTTATTTATTTATTATTCAAATTTAATTACTGCCCATCTCCCCCAAGAGAGGGACTCTGGGCGGTTTACAATAAAATCAAGCTCCAAACATAAACATTAAAATCTCATAAAACCAGACACATCACAATTATTATAAAATACAATAAATAAATATAAAATCCAAGAAGGTATAAAATCCATGCTGGTGGGATGGACTCTAGGGTGGGAGCCACCCCCAAGAATGGTTGTTCACTTTCCTGCCCCAGGTGAGACAGCAGAACCAGGTCTTCAGGGCCTTCTGGAAGGTCAGGAGTGAAGGGGCCTGCCTCACCTCTGGGGGCAAGATATTCCAGAGAGTGGGGGCCACTGCAGAGAAGGCCCGTTTCCTGGACCCTGCCAGATGAAATTCTCTTATGGACAGGGTCCGCAACATGCCCTATCTGGATGATCGGGTGGGGCGGGCCGATGTAATGTGGATGAGATGGTCCCTCAGGTAACCTGGCCCCATGCCATGTAGGGCTTTAAAGGTGATAACCAACACCTTGAATTGGACCCGGAAGCAAACTGGCACCCAGTGCAGCTCGCGCAGCAACGGTGTTATATGTGCCGACCTAGGGGCACCAAAAATGGCCTGTGCAGCTGCATTCTGGACCAGCTGAAGCTTCTGGATACTCTTGGGTATCTGGTAATTGGGTATCATCGGCATACTGATGATACCTCATCCCGTGGTGACGGATGATCTCACCCGTGTGTTTCATGTAGATGTTAAATAAGAGAGGAGAGAGAACCGAACCCTGCGGCACCCCACAAAGGAGAGGTCGAGGGTTGGATCTCTCCCCCCCTATCACCACCGACTGGGACCAGCCCTGGAGGAAGGAGGTGAACCTGCGCAAAACTATGCCGCCCACCTCCAACTCCCTGAGCCGTCCCAAAAGGATACCATGGTCGATGGTATTGAAAGCTGCTAAGAGGTCAAGAAGAGCAAGGATGGATGCAATACCTCCATCCCACTTCTGCCAGAGATCATCCATAAGTGCAACCAATGCAATTTCTGTCCCATATCAGGGCCTGAAACCTGACTGAAAGGAATCCAGATAATCCGTTTCATCCAGGATCCTCTGGAGTTGCAACTCCACCACCTTCTCAACCACCTTCCCCAAAAAGAGGTGGTGGGAGACTGGACAAAAATTGTCCAGCACAGTTGGGTCCAGCGATGGCTTCTTGAGGAGGGGGTGCACCAGTGCCTCTTTAAAGGCAGCCAGGAACACCCCCTCACTCAAGGATGTATTTACCATCGCTTGGACCCAACCACATGTCACCTCCCGAGCTGCCTTCACCAGCCAGGAGGGGCATGGATCTAAATGACAGGTGGTGGCATTCACAATCTGGAGGATCCTGTCCACTTCCTCAGGTCCAACAGGATCAAACTGCTCCCAGATAACAAGGCTAAAACGTTCCCTCGGCATCTCCTCAGACCCTGCTTCACACATGGAGTCTAACTTGTAACGGATCTGAGAGATTTTATCCTGCAGATGCTCAGAAAACTCTTCCGCACGGCCCTGTAGGTGAGTCACTGGGCCCACCTTCCCCAAAAGGGTGCGTGTGATCTTAAACAGGGCCGTCGGGCAGCAATCTGCGGATGCAATAAGAGCGGAGAAATACTGCAGTTTCACCGCTCTTACAGCCACAAGGTAGACCTTAATAGCAGCTCTAGCTTGTGTTCAGTCAGATTCGGTCCTTGTCTTCCTCCAGCGGTGCTCTAGGTGTCTCTTAAGCCTCTTCAAAACCCTCAGCTCCTCCGTGAACCACGGGGAGTGTCTGGTTGGATGAGGCAGGAGAGGCTGCACAGGCGCAATCCTGTCCAAGGACCTGGTCACCTCCCTATTCCAGGCAGCAGCCAGGGCCTCTGCTGGACCATGCAGCAGATCCAGAATGCCATTAATCCTGCTCTCACAGATGCTGTAGGCCCAACCCTGTTTTCTCTGGGTGGCTATTTGCAAGAAAACCCAGAGATACTGTATATGTCCTTCCATGATACCTCAGGAGTCATTTGGACCAAAGTATCAGGAAGTGTGAGCAGTGCCAGGAGTTGCTTAAAAGGGACCCATAAGTGGGTCTGTGAGATTGATGGATAGATGGATTGGCATTGATTTATATGGCTGCCCATCTTGCTACGGTGACTGGGTGGCTAACAAAGATTAAAAAAAATACAGTATAAAAATTCATATCAAGACTAACTAAAACAACGTGGCTGTTGAAGACACCTTCTGACCCCCATGTCCTGGAATATTCTGGAGATACTCTAACAACTCCTGGAGGGTCACACTTCATGCACCAGCTTCCCCTGTGCAGTTTTCTTTCCTCACAGCTCTTTCTGCATACCTCCATCATATGCCTGAGTTCGTTGGGGTGTGGGTTCTCCGAGAGTAAAGCCTGCAGCATCTCTTCGAAACAGCTGATGGTCTGCTGATAGAAGCCCTGAAGCACAAGGGTGTATGTCACATTAATACGACAATGTGTGAACTCTCCTGGGCAGGGCAAATAAGATGCCCAGTGTCCTCAAGGCTAACTCAAGGAATCCCTCCTGCATCCTGGAGAGCTCCCCGGGACAGAATAGCTGGAAACCGTACTCTCCTTTTTCCTACGCATGAACAAACCACAATCACTCACCATTTGCTTTTGCAACTCTGTATTTGTCGGGTCATTTAATTTATTCAGCAGGGACCAGGACTTTCTCTCTGTGGTGACTATTCTTTCAGCGAGTGAGGTTGCTACCCATGGTAGAGGGGAAACCATGGGTAGCAACCTCACTCAACCTCAACCAACTGGACGCTGAGATGTCCAGGTCAGTGCCAAACAGTGCCTGGCAAGTTCTGTTTTGTATGCTGCATCCGTGAGCACTTGGGAAAAGCCAATGGGCCCAGATGTCATAACCCTCTCCTCCAGCACTTACAGAAGGCTGCCAAAGGCATCTCCATAACACAACCATGGGAAATTCTTTTTTCCCTTTTTTGGTCCACTGTGCTTTTGGAAATGATTCTATGAAAAGTTGGAAAATAAATTTGGATGCTTATGCATAGATTTGCATCTTGGTTAGGCTAGATTACTCAAACCAGAGTCATAATTTCTGTGTAATTCTCATCCAGAAAGAATCAGGGGAAAAGAAAAACCATTTTGGAAAATCATGTTGGCTTGGATAAGATACTCAAAGGAGAGAAGGGCTCACCTTGATATCAGCTGCCTGCTCATCTAGACAAGACTGTCCTTCTAGGATTTCCATTGGGGCCAGGCAAAAGACACTTTTGAAAGAAGCACTGAGAAGATTGGATTTTTTCTCTGGTTCCAGGAGAGGCTTCAGGCTGCTGATGGAACAGAAACACACCTGAGATTTAGCTGCCACAAGAAATGGTGAAACAAATGACTTTGCCCTTCTGGTTATTGTTGGAATTATCAGGGGTCAACTCAGCATT
Organism: Candoia aspera; assembly: GCF_035149785.1. Lineage (NCBI taxonomy): Eukaryota > Metazoa > Chordata > Lepidosauria > Squamata > Candoiidae > Candoia > Candoia aspera. Next base: position 78,687,813 of record NC_086160.1, read on the forward strand.
GTCTCATAAGGGGGTCTCTCTAGCAAACACATCTCTATTGTGCTTGTGGGATGTCACATGGGTCACCTGATTTCCACTTCCTCCTCCTTCTTGGGCTTGGGGATTGCCAGTCTCCATTACCTTGTGGGCAGACATGCAAGCAGGAGGTGATGCAGGAATGCAGCCCTCCCCCAACCATCCTCTGCTACCAAGAACCAGTGATGATTAAGTGCTTTCTACTATGAACCTACCTGTATCAAGCTCTACTGAATAAAAGTAAGCTATCTCTATTTTTCTTCATCTAACTACAGTGTGAAGAGTGAATTTATTTCTGAACGTAATTAAGCTTAATGTGCGAGTTGCCTTTTTGATTCACGCTTCTACTCTGCAAGATTGCTGTTAGCTGCTTGGAGTTCTTTTATTAACCTTTAAAAACTCCATCAGTTATAACATTGCTTTCAACTTCAAAATGAACATCGAGCATGAAGACAAAATGTTTGAATTCTGGGGCTGTAAAGGAGCCACACTCTTGGGTCTGAACACCTGGAGGTCATCTAGCAATATGAGCTGCATGAACTTCACAGATAGGATGTACAGTATGTTATACCATTTTATCCTCAACATGTTTTGAGAACTATCAAACTTCCCACCAGGGATTAATTACCAGGAAGAACTCCACTCGTAGTGATAGAAAAACTCTACCATGACCCAAAGGCATGATAATAATAAAGACTCTTAACTACGTCTTGACTGGATCTAATGCTAATTCTTCTCCACCTCATTTCAGTCATGTCCCTGGTCATGTTCCTGCTCTGTATGCGGATCCCACTTTCCCAAGTGCCCCCACTGTATTATTTGGAAAATAATCTGAAGTACTTTGGACTCTCCCCCTCACCCCCAGCCAAAGGTTAGATCTCATCTTAGCAGAAAATGAGGTCCACACACCTTAAACTGGACAAGTTTCACTTAGCAAACACACTGGTCAAATTATTATGATGTATTATGATGTATTATGATGTATTTACCATTTATTATGATGTATTATGATGTAATATGATGTAATGGTGAAGATTATTGAAAATACCATGGACTGCCAGAAGAACAAACAAATCAGTTTTAGAAGAAATACAACCAAAATGTTCCCTAGAGGCAAAGATAACTAGGCATAGACTCTCATACTTTGGGCACATTGTCAGGAAAGACGAATCGCTTGAAAAGGACATCATGTTTGTTAAAGTCAAGGGCCAGCAGAAAAGAGGAAGACCTTCAATGCAATGGATTGATACAATTACCACAGCCATGGATGCAAACAGTGGAACAGCCAGGCATATGGTGCAAGACCAAACAGCATTTTGTTCTGTTATACAGAAGGTCGCCATGAGTCATAAACAACTCGACGGCAACTAACAACAAATGATGTAATCAATCTTACACTGCATTTGCTCCATTTAATTTATGTCTTATACTTCAATGATTATGAAATGTATGGATCAATTTATGATTTCTCTGTTTTTCTTTGGCTTATCACCAGCTTGTCCATTGTTACCATAAACTATAAACTGATTTTCCTTTTTTCTGCAATTTTGCTGGAGCAATCCAGGATATAAAAGGGTCCCCCTCCACCCATGTTTTTGACCTCCTAGGTCAAAAAGCCATTTAAGGAACATGGGGTTCGGATACCAGTCTCCCTGGGATTCTGGATTTCTTTCTTTGGAGCACTCATGCGATTCTTGACTAAGTGACTCATTCTGTTTAGATGCAGTGCTGTGCATTTGTGCCCCAGACCCAGAATTACAGTCTGGGTTCAGACCAGGATATGGAATGGAGATGGCATCGGCTGAACTTGTGGATGACCCATGGAGGCTTGGGATGGAGATGGTGCAACTGTCCAGCCCCTCTCGGTGGCTTTCAATACCATAGACCACAGTACCCTTCTGGGCTGGCTGTGGGGATAGGGAGTGGGAGGCACTGTCTTGCAGTGGTTTTCCTTCTTCCTCTGCAGCTGGCACCAGTAGGTGTTGGTGCGGGAAGAGATCCAGCCCTCGGCCCCTGCAGTGTGAGGTGCCTCACAGTTTTTCTCTCTCCCTTTTCCTTTTTAACATCTGCATGAAACAGCTGGGTGAGTTTATTAGACAGCAAGGGGTGAGGTATCTTCAGTGTGCTTATTCATCTCCACCCCTGGCTGAGCAGGTGATGCTGTTTTGGCACGGACCCAGTGCCTGGAGGTTGTGAGAGTCTGGTCGGGGAGGAACCGGCTCCAACCCAACCATAGCAAGATGGAGTGGCTTTGCTTTTTGGGGCTTCTCTGACTCTGGTGGTGCATTATCTCTGACTCTCGACGGGGTAGCAATTTGGGGGTCCTCCTGGACTCGCAGCTTCTGCTTGAGGAGCAGGTGGTAGGCATGGCTAAGAGGACCTTTGCACAGATAAGTGCCAATTGCACCCATTCATGGATTGGGTGGCCTTGCTCACAGTTACTCATGCCTTGGTTGCTTCCTGTTTGGATTACTGCAACACACTGTATGTGGGGCAGCCCTTGAAAACCACCCAGAAGTTACAACTGGTCCAGAATGCAGCAGCTCATGCACTACCAGGTGCCCTTCCGTTTGCCCACGTTACACCATTGCTGTGCAAGCTGCCCTGGCTCCCAGTTTTTTCTGAGTACAATTCAAGGTGCTTGAAAGAGGATTATCACCTTTAAAGCCCTACATGGCCCAGGGCCAGGTTATTTGTGGGACTGCTCTCCCTGAGGGACTTGCCCTTGCTACCAGATTGGATAGGGTGAACACGCTAGACACTGCCATCTGGTGGAACCTAGGAAGCATGCCTTTTCCTTTCCCTTTAGTGGGCCCTGCCCTGTGGACCCCACCCCCACAGAGATCCAACAGCCCCCCCCATCTCCTGGAAAGCTGTGGTGAAAAGTGCTGGCTTTCCCCCCAGGGATCGGGATAGCAAGGTTGGAGGCCAGGGACTGCACAGGTGAATGGATGGAGGTGATGGACGAGCCACTGGTTTTTCTAGGTTTTTTGTTTTATGGTTTGTGATTTGATCTCAGTTGTTGGCTGCCCAGAATTGTGTGACATAAGATGGGTGGCCATTTAAATATTTTAAGTAAATAATAACAAAATTTAAAAACAGTTTGATTGAAACAGGGGTAACTCTAACTCATGCTGTAAATGTCAATACTATTCAGGAGTATAGGGTTAACTACAATTAGTCTCCTTAAAAGAAACCTTTGTGTTGTTATTCAGGGTGCTCTTAAATGCACAGAATGACCATTTGACTGAAAATTTTCCCCATACCACATCAAGTGTGTCTCCTGTTTCACTACCTGAGTTCTTTAGCGATATACATCGCATCTTGGCGCACTGTGCTGTCCAGAATGTGGATGGGTTCTCTTTCGATCAGCACCTGCCAGCCATGGGAGAGAGAGAATGAGAGAGGGGTGATGAGCCAGAGAGCCCCTTCTCTGCATTCTTCCCTCCTGCCACCCTCCCCTCCCCTCCCCTCCCCCTTATCAGCATGCATTCATTGCCCAGGGGGAGACATATAGGAGTGCCCACTGTCTTGGATCTGAAGTGGTGCTTTTGTTCTAGGCTGCCTCAAACTGCACACACACACATTTCCCCCTCAAGCTAAAGATCTTATGAAAAATGGGCTGAAAAAGTCAGTCCTTCCCCTGCCTGTGACTCTGCGACTCTTCTGGCCCTGAACCTCTGAAGGCTCCTAGCCCTGCTGCCTAAGCACCCCCAGTCTCCCACAACCTTTAAGCAGGTAAATGGAGCAGAATGTTATTCTCATTGATAGAATGTTTAGCTGCTCACGGCAGTTAATTCATTCCAGAAAGAAAGGTATTCTTCACAGCTTCATCTGTGCAACAGTTTTATAGTTTGGAACCCCCAAGAACAACATTGTTTGACCTTAAAAGTTAATGGCTAGTTGAGGTGTAAGAAAAAATGTTTAAGTAAAGAAAAAAATGTTTCAAACTTGGTGTCAAACTTTGATCCACTTGGATCAAAGTACCCTAATTAGAAATATTGTACCGTATGCAGTGTAATGACCAAACAAAACTCAAAACATGCAAAACAGTGGGAACTTGAAAGGCCTTCCTCTCTTCCATGTTCTGCCACATAAAGGCCAGGAAGGCCTTTGTGCAACTACGAGTGCTGCACCAGTTACACCCTTTCCTGGACCAACAGGCCCTGCTCACAGTCACCCACACCCTCCTGACCTCCTGTCTTAACTATTGTAATACGCTCTACATGGAGCTGCCCTTGAAAAGTATTCAGAAGTTTCAGTTGTTTCAAGCTGTGGCAGCCCAAATGGTTTTTTGCAAGTCCAGGTTTGCACATGTGTCATCTCTCTTGTGGGAGCTGCATTGGTTGCCGATTTGCTTCCAGGTCCAATTCCAATTTAAAGCCCTACATGGCTTGGGCCCAAGTTATTTGAAGGACCACCTTTTCCCAGTTACATCTGCCCAACCCACCAGATTGGGGAGGTGGGGTACTTTACAGGTCACCCCATTAAGGAGGTCCATCTAGTGGCCCTGGGTTGGATAAAGCCACCTAGGGTGAGTCCTCAGCAGGAAGTCAAGGCAGCCCACTTACTATCAGGCACTCCACAAGGCGTGCTTTCAGGTGCAGCCGTATTGCCCCGGCTTTCCCCGTGGCCGTGATGGCTTCAAGGAGCATGAGCACAGCAATCAAAAAGCTCTTCTTCAGATTCAGGTCCTATGTCCAAGAGCGGAAAAGGGAAAAGCCTGACCAGGAGCTAAATCAGGCACATGGAGTCACCCAGCCAAGCCCAGCACCTCCCAGCCGTGGTCCCTCCAGAAGCACAGTTGACTTTCGGGATTCTTCAAAGGGGCCCTGCTGGCTGGGGAACCCTGGAGGGCTAATCCAAGGGACCTTTGTTGCACAAAAACTGTTGGCCTTTGCCCCTTGCTGCAGAGGAACCTTGTGGGTCTGGGGAGGTGACTGTGGTGGAGGGGTTGGCCCCCCTGCATGGCTGTGTCATCAGGCTGGCAGATGGCTAAGAGGAAGGAGGAGGCTTTTCTACTCCTGTTCCCAACTTTTCCTTACTGTTCCTGCCCCCAGGAAGGGATTCATTATACCAAATGCATGCTAAGGGCACACTGAGAGAACTGGAGGTTTCCTGATGCAGCAGATGGGCCTGTGGGCCTGCCAGGTCCGTGGTTCACCCACTTTCTGCCTGCTCTGCAGTGAGGAGGCCAGCCCAGGAGGAGCAACCAAGCAAGACATGGCCAGTTGTCTCCAAAACCTGCATTCCTTTAAATGATCTGGTGTCCATATCAAGCGACAAAGCAGCCAGGTTTGCTGCCTTCAGCTGTCCATTATTAAGAGGAAGTCTTACCCAGGCTAAAAACCAAGCAAACCCCAAATCCAGAAACCACATCTTGGCCAACAAATGGTCCCCAAGGTGCACCACGAATGCCCTGCTCAGCATGAGAATCTCTTGCTTGCCCTGGCTGGGCTGGGCAGGGCTGATTTTTGCCCTGACAAGCTCTCTTTCCCCCTTGTCTTTTGGATAAGGGCGCCCTGGTGTAAAGTCTGAAAATGGTGCCCAGTACCGAAGGATTGATAATGAAGTACTCGATCAGCTTGGCGATAATGAGCTCCACTCGCATGAGGACCTCCTCCTTGATCCCCAGAGCCACTCGTCCATAGCACAGCAGGAGCGTGTTCCGTTGGCAGAACTGTGGGGGGGAAGCCAAAGCCCATCCATCAACTCCTCCTGGCAACGCAGCTACCGAGGAAGCGTATTCCCACCCCTCGTGCCGTGGGGAATCTGTGCCCAGATGGAGGGCAGGAGAACCAATTCAAGTCAAGCAATTTCGCCCAAGGGAATGGAGGAGGCATTACAGTAAGTGCAGGGAGAGAGTCAACTTCAGCAGGATCATGGTTAACACAATCGCTCCTGTTTGGCACTCCAGGAATGAACTAATCTTATGAAAACAAGTATTCCGTACCGACACTGATATCTCCCAACAAGTCTGGTCAAGTTTTGAGAAAAAAAGAGAATTAATGATATCCTGCAAACTGATTTGATGTTTTCTAACTTTACCTGGCTGGTTATTGATACAAGGGCCTCTGTGGTTGAAAGAGTCTTGCCAAAATCTTCCAGCACTTTAAAAACTTCATCAAGGTGGCGAGAGGCAACCAAGCCACAAGCAGCAGCAATGCCCTACAGAGGAGGAACCAGCAGTTAGGAGAAGCTAAGCAGGCGGTCTGCTTCTCTTGGAGGGAGAGCCCATAGATATAGGGGGCTGATCTTGCAGTGGTTTCCAGCAGGGAAAGGCTGATTGGAAGTCTCCTCAATAACAGGGCAGGGAGGGAAGCGTGCTTCCAGTTTTAGGGTACCAACTCCACTGGAAATGCATGGCAGTACTCAGTGGGACCCTAACCCTAACCCTAACGCTAATGGTTTTTAACAAATAAAAAATTTCCTAATAAAAAGTTTCCTAACCCTAACTCTCTTAACCCTAACCCTAGCCCTAGGGTCTGTTCCAGCAAGGACACAGGCAACGTGAACTTGTGAGCCACTCACAGCTGTTAGCCAGATGGTGCAGCAGTGTAGTAACTACTCCAAAACTGCCAACTGGTAATAAACTATCTATGGAAACACATAAAACGGTCTTTTGGTCTTTTGCTCAAGCTCTCAGCAAATAATTATTCTTAGGAAAATATCTTGTTTGGTAGGAATAGAACCCTCCCCCAAGGTCTGCATGGTCCTAACCCTACCGTCTTTTAGGAGAGCTTTCTTTTGTTTATTTATTCAATTTATATAACTGCTCATCTCACATTCATGACTCTAGGCAGCTTACAATAAATACAAACCATAAAATACACAATATAAAAATAAGAATAAAACACAGCAGCTGGGCATCATCCAATCAATTATTTATTTGTTGTTTTTATTTGTTTTTTTTTTGAACTTCAAAAACTCGTTCTTCCAGTAGGCCTTGGGCTAGTGTGATTTGTGAACTGCACGGGTGATATGATACGATTTAAAAATTCTTTTTATATTTCCCTGAAGTGGTATGTTTATTGGTTTTATTCTTTTTGTTTTTGTATGACATCTTCCTAACAGAAGAAGAAGAGATCAAGAAAAGGTGGCAAGAATATACGGAAGACCTGTATAGGAAGGATAACAATATTGGGGATAGCTTTGATGGTGTGGTCAGTGAGCTAGAGCCAGACATCCTGAAGAGTGAGGTTGGGTGGACCTTAAGAAGCATTGCCAATAACAAGGCAGCAGGAGACAACGGCATCCCAGCTGAACTGTTCAAAATCTTGCAAGATGATGCTGTCAAGGTAATGCATGGTATATGCCAGCAAATTTGGAAAACACAGGAATGGCCATCAGATTGGAAAAAATCAACTTCTATCCCCATACCAAAAAAGGGAAACACTAAAGAATGTTCAAACTATCGAACAGTGGCACTCATTTCACATGCCAGTAAGGTAATGCTCAAGATCCTGCAAGGTAGACTTCAGCAATTCATGGAGCGAGAATTGCCAGATGCACAAGCTGGGTTTAGAAAAGGCAGAGGAACTAGGGACCAAATTGCCAATATCCACTGGATAATGGAAAAAGCCAGGGAGTTTCAGAAAAATATCTATTTCTGTTTTATTGACTATTCTAAAGCCTTTGACTGTGTGGACCATAACAAATTGTGGCAAGTCCTTAGCGGTATGGGGATACCAAGTCATCTTGTACGCCTCCTGAAGAATCTGTATAACGACCAAGTAGCAACAGTAAGAACAGACCACGGAACAACAGACTGGTTTAAGATTGGGAAAGGAGTACGGCAGGGCTGTATACTCTCACCCTACCTATTCAACTTGTACACAGAACACATCATGCGACATGCTGGGCGTGAGGAATCCAAGACTGGAGTTAAAATCGCTGGAGGAAACATTAACAATCTCAGATATGCAGATGATACCACTTTGATGGCTGAAAGCGAAGAGGAACTGAGGAGCCTTATGATGAAGGTGAAAGAAGAAAGTGCAAAAGCTGGCTTGCAGCTAAACCTAAAAAAAAACCAAGATTATGGCAACCAGCTTGATTGATAACTGGCAAATAGAGGGAGAAAATGTAGAAGCAGTGAAAGACTTTGTATTTCTAGGTGCAAAGATTACTGCAGATGCTGACTGCAGTCAGGAAATCAGAAGACGCTTAATCCTTGGGAGAAGAGCAATGACAAATCTCGATAAAATGGTTAAGAGCAGCGACATCACACTGACAACAAAGGTCCACATAGTTAAAGCAATGGTGTTCCCCGTAGTAACATATGGCTGTGAGAGCTGGACCATAAGGAAGGCTGAGAGAAGGAAGATAGATGCTTTTGAACTATGGTGTTGGAGGAAAATTCTGAGAGTGCCTTGGACTGCCAGAAGATCAAACCAGTCCATCCTCCAGGAAATAAAGCCAGACTGCTCACTTGAGGGAATGATATTAAAGGCAAAACTGAAATACTTTGGCCACATCATGAGAAGACAGGACACCCTGGAGAAGGTGCTGATGCTGGGGAGAGTGGAGGGCAAAAGGAAGAGGGGCCGACCAAGGGCAAGATGGATGGATGATATTCTAGAGGTGACGTACTCATCCCTGGGGGAGCTGGGGGAGCTGGGGGTGTTGACGACTGACAGGAAGCTCTGGCGTGGGCTGGTCGATGAAGTCACGAAGAGTCGGAAGCGACTGAACGAATAAACAACAATGACATCTTTAAATTTCAGTTTTTCAGTATTTCAGTTTTGCCTTTAATATCGTTCCCTCAAGTGAGCAGTCTGGCTTTATTTCCTAGAGTATTAAATTTCTGTACATTGCCTTAAATAGTTTATGATTAAGTAGCTTATAAATCAAAGAAATAAATAACAGTATTTCAAGCTAAAAATACCAGATAAAGAAGGATGTTAAACGGTGGTGTGAAAATACCTATGAGTTGGCGAGGAAGGAAATGAATATTGCTTCCAAAGACTCAAAGAGGGAGATGCTGAGAATGATGGTTATGTTGATTCTATTCAGATATATTAAACAATTTGACAAGTTAAATCTCTCTTTCAAACCTACAGTTGTAATATGGAACTGTAGACTTTAAGTTTTGCTGATTTTAAATGATGCAGTTGGGCATGTGGAGTCCAAATACAAATATTCGCTTTGATTGGCAGTTGGGCATATTTGTCAATTTCTCTAATATATTGGGACTTCCAGGGAAGAAATGTCAAACTGAAGACAGCTCTGTAAAAAGTGGAGCTGATCACTGCGATGGAAAGAACAGCCAGCAAGTAGACCAGCTTTTTATAATTCCTCTCCAGATCAGGAGGGATCACCCATAAGTGCTCCAGACAGTTACTCCCCATGTGGAGACCACAAGACAGCCATTTCCAGTGGGTTTAGAACTCTGGGAGATGAGGGAATAGCCATCTTGCTCAAACCGTGGTTGGTGCCTTTAAAGGGACACTGGGTTTGCATACTTCCTTTTCTAATCGCTTTCAGAAATCGCTTGTTAACTGATTTTCACCTATTAGGAATCTCTGGGTCAACACATTTCATAGCACCAGGTGAGTCTCCTTCAATCCTTAGTGAAAGAAGTTTTAAATACATGTTTAAGGACATAATTTTTCTTTTCTGGAATAAACAGAAAAAAGGTGATTAAAACTCTGGTTTTAGGAAGTTACAAATGGACTAAGGGTCCACATAAATTTGAAATAAGATTTTGGAATTAATTATAAAGAATCCTTCCTGTGGGAAAATGCTTTTGTTTTGAATTCTTAAAAAAAATAAGACTTTAAAAATTGGACACTAGAGGGAACTAGAAGGAACTAAAGATTATAATGAAAGGAAAAGACTGCTCAAACTCAACATACAAATACAGAATGAAGCAAAATGTTTTAATATTGGACATATTGAACAATATTTTTGAACAATAGATCCAGAAGTTAATTTTAAGAGTACCAATCAAAGTGAATATTCGTAGCTCAGGGTTGAACTGTGGAGTCCTTGGTGCTCTCTGAGCCTTGTTGTTTTCTTGCAGAGGTTTCATTGCCAGGCTAGGCAACATCTTCAGTGCAAAGAGGGAGTGGGCCTTGCTCTCAGTTTATATACCATGGCTTGCCCTGCTTGTGTTGGTAGGGGTCATCTATACAGCATCTTCCAACAAAATGGATACCCGCTCAACTTTATCAAAAAGTGCCTCACCACCCAACCCACTACAACCCAACCAATAGAAACTATGAAAAGGATAACACTGCCATACATCAGGAACATCTCAGAAACCACCAACAGACTGTTACAACCACATGGCATCACTGTAACACATAAACCAACTAAAACTCTTTGAAACATGTTAAGCAACCCAAAAGACCAGGAAGAAAAAACAGGAGTTATTTACAACATACAGTGCAAAGACTGTAACAGCCACTATGTAGGACAGACGGGCAGAAGACTAGTAGAGCGCATCCATGAATACCAACTAGCAGTCAGAAGACATGATGAGAACTCCTTAATCTCACAACACATGGACAGACTCAACCATAATTTCAACTGGGAAACCGTGAGCATCCTAAACCAAGCCAAATCCAAAAATGCCAGAGAATTCCTGAAAGTCTGGCACTCAGACAAAGCAGCCATCAACAGACACATAGAGGTAAACAACATTTACATACCATTCAAAAGAGACAACAGAAAAGCCAAAAGTCCAGTACACTCCCTTGCCAACAATCAACACCCAGATATGCAAACATCAACACTAGGATTAACACCAGATGAACCATCAAACAGCACAATACACCCTAATCAAGGAACTATTAACTCAGGCAATCAACCAAAGGAGCAAACAATAGCCCAATCAAAGAACTCCCAAGGAGAGAACAACATCCCTACCAACACAAGCAGGGCAAGCCACAGTATAAACTGAGAGCAAGGCCCACTCCCTCTTTGCACTGAAGATGTTGCCTAGTCTGGCAATGAAACGTCTGCAAGAAAACAACAAGGCTCAGAGAGCTCCAAGGACTCCACAATTTTAAGAGTGTATGCCTCTGCAGATAGGCTAAAAATATGTTTAAAAGATGCTATGGAAGACCAACAAGTATTACCTGACATGACTGAGACTGACTTGAAAGTGGATTTAAAAATGACAGGCTACAAGAATGACATGGAAGAAGATGTTACACCGGACATACAAAAGAAACCTGCTGATGTCTTAATAATTAAAAGGGATATACAAATAACAAACCAAGAGAGTGACCTGGATAATTCTCCTATATTGGATTTATAAAACAGGCTTGTAAAAGCTTTGAAGAATTTTGTGAGAAGGGGCAAAGGAAAAGTGAAAAGAAATCAACTTCTAGGACATTATTATTTAAAGGAACTAAAGATCAAGACTGTTAGAAGTAAAAGGAAGGAATATAAAGTTGGTTTATTTGATCAAGGTTAAAATAGATATGTTGTTATCTCTGGTAACCCTAATGGACTTTTGCTGATCAGGACTAAAATGACAAGGTTTTGTGGATTGGTTTATAGATAAGATACGGGATATGGGAAGAAGGGATCATTTGTTGTATTTTAAGAGAAGGTGGTAAGTTATTACCATTGTTGATACTTGTGATGTAGGAGAAAATCACTTCTTTGTCTATTTCTTTTCTTTTTCTATATTCTTATTTTTTATTTCTTTTCTATTTTTTCTTTTCTGCACCTTCTATTTTTCTTTGTATTCTTTTATAGTTTGTATTAGTTTGTATTGTTGTAAATTGTAATCTTCAATAAAATTACTATCAAAAAATTCTCTGATGTATTGGGATGAAAATGATACTGATTATGAGTCCAATTACAGAGTTATATTTGGCTATCTTGAAATCCTGGCAAGAAAATTTGGCTTCAACTATAGTGGGAACTTTCTGGTATTTCCAATACTAAAGACAGTTAAACATATTGGGGCATTATTGAGTAAAAAAAATAAATTTTTGACCAAATTTCTCATTAGAAATTGACACTTTTGAATAACCCTTACTTAAGAAAAGGTGGGAAAAAACCTTCTTTGGAAAACATGGGTAAAAAAATGGGATGGTTACTCTTACTCAGTGAATTATTCATAATACAATTATTAAAAGTACTTCAAAAACCTTTGAAAGTTTACAAAATAAGTATAATTTACCAAAGCAGCTGAATGGCAGTATGCACTGTTAAGGCATTTGCTATGTCCCTTGTTTGGTCCTGATGCTTAGGCTGCCTGGTAGCTTTGAAGGTATTATAAAAGGGTTTTATAGAGGTTGAACAACAATCCAAAGTTACCGATTAAGAAATTTTGCACAAAATAAATTTGGCTAATACACAAGAAATTTGGAATAGAGAATGGAAGTTTCCTATACTACAGACCAATGGTCTCATGTCTTGAGAAACTCAATATATTTATTATCTAAAAACAAGGTTAATGCAAGAAAAAATCAGATTCATTGGATTCCTCAGCAAAAGGTTGGTTATTGTTTTTCTTATATTGGAGACAGAATAAATGTGGAGGTACACTTGTCCATATGCTTTGGTCATGTCCATTGTTAGTTCCATTTTGATTGGATATTATTACTATGCTGAATCCGGTCCTTCAAATGACATTGGTTTAAAGATGCTGATATCCTGTTAAGTTATATTCACCAAATTTGGAACTTTTGGCATGCTTGTGCTGCAAAACTCTGCTTTGGGGGACAGGGCAACAGCTGACTGTTTTTCGTTCACCCAACTGAGTACTCCATCTCCAGCAGCTACACCTGTCCATGCTTGACTTACAGTCGGTCCTGTCTTCTGCTCAGTCAGCATTCAGGTAGCCTAGCAGTTTGGGCTTGCTGTTCACTGGCAGTCTGAGATCTGAAGGTGCCATATTCTTTAGGTATCTGCCCACACTCTTGACTCCAATTCATCTCCTTTTGTTGGTACACTCATTTTCCAGCACAGGATTCTGATTATGTCAGTGATGTCTGGCCTTGTCACTGGGGCTCTGTATAGGAGCTATTTGAAGCCTTGCTTGACAAGTATCTATCTTTGCTTCTGATTCCAGGCTCTAGGATAAACACTCTTCCTGCTTGTCACCTGCGATCTAACCAACAATATCTACTTTGTCAAATGCTTTGCTGAAATCAAGATAATGTCTACAGCTTTCCAATAATCTACTAAAAAGACTACCTAATCAAAAATGTGATCAGTCTCTTAATATTTGTTTTTGATAAATCCTTAGTAAATTGTGAGAAAGCCACACAGTCACTTTTATGTGAGATGGGCAGCTATATAAATATGATAAATAAATGACTAAAATAAAGCTATAGTCATAATATATAATTTGATAATACATTTTATTTATTATTAAATTTCTCTGCCACCCCTCTCGTACACAATGACTCTGGGCAGCTTACATAGAATAAAAATAATATAAAAACATATAAATACAATATAAAAATCGAATATAAAATATAAAATTCAAAATGGGCAATGAGGTCTTATCCTGGCATCCTCACAGGGCCAACCACCCCATGAAGAGCTGTCGCCCTCCCATCCCAGGCCAGGGTGTCATAGCCAAGTTTTTACCCCCTTTCGAAAGGCCGGGAGAGTGGGGGCCTGTCTTACCCCCGGGGGTAGCTTGTTCCAGAGAGCGGGTGCCACGGCAGAGAAGGGCTTCCTCCTGGACACTGCCAATTGGCAATCCCTCATGGACAGGGTCATGCCCTCTCCGCCTGACTGGGTGGGATGGGTCGATGTAGCGAGGGTGAGGTGGTTCCTCAGGTAACCTGGACCCATGCCATGTAGGGCTTTATAGGTAATAACCAACACCTTGAATTGGACCCAGAAGCAAACCAGCACCCAATGCAGCTTGTGCAGCAACGGTATTATATGTGCCTTTCTAGGGGCTCCTAAGACTGCTCACGGGGCCGCATTTTGCACCAGCTGTAGCTTCTGGATACTCTTCAAGGGTAGCCCCATGTAGAGTGCATTGCAGTAGTCTATATGGGAGATGACCAGGGCATGAGTGACTGTTTGGAGGGACTCCTGATCCAGGAAAGGGCGTAGCTGGTGCACAACATAGAGTTGCGCAAAGGCCCTTCTGGCCACAACTGCCACCTGCTCTTTGAGCAGGAGCCATGAGTCCAGGAGGACCCCCAGATTATGCACTGGATCTGACTTGGGCAGTGCAACCCCATCCAGAGCCAAAGATGGTAAGTTCCTGGATACAGATGATCCCCAACCCACAGCCACTCTGTCTTACCAAGGTTCAGCTAAAGCCTGTTGTTCCCCATCCAGACCCCCACAGCCCCCAGGCATCTAGAGAGGATGGTCACAGCATCACTTACTTCACTTGGGATGGAAATGTATAATTGAGTATCATCGGCATATTGATGATACCTTGTCCCCTAATGACAGATGATCTCATCCAGCAGTTTCATGTAGATATTAAAAAGGAGCAGAGAGAGTACCAAGCCCTGCAGCACTCCACAAAGGAGGGGCTGCAGGCCAGATCTCTTGCTCCTTATCAACACTGATTGAGACCGGCCCTGGAGGAAGGAGGTGAACGAGTGCAAAACCATGCCATCCACCCCGAACTCCCTGAGCCAACCGAAAAGGGTACCATGGTTGATGGTATTGAAAGCTGCTGAGAGGTCAAGGAGAGCCAGGATGGGTGCACTACCCCCATCCTGCTCTCACCAGCGATCATCCATAACTGTGACCAAAGCTGTTTCTGTCCCATATCAGGGCCTGAAACCTGACTGAAAGGGGTCCAGATAATCCATTTCATCCAGGATCCTCTGGAGCAACAATGCCACCACTTTCTCAACCACCTTCCATAAAAAGGGAAGGTGGGAGTCTGGATGAAAATTGTCCAGAATAGTAGGGTCCAGTGATGGTTTCTTGAGGAGGGGGTGCACCAGCACCTCTTTAAAGGCCACTGGAACCACTCCCTTCCCTAAGGATGAATTCACATCGCCTGGACCCACCCACACATCACCTCCTGAGCTGCCTTCACTGGCCAGGAGGGACAGGGATCTAGTTGACAAGTGGTGGTGTTTACAGACCCAAGAACCCTGTCCACTTCGTCAGGCCCAACAGGATCAAACAGTTCCCAGATAACATGGTAAGTACGTTCTCCAGGCATCTCCTCAGACACTGCTACATGTTTGGCATCCAACTTGGAATGGATCCAAGTGATTTTATCCTCCAGATGCCCTGAATATTCCTCTGCACAGCCATGAAGGTGGGTCACTGAGACCACCTTTCCCAAAAGGGATTGAGTGACCTTAAACAGGGTCTCTGGGTGGCATTCTGCAGATGCAATAAGAGTGGAGAAATATTGACATTTCGATGCTCTAACTGCCACAAGGTAGGCCTTAACAGTGGCTCTAGCTTGTGTTCGGCTGGTTTGGTCCGTTTCTTCTTCCAGTGGCATTCTAGATGTCTCTTAATCCTCTTCAGAACCCTCAGCTCCTCCGTAAACCATGGTGAGCATCAAGTTTGATGGGGCAAGAGAGGTCACACAGGCACAATCCTGCCCAAGGCTCCGGCTGCCTTCCTATTCCAGGTGGCAGCCAGGGCCTCCACTGGACTGTGCAGCAGATCCTTGGGTATAACCCCCAGCTCCCTCTGAAACCCTACTGGTCCATCAGTCACCAGGGGTGGACCAATCAAATGGGTCCCACCTCCCTGCAGAGGGGGGCAGCATAGGAGAATCTCAAGGCCAGCAGGGCATGATGTGACCATGACAATGGGGACAGCTGTAACTCTCCAGTCAGATCACATGCCACTGCTCTGACAAGAAAACCAGGTCTGGAGTGACACCACTGTCTCGAGTTGGGTCCCAAATAATCTGGGACTGGCCCATGGCCGCCATGGTGACCATGAACTCCCGAGCCGCCTCCAAGGCACACCCCAGGGATGGCAGGTTGAAGTTCCACAGAAACATACATCTGGGGAACTCCCCCACCAACCCCGAGATGGCCTCGAGCAGCTCAGGCAGGGAGGTTGCCATGCAGCAGGAAGGCTGGTACAGTAGCAACACTCCCAACTCTTCTCGGGAACCCAACTTGAATAACAGGGTCTCACAACTGGCCACTTGTGGAGCAGCATCTCTGAAGGCCATCAGAGATTCCCAGATGACAACAGCCACCCCTCCTCCCCTACCCTGGGGTCTTGGCTGGTGCCATACTGTGAACCTGGCAGGGCACATTTCTGAAAGGGGCACCCCACCTTCAGGGCCCAGGCAGGTCTCAGTGGCACATGCCAGGTCTGCCCCCTCCTTGATGATCAGATCACATATAAGGGGGGGCCTTGTTGTTAACCAACCTGGCATTAAGAAGCAGCAGCTGACAGCCAGGGTCTTGATGGGTTTCCTGTTTATGGCCTGGGTCTGAGCACAGAGGTCCAGAACACAGCATTGGTGTTGGAGGTCCTGGCAAATTGGCATGCCTCATTAGCATATAAATGAGTTTGTCCCATGATGCAACTCTCTGTGCTTCTTGAGGAAACTGTTTGTTGTCCCTCCCACTTCCTCTTTCTTCCTCCTTCCACTGTCTGAGAAGGAGCATGCAGCTGGAGCTCCCTCCATCTTGGCCACATGCATGGGCCTAAGAAAAGAAGGATTTTCCCCTTTTTCTCCATGCAGCCCTTAGCATCAATGAGGGTTAAGGGTAAATTAAGTTTAGGGACAAAAGAAGAACAAAGATTTCATCTTTTTTGAATGGAAATGTAACTAGACCAAGAATAAAAAACCAGTAAGACTCTTTTTACTTACTTTTTGAACCTACTTTGTCTAAGTGTGTGATTCTTTATGCTTGGGAGGGCTAGGTGTGTAAGATTAATAACCTATATTTCTTTAACATGCTCATTAAAGCTATTTTAGATAATATTCTTTTTTCTGTGCACATCTTTCACTGTGTTAAGCTCTGCTCCATTCAGTGGTCCTAGCTGTCTACTAATGGCTTCATAGGGTTATGGGCCCATCCTTTTACAGAAAGAGAAATTTTCTTTTTGGGCTTGTTTTGTTTTTGCATGAGCATTGTTGTTTTTGAGAGAATACTCAGTGAAAAATACTCAGGAGGTTATCTTGCACAAGGAAATAGCCTTAAGCATGAAGAGATGATTTTTTTTTCTTTTTGAAGTGATTTTTAAATATTTTGCTTAGACAAAATGGCTAACAATGTCTAACAACCAGCCTTACAAGCCGGTAATTTTTAAACTCAAATCCAAAGAGTTTTATCCCTGGAAAATTTGGGTGGAAAGGCAGGCAAAGATTCTGAATCTGTATAATATTTTGAAGGAAGATCCTCCTAATTCAGATTCAGAAGTCTATGCAAACTGGGCAACCAGTGACCTGAAACTCCAAGGACTAATCATGAATTCCTTAAATGGATCAATGTTGGTACAGATCCAGCACAGAGAAACTGCAAAAGGAACGATGTTTAAACTCTTTGGGGAAGGAGGAGATTCCCAACTTGTTAATTTGGTGAGAGAATTATCCAATGTAAAACTGCAACCAAATGCAGACATCAATGAACTATTTCCAAAGTTCAGTTATTATTGTACGAGCTTGCTTGTAATGATGTGACTCTGGATAACAGAATTCGTTGTATTTCTATTAGGAACTTTACCTGAGAGTTATTCAAGCTTTGATGCAAGTTATAAGGGATCAAGACAACCCCTATCAGAATTAATTCAAGAATTAAAGTCTGAGCATAGCAGGCAGACCTCCTATAGAAATTCCAAGCAGACCCATCATGAGGCAGACTATTTTTCAAATGTGCCTCAGGACAAAGATGGTGGTCAGAAACAGAGGAGTGATTCAAAGACAAACCCATCAAGTGACATTTTTGTGGCCTTCCAGAAGAATATGAAAACCTGGTTCTGTTGCCTTGCTTGGGATGGGAAGGGCAATAGTTCTTCCTGGGGGTGGCTGGCGCCATAGTGCCCTTCCTATTGAATGAGAGCTTTTCACCACATGGATTTTATATTTATCTATTTATAATGATGATTTGTACTGTAATTTATGTTTTATGGTTTTAATTGTTTATTTTACTGTAAACCTCCTCCCTTTTGGGGGAGAAGGGTGGCAATAGAAATTTGAAATATAAATAAATAAATAGTGGGCACATAAAGAAAAATTGTTGGGCCAGGAAGGCAGATCAGAAAACCAGCAGAGAAAAGGCTCCAGAAATTACTCTTCTTGCATTTTCAGCCATTAATAAAAGTTGCTCTTCTTTTATAATAGACAGTGGTTGCAGTATGCAACATCAGAATTGGTGGAAGACTCATTAACAACCTACGATATGCAGATGATACAACTTTGCTTGCTGGAAGTGAAGAAGACTTGAAGTACTTGCTGATGAAGATCAAAGACTGTAGTCAGCAATACGGACTACACCTGAATCTGAAGAAGACGAAGATACTCACAAATGGACCAATAAACAATGTCACAATAAATGGAGAAGAAATTGAAGTCATCAACAATTTCAGTCTACTCAGATCAACAATCAATGCCAAGGGAAGTAGTAATCAAGAAATCAAATGATGTATTGCGCTGGGAAAATCTGCCGCCAAAGACCTTTCTAAAGTTTTCAGAAGTAAAGATGTCAGTTTAAAAACAAAGGTGCACCTGACTCATGCCATGGTCTTCTCAATGGCCACATATGCCTGTGAAAGCTGGACATTAAAAAAGGAAGATAGAAGAAGAATTGATGTATTCAAATTGTGGTGTTGGCGAAGATTATTGAAAACACCGTGGACTGCCAGAAGAACAAACAAATCAGTTTTAGAAGAAATACAACCAGAATGTTCCCTAGAGGCAAAGATAACTAGGCTTAGACTCTCATACTTTGGACACATTATCAGGAAAGACTGATCACTTGAAAAGGACATCATGTTTGGTAAAGTCGGCCAGCGGAAAAGCAGAGGACCCTCAATATGATGGATTGATACAGTTACTGCAACAATGGATGCAACCATTGGAACAATCAGGCATACAGCACAAGATCGAACAGCATTTTGTTCTGTTATACATAGGGTCACCATGGGCTGTAAACAACTTGACAGCAACTAACAACAACAACAAGCAGTATGGATCGAGATTTCTTTATTGAATTGAACCCAAGTTCAAAGGAAGAAATTGGTTTGGCTGATGGAAGAACAATCCCAGTGGAAGGGGAGGGGTGTGCCCTCCTAAGGTGTGGAAATGGTGCTACCCAGAGGGATTTGATTGCGACTAATATTTTATATGTTCCAGATTTGAGAATGAACCTGATTAGTGCACTTGCTGTCATGAAGAAGGGGCATACTCTTCGATTTAAAGGCAACAAATGTGAAATAATGGATCAAAAAGGTGTCTTTTTAATGGGATTCCTAGATCAAGGACTAATTTTTTCTCAACTGTGAGAGGCCAGATATGACATGCATGGCTAGTCACCAAGGAAAGGAGGACGACAGTGCCACCCTGAGGCGCAGACAGTTTGGTCATAGAGATTCAAATGTAATTCTTCAAATGAAGAAAAATGGATTGACAAGCAATTTGGAAGTCAAGGACTGTGGTAAGACTGATGCAAGGCACAAAACCTGCATGCAAGGAAAGGCCACTAGGCCTGCAATTTCAGAACAAAGCACCAGGCGCTCCAAGCAGCCCTTGGAGCTAATTCACACCGAGCTGTGTGTGGCCAATTCAGGCATCTGTTGGGGACAACAGATGGGAAGTAGCAATGACAGCTATCTACCTACAAAGTAGATTACCAACAAAAGGAACAGAGCCAAATAAAAATCCTCTAACCAATAGCACTGCAGAAGGGGGAGGTGATGATGACTTGTCCAAGTACCTTACCCAGTGTTTCCAGATGCAGTGAGCAGGCATACCCAGAGAGGAGATTGAGACAGAGACCCCACCTCGCTCAGATGATGAGGAACCAGGAGGAACAGAAGGGGCAGAGATGCAGTACGATCCAGACCTGAGTTCTGTTCTGGACCTGAGACGCTCATCGTGAGCCAGCAAGGGAGTTCCAGCTAAGTGACTGTCCTACCTTGCAGGGGTGGCATTGCCAAAAGAGCCTGCATCATGGAAGGACGTGCAGCAGCTGCCACCAGCTGAAGCAAGTAAGTGGAGGAAAGTAGCACAAGAGGAGTTTGAGGATCTGCAACACAACAACACCTGGACACTCACAAAGTTACCTGTTGACAAAAAGTCAATTGGTTGCAAATGGGTCTTTAAGGCCAAACAGAATGAGAAGGGAGAAGTCCAAAGATACAAAGCTAGACTGGTAGCCAAGGGCTATTCACAAAAGTATGGGGAAGATTATGACCAAACTTTTGTACCTGTTGTGATCCACACAACAATTTGACTTCTTTTAAGTCTAGCTGCAAGCAGAAACATGCAAGTGGAACATATAGACATTAAGACAGTGTTCTTGCATGGAGAAATTCAGGAGGAGTTGTACATGCAACAACCTGAAGGGTTCACTGATCCAAAGAACTGGCATTTTGTGTGTAAGCTTCAGAAGGGGATCTACAGTATGGGCTGAAACAAGCAGCCAGGGCCTGGAATGTGAAATTAAACCAGATGCTAATAAAGCAAGGTTTCACGCAAGGCAAAGCCGATCCCTGCCTTTACACATGAGACAAGAATGGCAGAGATGTGTTCATTCTGACATTTGTGGACAATTTGATTCTCTGTTATGAGGATCAAAGGGACATTAATGAAATTGTATCCAATTTGAACATGGAAGTAGAGGTGAAATGCCTTGGGAAGGTGAACTACTACCTGGAGATACAAATTGACAGAGAAGAGGATGGTGTGAGGTTTGGGTCTGAGTCTGACTCTGAAAATGAAACCTTTCTTGAGCAAACAGGGAAAAATGAAACTTATCCAGAGAGATTTGGGGAAAAAGAAACCACGAGTGACTCAACAGAGCAGGAGAAATTGCAGATGTTGATTGGACAAACTGGACAAATTGGAGGGAGATTTGAAGCCTCCAATCAGTGCTCGAGAGAGGAGAGCAGAGAAGCTTGTGAAGGAAAAAGCAGCCCGATTGGCTGCTAAAGGAAAATGGCATGAAAAGGAGTGAATAAAAAGGCACCTGTGCCAAGAGCAAGCTGCCGGAGACAACCGATCCTTTGAGCTCATAGCCTCTGTGGAAGAGTCCTTACTGGAGTCAGAAGCCTCCTCTGTAGCCATTATGGAATCAGAGCCAGCTTCTCCTACTGTCATGGATCTGCTCCCTCTACATGTCACTCCGATCGAGTCCAGCCTTGCCCATCCAGCAGATCACAGCCTCACATCCAATTCCGAGCCTTGCCTTGCTGCTCCAGCCAAGTTCGGTCCTGCTTCCAGTGCCAAGCCTTGTTTTGTCGCTCCAGCCAAGTCCTGTTGTGTTTCTAGCTCCAAGCCTTGCCTTGCTGCTCCTGTTTGGTCCAGTCTTGCTTCCAGTTTCAAGCCTAGTTTTGCTGCTACAGCCACAACCAGCTTTGCCTCCATTTCCAAGCCTTGACTCGTCGTTCCAGCCAAGCCCAGCTCTGCTTCGAGTTCCACATCTAGCTTTGCCGTTCCAGCCAAGTCCGGTCTTGCCTCCAGATCCAAGCCTTGCCTTGTTGTTCCAGCCAAGCCCAGCTCCACTTCAAATTCCATGCCTTGCCTTGTTGTTCCAGTCGAGTCCGGCCTTCCCTTAGTTCCGAGCCTTGCCTTGTTGATTCGATCAAGCCTTGCCTGGACTCCATGTCAAACCCAAGCCTCACATCTCAAGTCTGCTCCTTGCCACTGTGATAGCCACGCTGGGTCTGGCTGCCTCCTTGAGGGGTCTAGCCGAGTTCTGCCTAGCTGTTTTGCCTAGATCTCCTGCTGTTCCTGATCCTGCAGTTTTGCCTTGTTTTCCTCCACTGCCTGAGTGGACTTGACTGATCTGCATTGCCTAATTTACTAAGGACTTTATTGTTGTAAATAGTTATTTGTAATAAAGGATTTAAAAGTAATTCTGCCTGGCCGCCTCATAGTCTGAACAGGACAGATGGAAGTTTTCTCCTTAGTCAGAGGCAAAAGATTCTAGAGTTATTGGAGAGCCTGGGGCTGGAAGAAGCAAACACAGTACCAACTGCAATGGAAACAGACTTTCACAAAGTAAAGGACACTAGTGAACTGTTGCCTCAGAACAATGGCTACAGAGAGGCCATTGGGAAGCTGTTCTATCTGTCAACCACAACAAGGCCAGATATTTTGACTGCAATAGGGATCCTCTGCAGAAAGACAAGTGGACCCACCTAAAGGGACTAGACAGGCCTTAAGCAGGTGGCAAGATACCTGAAGGGGACTGCAGACCTGAAGCTTAAGCTGCCAGCAACTGATTCTCCTGAACTAGTGGGGTACTCCAATGCAGATTGGGCAGAGAATGCAACTGATCATAAATCCACTAGTGGGAATGTGTGTTTGTTTGGGGGAGGGGCTGTGGGCTGGGCTAGTCAGAAGCAGACTATATTGGCATGTTCAACTACTGAAGTGGAGTATGTCTCAGCAGCTGAGACATGTACAGAGGTATAACAGCTCAAGTATTTACTTGATGATCTGCGGGTCAGTGTTCCTGCTCCAATAAGAGTCTTTGAGGACAACCAAAGTTGTATAAGACTCTAGCAAAGAAGGTGGGAGGGCAGACTAAGCACATGGATGTTTGTTACCATGTGATTAGAGAGGCACAGGAGACAGGACTAATAAATTTGGAGTACTGTCCCTCAGAGAGCATGATCACAGAAATCCTGACAAAGCCACTTGCAAAGGGCATCTATCAAGGCCTATGAAGTGAGTTAAGTCTTGTGTAGGAATGATGCATGTATGATTTGAGAAGGGGTGTTGGAGGTCCTGGCAAATTGGCATGCCTCATTAGCATGTAAATGAGTTTGTCCCATGATGCAACACTCCGTGCTTCTTGAGGAAGCTGTTTGTTGTCCCTCCCACTTCCTCTTTCTTCCTCCTTCCACTGTCTGAGAGGGAGCATGCAGCCGAAGCTCCCTTGGCCACATGCATGGGCCTAGGAAAAGAAGGATATCCCCCTTTTTCTCCACACAGCCCTTAGCATCAATGAGGGCTAAGTGTAAATTAAGTTTAGGGACAAAAGAAGAATAAAGATTTTATCTTTTTTGAATGGAAATGTAACTAGACCAAGAATAAAACCAGTAAGACTCTTTTTACTTACTTTTTGAACTGGTACCAAACACTGGGGGTGCCTTCCCCAACAATGGCCCACCCTCTGGCCCCTGGCATGACACCCCTGACCCATCACCACCTGAATAGGATAACCTGCTCTAATCCCCCCAGATTATATATGTTAATTTCAGCAAATTATATATTAATTTCTCAATACAGAAATGAGATGAGGTTAATGAGGCAAAACTTATGACAAATCAGTGCTAACTTACTAAAATGTTTACAAATGCTTACAAATTTTTGCTTTAGAAACTTCCTAATTATCAATTTCATATTGAATGGTTGTAGTCACTTCAATTCTCCTTCCCCCCTTTCTGAAGAGAGGGATAACATCCACTGGTCATCTAGAATGTCACTTGGTCTCTAGGATTATGAAACTAATACATAAGGGTCTGGCCAGGCCATCAGTGAGTTCCTTCATTGTCCTAGGATGCAATTCATCTGGTCTTGGAAACTGAATCCAAAGCCAATAGATATTCCTTGTTTCTAACAGACTCCCCATTGACTCCTGTCCCTTCATTCAGCTTTTCACATTTGCCTGGTGGAATACAGACTCTCTAGCTGAAGAGGGTTGAGCTGAATCAGGAGTTCCACCTTTTGTTACCTGTTAGCATTTGCTTTCTTTACCTAGCAGCAGGTATATTAGTATTTGAAGAATTCTTTTTGTTGCTTTGTTTTTGTTCTTTGCTGACTTCAGCTCATTTTGCCTTTCTGACACTACGTCAACAATTCTGAGCTGTCTCTGTATATTCTTCTCTGGTGACTCTTTCTCTTGAGGGAGATGTGGTATTGTTTTGTTTTCAGATTTTCACTTCCATTTCCCCATTTTCTCCTTCCAAGAAATCCCACTCATCATTGCTCTGAGCTAATTAACATCCACTTTTTGAAGCCCCAAATATACAGTAAGTTCAGTTGCATTCAGCTTTCCTTACAATGAAGAACTCCAGCATGACAGAGTCACATTTCCCCTACCTCTGCTTCCATGGCTAATTCTTCCCCACTGGGTGACTCAAAAACAAGAGACTTGTAAGGTTTTCTATAGACTCAAGGAGGCACTCCTTTTCTCTTGTGCTCTTGGAACCACCTGGGCCTATTGATCATGTTCAAACTCTTCACTGTGACTCTCAAATGCACGCAACTTTAAGAAAGATGGTCACTGGTCCTAGAAGAGGCATCATGCTAGGGAGTTTCTATGCTCTGGGACAGCCCTCTGGCAGCCTCCCACCTCAGCCTTTGCTTTCTCCTTCAGAGAGTCTTCCGGTTCCTCCTACAATAATCTCCTGAACTGTTTTGTTTCTCCCTTCTTTCCAGCCTAGATGCAGAAGGAGATTGAGGGTGGTAATTTGCCTGCCCTTTGAATAATTGCCACCTCACCTTTGCCTCCAGGGGTCCTTGCTGACACATGGCCAAGATAGTAAAGAGCTGGTCCTGGATTAGCTGAGAGTCGTCTGAGGCACGCAGGATGGCTCCGCAGTATTGATACAGGAAGATCTGCACAAGGAAGAAATGAGTAGCGGTCCAACACAGCAGGGAAACTGGGACAAGCTTCCACACAAAAGTGTGTGTGTGTGTGTGTTTGTACCCCATATTGTTCCAGTTTCTGTTTGTGGTGTCATCTTTAGCATAACATTTATTTCCAAAACATTAAGCACTTCTAATCCAACACTGCCAGCTATTCCACATAACACTTTTCTTCTGTGCCCAGTATATTCTAGGAGCGTTCAGACCAAAACGGAATCGAGAAGAATTATGACTTCCCTTGACACCACACCATTGCTATGGCAGTCTAGGATTCCATCTGCACTTTTCCCCTTTCTTTTGCAGCTGCATCACACTGTTGTCTCCTAGTTCCTTTTTGCGTGTACTGCTGCCAAATAGGTTTTCCTCACATCTTATACTCATGCTTTTGGTTTTTCTTACTGAAATGTAGGACCATGGGATTGGTCCTGTTGAAATAAATCTTGCAGCTTTCTCCCCACTGTTGCATTGCACTGTTGAATCTTGATACAACTCTCTAAGGTGTTTGCTACCCCCTTGCCTGCTCATGCTGTGTTGTGTATGATTAGGCAATCATATTTTCTAACCTCTCCTGGGAACCATTTATCACAGGGTCTAGAAGACAGCTCAGTGGATATAAAAAGTCTACGCAGCTTTTAGGGCAAAAAAAATAAAAGTTTTTTATTTTTATTTTTTTTGCCCTAAAAGATTTCAGTTTGTTTTTCAATTGAATTATACATCTTATATGTTATATTAAAGGTGGAAAAAATTCTGAAGTGATTTATTTTGGTCTGATTTTTTTTACATCTCAAAAACCTGGCATTTTAACAGGGGTGTGTAGACTTTTTATATCCACTGTAGCACTTGACCCATTCCTCCACTTTGTGACTTAGTCACTGACATATGTTGATTTGATATGTTTGTTCAACCAGACCTGTATCCATGAAATGATAGCATAGTTCAGCCCACATTTCATCATCTTCTCTACTAGAACCACGTGGAAAACCTTATCAAATGCTTTGCTAAAATCAAGGTACACTATATCCACCACATTCCCCTGGTCAACTAAACTGGTCATGCTATCAAAAAGGAGATCTGGTTGGTTTAGTATGATTTCTTCTTGCTGACCTCATTCTGGCTCCTGCCAAAGAATGTATTCTTTTCTAAATGCTCACAGACCTACTGCTTAATAGCATTCAATAGCCCAGGGCTAGCCTATCTACCATCCTGTCACGCGAGCTTGCAGACGTACACACTATTCTTTTGCAACTGATAATAGAAATGAAAAGAAGAAATAACCTATTTTCTCATAGGTGGTAATTTCCCTATAGGAAAAAAAAGGGGGGGGGTTTGCTGCTATGCTGGCAAGAGGGAGGAGAGAATGGGAGACTCAAGGAGGGATGGCTGACAAGCCAAAATGGACTCTAGACAGCATTGACTGTTAAAGGCTTGTTAGCTTCAGGAAACCCTGGGACAAAACTCTTGAAGTGAAGCTGGGTGAAGATCTGGAAAAAAACCTGCTGAAGAAAGAGGAAGAAAGGGATCAAAGGATCAGTCTACCCAATGAAAATAGCTTCTGTGAGATGTTGAAGCTGAAGATCCCACCATGAGAGAAAGTGCCAGCTTTTATAGTTATATTTATAGTTATCCCCTTACTTAACTCTAAGTAGGAATCTAGAAATGCCAATGTTTACATATAGGCTGTAGACTGCACATACAATGAAGAGATGGTTAACTCTGATGGTATCTGATTGAAAGATTCCATCAATGCTGCCTCTGAAAAATTCTGCAAATTACTTGGGAAGATAGGCAGACTGTCAGGATATTGGAAGAAGCGAAGACCACCTGCATTGAAACAATGATCATCCAACATCAACTTCGCTGGTCATGTTGTTTGAATGCCTGATCATCGTCTTCCAAAGCAGCTACTTGACTCCCAACTTAAGAACAGAAAACGGAATATTGGTGGACAGCAAAAGAGATTCAAAGAAGTTCTCAAAGCTAATTTTAAAAAGTTTAATATCAGCACTGAGAACTGGGAAGTCCTAACTCATGAGCATTTAAATTGGAGGTCAGCCCTTATTAAAGGCGCTATGGACTTTGAAGAAGCACGGGTGCAGGGTGAAAGGGAGAAGCGAGCAAGAGGAAGGCACGTCAAACAAATCCTCACCGTGACCATCTTCCACCTGGAAACTTATGCCCTCATTGTGGGAGGTTGTGCAGATCCAGAATTGGCCTTTACAGCCACTTACAGATTCACCGTTAAGATTTTAATCCTGGAAGACAATCTTACTTGGCTATGAGTAATCACCAACACACACACACACACACACACAGAGTTAACTCTGAAATGTTTGACCAGCTGCACATACATTAAGCGATCGGTATATTGCTTTGCCACTGTTTATCAGAAAGGCAGATGTGGAAGGTAGGAGAATGGGGAAAGAAATCCCATTAGCTATTTTTAGCCACTGTAATTAATACTGCCTGAATACCTGTGAACAAAACTAGTAACTGGCCTTATGATGTTAATAAAAGAGAGAGGAAAAAAAACACAAGTTGGTGTATTATGGGCTGTGGGTTGGATCAGATTCATTGGCAAAGTTGGGGGCAGAGGTGGAATCTGACCAATCACACAGCACAAACCTGTGAATGACATCTGGAGCCTCAGGAAAGGCCCTGACCCAAAGTTTTTAAAAGAGATTAGCTGACATGCTAACATCGCAAGCGATGGTCAAGCCAAAAAAACAAGGTGGCCCTCCCTATGCTAGTGGGTCAGACAAAGAAAACTGAACCCGGGGGTGGGGGGGTGGGCAGAAGGGAAAGTCCTTTATCACAGCAGAGGTGGAAGATGAGTGGCCCTTGGCAACAGACCCAAGGCTGTCAGACCACTTCCACAATTGGGATTCAGACTATATTCTCATCATTGCCAGAAGTGGAGGAATAGATAAAAAAAAAGAAAAGAAAGAAAGTTGGGACAGCAATAAGATGAAAAAAAACCTAGCTGAGCATAGACTTGACCAGAAAGGCAAGAAAGGGATTTGCAATATCATGCTTAGCTAGAGAAGCAGTGAAAAAAAGAACACAGAATAAAATCCCCATGCCTCCGCTGGCTGCATGAGTAGAGCAAGCAACCATAAGCCAAACCTGGGAATTTTGTAACAAAGATCCAAATAGCCAGTTTGGTCTAGTGGTTAAGGTGCTGGGCTAGAAACCAGGAGACTGTATGTTCTAGTCCCACCTTAGGCATGAAAGCCAGCTGGTGACTTTGGACCAGTCCCTCTCTCTCAGCCCAACTCACCTCACAGGATTGCTGTTGTGGGGAAAATAGGAGGAGGAAAGAGTATGAGGTATATTCCCCACCTTGGGTTATTTATAAAAATGATAAAGGTGGGATAAAAATCAATCAATCAATCAACCAATCTGAATAAGAAAGCTACCACACAAAAGAAACTAGGCTTGCAAGCATTGCCAAAACCAA
The DNA here is from genome assembly GCF_035149785.1 of Candoia aspera. Lineage (NCBI taxonomy): Eukaryota > Metazoa > Chordata > Lepidosauria > Squamata > Candoiidae > Candoia > Candoia aspera. Next base: position 78,715,988 of record NC_086160.1, read on the forward strand.
TCAAAAGAAAAAGGAAGATAAAAGGAGGGGTGGACCCACAGCTAGGAGGAAATAGTAGGATAGTAGAATAGATCTCCTCAAAAGTGAACTATCTTCAAATCAGGAGCTTTTGCAGGAGGGATCAACCATGTCAAAATGGTGGGCATGACAGAGCAATTAAGCCCCATCCCTTTTTAAAATGAATTGCATGCATTACACATGTGTAAAAAAGGGGCAGGGCTTTGATTGCACCAGTTGTGCCCACTGTTTTGGCACTGTTGACCCCCACCCTGCAGATGCCCTACTTCAAATGGATCTAAGCAGAATAATTGACAGAAGGAGGGAGTGGCCATGCAAGGTAGGTAAAAAGATGGTAAGGGAGCGGCTGGCAACCCTAAACAAGTTTAAATTTCCAGGACATCCAATTTCTTGAAGGACATTGCAGACGTCACCTCAGATCTCTGGGATCTTTGAGAAATCATAGGTGGGTGTAGTGCCAGAGGATTGGAGAGGGGGAACTGCTGTGGGGGAAAGAAGTAGACTTGAGGTATAATAACTTGGTCAGCTTACTGTCAATAACAGGAAAACATTATTAAGCAGTTTGTGAGCATTCAGAAAAGAATGCATTACTTGGCAGGAAGCACCAAGGGTTCATCAAATGCCAAACCAACCTACTCTCTTTTTTTTGATAGTGTGTCCAGTTTAGTGAACTTTGTGGATCTGATTTTGCAAATCATTATATAGAGTCTCTTATGGGATTCTGATACAGAAGATGGCAAAATATAGGCTAGGCTTTGCACAATCATTATATGGATGGATGACTGATAGGACAATTGTACTCAACAAGTATATGTCAATCATTCCATGTCAAGCTTGGGGGCAACAGCAATTGGCAAACTACAGGGCTCTGTTTTAGGTCTTGTGCTATTCAACATATCAATAAATTATCACATTTTCAGGTCATACTTTAGAGGACATTATCAAGATTCAGAATCACTTTGGCAAACTGGAATATCAGGCCAACTTTCTGCAAGGATAATGTCATGATCGCCGTTGCAATGTTTGCGACATCGTAACGGCTCGCATGACAAAGCGCGGAGGCGTGTCAATGACTGGAGAGGTGCGGGCGATAAACCGGACAAAGAAGGTAATGGGTTTGGGAGATCTACAAGGTCTCATCGCCCGCTAATCGACCATTGACACCATTGTCAAAGAAATGATCAGGGCGAGGTTCGGAAGGGCGCGTCCCGGCGCTTTCGAGGAAATCGCCCGGTAATGGACCATTACCTCTCAGGAAGATAAACGGGGCGATGCCCGGGGCGAATGGGGCTGGACGACCTTGCACCTAGCAAGCCTGGATGACCTGTCACTCCGTGAAACTCGTGGGGCACACCCGGGGAGTGTGGGGGTGGAGCGCTGTTGGCGCGAGACTATTTAATTCAACTTTTGGTGTGCTTCCCTCACTCTCAGCTTTCTACTGGTGTGCATTCTATTCTAAATAAAAGCCAGAGCTTAAACTTGCTTTAGAGTCTGAGTCTTTTATTTAGTCTTAGGCATTCCTTACATAAAGCTGAGAGTCTTTCAAGAACGAACCTCGCCAGCCTCTACCAGAAAATTTTTTCTTGCGAGAGAAGCAGCTGGCGATGACTGAACCGGGGACGAGCTTGGAGTCAGCGCTTCAGAGCGGAGACGCGAAGGACTCATCGTGAGGGGGGGAGGCGACCAGACAGCTTCTGGAATCGGCACTCCCAAGATGGGACACGAGCCCCCTCCCTACCCACACTGCACCCCAGTTTGGAGCCTGGAGCCCCAGCACGGAGGGCCCCGATAGAAGGGGGAGTCGGGAGTCAACAACACTTCAGGTGGGACGTCATCACAGACCCCCGGCCGGGGACATCCCATACCACTTGGAGACTCCAATACCCCCAGATGCCCGAGAGGGAATTCGCAGGACTGCCGATCGGGCCACAACCGGCAGCACCGAGGATGGATGATCCCATCACACCAGACAGGATCAGGGCTCTGGAATCCAAGGTGCAATCATTAGAGCACCTGCTGCAATCCCTGTCAACTGTGGTGAGTGAACTTACGAAGAGTGCTGCCGCGCAGGGTGCAGGGAGGGATCTCGGCATCCCACCCACCCTATCGCTGACCCCGAGAGGAAGGGGTCAGGCACGAGACTTGCTCCCAGGGCCCTGTGGTTTTATTCCAGTGGGGGTCACCCCTACTCACACACAGGTTGGGGTTTCTCCAGTTGGTGGGATTGCTAAAGACTTTCCAGTAAAATTTGATGGCGACCCCACGAACCTGTCATTCTTTTTAACTAACGCAACAAACTACATCCAGCTATACGGACATTGTTTTGCATTGGAAGGGGCTAAAATCTCGGCTATTGCCACTAAACTTAAGGGTAGAGCCGTGGACTGGTACGTACAAATGTCAGAGTCCAGAGCCCCAGCCCTGGCTACCGTCCACACCTTCCTGACCGCCTTGAAGCGGTACTTTGAAGACCCCTTGGCGAAGGAGAGGGCTAAAGGCACGCTGAAAGAACTTAATCAGGGGCAGAAATCGGTTGCGGATTACGCCCTAGAATTTAAGGTCCTGGCAGGGAAGGTACCTGAATGGTCGGAGGCCACCTTGATTGACATGTTTAAGGATGGCCTCAATTGAGAGGTGTTGCAATGGGCACTGTACAGAGATGATCCAGACTCACTGCATGACTGGATCTGTCTTGCCGGGAAGGCTGAACATGCCCAGCGCACCTTCATGCTAGCGGCTAAGAGGGACAGGCTTCCTCCCAGCAGGAAAGGGCCAATGCCACAGTCGGGCCCGACATGGGATGCCGAAAGACAACGTCGCTTTGCCTGTGGGCAATGCATCAAGTGCAGTAAGGCTGGTCACCGTGCGGCGGAATGCCACAAGGCTAGAACGGCGGATCGCCCACCTAGACCGATGCAGAAGGCTCCACAGAAACTGCCCACCCCCCCCAATGGCTGACAGCGGCACTAGCGACCCAGGACAAAGAAGAGGACATCTACCTCGCGGAGGACAGGTTGGCTGCCCTGAAGCAGGCGGTGGAAAACACCTTCCACCTGTCCTAAACAGTGCTGCTGGACAGGTGGTGGAGAATGGGCGTGATAACACCAGGGTGAGTGCAGACTGTCCCATCCTGGCCATAACAATTGAACTGAGCTACTGCTCCAAGACCACCGAAGTCGGGGCTTGGGTGGACTCCGGGTGTTCCAGATGCCTAATCCACCCCAACCTAGTCGCTGTACTAAATTTACCCTGTTTCCCGCTCCCGAAGCCACTGATCTCCCAGCAACTTGATGGTTCCATGGCGGGGGGTGGGCCGGCCACCCAGGGTACAGGGAACGTTACCCTACAAATGGGCATGTGCAGGGAAACCATAGAATTCATGGTCACCCTGGTGGGCAAGCCTATAGTGGTTCTGGGAATCCCCTGGCTAACTCGCCACAATCCCTACATTAACTGGAGGACCCGTACGATAATGTTTGAGGATGGGTTCTACCAAGCACCTGCCAAGGGGAAATCCCTTACTTTGACTGTCGGGAGGGCGGAGATTGTTGACCCTCAAGTTCACGCTTCCCCCATAGAGGGGTTGCCGGAACAATACATGAACTTCGCGGACGTCTTCGGGGAGGAAGAGGTGGACCAGTTACCCCCCCATCGCAAGACGGACTGTGCCATCGAACTGCTCCCTCATGTCCCATTGCCTAAGCCAAAGATTTACCCAATGACACAAAAGGAATTGGGGGCATTGAGGGACTTCCTTGATAAAAACCTCGCACGGGGCTTCATCGAACCGGCAAACTCGCCAGTTGGAGCGCCCGTTCTGTTCCGCGAAAAGAAGGATGGTACCCTAAGACTGTGTACAGACTATCGCGGGTTAAATTCAGCTTCCTTGTCAAACAAGTACCCCCTCCCCCTCGTGAAAGACATGTTGGCACACTTGTCGACTGGAAAGGTTTTTTCCAAACTTGACCTCCGCAAGGCGTATTACCGCATTCGCATCAGGGAGGGGGACGAATGGAAAACAGCTTTTAACTGTCCCTTGGGCTCCTTCCAGTATAAGGTACTGCCGTTTGGTCTTGCAGGAGCCCCGGGGGTTTTCATGCAACTAATTAATGAGGTTCTGCATGACCATTTGTTTAAAGGGGTACTGGTTTATCTGGACGATGTCCTGATATACTCCAAAACTGAGAAAGAACACAAAAGATTGGTAAGACAGGTTCTCACCAAGCTCCGGCATGCTAAACTTTATGCTAAGCTTTCCAAGTGCGAATTCCACAAGTTGTGCCTGGATTACTTAGGCTACAGGATTTCACATAAGGGCATCGAAATGGATCCTGCTAAGGTTCAGGCTGTTTTGAGCTGGGAACACCCGCGCACCCAGCGCCAGCTCCAAAGTTTCCTGCGATTCGCAAATTTCTACAGATCCTTCGCAAAAGGGTTCGCAGAAATTGCCCTGCCCTTGACTGATTTGTTGCAGACCAAAGACTTCGGGGAGACACGCAAGGTAAAAAACCCAGGGGCCATGCTCAATTGGACTCCCGCCTGTCAGGCTGCTTTCGACCGGTTGAAAGCTCTCTTTACAGCGGAACCAATTCTATCACATCCCGACCCCGAATGGCCTTTTGTCATTCAGGCTGATGCCTCTGATTTTTCAATTGGGGCTATCCTATTGCAAAAGGATTCTGCCGGACTCTTGAAGCCCTGTGCCTATCTCTCCTGGAAATTTTCCGAGACGGAAAGGCACTGGCATGTCTGGGAAAAAGGCATTTGCAGTAAAAGCAGCACTGGAGGCTTGGCGTCACCTTTTAGAAGGGGTGACTTGCCCTTTTGAGGTCTGGACAGACCACTGCAACCTCGAGGCACTTCGCATGCCCAGGCGCCTCAGCCCTAAGCAGATTCTCTGGGCTCAATTTTTCAGCCGTTTTAACTTTCAGCTGAAGTTTATTCCAGGGAAGAAGAATTTTTTGGTAGATGCACTTTACCGACTGCCCCAGGATGCGGAGCCTGTCTCTGATGTCGTGGGGACTGTGCTCTCGGAGTCGCAATTGGGTTTGGCTGCTGTCACCCGGAGCCGTGCTTGGGAACAGCCCCTCCCCTGTGAACGACTCTGGCACAGCCCGCCCCAGGCCGCAGACAACCACAGATGCCGGGTGGGTTGCGTGCAGATTTTGCCCTCGCATTAAAATCTGATCCCTGGCTCCTTGCTAACCCTGACAAGGTCTCCATGGAAGAAGACCACACCTGGGTGGAGGGTCGTTTATACATCCCTGACTCGCAATGATCAACTATCCTCAGCTGGTCTCATGACAGCAAACAGGCTGGTCATTTCAGGTTCCTCAAATCCCTTCACTTGACCCAACGCCAATTTTGGTGGCCCTCACTGAGGAAGGATGTCAAAACATATGTGGCATCCTGCCCTGTTTGTGCAATGTCTAAGCAGCTGTCTGGTAAATGCCAGGGGCTGCTGCAGCCCGTGGCTAACCCTTCATGCCCTTGGGACAAAATCTCTATGGATTTCATCGTGGATTTACCGCCCAGTCAAAAGAAAACAGTCATTTGGGTAGTCAAAGACTACTTTTCCAAACAAGCTCATTTTGTCCCCTGTGCCTCTATCCCGTCGGTGCAACAGCTGGCGAATCTCTTTTTGGGGCACGTGTACCGCCTTCATGGCTGCCCCTCTCACTTGGTGACCGATAGGGGCACACAATTTACTTCACGGTTTTGGCGGGCTTTTTGAAATTAATTGGCACCGAGCAAGCATTGTCAACCTCCTGGCATCCCCAGATGGATGGATCTACTGAGATCAGAATGCCACCCTTGAACAATTCCTCCGCTCGTACATCAACTACCACCAGGATGACTGGATGGATTTGCTCCCCTTCGCGGAGGTTGCATACAATAACGCTGTGCATCAAAGCACAGGACAAACCCCCTTCGGAGTGGTGTCAGGTCAGGACTTCGTCCCCATTCCTGAGCTTCCACAGCCCCCATCTCCAGTAGTGGTGGCCTGTGATTGGGGTGCTAAACTCGCAGACTCCTGGCCAGTCATTAAGGATGCTCTCAAGGAGGCACAGACTGCATACAAACTTCAGGCTGACAAACACAGGTGCCAACAGCTGCCTTTTCGAGTAGGGGACCTGGTTTACCTCTCCACTAAATTTATCAAGTCACCTCAGCCTTTCAGGAAACTGGCCCCCAAATTTATTGACCCCTTTCAGGTTACACAAATTGTGAACCCAGTCACGATACGTTTGGATCTACCTCATAATTTGAAGTGGCTGCACCCTGTGTTCCACTGCAGCTTACTCAAGCCAGCCAGTGACCCCTCCCGGTGGCATCCACGCACTCCCCCCCCCACCCATCATGATCGACGGACAGCAGCACTTCGAAGTCAAGGAAGTTCTTGACTCCCGCAAGCTTCGTGGCTCTCTCCAATACTTAGTGTGCTGGAAACACTTTCCCCACCCTGAGTGGGTCACTGCCCATGACATTCAGGCCCCTGAGCTAATCCACAACTTCCACGTTGCATATCCCTCCAAGCCCTCAGCTTGATTTTCTTCAGGGGGGTGGTATGTCATGATCGCTGTTGCGATGTTTGCGACATTGTAACGGCTCGCATGACAAAGCGCGGAGGCGTGTCAATGACTGGAGAGGTGCGGGCAATAAACCGGACAAAGAAGGTAATGGGTTTGGGAGATCTACAAGGTCTCATCGCCCGATAATTGACCATTGACACCATTGTCAAAGAAATGATCAGGGCGAGGTTCGGAAGGGTGCGTCCCGGCGCTTTTGAGGAAATCGCCCGGTAATGGACCATTACCTCTCAGGAAGATAAACGGGGCGATGCCTGGGGTGAATGGGGCTGGACAACCTCGCACCTAGCAAGCCTGGATGACCTGTCACTCCGTGAAACTCATGGGGCACACCCGGAGAGTGTGGGGGTGGAGCGCTGTTTGGCGCGAGACTATTTAATTCAACTTTTGGTGCGCTTCCCTCACTCTCAGCTTTCTATTGGTGTGCATTCTATTCTGAATAAAAGCCAGAACTTAAACTTGCTTTAGAGTCTGAGTCTTTTATTTAGTCTTAGGCATTCCTTACAGATAAATGCAAAGTTCTATATTTGTGTAAGAAAAATCAAACATAACTATAGCACGAAAGGAGGACCATAAAGGGTGCCAGAAAAGGATTTGACTGCCTTGGTGGATCACAAGGTGAACACGAGTCAACAGTGCGATGCAACTGCAAGAAAAGCAAATGCAGTCCTGGGCAGCATGAATGCAAGTAGAGAGTCAAGACGAGGAGAAATCAGGGTAAGAAACCATGGGTTTAAATTACAAAGAAGTAGGTTTTGGTGGGTCATGAGGAAGAACTTCCTGACAATGTAAGGAGTAAGAACTATTCAACAATGGAACAGACAGCCCCAAAGGCAGGCAAGTCTTCTTCCTTTGAGATATTGACAAAGAAGCTGCATGGTGTGTCTTGGGGGCTGTGAGAGGCTGGCTAGGACACTGAAAACACTCATGGCCATCCTGTTGCACAGGTGCCATACCTGGACTTGACGGTCTCCAAAGTCTCTTCCAACCCTGCCATTCTATTATTTTATGATAGAAAACAATGAAGTTTTCACTCACCCTTTCAATGCTTTGACTGCTGCGTTTCTGGTCCACTTTCCGTAGCTCTTGATTGAGCTCCTCAAAGCAAGCTTTGTCTGTGACATCAATTAAAAGTCGCTCTGCAAACTGTCAGAAGCACATGGAAGAGAAAGATGATCATTCAGCCCAACAGCCAGAGAGAAAGAGAGGGCCAAAGTAAGGCTAAGGACGTGGTCATGTTGGCATGACAAGCCCTGCAACCAAGGCACTATTTACCATTGCAGTTTTCTGTGCCTCTGAGGCATTGCATTTGCTTGGCCTGCTAAGGGCAATGATTATAGGAGACTGATTGATACAAATGAAATAAGTGGTGTGTAAAATATTGGTTTTTGCTTTGCTTTGATACACTGTTGCAAAAGTGTATTTACCAGTCGAAGCAAATATTTGTAGCTCGGGGTTGAACTATGGAGTCTTTGGTGCTCTCTGAGCCTTGCTGTTTTCTTGCAAACGTTTCATTGCCAGACTAGGCAACATCTTCAGTGCGAAGAGGGAGTGGGCCTTGCTCTCTGTTTATATACTGTCCAGCCTGTGTTGGTAGAGGTGTTGTTCTCTCCTTGGGAGTTCTTTGATTGGGCTGTTGTTTGCAGCTTGGTTGATTGACTGAGTTAATAGTTCCTTGATGAGGGTGTATTGTGCTGTTTGATGGTTCATCTGGTGTTGATCCTAGTGTTGATGTTTGCATATCTGGGTGTTGATTGCTGGCAAGGGACTGTTCTGGTCTTTTGGCTTTTCTATTGTCTCTTTTGAATGGTATGTAAATGTTGTTTACCTCTATGTGTCTGTTGATGGCTGCTTTGTCTGAGTGCCAGGCTTCCAGGAATTCTCTGGCGTTTTTGGATTTGGCTTGGTTTTTGGATTTGGCTTGGTCTAACTCCCACCAACACAAGCTGGACAGTATATAAACAGAGAGCAAGGCCCACTCCCTCGTCACACTGAAGATGTTGCCTAGTCTGGCAATGAAACATCTGCAAGAAAACAGCAAGGCTCAGAGAGCACCAAGGACTCCAAAGTGTATTTAGTTAGAATCTAGACCCTGCCCTCTCCCTGAGCTATTTTCCTGCCCTCCCTCCTCATGCCTTCTGTAGGTTTTGTAAGTACCTAACAGGATGCTCAATGACCACAAGAAGCTAAAGCATGAAGTGAGTATCTGACAACCACCAGTCACTAGGATAAATGCTTGTGCAAGTGGAGGAGCTTGGAAAGAAGCATTTGAAGGAAAAAGACAGGGGGTTACTCCTCATATGAAGAAGGGTAAAGACCCAATGAGAAGAGTGGGCCAAGATGTGGCACATCCAGTGCAATGCAAGAAGGAAGATTTCTTTACTTCCTTGAATGGTCTGGCACAATGGTTCCTGTTTTTCCCAGCAGCCTCCCCTCCATTTAATCTTACCCCTGAGAGACCAACAAAGTGCAATATAAGAGTCTTTTGATTCTGAAAAGACTTTGCAGCAGATGGTGAGAATTTAACATCAGACTATGGAAAGGAAGCCACTCCACTTCATCTTTGGAGATTTTTCCCCATGTCCTGCTTCCTCCTGACCTTTCCCTCTTTCTGTTTTCTGAGATTAGGATGTCAAATCTAATAGACACCTATGAAGCCTTAGGAAAGAAACACAGTTTAATTCTTACTTCTTATGGGCACAACTTCCTTAAAGAGCATGAAAGATGTTACTGGATGATTGTGGCATGGACATGCCAGATGGACTGATTAAGAGATATCCTTAAGGTATCTTGGGCCCTAATGTGATAATGGTATTCCTGGGGAGAGATAAAACAAATACAGGGTGTTTTGGGATCAGTCTTGGTGGAGTTGCTCCTGGTAGAAATATTCCTTGGGCCGATTTTGGTAAGAGACATTCCTGGAGTTTAGAATCTACCAAGGGTGGGAAATCCAGAGCGGTGTTCCTGGGTTCTGGGCAAACTGATGAACCGATGTATGGTATGGGAGTCACAGGGAGTTGTGTGAGTGGAGAAGGAAAAAAGTGTATGGATATGGTCTGAGCTCCAGGTTTGGCAATATAAGACCAGTAGCAATAGCTGTAAGGGAACAGATTTCAGTAATGTCACTGGAACAAGAATGTACCAGGACTTTTTATCCCAGTGGAAGGAAAAGAAATGCTGAGACGCTTACCTGGGTGGGAACCATATCACTGTAGGTATTCATCTGCTGAGTTTTGCCTCGTTTACTTACTATCTCACACCTTTTGCTGTCAGTCAGAGAATTTAGGGCAAAGCACAGTCCTGGTCATCTGCTCACCACCACATATATGTTTGCAATTTCACTTCCATCAGCTTTGGAATTCACCACTTTGCCAGAAAAACTATCCAGTGGAATGTTTGCTACATTCTGTTTCTAGGCATCCTTTTTCCTGCTCCCACCACCTTCATGCGGCTGTACCCGAAGACTAGCTTTTAGAGGTTTTTGCCCAACCGTGCAGCTGAAATGCCTAGCTCTTCTAAAACGACCATGTGTTGAGGTAGAAGAGCTCTCACCTTACCTCCACCAGCTTTCGTTCCCATACGTCAATCTTCAGGGCGTCACTCTCGGTGAAAGCTGCGCACGAGAGAAAAGGAATCACTGGGTGCCTGAGACAGGAGGACTTTGGAGCGTCTGCTAGACACCGAGGATGCTGCAGATTTTCCATGTCATCATTATGACAAGACTCTTTATGGAAGCTCGTTTCTTTCACAGAGAAACAGTTTTGCGCGTTAATCACGTGGTGCTGTGGCCATTTTGGCGGTCTCCTGCATGCTGTTTTCTGGACTCTGGACTCGGAAGGGCTGGGCTTGCCTTGCCCGTTATGAACTGGGGCAGCCCCGCTTCGGTGACATTGGCTGCTTGGGAGGATGGAGGAGTAAAGGCTGGGCGGACAACCGGAGGTCAAGGCAGCTTTGGGAGAGGGGACCGGGTGGAGCTGGAGTTGATGGCCCCTTTCAGGTGACAGATGTGGGTGGGCAGATCATGCTTACGTGGCCTGGCAAGGTTACGTCTCTTCCCTTGGCTACCTGGACGAGAGCGGGGTGGCTGGGTGATGGTGTTGGCAGGGTTTAAATGTGGCATGGGAGGTGGCTGCATCCCCCAGGTTACAGGTGCTGAATGTTAGGCAGAAGCATCTGAGTGCTGGGTTTTGTGAGTCATCTCTCACTTCTGAATGGTGTGGCATCAGAGCTTGTGAAGGGGTCCTTTGATCTGGGAGAGGGAGGTCAAAGGCTGGGGGTTGCCAGATGATGTGAGGGGGAGAGGACAGGCAGCTGCGCCACGAGGGTAATGGAATGGAGAGAGATGTCAGGAGACAGGAGTGGGCTGCTCTCAGGGACAGCAGCCTCCGTGTTTAGTACTGAAGCTGTGTTCAGTGTCCTGTGCTCAGCCCCATGGAGCTTTGGTGGTCCCAGTCATTGCTCCTATTTAATGCAAGAGTAGTCTGTAATGTGTGTCACCTCATCCATGCTTTAATCTTGGATGAGAGGACTGACCTGGTAAACATTACTGAAACCTAGTTGGGCCTGGGGGAGGGTTCTGTTCCTGGCTTTCAAGTGTTGTGGCGCCACAATTTTGGGGCAGGGTGGGGGTGTGGTTATCTAGGAATCCCTGATAGTCTTCAGGGGTGCTGCTGTGGACATGACTGCATGTGAAACCCTCTCTGTGAAGTTGGGCTATAAGGATCAGATGGGATTGCTGCTGATGTACCAGCCTCCCTGCCACCCAGTGGCTTCCTTATTTGAGCTTCTTGATTCTGTGCCCAAATTGGCAGTGTGGTCCCAAGACTAATGGTTCTGGGAGACCTGCTTCTCTGGACCCAGAGAACTTGCTTCAACTTGCTTCTCTGGATGCAGAGTCAGAGATGGCTTGGGGTTCATGGCCACCATGATAACCACAAACCTAATCTATATTATTGGGGACTCTGCCACCTGTGTTTTAGCCTCATACCCCTCCTGGTTAGTCAAGACCTCTCAGTAGAGCACATAGTGGGTCCAAGTGGTGGTGAATGCTTATTCACAGAAGCAGATGATTCCTCAAGAAGCCAAATTCTGGATCACACACTACTGGACAATTTTCGCATAGCCTCCAACCTTCCTTTTTTAGGGAAGGTTGTTGAGAAGATGATAGGCATGCAGCTTCAAAGGGCCCTGGAGGAAGTGGGTTATCTGGATCCTTTCTAATTGGGGTTCAGGTGTAGTGATAGTACTGAGATGGCATAGGTCACTTTTATGGATGTCCTCTGGAAGGCTTGGGATGAGGGGGTGCATCTGTCCTTGCTCTCCTGGATCTCTCAGCAAATTTTGACACCCCCCACCCCCCTGTGCTATAGGAGTAATGCTATTGAGGCTGTTACCCAGTGCCTGGAGATGGTAAGTCTGGATGGAACAGAACAGACTGAGACTCAAGACTAGCAAGACCAAGTGGTTGTGGGTTTTGGCCTCCCTGGATCTGGAGATCTTCCATCTTTAACCTTGATGGCGAAGCAGTTCGCCAGACAGTGCTGGTGAGCACTCTGGGGCCTTTACACAAATCCATCATGTGCACCAATTGCACCCTTATTTGGATTAGGATGTTATGCTCATGGTCATTCTTGCCTTGGTCACTTTCCAATTGGATTATTGCAATGTGCTTTACATGGGGCTGCCCATGAAAAGCACTTGGAAGCTTCAGCTAATCCAGAATACAGCAGCTCATGTAATATTGGTGCATCAAAGTTTGCGTATGCCACACTGCTGTTGCATGAGTGGCACTGGTTCAGCATACTGGTCCAGTGTGCTTCCAGGTGCATTTTAAGGTGCCACATATCACCTTTAAAGCCCTTTAGAACACACCGCCTGTCTCTTTCTGTCTCCCACCAGCCCCAACAGGATGGGTATGCTCTGGAGACCCAGGAGACGTGCCTTCTCTTGTGGCACCTGCCCTGTGGAACAGCCTCCCCCCTGCCCCACCCCCCAGAGATGTTGACAGCCTCAACCTTTTGAACTTCTGGAAGGCTGTGAAGACATGGTTTTTCTGCCAGGCAGTAGGTCCAGGATAGTAATGGACCCTGATATGTGTGTGTTTGAGTGGTGAGTTGGTTCTGTGGTGCCTCAATTATTGTATCACAATTATTGTTTTTTTCATTGTATTCTTTTGTTGGTTTGTTTTTTGTTTGTTTTATGGGAGCTTTGTAATAGTGGGGTTTTTTTTGAGGGTACAGCATTGGTTGTTAGCTGCCCAGAGTTATTTATTTAAGGTGGCAGCTGTATACATTTTCTAGATAAACAGAAATAAGAACCTCTATTGGACTAGTCAGGGTTAGGGTCGCCCTGTATTTTGTAAAGCCATCCTTCCCCCAGAGGGCAGAATCACTATTGCTGCTTCTGGGGCCCAGAGCTGCTCCTGGAATTCAGGCTTGCCCCCATCTTTCTTGGGGCACCCCTTACTCCAAAAGACATGAGAACTCTTTGGGTGAAGGCCAACTTTCAATGATTTGGAAGCAAAGCTGAAAAGCCTCCAGGAGAAGAGGGAAATTGTACCTTTGTTTGCCAGTTTCCCCAACACACAGAGGATGCTGCGATATGGAATCAGTCTCCCTTGAAAGCCCTCCAAAAGCTTGGTGAGCACTTCTGCTGGAAAATGGCTCCAAAGGGCTACCAGGATGTCACCAGCTGCATCCTGATACAAGTCCTGAAGATCCTGCAGCAGGAAAGAAGGCAGAGATGGTTTAGTGGTCTTCTCCTGTCCCATTCTGCCAGCAATAGCTTTGCGTGAGAAGCAGAATCCCCCTGGAAAATATACGTGATAATTTTCTCACTGCCATGCTGCATAGTCCTGTTTATTTACTTTTCAAATGAATGGATGGCGGGTTCAGCAGAAGCTCCATATCAGAGGTTTTCTGTAAGGTATAGGGGCTTTAGCATAGATTTTCCTCCAAAGGAAGGACAGAAGACTAATAATGAAAAGTTCTCGGGCTTACAATATAACTTTAAACCATCAGGTAGGAAAATAAGATGATACAAGTTTAAGATGTAACACAGTATAAAATCAGCAGAAGATATGTGCTGAGAGACTCTCAGTACCAGTTGCTGGAGAACAGGAATTAATGTATATTATTCCCTTCATGTCCTACTTTTGGGTTTAATCAAAAGAATATAGCTAGCCAATGTGGAGAACAGATTGTTAGGCTAGATGAGCCTCTGAATTCCTTCCAGAGTGGTGTTTGCAATTGTGTTGTTGTTGTTGCTGCTGCTCCTAGAAAAAATCCCACCATTTCTTTAAACCTTTTTAAATATGACTGTGTTTGACATGTTTGTTGCATACAGCCCAGGGTCACTTCTTGTGAGATGGGTAGCCATATAAATTTGATAAATAAATAAAATGAATGAATGAATGAATGAATAAGACAGTCTCCATCATTAGCTCCCTACACAGTTTCAATCAGCATGGGCTTCTTACCCTGCTTCATTGCCCTCAACTCAAGGGCATACTAAGAAGTTGCCCAGACTCTGTACTACAGGTGCTCGGATGGGATTGTGCCAGTTTGCTGGATTTTCAGGTCTGAAGTGAAAGTGGCAATCGTAGTGCACAGAAAACTTTGAAGCCTGGAGTATTTCAGAAGCTAATAGTTACTGGGGGAGATTGTTCTATAGCTCTCTGATGTTGCAGAAGCTCACAATTTGTGCAAATGTCTGTATATAAAAAAAGCTTTTTCATTTATATCATGTGATTTATATTCATTCATTCATTCATTCATTCATTCATTCATTTATAATACTTGTAAGGCTCCCCATCTTGAAACAACTCTGGGTGGCTCACAACAACAAAGCTACAAAAACCATAAAAACCATATAACAAAAATGAAAAACCTGGCACCTCAATCATCCTCCCAGGGTGCCCCAACAACCACCCACAGGCTCCACCACTCCACCCCAGAGCCTGGGTAAAGAGCCAGCTTTTAATGGCCTTCCGGAAAGCTAAGAGAGTGGAAAGCTAAGACTGCCGGGGGAGGGTGTTTCATAAGGCAGGGGCTGATGGAGTTTTTAAAGGTTAATACAAGAACTCCAAGCAGCTAACAACAATCTTGCAAAGTAGAAGCGTGAACCAAAAAGAAACTTGCACATTAAGCTTAATTACATTCAGAAAAGAATTCACGCAGTAGTTAGATGAAGAGAGAAATAGAGATAGCTTACACTTATTCAGTAGATCTGGATACAGGTAGGTTCATAGCAGAAAGCACTTATTCATCACTGGTTCTTTGTAGACACATTTCTATGTGGAATAGAAATGTCTGCATGCAAGCAAGATGAAAAGGACGAGAGCTGCATTCTGCAGCACCTCCTGCTTGCAGGTGTGCCCAAGAGGTAAAAATGGAGATGGTTAATCCCCAAACCCAAGAAGAAGGAGGAAGTGGAAATTAGGTGACCCATGTGACATCCCACAAGCACAATAGAGATGCGTTTACTAGAGAGACCCCCTTATGCTTATGAGACAATGCTGAGTTGACCCCTGATAATTCCAATGGGGCAGCCAGCAACCAAGATCAAATCACAAACCATAAAACAGAAAATCTAGAAAAACTAGTGCCTCGTCCATCACCTCCATCCATTCACTTGTGCACATCCCTGGCCTCCAACCTTGCTATCCTGATCCCTGGGGGAAAAGCCAGCACTTTTCATCACAGCTTTCCAGGAGGTGGGGGGGGCTGTTGTATCTCCGGGGTGGGGTGGGGGGCACAGGGCAGGGCCCACTAAAGGGAAAGGAAAAGGCATGCTTCCTAGGTCCCACCAGATGGCAGTGTCTAGTGTGCTCACTTTATCCAATCTGGTGGCAAGGGCAAGTCCCTCAGGGAGAGCAGTCCCACAAATAACCTGGCCCTGGGCCATGTAGGGCTTTAAAGGTGATAATCCTCTTTGAATTGTACTCAGAAAAAACTGGGAGCCAGGGCAGCTCGCACAGCAATGGTGTAACGTGGGCAAACGGAAGGGCACCTGGTAGTGCATGAGGTGCTGCATTCTGGACCAGTTGTAACTTCTGGGTGGTTTCAAGGGCTGTCCCATGTACAGTGTGTTGCAGTAATCCAAACTAATCCAGCTGGGGACCCAGATACTTCTGCATTCCTTTAGCGATTGGGTTAGATTTCCCTCTGGCTGTGAACATGTACAAGGGCTGAGGATTCTACTCAAAGGCAAGTGGGGAGGGGAAGCAGGGCTCATTATCTTATCTTTGTTGTCAGATTGGTCCTTACTGTGGTTCTTAGCATATCTTCAGCAGCCAGCTTGATTATCACTTTGGCTAATTTGTGATCTACGTGACTGGCAGCTCTGATCACAGCCTGCAGGATTTGGTTGATATGCAATCGGTGTTTTGGAGAGATCTGCAGAAATACAAAAGAAAATCTATATTATTGTTTGAAATCTGAAATCATGAGAAGAGATGAACACAATTTATTCTTAGACGAATATGCCACTGTTCAGCTTCTCTTATCATGAAAAAGTTTCTCCCAGAAACACCTTTTCGTTTTCCCCTGGATGATGGGGCTTCCTGTATGGGAAAAGGACTAATACAGCTACCACCCACAAACTTCTGAAACTCGTCCTTCTCTCTCAAGAACCTTGGTAAGTACATTCACAGTCTGGGTGTCCTGTCCTGATGTTTGACTCCAGGTTTCAGTAGGGATCACGGTCAGGGAACGTTGCCCAGCTCTGGCTGGTGCATCAATTTTTGGACTGAGATGCCCTGGTAACATTGACTCTGATTCTTGTGGCTCACATAAAGAGTACTGTAACACACCCTACTTAGGGCTGCCTTTGAAGATGACCCAGAAGGTTCAGTTGCTCCAAAAGGCTGCTGACTGGAGACAGCAGGTTCAACAGGGTTCCACCTTTGTTGAGGTGCTGAGAGCACTTCAGAGAATGTGTACCTTATGGATGCTGTGACGATATTTGCAAATGGCCCGCAAGACTCCAGCCAGTTTGGTCTCTGCCAAGGTGCATAAATCGTTGGTGGACTCTTGCACCAGGGAAGGGCCATTTCCTTCTCGGAGATTCCTCAAGTTGCTAAAGCAGACCTGTGATTCTGGTAAACAGAAAAAAAAGTCAGCAACAATGTTTGATAGCCTGACCCAACATGGGTTCATCTAATATCCGTTCAAAGAGAGAGCAGTTATTACATCTTAAGGTAAAGAAATTCCACAGAAATGAAGAAAAAAATTCTCCACAACAAGCATACTTTCGTACTCTTCTCTAACTCCCTTTCTAATGCCAGTTTTCCCCCAGCATAGTAAACCTCTTTTGTAGGTATGTGGACGTCAACCCTGAAGATTCTCAGTTATTGCCATGCTGGGTGAGGGATGCTAGAAACTGAAGGGTACCCAGACTGAGGAAGACTTTTCTGTGCTGAATAGCTGAAACTGTTGTCACCTTTCTTGGGAAGTTAATCCAGCCTCTTGGCTAGTTTGTTTAACCTTGTATGGGTTTTCTTCAGCATTAACCAGTCTTTGTGACTGTTCCCAGAATGGCACAATTTTCCAAAGTATTGATGAACTGGATACTTATACCCCAGGTATAGTAGAAACTTGACAGGCTTGGCCAGCTCAGATTCTACCAACCTGCCTGAGATTTAAGATCAGCATCTGGGGGTCTGTTGTCCTGTCTACAGTCAGAGAGAGGAGGCTAATACTGTGAACACCAGAGAAAGAGATGTTCTTGGTGGGCAGCCATATCTCCAGCAAAAAAGGCTCTCAATGTGTTTACATGCTGCTATTGGTGTGGTAGGTTCATGAGATTTTAAGGATGTGTGTCTTAGGTCCAAGGCAAAGTTCATCACCATTTTCATTCAGCTCTTCCTCTGGGGTTTCTGCCTTTCCTTTCTGCCAGGGACAATCTCTGCTTGAATTGCAGGTCTCCTCCCTTAAAGGGTGAGAATGGACTCTGTTCTTCTTACGGCTTACTCTCTTGAAAACTGAGCAGATCCTAGAACAAAATTGAGAAACAAAATGTCTCTTCCTCCAAGTAAGGACATTTTATGTCAGGCAATTCAGCAGAAGTTTCTTATATTTCCATTATAGAGTAGCTGGGAGTTGGGCAGCATATAAATTTAATCTATTATTATTATTATTATTATTATTATTATTATTATTATTATTATTATTATTATTAATGTTATGGTCATTACCGTCATCTCAAATATCTGCTGAAGAGCCTGAAACCGACTATTACCGAAACTATTCCTGTGAATTATTAGTTTATGGGGTCTTGAGTATTCTGTCTTGATATATTAGGCTACAATCAATAATTGAACTAGGCATGAACTAGAAATGTATCATAGGATCATGGAGTTGGAAGGAATTAGAGGTCATCTAGTCCAATCCTGCTCAATGTAGGATCCACTACAGCATCTCTGGAAGATGACCAGACTCTGTTGGAAGATCTCTAGTGAAAGAGAAGTCACCACCATGTGGCAGCCTGAACCAGTCGGGAAGTTTCTTGGATCATCTAGCCTGAAACTCTTTCCTTGTAGTTTTAACCTGTTACTTCTGGTCCTGACCACTGGGACAATGGAGAATACACTCACTCCTTCTGACGACCCTTCAGGGATCTGAAAACTGCTATCATACCTCTCCTCAGATGTCTTTCCAGTAAGTCAAAACATTTATTTATTTATTTATTTATTTGCTTTTAGCCTTGCCTTGGGCATGAAGCCAGCCGGGTGACTTGGGCCAGTCCCTCTCTCTCAGCCCTAGGAGGAAGGCAAGAGCAAAGCACTTTAGAAGATGCTTCAAAAAAAACTAAAGAGCCCCTGTTCAGGGGGAGATGGGCGGTGATAGAAATTTGAAAAATAAATAAATAAATAAATAAATGGACTTGTCAAGGCTCTGGGTTAGATCAGGTATATCAAGATTGACTCAAAAGCATTTCATTATATATAAATATTTTATTACATTTATAAAACCACCCAATTAATGATGATGCTGGGTGGCATACAAGTTAAAACAAAACCCAATACAGTAAAGGAGATAAAACAAGGCAATAACTGGAGGGGCAGACATATCAATCACTCAGGTGCATACACCCTGATCTAACCCAGAGCCTTGGGAAAAGCCAGGTCTTCAAGGCCCACTTGACCTGAACCTCTGGGGGAATACTATTCTGGAGGGCATGGCACCTGGGTCTTATTGGATGGAACTGCTTTAACAAAGGGACCTGGAATGTGCCCTAGATGGGCAGAGTCAATGGGAGTCACTTAGGTAGTCCAGCTGTATGCCATGACAGGGTTTCATAGGTAACAAACCAGCATCTTGAACTGCATCTGGAAGGTAACTGGTAACCAGAGCAGATCACACAGCAGTTGTGTTATAAGAGCATACTGAGGGGCACCCATAACTGTCTGCACCACTGCAGTCCTGATCAGCTGCAGCTTCTGGGTGGTGTTCAAGTCCCATGGATGGTGTATTGCAATAGGCTACAGGCAAGGTGCCTATGGCTGTCATGGTTACTGCTCCAGTGTTCCTGGAAAACATTGTAACGGGTTCCCATGCCATGGGGCTGACACGAGTTGCTGTACGGGAGGGGGCTGCTCCTGTTCCTTGTACCAGGCTGCGATGCGAGGAATGAAGAATGAGGAATGCATGTTTGGTGTAACGGTTGCCTATTCCAATAAAAGGAGTCTCATCAGTAATTACTAGAGAAAACTGATTTATTGAATGAATAGTATGCAAAGTACGAAGAAAGCTGAGAATGAGCAAAAGCGCGCCAAATACAAACTTAAAAAGCCTTGCTCCTGTTGCGAACCCTCCCCCCAGGCTAGCATAGCAACCACCCACCCCAGATGCTAGCAACTGTTAGAATCGGCCTGAGAAAGTAACCTTGAACAGCAGAGATAACCCAAACATACATTCCAGAAGATCACAAGTCAGCACAAAGGAAATTTACCAGCGTGGCCAGGCAGGCACGCAACTGCAGACATGACATGTGAAACGTTACGAGGAACCATAAACATCGGAACGGGAACATGACATTTGGGTTATCTCGCCCTGTCAAGGACATTTCCCGCAGACCGGCAGGAACCGTTAGGGGCACCTGGGGCATGGAATTGTACTGACTTTGTGGGGGGGATTGGGAGTTGCTTGGGGATTTATTGGGAGACATCCCGCACTTTCACTATTCTCAGCTTTGCTTGTGATCCTGCATACTATTCATTATTAAATCAGATATCCATGAAAGCCCTGTGTGAGTCTGATGGTGATTTTGAATAGGCAATCATTACATAAAGCTGAGAATCCTGTAAAACTGTTAGCTCCTACCAAGAACTGCTTCTTGTGAGGGATTATAGCTAATGATGGCTGAATTGCAAATGAGCGCCTAAGGACCTGAGGAGCCCACCAGCTTAGCTCCTGAACCTGCAACTGGGAGCAGAAGGCAAGACACTTGCTCGGAGCCATCTGCTTCCCTGAACCCTCCAAAACAGTTGTTGGATACAGAGTTGGACTTGGGGGAGTCAGAGAGCAGTGGGGTTTTGAGAGGAGGACCAGCACCCATGGAGTCAATTAGCGAGCTAATTGTCTTGGATGAGGTGGATGACCCGCAGCCAGGGACATCAGGGACATCCTGGAAGTCCTGATTCCTGCTGACACCAGAGAAGGAATCCACCATGCTGTCGACGGATGGGACACCAGGAGGGCAGGTGAGAGGGGGCTCCCCAACCCCCCAGAGGCTGTGAGTGCTAGAAGCAAAAATGGAATCCCTGGAGTGTTTGTTAAAGAACTTGTCCATGTTGATGGAGAGCCAGGGGAGACAAAGGGAGGATACCCATCAGCAGCCTTCTCCCATACCTCTCCTGAGGCCGGCAGCTGATCAAGGACAGAAGCCTACCAGGGGTGGGTCCCCGCCACACAGAGCCCAGCCTTCCGTATCCCCACCGCGCAGGGCCAGATCTTCCGTCACTTGGAGTGACAGCCCCCAGGCAGCCGCAGGACTGGGTCCAGCCAGGGCAGGAGTGAGAGACTTTTCAGTAAAATTTAATGGAGACCCAACAAAGCTGTAATTCTTTCTGACCAATGCCAAGAGTTATATGAGAGAATTTGGTGCATGCTTCCCCACAGAGGAATCCAAAATTAATGCCATTGCCACCAAGCTCAAGGGTAGAGCAGCAGACTGGTACATCCAACTACATGATGCTGACTCCCCTGCTCTAGATAGTTTTGATGATTTTCTGTGGGTGCTGAAGCTGCACTTTGAGGACCCGTTGGCTAAGGAGTGAGCCAAGAAGGCATTAAAGGAGCTCTCCAAGGCCAGATATCGGTGGCTGATTATGCGTTAGAATTTAAGGCACTAGCTGGCAAAATCACTGATTGGTCAGAGTCAACCCTGATCGAATACTTTAAAGAGGGCCTTCACAGAGACATTCTGAGGTGGGCGTTGGGTAGAGATGACCCCACCTTGCTATACGATTGGATTTGCTTGGCTGGGAAGGCTGAGAATGCCTGATATACTTTTTTACAAACCCGTAAACCCAAGAGAGCTCACCCAACTGCCAGAGGCCCCAGGAGTGAGGCTACAGCTGTTAAACAGAGCCCCACGCCTTGGGACGAAGAGAGGGAGTGCCGCTATGCCAGGGATCAGTGTCTTTGTTGTGGGAAGGAGTGGCACCATGCAGCTGCATGCCCAAGGGGAAGAGCTGAGTCCAAGCAGGGGAAACTGCCAGCCAAGTCACCACCAACCACATGCAAAATGACAGCAGTGAAGGGAGCAATAGAGGCTGAGGATTTGGTGTATTTCTTGGGGGAGTCAGAGGGCGAAATAAAGGAACTGGTGGGAAACTCCAGCCACCTGCTGTGAAGGGCGTCAGTGAGCAGGCAGAGGACGATGGGCACAAGGACTCTATGGTGAGTGATGATTACCCCACTTTGATGTTGAAAGTGAAACTAGCATCCCAAATGAAATCTACTGAAGTTTGGGCTTTGGTTGACTCTGGATGTTCCAGGTGTTTGATTCATCCCAATCTAGTCAAGGCATTGGACCTTCCAAGCTTCCCCCTAAAACACCCATTAATATTCACCCAGCTGGATGGCTCAGAAACTGGGGGGGCGGGGTGTCCGGCCACTCATTTCACTGGGGCTGTGACAATGCGAGTGGGCAACCACCTAGAGACTTTAAAGTTTGTGGTAGCCCCAGCAGGAAGCCCTCCGGTAATATTGGGCATGCCCTGGCTGAAACATCAAAATCCTTATATCAATTGGGAGCACAGGACTGTGACTTTCAAAGATGGATTTTACAATGGCCCCACAGAAGTAGTGGCCGCACAAGCCAGAGTTTGCAAGGTGGGGGTCGGCCAGGCACTTCCCGTACTGCCAGGGCTGGAGGAGCCGCCTCATCAATATTGTGAGTTTGCAGGTGTATTTGGGGAGATGGAGGCAGATCAGTTAACCCCTCACTGGAAGACTGACTGTGCCATTGAATTGGTTCCAGATGCACAATTGCCCAAGCCAAAAATTTACCCCATGACCCAAAAGCAGTTGGATGCCCTGAGGGACTTTATTGATAAGAATTTGGCACGTGGCTTCATTGAGCCGGCCAACTCCCTGGTAGGGGCACCGGTATTATTCAGGGAAAAAAAGGATGGCATGTTGAGACTTTGCACGGACTACCGAGGGTTAAATGCGGTTTCCATTGTGGACAAATACCCTCTCCCTCTCATGAAGGACATGTTGGCTCACCTCTCCTAATCTTTTCCAAATTAGATCTGCGAGAGGCATACTTTTGTATTTGTATAAAGGAAGGGGATGAATGGAAAACTGCTTTTAATTGCCCATTGGGGTCATACCAATACAAAGTCCTCCCTTTTGGGCTAGTGGGGGCACCCGGAGTGTTCATGCAATTAATCAATGAAGTACTACATGGCCATCTGTCTAAAGGGGTGTTGGTCTACTTGGATGATGTTTTGATTTACACCAAAACAGAGGAAGAGCATGAACGCCTTCTGAGGCAGGTCCTGAGCAAGCTTAGAGAGGCAAAGCTCTATGCAAAACTGTCTAAATGTGGTCTGTGGAGATCCCTGGAGAATGTACTTACCCAGTTATCTGGGAACCGTTTGATTCTGTTGGGCCCGAGGAAGTGGACAGGGACTTCTGGACTGTAAATGTCATCACTTGTCAATTAGATCCATGCCCCTCCTGGCTGGTGAAGGCAGCTCAGGAGGTGAAGTGTGGCTGGGTCCAGGTGATGGTGAATTCATTCTTGAGAGAGGGGGTGTTTCTGGCTCTCTTTAAGGAGGTGCTGGTGCACCCCCTCCTCAAGAAACCATCCCTGGACCCTACCGTGCTGGACAATTTTTGTCCTGTCTCCCACCTCCCCTTTTTAGGGAAGGTGGTTGAGAAAGTGGTGGTGTTGCAACTCCAGAGGATTCTGGAAGAAACTGATCGTCTAGACCCCTTTCAGTCAGGTTTTAGGCCCAGATATGGGGTAGAAACAGCATTGGTCACACTTGCGGATGAACTCTGGCAGGAGCAGGATGGAGGCTGTGCATCCATCCTTGCTCTTCTTGACCTCTCAGTGGCTTTTGATACCATCGATCATGGTACCATTTTGGGGTGGCTCAGGGAGTTGGGGGTGGGTGACGAGGTTTTACGCTAGTTCATCTCCTTCCTCCAGGGCTGGACCCAATCAGTGTTGATGGGGAGTGAGAGATCTGGCCCACGGCCCCTTCTTTATGGGGTGCTGCAGGGTTCAGTACTCTCTCCGCTCCTTTTTAACATCTACATGAAACCACTGGGTGAGATAATCCGTCACCACAGGATGGGGTATCATCAATATGCAAATGATACCCAACTATACATCTCTGTCCTGGGTGATGTAAGTGAGGCTATGACCACCTTCTTTCAGTGCCTGGAGGCTGTGGGGGTCTGGATGGGGAAAACAGGCTTCAGCTGAACCCTGGTAAGACGGAGTGGCTGTGGGTCAGAGGCTCCTCTGTATCCGGGAACTTACCATCTCTAGTTCTGGATGGGGTTGCACTGCCCCAGACAAACCTGGTGTGGAATCTGGGGGTCCTCCTGGACTCATGACTCCTGCTTGAAGAACAGGTGGCAGTCATGGTCAGGAGGGCCTTTGCTCAACTTCGTGTTGTGTGCCAGGTATGCCCTTTCCTGGATCGAGAGGCCTTCCAGTCAGTCAATCATGCACTAGTCATCTCCCATATAGACTACTGCAATGAGCTCTACATGGGGCTACCCTTGAAGAATATCCGGAAGCTACAGCTGGTACAAAGTGCAGCCATGTAGGCAGTCTTGGGTGCCCCAAGGATGGTGCACGTAACACCTTTGCTCAGAGAGTTGCACTGGGTTCCAGTTTGCTTCTAGGTCCAATTCAAGGTATTGGTTATTACCTTTAAAGCCCTACATGGCATGGGTCCAGGTTGCCTGAGGGACCACCTCACCCCCATTACATCAACCCGTCCCACCCGGTCATGCAGAGAGGGCATGTTACAGACCCTGTCCATGAAAGAATGTCAATTGGCCGTGGCCCCCGCACTTTGGAACGCTCTTCCCCTAGAGGTGAGGCAAGCCCCCTCTCTCCTGGCCTTCTGGAAAAAGTTAAAGACCTGGCTCTGCCATCTCGCTTGGGGCAGGAAGGGGGTAGTCAATCTGGGGGGTGGCTAGCACCTTGAAGTGGTCCCCATGTATTTATAAATTGCCATCTTGGATGCTATTTTATATTTTATATTTATATTTATACGTTTTTATTGTATTTTAATCTGTTCAGCTTTATTGTAAACCATCCAGAGTCCCTCTTTTGGGGGAGATGGGCAGTGATGAAATTTGATAAATAAATATATAAATAAACTGTGATCAATGCTGTCTCCACATTAGGTCCAATGGGTCTAAATAGTCTGCTTCCTCCAGGGCTCTCTGAAGCTTCAACCTAACCACATTCTCAACAACCTTCCCCAAAAACGGATGAAAATTTTTCAGAACTATTGAATCCAGTGATGGCTTTTTGAGGAGGGACACACTGCTTCATTTAAGATAGGTAGAATCACTCTGTCACTCAAAATGCGCCACTGCATTGACCCAACTACAACTTACCTCTCAGGAAGTCTTAACTAGCCAGGAGAGGCATGGATCTAACATGCCGGTGAACAGGTTAACAGTCCCAAGGATCCTGTGTACCTTCTCAGGAATTACAGGGGCAAACAACTCTCAAGTAACAGGACAAGGTAGTGCCTCAGTCAACTTGCATGGACTCATCAAGTCAGTCTAACTTTGAGCACTTCTGAACTACTTTATCTGACAGGCACCTAGAATATTCCTAATAGTGGCTCTGCGGATATTCCTGTAACCCATCCCTCCCCAGCAGAGAGCAGGTCACTTTAAACAGTGTTCTGGATGGCTGCCTATGGACATGATAAGAGTGGAAAAATAAGCATATTTTGCCATTCTTATCACTATAATGTAATGCCTAATATGGACTTTTATATGGATTCACTCTTCATCTTTCCTCAGGGGGTGCTCTAGGCATCTCTTCTTTCATTTTATTTTCTGGAGCCCCTTGGAAAACCAGGGTAGTCCCCAGAATCAACTAATAGGCCATATAGGACCAATCTGATCAAGACCCTCAACACCTGTGCATTCCAGGTGACAACATTTGGGGGGGGGTGCCTTAAAGTCAGTGTTGACTCCTGGTGACTGCTAGATAAGTCCCCGCAGTTTTCTTGGCAAGGTGTTTTGGAAGTGGTTTGCCATCACCTGCTTCCTAGGGCTGAGAAAGAGTTACTGGCCCAGGGTCACCCAGCTGGCTTTGTGCCAAAGGTGGGACTAGAACTCATGTTCTCCTGGTTTCCAGCCTAATGCCTTCACCACCACACCAAACTGGCTTGAGGGTGGCAACTAAGGCTTTGGTTTTGCTGCCCATAAGACGTTCAGGAAAAATCCCATGCTCCCCCTGAAACCCATCAGATACCATTAGTCACCTGGGATGGGCTGATCTAATAGGCCCAGGCTCCCTGGGGTGGGGTGGGGTGGGGGAAACAGCGCCAGCAAACCAAAGAGCAATCAGAGAGTGATCCAGCCATGACAAATAACAACTTCTTCTTGCACAATTTAGGATCAGACTCAAGAGATTAGGGAAGACCCATAGATCAGCTAGATATGAGCTCACTAATATTCCTAAGGAATATGCAGTGGAGGTGAAGAATAGATTTAAGGGACTGAACTTAGTAGATAGGGTCCCAGAAGAACTATGGACAGAAGTTCACAACATTGTTCAGGAGGCGGCAACAAAATACATCCCAAAGAAAGAGAAAACCAAGAAGGCAAAGTGGCTGTCTCCTGAGACACTAGAAGTAGCCCAAGAAAGAAGGAAAGCAAAAGGCAACAGTGATAGGGGGAGATATGCCCAATTACATGCAAAATTCCAGAGGTTAGCCAGAAGAGATAAGGAATTATTTTTAAACAAGCAATGTGCGGAAGTGGAAGAAGACAATAGAATAGGAAGGACAAGAGACCTCTTCCAGAAAATTAGAAACATTGGAGGTAAATTCCAGGCCAAAATGGGTATGATCAAAAACAAGGATGGCAAGGACCTAACAGAAGAAGAAGAGATCAAGAAAAGGTGGCAAGAATATACGGAAGACCTGTATCGGAAGGATAACAATATCAGGGATAGCTTTGACGGTGTGGTCAGTGAGCTAGAGCCAGACATCCTGAAGAGTGAGGTTGAATGGGCCTTAAGAAGCATTGCTAATAACAAGGCAGCAGGAGACGACAGCATCCCAGCTGAACTGTTCAAAATCTTGCAAGATGATGCTGTCAAGGTAATGCATGCTATATGCCAGCAAATTTGGAAAACACAAGAATGGCCATCAGACTGGAAAAAATCAACTTCTATCCCCATATCAAAAAAGGGAAACACTAAAGAATGTTCAAACTATCGAACAGTGGCACTCATTTCACATGCCAGTAAGGTAATGCTCAAGATCCTGCAAGGTAGACTTCAGCAATTCACGGAGCGAGAATTGCCAGATGTACAAGCTGGGTTTAGAAAAGGCAGAGGAACTAGGGACCAAATTGCCAATATCCGCTGGATAATGGAAAAAGCCAGGGAGTTTCAGAAAAACATATATTTCTGTTTTATTGACTATTCTAAAGCCTTTAACTGTGTGGACCATAAGAAATTGTGGCAAGTCCTTAGCGGTATGGGGATACCAAGTCATCTTGTATGCCTCCTGAGGAATCTGTATAACGACCAAGTAGCAACGGTAAGAACAGACCATGGAACAACGGAATGGTTTAAGATTGGGAAAGGAGTACAGCAGGGCTGTATACTCTCACCCTACTATTCAACTTGTACACAGAACACATCATGCGACATGCTGGGCTTGAGGAATCCAAGGCTGGAGTTAAAATCGCTGGAGGAAACATTAACAATCTCAGATATGCAGATGATACCACTTTGATGGCTGAAAGCGAAGAGGAACTGAGGAGCCTTATGATGAAGGTGAAGGAAGAAAGTGCAAAAGCTGGCTTGCAGCTAAACCTCAAGAAAACCAAGATTATGGCAACCAGCTTGATTGATAACTGGCAAATAGAGGGAGAAAATGTAGAAGCAGTGAAAGACTTTGTATTTCTAGGTGCAAAGATTACTGCAGATGCTGACTGCAGTCAGGAAATCAGAAGACATCTAATCCTTGGGAGAAGAGCAATGACAAATCGCGATAAAATGGTTAAGAGCAGAGACATCACACTGACAACAAAGGTCCGCGTTGTTAAAGCAATGGTGTTCTCCGTAGTAACATATGGCTGCGAGAGCTGGACCATAAGGAAGGCTGACAGAAGGAAGATAGATGGTTTGGAACTGTGGTGTTGGAGGAAAATTCTGGGAGTGCCTTGGACTGCCAGAAGATCAAACCAGTCCATCCTCCAGGAAATAAAGCCAGACTGCTCACTTGAGGGAATGATATTAAAGGCAAAACTGAAATACTTTGGCCACATAATGAGAAGACAGGACACCCTGGAGAAGATGCTGATGCTGGGGCGAGTGGAGGGCAAAAGGAAGAGGGGCCGAGTGGAGGGCAAGGTGGATGGATGATATTCTAGAGGTGATGGACTCGTCCCTGGGGGAGCTGGGGGTGTTGACGACCGACAGGAAGCTCTGGCGTGGGCTGGTCCATGAAGTCATGAAGAGTTGGAAGCGACTAAACAAATAAGAAACAACAATGTCCTTCAGATCGCATTGCAACCGCCCTGAGACAAAACCTAGATCTTACATGTGACCACCAGTTTGAATTGGGCCCTCAACAATCTGGGATAGGTCCATGGTTGCCATGGTGGCCATGAGCCCTGAATTGCTTCAGATTCAATGCCACAGGAGGGCAAGCCAAAGTCTCTGAATACTGAAAGGCTCTACCACCAGTCCAGCAAGAGAACCAAGCAGCTCTGGCAGTGATGTTCCTGTGCAGCAGGGAGACTGGTGCGGCAGCCACGAACCCAGATGATCCCGAGCCTAACTTCAGCCACAGGTCTGCACCTCTGATCTGTGGTCCAGTGCCTCTGAAAGCCAATAAGACTTCCCAGATAACAGCAGACACCCACCCCCTGCCCTGAGTTCTCAGCTGGTACACACTTGAAACTCAGGTGGGTACATGTCCCAGAATGCCCCCCTGGGCCCACCCAGGATTCAGTGATTCATGCCAGGTCAACTGCCTCATTCAGAATAAGATAATGGATGAGGGCAGCTTTAATATAAACTGCTTTGGAATTTAGCAGCAGCAAACAGAGCCACCAAGGATGGCATCAGGGCTGAACATTAGGTTAGGCATCAGCTAACCACTCAATAGCGGGCCATGTATCTCAGCCCAACTACCATCTGGCAATCCTACCCTCCCCCCTACCCCAGCTGCTTCTGCCTATTGACTCAGTGGCTAAAAAACATGACAGGTTGTAGCAAATGCAACTATCCCCCCCACCCCCATTCAGCAATCCCCTTGCTGTCTCCTCCAAACCTTGGGCCCAGTGGCTGTCACAATGCAAGTCTACATGATCACACCCAATGCAGGGTGAGATCAAGGTCCCAAGAGTCCAGCAAGCAGTCCAGCGAGTAATTGCACAAGCAAACCTGGTAACTGGCCAATGGAAAATAAGCCTGGCAGCCAGGACCTTGGCTGGAAACCCAGCAAGTCATGCGACTCTGGCGCTGTGCCTCCCACCATCTGGTCTCTCTGTCGCAGCTTCTCACTGAAGTACTGTAAGAGGGCCTCTCCTGCCACAGGACCAACATGTTCCAGCTGCCAGCCATCCTGTCATAATGACTCCTGTCAACCCTCTGTGATCTTCAAAATGGTGGACTTTTGATGAATTCTTCGCTGCAGATGAGCCACGATAAGGGAACCCATCATCCAACTCAAGAATTGGTCTCTTCATAATGAGTAGGCCACAGTCTCCTTCCTTCTGGATCATCTTGCTCCTTCCCTGTGTGAAATGGCAGCTCCCCACCAATGCACAATTCAGTCTCAAAGCCTTCTTCAACCTGCTAACTGCTATTCTAATAGCCTCAATCACCCTGTTGGGTGAAAGGGTAGAACGCACAACCTCTGACAATGCCCACCAGCCCATTCCTCATAGGGCTTGCTTCCCAGACCCTTCAACATCTTGGTAGCTCTCCTCTGAACTTATTACAACTTGTCGCTGTCCTTTTTGAAGTTTGGTACCCAGAACTGGCCACCCTCCTTTCTCCATGGCATAATGATAGCCAGGGCCTCAACTGGAGGGGGGCAAGTGGGGCATGTGCCCTGGGCGCCATGCTGGGGGAGTGCCAAAATGAGTGCTGGGGGTGCCAAAATGGGTGTGGAATCCATGTTTGCCCTGGGTGACACAGACCCTAGTTGTGGCCCTGATGATAGCTTGGATAGAAGGAATTCTTCAGTAACTTTAAGAACTCTGTCAGAAAAGCTAAGTCAGAATAAGCTGAGGCTTGCGAATGATGCCAAAAATTACAAACAAACAAACAAGAATCTTTGGGTATGCTTTAGCTTCATGGAAGCAATGAGTAGTAATGACATCAGATTCTTTCTCCTTCCTTTCCTTTCCTTTCCTTTCCTTTCCTTTCCTTTCCTTTCCTTTCCTTTCCTTTCCTTTCCTTTCCTTTCCACACCCATCTCAAATTCATGGCTCAAATTCATGACAGTTAAAAACACCACAAAACATATAATAGTAAAAAGAACACACACCTAATCAGCAGCAGAGGTAAAGAATAGAACCTCCAACAGCAGATCAACATTGCACAGGCTCTGCTGCACAGCCAGATCCCCAAGCATGGTGAGAAACCCATGTCTTTAAGGTCTCACAAAGGCCAGCAGGGTTGGGGCCAATCTACTCTCCAGGGGATGATGTTCCAAAGGGTGGGCACTTCCTGGGCCCCACCAGATGGCAATCCCTAAGAGGGGACCCAGAGCTTGCTTCTCCTGCTGGACCTAGTAGGACTGGTAGACATAATTTGCTTTGTTTAACTGCAGGTGAGGGGTGGGATACATGGAAAGCTGCATCAGACAAAGAAAAACCAGCAAGTGTATTGATCAGCTTGGCAGAAAGAAGTAGTAGAAGGCTAAATTTACTTCCACGTCCCAAATTGTTGATTGCCTGAAGAAGAGAAGCTTCCAGAGGAAGTTTGCTAGAAGCCATTGGGAATCAGATAAGGAATCTGATAAGGAATCAGAAGACAGTGTATCAGCAGGGAAGGGAATAACTGATGAGAAACATAGGCTGTATTGTCTTTGTCTCATTCCCCAAGAGAGAAAGAAAGAAGTTCACAATAACTGACTATAACCAAGGGTAAGGATTTTCTTTTGCCAAATCAACCAATTACTGTTTAATAACTATAGTTGGTTGCCAGTGAGGTGAACAAGAAGATGGTATGTGTAACCACCTTGATAAAAGTGCATGTAAATTTTGTCTTCTCCTGAGAGAGATACCCTGTGATCACAATATAATAAAACAACTTCAGAGCAATCTTTGGCTATTGCTTTGAGGTTATAGTGAGGTAAAGAACATTTCCAGCACAGTATCACCCCTCATTTCAGAAGAGTAGGCAAAGCTCTAGGATGTCATCCCACTGCTGTGCCTCTGCCCTCCCAACCCCTCTTCCCTGGTTCTCTACTTACCTTCCACAGAGAGTCATGTTCTCTGGTGAATTTTGTCATCTGCCTCAACCCAGCAGACATTTTCCAGACCTTTGAGGGCAACTCGGTTCTCCAACTCCCTCCAATGTCCTATATGTCATATGTGACATCACAATCACAGACTGCATTCATCCCAGGCACAGCCAGTGATGGCTCCATCCTGGAAGCCTGGAGGTGACACAGAAGGCAGCAGCTGCACCTGACAAAGTCTGCCCACAAAGCTGGGTCAAATGCCATCCTCTCCTTCAGAATACCAGGGAAATTTTTTTTCTTGACAATCTCAGACAAAATTCTTTTTATTCTATGATACAAACCATCAGACCTCCCTCCTTGCAGTCTAGGGTGGAAACAATCCAAACAATTCAATTAAAAGCATTTATTAGAAGGAAGGTTAAGAATTCCAGTGACTACCTTACTTTCAGATTAGATTCTTTATAAAAGAAATTTAGGGTGGCAAAATTCTTGTCTGCCTCCTGGGATGACTTCATCACCTTTAGGATTGTCTTTCACAGTTCCTGTTCTAACTATAGCATTTTTTTTTTACATTTTCCACACTCCAGGAGAAATCTATTTTGGATCCACTATTATGGATCAAAGAAGAGAAAGTAGCAAAAACAGTGTCCAAAGAAAGTTTAGAGCCTTTACATAAGGAGAGTTTTCCCTTCATTGGTAGATAATTTAGCTGAGGCAGTTTCAGAAAATAACAAACAAATAGAGCAAGCACAAAATACCCCATACCTCCACACAGATGCCTCCTGTTAGATAGTCTCCCCCCCACATAGTTAGGATTGAGGGGCTTGTCTGATAGGTTTTAATTGGCTAATAGGTATAGACACATCACAGCTTCTGAATATCTTTTCCTGCTAAGGTTGCTACCCTAATAAGTCCTAGTATGTGGCATATTTCTTGGCTGCCGGTTCTTTCACTGTTGATAGTTGGTCATAAAAGACAGAAGCTCCCCACCACTTCAATGTTTTTTATTGTCAGTTCTAAAGCTCGTAGCTGGACCTGTTGTCATTAGTTTGGTTTTCTTTATATTTAATCATTTTTTCATTGTCTTCCTTAATTTTATTACTAGAACTTACAGATCATTTGCATTTTTAGTTATCAGAGTAGTATCACCATCAAGCAAAGGTTATTGACATTTTTACTCCAGTTTAAAACCACACTCATCTTCCTCCAATCCAATCTCCTTTGATATATATACTGAGCACATAGGTTGAACAAATAAAGTATAAACAAATAAAGCATAGATTTGTCTTCCTCCTTTGGCAACCTGGAGCCCTTCTGTTTTGCCATGTTCTATCTGGACTGTAGCTTCCTGTCCCTGGTATAGGTTTTGAATGAGGACAATGAGACGTTCTGGGATTCCCATATTCCTAAGGACATTCCACAGCCTGACAAGGTTGACACAATCAAAAGCCTTTCTATAATCAGTGTGTTCTTTTTGGTATTCTTTGGCTTTCTCAATTATCCATCATGCATCAGCAATAATGTCCGTTCTTCCTCACCCTTGAACATCTTCAGATTAGACCCTAAATCTTCCCATGCAGGGGTTAGGGATTAGGTACCAATCGAAGTGAATATTTGTAGCTCAGGGTTGAACTGTGGAGTCCTTGGTGCTCTCTGAGCCTTGCTGTTTTCTTGCAGACGTTTCATCGCCAGACTAGGCAACATCTTCAGTGCGAAGAGGGAGTGGGCCTTGCTCTCTGTTTATATACTGTCCAGCTTGTGTTGGTAGAGGTGTTGTTCTCTCCTTGGGAGTTCTTTGATTGGGCTGCTGTTTGCAGCTTGGTTGATTGACTGAGTTAATAGTTCCTTGATTAGGGTGTATTGTGCTGTTTGATGGTTCATCTGGTGTTGATCCTAGTGTTGATGTTTGCATATCTGGGTGTTGATTGCTGGCAAGGGAGTGTACTAGTCTTTCGGCTTTTCTATTGTCTCTTTTGAATGGTATGTAAATGTTGTTTACCTCTATGTGTCTGTTGATGGCTGCTTTGTCTGAGTGCCAGGCTTTCAGGAATTCCCTGGCATTTTTGGATTTGGCTTGGTTTAGGATGCTCATGGTTTCCCAGTTGAAATTATGGTTGGGTCTGTCCATGTGTTGTGAGATTAAGGAGTTCTCATCATGTCTTCTGACTGCTAGTTGGTGTTCATGGATGCGCTCTGCTAGTCTTCTGCCTGTCTGTCCTACATAGTGGCTGTTACAGTCTTTGCACTGTATGTTGTAAATAACTCCTGTTTTTTCTTCGTGGGCTATTGGGTCTTTTGGGTTGCTTAATATGTTTCGAAGAGTTTTAGTTGGTTTATGTGCTACGGTGATGCCATGTGATTGTAACAGTCTGTTGGTGGTTTCTGAGATGTTTCTGATGTATGGCAGTGTTATCCTTTTTATAGTTTCCATTGGTTGGGTTGCAGTGGGTTGGGTGGTGAGGCACTTTTTGATAAAGTTGAGCAGGTATCCATTTTGTTGGAAGATGCTGTACAGGTGATCTTTTTCTTTTTTCTGGTGTTCTGGGTTGCTGCAGTGTGTAAGTGCTCGTCTGAATAGTGTTCTTACATAGCTTCTCTTGTGGGAGGCTGGATTGTTACTTAGGATTAGGGGTTAGGCTTTTTTAAAAAAACTGGTTCCTTGCTACAAAAGCACCCACTGCTCCCTAAATATGGACACAGCAGATCCTACCCAATATACAAAGCAAACAGAATTAAATAACTGTCCTCTATTCCCCACTAAGTACCCTAACCCTCTCCTTAAAACCCTCCCTTCCTCCTCTCCATTTGCCATCCTCAGTAAATTCCAATAAAGTGAAGTGAAAATTCCAGTGGTTTGGTGTCAAAGATATTGCTTGTTCGTTTGTCCTATTGTTGCTTTCTTTTGTTGTTTATTTGTTCAGTTGCTTCCGACTCTTCGTGACTTCATGGACCAGCCCACGCCAGAGCTTTCTGTCGGTCGTCAACACCCCTAGCTCCCCCAGGGACGAGTCCATCACCTCTAGAATATCATCCATCCATCTTGCCCTTGGTCGGCCCCTCTTCCTTTTGCCCTCCACTCTCCCTAGCATCAGCATCTTCTCCAGGATGTCCTGTCTTCTCATTATGTGGCCAAAGTATTTCAGTTTTGCCTTTAATATCATTCCCTCAAGTGAGCAGTCTGGTTTTATTTCCTGGAGGATGGACTGGTTTGATCTTCTGGCAGTCCAAGGCACTCTCAGAATTTTCATCCAACACCACAGTTCAAAAGCATCTATCTTCTGCCACTAAGCCTTCCTTATGGTCCAGCTCTCACAGCTATATGTTACTATGGAGAACACCATTGCTTTAACAACGCAGACCTTTGTTGTCAGTGTGATGTCTCTGCTCTTAACCATTTTATTGAGATTTGTCATTGCTCTTCTCCCAATAAGGCACAGACTCGAACTTAGGCTTGCTAAGGAAAGCTGGTTTATTGAGAAGGATACGGTCACTAGAGAAAGATGGGAATGAGCACGTGTTGGGCTCCTTCCCTTTATATACATGCGTGTAGGCCTTGCCCCTTTCTGCCCCCCCCGTCCATGTGTCCGTTCCCGGCCCTCTTGATGGGTGATTCGGGTGGGGCCGTCCAACTGCCATTATCCTCCTTCTGAGTGCACCCCAGGTGAGTGCCCTGGGGCCCTTTGGAGTGGCTGGTGATTATGTTGATGGCCGCCCGGCCTTGGGCATGCCACCCATGCAATCTGTTCTTGAGGGGGACAGCCTATGCATGCTTCCTGCCCCTCCCTTCCAGCAGGAAGGCATGATCACGTTGTGAGGCATGTATGCCTTAGAACGGGGCATGACATACTGCCTCCCCAAGGAAGTCATGGCTTTGGCTTGTCCGGGTGGGTTGCGTGGAAACGGTTTATGAGTCTTTGCACTGCGATGTGTCGAGACTGTACCCACTCTGGATGGGGAAAGTGTTTCCAGCGGACCAGGTATTGGAGGGTGCCGCGGAGCTTGCGGGAGTCTAACACTTCCCTCACCTCGAAGTGTTGGTGTCCATTGATCATGATGGGAGGAGGCGGGGGGGGGGGGGGTCGTTGTGCCATTTGGACGGGACGACCTGTTTCAACAGAGCACAGTGAAAAACCGGGTGTATTCGTTGCAGGTTATGCAGCAAGTCGAGCTTATATGTCACTGGGTTGAGTCGCTCCAGGATTGGGAATGGGCTGAAGAACTTGGGCCCCAGTTTCCTCGAGGGCTGCGGGAATTTGATGAATTTCGTGGAGAGGTAGACCTGATCTCCCACTTTGAAGTCTTGTTGTGTTGCTCGGTGGTTGTCCGCGAAGCGCTTGTATGTTGCCTGGGCCTCGGAGAGGGCCAGTTGGATGACCGGCCAAATGTTGGCCAGCTGCGTCGCCCAGTCATCGGGGGAGCAGGGCGGGGTGTCTGCCTGTGGGAGTTCTGGAATGGGGACGAACTCCCTGCCATATACCACCTGGAAGGGGTGTGGCCCGTGCTCTGGTGCACGGCATTGTTGTACGCTACCTCTGCGAAGGGGAGTAGGTCTACCCAATCGTCCTGTTGGTAGCTTACAAAGGCGCGTAAGAACTGCTCCAGGATGGAGTTCAGAATTTCCGTCGACCCGTCTGTGTGGGGATGCCAAGCGGTGGACAGTGCTTGCTTGGTGCCGAGTAACTTTAGGAATTCCTTCCAGAACCTGGAAGTGAATTGTGTCCCTCTGTCCGTGACCACTCTAGAGGGGGTCCTGTGTAATCTGTATATGTGGGTCAGGAAGAGGCGTGCTAGCTGTTGTGTGGAGGGGGTGGAAGTGCAAGGTACAAAGTGCGCCTGCTTCGAGAAGTAGTCCTTTACCACCCATATGACGGTTTTTTGCTGGCTGGGTGGGAGGTCGACTATGAAGTCCATGGATATTTCCTCCCATGGGTATGAGGGTTTTGCCACTGGTTGTAGGAGACCCTGAGGTTTCCCCGGTTTGCGCTTGACCCTGGCGCATGTGGGGCAAGCTGCAACATAGTCTTTTACATCTTTCCGCAGTAGAGGCCACCAGAATTGTCGTCGGACGAGGTGCAGTGTCTTAATGAATCCGAAGTGGCCAGCCGTTTTGTCATCATGTGATTGCCGCAGGATTTCGGGCCTCAGTTGTTCCGGGACGTATAGCTTGTCCTGCCGCCATGCCAGGCTGTTTTTGATGGTGACGTTGGAGCGGTTTGCTTGCAGCCAGGCGTCCGTGTCTAGTGCTTGGGCAAACTGTTGTTGTATATCAGAGGGGATGTGTGAGCCTCTCCCTGCCCTTGCTGGTGGTTGCGCTTTGGTGCGTTGCATTTCCGTGTGGTTGCGTGTGATTGCTGGGCAGCCCAGTTGCGAGTTAGTCCATACGGTTCTGACGATGTCGGATGCCTGGCTGGCGTCTTGTGGCTGGCGGGAGAGGGTGTCCGCTAGGAAGTTCTTTTTCCCCGGTATGAATTTTAGTTTGAAATCGAAATGATTAAAGAACTGCGCCCATCGGACTTGTTTGGGGCTAAGCCATTTTGGGGTACTGAGAGCTTCCAGGTTTTTGTGGTCCGTCCAGACCTCAAAGGGGCAGGTGGCTCCCTCCAATAGGTGTTGCCATGCCTCCAGGGCAGCCTTGACGGCGAAAGCCTCCTTCTTCCACACGTGCCATCTCTGTTCCATTTCGGAAAACTTGCGGGAGAGGTACGCACAGGGCCGCAGCTGGTCATTGGGATCCTTCTGCAGGAGTATTGCCCTGATCGAGAAGTCGGAGGCATCGACCTGGACCACGAAGGGCTTCGTGGGGTCGGGGTGAAGGAGGACCGGTTCCGTGGTGAAAAGTTTTTGGAGGTGCTCAAAGGCCATCTGGCAAGCCGGAGTCCAGTTGAGGAGCACTCCCGGGTTGCGTGACTTGCGCGTGTCCCCTAAACCCTTGGTACGTAACAAGTTGGTGAGGGGCAGGATGATTTCTGCTAGGCCTGGTATGAACGCCCAATAAAAGTTCGTGAAATCCAGGAAACTTTGTAATTGTCTTCTTGTGCGTGGGCGTTCCCATGCCAGGATGGCTTGGACTTTGTCCGGGTCCATCTTGACACCTCTTTCTGAAATTCTGTACCCCAGGTAGTCGATCTGGGATTGATGAAACCCACATTTGGAGAGTTTGGCAAAGAGTCCAGCCTTGTAGAGTTTCCTGAGTACCTGTTTCACTAGGCGCTCATGCTCCTCCTCTGATTCTGTGTAGATTAATACGTCATCTAAATAGACGAGGATGCCTTTGTATAAGTGTTCGTGCAGGACTTCATTGATCAACTGCATGAAGACCCCAGGTGCACCTGCCAACCCGAAGGGTAGGACTTTGAACTGGAATGCTCCCAACGGGCAGTTGAACGCCGTCTTCCACTCATCCCCCTCCTTTATTCTGATGTGGTAGTATGCTTCGCGCAGATCCAGTTTTGTGAAAATCCTGCCCTTGGCCAAATGGGAGAGGATATCTTTTATGATTGGCATGGGATATTTGTTGGAAATGGATGCTGTGTTGAGGCCCCGGTAATCGATACATAGCCTCAGGGTGCCATACTTCTTTTCCCTGAAGAGGACCGGGGCCCCGACAGGCGAGTTTGCGGGTTCGATAAAACCGCGCCAGGTTTGTATCAATGAACTCCCGCAGTGTCGACAGCTCTCTCTGGGACATCGGGTAGATCCTCGGTTTAGGTAGGGGTGCGTTCGGGATCAGTTGTATGGAGCAGTCCATTTTCCTGTGGGGGGGGAGCTTGTCCGCCTCCTTGACCCCAAAGACGTCTGTG
The DNA here is from genome assembly GCF_035149785.1 of Candoia aspera. NCBI lineage: Eukaryota > Metazoa > Chordata > Lepidosauria > Squamata > Candoiidae > Candoia > Candoia aspera. The sequence continues at coordinate 78,753,556 of NC_086160.1, forward strand.
AAATCTGTGTACTGGGGGGGTAGGCCTTCCAGGGGCTCTGGGACTGGGTGTACCGTTGTGGAGGTCGCCCGCCCCACTGCCGCGTGGGGGACCTGCTCACCCGTGGGTGCTGTGTAGCTGCCATCGGGAAACGTAATGGTTCTGGTCGCCCAGTCTATGTGCGGGTTCCTGCGCACCAGCCACGGGATCCCGAGAATTATTAGGGGGTGGCCGACTGGTGCCACCACGAATTGCAGTCTCTCTTGGTGGCTGCCGAGCTGCAGAGTCACCTTTTTGGTGCAGTGGGTGACCGCCCCCTCCCCCCACGGCTGAGCCGTCCAGCTGTGTGAACGTGAGGCTTTGCGGTAGCGGGTGGCGGCAGAGCTTTAAGTCAGTAGCCAGGCTCGGGTGCATGAGGCACCGCGAGCAGCCAGAGTCAATGAGGGCCCATGCGTTGACCGAGTTGGCCTCACTCCGCAGGTTGACTTTTGTGTAGAAGGTGGGGCAGTCGTCGCTCACCCAGCTTCTGCTGCGCCCGCTGTTCGGCTCCACCTGCTTCGTGGCACTTCCTAAAGCAGGTGGTTGGCGTTTCCCGCCGGCTCACCATCCTCACTGTCGTCTCCTTTGGTGGAGTAATGTAGGGCTTTTACGCCTACTACTCCGCTGGCTGCTGTGGTCTTTTTCCCTGTCGCGGCCGGTTTGTTTGCTGCTCGTCTCTGCCGATCTGGTGTTTTTGCGTTAGGGCAGGTTGCCGCCTTGTGGCCCGTTTTGCCACACAGGAAGCACTGACCCTGGGCAAACCGGTGCTCTCGTTCCTCCCCCCAGGGCTGGGGTGTCTGTCTTGCTGGAGCGCCACTAGGTCGGGGTCCTCTCGCCATTGCTGTGGGTTGCAGGGACCTCTGGATGTGCCAAAAGGTCTCCTGGGTGTTCTCTGCCCTCCCTGCGAGTCCAATCCATTTGCGGAGGGTGGCGGGGTCATCCCGGTTCAGTGCCCACCTTAAAATGGTTAGGTTGAGTCCCTCCTTGAATTTTTCAGTGAGGGTGGATTGAGACCAGTCCCGCACTTTGCCCTCAAGCACTTGAAATTCGCTGGCATAGTCAGCCACGGAGCGTTGCCCTTGCCGGATTCCCCGTAGAGCTCTCTTCGCCGTCTCAGCCTCGAGGGGGTCTCGGAAATGGCAGTCCAGGGTGTTGAGAAATGCATCCACATGTTTGAGTTCTGGAGCGTCTGCCTGGCATAGGTGGACGTACCAGTCAGCCGCCCTCCCTCTGAGTCTATTTGCGATAGCGTTGATCTTTCCCCTTTCCATTCAGAAGCAGGGTTCGTATTCCGCCATGTAGTTCTTTGCATTGATCAAAAAGAAGAACAGCGTGGCTGGGTCGCCGTTGAATTTCACCCTGAGGTCTCTCACTGCCATCGCTGGTGGGCTCCAGGGTACCTCTGGGTGCATGTTCACTCCCTCCTCCGGTGCGAAGCTGTGGTTCCGATGCGGGGTTCCCCCCAGCCAGGTTCCAGGTGGCTCCGGCTTTGGCTCCCCTTGTCCCCAGCCGCTCCCCAGCTGATGCGCTGCAGAAAAGGGGGGGGAAAGACCCTCCCTGGCAACCCTGCGCGGTGTGTGCCGGCGTCCTCTGCCTCCTCCTGCTGCGCTACACCCTGTTGCTGTGGCTGCCATGCTTCGGTGTCGGGCGGGGGTGGGGGTGGGCTTCTGGTGCCCCGGACATACTCACCCCATTCGCTGCCTCCATGCTCCAGCGCTAGGTCCTGGAGCAGCCTCTCAATCTTCGCCAGGCGCGCTTCCTCGGCTCCGCAGCGCGCGTCCTCTGGGCCACTTCCTGTTGCTTGCTCACTCTGTTGCCAGCCTCTGCCACTGCCTGTGTGTGCGTGGGGTGGCTCCCGAGCCGCACCGAAGATTTCGGGCGGGGATTCCCCCCGGGCGTGCCGCCATCCCTACTTCCGGTAGGCTGCTGTGGTTCCGGCGTGGAGATTCCCTCGACGAGGCTCCGGGTGGTGCTGGCTCTGCCTCCGCTCGTCTCCAGCCTCTCTGCAGCTGACGCACTGCAAAAGAGGGGGGGGGAGCCCTTCCCCGGCAGCCCTGCGCCGTGTGCGCCGGCGCCCTCGGCCTCCTCCTGCCGCCGCAGCCGCCATGCTTTGGGGACAGGCAGGGGCTGGGACGCGCCTCCACTGCCCCGTCCATACTCACCTGTAATGGTTGCCTAATCCCAAATACTCAGTCTCACAAGCTCGGGCTTAAAGATAACTGATTTATTAAAGGAATAGTATGCAAATACAGAGAAAGCTGAGAATGAGCAAAAGCGTGCCAAATACAAACTTAAAAGCTTTGCTTGTGAGCTAGTCCCGCCCCAATCACCCGTCAGTGCGCACCCCCTCCCAGGTGCTAGGAACCGTTACACACGCCTGGGAAAGTAACCTTGAACAGGAGCGCAAACCCAAACATACATTCCAAGGCTCCAAAACAACGGAGGGCGGATGTCATGCACTGCCTACCACTGAGTAAGACACAGACGCTGATTCATAGGGGAGCAGGTTCTGTTTTATTCATACGTAGAGTCAGTTGCGAAAAAAAAGCTGAGAGTGAGGGGAGCGCGCTGGTGCGGGGTTTAAATACCCCGCGCCGGTCAGCGCCCCCTCACCCTGGGTTACGTCATCCCCCCTTTGTCCTGTATACTGTCGTGCCGGTAGGTGAAGGGTTGCGGGGCCCCAGCTGTTGCCCCGGGATCGCCCATCATCGGTTTCCTCCTTCAGCCGGTGATTGCTGTCAGCTGGGCGATCTCCGTTGCACTTTTGCTAACAGCTTGGGTGTGCCTCGTGATCCGCCTTGTCTTTGTCTTTCCTTCTTTCTCTTTTGTGTCCTGATGGCTGAATCATCCGCCCAGGGTCTGTGTCTGTTGTTGTGCGTGCTATGCTTATCTTGAGTCCCTTCCTCTGCTTCCTCGTTATTGTCATGTGTGCCGTTGTGCTGATGTCTTCAGCTCAACGGCACTCATGACAGCGGAGGAATGGAAAAAGCCTGAAGGAGTGAATGAACACGGGAAAGAAGTTGACATGTGAAACGTTACAATGTTAACAGAACATTGAAATGGGAAACATGACATATCGCCCCCCCCCCCAAAACAATGCTATGGAGCTGGTTTGTTGGGGTAGGCAGAGTGAAAGCGTGCCACTAGACGAGGCGAGTGTACATCAGGGGCAGCTACCCATTCAGGATGAGGGAAATGTTTCCAATGAATGAGGTACTGCAAAGTGGAGTGCTGGCGGCGAGAGTCCAGGATGTCTGTCACCTCGAAGTGTTGCTGGTTATCAATCATGAGAGGAGGTGGTGGAATGGGTTGGGGATACCAGCGGTCCGACGGCAGGTAGGGCTTGAGTAAACTACAATGGAAAACAGGATGTAAACGTTTGAGGTTGTGGGGCAAATCAAGTTTAAAAGTAACAGGGTTAATTTGTGCCACAATAGGAAAAGGACCCACAAACTTAGGGCCAAGTTTCTCGGAAGGTTGTGGTGACTTGATAAATTTGGTTGATAAGTAGACTTTGTCCCCTACAGTAAAAGCAGGTTCAGGCGAGCGCTTAGCATCCGCATGACGTTTGTAAGTGGTTTGGGCATGGAGCAGAGCTTGCTGAATGTTTAGCCATGATTCTTTGAGAGAGTCAGCCCAGCCAGTGAGTGAGGCTGGTAGGGGTTGTGGATGAGGGAGTTCAGGGATTGGAACGAAGTCCCGACCGAAGACAGTTTTAAAGGGAACCTGGCCAGTGCTCTGATGTACGGCATTGTTATAAGCGACTTCTGCAAAAGGGAGTAGGTCGACCCAGTTGTCCTGTTGGTAATTGACAAAAGCTCGCAAATATTGTTCAAGAGTAGAATTAACCGCCTCTGTAGAGCCGTCCGTCTGGGGATGCCACGCGGTGGAGAGGGCTTGTTTGGTGCCCAGTAGTTTTAAAAATGCCCGTCAAAATTGTGACGTAAATTGTGTGCCTCTATCACTCACCAAACGGGTGGGGATACCGTGAAGGCGGTACACGTGAACGAGGAAGAGGCGTGCCAGCTGTTGCACGGTGGGGATAGAAGCGCATGGAATGAAATGGGCTTGTTTCGAGAAAAAATCTTTGACCACCCAAATGACAGTTTTTCATTGACTGGGGGGTAGGTCAACAATAAAGTCCATGGATATGTCCTGCCAGGGGACTGATGGGGTGGCGACAGGTTGAAGAAGACCCTGAGGTTTGCCTGTTTTGCGCTTAGTTGCTGCACAAACAGGGCATGCTGTGACATAGGCTTTAAGGTCTTTAAGCAACGTCGGCCACCAGAATTGTCGCCGAACGAGGTGGAGTGTTTTTAAATAACCGAAATGCCCAGCCAGCTTGTCATCGTGGCAGCGTTGAAGGATCGTCTTTCGCAAAGCATCAGGCACATAGAGACGATCATTGCGCCAGGCAAAATCGTCGGTGAAAGTTACATTGTTTTGATTTGTTTGTAACCAAGTGTCAGTTTTAAGGTGGAGGAGCAACTGTTGTTGCAAATCGATGGAACTGGCAAGCGCGGCGAGCGGCTGGGAGGTGGGGTGGCTGGAGTTTGTGTTTGATGCGCTTGCGCCTGACTGTGCGTCACCGCTGCCAAACTCAATTGCTTTTTGGTCCAGACCGTACCTTGGACCATTGGCCCTGGGCCAGCATCTTGGGGTCGGCGGGAGAGCGCATCAGCTAAAAAGTTTTTCTTGCCTGGTATGAATTTAAGGGTGAAGTCAAAGCGGCTGAAAAACTCAGCCCAGCGAAGCTGTTTGGGGCTGAGTTTACGACTGGTGCTTAGTGCCTGCAGGTTCTTATGGTCAGTCCAGACTTCAAAAGGGTTTGAAGTCCCTTCCAATAAGTGTCACCAAGTCTCTAAAGCAGTTTTTACAGCAAAAGCCTCTTTTTCCCAAACATGCCATCGCCTCTCTGTTTCGGTGAACTTGCGGGAGAGGTAAGCACAGGGTTTTAAGGCGCCAGAGTGGTCAGATTGCAGCAGGAGTGCTCCGATTGAGAAATCAGAAGCATCCACTTGTACAACGAATGGTTTGGCAGGGTCTGGATGCTGTAAAATTGGTTCAGTGGTGAAGATTTGTTTGAGCGCTTCGAACGCCTGTTGACAGGTCGGAGTCCATTTAAGGAGCACTCCTGGGTTTTTTGAACGCTGCGTATCCCCCTGCGCTTTAGTTTTCAACAGTTCAGTGAGGGGGAGGGCGATTTCAGCAAAATTTTGGGCAAATGCCCGATAGAAATTGGCGAATCCAAGGAAACTTTGTAATTGTCTCCTGGTACGGGGAGGCTCCCATGCCACAATAGCTTCCACTTTAGCAGGGTCCATTTCAATGCCCTTAGCAGAAATTCTATATCCTAGATAATCAATTTGTGATTGATGGAAGGCACATTTAGACAGTTTAGCATACAACTCAGCTTTTTTCAATTTAGCCAGCACCTGACGCACCAAGTGAATATGTTCTGACATGGTTTCAGTATAAATCAATACATCATCCAAATACACCAGTACTCCCTTAAATAGGTGGTCATGCAAGACCTCATTGATTAGTTGCATAAAAACCCCAGGTGCCCCCGACAAACCAAAGGGTAAGACTTTGTATTGAAAAGCCCCGAGAGGACAGTTAAACGCCGTTTTCCACTCATCCCCTTCCCTTATGCGAATACGAAAATAGGCTTCTCTCAAATCCAGTTTTGAGAAGATTTTGCCTCTGGCCAGATGTGATAACATATCTTTGATCAGGGGCAAAGGATATTTATTTAATATTGAGACCGCATTGAGCCCGCGAAAATCGGTACAAAGCCTCAATGAGCCATCCTTTTTTGGTCTAAAGAGGACAGGAGCCCCTACCGGGGAGTTAGCAGGTTCAATGAAACCCCTAGCCAGGTTTTTGTCAATGAACTCCCTTAGCGTGGCCATCTCTTTGGGAGACATGGGGTAGATTTTTGGGTGAGGTAACTTTACATTAGGTAAGAACTCAATGGCACAGTCTGTTTTTCGGTGAGGTGGCAAGCGATCTGCTTCCTTTTCCCCAAACACATCAGCTAGATCCTGATATTGACTGGGTAGTCCCTCAAGAGGTTGAAGTGTTTGTACAATGGTGTGCGCTACCCCTCCACCCTCCATGTCGTCTAGGAGATCCTTTTTGGGTACTTGGTAAAATCCATCTGCAAAGGTGACAGTTCTATGTAGCCAGTTGATAAAAGGATTTTGTTGTATGAACCAGGGCATACCTAAAATAACCAGAGGGCCCCCCACTGGAGCTACAACAAATGGTAGCTTTTCCCGATGGGAACCCATTTGTAAAGCAACCAGTCCTGTGGAATGAGTGACTGCTTTTCCCCCCGCCATAGTTCCATCCAATTGGGTGAAGATCATAGGTCTTGGCAAAGGGAACGTAGGCAGTTCCAGAGCCGCTACGACATCAGGGTGCATAAGGGAATGGGAGCAGCCCGAGTCAAGCATGGCCCAAACTTCCACAGTTTTGGTTTTTGAGCCTAGTTTAACTTTTACAGTCAGTGTAGGGAAATTCCCACTCACCGAATCGTGGTCACGCCCGGTTTCTTCCACCTGCCCAACGGCGCCCTTCAGGGCAGGTGGTAGCCTTTTCCCGCCGGCTGTTCGAATTGTAATTCCTCTTCCTCTTCCCCAAATGGTAGTTCTGGTGGGTCTAGCTCCGCGATGGCAGCTTTCATTTTCCGCGGCAGAGCAGGCGACTTCACCGAAGGTTTCGCCTGCCATTCCTCTGAACGGCGTCTAGGGCACGAAGTGGTGCGATGCCCTTCTTTTCCACATCTCAGGCATTGACCTTTGGAAAACCGTCATTCCCTTTCCTCTTCCCAGGATTTTGGTTTAGGGCGGCTGGCAAGTCCAGTCGTACGCGCTCCTCTGGCAATTTGGGATTGTCTAAGTTCTTTAGTATGGGCATAGGTCTGCAGGGCATTCTCCGCGCTGCCCGCTAACTGAATCCATCCGTATAGCGTTTTAGGGTCGTCTCTTCCTAGCGTCCAATGGAGGATTTCTGGTTCCAGCCCTTGCTTGAACATTTTGATTAAAGTTGGCTCGGACCAATCTTCCACCTTCCCTGATAAGGCTTTAAATTCAAGCGCGTAATTGGCAACGGAGAGGGACCCTTGATAGAGTTTCCTCAGGGCTTTTTTTGCTGTCTCTTGGGCTAAAGGGTCTTCGAAGTGCTGTTTAAGTGCCCACAAAAAGTCATCGAAGTCCTCTAACTCTGTTGCCTCGGTTTGGCACAGTTGCACATACCAATCAGCTGCCCTCCCTCTCAGTTTGTTGGCAATAAAATTGATTTTGCCATGTTCCAAACGAAAGCTTCAGCCCCAATCCTCCATATAATGCTTGGCATTTGTAATAAAGAAGGAGAGTGTAGTGGGATCCCCATCAAACTTCACCCCAAATGGTGGGAAGTTTCTTACCGGCTCAGCTGGCTGTGGCGGCTCTGTAAACGTCAGCATACGCTGAGCCCCCAGGGGTGGTCGATCTCTGGGCAGTCTTGCCTCTCGCCCCCCCGACTGGCAGGACGCTCGAGTCTTGCTCCTTCCTCTGGGTGGCAGGGTGCTGTGTCTTGGGTAAGCCAGCTGTGATGGCTCTTCCTCCCAATCTTCCTGAGTTGGCTCTGCACCCCTGGGGAGATCCTTTAGGATTGTCACTATCAGATTCATTTTGTCCTCGATTGCTTTTATACGAGCAGGAGTGACCGGCTCTTCCATAGGTTGGTTGGTTACCACCACCCTCGGTGACAAGGGGATTTCGGGCTCCCAGGATAGTTGTGGGGACTCCCTCCCCGTTGCCCTTTCCACTATGGTTTTGTGTTCACTCCTGAGGGTCTCCTGCATGGATAGCAGCAACTCATCTAATTGAACTTCCCGCATCTCTCGATGTGCTGCTCTTTGTGCTCTCGAAGTTAGAACGGGCCGGGTCCTTGTCGAATCCTGCTCTTCCTCGCTCCCTTCACTCACGCGAAGCTGTTGGTCGGTCATCGCTAGCGCTCCCTCTTATCCAACATTTGGATGGGGCTAGCAGAAGATGATTGAAATGATTCTCAGCTTTATGTAATGGTTGCCTAATCCCAAATACTCAGTCTCACAAGCTCGGGCTTAAAGATAACTGATTTATTAAAGGAATAGTATGCAAATACAGAGAAAGCTGAGAATGAGCAAAAGCATGCCAAATACAAACTTAAAAGCTTTGCTTGTGAGCTAGTCCCGCCCCAATCACCTGTCAGTGCGCACCCCCTCCCAGGTGCTAGGAACCGTTACACATGCCTGGGAAAGTAACCTTGAACAGGAGCGCAAACCCAAACATACATTCCAAGGCTCCAAAACAACGGAGGGTGGAGGAATGGAAAAAGCCTGAAGGAGTGAATGAACACGGGAAAGAAGTTGACATGTGAAACGTTACAATGTTAACAGAACATTGAAATGGGAAACATGACATCACCTTGCTCGCTGCCTTCGACTCGTCGTCGGCCTCTTCCCAGCTGACGCCCTGCGAAGGGGGGGGGAACTCCTTCTCCTCCGTGAGGTAAGCGTCGGCGTCCTCGGTTTCCTCCTGCTGCTGCTGCCGCCATGCTGCGGAATCGTGTGGGGGCGGGGATGCGCTGCTGGCACCCCATTCGCTGCCTCCGCATTCCCGCACCAGGTCGAGGAGTAGCCGCTCGATCCTTGCCAGGCGCGCTTCCGTGGCCCCGTCGTTTGCGTCTTCCGGGAGGCCTCCCACGGGTTGCTTGCTCCACCGCCGATCCTTGCTGCTGGTTTAGGTTGCGTGTGATGGCTCCCACGCCGTCCCGAGGATCACGGGCAGGGAATCCCCCGTGCCGTCGAGGGTAACCCATTCTGGCAGCGTCTCATCAGTGGGCGTCCAGGTGAGGTTGCGGCTCGGTTCCTCCCCTGCCTGGCATCTGCTGGCCCCCTCTGATGACCGGGAGGGGAGATTTGTTTAATAGGGAGACTGCATTTAACCCACGGAAATCCGTGCATAGTCTTAAAGTTCCGTCTTTCTTTGATCTAAAGAGTACTGGAGCACCCACTGGTGAAACTACAAAGGGCAACTTTTCCCAGTGGCTACCCAGTTGCAAAGCCACTAACGCTGTAGACTGGGTGACTGGTTTTCCCCCCGATATAGATCCATCCAATTGGGTGAAAATCATGGGACGTTTCAACGGGAAGGTGGGTGACTCCAAAGCAGCTACTACATCAGGATGCATTAAGGAACGTGAGCATCCAGAATCAATCATAGCCCATAGTTCCACAGTTTTTGTAGGGGAACCGAGCTTAAGTCTCACGGTTAACGCTGGGAAATTTCCACTCACCGAGACATGATCGCGCCCCCTCTGCGAAGGTTGGGGGTGCCGACGCTGGTTCTTGGGCCTCCGCCGCGTTGTGTCGGGAGATGGATCATCGCTGCATTCTTCCCTCACAGGAATACCTGGAAAGGTGCTAGTGAGACAAAAATTTGTTGATTCCCGTCTTTATGTGATGCGTAGCTTCTCCCCAATAAGGTGCAGACTCGAACTTAGGCTTGCTAAGGAAAGCTGGTTTATTGAGAAGGATATGGTCACTAGAGAAAGACGGGAATGAGCACGTGTTGGGCTCCTTCCCTTTATATACATGCGTGTAGGCCTTGCCCCTTTCCGCCCCCCCCCATCCGTGTGTCCGTTCCTGGCCCTCTTGATGGGTGATTCGGGTGGGGCCATCCAACTGCCATTATCCTCCTTCTGAGTGCACCCCAGGTGAGTGCCCTGGGGCCCTTTGGAGTGGCTGGTGATTATGTTGATGGCTGCCCGGCCTTGGGCATGCCACCCATGCAATCTGTTCTTGAGGGGGACAGCCTATGCATGCTTCCTGCCCCTCCCTTCCAGCAGGAAGGCATGATCACGTTGTGAGGCATGTATGCCTTAGAACGGGGCATGACACGCGATTTGTCATTGCTCTTCTCCCAAGGATTAAATATCTTCTGATTTCCTGACTGCAGTCAGCATCTGCAGTAATCTTTGCACCTAGAAATACAAGTCTTTCACTGCTTCTACATTTTCTCCCTCTATTTGCCAGTTATCAATCAAGCTGGTTGCCATAATCTTGGTTTTTTTGAGGTTTAGCTGCAAGCCAGCTTTTGCACTTTCTTCTTTCACCTTGATCATAAGGCTCCTCAGTTCCTCTTTGCTTTCAGCCATCAAAGTGGTATCATCTGCATATCTGAGATTGTTAATGTTTCCTCCAGCGATTTTAACTCCAGCCTTGGATTCCTCAAGCCCAGCATGTTGCATGATGTGTTCTGTGTACAAGTTGAATAGGTAGGGTGAGAGTATACAGCCCTGCCATACTCCTTTCCCAATCTTAAACCAGTTTGTTGTTCCATGGTCTGTTCTTACCGTTGCTACTTGGTCGTTATACAGATTCTTCAGGAGGCAGACAAGATGACTTGGTATCCCCATACCTGTAATGACAATACCACTAAGAACTTGCCACATTTTGTTATGGTCCACACAGTCAAAGGCTTTAGAATAGTCAATAAAACAGAAATAAATGTTTCTCTGAAACTCCCTGGCTTTTTGCATTATCCAGCAGATATTGGCAATTTGGTCCCTAGTTCCTCTGCCTTTTCTAAACCCAGCTTGTACATCTGGCAATTCTCGCTCCGTGAATTGCTGAAGTCTACCTTGCAGGATCTTGAGCATTACCTTACTGGCATGTGAAGTAAGTGCCACTGTTCGATAGTTTGAACATTCTTTAGTGTTTCCCTTTTTTGGTATGGGGATATAAGTTGATTTTTTCCAATCTGATGGCCATTCCTGTGTTTTCCAAATTTGCTGGCATATAGCATGCATTACCTTGACAGCATCATCTTGCAAGATTTTGAACAGTTCAGCTGGGATGCCATCATCTTCTGCTGCCTTGTTATTAGCAATGCTTCTTAAGGCCCATTCAACCTCACTCTTCTGGATGTCTGGCTCTAGCTCACTGACCACACCATCAAAACTATCCCTGATATTGTTATCCTTCCGATACAGGTCTTCCGTATATTCTTGCCACCTTTTCTTGATCTCTTCTTCTTCTGTTAGGTCCTTGCCATCCTTGTTTTTGATCGTACCCATTTTGGCCTGGAATTTACCTCCAATGTTTGTAATTTTCTGGAAGAGGTCTCTTGTCCTTCCTATTCTATTGTCTTCTTCCACTTCCACGCATTGCTTGTTTAAAAATAATTCCTTATCTCTTCTGGCTAACCTCTGGAATTTTGCATGTAATTGGGCATATCTCCCCCTATCACTGTTGCCTTTTGCTTTCCTTCTTTCTTGGGCTACTTCTAGTGTCTCAGGAGACAGCCACTTTGCCTTCTTGGTTTTCTCTTTCTTTGGGATGTATTTTGTTGCCACCTCCTGAACAAGGTTGCAAACTTCTGTCCATAATTCTTCCGGGACCCTATCTACTAAGTCCAGTCCTTTAAATTGATTTTTCACCTCCACTGCATATTCCTTAGGAATATTAGTGAGCTCATATCTAGCTGATCTGTGGGTCTTCCCTAATCTCTTTAGTCTGATCCTTAATTGTGCAATAGGAAGTTTGTGATCTGAACTAGTCAGCTCCAGGTCTTGTTTTTACCGACTGTATAGATGTCTGCCACCTTTGGCTGCAAAGGATGTAGTCAATCTGATTTCGGTGTTGTCCATCTGGTGAAGTCCATGTATAAAGCCATCTCTTAGGTTGTTGGAAGAGAGAGTTTGTTATGCAGAGCGAGTTGTCTTGGCAAAATTCTATCAGCCTATGTCCTGCTTCATTTTGTTCTCCCAGGCCATGCTTACCTGTAATTCCAGGTGTCATTTGACTGCCCACCTTAACATTCCAGTCTCCCGTGATGAAAATAACATCTCTTTTAGGCATGTTGTCCAGTAGGTGCTGCAGATCCTCATAGAACTGCTCTACTTCAGCTTCTTCAGCATCTGTGGTTGGGGCGTATATTTGGATCACTGTGATGTTAGATGGCTTGCCCTGAATTCGAATTGAGATCATTCTATCGTTTTTTGGATTGTATCCAAGCACTCCTTTAGCCACTCTACTATTAATTATGAAGGCTACTCCATTTCTTCTGTGGTCCTCTTGTCCACAGTAGTTGATCTGGTGGTCATTTGATGTGAAGTGGCCCATTCCAGTCCATTTCAGTTCACTGATGCCCAAAATGACTATCTTTAATCTTGACATCTCACCAATAACCACATCCAGTTTGCCCTGGCTCCTGGATCTTACATTCCAGGTTCCAATGGTGTGTTGATCCTTAGAACATTGGATTCGCCATTCACCACCAGCACCGTCGGCCGCTAGCCGTCCTTTCGGCTTTGAGCTAGCTGCGTCATCACATCTGGGGCTAGTTGAACTCATGCTCTGTTCCTCCCCAGTAGCATTTTGACCATCTTCCGACCTGGGAGTCTCATCTTCCGATGGTATACCGACATATCTCTGGTTGTACTGATCCATTTAGTTTTCACGGCAAGAATACTGGGGTGGGTTGCCATCACCTTCCCCAGGGATCGCATTTAGTCTGACCTCTCTGTTATGACCTTCCCATCTTGGGTGGCCCTTCATGGTTTAGCTCATGGCATCATTGAGGTGCTGTCATGTTCGCCGTTTCAATGTGTTTGATACATCGTAACGTTTCTCATGTCATTAGCTGGATGCGTGTTTCATCGTTCCAGGGAGGACGATTCCTGCTGGGAGTAGGTTTATCTCTTGGCTGTAAGCTCGGAATGTATTTGGGTTATCTCCTGTGTTCAAGGTTGCTTTCCCAGGCTAGAAGAACTGACGGTTGCCAGCACCTGGGATGGGCGGCTCTGCTGGAAGGGAGGCGGGGTTACGTTTGCAGCGAGGATTTTAAGTTTGTATTTGGCGCGCTTTCTGTCATTCTCAGCTTTCTCTGTACTTGTCATAAGTTTCCTAATAAATCAGATTTCATTTAGCAACCTCTTGTGAGTCTGAGTATTTGGACTGGGCAATCATTACATAAAGCTGAGAAACATAAAACTCGAAATTCCGCTGGCCCCTTTCCAGGAGAAGACAAGTTTTTCCGACCCTGTGAGGGAGAGTGCTAGCGATGACCGAACCTGACATCCTGCTACTGGAAAGTGAGGAGTCGAGTGAAGGGGAGCCGGACTCGACTGTGATGCGCCCCGACCGACCTCCCCAACTGGGTGAGCTCTCAGCAATTCGAGAAGAGGCGAGTTCTGGGTCGGAGGGTGAAGCAGCAGGCATGAAAACCGTGCCGGAAACCACCGTAACCACCCCGGGCGAACTGGTCACCTGGGATGAAACCCGGGGGGACGTCTCGGTTGTGGGGGGCCCATCCTGGAGGCAGAGGTACCCACTGTCCCCTACCGTAATCCAGGTGCCACCAAAAGGGGACTCTCCCACTCCGGACCGTATCCGAGTGTTGGAGTCAAAAATGGACTCATTAGAACTGATCCTGAAACAGATGAGTCTGGACCTGAGTTCGCTGAAGGAAACGCGGGAGGGGTCAAGCCAACGGCATTCGACCCCTTCGTCCCATGGACAGTCCCCTGAGCGGAGAAGGACGGCACGTCCAAGACAAGGGGACCAGGCTGTCCGAGTGGAATTAGCGTCGCCGCCTGTAAGGTTGCCGCCAGTCCCCAATCGGCGGCAGGCAAGAGAAGTTGGACCCACCGAACCCTCAGTGGGGGGGCGCAGCCCATCAGCGGGTGGGTTGAGGGACCTCCCCGTCAAATTCGATGGGGACCCGACAAAACTCTCATTCTTCCTAACAAATGCCAAGGCATACATGGAGGAGTGGGGGTCACTTTTTTGCTCGGAAAAAGCGAAAATTATCACCATTGCTACCAAACTTAAAGGGAGGGCGGCAGACTGGTATGTACAGATGTGCCAGTCGGAAGCGCCTGAACTGGAAAAATTCAACGAGTTCCTCTGGGCCCTACGGCAGCACTTCAAGGATCCCTTAGCGAAAGAGAGGGTGAAGCGTGCCCTGAAAGAACTCAAGCAAGGGTCGAGATCGGTGGCTGATTATGTGCTGGAGTTTAAGGCGCTGGCCGGAAAGGTGGATGACTGGTCTCAAGCAACCATCATCGAGCTGTTCAAGGATGGCCTGAACACAGAAGTGCTGCGCTGGTCCTTAGGACGGGATGACCCGTACAGTTTGTACGAGTGGATCCAGCTCGCTGGGAGGGCTGAACACGCACACAAGGTGTTTGCCCAGAGGAGAACAGCGAAGTCGGGGCGAGATGGGAAACCTAGTTGCCTGCTGGGCACCGGGGGAAGAACCGGGCAAAGATCCTGGGAAGAGGAGAAAGAGAGGCGATATGTGAAGGGGCAGTGTCTGCGATGCGGCAAAGAGGGACATCGCGCGGCGGCGTGCCCGAGGGCGAAGGGTGAGGAATGACCAGGGAAGTCGATGGCGAAGTCCTCTTCCCTGCCAAGGAAAATGAAAGCAGCGGTGGCCGAGAGTGAGGTAGACAGCGTACCGTTCTACGAAGACGAGGGGGAACCTGAATTATTGCAGCCGGCGGGAAACACCAGCCACCTGCTTTAAAGGGTGCCGCAGGGCAGGTGGTGGAAGAAGGGTGCGAGCCTACATCGGTGAGTGGCAGTTATCGCATTCTCACGGTGAAGTTAAAGTTGGGCTCCCGATCTAAGACAATAGAAGTGTGGGCCATGATTGACTCGGGGTGTTCCCGGTGTTTGATGCACCCCGATGTGGTAGCGGCCCTGGAGCTACCTACATTCCCATTGCAACGGCCCATTGCATTTACGCAGTTGGATGGGTCCATGGCGGGTGGCAAACCGGTCACCCATTTCACTGGGCTAGTGGCTTTACAAATGGGTAGCCATCGGGAAGGGTTGTCGTTTGTGGTGGCTCTGGTGGGGGGTCCCCTAGTGGTTTTGGGAGTACCCTGGTTGGTCCAGCAAAATCCCCAAATAAACTGGGTTTATCGAACTGTCACCTTTAAGGACGGATTTTATCAAGCACCGGACGGAAGGGAATCCCCAGAGGAGGTGGTGGGGGTAGCGGCAGCTGCAACTCCGCATTGCCCGGCCCCTCCTCTGGAGGGCCTGCCAGTGGACTACCAGATGTTCGCTGATGTGTTTGGAGAGAAAGAAGCGGATCAACTGCCCCCTCATTGGAAAACGGACTGTGCCATTGAACTGGTGCCTAACACCCAATTACCTAAGCTGAAAATCTACTCCATGACGCAAAAGGAACTCCATTAACTTTGCTTCGGGAATTTGTGGACAAAAACCTGGCTCGTGGGTTTATCGAACCAGCCAACTCTCCGGTGGGGGCACCAGTCCTCTTCCGCCCAAAGAAGGATGGGACATTAAGGCTCTGTACCGATTTCCGGGGGCTAAATGCAGTCTCAATATCCAATAAATATCCCTTGCCTTTGATCAAAGACATGTTGTCTCATCTGGCCAAAGGGAAAATCTTCTCCAAACTAGATTTGAGAGAAGCCTATTACCGTGTAAGGATCAAGGAGGGTGATGAGTGGAAAACGGCATTCAATTGCCCATTGGGTGCATTTCAGTATAAGGTTTTGCCTTTTGGTCTGGCTGGGGCCCCTGGGGTATTTATGCAATTGATCCATGAGGTACTCCATGAACATCTGTTTAAAGGGGTATTGGTGTATTTGGATGATGTATTGATTTATACTGAAACTATGGAGGAACATGTATCTTTGGTTAAACAGGTGCTTCGCAAGCTCCGAAAAGCTGAATTGTATGCCAAACTGTCTAAATGTGCGTTCCACCAAACACAAATTGATTATTTGGGGTATAGAATTTCAAATAAGGGCATTGAAATGGATCCTGCCAAGGTCCAGGCTATTGTGGATTGGGAAAGACCCCGCACCCGCAGGCAACTTCAAAGTTTCTTGGGGTTCAGCAATTATTACAGATTGTTCATCAGGGGGTTCGCTGAGATTGCCTTGCCACTAACGGAATTACTTCGCACAAAGGGACTGGGGGATACTCGAAGAGTAAAGAATCCAGGTGTGCTGCTGCGGTGGACGCTGGCTTGTCAGGCGGCGTTCGATCAGCTAAAGGTGTCTTTTATCAAAGAGCCAATATTGCAACACCCTGACCCCTCCAAACCTTTTGTGGTTCAGGCCGATGCCTCTGATTATTCCATTGGTACATTGTTGATGCAGGCTGATGGGGCAGGTGCTTAAAACCATGTGCCTACCTGTCCCATAAATTCTCTGAGACTGAAAGACGGCATGTATGGGAGAAGGAGGCGTTCGCAGTGAAAGCTGCTTTAGAATCTTGGCGACACTTATTAGAGGGGGCGAATCACTCTTTCGAGGTGTGGACAGACCATAAGAACTTAGAAGCCCTCAGCACCCCCTGCAAACTGAGCCTGAAACAAGTACATTGGGCTCAGTTCTTCAATCGATTTAATTTTCAATTGAAGTTTATTCCAGGGAAAAAGAATTTCTTGGCAGACGCGTTGTCACGGCAACCCCAAGACTCATGCGCAGCACCCGAAGTGGTCAGCACCCTGTGGACAACACCACAACTGGGAATGCAGGCTGTGACGCGCAGCCAAACCCGGGCGCAGCAGCCAGCCGCTGGGGATTCGGGACCGCCGAGCCCTTTGTCAATTCCCTCCCAGTTGCAACAAAAGTTTCTGAAAGAGCTAAAAACTGATACTTGGTTGCTGGCCAATAGAGACAATGTTACATTTGACCGGGGTTTCGCTTGGAAATCTAACCGTCTCTACGTCCCTGAGAATTTGCGAAAAGACATTTTGCTCCGTTCACATGATGACAAGGTTGCGGGACACTTTGGTTTTGTAAAGACCTTGCACTTAGTCCGGAGGCAGTTCTGGTGGCCCACCTTGCGCAAAGATGTAAAAGAGTATGTCACCTCCTGTCCTGTGTGCGCTATGTCAAAGCGTAAAGGTGGTAAACCTCAGGGACTCTTGCAACCCGTGGCTAGCCCAACCTGCCCTTGGGATGAGATTTCCATGGACTTTATTGTGGAGTTACCACCCAGCCAGCGCAAAACAGTGATTTGGGTTGTAAAGGACTATTTTTCTAAACAAGCCCATTTCATTCCCTGCATGTCAGTTCCTTCCGCACACCAGTTGGCCCGCCTTTTCCTTGTACACGTGTACCGGCTTCACGGATGTCCTTCTTGCTTGATTTCGGACAGGGGCACACAGTTCACCTCTCAATTCTGGTGGGCGTTCCTCAAACTTCTAGGAACTAAGCAAGCTTTGTCTACGGCGTGGCATCTACAGACGGATGGGGCCACTGAGGCTCTAAACTCCACGTTGGAGCAATACCTGCGGGCTTTTGTGAATTACCAACAGGACAATTGGGTGGACCTCCTCCCTTTTGCTGAGGTTGCCTACAACAATGCAGTTCATCAAAGCACCGGTCAGACCCCTTTTCGTATTGCGCATGGCAGGGACTTTGTACCCATCCCTGATCTGCCGCAACCTTCCGTCGGACCGACCTCGCCGGCCGATTGGTCGACGCAACTGGCGGAGTCCTGGCCGGTCATTCAGAATGCATTGGCTGATGCACAATTGGATTACAAACGCTATGCTGACCAGAAACGTGCACCTCACCCTGCCTTTCAAGTGGGGGACATGGTCTATTTGTCTACTAAGTTTATCAAGTCTTCTCAACCCTCAAAGAAATTGGCACCTAAATTTGTGGGTCCTTTCCCTATTACCGCTCAGATAAACCCTGTAACTTTTAAACTTGATTTGCCACATAACCTTAAACGCTTACATCCTGTTTTTCATTGCAGTTTGCTCAAACCCATTACCTGTTCTGACCGATGGCATGATCAACCTCCAACTCCACCCCCCATCATGATTGATGGTCAACAACACTTTGAAGTTAAAGAAATTTTAGAGTCTAGACGCCTTCGCAATAATCTACAATATTTAGTTCGCTGGAAGCATTTCCCTCATCCGGAATGGGTCGCTGCCTATGACGTAGCTTCTCCTACCCTTGTTGCCCAGTTTCATTCCGCCTACCCTTCTAAACCGGGTCCCTAAATTTTTTTGGGGGGGGGCGGTATGTCATGTTCGCCATTTCAATGTGTTTGATACATCGTAACGTTTCACATGTCATTAGCTGGATGCGTGTTTCATCTTTCCAGGGAGGATGATTCCTGCTGGGAGTAGGTTTATCTCTTGGCTGTAAGCTCGGAATGTATTTGGGTTATCTCCTGTGTTCAAGGTTGCTTTCCCAGGCTAGAAGAACTGACGGTTGCCAGCACCTGGGATGGGCGGCTCTGCTGGAAGGGAGGCGGGGTTACATTTGCAGCGAGGATTTTAAGTTTGTATTTGGCGCGCTTTCTGTCATTCTCAGCTTTCTCTGTACTTGTCATAAGTTTCCTAATAAATCAGATTTCATTTAGCAACCTCTTGTGAGTCTGAGTATTTGGACTGGGCAATCATTACAGGTGCTCAAGCTCCAGCACCACGACAAGGTAACTATCCTTTGCTGAAGTGTTGCTTTCTAAAATCCTCAATTCAGTCTTGGAGCAGAAGTCTCAGGTGAGAGGGGTGGACAAGCCTTAGATTTTCCACAGCCACAGTCTCCTCCATTTGTCCAACCTGAACTGCTTTCTCTTTGCTTGGCACAAGATTCAAAGGTATACAGCTTCTTTGGAGTATATGAGGGTGCACACTTAGCATCTAATGACAGCTCCTTAAGCCATATATGGGCTAACCCTAGTATACATTTAAAGTTAAGTTTAACAGCAGCAGACACCCAAGTCCATCATTACTTTAGCTGCTCAGAATGTCTTCTACTACACCATCTGTCTCTTTTTTGGGGGTAGGGGGAGGGCAGCAGGAAATCTCACTTCTAGATAAAGCAGATGTAATTGCCTCATTTTATTTCTGAAAATGCTAATGTAGGCCATAGAAACTTTCATGTAAATAAAGGTGACAGAGGCTTTGCAGCTCACCATGTTTTTATTAAGTTTTTGCTTTTGGTTTTTTTTCTTTACATCAGAATCAGGGGTGGCAGACACCATGGCGGATGTCTACAAAACTCTGGTTGGCAATCCCCGTCATGAATGCAGACAAACTGTAGGATGAGTGGAGAATGCTAAGCAGACCCCATGCTGTTCATGGACCCCAGCCCCCTGCTTCCCCTTGGTCCTCTATTTCCACCCACACAGATTCAGACTCCTCCATATTTCTGTTCACATTGGAAGAAAGGTGGCAAAAATTGTACTGTTCTGGTAAAGCTTTAGAAGAAAAGCTGGGAATACTGTAGCAATAGCTGAGTTTGCTTTTTCAAGGAAGCTCCTGATGAGGATGGCCAAGTTTGTGTTTGCAGTTGTGACCTCACACTAGCTCACCAGCAAGGTCCTGCCTCAACCACTAAAAAAGCAACTTGTTGGGCTACCCCTACTGTTTGGCCTTTGGAAACAAAGCCAGAGCTTTCCACATATGCCACATCCAAATGACTTCAGGTTGCTTCTGGGAATTGCTGTGAATTGGTTTTGCACCTGCTGTGGTATGTAGGAGAAAAAAAGAAAGAAGGTGTTTAGATCTAAAGACCCCTTGGTAGTGTTAAAACCTTATGAAATGCTAAATGCTGAAGTGAATCAAACTCTTATCAACATAATGACGCTAACCTTAATAGTGAAGTAGCTAATCAAATCCTGTAAGAATAGAATGGAGCTACAGCAAAAGTCTGGAAGATTTACTGATTTGTCAGTTTTACTGAGCATTTCTAAAGTACTCAATAAAATAGTTAAGCATTGGTTCCCATCATAAGAGATATCTAGTTGTTGTAACAGAAATTACAACAAACCTCCAGTGTGATGAGTGGGATACTCCCTCCCTGGTATGAGAGACGGGGAGGGAGCCCAAGAGTGGATGAGGTGTGTATGTGTCATGATCACCGTTGCGATGCTTGTGACATCGCAACGGCTTGCATAACAATACAGGGAAATGGGTACCGGGCGGATTAAGGAAAAAGGCAACTAGCTAACAAAACAGAGCAACAGGCGCTGGCAACAAAGTATCGACTCTAGCCGGAGGTGCGGAAGAGAGAGATACAATGTTGCAAAGAAGGTAATTGACAAGACCAGACCACGAGGCGTGCCCGAGCTGTCAAAAAGATTACAAACCTGATCGCCTGGCAATGAACCATCACCGGCCGGGAAAACTGTCAAGGAAACGCCCGAAGCACAGGAGGGGCTCCATGACCCCTCACCTACCGGCAACGGAACCAACGGGGCTCGGGCACACCCAGAGTAAGAAGGGGTGGAGCGCTGACCGGTGCGGGCTATTTAAATCCCGTTCTGGCACGCTCCACTCACTCTCAGCTTTTCAAAATGGCATGCATTCTGTTCTATCAATAAAGCCAGAACCTAAGCCCACGCTAGCATCTGCGTCTTTACTGGTTAGCAGGCAGAGCCTGACAGTATGTGGGAATCCTACCTCCTTGAGTGAGAGTCAGGAGGGAGGAAAGTTTGTGGGGCTCCCCCTGCCAGCTGGTGAGAGAGGCCAGTGAAGGGGCAGCGGTAGATTTTCTGTCTAGTAGAGTAGAACAATACACACTAGAGCTCCAACCTTTCGTCTCAGCGTGGTTCTTCACTCTAAGTCAGGACACTGATCTTCAGACACCTAGTGAGCTTCCATGGCTAAACAGAGATCTGAACTTGGATTTCCCTGGTCTTAACCATTACACAGAACTGACTCTCATACACTAAGAATACCTTTTCTAAATCCCCCACTGATTTAGTTGCACCAGATAGCCCTAATTATCTCTATCATGATCAATAAAAAATAAATAAAAATCCTATCTCATCAAGATTTAATGGACATTTATCAAGCCTCCCTTTACTCACTCTTCTTTTCTTTTTCTAAATATCACAAGCTTGTCTCCAATGTTACCTATGATCACAAGATGTCTGCTTTAAGATGCCTCTCTAATATTTTTATATGAAGTTCACCCTGAATATTCACATTTGTGAAAGCTCCCTTGTAAGAATTCAAATTCTTTCAACTTGTTTTTAAATGAAAATGAAGTTTAAAAATACAAAAAATACAAAAATTAAAATAAAATGAAGCTTAGTTTTAAAAATGGACAAAATATGATCAAATTAATAAAACAAGTGTTTTATGATATTTTTGGATGCTGATGGTTTATGTGTTGTCTGGTCTTCTCTGGTTCTGTTTGTTGAGCTGCGGGTTTCCATTTTGTGGTGCTGTTGGAAGTGTTTCCATGTCATCTTGTGGTGATGGTTCTGGGGTTGGGTGGTCCTGGTCGCCTAAGAGTTGGAGTGGTGCGTATCAATTGGTGGTTCTTTTGAGGTTAGGGTTAGGGTTAGGGTTAGGGTTAGAGTTAGGGTTAGGGTTAGAGGGTTAGGGTTAGGGTTAGGGTTAGAGTTAGGGTTAGGGTTAGGGTTAGGGTTAGGGTTAGGGTTAGAGTTAGGGTTAGGGTTAGAGTTAGGGTTAGGGTTAGGGTTAGGGTTAGGGTTAGGGTTAGGGTTAGGGTTAGGGTTAGGGTTAGGGTTAGGGTTAGGGTTAGGGTTAGGGTTAGGGTTAGGGTTAGGGTTAGAGTTAGGGTTAGGGTTAGGGTTAGGGTTAGGGTTAGGGTTAGAGTTAGGGTTAGGGTTAGGGTTAGGGTTAGGGTTAGGGTTAGGGTTAGGGTTAGGTTAGGGTTAGGGTTAGGGTTAGGGTTAGGGTTAGGGTTAGGGTTAGAGTTAGGGTTAGGGTTAGGGTTAGGGTTAGGGTTAGGGTTAGGGTTAGGGTTAGGGTTAGAGTTAGGGTTAGAGTTAGGGTAGGTTAGGGTTAGGGTTAGGGTTAGGTTAGGGTTAGGGTTAGGGTTAGGGTTAGGGTTAGGGTTAGGGTTAGGGTTAGGGTTAGGGTTAGGGTTAGGGTTAGGGTTAGGGTTAGGTTAGGGTTAGGGTTAGGTTAGGGTTAGGGTTAGGGTTAGGTTAGGGTTAGGGTTAGGGTTAGGGTTAGGGTTAGGTTAGGGTTAGGGTTAGGGTTAGGGTTAGGGTTAGGGTTAGAGTTAGGGTTAGGGTTAGGGTTAGGGTTAGGGTTAGGGTTAGGGTTAGGGTTAGGGTAGGGTTAGGTTAGGGTTAGGGTTAGGGTTAGGGTTAGGGTTAGGGTTAGGGTTAGGGTTAGGGTTAGGGTTAGGGTTAGAGTTAGGTTAGGGTTAGGGTTAGGGTTAGGGTTAGGGTTAGGGTTAGGTTAGGGTTAGGGTTAGGGTTAGGGTTAGGGTTAGGGTTAGGGTTAGGGTTAGGTTAGGGTTAGGGTTAGGGTTAGGGTTAGGTTAGGGTTAGGGTTAGGGTTAGGGTTAGGGTTAGGGTTAGGGTTAGGGTTAGGGTTAGGGTTAGGGTTAGGGTTAGGGTTAGGGTTAGGGTTAGGGTTAGGGTTAGGGTTAGGGTTAGGGTTAGGGTTAGGGTTAGGGTTAGGGTTAGGGTTAGGGTTAGGGTTAGGGTTAGGGTTAGGGTTAGGGTTAGGGTTAGGGTTAGGGTTAGGGTTAGGTTAGGGTTAGGGTTAGAGTTAGGGTTAGAGTTAGGGTTAGGGTTAGGGTTAGGGTTAGGGTTAGGGTTAGGGTTAGGGTTAGGGTTAGGGTTAGGGTTAGGGTTAGGGTTAGGGTTAGGGTTAGGGTTAGGGTTAGGGTTAGGGTTAGGGTTAGGTTAGGGTTAGGGTTAGGGTTAGGGTTAGGGTTAGGGTTAGGGTTAGGGTTAGGGTTAGGGTTAGGGTTAGGGTTAGGGTTAGGGTTAGGGTTAGGGTTAGAGTTAGGGTTAGGGTTAGGGTTAGGGTTAGGGTTAGAGTTAGGGTTAGAGTTAGGGTTAGGGTTAGGGTTAGGGTTAGGGTTAGAGTTAGGGTTAGGGTTAGGGTTAGGGTTAGGGTT